>NC_140991.1:218775970-220195970 GCF_052327205.1 Somniosus microcephalus
TCACAATTAAGGTCATTCCTGGGATTAATAAATTACTATCATAAATTTTTACCGAACTTATCAACTATTCTACACCCTCTTAATGATCTTCTACAGACAGGAGTGATTTGGAAATGGAACGAAGACTGTAAACGTGCCTTCCATAAATGTAAAGACTTAATCACATCCGAGAAAATTTTGGCTCATTACAACCCATCACTACCAATCAGACTGGCGTGCGATGCATCCCCTTACGGCATAGGAGCGGTATTGTCCCATAGATTCCCTGATGGCTCGGAACGGCCGATAGCTTTTGCGTCACGCTCGTTGAACTCAGCTGAGCGTAACTATGCCCAGATAGACAGGGAAGCACTCAGCCTGGTATGGGGAGTGAAGAAATTCAACCATTACCTACACGGACAAAAATTTACCTTGCTGACTGACCATCAACCCCTCATCTCCATATTCAACCCTAAAAAAGGTGTCCCCATTATGACGGCACAAAGACTACAGAGGTGGTCCCTTTTTCTAGGGGCACACCAATACAACATTGAATACAAAGGGTCAAAACAGCATGGGAATGCTGACGGTTTATCACGCCTACCGTTGCCAACGATAGAAGAGGCACCTACAGTAGACCCAGTAGAGATATTCCACTCTACCATAGTGGAATGTCTACCGGTGACAAATTCTGCCATTGAAAGGGAGACAAGAAATTACCCTACTCTCTCTCGGGTCTATGATTTAACAGTGAAGGGATGGCCAGCACATGGCGAACCACTGTTGCCAGCATTCTCGCAAAGAAGAGAACAGCTGTCAGTGTGCCGAGGAACCTTGATGTGTGGATCCAGAGTGGTGATTCCACCCAAACTCCAGGATAAAGTGCTACAGGAGCTTCACGAGGGGCATCTGGGTGGAGTGAAAATGAAGAGCCTAGCTAGGGCGTTTGTATGGTGGCCAGGTATCGATGGAAACATCGAAGACATGACCAAGAGCTGCCTAGGATGCCAGAAGGTCCAAAATGCTCCGCCACAGGCCCCTCTACAGCCATGGGAGTGGCCCTCATCTCCCTGGCAAAGGGTGCACATCAACTTTGCTGGTCCATTTATGGACTCAATGTTCTTAATCGCAGTTGATGCACACTCCAAGTGGCCGGAGTTAATAAAGATGTCCTCCACCACCACGGAAAAAACCATCACAGTATTAAGGACCATATTTGCCAGGAATGGGCTGCCGGAGCAGATATGTTCTGATAATGGACCGCAATTTGTGTCCGAAGAATTCAGAAAGTTCTTAAAGAACAATGGGGTAAAGCACTACACGTCCGCCCCATACCATCCCGCCACCAATGGATTGGCTGAAAGGTTTGTCCAGACCTTCAAGAAGGCCATCAAGGAATTGGTTAATGAAGACATAAAACTTCAGCACAAGGTGGATAACTTCTTATTTGTGTATAGGAATGCAACGCATATGGTTACTAACCAAACTCCCGCCATGATGTTCTACAATAGAAACCTAAGATGCCGGCTGGATTTGGTCAAGCCCAGCATCTGAAGGGACGTGGAGAACCGGCAGTTTCAGGGCATGAATGAAAGGCCAACTAGGGCCTTCCAGATAGGCCAACCGGTTTTGGCCCGGGACTACCGTGCCGAGAAATGGCAGCCTGGAACTGTCTGCACACGATTAGGACCACTGATGTATACCGTGGACATCGGAGACAGCATAATAAGGCGCCATGCTGACCAAATCATCAAGTCATCCGAAAAGGGACAACCTACACCACCACTCTATACATCTAACAATGAAGTAGAGATACCCATATCTACCTCCGATCCGGTGATACTGGAGCCCAATGAACCCGACACTGGCCTTCAAGCCGAATCAGCCTTGCCAGAAGAACCTACTACACCACCAGAAACTACTACACCCCCGAGGCGTTATCCGGACCGAGTCAGGAAGCCTCCTGAGAGACTAACTTATAATTAATTAATACAGCAATATATATTATTTTGCATATAACATGTAATTAATAATTACTTAAAATATGATGTACTAGTTAGCTAGAAGGGGAGGAATTGTGGTGTATGTGCCTTTAAGAGCCCCAGGTGTGCGTAATGCCGGTAATTGCCACTTGGGCTATATAAGCCTGTGTATTGTGTATATCCTTTAGAAACCCCCCCCAGACTTGCTTAGTAAATACCTATGAACCAACTCCTGTCTTCAGTGTCTTTATCTACACACGGACACTACAAGAACTGTCACAATGAAAAAGATATATCAAGAATCAAATTAACTACGTTCAATAAAGTCATCCTTTACTAAGCATGATATTTTACAAAACTCAAAATGAAAGCAAGAAGCTCAGATATGTAAGCTGTGTAAAAGCACAGTTAAATGATGCATGCCTTGTTGTTGGAAGACATTCACTGCATCAGTAACACTTCACCATCATAATCTACTACTATAGGTGGCTGGCAAGTACTAATTTAAAACCATGCTTTTCAGTGATTAGTGTGTTGTATCCATAGCATGATTAAGGTTTGACTTAATTCAGTTTGTATAATCATTGTAATTATTTTATTTTTTGTAGTTGAACAAATCTTGGTGGCACCAGAAGCTGCCAAAAGCTCATGCAGGATTATAAGTGAGCACATCACACCATTCCGTAGCACTGCCAGTTCGGAGCAGGACTGGCAGATACCCTACGGGACAAATTTGTCTGTGGACTCCTGAGTGAAGGAACCCAGAAGAGGTTACTCTCAGAGAAAGAGCTGAGGCTAGATAAGGCTTTCAGCGTGGCAGTATCGTACGAAGCAGCAGCAAGGGGAGCTGCGGAAATACAGCAAAAGCCACAGGAATGCGGCACCCATGAAATGACACGGGGATTTGAAAAATGTTATCGCTGCGGCAGAACAACCCATGACCAGAAGGACTGCTAGTCCAAGGACAAAACATGCAGGCAATGCGGAAAGATGGGACACATTGCACGAGTTTGCAGGTCCGGGAAGAAGACTAACGACAACAAAAAGACTACTAAGGAACAGTACAGGAATGTACAAAAGATGACGGACAGTAGTTCCGAAGACCAGAAGAGCGATAGTGAATCCGGGAACAAGAGACTAAGCTGTCTCAAACTACACAACGTAATCGCAAAAGAGGATCACCGAACCATTTGAGTCACCCTTACGATAGCAGGGTCCCAAGTCAAAATGGAATTGGATACAGGATCAGCCCTGACCGTCATGAATCGATGAGACTATGAGCGGCTATTCTCACACATACCCTTGAAAGACACATCCATTGTCTTGAAGACATATACGGGGCAGAAAGTATACCCCAGAGGGAAAATAAGGGTGCCTGTCGAATACAATGGCAAGGAAATACAGAAATTGTATCTGTACATACTGCAAGAGGGTGGACCACCGTTATTGGGACGTGAATGGATCAGAAAGATAAGTTTAGACTGGCACTCCATTCAGGCACTGACTGTGGCTGGTAAAAAGGATGACGACGTCACACCTGGACGATTGTCAAAAAATCTTAGCTAACGCTAAAGAGGTATTTCAACAAGGACTGGGAACTCTTAAAGGCATAACCGCCTCGATAAAAATAGAAGAGAATGCAATTCCCAAGTTTTTCAAAGCAAGACCGGTACTGTATGCAATTCACCCAGCCGTGGAGGCAGAGCTGGAGAATCTGGAGGATGCAGGCGTGTTATCTAAGCTAGACTGGAGCGAGTGGGCGACACCCATCGTTCCTGTCATGAAGGAAACGTTAAACAATAAATCTGAGGAGCCAAGGAAGGTTCGCATCTGTGGGGACTTCAAGGTGACTGTGAACCCAGTCCTTCACACAGTACAGTATCCTCTTCCGAGGATAGAAGATATTTTCGCTTCACTATCTGGAGGGAAACGTTTTACAAAAATTGACCTAGCGCAAGCATATTTGCAGATGGAGGTTGAAGAATCCTCTAGAAAATATCTCACGATAAACACTCACAAAGGTCTTTACCAGTATAATCGACTGGTATTCGGAGTAGCATCTGCTCCGGCTATATGGCAAAGAGCGATGGAACAAGTCCTGCAAGGGATTCCGGGGACTCAGTGTTACTTGGGCGGCATCCTAGTGACAGGTGAAAATGACAGTGAACACCTTGCCAACCTAGAGCAGGTGCTCACTAGACTAAGAGAACATGGGCTACGAGCCAATCACCCCAAGTGCGAATTTTTTAAGAAACAAATATCGTATTGTGGCCACGTGATTGATGAAGAGGGGTTACATAAGTCCCCTGACAAAATTGAAGCGGTAGTTAAGGCTCCCCCCAGTCTCTCTCTCTCTCCCCCCCGTCCCTCTCTCTCTTTTTTCCCCCCAGTCTCTCTCTCCCCCGCAGTCGCTCTCTCCTCCCCAGTCTCTCTCTCCCCCCCATCTCTCTCTTCTCCCCCAAGTCTCTCTCTCGATCCCCGGGCCTCTCTCCCCGCCCCCCCAGTCTCTCTCTCTCTCCTTCCCACACAGACAGACAAACTCATTTATATATATATATATATATATATATATAATAAAAATTATTTCTACTTTTTTCATAACAACATGCCCTCAAAAAACCCTCGGCACCGCTGGGCACTCCAGCTAGTCTATATATATATAAATAGTGGTGTCTGTCTGTCTGTCTGTCTGTCTGGGCATCACTCAAAAGTTATAGAGCATAACTACACATATGTTATATCAAATGAAAGGTTATGATTAGGAGGGTGTCCTAGGCATATTTACTTTTAAAAAAACATTCAAAAAACGTACAAAATCCGCTAATTAGCGGTTGACCAATCAGGGAAGTGTCATAGCCGTTTTTGACCAATCAGGGGAGTGTCATAGGCGTATTTACTTTTAAAAAACATTCAAAAAATCAGGGGAGTGTCATAGGCATATTTGACCAATCAGGAGTGTGTCATAGGCGTCTTTACTTTTAAAAAACATTCAAAATAGCGGTTGGCCAATCCTGAGGTGAGTGGCAGCCATTACAGACCGGCCGGGCCTGCAGCTAAAAAAAATTCTCTCTCTCTCTCTCTTCTTCCCCCCCAGTCTCTCTCTCTCTCTCTTCTCCCCCCTGTCTCTCTCTCTCTCTCTCTCCTTCCCCCTCTCTCTCTGAGCCGTCCCAGACCGAAATCGGACATGGGAGTCCGCAGCAAAAGGCGTTCGTCTGCCGCCCGGCCAACCGGGTCCAAAGGCCCACCGCATTAATGATGAGGAACCCCGGGCTCGCTTCGGAGCGATGGGCACCCAGCCTCCCGGTGTCGGACTGACTCCGTTCTGGTACCGGAAAGGAGGGAGAGAGAGGGGGAGGCAGAGAGAGAGTGGGGGAGGGAGGGACAGAGGGGGAGAGGGAGAGAGAGGGAGAGGGGAGGGAGGGAGAGAGAGCAGGGAGAGAGAGCGGGGAGAGAGAGCAGGGAGGGAGGGGGAGGTGGAGAGAGAGAGGGGAGAGAGGGGCGGGGAGAGAGAGGGGTGGGAGAGAGGGGCAGGGAAAGAGAGGGGGAGGGAGAGAGAGAGGGTGAGGGAGGGGGAGAGAGAGAGGGGAGAGAGAGGGGCAGGGAGAGAGAGGGGAGAGAGAGAGGGGAGGAGAGAGAGAGGGGCAGGGAGAGAGGGGTGAGAGAGAGAGAGAGGCAGGGAGAGGGAGAGGGGCAGGGAGAGAGGGGGGAGAGAGAGGGGGTGAGAGAGAGGGGAGAGAGAGAGAGGGGCAGGGAGAGAGGGGGGAGAGAGAGGGGCAGGGAGAGTGTTAAGTCTGTGTGTTCTAGTTGTAATTACTAACACAGACTACAAGATTAAAGTTCAACAGGTCTTTACTGGTTGGAGGTCAGGACTATACTAAATACAATTTTACTACACAGTGCTTATATACCGGTGGTCACCACCGGTATTACGTATACAGCAGCCAGAGAAAGTAGTACATCTCTTAAGGTGGAACAGGCTTAAGTTCTCTTAAGGTGGAACAGGTTACATACACCACAATCCTCCCTTTTTAGCTTAACAGTCATATCCCCATTTAACATAACATAATAACATATATAACTTCAGGTATAAACAGTTCAAAGGTTCAGTCTCTCAGGAGGCCTTCTGATTCGGCTTGGATAACGCCTTTCAGTGGTCTCTGATTCCTGTTGCTGAGGTGACTCCTCTAGTTGGTCTCCCATGCATTGGGTGTTATCATCATCAGGTACATTCCCTGCCGAGGTAGATGCTTCAGGTTCATTAACGTCTTCCACAGTTGTCTCTGTCGCAACCATGGGTTCGACCCTTGCTCTCGATTCTACCAGTTGATCCGCATGACGCCTTATCACATTGTTACCAATATCTACTGTGTACATCAGAGGTCCTTGTCTGGCCCGAATTGTTCCGGACTGCCATTTTTCGTTTCCATAGCCCCTTGCCAACACTGGTTGTCCTACGTCGAAACTTCGAGTGGTCTTGTTATTAATATGCCGGAACTGTTTGTTTTCCACTTCCCTCCGCACATTTGGTTTTAACAAGTCCAAACTGGACCGCAACCTTCTGTTATAAAACATCATGGCAGGACTTTGGTTAGTCACTGCATGAGCGGCGTTTCGATATGCCATTAGGAAATTGTCCACCTTGTGCTGTAGCGGAATCTGATCATCGTTCATGGCCTTTATTGCCTTTTTGAATGTTTGGACAAATCTCTCGGCCAACCCGTTTGTCGCCGGATGATATGGGGCAGAGGGATAATGTTTCACCCCATTCTTCTTTAAGAATTTTTGGAATTCTTCCGACACGAACTGTGGTCCGTTGTCCGAACAGATCTGTTCTGGCAATCCGTTCCTTGCGAATATTGTTCTTAACACCGCAATTGTCTTTTCTGAAGTAGTGGTATTCATCTTGATCACTTCTGGCCATTTGAAATGTGCGTCCACCACAATTAGGAGCATGGAGTCCATGAATGGACCAGCAAAGTCAATATGTACGCGTTGCCATGGGGCTGAAGGCCATTCCCATGGGTGTAGTGGTGCGATCGGAGGTGCATTTTGCACTTTTTGGCACCCAGCGCAGCTTTTCGTCAACTCCTCTATCTATTGGTCAATACCCGGCCACCATATATAAGCCCTAGCAAGACTTTTCATCTTAACTCCCCCCAGATGACCTTCATGCAGTTCTTTTAGAACTCTTTCCCTTAACTTGGGAGGAATAATCACTCTTGTCCCGTACATCAAAGTACCATGGCAGATGGACAGCTGGTCTCGCCTTGCCGAGAATGCCGGTAACAGAGGATCACCACGTGTTGGCCATTCTTTCACTGTCACCTTGTAGACTCTGGACAGTGTCGGGTCGTTCCTGGTTTCTCTTTCAATACTTGCATTGGTGACTGGTAAACACTCGATGATGGTCGAAAGAAATAACTCAACAGGGTCAACTTTCGTCGTTTCTTCTTCTTCAGGTAGTGGCAGGCGCGACAGCCCATCAGCATTGCCATGCTGCTTCGTACATTTGAATTCTATTTGATATTGATGTGCCCCTAGGAAAAGGGACCATCTCTGGAGACGCTGTGCTGTCATCACTGAAACACCCTTCTTAGGGTTAAAAATGGATACCAATGGCTGATGGTCTGTCAGAAGTGTGAATTTTTGGCCCTGCAGGTAATGATTAAACTCCTTCACTCCCCATACAAGGCTGAGAGCCTCCCTATCGATCTGCGCATAGTTGCGCTCAGCGGATGTCAATGATCTGGATGCAAACGCGACTGGCCTTTCCGTGCCATTTGGCAACTTGTGTGAGAGTACTGCCCCAATACCATAAGGAGAAGCATCACAAGCCAACCGAGTAGGCAGTGTTGGGTTGAAGTGAGCCAACACTTCCTCTGAGGTGATCAATTCTTTGCTTTTGCGAAATGCCTTCTTACAGTTTTCGCTCCATTCCCATGGTACCCCCTTCTGTAAAAGAGCGTTTAGCGGGTGCAGCACCATGGATAGATTTGGTAGAAATTTATGGTAATAGTTAATCAATCCTAGAAACGACCTCAACTGAGAGACATTATCCGCAGCGGGAGCCTTTACAACTGCCTCTATCTTGTCAGGAGACTTATGAAGCCCCTCCCGGTCAATGACATGACCACAGTACGAGATCCGCTTCTGGAGGAACTCACATTTCTGCCGATTAACTCTAAGTCCATACTCTTTCAGTCTGTTGAGCACCAGTTCCAAGTTTGCGAGGTGTTCTTCATCACCATCACCTGTAATCAGAATATCGTCCAGGTAACATTGTGTGCCTGGAATTCCCTGTAATACCTGCTCCATGGCCCTCTGCCAAATTGCTGGAGCCGATGCCACTCCAAAAACCAGCCTATTGTACCGGTACAAACCTCGATGCGTGTTGATCATGAGGTATTGGCGTGACTCTTCTTCAACCTCCATCTGCAAGTAAACCTGCGCCAGGTCTATCTTGGTGAAGTGTTTCCCGCCAGACAACGAAGCAAAAACATCCTCAATCCGCGGAAGCGGATACTGCACCGTGTGAAGCACCGGATTAACGGTGATTTTGAAATCTCCACAGATGCGAACCTTCCCTGGTTCTCCTGGCTTGTTGCTCGAAGGACGTTTCATAACGGGAACAATGGGCGTAGCCCACTCACTCCAATCTACCTTAGACAGTACACCTGAACGTTCTAGCACTTCCAGTTCCGCTTCTACAGTAGGTCGTATTGCATAGGGTACCGGCCTGGCTTTAAAAATTTTTGGGTGTGCATGTTCATCAATCTTGATGTTTGCCGTAATTCCTCTCAGTGTTCCCAGTCCCTGCTGGAACACCTCTTTAGCATCATCCAATATTTTGGACAATCGTTTAGGTTTGACATCTGTTTCCCCGGAATCTACCGTTAGTGCCTTCAAGGAGTGCCAGTCCATATTCATTTTCCTAATCCACTCCCGTCCCAGTAGTGGTGGACCTCCTTCAGGTAGCACATATAAGTCCATTACTTGGCTTTCTTCACCCTTGTGGACCACTTTTACCTCTATCTTTCCAATGGGGTACACTCTTTGCCCCGTGTATGTTTTCAATATAATCTCCGTATCCCATAGGGGAATATGTTGGAATAAACTTTTGTAATCTTTCTTATTCATGACCGTCAATGCTGATCCAGTGTCCAATTCCATCTTTACTTGGACTCCTGCTATCTGAAGGGTGACCCAAATTGTCTGGAGATCTGCATCCTTACCAACGTTGTGTACTCTTAAGCTACCCAGTTCATTACTGCTAGCATCTGAATCTGACTTCTGTTCGGTCGAACTGTTCTTTGTCACCTTGTGTACCTTTATGTATTTTCCTTGCGGTGACTTTTTGTTGCTGGTCTTCTTTCCTGGCCGGCATACTTTAGCTATGTGGCCAAGCCTGCCACACATTCTGCATTCTTGGTTTTTAAACCAACACTGGTTCTGATCGTGCGTTGTCTTTCCACAACGATAACATTTTACAGTACTCAAACCCAATTTATTTGTACTGAGTTCCGGTGACCGTAGCTGCATTACTGCCGTGCCTCTCGCTGCGGCTTCGTGTGCTGCTGCCATAGTGACCGCTTTCTCAAGCGTCAGCTCATTCTCCTCGAGCAGTCGCTTTTGTGTATCTTCTTTTAATAAACCACACACAAATTTATCTCGTAGCGCCTCTGTCAGTCTCGTTCCAAACTGACAGTACTTTGCTAGCTTACGCAATTCCATTAAATATTCAGCATTGCTTTCATCCTTCAGCTGCCTTCTGCTGTAAAATTTAAATCGTTCCGCTAGCATCAGCGGCGTGGGGTTTAGATGATTTTTCAGGACAGTAACAATCTCCTCGAACGTCTTATCCGCCGGTTCATCTGGTGATAAAAGGTGTTTCAATTGCCCGTATGTCTTCGCACCCATTAAGTTTAATAATGTTAGTGCTTTCTCTTCAGCTGGGATTTTATTTGCTTTACAATAATTTTGTATGCGTTCTCCATACATGGCCCAATCTTCGATGTCGCTATCAAAGGTATTAATGTTCCCATGTTTAGGCATCGTTGCAATTTAATTTACTTTTATTTTTATCCACGATGGCGGCTTCCCGCTCTTGTCTTCATCCTCTGCCTACAAAATGGCGGTTTTCCCGCGCTTGGCGGTCTTCACCCGTCCCCCGACGCTGTCTCCGCTTCACCGCGGCTCTCGCGCCTTCAGTTGGCCCAGACGCTGCACCTTTTTAGCCCGAATGCGGCCCGGCCCTTATCACCAGCCACGATCGATGTCCCCGCGCTGCGCCTTTCGGCCCGAATGCGGCCCGGCCCTTATCTCCGGTCGCGATCGATCTCACCGCCCTTATTCCTCCGTCTTCCCTCCCCGTCTGTACAGCCAATGCGGCCGACTTTCTGGTCGCGTCGCTGCCCGGCTTACCCACCACCGAGGTAGAAGGAAGATAGCTGACAGCCGCTGATGGAGGCTTCGAGTTCAGGATGTCTTCTGCACTCTGGTTTCTCGATGTCTGCCGCGCGACGTGTCTTCCAGCAGGGTGATGAGGGTGGAAGCCTCTCTTCGACGTCCGTTCTGTGGACGAAGCCGCCGTGGATATAAACTGCCGCAGGGTAAGAATCGGACTCGTCGCCACTGTTAAGTCTGTGTGTTCTAGTTGTAATTACTAACACAGACTACAAGATTAAAGTTCAAAAGGTCTTTACTGGTTGGAGGTCAGGACTATACTAAATACAATATTACTACACAGTGCTTATATACCGGTGGTCACCACCGGTATTACGTATACAGCAGCCAGAGAAAGTAGTCCATCTCTTAAGGTGGAACAGGCTTAAGTTCTCTTAAGGTGGAACAGGTTACATACACCACAGAGAGAGAGGGGGAGGGAGAGAGAGAGGGTGAGGGAGGGAAAGAGTGAATGGGTGGGAGAGAGAGGGAGAGCTCGCCTTATTTCTTCCTTCCTTCCTTCGGCAGCCGCGATTCAAACTCTCTCTGTCTCTCCCTCTCCTTCCCTCTCTCTCTCTGTCTCTCTCTCCTTCCCCCTCTCTCTCTCCTTCCCTCTCTCTCTTTGTCTCTCTCTCCTTCCTTCCCTCTCTCTCTCCTTCCCCCCTCTCTCTCTCTCTCCTTCCCCCTCTCTCTCTCCTTCCCCCTTTCTCTCTCTCTCTCCTACCCCCTCTCTCTTTCCCCCCCTCTCTCTCTCTCTCCTTCCCACACAGACAGACAAACTCATTTATATATATAAAAATTATTTCTACTTTTTTCATAACAACATGCCCTCAAAAAACCCTTGGCACCGCCAGGCACTCCAGCTAGTGTATCATATACAAGATGTGTGAGAGTTAGAAAATCTACACCTGATGATACTATTTCTTTACAGCATCAATAGATAATCTCAAAGTTTTAGCTCAACAGTAACAATATTTACTTTTGACAACAACAAATTATTGATGCTACTTAACAAAGGTTAAAACACCGGAGAATCTTCTTAACTTGAAAATTTATAATTATCAAATCCAATACTTATAAATGAGAACTGTCACAATGAAAAAGATATATCAAGAATCAAATTAACTACGTTCAATAAAGTCATCCTTTACTAAGCATGACATTTTACAAAACTCAAAATGAAAGCAAAAATCTCAGATACGTAAGCTGTGTAAAAGCACAGTTAAATGATGCATGCCTTGTTGTTGGAAGACATTCACTGCATCAGTAACACTTCACCATCATAATCTACTACTATAGGTGGCTGGCAAGTACTAATTTAAAACCATGCTTTTCAGTGATTAGTGTGTTGTATCCATAGCATGATTAAGGTTTGACTTAATTCAGTTTGTATAATCATTGTAATTATTTTATTTTTTGTAGTTGAACAAATCTTGGTGGCACCAGAAGCTGCCAAAAGCTCATGCAGGATTATAAATGAGCACATCACACCATTCCGTAGCACTGCCAGTTCGGAGCAGGACTGGCAGATACCCTACGGGACAAATTTGTCTGTGGACTCCTGAGTGAAGGAACCCAGAAGAGGTTACTCTCAGAGAAAAAGCTGAGGCTAGATAAGGCTTTCAGCGTGGCAGTATCGTACGAAGCAGCAGCAAGGGGAGCTGCGGAAATACAGCAAAAGCCACAGGAATGCGGCACCCATGAAATGACACGGGGATTTGATAAATGTTATCGCTGCGGCAGATCAACCCATGACCAGAAGGACTGCTGGTCCAAGGACAAAACATGCAGGCAATGCGGAAAGATGGGACACATTGCACGAGTTTGCAGGTCCGGGAAGAAGACTAACGACAACAAAAAGACTACTAAGGAACAGTACAGGAATGTACAAAAGATGACGGACAGTAGTTCCGAAGACCAGAAGAGCGATAGTGAATCCGGGAACAAGAGACTAAGCTGTCTCAAACTACACAACGTAATCGCAACAGAGGATCACCGAACCATTTGGGTCACCCTCACGATAGCAGGGTCCCAAGTCAAAATGGAATTGGATACAGGATCAGCCCTGACCGTCATGAATCGACGAGACTACGAGCGGCTATTCTCGCACATACCCTTGAAAGACACATCCATTGTCTTGAAGACATATACGGGGCAGAAAGTATACCCCAGAGGGAAAATAAGGGTGCCTGTCGAATACAACGGCAAGGAATTACAGAAATTGTATCTGTACATACTGCAAGAGGGTGGACCACCGTTATTGGGACGTGAATGGGTCAGAAAGATAAGTTTAGACTGCCACTCCATTCAGGCACTGACTGTGGCTGGTAAAAAGGATGATGACGTCACACCTGGACGATTGTCAAAAAATCTTAGCTAACGCTAAAGAGGTATTTCAACAAGGACTGGGAACTCTTAAAGGCGTAACCGCCTCGATAAAAATAGAAGAGAATGCAATTCCCAAGTTTTTCAAAGCAAGACCGGTACCGTATGCAATTCGCCCAGCCGTCGAGGCAGAGCTGGAGAATCTGGAGAATGCAGGCGTGTTATCTAAGGTAGACTGGAGTGAGTGGGCGACACCCATCGTTCCTGTCATGAAGGAAACGTTAAACAATAAGTCTGAGGAGCCAAGGAAGGTTCGCATCTGTGGGGACTTCAAGGTGACTGTGAACCCAGTCCTTCACACAGTACAGTATCCTCTTCCGCGGATAGAAGATATTTTCGCCTCACTATCTGGAGGGAAACGTTTTACATAAATTGATCTAGCGCAAGCATATTTGCAGATGGAGGTTGGAGAATCCTCTAGAAAATATCTCACGATAAACACTGACAAAGGTCTTTACCAGTATAATCGACTGGTATTCGGAGTAGCATCAGCTCCGGCTATATGGCAAAGAGCGATGGAACAAGTCCTGCAAGGGATTCTGGGGACTCAGTGTTACTTGGACGACATCCTAATGACAGGTGAAAATGACAGTGAACACCTTGCCAACTAAAGCAGGTGCTCACTAGACTAAGAGAATATGGGCTACGAGCCAATCGCCCCAAGTGCGAGTTTTTTAAGAAACAAATATTGTATTGTGGCCACGTGATTGATGAAGAGGGGTTACATAAGTCCCCTGACAAAATTGAAGCAGTAGTTAAGGCTCCAGCGCCTGAAAATGTGTCGCAACTGAGGTCATTCCTCGGATTTGTGAATTATTACCATAAGTTTTTGCCGAATTTGTCCACAATTCTGCACCCACTGAATGCCCTGCTACAAATTGGAGTAGCATGGAAATGGAGTGATGAATGTAAACGGGCCTTTCAGAAGTATAAAGGCCTGATCACTTCAAGAGAAGTATTGGCTCACTACAACCCATCACTACCGATAAGTTTGGCGTGTGATGCGTCTCCCTACGGGGTTGGAGCTGTACTGTCACAAAAATCCCTTGATGGTTCAGAGAGGCCGATAGCTTTTGCGTCACGCTCGTTAGCTGCAGCCGAGCGTAACAATGCCCAGATTGACAGAGAGGCCCTCAGCCTGGTGTGGGGGGTGAAGAAGTTCAATCACTACCTGCATGGACAGAAATTTACTCTACTAACTGATCATCAACCTCTTGTCTCCATTTTCAACCCTAAGAAGGGCGTCCCGATAATGACAGCACAACGGCTACAGAGGTGGTCCATTTTCCTAGGGGCACACCAATATGACATCGAGTACAAAGGAACTAAACAGCATGGGAATGCTGATGGATTGTCACGCCTACCGTTGCCGACGGTGGAAGAAGCACCTGCAGTGGATCCTGTGGAGATATTCCACTCGACCATAGTCGAATGTCTACCTGTGACGAATGCAAACATAGAAAAGGAAACACGAAATGACCCGACACTCTCCAGGGTCTATGATTTAAAGGTGAAGGGATGGCCAGCACATGGCGAACCACTGTTGCCAGCATTCTCGCCGAGAAGAGAACAGCTGTCAGTGTGCCGAGGAACCTTGATGTGTGGATCCAGAGTAGTAACTCCACCCAAATTGAAGGATAGAGTGCTCAATGAGCTTCATGAGGGTCATCTGGGAGGGGTAAAAATGAAGAACTTAGCCAGAGCGTTTGTGTGGTGGCTGGGAATCGATAGAGAAATCGAAGAGATGACCAAGAGCTGTACAGGATGCCAGAAGGTCCAAAACGCCCCACCACAAGCCCCTCTACATCCATGGGAGTGGCCCTCATCCCCATGGCAAAGGGTACACATTGATTTTGCTAGTCCATTTATGGACTCGATGTTTTTAATTGCAGTGGATGCACATTCAAAGTGGCCAGAGGTAATAAAAATGTCCTCAATCACCACAGAAAAAACTATCACAGTCTTACGAACCATATTCGCCAGAAATGGGCTGCCTGAACAGATTTGCTCCGACAATGGACCACAGTTTGTGTCTGAAGAGTTCCGGAGGTTCTTAAAGAACAATGGTGTTAAGCATTACACATCCGCCCCATATCATCCAGCCACCAATGGATTGGCTGAGAGGTGCGTTCAAACATTCAAGAAGGCTATCAAGGCAATGTGTAATGAAGATATACCCCTACAACACAAGGTAGATAACTTCTTGTTTGCCTACCAGAATGCGACACATGCGGTTACCAACCAAACTCCAGCCATGATGTTCTTCAATCGAAGACTAAGATGCTGCTTGGATTTGGTTAAGCCAAACATCAGAAGAGATGTAGAGAACAGGCAGTTTCAGAATATGAATGAAAGGCCAACCAGGAGTTTCAAGATAGGTCAACCAGTTTGGGCCCGGGACTACCGCACAGAGAAATGGCAGCCAGGAACGATCTGCACACGGCAAGGACCTCTAATGTATACCGTGGACGTTGGAGAGAGCATTGTAAGATGCCATGCTGACCAGATTCTAGGGTCACTGGAAAACGTCAAATCTACACCACGATCCTGTACACCTGGTGATGAAACCGAAGTACCAATTGCATCTACCTCAGAATCGGTGATATTGGAAGTAGACGAACCAAACAACGACGCTGATCCCGAATCAACTTTGCCAGAAGAACCTGATACCCCAAAGAGGCGTTATCCGGACAGAATCAGGAAACCTCCTCAAAGAATGAATTTATAATTGATTAACTTCAGCTAATGTATATAGCAACTGTAATTGTAAATATGTTACTTAATTATTAATCGAATGTTATGTACTGTTTAGCTAAAAGGGGAGGAATTGTAGTGTATGTACCTTGAAGAAGGAACTATATTCTGCAGCCCCTGTATACTGCAGTACCAGTAGTGACCACCCCTGCATATAAGCCTGTGAAGTAACTTTGTATAGTAGTTCCAGTTTTGTCTCCATTCAGTAAACACCTGTTATAACCAACTTCTGCAGTCCGTGTCTCAATTACACACGGACATTACAGTGTAGAGCTTAGATGTTCCTGTAAGATATGAACAATCTCCTCAAAACTTTTCTCCATTGGTTTAGCTGGGGTAATTAAATTCCACAATAGGCCGTACGTACTCGCACCCATCAGATTTAATAATACCGACGCCCTCTTTCCATCGGCCACCTCATTTGCCTTGCAGTATACTTCAATTCTTTCCACATACGTGGTCCAGCCTTCTACCTCGTTGTCGAAAGCAGTGATACTGCCACTTTTCGGCAACTTGGGCGATTTAAAATGGCGCCTCCCGCACTTTTGCTTCTTCCCCAATGGAATAAAATGGCGCCTCCCGCGCTTTTGCTTCTTCCCCTACTGCCACGCTGCTCCTAGCGTTCTACGGGGTAATGGCGGCGACCTGCAGCTTTGGCGCGTCTCGCTTTCCTTCCCCCCCGTTTAGTTTCTCTCTGCTGTCCTGTTCTCGAGCACCGACCGCGCCCTGTGCGCTCCACCCTCTCTCTCTTGTTTTCTTTTCCTGGCGACGCTGCGCGGCCGATTTGTAGAGCCGCTCGATCGAGCTTGAGCCCGCCGCAGTCCGGAAGGGTCAGCGCGCTACCTGCTACCAGCACGATTCGCTGGAACCACAGTCTCTCCCGCAATTCTCCAAACACCAATGGATTCTTCGGCCGGTTGCCCTCGGTCGACGCCCATTGCTCAGACTACGACCTTCCAGGACCTTCCTTTCAGGCGAGATCCCCGTGAGATGATGCCAAACTGCAGGTGAGTTCGAACTTACTCGTCGCCACTGTAAAGTCCTCGCCTCAATAATACACGGACCTCGGGAGAACAGTTTAACAGGTACTTTACTGAACAAGAGGCAGCTTGAAACTGAAACGACAGAAGCCTGCTAGGGCCTTTTATACAGTGGTGGTCACTGCCGGTACTGCAGTCTAAGACCAGTTATTCCCTTAAAGGTACATACACAGCAGAATGGACCAGCAAAATCAATATGCACCCGTTGCCATGGAGATGAGGGCCACTCCCATGGGTGTAGAGGGGCCTGTGGTGGTGCATTTTGGACTTTCTGGCATCCTGAGCAGCTCTTGGTCAGGTCCTCGATTTGTTTATCGATTCCCGGCCACCACACATAAGCCTTGGCTAAGCTTTTCATTTTTACCCCTCCCAGATGACCCTCATGAAGCTCATTGAGCACTCTATCCCTTAACTTGGGTGGAATTACCACTCGGGATCCACACATCAAGGTCCCCCAGCACACTGACAGCTGTTCTCTCCTTGTCGAGAACGCTGGCTACAGTGAGTCGCCATGTGCTGGCCATCCCTTCACCGTCAAATCATATACCCGAGACAGTGTCGGGTCATTTCGGGTTTCCTTTTCGATACAAGCATTAGTTACCAGTAGGTATTCAACTATAGCCGAATGGAATATTTCGACAGGATCCACTGCTGGTGCTTCCTCCGCAGTAGGCAGTGGCAGGCGTGATAGCCCATCAGCATTTCCATGCTGTTTCGTGCCCTTATATTCAATCTCATAGTGGTGCGCCCCTAGAAAAAGTGACCATCTTTGCAGTCGTTGCGCAGTCATCACCGGACTGCCCTTCTTCGGATTAAAAATGGAGACAAGAGACTGTGGTGATCAGTCAGCAAGGTGAATTTCTGCCCGTGCAGATAGTGATTGAACTTTTTCACTCCCCACACTAGGCTGAGGGCCTCCCTGTCAATCTGGGCGTAGTTACGCTCGGCTGAGGTTAGTGTTTGTGACGCAAAGGCTATTGGCCTCTCTGAGCCATCCGAGAATTTGTGCGACAGCACCGCTCCAATGCCGTAGGGTGACGCATCACATGCCAACCGAATTGGTAATGCTGGGTTGTAATGGGCCAATACCTCTTTCGATGTGATTAGTGTTTTGCTCTTCTGGAAAGAATGTCTACATTCGTCACTCCACTTTCATGGTACCCCAGTTTGCAGTAGGGTGTTCAGTGGGTGTAGTATTGTAGAAAAATTTGGCAAGAGCTTATGGTAGTAGTTTACCAGCCCGAGGAACGACCTCAGTTGTGACACATTTTCCGGTGTTGGAGCCTTGACTACTGCCTCAATCTTCTCTGGGGCGGTTAGCTCGGAGCCCATATTCCTGCAATCTAGTGAGCACCTGCTCCAGGTTGGCAAGGTGATCACGGTCATTTTCGCCCATGACCAGGATGTCGTCCAAATAACACTGGGTCCCTGGGATCCCTTGCAGGACTTGTTCCATTGCCCTCTGCCAAATAGCCGGAGCTGATGCTACCTCGAATACCAGCCGGTTGTATTGGTAGAGACCTTTATGGGTGTTGATTGTGAGGTATTTTTGTGATGCTTCTTCTACCTCCATTTGCAGATACGCCTGGGCCAGATCAATCTTAGTGAAGCGTTTCCCTCCAGATAGCGAGGCTAAAATATCTTCAATCCGTGGAAGTGGATATTGTACGGTGTGAAGGACCGGGTTCACTGTTACCTTAAAGTCCCCACAGATGCGAACCTCCCTTGGTTCCCTAGGCGTGCTGCTCAATGACTTTTTCATCACAGGGACGATGGGTGCAGCCCACTCGCTCCAGTCTACCTTGGACAGTACACCTGAACGTTCCAGACACTCCAGCTCTGCTTCGACGGCTGGGCGGATCGCATAAGGTACTGGTCTGGCCTTAAATAATGTTGGGCTTGCGTTTTCTTCAATTTTAATAATCGCTGTCATGCCTTTTAGTGTTCCAAGTCCTTGCTGGAACACTTCTTTCGCGACAGTTAGGATCTTTGACAGTCGCCCAGGTGTGACATCATCATCCTTTTTGTCAGCCACAGTTAGTGCCTGTATGGAATGCCAATCCAGTTGTATTTTCCGGATCAATTCACGTCCCAGTAATGGTGGTCCTCCATCTTGCAATACATACAGGTCTAGTTTTGGTGTTTCCTTACCGTTATATATAACGGTCACCCTTATTTTTCCTTTGGGGCAGACTTTTTGCCCCGTGTACGTCTTCAAAATAATTTTTGTGTCTCTCAAGGGTATGTGTGAGAATAGCCGCTCGTAGTCCCGTCGGTTTATGACTGTTAGGGCTGATCCTGTGTCCAATTCCATCTTTACCTGGACTCCTGCTATCTTGAGAGTGACCCAAATGGTTCGGTGATCCTCCATTATGATCACATTATGTAGTTTCAGACAACTCAGTTCCCTGCTTTCATTCTGGTCGTGTGTTGTTCTGCCGCAGCGATAGCACTTCTCTGTTCCATATGACATTTCGTTTGTGCCATATTCTTGTGGTCTCTGTTGTATCTCTGCAGCGCCCCGTGCTGCTGCTTCATATGATACCGCAATGCTGAAAGCCTTTTCCAGCGTTAGGTCCTTTTCAGATAAAAGCCGTTTCTGGGTTCCTTCACTTTGAAGCCCACACACAAACTTGTCCCTTAAGGTATCTGCCAGTCCCGTTCCAAACTGGCAGTGTTTCGATAGTTTGCGCAGTTCTGTTAAATATTCAGCATTGCTTTCATCCTTATGCTGGTTCCATTTGTGAAACTTGAATCTTTCTGCTATCAGCAGCGGTGTGGGGTTTAAATGTTCCTGTAGTATCGTTGCTATGTCTTCAAAACTCTTTTCCATTGGCTTCGTTGGGGTTACTTGATTTCGTAATAAACCATACGTCTTTGCACCCATTAAATTTAACAATACCGATGCTTTCTTGTCATCTGACACCTCATTTGCCTTGCAGTATACCTCTATTCGTTCGACATATGTAGTCCAATCTTCGACTTCATTGTCAAATGCGGTGTTACTGCCACTCTTCGGCATTTTGGGTGTGGTTAAAAATGGCTTCTCCCAATGGCTTAAAATGGCGTCTCCCGTGCTTTCCTTCCTCCCCCGCTGCTGCCAACGCCGCTCCCGGCGGTTCTCGTGGCAATAGCGGTGCCCTGTAGGTTTTGCGTGCTTCTCCTGCGCTGCTGCCAATGCCGCTCTCGGCGGTCCTCGTGGCAACGGCGGCGCCTTGCGGGTTTATGTGCGTCTCTCTCTCTCCCTCTCTTCGACGCTGCTCGGCCCCTGAACACTGGCTGCACCCTGTGCGCTCCACCCTCTCTCTCTCTCCCCCGTCGACGCTGCTCGGCCCTTTGCTGTGCCGCTCGGTCGGGCTCTAGCCCGCCGCTGTCCGGGAAGGGTCTGCGCACTACCTGTTGCCAGCCCGTTTCGCTGGACCACCTCGACTGGAAAGCCAAGCCTGGCTCTCGACAGCCTCCCCCGCTATTCTCGAGTCTCTGCTGGATGACTGGGCCGTTGCCCATGGTCGACGCCCGAGTCTCTGGCCTTGACCTCCAATCCACTGCTCTCCAGGAACGAATCCCCGGGAGGTGATGCAGAGTTGCAGGTAGGTCCGAACTTGCCTTGTCGCCAATGTTGTGTCCATGTATAATAAGACACAGACTGCAGGAGAACGGTACAACAGGTGTTTACTCAATGTGTCTCACATTGGAACTGATCTGTACAGATTACTACTCAGTGCTATATACAGGTGTGGTCACTGCCGGTACTGCAGTATACATGAGCTGTAAAAGATAGTTCCCCCCTTAAAGGTATATACATTACAGTAATGGTCTGTGGGCCACCGCCACGGGACAAACACTCCAACAATTAACTAATGAATTTAACCAATTTAAGGCTGCGGTAGATGTCACAATGGGACAAGCCCCCGTAAATTGGGCAGCTATAAGTGGAATCACACAAAAAAAGGGAGAAAGCGCCATCGATTATGGGAAACGAAAGTGGGCGGCCTTTGAGGGGAACTGTGGAATTCCAGGCCCCTTAAACAAAGAAAACACTTGCTTCCTGCAGACATTTAAACAAGGATTAAGTTCGATGCACCAGAATGCAATAAAGATGGGGCTAGTGGTCCACAATACGTGGGATGATTTGATACAGTGGGCGTGTGAAGTAGATAATCAGGCCCAAGAACAGGTTAAACTGAAGATAGCTGCCTTAAAGACAGATAGAGATGAGGAAGGCGCAGTACACGTAACGGCATGTTTCGGTTGTGGGCAGGAGGGCCACGTAAAAAGGGACTGCCCTAAGCAACAAAAGGAGGGAGGTAATCAGATATCACAGCAACAGGGATCCTGCCATAATTGTGGGAAACCGGGGCATAAGCAGCAACAGTGTTGGAGGAAAGGAGGAGAAAAGGAAGGTCAGGGGCCTAGACAAGGATGAAAACAAGGGTCTAACACTGGAGGGACAGAGGCTAGTGAGGAAAAGGTGGCAAAATTGATCAAGAAGGGTGTTGTGTCTGTGTGTTGATAGAGACACTGAAGACAGGAGTTGGTTTCATAGGTGTTTACTAAGCAAAGTCTGGAGGGGAACTAACGGATATAACACAATATACAGGCTTATATAGCCCGAGTGGCCATTACCGGCATTACAGCACACATGGGGCTCTTAAAGGCACATACACTACAATTCCTCCCCTTTTAGCTAACCAGTACATAATATTTTAAGTAATTATTAATTACATGTTATAAGAAAAATAATATCCACATTGCTGCAGTTAATTAATTATAAGTCAGTCTCTCTGGAGGCTTCCTGACTCGGTCCGGATAACGCCTCGGTGGTGTAGTAGTTTCTGGTGGTGTAGTAGGTTCTTTTGGCAAGGCTGATTCGGCTTGAATGCCAGTGTCAGGTTCATTGGGTTCCAGTATCACCGGATCGGAGGTAGACATGGGTATCTCTACTTCATCGTTAGGCGTATAGAGTTGTGGTGTAGGTTGTCCCTTTTCGGATGACTCTATGATTTGGTCAGCATGGCGCCTTATTATGCTTTCTCCGGTGTCCACGGTATACATCAGCAGTCCTAGTCGTGTGCAGATAGTTCCAGGCTCCCATTTCTCGGTACGGTAGTCCCGGGCCAAAACTTGTTGACCTATCTGGAAGGTTCTAGTTGGCCTTTCATTCATGCCTTGAAATTGCCGGTTCTCCACGTCCCTTCTGATGTTGGGCTTGATCAAATCCAGCCGGCATCTTAGGCTTCTATTGAAGAACATCATGGCGGGAGTTTGGTTGGTAACTATATGTGTTGCATTCCTGTATGCGAACAAGAAGTTATCCACCTTGTGCTGAAGTTTTATGTCTTCATTACCCATGGCCTTTATGGCCTTCTTGAAGGTCTGGACAAACCTTTCAGCCAATCCATTGGTGGCGGGATGGTATGGGGCGGACGTGTAGTGCTTAACCCCATTGTTTTTTAAGAACTTCCTGAATTCTTCGGACACAAATTGCGGTCCATTATCAGAACAGATCTGTTCCAGCAGCCCATTCCTGGCAAATATGGTCCTTAATACTGTGATGGTTTTTTCCGTGGTGGTGGAGGACATCTTTATTACCTCCGGCCACTTGGAGTGTGCATCAACCGCGATTAAGAACATTGAGTCCATAAATGGACCAGCAAAGTCGATGTGTACCCTTTGCCAGGGAGATGAGGGCCACTCCCATGGATGTAGAGGGGCTTGGGGTGGAGCGTTTTGGACCTTCTGGCATCCTAGGCAGCTCTTGGTCATTTCTTCTATGTCTCCATCGATACCTGGCCTCCATACAAACGCTCTGGCTAGGTTCTTCATTTTCACTCCACCCAGATGCCCCTCGTGAAGCTCCTTTAGCACTTTATCCTTGAGTTTGGGTGGAATCACCACTCTGGATCCACACATCAAGGTTCCTCGGCACACTGACAGCTGTTCTCTTCTTTGCGAGAATGCTGGCAACAGTGGTTTGCCATGTGCTGGCCATCCCTTCACCGTTAAGTCGTAGACTCGTGAGAGAGTCGGGTCATTTCTCGTTTCCTTTTCAATGGCAGAATTTGTTACTGGTAGACATTCCACTATGGTTGAGTGGAACATCTCCACTGGGTCTACTGTAGGTGCCTCTTCTACCATTGGCAATGGTAGGTGCAATAAACCGTCAGCATTCCCATGCTGATTTGATCCTTTGTATTCTATGTTGTATTGGTGTGCCCCTAGAAAAAGGGACCACCTCTGTAGCCTTTGCGCTGTCATAATGGGAACACCCTTTTTAGGGTTGAATATGGAGATGAGGGGTTGATGGTCAGTCAACAAGGTAAATTTTTGTCCGTGTAGGTAATGGTTGAATTTCTTCACTCCCCATACCAGGCTGAGTGCTTCCCTGTCGATTTGGGCATAGTTATGCTCAGCTGAGTTCAATGAGCGTGACGCAAAAGCTATCGGTCGTTCCGAGCCATCAGGGAATTTATGCGATAATACTGCTCCTATGCCGTAAGGGGATGCATCGCACGCCAGTCTGATTGGCAGTGATGGGTTGTAATGAGCCAAAACTTCTTTGGACATGATTAAGTCTTTGCATTTATGGAAGGCACGTTTACAGTCTTCACTCCGTTTCCAAATTACTCCTGTTTGTAGCAGTTCATTAAGAGGGTCTGATCATAGAGTCATCCGAAAAAGGACAACCTACACCACAACTCTATACGCCGAGTGATGAAGCAGAGATACCCATAGTATCTACCTCCGATCCGGTGATACTGGAACCAGATGAACCCGAAACTAGCATTGAAGCCGAATCGACCTTGCCAAAAGAACGTACTACACCACCGAGGGGTTATCCGGACCGAGTCAGGAAGCCTCCAGAGAGACTGAATTTGTCATTGATTAACTTCAGCAAATGTGTATATTATTGTTCTTGTAAAAATGTTATTTAATGATTACTTAAAATGTTATGTACTATTTATCTAAAAGGGGAGGAATTGTAGTGTATGTACCTTTAAGAGGAACTATGTTTTTGAAGCTCTTGTATACTGTAGTACCAGTAGTGACCACTCGGGTATATAAGCCTGTGTAGTGTCTTGTGTTGTTAGTTCACCTCCAGACTTTGTTCAGTAAACACTTGTTAAATCAACTCCTGCATTCCGTGTCTCCATTAACACATGGATCTAACATCTGCCACTAGGCACTTCAGGTACTCTGACTCGTACCTCGCGTGGCATTTGCCCTCACTAAACTGGAACACCAGGCGCTCTATCTTGGCCTGGTATTCTTCAACCTCCCTTTCCCTATCCCAACTCTCTGCCCTGGCTTCCCTAAGCCTGCAGGTAACCTACCCAAGCCTACAGGAACCTAACCACAAACAAACCAGTGGGATAAAAAGAAACCCAATAACTGCTGCTCTCTCCAGACTCAAACCACTGTCTGCCACATCACACACCATTGCCAACGCTCCTGTCACGGTCGCTATTTTGTAGGAATTAACAGCGGGGTTGGGGTTATTTGTCTCTGGTCAGTCAGAAGCCTCTGAGCTGCTCCAGGGACCCCCGTGCGGTTTTGAAGCGTTCCCCTATTTCTGTTCTGACCGCTGGACTTATTCGGTAGCGATGTGGACAGAAAACGTGACTCGTGGTTTGGGTGCAAAACACACCAGTATTTATTGAAACAAAAAGAAAGAAACAACTTAAAATGTAATCGATACAGCACTTATGCCTGGCACAGCACTTTTGCTTAATGCAGTACACTCAGTGTCCACTAGAGCGCTCCTTGCTCAGTGCAACACTCCTTTACATACAGTACACTTTAAAAAAACAGCTACACAGTGTTCACCACAGCACTTCTCTGCTTGGTGCAACACCCCTTTTAATACAGTTTCAATATAGAACTCAGTGTTCACTATAGCACTTCTCTGCTCATGCAACACCCCTTTTTAAATACAGTTTCAATACAGAACTCAGTGTTCACTATAGCACTTCTCTGCTAGTGCAACACTGTCTTACTTAAAATAGGGGAGGAGAAACAGGCACAACGAGGGAAAATCGACTAAAATCACAGTTCTAACAAAATTCCCACTTAATTCCCACCCCTATACCTATTCTAAGTTGCCTTGTAAAAGGCCAGAAAAATATATGCTCACCAATGAAAATGCCTGCTCCGTGCCCTGCGATCTTTGATCTTCACTGCCCCGAAGTAAAAACACCCCAGTATTTTAAAAGTAAACTGCTGGTGTTCCACTCCTTTAGGCAGGCTCCCACGTTGTAGAGGCACAGAGGCAAGGCTACAGGGAGAGAGAGAGAGAGAGATGGCTTCTGAGAAGCTATCTTTGATACCCCATTTGGGGCCGAAATCTTCCCGCCCAGATCCGGATGTATCTGGGCTAAACAAAAGGGATCCAAACTGCCCCATTGTCTTGTACTGGGTTTGGATGAATCACCCATTCGTTTAAACTGTTTCCAGTTTAAATGTGTCCTTATTGTCTGTGATGGCTTTGAATAAAGTTGCATTTTAAATGTGTCCATTGTCTGTGATGGCTTTGAATAAAGTTGCAGTTTAAATGTGTCCTTTGAATAAAGCTGCTGTGGTTTGAACTATTTCCTTGATTGCTTGAGTAAACAGAGTCATTGTCCTTGTGGTCAGACTGAAACCGCAGTATATCCTTTGTGTACACCAAGTAGCAGTTTCTGTAAACACATCGATTGTCTGCTGCAGGGAGGGGAACTCCCCTTTGATTGGTAGATTGACTGCCCCATTGAACCTTTTCACAGACACATCCAAGCTGCCTTTTCAAGTCCTTTATCTTCTGCCATGCAGTCCGACGGTCATTTTGGTCCCTGGATTTTTAAAGGTATATCATCCAGGTATTCTTTAATCAAAATTAATCTTCGGAACTGTAGGAAATTTTGAAATTATTGCGAACTCCCTACAGTCTGGCTGATGATTGGGTGGCACCAGGGTCCCTGAACCAACGTGTGCAGTAGACTGTTGGATGAGGAATTGCACCATTGCCTTTCCTCCCTTGGGCTCAAGGTAACCTTGCTGGGCCATGACACCTATTACCTGGGCAATGAGCTTCTTCTCCTGATTGCTGCTCTTGTCAAGAAGTACTGGCTGTATTGCAGCCACAATCTGAGCCTTCTTCCTCTCCAAGTGCGCTGAGACCAAGGTGATGAGGTGCTTTAGTACAGTGAGTGTTCCTACTCTCATTTATTGGTCAGCATTCTCTAATTGAGATAGGAGAAATTCCACCATTTTGTCTGCATAAGCTGGGGCAAGAACTCTGAAACAGCGAACGATCTCAGTCTGGTTCTTCACAGCAAGATCATCAGTAGACTCCAGCGAAACACAAATCTGCTGGTGGAGCTTGTTAAGCAGGTTGTTCCTTTGTGATTTTAGCCCAGGACACTTTGGCCTCGATTTTAACTGAGCCGTGGAGGCGGGCTTGGAGGCGGCGGGGGGTTAAAATCACAAAAACTGGCGGGCGAGACCCCCCCCCCGGCCTGGTTTCTGGCTCCGAGCCATTTTTACTCAGACGTGTCTGATGGTCCCGAATCCATCCCACATCCAACAGGCGGGGCTGGTCTTTAAGGCCCTTAATCACCACTAAATGGCCTCTATAATGCCATTTTAACAGTCCCTTGCACTTTTAACTCTTTTCCCACGTAAAACACGCCGGTGGGAATCACGACTGTGAAACCTGGCGGGAGCACTATTGGCATACTGGCTATCAGCTGCAGGTCAACCATTAAAGAGGAGATTTGACCAGCCATCATTTGCAGGTGGCAGGATTTTATGTCTCAGGCCTGAGGCAACTTTTACCAGGCTTAACCACACCTGTGGAAGTTGGAGCCTCACACACATCTCCAGTGTGATCTCCTGGGAAACCCCTCTCGCCACCTTCACTCAGCGCTTCCTCAACGGAAGCATATGCTAGAAGCATGAGAGCCATTTTTTTTCTTCCCTTCTGGGTATTAGAGGAGCTCGAGCACCAGGCGCAGCAGCAGCAGAACCAGGAACAACAGCAGCACCAGCAACAGCAGCAGCAGCTGGAGCGACAGGCTGCTGCTCACCCACCTGAGGCTGCACAGGTCAGAAGGGGCCAGCGCCTGGAAGCCCGTCAGCGCAGGAGATACCCCCCAAACAGGGCCTACAGACACAGGGTCAGCTACCTAAACATGACTGAGCAGCAGTGCCAAAGGTGGTTCCGACTTTTGCAAGAGATAGTGTCTAACATCTGCACAATGCTACAGCAAGACCTGCTGCCCAGAGGACCAGGTGGACACTCCTTACCAGTGGCCATCAAAGCCCCACCGCACTCAACTATTTTGCCTCAGGCTCATTCCAGGGATCATCAGCAGACATCAGCGGCATTTCCCAGGCGGCCGCACACACTTGCATCACACAGGTAACCGATGCCCTCTTTGCCCTCGCGCACAATCACATCCATTTCACCAAGGATCGCGCTAGTGTGACGTCGCGAGCGGTTAGATTAGCGCATCTGGCAGACTTTCCAAGGGTGCAGGGCATCGTTGACTGCACACATGTGACCCTTAGGGCACCCCATTGCAACTCAGGTATTTTTGTCAACCGCAAGGGCTTCCACTCCCTTAACGTTCAGCTGGTGTGACCACAAGAAGACCCTGCGGATTCCTAGCTATTTGTCCAGCATACTGTTAATTGCAAGTAATCCTAAGCCCTCAATTTGAAAGTCCCATTCACAAAATGACACAAGCTGCCTACCCTTGTGACTACTTGTGCTTTATTTTCCTCTTACACGTGCTCCTACATCGTGGTTCCCCTGTGGCTTCAGCTGATGTGGAGGCCCCTTGCTCACTTTCCTGCTGCTCCTGTCTCGACACCTTTGGCGGGCATCCTCTGGGGTGGCGGGCCTGTGAGGGCTCGTCAACAGTCTGCTGCTCCTGCAGCTGTGCAGGGGTTGAGACGTCTATCTCACTTGGGTGTGGACTCTGGTGGGGCTCTGACTGAGGGCTCTGCAGAGGCATGGAAGTGTAAGCGCCTGGAGAGGAACCCCCACTTCCTTGAGGTCTGCCACTAACCTCACTCTCATGGGTCAGCTCCGCCTCCGCGCCTGCAAGTGGCTGGAGAGCACCTTGCTGCATATCAGGGGGGCCATGGGGAACCGTATCTGCAATGGCAGTCCTACTCAGAAGGACTTCCATGAAGGTTTGGTTTCTATGTTCAATAGATGCCCATCGCTCCTCAAGAGATGTCATTCTATTCTGAACACTCACCATGTTTTCCATACCCTGGCGACTAACCTCCTCCATGGCAGTAGCCCTCCTCTCCTCTACCGTAGCCAGCCTTACCACGGAGGCAGCAATCATTTCCACGTAGGTAGCCATCCTTTCCATGTTGATGCGTTCATGCGCCAATGACTCCACAAAGGCTCTGCTCATGTTCGCTATGGACTCCTCCATTCGCTCCACACTCGCAGCGACCCTAGAGACAAAACCTGCCAGAGACTCTTGCATCTGTGCATGGAGTTCCATCACCTCTGATCTTATGGATGGACCCAGAGGCAGAGGATCGACATGCAGCTGACCCGAGCTGGCAGAGTCCTGCGCCCTCCGACGAGGACTCTCCACTGCTGTCCCTGTCTCCACAATCTGCTGATGCTCACTTGTGAGCTGTGATACACCAGGTGACAACACTACTCTATGTCTCGAAGGCCCCACCGAGTGTCTGCGCTGGTGCTGGGTGCGCTTATTTCTGCTGACGCTGCGCCCTCAGAGGTTGCAGCTTCCTCTGAGGAGTCTGGAAGCTCAGGCTCTTCCCCCTGGACAGTGGGGATGGGGGCTCTCGATGGTCCTGTGGGGGAGTAAAGGAAAGAGTTAGAGATGTGAGGTCAAGGTTACATGCACATTGCATATTGCAGATGATCATAAGTCCCTCTGTTACAGCTTCAGAATCATTATCAGCGACTCATGCAATGTCAATGAGAGAGATGGAAAACTATACTGTTACCAGCTTGCTGTGGTGCACCCGTCTGTCCGTCCCCAACGTGCGCATCTTTTTCAACCCCGACAATTTCCAGGACCGCTTCTTCCCAGGGGTTGAGCTGGGCTAATGATGGTGGGCCTCCTCCTGTACTGGCTCTTTCCCTTTTATTGTGAGCTCTCTTTTCCTGCAATGAGGGAGACAAGTGGAGGTTGAGTGAGAATGAAGGAGTGAGTGTAGAGATTGCATAGCATAGATACTTAGAAGGAGACAAAGATCGAGTGAGGTTGCAAGACCAAGGGCCCTCCCTGTGTGTTGTCAGTTGTGTTGAAAGCATCAGAGTGATTGGGAGTGTGAGGGCTGCATGGTGCAATAGTTATGTCATTGTGAGCATAGAGAGAGAGGGAATGGGTAAGGGTGCATGGATGTGAGTGTCAAGTGGGATGTGGAGGAAGAGATTGCTAAAGCTGAGTGCTGGTGAGGAAAGGCAATGGGGATCAGATTGAAGGTGATGGGAACTTCATACTTGGGCTGCACAGGAAGACAGGAAATGGGTGACCACCAGGCGGAGCAATAGAAGCAGGCAAGTAGTGCAGGAGACCCCTGTGACCATTCCCCTCTCAAACAAGTATACCGCTTTGGATACTGTTGAGGGGGATGACTCACCAGGGGAAGGCAGCAGCAGCCAACTTCCTGGCACTGGGGGTGCTCCTGCTGCCCAGGAAGGGGGGAAAAAGAGTGGGAGAGCAATAGTGGTAGGGGATTCTATAGTAAGGGGAACAGATAGGCGTTTCTGTGGCCGTAGACGTGAATCCAGGATGGTTTGTTGCCTCCCTGGTGCCAGGGTCAAGGATATCACTGAGCGGCTGCAGGGCATTCTGGAGGGGGAGGGTGAACAGCCAGAGGTCGTGGTCCACATTGGTACCAACGACATAGGTAAAAAGAGGGATGAGGTCCTGCAGCAAGAATTTAGGGAGCTAGGTGAAGGATTAAAGAGCAGGACCTCAAAGGTTGTAATCTCTGGATTACTCCCGGTGCCACGTGCTAGTGAGTATAGGAATAGGAAGATAGAACAGATGAATGCGTGGCTAAAGGGATGGTGCAGGAGGGAGGGCTTTAGTTTCCTGGATCACTGGGTCTGCTTCTGGGAAAGGTGGGACTTGTACAAGTCGGACGGTTTACACCTGAACCAGAGGGGAACCAATATCCTTGCGGGGAGGTTTGCTAGCACTGCTGGGGGGGGTTTAAACTAACTTGGCAGGGGGATGGGGTACAGAGTGGAGCTATAGTAGGGGGTGATTTACAGCCAAATACAGAGGAAAAAACAAGTCAGCTGGGAAGGCAGAGCAAATATGTGAAGGCAAAAGGGAATATGGCAGGGCTGGAAGGCATTTATTTTAATGCAAGGAGTCTTGCAAATAAGGTGGATGAACTGAAGTTGTTGTTGAACACATGGGAGTACGATATTGTTGTCATCACGGAGACATGGTTGAGGGAGGGTCAGGACTGGCAGCTCAATATTCCGGGGTATAGAATCTTCAGGCGAGACAGAGGGGGGTGTAAAAGGGGAGGGGGTGTTGCAATATTAATTAAGGAGTCAATTACTGCTGTAAGGAGGGATGATATATTAGCGGGTTCCTCAAATGAGGCCATATGGGTAGAACTTAAAAACAAAAAGGGGGCAAGCACTTTGCTGGGAGTGTACTATAGGCCCCCAAACAGTCAGGGGGAGATAGAGGAACAGATATGTAGGCAAATCTCAGAGAAGTGTGAAAATAATAGGGTAATAATAGTGGGGGATTTCAACTTCCCCAATATAAATTGGGATAGTCAGAGTGTGAAAGGCTTAGAGGGTGCAGAATTCTTAAAGTGCATCCAGGAGAGCTTTTTGAGCCAACATGTAGAAAATCCTACAAGAGAGGGGGCGGTACTGGACCTAATTCTGGGGAATGTAGCCGGGCAAGTGGTGGAAGTATCAGTAGGAGAGCATTTTGGCGACAGTGACCATAATTCGGTGAAATTTAAGGTGGTCATGGAAAAAGACAAAGACGGCCCGGAAATAAGGGTTCTAAATTGGGGGAAGGCCGATTTTAATATGATAAGGCAGGATCTGGCCAAAGTGGACTGGGAGCAGCTACTTATAGGAAAATCCACATCAAAACAGTGGGAGACTTTCAGAAGGGAAATAGAGAGAGTACAGCGCCAACATGTTCCTGTAAAGGTCAAGGGTGGGACCAACAAGCAAAGGGAACCTTGGATGACAAGGGAGATGCAAAAATGCATTAGAAATAAAAGGGGGGCTTTTGGCAGTTACAAAAGACTAAAGACGGAAGAAGCCCTAGAGGAGTATAAAAAGTGCAGGGGCATACTTAAAAAAGAAATTAGGAGGGCGAGGAGGGGCCATGAAATAACACTGGTGAGCAAAATAAAGGAAAATCCTAAGATGTTTTATAAGTATATTAAGGGCAAGAGGATAACCAGGGAAAGGGTAGGGCCCATTAGGGACCAAAGTGGCAATCTGTGTGTAGAACCAGATGATGTAGGCGGGGTTTTAAATGAATTTTTTGCATCTGTGTTCACTATGGAGAAAGACGATGCAGACATAGAAATCGGGCAAGGGGATTGTGACATACTTGAACATATTAGCATCGAGAGGGAGGAGGTGCTAACGGTTTTAGCAGGCCAAAAAGTGGATAAATCCCCAGGCCCGGACGAGATGTATCCCAGGCTGCTGTGGGAGGCAAAGGAGGAGATTGCAGGGGCTCTGACACAAATTTTCAGAACCTCTCTGGCCACAGGGGATGTACCAGAGGACTGGAGAACAGCTAATGTAGTACCATTATACAAGAAGGGTAGCAGGGATAAACCAGGGAATTACAGGCCAGTGAGCCTAACATCTGTGGTAGGGAAATTATTGGAAAAAACTCTGAGGGACAAAATTAGTCTCCACTTGGAGAGGCAAGGATTAATCGGGGATAGTCAGCATGGCTTTGTCAAGGGTAAATCATGTCTGACAAATCTGATTGAATTTTTCGAGGGGGTGACTAGGGAGGTGGATGAGGGAAATGCTGTGGATGTGGTTTACATGGACTTCAGTAAAGCTTTTGACAAAGTCCCGCATAGGAGACTGGTCAAGAAGGTAAGAGCCCGTGGGATCCAGGGTGCCTTGGCGCGTTGGATCCTAAACTGGCTGAGTGGCAGGAGGCAGAGGGTGATGGTCGAAGGTTGCTTTTGTGACTGGAAGCCTGTGTCCAGTGGGGTACCTCAGGGATCGGTGCTGGGTCCCTTGTTGTTTGTGATCTACATAAATGATTTGGATGAGAATGTAAAAGGGATGATCAGTAAGTTTGCAGATGACACGAAAATTGGTGGGGTGGTAAATTGCAAGGAGGAAAGCCTCAGGCTACAGGACGATATAGACGGGTTGGTCAGATGGGCGGAAAAGTGGCAAATGGAATTTAACCCTGAAAAGTGCGAGGTGATGCATTTTGGACGGACAAATAAGGCAAGGGAATACACAATGAGTGGTAGGACCCTAGGAAGTACAGAGGGTCAGAGGGACCTCGGTGTACATGTACATAGATCTCTGAAGGCAGCGGAACAAGTAGATAAGGTGGTTAAAAAGGCATATGGGATACTTGCCTTCATTAGCCGAGGCATAGAATATAAGAGCAGGGAGGTTATGATGGAGCTGTACAAAACGCTGGTGAGGCCACAGCTGGAGTACTGTGTGCAGTTCTGGTCGCCTCACTATAGGAAGGATGTGATTGCTTTGGAGAGGGTGCAGAGAAGATTCACCAGGATGTTACCTGGGATGGAGCGCCTCAGCTATGAAGAAAGACTAAACAGGCTGGGGTTGTTTTCCTTGGAGCAAAGAAGGCTGAGGGGGGACCTGATTGAGGTGTACAAAATGATGAGGGGCATAGATAGGGTAGACAAAGAGGAACTTTTCCCCTTAGTAGGGGGGTCAATAACAAGGGGGCATAGATTCAGGGTAAGGGGCAGGAGATTTAGAGGGGATTTGAGGAGGAACTTTTTCACCCAGAGGGTGGTTGGAATGTGGAACTCAATGCCTAAAAGGGTGGTAGAGGCAGGAACCCTCACAACATTCAAGAAGCATTTGGATGAGCACTTGAAATGCCATTGCATACAAGGCTACGGACCAAATGCTGGAAAATGGGATTAGACTGGACAGGGATGGATGGGCGGCGCAGACACGATGGGCCGAAGGGCCTCTTTCTGTGCTGTAAAACTCTATGACTCTATGACTCTATGACTTACTTTTCCTGTGCTTTGTAGGTCATGGAATCTTTTCCTGTACTGCATCCAGGTGCGCCATGTGACCCCCAAGGAGTTGACCTCCCCAGCCACCTGTATCCACACAGCCTTGGTCTGACTGGGAGGCCTCTTCCTCCCTGATGAAGGGAACAGGACCTCCCTGTGTGCCCTAGCCCCATCCACCAATGCCTGTAGTGCTGCCTCGTCAAACTTAGGAGCTGCTCTTGGACTCCCGCTGGCCATTGTTCCTGCAGGTTCCTGTGCCATCAAATGGAGAAAGCTTGGCAGTCTGCAGAAGAAGCAAGGCTTGCTGTGGACCTTAAATGCAGCAGCAATGATGACATCATCGGAGGGGACTTTCAGTCATGAAAAACCCATTTGCAAAGGCTTCCCACATGTTGGAAATCAATTGGCCAATTGAGTTAAAATTGCATCAATCTTCCACATCCATTTAGATTCGTGTGGGAAACATGAAATTCAGGGAACACGCCAATTGCCCGCAGCTGAGTTAAAATCGAGGCCTTTATCTCTGTCACAACATCCATTTCATGCAGAAATACACAGTTTGAAGCATTTTGCTGTATTTTGTCCAGCCCTGGGTTTCTGTGTTGTCATGGTTTTCATTGTGAGGCCAGGTTACATAAGCCCTCAGTTATGATGTGGCCCTGGGTCATGTGCCCATATAAGTCCTGCCAGCACTTTGTGGCAGTTTAAGGTGGGTGCTGGGGCTTAAGGCCCAGACCTGAGATACAGACCATACGGACAAGGCAACATTCCCAACCCTTGGCAGCCATATTGGATTGAGCAGCTGTTTGTTCCTAATAACGAACCCATCGCACCACAGACACTCAAAGTACTTGTGACAAAATATGTAGAAATGGGAGTGTAGGACAGACATTTCTAGCAGAATTGCCCAAATTGGGATCTTTATGTGTCAGGTATTGAAGCTGCTTAATGATGTCATCAGGAAGTTGCTGTGACATCAGGGCGGCCCGTTGTGACATCAGAGTGGCCCGTTGTGACATCAGAGCAGTCCGTTGTGACATCAGAGAGGCCTGTTGTTACATTTGTTCCACTCTTCTCTCCTTTAAAATTCTTGTTGTCTATTGCCCACCACCCCAGATTTTTCACCCACATATCCTCCCTGCTTTCCTCCTTCAGCCTCTGCATTCAGTGAATCCTCATCCTCAGTCATTTCACTCTCCATCTCAACTACCCTTGTCCTATTTTATAGGGGGGCATCTTTTCTGTGGTTTACGGTAATTCACCTGGTCAGGCAGCCTTCTGCTGCTACACTGTAAACCCCTTTACAATCTTTCCCGGGCCATCACCACCCACTCCCGGGGAATGCGTCCCTATCTGACTGTAACGATCAATAACATGTCATTCTATAGTGGACACTAGGTGGAGCCGTAGAGCTGTATATAGCTGTATGTATAAGACTACACTACCCAGCTGTATGATATTAAGACTACATTACCCATGAGGCACTAGGCTACCCACAAGGCAGCAGTCAAGATGGAAGCCTCCACAGATACAGTACCTAGTCCACATGTGCTCAATAAAGTAACTAGCAAAAGCTAGCTGTGTTCATAATAAGAGTGTCTAGTTATTAATGAACATAACATGGTACCAGGAGTGGGGAAGATCTGCTGAAAATTGTGAAAAGCAACATGGAGAATTTGAAGCCACCAGAGCGTTTGAATCTCACAGAAAAAATCGACTACAACTGGCAGACTTTTAAACAGCAATTCGAACTCTACATTGCAGCCATCGGATTCGGTACGAAGCCAGACGCAAGGAAGATAGCATTGCTGCTTATGGTTGGGTAGTGCTGGGTTGGGGGCCGTGTCCCACCCAGCTGGGGCCATCTCTTCCGCGTAGGAGGAGTAGGCAAGTTCCTCCGGACCCTGTCCGGTTTCTCCCGAAGGTCGCTGCGGGGTTCCCTCTGGATTTGTCCAGTGGCGATGTGAGCCCCAACATTCTGTATCCATATCTTCATTCGATGCCCAGCTCGGGCTGGGCGAACAGGGCTGCTTCATCTTCCACTCTCCTGCAAAACTTAAAAGGACATGCAGCCAGGTCTCACTGACCTGCTGCCTTAGGTGGAGACATGGTCGGGTCCCTTGACCTCGGACCAAAATACAAACATTTGGCACACATGTAAACTTAAACTTAACTACTTAAACTCAAAACATTTGAAACATTCTAAACTTAAAATACAAACCTTAAAAGCACGCTATAATCAAAACGATAATCAAAACAAAGCTATAATACAAATGCCGCCCGTTTCCGGGCAGCCAGGCTAATCTCTGGCACTGTCGCAGATTACTGCTGGCTGCAGTGAAGCTGGACTGCCTCCTGCCTCCGGTCCCTCGCAGCTTATGGCTGCTGGTTTGGGACCTCTGTTCTTTGGCTTCTCCCTGGTTCGGGAGGTTGCCCTTTGTGGCAGGTACTCTGGTGACCTTCTTTTCTTGGGCTTGCGGATCCGCTGAGACTTTCTGAGGGGCGTCTCTGTGGGTGAAACTTTGGCTGGCGGACCCTGAACTTGGGTCACAGCCCTAGCTGGCCGGGAACCTTCTCCCCCTGGTGCCAACTGTATAAGATACCTGGCAGCCTGCTGGTACAAATCTCCCTCTCCCGATCCAAAACCTGGTGTCAGCTCCCTCCCTATGTTTCCTGCAAGAGGGATTGCTATCCCTGCCTCCCCAGGGTCCCACATCATGGGGGGGACCACTCTGGAAGTGGGCTGGGAAGCTGTTACCTTTAAACAGGCCACTGCACCTGCGCGGATCTCCTCGCTGGAGTCCCGCGGCAGAGGCTGTGAAATCTCTGTCTTTAAACAAGCAGGTGCGCCTGCGTGAAAAAGCTGAGGAAGAGCTGCTGTGGCCCCGCAGGCAACTGCACCTGCATGAACAATCTCTTCACAGGGCTGGGGAACCGCTACACTCTCACAGGCAACCGCGCCTGCACGTTCGATTCCTCTAAAAAGGGTTGGAAGAACCGCTTAGTCTTCCAAGCAGGCCGCTGCGCCTGCGCGTATAGTTTGGGAAGCGGGGATCTTGAAACGGCCTGCGCGCTCGGCCTCAAACTGAGCAATAGCCGCTGGGGGTTCCAGGTCCATGACTGCGCTTGCGCGAACCCGGTGTTGGGAAAACTGAGGAAGAGCCGCTGTGGGTACGGGCTGGGGAACCGCGCTTGCGTGAGCAGTATCTGTGAATGGATGGGCAGCAGCCTGCTGATTTCTAATCCCAGGCTGCTGTTTCTCTGTTTCTGAGCCACCTAACTTTTTCAAATTTGAACTTTGGGCAAAACTAGGGTCCCACTGGGGTGGGGAAGTGTCCCAATTTGTGGGCTGGACAACTTTTCCCAGGGAACAAGCCACAGTGCCTGTCTTTACAGGTGGTGAACTTGAACTTGACTCGTCAGATTTGCTTAATATTATACAATTTACCTGATTTTCCCTGTGTCCCCTCCCTGCCTGTAATCACTGCCACTGGCCCGGACTCATATGGGTCCCAGAAAGTGCCTGCACGTGCACCCTCCTTGGCCAGCCTATCGGCCAGTCATTGTGGGGAGGCAGAGGTGGGCGAGGGGGCTGCAGCACCATTGATGGCTGCCACCTTTCCCTGGTTGGTCAGGAGAGACTGCATTGCCTCCAGTAGCGACGCGACTGAGGCGGGGGAAATTCCTGTCTCTACCCTCTGAGCTGGGGCTGCGGGGGTCCTGGCTTTATCCTCTCTCCCAGGCTTTTTACAATCCCTGCGCCAGTGGCCATCCTTCCCGCGCCTGTAACAAGTGACCTTGTTCTGGGAGGGACGGCTCCCCTCCTGGCGCCACTCTTTCTGATATTGAGCCCCAGGTTTAACCTCGTGGGCTTTACCCTTTTGTGGGGGGGTCTCACTATTCCTCCCATTCCTGTATGCTACCGTGAGCTGCCAGATTACAGTTTCTTCGGTTGCTAGTGGGTGTCGGGAGTCAAACCAGGTATCAGCTTTTACCTTTTTCTGGGGCAGGCAATTGGACACCAGGCAACGAAGCCATTGGGTCTGCTGCCGCTGGTTCAGTTGTGCCCTATTTTGTCCCCCTGCACAGGCACGGTTGTAGACTGGCCACAGCCTGTCTGCAAATGCTTGTGGTGTCTCCCCTTCATTCTGCAAGGTTTTCCCTACGCGATCGAATGGATTGCCGTCGTTCGCACCCATGGCTTCCAATATTTCCTCCTTCAGGTCCTCAAAACCCTTCTGCCCTCTCTTAGCCTTATCTGAAAGGGTCTGATAGAGCTTGCTATCCACAGAGAAAAGCAACATTCTGGCTTTCTCTTCATCATCACAGCCGTTAACACCAGCTGCCTGGTCTACTTGTTGGAAGTGCATTGAGGGGTCTCCCTTTTCAGAGAGCATGGGAATATGTTTTACCATGCCTCTGAGCTGTTGGGTATCATAGGCTACCAGATAGGTATGCTAAACAGCCCCTGGGTCATTATCGTTCACGGGCGGACCATACCTCCATTGTCGGAGGGGGTACACTGGTCCTGGTCCCCGCCTGCCTAGCGGGGCCTGCTGGTGTTCTCCTACCACCCAATTGTCCACCCCTCCTTGCTGCCAGAGCTCCTCAAAACCCAGAGCTGTGGGCTGCTGTCAAGGGATCTCTAATTCCCTAGCCAGCCTTTCCCTGGGTGTTGCCTGTGGGGCGGTTTGATTTGGACTGCTGGTCAAATCCGGCTGACCTGCCTTCGGGCCGATCACGCAAATCATCCCCTTTGTTCCCTTTAAAGCCAGGTTAAGGCTTTATATCTCTGCCCTACAGGGGCCATGATCTGCTTCACTAAACCTTTGGTTGCAGGCCAGCTTATAAGCTGCCTTTAATTCACTAACCCTTACCTCCTGCTCTGTAACCACTGAGATGAGGCGGACAGTCTCTTCCCGCAGTCTCATCTCACTATTTCTGGCCTCAGCAACTTCCTGCACAAGGCGCTCTATCTCTGCCTGGCATTTTTCAAGCTGGGACTCCCGATTCTTGCCCTCTTTAACCTGGCCACCTATACTATAATAGGCCAGCTTACACACTGCCGCTAACATCTGCAGGACTACCCACAGACTGAAAGCAAGAAAAGCAATAGCTGATTCTTTCTCCAGATCCAGACCACTTATCATATCAAGAACTGCCTCCAGTCCTGCCGCGGTCGCCAATTTGTCGGGGGGCATCTTTTCCGTGGTTTACGGTAATTTGCCTGGTCAGGCAGCTTTGCCTGCACTCTGACCAATTTCAACCTTTTACCTGGTTTACGGTAATTCACCTGGTCAGGCAGCCTTTTGCTGCTACACTGTAAACCAATTTAAACAGTGGTTTCGAATCGCTACCCCACCTTCCAGTTCTGACTGAAGGACTTATAATTAATGATATATTAAAACGGACAACTGGTCTGGGTGTGAGAAAGTCAAACTTTATTAAACTAAAGAAATTATAATCAAATTTTAAACTATACCACACAAACACAGTAATTACAGTAAAATTGCTTAAATGGGGGAAGGCAGATGGCAAAAATGAGGGATAAATGTCTACAATGTTGATTAAACAATCTTAGCAATTTCCCCTAAATTGCCAGCCCCTAACTCCTTACTAGGTTGCCTTGCTGAGGAGCCAGAAACCTGCTCACCTGAGGTCCAGCGAAGTAAGAGAGAGATAGCTTCTCAGGAGCTATCTTTTATAGCCTGCCAACTCCTGTTTGGCGCTGAAAAAGTCTGTGTGCAAAACTCGCGCCCAAAAGTTCTAATACACAAAAGAAAGGCTGTGATTGGCTGATTCAAATGGGTTTGGAGTGGTTTAATGTGTCTACACTCTGGGGCTGGAATGTTCCCGCCCACCTCCGGAGCTCCCTGGGCTGAACAAAGGGAATCCAACTGCCGTATTGTCTGAGTCAATGGGTGATTCAAAACCTCATTCATTTCTTAACTGTTCCATATCAAAAGTCTTTTCCATGGTTTAGATGTATCCATTGTATGTGAGTGGTGTTTGAATGGGTTAGGATTTCGGTGTAAACAGAAACCGATTGTTCTGTGGTTTAGTTCTCAAGTGGATAATTCCTTATGTCAATATCCTGCAGTTTCGTGTAAACAAACCTTGCCTCTGTAGAAGGGAAACTACCTGGTTTGATTGACAGGTCTATCTGCCGCTGTGTGATCCTCCCACTTACACAGAGATCACGGGCTGCTTATCCAAGCCCTATTGTTCTTGGCCAATGCCTTCTCTGACAGCCATTTTAAAATCTTTGTGATTGACCAAACTCCAGGGAACAATTTTATGAATAAAAATGTACTGTCATTAAGATGTGCGAATTTTTCCACAGAACTTCTCGATTCCGGTGTTGTCCATGTGCTGTCCATCTCAATGCAGCCTTTTGCAGTTCTGGGCATGTTTTAAAACATTGTAGACAATTCACATCACCCAATTCTTCGTCCACGATCTGGACCAATATTTCCGATCTTCAGGGAAAATGGGGAATTTTGCGAACCCCTACATTTCTCCTATGACTTTACTGCCCTCCTGTTGTCCCTTAAGCAACCCTACCCATCACGTCCACCTCTTCACTTTGCTGTCTCTCCTGGCCTCACTGCTTGCATGGTCTCAGTCACTGATAAGGCCATCTCTGACCATTCATTTTATCACCCGTAACCCCTTATCACCTTCCAACCTTATGTCCATCTCTGTCCACCCCTGCAAAAAACTCTTACAGGAAGATAGGAACAGAAGGAGGTTTTTCAGCCCCTTGGGGGCGCTCCACCATTCAATTGAGATTCTGGCTGATCTGTGCCTCAACTCCATTCACCCACCATTGCTCCAGATGCCTTCATAACCTCTTCCAACAAAAACCCATCAGTCTGATTTCACTGATCAACGATTGATGTCGCAGCATAATGTACCACCTATTCAGATAGAGGTCTGTAGCTCTCCACTCACTCAGCAACACCCACAACAACTTATATTAACATAGCGTCTTTAAAGCAGTAAATTGTCCCAAGGCGCTTCACAGGAGTTTTATAAAACTAAATTTGACACCGAGCCACACAGGGAGAAATTAGGTCAGATGACCAAAAGCTTGGTCAAAGAGGTAGGTTTTAAGGAGCGTCTTAAAGAAAGAAAGAAAGGTGGAGAAGTGAAGAGATTTAGGGGATTTAGGGAGGGAATTCCAGATCCTAGGGCCTTGGCAGCTGAAACAACGGCCACCAATGGTTGAGCGATTAAAATCAAGGTTGCTCCAGAAGCCAGAATTAGAGGAGCGCAGATACCTCGGGGGTTTGTGAGGCTGGAGGAGATTACAGAGATAGGGAGGGGCGAGGCCATGGAGGGATTTGAAAACAAGGATGAGAATTTTAATATCAAGGCGTTACTTAACTAGGAGCCAATGTAGGTCAGTGAGCATCGGGGTGACGGGTGAAAGGGACTTGGTGCGAGTTAGGACACAGCCAGCCAAGCTTTGGATGACCTCAATTTGCGTTGGGTAGAATGTGGGAGGCTAGCCAAGAGTGCATTGGAATAGTCAAGTCTAGAGGTAACAAAGGCATGGATGAGAGTTCCAGCAGCAGATGAGCTGAGGCAGGGGCGGAGTTGGGCAATGTTATGGAGGTGGAAATAGGCTGTCTTAGTTATGCCGCGGATATGTGGTCAAAAGCTCAGTTCTCTTTCAAATATGACACCAAGGTTGCGAAGAGTCTGGTTCAGCCTCAGGCAGATGCTATGGCAAGAGATGGATTCAATGGCTAGGGAACGGACTTTGTACTGGGGTTCAAAGACATTGGCCACGCTTTTATTAACCTCGGCAGGCCATGGTGGACGACGTCAGTGGCGGGTCCCGACCCCGCTGCTGTCTCCATCCCAGCCTCTGAAATGAATTTCCCCCGATTGGGCTTACTAACCCGCCCAGCGCATTTCCCGGCCAATTAAAGGGAGCAGGTCTGGTGACCTCATTTGATGAAGCGTCATCAGTCGGTTTCCTTAAAGGGACCATGTCCAGATTTATTTTGACATTTGAGCTGTTGGTGTTCTGCAGCATTGAGGTGCTGCAAATACTGACAAGCACTGCACAGAGATGCTCTCCCATGACTCCCTCCAGAGCACGCAGGGATGTCCTGTTCCCTTCCCATGGGTGGAAGAGACCTCCCCGGGAGATCAACACAGCCCGGTTGCACATTGCCGAGGAGGGCACAAGCAGGGATGTGGTCAGGAAGACCTGGGTGCAGTACCGCGACCATGTCAATGATCTCAGTAGATCACGAAACGTTAGTACAAAGCCACACTCAACCTCATCCTGCTGTGCCTCTCATCACATCCCCATCACTCTGCCTTCCCTACCCTATTCCTGCACATCCTTACTCACACCAACTTACCTTGCACCTCCACCCATCCCTCTCTATCTACATTATTACATCCCATCTCACTCGTCATCCCTCACACTCACCCTCATCCTAGTGCAATCATTCCAACTAACAACACAAAAGGGTAGGCATTTGGGTGTTTTATGCAATGTTCATGTAAAGTTTCTATTAATTTAACATGGTGTCAAACATTGAAACCTTTATTTTCAACACTTTGCCTTTTGGACAGATTTGTGTGCACCTTTGGAAGTGGCTTACTGTGTTCCAGTGAATGGTGAGACATAACGGTACCCACTGCAATGGTGATGAGTGTGAAATGAATGGCTTGGGCACAGTAGGGATGTATTATGGTGTTGGTGTGGAGTGGTGCCAACCTGGCGCATCATGTGGCAACCAGGTTGTACATCGTCAAGTGAAGTAAATCTGGCCATGGTGAGGCCATCCCTGGCCTCTATGGCAGCAATGTGGTCGGGTACTGCTGTCCTCTGTCCTGTGCAGCATCAGGTGATTGTGAAGGTTAGTGGTGTTGTTGTTGGTGCTGTTGGTGTGCTTGGTGCTGCTGGTATTGGGGCTGATTGTGGTGGGAATCTGAGGATAAAGGGCACCCATGCTGATGGAATAGATGGCAGATGAAGTAGAGATGACAGAAGCGATCGGTCAATGGTGAGAGGTATTAAGCAATGTTCTCTCTAAGGGGCGCGGGTGTGCGGCTATTTGTAAGGTCCAGTGCATTCAAATTCCCGGGGCAGAGCCCAACGGACAGAGCGCGAGCCAACAGAGAGTGAGGGACTCAGTGTCACTGGGGGCAGGGTGGGGGGGAGATTGGCTGCCAGCTCTTATGCAGTGCCATCAGTGTGTGTGGATTGGAGGAGGTAAGCAAGCTCTGGGCCAATGGCAGGGTAGGAAACAGTGTATGTGGATTGGAGGAGGTGAACACGCTCTGGGCCAGGGCTGGGTAGTAGTCAGTGTTTGTGGATTGGAGGACGTGAGCAGGCTCTACGGCAATGGCTGGTTAGGAGTCAGTGTGTGTGGATTGGAGGAGGAGAGCAGGGTCTGGGCCAATTGCAGTGTAGGAGTCAGTGTGTGTGGATTGGAGGAGGAGAGCAGGGTCTGGGCCAATTGCAGTGTAGGAGTCAGTGTGTGTGGATTGGAGGAGGAGAGCAGGGTCTGGGCCAATTGCAGTGTAGGAGTCAGTGTGTGTGGATTGGAGGAGGAGAGCAGGGTCTGGGCCAATTGCAGTGTAGGAGTCAGTGTGTGTGGATTGGAGGAGGAGAGCAGGGTCTGGGCCAATTGCAGTGTAGGAGTCAGTGTGTGTGGATTGGAGGAGGAGAGCAGGGTCTGGGCCAATTGCAGTGTAGGAGTCAATGTGTGTGGATTGGAGGAGGTGACCAGGGTCTGGGCCAATGGCCGGGCAGGACACAGTGTGTGTGGAATGGGGGAGGTGACGAGGATCTGGGCCAATTGCAGGGTAGGACACAGTGTGTGTGGAATGGGGGAGGTGACGAGGATCTGGGCCAATTGCAGGGTAGGACGCAGTGTGTGTGGAATGGAGGAGGTGACCAGGATCTGGGCCAAATGCAGGGTAGGACACAGTGTGTGTGGAATGGAGGAGGTGACCAGGATCTGGGCCAATTGCAGTGTAGGAGTCAGTGTGTGTGGATTGGAGGAAGTGACCAGGATCTGGGCCAATGGCCGGGTAGGACGCAGTGTGTGTGGATTGGAGGAGGTGAGCAGGCTGTGGGCCAATGACCGGGTTGGCGTCAATGTTTGTGGATTGGAGGATTTGAGCAGGCTCTAGGTCAATGGCAGTGTAGGAGTCAGTGTGTGTGGATTGGAGGAGGTGAGTAGGCTCTCGGCCAATGTCAGGGTGGGAGTCAATATGTGTTGATTGGAGGAAGTGAGCAGGCTCTGGGCCAATGGCCGGGTCAGAGTGCTGTGTGTGGATTGGAGGAGGTGTGCAGGGTCTGGGCCAATGGCAGGGACTAGGGACAGGGTCTCTGGCAAGGCTTGGAAGCTAAGCAGAGCCAGGCCTGGTTAGTACCTGGAGGGGTGACCATCAGGGAAGACCAGGTACAGAAGGTCACGGAAGGAGCCCCGAGGAGGGGCGGTTGGTGAGAAGGTCACAGAAGGAGGAGCGGCTGGTGAGCAGGCCTGGGCGTTGGGCTGAAGATTGTCGGACAGGAGGAATGGTGGAAATGGAATGGTGGCGTGCACCGACGCAGCGGCTTTGCTTCTCCCAGTCATGGGAGCTTGCAAGATCACATTTCGTTGTTCATGTACTTGTGCAATGACAATAAAGTTGAATTATTATTATTATTATTAGGTGAGAGTTTGTTTGGATTGGAGGAGGTGAGCAGACTCTGGGCCAATGGCCGGGTAGGAGACAGTGTGTGAGGATTGGAGGAGGTGAGCAGACTCTGGGCCAATGGCCGGGTAGGAGACAGTGTGTGAGGATTGGAGGAGGTGAGCAGGCTTTGGGTCAATTGAAGGGCCGGAGAGCTGTGCGTAGATTGGAGTAGTTGAGCAGTTTTTGGGCCAATGGCAGGTTGGGAGTCAGTGTCTGTTCATTGGAGGAGCTGATCAGGCCCTGGGCCAATGGCAATGTGGGAGCCAGTGTGTGTGGATTGGAGGAGCTGAGCTGGCTCTGGGCCAATGGCCTGCAGGAAATCATTGTGTTTGGATTGGAGGAGGTGAGCAGACTCTGTGCCAATGGCAGGGTCGGAGTCAGTGGCCTAGAAATTCAGTTGCGTTTGCGCCCACTTAGGGGCGAAAGAGTGGGTTGCGCCGGAAGTTTTTTAGTGCCCGAAATTAAGTTGGGCCCTAACATCGGCGTTAGCCGGTAGCGCTGCGCCGGCACCGATGACGTCATCGGTGTGCGCAGCACCCCGGTTCCAACGCGATTCCATTCCGAGGCCAAATTCAGTTGCGGCCGCCTCGCCCGCAGCGGCCGCAAACAACGTTTGGAAAACGGGGCCTTGCAGCTCCGAGAGGCCGGCGCATAAAGGTGGAGGGGTGGCCGGCCGCTTTCCCGGCGGCCGCATGGCCGCACCTCCCTCCCCGGACTTCTGCACCACCCCACCCCCCCGGCATTGCTGTCTGACTCCCGCGAGCCCGGCACTTCTCCGTGGTGCCGGGCTCATTTGCCGGGGGAATCCAGCGGCGATCTCACGGCTGCAGGCAGCTCCTCCTTAAGAGAAGGAGGAGGCCTGCAGTACCCCAGCCTGCCGCACCGCATCGGGTGGCGCAGCGGCAGCTGGACGCCTGAAATAGACTTTCATCGCCCCAAGCGAGGCGGCCAAACCCTGCAGTAGCGCCCGCCTTCCGTCTTGGCCCGTCGCAACTGAATTTCAGGCGGGCGCTGCGGGAATCCGGGCGAGCGCTAAATTTCGGGCGCTGAAGACCTGGCGGGGCCTTACTGAATTTCTAGGCCAGTGTGTGTGGATTGGAGGAGGTAAGCAGGCTCTGGGCCAACGGTTGGGTAGGCGTGCTATGTGTGGATTGGAGGAGGTGAGCAGGTTCTGGACCAATCGCAGGTTAGGAGTCATTCTGTGTGGTTTGGTGGAGGTTAGCAGGCACTGGGCCAATGGCCGGTTAGCCGTCAGTGTGTGTGGATTGGAGGAGATAAGCAGGCTCTGGGCCAATGGCAGGGTGGAAGTCAGTGTATGCAGTTTGGAGGAGAAAAGCAGGCTCTGGGCCAATGATCGGGTGGTGATCTCTGCTGACTATCACCGAGCTGTCTCTCTTCAGTCACTGTGATTGACAACCGCGCCAGTCCCTCTCTCTCTCTCTCTGTACCTCTCTCTCTCTCTTCCCCCTCTCTCTTTCTCTTCCCCTCACTCTCCCCCCTCTCTGTTTCTTCCCCCTCTCTCTCTCTCTTCCCTCTCTCTCTGCCCTCTCTCTCTCCCTCTTTCTCTCTCCCCCTCTCTCTCTCTGTGTCCCCTCTCTCTCTCTCTCTTCCCTCTCTCTCCCCCTCTCTCACTCTCTTATGTTAACAAGAGATGCGTTGTGTTGTCCACAAATCATTTTATAAATGTGCAGCTTATAGTTTTCTATTAATGATGTAAAATCAATGTTAATGCTGCCAGGCTTTGTGTGGCTTGTATAAAGTATTTGCCATGACCGTGGTGCTCCCCATGAGTTTTAGAAACTGCTTTTGAGTAGAACATTAATTGCCAAGCAGGGATTGCGCCTTTGAACACTTGCAGGTAGCACGGGAGAGTTTGTCAACTCTTTGGTCTGAAGTTAATCCTGCTCCAAACTTGCTGAGTCGTGCAGCAAAGTCCCCTGTAGCTGCGAGCAATTTCTATCGGCTTTATAACTTAAGTGCTCCCTCCATAAAACAGATTTGCTAATGTTTCCGTTTGTAACTTTGAAGTTGAGATTTTGCCTCTAATTATGGGAAAGGGTTTTGAGGTCTGATGGTCTCAGGTAGAAAATCAAGTGAAGCTCTTCATTTTGGGTGTGGGTCTTTCTGACATCTTGTGCTGGGTTTGTTAGTTGAATTTGAGATTCTGTGCTCATTTTGGAATGTCATTTCCAGCAGAGCTTCTCTACCTTTGGACCTTGTGGCAAACAGTCTGAAGGTCACATATCCCAAATCTTTATTGAAAACAACACGCTCTGCCTTTCTAATACATCCTTCCCCTGTCAGGGAGCTCCCTCTGCCCCCCTATGGCACAGTTTTACATCCCCCGTCTTTGGGATCGCTCCATGCAGCTTCTTCTCCCTCCCCACCCTGACCAAAAATCGCTCGTTAGAAATCCTGAGGCTTGAAGTATCAGCACTTAACAGGACAGGATTGTATTTTTGGAACTTCAGGGCTGGCCAGCTGGACTGAAAGGGTCTTTCCGCTCAACAAAACTAAAAAGAATGTGTGAACATTACTTATTAAAGGAGAAAAATTAACAGGGCACAGACAGGTCTAATCACAAATATTATATTTTAAGTTGCATGCAGAATAAGAAGTGGATAGACTGGAGAAGCTGGGGTTGTTCTCTTTAGAGCAGAGAAGGCTAAGAGGAGATTTGATCGAGGTGTTCCAAATCATGACAGGTTCAGATAGAGTAAATAAAGAGAAACTGTTTCCAATGGCTGAAGGCTCGATAGCCAGAGGCCACAGGTTTAAGGCGATTGGCAAAAGAACCAGAGGCGACAGGAGGGAACATTTTTTTAGGCAACGAGTGGTTAGGATTTGGAATGCACTGCTTGAGGGAATTCAAAAGGGAGTAGGATAAATACTTGAAGGAGAAAAAATTGCAGGGATATGGGGAAAAAGCAGGGGAATGGGACTAACTGGATTGAGAGAGCAGACACAGATTCGATGGGCCGATTGGCCTCCTTCTGTGCTGTGCTAATCGATGTGATTCACTAGGTTGCTTTGTGGTGTAGTTCAGAGAGAATGGAGCCAAAGACTCGAGGGGCAGTTGTATCAAGGCAGAGGGGCAGTGTGCAGCAATGTCTGTCAATGTCTTTGAATCCTTTCCTAGCACTCACAAGCTTGCTTAGGGTGCGCACGATTGCTAGGACACGCTTTAAACAATCCCAGACTCCATCCCTTGGGTGTCCATTTGGCTCAGGTGAATGAAAGTTGTTGTTGTAAAATTTGCCCAGGGACACGGAGGAGTTCCTGGCGCATTCAGTACAAATAAAAATTAGAGGAACATTGATAATGAGGGCAGATTGGATGGAGACTTGTGTAAAGTCTTGTCGCATGTTGAATCTGTTATGGAAATGCAGTGAGGAAGAGTTTGTGGCTGAGGGAAGATATCTCTATATGGTGGGAGCTGTTACTGTACGTTTGAAGTTATCAACTCAACAGCTGATTCAATGGCCACTGAACTCCCGCCTCAGATTGACATTTAGTGCACGACCAGCGTGGTCCCCCTGGGCGAGCTGTCCAATGCAGAAGCTGAGCTGAAACTCATTCTTAAGTGGCTCTAAACAAGCTAATAATTACCTGAATGGGGTCTCCCGCTGTGAACCCACCGCTGCGTGTCGGGTCTGCTCAGCGCCGACAGATCCGACATTGGGAAAGGCGCATGGTGGCGGTTTCACAGCGGGGTCCCGACCCGTAGGGGAAAAGCACTTTCTACCTGACCCATCACCGATCGTGCCCACTGACCCCCACCCCCCCACTAAATCCAACCCAATGGCTTCAGTCTTCCCAATATTTAGTTGGAGGAAATTTCTGCTCATCCAGTACTGGATGCCAGACAAGCAGTCAGACAATTTAAAGCCAGTAGAGGGTCGAGAGAAGTGGTGGTGAGGTAGAGCTGGGTGTCATCAACGTACATGTGGAAACTGAAGCTGCGTTTTCGGATGATGTGACCGAGGGGCAGCATTAGATGAGAAATAGGAGCGGCCCAGGATAGATCCCTGGGGACACCAGAGGTAATGATGTGGGCACAGGAAGAGAAGCCATTGCAGGTGATTCTCTGGCTACGATTAGATAGATAAGAATGGAACCAGGCGAGTGCAGTCCCACTCAGCTGGACGACGGCAGAGAGGTGTTGTTGGAGGATGGAGTGGTCAATCGTGTCAAAGGCTGCAGAGAGGTAGAGAAGGACGAGGAGGGATAGTTTACCTTTGTCACAGTCACATAGGATTTTATTTGTGAATTTGCTAAGAGCGATTTCAGTACTTGTGTGTGAGTATGTGTATGTGTGTGTGTGAGGGTGGGTGTGTGAGAGTGAGGGTGTGAGTATGTGATAGTGAGGATGAGGGTGTGTGTGTGAGTATGAGAGTGAGGGTGAGGGTAAGGGTATGTGTGTGTGGGGTGGTGTGTGTGTGTGAGGGTGTGTGAGTGTGTCTGTGTGTGTGAGGGTGCGTGTGTGTGTGTGTGAGTGTGAGGGTGAGGGTGAGGGTGAGGGTTTGTGTGTGTGTGTGAGAGTGTGTGAGAGTGAGGGTGTGTTTGTGTGAGAGTGTGTGTATGTGTGTGTGTGAGGGTGTTTGTGTGTGTGTGAGCGTGTGTGTGTGTTTGTGTGAGGATGAGTGTGTGTGTGTGTGTGTGAGAGTGTGTGTGAGGATGAGTGTGAGTGTGTGTGTGTGTGGGGAACCTGCACCATTTGATGATCGACCGAGAGTTGCAACAACAGGATATCTATTTATTCATGTATTTACATATTTACAAGTTATGTTGGAAAATTGATCAGTTTGATGCAAAGACGAGGAGGTGGAGAATGATCAGGGCCTGTGTGTTTAGGCTTCAGTCTTACAGTGACAGCAGCAGTTCCTTAGGCAGCTGTTCCACCAGGTGAGCCTCCGGGCGGATCAGACACGTTTTGACTGCTGGAGAAGTAAAGTTGAAAAGGCCGCTGCATGTGCTTGGAGCTGTTCCTGGGGGTTGTGGATGAAGGACTGGCAATCCATGGCGTAGGAAGTGATCCTGTTGCAGAAATCGTCAACCAACTGTCATGAAAGTCCCTTAGGAGATCCATGTATTTCCCCATAGGCGCCCCTAGATAGTTCTTGATTAATGAGGAAGCCTTGGCCGATCCAGTGAGGGGGACAACCAGTTGCAGTGTTGAACTGGTGACCTGGTGACCTCCTCACTCTCTCTGTCCAGGTGCAGCAACAATCGCACAAGGTTGGAATGGATCAGTCAGTAGAAGGATCTGGAACCTTCGATTCCACATTTGGTCAATTTCCCCAACATGCTGATCGCTTCAGCCCACACTAGATCACACTCAATGTCAAAGAGTGGTTGAATGCTGGTGAGGATTTTCTTTACAAAGGGTTGGATGGCACTCCCTCTCAGTTTAGTTATGTTCTTGGAGAGGCACAGCAGCACCTCAAATGTTAGCACTTCCTCTTGGTTCTCCATGGTCCTCAGTTCTGGAGGTACCAAGCCGAAAATATTGATGAACCAGCTTTGATTCGATTGGCATCTGTTGTGGAAATGCAGTGAGGAAGAGTTTGTGGCTGTGTCAAGATGTGTCTGTAAGGTGGGAGCTTTTACTGTGTACTTGAAGATGTCAACTCAACAGCTGATTCAATGGCCACTGAACTCCCGCCTCAGATTGACAGATGTGGTGCCCAGGATATATCCCTGGGGGACACCAGAGGTAATGAGCTGGGAGTGGGAAGAGAAGCCATTGCAGGTGATTCTCTGGCTATGATTAGATAGATACGAATGGAACCAGATGAGTGCAGTCCGACCCAGCTGGACGACGGCGGCGAGGCATTGGAGGAGGATGCAGTGGTCAATCGTGTCAAAGGCTGCGGAGACATAGAGAAGGACGAGGAGGGATAGTTTACCTTTGTCACAATCACATAAGATTTTATTTGTGATTTTGCTAAGAGCGATTTCAGCACTTGTGTGTGTGAGGGTGTGTGTGTCTGTGTGTGTGTGTGTGAGGGTGTGCGAGTGAGGGTGAGTGTGTGTGTGAGTGTGAGAGTGAGGGTAAGGATGAAGGTGAGTGTGTGGATGTGTGCGGGTGTGTGTGTGTGAGGGTGTGTGTGAGGGTGTGTGAGGGTGTGTGTGAGGGTGTGTGAGGGTGTGTGTGAGGGTGTGTGTGTGAGTGTGTGTGTGAGGGTGCGTGAGTGTGTGTGTGAGGGTGGGTATGTGAGTGTGTGTGTATGTGTGTGTGTGAGAGTGAGGGTGAGTGTGTCTGTGAGTGAGGGTGAGTGTGTGTGAGAGTGTGTGTGTGAGTGTGTGTGTGGGGGGAAGCTACACTGCTTGAAGATCAACCGAGAGTTGCAACAACAGGATATCTATTTATTTACAATTCATAAATTTACATAATTATAAGTCATGTTGGAAAATTGATCAGTTTGATGCAAAGACGAGGAGGTGGAGGACGATCGGGGACTGTGTGTTTAGGCTTCAGTCTGACGGCAACAGCAGCAGTTTCTTAGGCAGCTGTTCCTCCGGGGTGAGCCTCCGGGCAGATCAGACACGTTCTGACTGCTGGAGAAGTAAAGTTGAAAAGGCCGCTACATGTGCTTGGAGCTGCTCCTCCTTGTGGAGGAAGGACTGGCAATCCATGGCATAGGAAGTGATCCTGTTAGGGAAATCTTCAACCAACTGCCATGAAAGGTCCCTTAGGAGATCCATGTAGTTCCCCATAGGCTCCCCTAGATAGTTCTTGATTAATGACGAAGTCTCAGCCAATCCAATGAGGAGGACAACCAGTTGCAGTGTTGAACTGGAGACCTGGTGACCGCCTCACTCTTTCTGTCCAAGTGCAGCAACAAACGCCCAAGGTTGGAATGGATCAGTCGGTAGAAGAAAGATCTGGAACCTTCGGTTCCATATTTGGCCAAGTTCCCCAACATGCTGATCACTTCTGCCCACACTAGATCACACTCAACGTCAAAGAGTGGTTGAATGCTCGTGAGGATTTTCTTTAAAAATGGTTGGATGGTGCTCCCTCTCAATTTAGTTGTGCTCTTGGAGAGGCACGACAGGCACCTCAAATGTTAGCACTTTATCGTGGTTCTCCTTGGTCCCCAGCAGACTCAGCCTTGTGCCCGTCACGTGATGAGACCAGTAATGGGCTCCAATTGTAATTTTGCCTCGGCCCCTGACACGCAGCAACTAGGCAACTGGACATGCATCACGCAAACACCTCAGCAATGTGCTCACCAGAGTGTCTGTGAGCTGTAGCTGTGAAACCAGTGGAGATTTTAATAGCTCTCCAAAGAAGGAAGCCACGGTGACTGCCTCACACTCTTGGAAGGTATGGATCTGAGCTGCCAGCTTTTCCACAATGCCAGGCAGGCTGCTGCCAGCAAGCAACCTCCTCGTCAAATATGCGGAGGTTCTTCATCTGGTACCATCCTCCACTGTTCACCATGTAAGTAGCTACTTCTCTATTGTATGTCCAAGCTAGCAGGTCCTTTAGTGTCCTCACACAGTGCACACACAGATCTCTACATTTAGTTGTTTCAACGCAGCTGAGAAATGTCTCTGGTTGAATTTATCACCAGGTGCAAAACTATTGAGCAGAGAAACATGAATGGAAGAGTTGCAATGAATGAGCAGGGTGCTGAATAACTGTGGGAGTAATGCAGTCACCGCCTTTACCGACTCGGGCTTAGTGATCATCTGTCGTGTAGGGCGGTGGTGGTGGTGTCGCCTGGCGCGTGCGTGCGCCCAGTCAGTTATGCCTCTGACTGTTTTGTGAGCGGTTTGAATCGCTCCCACGCCCCTGGGTTCTAGACACCGGAATTAGGTACAAGGCGGCGGTACAGAGAAGACTCGAGTAGACAGGTGGTTGGATGTAAAGCAAAACCAAGATTTTATTGAAGAGGAAAACTTGATACAATCCTATGGAAAAAATGACTAGTGTACACTTCTACAGGCAAAAATTATAAGAGAATCATAATAATACTTATATACTTATACAGGAAATGGGGAACACACGGCACATCGAGGGAAAACAACTATCTTAACAATCCCCTTATCCTTATCCCACCCCCTATACCTAACTAGATTAAGCTATGAGGGGTCAGAACTTCATGCTCACCAATCAAAAGGGTTTGTTAGACTCAAAACAGCAGTTGGGTTCGGGGTTCGCTCTTGGTGCTCTCTGGAGCCTGCCGTCGTCACGTGGGCTCCAGGCACTGCACGGGCATTGTCCAGGTTCGAGTACCCCAAAGTTAAAGTCTCTGCTTGGGTACTTTACCTTGCAGGGATGGTTCTTCATCGACAGCCGACAGCTTGAGTTTGCATGAAGATGGTCGCAGTTTGGCTGAGGCTGAAGGCCCAATGATTCGAAGCCTACCCTCAGTTGGTCTTCCTCGGTTGGTCTTCCCTCCTCCCCTCGTCGCGTCCCGCCTCGCCTCGCCTGAATTTGTCCGTGTCCGCTCGATGCAACGCCGGGGCCGATGGAATGGCAACAGGCACGGGCAAAGGCCAGGGGGTAAGCGCGGGATGGGGAAAGAGCGGCAGCCACGAGGGCGGGCAGAGGGAGAAGAGTACCAGCACACACAGAGACGAGCGATTGCTACCCGGGGACCTTCACTTATACCTTCGTCGAAAACCCTTATCTGCGCGCCAAATCAGGTTAGTTCTTTGTTTTAATTTTGGCGGGCTAGTTAAAAATAATGGTAGCAATTCATACTAACTGGTTTTTAGATGGCTGGTAATCACATCTACCGGCCCGATAATTGACTTATATTGTCCTGAACATTCCTTGATGGGCCTCTCCAGCCTCGATGGCTGTGTTAATCTGTTTCCGATAATATATGCAAACTGTTGATGGCCTTAACTATAGGCCTAACTGAATTTAGATTTTGTCTCCAATTCGGTCTAATGCATAATTGAGAGTCCTGTCTGGTTCCAAAACACAAATGCTTCTCTTCACAGAAAAGCCTGCAGCCTTAGTTTCGATTTCTCCCAAGCTGTCTGCGTTGCAGAATCCATTTTAGAATCCCACAGGCTTTCTGCCACGAGGCACGGACGCCATCTTGGGTACCCTTTTTAATTTAAAATGTCCATACAGGGTCCCGTTTATTAATAACAGCCTTCGGGGTAATGCTGAAATTTTGCAAATCTTACAGTCGCAGCCCACAGACGGCAGCCAGGGATTCAAGGGCTGAATACTCTGGCGCGTTCTCACTGACGGGACAGGTTCTGTTCATCCCAAATGGCAGCTGCTTTTTCAGTGTGTCCAGCAGCTCTCCCATTGTTCTCATGGCACATTCCGTGTCCTCAGCCAGTGATCGCCACATGTCACTGATGTACTTGTCCAAAGGGATGGGGTAGGTGAGGAGACAGGACACAACTGTTGTTGTGTTGTGTGAGGCCAGAATGGCGACACTACGCAGAACTGAAAGTTTCACCTGCTCATAAGGAATTGATTGCAATTCAAGTCTCAGCGCCTCAATTATCTCCGAGACCTGGTCCCCAAGTTCGCTGCCTCGTAGTTTAATGTTGGTCGGACAGTCCTTTGATGAACATGAAGAGTAAGTTGCCCAGCTGGTCATGGGGCAAAAATTTGGAAATGATCTCTGTGATTTGAGAGCATGAGTTAAAGAGGACTGAATTGTCTGGGTTAACCAACTGTTCTCTGACTTTTTTCAGTCCCTCTAACTGCTCTGTTTGCTGAACTAGATTGGTGCCTTCACACGACAAATGAATGGCCAGGATTATGTACAAAGAATCCAGGGCCATCTGTCGAACGGGAAGCGATGGGTTTGCACAGGGCGACAGCAGTCGCCCAATCAGAGTCCCCCCCGTGTTATTTCCAGGAACTACATTACTAACTTTGAGCTTCCTCCAGTAAAGTTTCAGAAGCTCCAAAGCCATTTCCATGGCTCTCTCTCATTCATAGCCTTTTGTTGAACTGATCCAGGCTTCTACATGTTTGAAAATAGCCTCAAGACCTTGAGGGGTCAGGTCCTAAAGTAATACTTGCTTCAGAAGATTTTGCAGAGAATCTGTGGTTTGGGTATAAAGCGTGACCGTCTCCTTTGTATTATCATTTGCGTCCTCGTCATTGTTCAGTTCTGGAGGTAATAAGCCGAAAGTACTGATCAGGCAGCTTTGAATCAATTGGCAGGTGTCACCTTGGATTGATTCACTGTGTAGTTTCACGAGATGTGTGCAGGCGTCCATGGCTAACTGTCGAACAGGGCTTTGCAGCAGCTCTGGTGGCTCAGCCTCGATAAGATCCTGCATGTATGTCAGCAGCAGCCTGTTTGAAATAAAGTTGGTGGGAAGTCTCCAGTGAATTATATATAGGGATCTGGCTATCTGAGTCACGGTCTGTATTAGGCTGAGCTTTAGTGTGAGATCCCTGGATTCAGCCTTTATCCCCTGCCCACTTGTAATTAAATGACTAACAACTGGCAGAATGTGGCTCTCGATTGTGAACAGCAGTTCGTCAGGTGCGCAGACTGCCATGTTCCCATAGCACACAACCAGTGTGCTCTTGTCTTTATCCGATTCCTCATCAGACTTGACCCTAATTCTGTTGGCGTTAGCAAACTCCTCGAGGCTACTGAGCGTATCATCCAAATATGCCATGGCACAGAAACCAATGGCGAGAGCTGCTCCTTCTCTCTCCGCACTCTCACTGTGGTGCACACTCAGTAGCATTTGGTGAAGCTCCTCCCTTATGTTCTTAGTGCGGGTCTGGCGGAGCACTGGTGCAAGAGATAGAAAGCCCTTCTCTTGTGGGGAATGATGGTTGGTGTTGAGTTGTTTTGATATTTCATCAGCGAGCTGACATGTCCATTCCTCATCATCAATCATATTTAAAGTTAGGCACAAGACCACCAATAATTTATTCTCCCATTCCGATTGGGACAGAGACTCCTCTGAATTTTCCAGTAAATGGTCTACTAATGGTGCCAGTTCATCTTCCCACCACCTCACTGATTCTGATTGGACATTGAGACTCAGGACTTTCAGTAGACTCAGTGCTGCAGCTCCTCGGCCTCCTCCCTGATATGGGCAACAAGATACAATGAGGAGCCGGGTCAGCAGTGCCTGGTCTTTAGGGAAATTGGCATCTTCATTGTAAGTAAGGGAAAAGTTTTCACTACCGGCTGGCAGTTTCTTTTTCCCAATATGTGTTGAACAACTGCAGATTGTTGTTAAAGCCTTTGTGTACTGGGTCATATTAACAAACTCCAGTAAGGATGGCCAAAGGACATCCCCCATCTTCACTGCGGTTGTGATCAAACACATCACTCTTTCATATAGTGTGACTAATTCTTCATCTGTTACTGGGTCTGGCTGATGATTGGGTGGCACCAGGCTCCCTGAACCAACAGGTGCAGCACACTGTTGGATGAGGAATTGCACCATTGCCTTTCCTCCCTCGGGTTCAAGGTAACCTTGCTGGGCCATGACACATATTACCTGGGCAATGAGCTTCTCCTGATTGCTGCTCTTGTCTAGAAGTACTGGTTTTATTGCAGCCACAATCTAGAGCCTTCTTCCTCTCCAAGTGCCATGAGACCGAGGTGATGAGGTGCTTTAGTACAGTGAGTGTTCCTACTCTCATTTGTTGGTCAGCGTTCTCTAATTGAGATAGGAGAAATTCCAACATTTTGTCTGCATAAGCTGGGGCCAGAACTCTGAAACAACGAATGATCTCAGTCTGGTTCTTCAGAGCAAGTTCATCAGTAGACTCCAGAGAAACACAAATCTGCTGGTGGAGCTTGTTAAGAAGGTTGTTCATTTGTGATTTTAGCCCGAGACACTGGAGGCTGGATCTTGATACTGGAGGCGTGATGGAGGCAGGACTACAACTTTCGGGGTTGTATTCCCGGCTCCATTGAGTTGTGGCCAACCCATGTGATTTTCACTTGATTGACCTTGTTGAGCCCGCCCAGCAGGCTCAACAGGCCAATTAAGGGCCACCCGGCAACAGGTGACGTCACAGATTGACATTTCATCTGTCAAGAGCTTTTGACAGATGAAACATTAGTGTTTGACAGCTCTTTGAAGCTGTCAAACACTTACAATCTGTACTCCAAGTTAATTCCCTCCTCTCAGGCTGATTTAGAGATCTCTCCAGAACAGAAAGCTGAATGCTGCAACTTTTGACAGCTCGCGGCCATTCTGCTTTCTGTGCCGGTGAGATGAGGGACTCCCGAGACCTGAAGGAAGGAAGGCTGTAAAGGTAAGTAAAACTTCTTTAAACAGTTTACACACACCAAACACACTTACCTTTGCACTCATGCACCCATCACTCACCTGAACACCAGACATCTCGAATCCTCCAAGCCCTTCAACCCGACGGTCCGCCTCGCTAACTTGGCCTGGTTTGGACCCGTCGGGAATCCCACACTTCAGCAATAAAAATAGGGATTGGGCTAAAAACTGCCTGTTAACTACCTGTTAACAGGCATTTAATTGGCACTCATCCCATTCCCGCCTCGGGGAGGCGGGTCCCAGCACAGGTCGGGTATCCACCTCCTTTGAAACTTGCATGGAGGTGGGTTGGGGGCGGGATGGGTTCGTGCCCCCCGATTTTGAGTTTTTAACCCCCCACATGCCTCCAATCCCGCCTCCACGGTCCAATGAAAACTCTGCCCTTTATCTCTGTCACAACATCCATCTCATGCAGAAATACACAGTTTGAAGCATTTTGCTGTATTTTGTCCAGCCCTGGGTTTCTGTATTGTCATGGTTTTCATTGTGAGGCCAGGTTACATAAGCCCTCAGTTGTGATGTGGCCCTGGGTCATGTGCCCATATAAGTCCTGCCAGCACTTTGTGGCAGTTTAAGGTGGGTACTGGGGCTTAAGGCCCAGACCTGAGATACAGCCCATATGGACAAGGCAATGTTCCCAACCCTTGGCAGCCATATTGGATTGAGCAGCTGTTTGTTCCTAATAAAGAACCCACAGCACCACAGACACTCAAAGTACTTGTGACAAAATATGTGGAAATGGGAGTGTAGGACAGACATTTCTAGCAGAATTGCCCCAAAGTGGGATCTTTATGTGTCAGGTATTGAAGTTGCTTAATGATGTCATCAAAAAGTTGCTGTGACATCAGAGCGGTCCATTGTGACATCAGAGCAGCCCGTTGTGACATTTGTTCCACTCTTCTCTCCTTTAAATTCCTTGTCTATTGCCCACCACCCCAGATTCTTCCCCCACATATCCTTCCTGCTTTCCTCCTTCAGCCTCTGCACTCAGTGAATCCTCATCCTCCGTCATTTCACTCTCCATCTCAAATACCCTTGTCCTTTCTCCTACGACTTTACTGCCCTCCTGTTGTCCCTTAAACACCCTTACCTATCACGTCCACCCTTCTACTTAGCCGTCTCTCCTGACCTCACTGCTTGCATGATCTCAATCACTGACAAGGATCTCTCGGGGGTTTATGGGGCTGGAGGAGATTACAGAGATAGAGAGGGGTGAGGCCATGGAGGGATTTGAAAACAAGAATGAGAATTTTAATATCATGGCGTTGCTTAACTGGGAGCCAATGTATGTCAGCGAGCATCGGGGTGATGGGTGAACGGGACTTGGTGCGAGTTAGGACACAGGCAGCCGAGCTTTGGATGTCCTCAAGTTTACGTAGGGTGGAATGTGGGAGGCTAGCCAAGAGTGCATTAGAATAGTCAAGTCTAGAGGTAACAAAGGCATGGATGAGGGTTTCAGCAGTGGATGAGCTGAGGCAAGGGCGGAGACGGGCAATGTTACGGAGGTGGAAATAGGCTGTCTTAGTTATGCCGCGGATATGTGGTCAAAAGCTCAGTTCTCTTTCAAATATGACACCAAGGTTACGAAGAGTCTGGTTCTGCCTCAGGCAGATGCTATGTCAAGAGATGGAGTCAATGGCTAGGGAACGGACTTTCTGCTGGGGTTCGAAGACATTGGCCATGCTTTTATTAACCTCGGTGGGCCATGGCGGGCGACGTCAGTGGTGGGTCCTGACCCCGCTGCTGTCTCCATCCCAGCCTCTGAAATTAATTTCCCCTGATTGGGCTTACTAACCCGCCCAGCGCATTTCCCGGCCAATTAAAGGAAGTGGGTCTGGTGACCTTATTTGATGAAGCGTCATCAGTCGGTGTAAGATTCGCAAAATTCCCACATTCCCCCAAGGTTATTAATAAAAGGGACCCTGCATGGACATTTTAAAAAGGGTACCCAAAAGATGGCGTCCGCACCTCGTGACCAAAAGCCTGCAAGATTTTAAAAGCTTGGACTCTGTGGCAGCACAAGCAGCTTTGGGGAAATCGAAACTTAAAATGCAGTTTCTGTGAAAAGGGACTTGGTGTTTTGAAAACCAGACAGCAAACATTGAATATGCATTACGCCAGATCGTAGACAGATCAAAACCAGTTAGGCCTATACATGAGGCCATTAGATTGTCCGCATAAGTAATCGGAAACAGCTTATGGGAGCCGTCAAGGCTGGACAGGCCGATTAGAATGCATTAATGACAATAGAGCCCAGACATCAGGCCATTAGATGCAGTAAGCGGCCATCTAAATCCAGTTAACTTAGATTGCTATAATCATTTAAAACAGCCCACCAAAATTGAAACAATGAACTAACCTGATATGGCGCGCAGATAAGGGCCATTTGAAAGGAGTATAACTGTGGGCACTCAGTAGCAATCGCTCTCTTGACTCTTGCTCTCTTGCTCTTGCCCTTGCTCTGCTCTCGTGGCTCCGGCCTCTTGGGCTGCCGCCGCCCGTACTTGTGCCCTGGCCTCGTGGCGGGTTCTCTCCTTGCTCCCCGTAGCAGAGTTTCAATAACTAAAGACACCATACCAATTGCAGGGGAGGGGAACAAGACCCAAGTCCATAGTCATCCAGGACGAGACGAAAGTGAGTAGGCAGCCCAGGACTTGTATAGTAACTGAACGAGACGAGACGAAAGGAGACGAAGAAGACGGTAACAACTCGACAAGAGCAGAGCAGGGCAGCGAAAAATGTATTGATAAGGCCAAGCGTCTAGTTATAAGCTGGTGCTTGGTGAGACGAACATTCTGCTGAGCACTGCGAAAACGCAGGTGTCCACGCCGCAATGAATATACTGGCGTTTTAACGCTTGGGTAGGAAAATCTAGGCAGTTAAAACTGCCAACTGCCCTATAGGCACAACGTTACTGCCGACGACCGCCTGAGGGAGAAGAAGAGGAGAACCCATCGCGACGAGATGACGACGATAGCAGAGGAGAAGAAGGTATGTCGCAGCAGCTGAGACCACGTGGCAACGGGGTACCTAAGAGGACAGAAGACCAAACCTCAAAAACGTGCATCCATTGAACAGTTGGCTTTGCTTTGGATTGGTGAGCATGAATTCTGGCCCCTCATAGCTTAATCTAGTTAGGTATAGGGGGTGGGATAAGGATAAGGGGATTGTTAATGTAGTTTGTTTTTCCCTCGATGTGCCGTGTGTTCCCCATTCCCTGTATAAGTATAGTTATTTTGTATTTGCCTGTATTTTATGTTAGTGACTTCTCATAAGACTGTTTTATTTTCTGTTTTAATAAAATCTTGGTTTTCTTACATCCAAACCACTTGTCTACTTGAGTTTTCTGTATCGCCGCCTGTACCTAAGTCCGGTGTCTAGAACCCAGGGGCGTGGGAGCGATTCGAACCACTCACCAACAGTCAGGGGCATAACTGACTGGGCGCACGTGCCACACCCACCACCCCCTACATCGGTTTCCTTAAAGGAACCATGTCCAGATTTATTTTGACATTTGAGCTGTTGGTGTTTTACAGCATTGAGGTGCTGCAAACACTGACAAGCACTGCTCAGAGGTACTCTCCCATGACTACCTCCAGAGCATGCAGGGATGTCCTGTTCCCTTCCCATGGGTGGAAGAGACCTCCCCGGGAGATAAACACAACCTGGTTGCACATTGCAGAGGAGGGCACAAGCAGGGATATGGTCAGGAGGACCTGGGTGCAGTACCGCAAACATTTCAATGACCTCAGTAGATCACAAAACGTTAGTACAAAGCCACACTCAACCTCATCCTGCTGTGCCTCTCATCACATCCCCATTACATTACCTTCCCTACCCTACTCCTGCACATCTTTATTCGCACCAACTTACCTTGCACCTCCAACCATCCCTCTCTATCTACATTATCACATCCCCATCTCACTCATCACCCCTCACACTCACCCTTATCCTACTGCAATCATTCCAACTAACAACACAAAAGGGTAGATACTTGGGTGATTTATGCAATGTTCATGTAATGTTTCTATTAATTTAATGTGGTGTCAAACATTGAAACCTTTATTTTCAACACTTTGCCTTCTTGGACAGATTTGTGTGCACCTTTGGAAGTGGCTTAGTGAGTTCCAGTGAATGGTGAGACATAACGGTACCCACTGCAATGGTGATGAGTGTGAAATGAATGGCTTGGGCATGGTAGGAATGTATTATGGTGTTGGTGTGGAGTGGTGCCAACCTGGCGCATCATGTGGCAGCCAGGGTGTACAGCATCAAGTGAAGTAAATCTGGCCATGGTGAGGCCATCCCTGGTCTCCGGGGCAGCAATGTGGTTGGGTACTGATGCCCTCTGTCCTGGGCAGCATCAGGTGATTGCGAAGTTTAGTGGTGTTGTTGTTGGCGCTATTGGTGTGCCTGGTGCTGCTGGTATTGGGGCTGATTGTGGTGGGAATCTGAGGATAAAGGGCACCCACGCTGATGGAATAGATGGCAGGTGAAGTAGAGATGACAGAAGCGATCGGTCAACGGTGAGAGGTATTGAGCAATGTTCTCTCTAAGGGGCGCGGGTATGCGGCTATTTGTAAGGTCCCGTGCAGTCAAATTCACGGGGCGGGGCCCAACGGCCAGAGCGTGAGCCAACAGCGAGTGAGGGACACAGTGTCACTGGGGGCGGGATGGGGCGGGGGGGGAGATTGGCTGCCAGCTCTTATGCAGTGCCATCAGTGTGTGTGGATTGGAGGAGGTGAGCAAGCTTTGGGCCAATGGCAGGGTAGGAGACAGTGTGTGTGGATTGGAGGAGGTGAGCAGGCTCCAAGGCAATGGCTGGTTAGGAGTCAGTGTGTGTGGATTGGAGGAAGTGTGCAATCACTGGGCCAATGGCAGGTAGTATTCAGTGTGTGTGGATTGGAGGAGGTGAGCAGGCTTTCGGCCAATGGCTGGGTAGGAGTCAGTGTGTGTGGATTGGAGGAAGTGAGCAGGCTCTGGGCCAATGGCCGGGTAGGAGTCAATGTGTGTGGATTCGCGGATGTGAGCAGGTTCTGGGCCAATGGCCGGTTAGGAGTCCGTGTGTGTGGATTGCAGGAGGTGAGCAGGCTCGGGGCTAATAGCAGGTATAAGTCAGTGTGGAAAAGTTGGGTGTCTCCCATTTTGGGGCGCTAATGTCGCCGGGCACAAAGTTTAGCGTCCGGCGCTAATTATCGCCACCGACCACAAAATTCGTCTCTATCGCTCCTGGAGGTGATTGGAGTGATAAATCAACTGCTACACACTTCTCTTAGGGTGCTAAAGCCGGGGAGCGAGGCGCTACCTCAGAACACTACTGAAGCTCAGGCGATGTCAATTACCCTGGAATTCAGACAGACTGGCACTGTCCAGTTCTTAAAGGGGAGGGTCTATCTTGCTGCACAGCCACACCTTGCTCATTGCAGCGTTTGACTTTGGCCTGCAAGCACCTATTCATTGATATTGATCAAACAATTGTGATGGATACTCAGAGGCCCAGGGAGAGAGCTCGGCGTTTTAGCGACCAGGCATCGCTGGCTCTGGTTGGCGCTTTTGAACAGCGACGGGCAGTGTTCTTTCCAGAGACTGGCAGGAGGGCATTGCCCCGTGTGTTTACAAGGGTCTGGAGGGAGGTGGCCCAGCATGCGTCATCGCGCAGCCTGGTGCAAAGGACACATACACAGTGTCATAAAAAGTTCAATGACCTCACTCAGGTGGTCAGGGTGAGTACCTGCTTTGCTATACCTCTACATCCCACCATCTCAACTTCACTCTGTGCACAGACGGTGTAAAACCCAAATGCCCAACACTTATCCAACAACTATGGCCATCTCATAAACTCACATGCACATCCCACATCTTGCACACATTAACGGAAATTCAACTATGGTAGGCACATCTGCTTAACATATGGCTGCACACTCACTCACATGCTGTTCTTTTTCTTGCAGGCCAAGCTTTCACATAACCTCTGAGAGACCCAGCAGACGGGAGGAGGACAGGTGGACCTACACCCACTCACAGAATTGGAGAAGAGAGTCCACAGACTCATTGCGAGCTAGGTAGTAGGCACCATGGCTGGTGGAGAGGTCGACCCCCTTGGGGACAGCAATAGTATGTTCATCAGCTTTCTCTCCTCTCTCATACCACTTCCCCCTCACAACGCCAGCCTTTTACACTTTGACTCTAACCAACTGTCTCCAGTCCTTGCTCCCTTCCTGCCCCCCTGCCCTCATGCTAAAGCCACTGTTGTACTTTCCTGCTTTCACATACTGAACCACCAGCTGGCCAGCCTGTCCCTCAGCCTGCCAGAGGCAGCGACGCGCTACAGGAGGAGGAAGAGGAAGCCGGAGCCTCACCGCCTGCGTCTCCCAAGGGAGACACTTGCAACTCTGGGGCCACGCATTCACTGGAGGGGAGCAGGGGGTTTGTATCTGATGTGGATGAAGCTCCGGGACCCAGTGGGCTGCAGCAACACCATGGAGAAAGGGAAGCTTGGGGGCCATCTCCACGGAGGCTGAGTACAGACACAAGTTCTGTTGCACAGGACTTGGATGAGGACCTCAATATAGTGGCCATGAATACTCAGGCTATAAGCATGCATACAGAGCTTATGGGTGCAATGGCAAGGGTGCCTGAGAGCATGATTGCACTGGCTAGGAGCGTGGAGGAGTCCGCCACCAGCACAGCTGTCATCTGTGCACAAACCCTTGTGTAATGATCAGTAACATGTCATTCTAGAATGGTACACTAGGTGGAGCTGTATGTTTAGTAAGGGGGTACCCACAAGGCAGTAGTCAAGATGGATGCCTGTACACTAGTCCACATGGCTGAATAAATGACCAGCTCAAGCTAGCTGTTCATAATGAAAACGTCTATTTATTATGAACATAACATGGTACCAGGAGTGGTAATATCTGCTGAATATTGCAAAACGTAAGAAGTCACACAACACCAGGTTATAGTTGTTGGACTATAACCTGGTGTTGTGTGACTTCTTACATTTGTCCGCCCCAGTCCAACTCCGGCATCTCCACACCATTGCAAAACGTGACATGGAGAATTTGAAGCCACCGGAGGGTTTGAAACTCACGGGGAATGTCGACTGCAATGGGCGGACTTTCAAACAACAATTCAAACTCTACATTGCCGCCATCGGGTTCGGTACGAAGCCAGACGCAAGGAAAATAGCGTTGCTGCTCACGGTTGCAGGCCTGCAGGCGATAAACATATTTAATACATTTGTCTTTGATCAAGAGGAGGACAGAGGAAAAATGGACGATGTGCTAAAGATGTTTGATACACATTGTTCTCCAAAAAAGAACGAGACCTATGAGAGGTACGTGTTCCGTTCGCAGACGCAGCAGCAAAATGAGACTTTTGATAGCTTTGTGACCGATCTGAAACTGAAAGCACAGACATGTAATTTCTCTGAACTGAAATCATCCATGATTCGTGACCAGATTGTGTTTGGTATTCATGATAAAAAGGTCAGGAAACGTTTGTTGAGAGAAACCGAACTAACATTGGAGGATGCTGTGAAAATATGCCATGCCAGTGAGCTAGCTCGGCAGCACGCAAAGACTTTCAGTGAAATTAATAATGATGCGACTGTAATGAATGACTGTGCTGCTGTCGGTGCTGTGTCCTACGAGGGGAAGAAACATGGGCAGAACAGAAATTCAATGCAATCGGAGGATGGAATTTTTAATTGTAAATGTTGTGTATGTACCTTTAAGAGAGAACTGCTTTTATACTGTAGTACCGGCAGTGACCACACCTGTATATAAAGCCGTAGCAGGCTTCTGTACTTTCAGTTCCAGCATACCCTCTGTTCAGTAAACACCTGTTATTACCGTTCTCCTGCAGTCCATGTGTTATTGATACGTGATCACTACAGTGGCGGCAAGCAGGTTCGAGCTCACCTGCAGTACTGCATCACCTCACGGGGATCCATCCCTGAAAAGAAGCTTCTTGGAGGTCGAAGCCAGAGCAACGGGCGTCGACCATAGGCAACCGCCCAGTGATCCATCGGAGTTCAGTGAATCGCAGGGGAAGCTGTGGAGAGCTGGGCTTGGCTCCCCAGTCAAGGTGTTCCAGCAAATCGTGCTGGTACCAGGTAGTGCGCTGACCCTTCCGGACTGCGGCAGGCTTGAGCTCGATCGAGCGGCTCCGCAAGGGGGCCGTGCAGCGTCGTCGGGAAGGAAAAGAGAGAGAGAGAGGGTGGAGCGCACAGGGTGCGGTCGGTGCTCAAGAGCCGGGCAGCATTAGGGAAAATAAAAGAGGGGAAGGAAAAGAGACGCGCAGTGGACAGCGTCGAAGACGAATAAAACTAAGGAATTTAACTAACAAAAGAGAGACGCGCTGAAGCCGCGGGGCGCCGCCATTACTATTTAGAACGCTAGGAGCAGCATTGGCAGCAAGGGGAAGAAGGAAAAGCGCGGGAGGCGCCATTTTAATCCATTGGGGAAGAAGGAAAAGCGCAGGAGGCGCCATTTTAAACCACCCAAGATGCCGAAGAGTGGCAGTAATACTGCTTTCGACAATGAAATAGAAGACTGGACCACGTATGTGGAAAGAATTGAAGTGTACTGCAAGGCAAATGGGGTGGCCGATGAAACGAAGGCGTCGGTATTATTAAATTTGATGGGCGCGAGAACGTACGGCCTATTGCGGAATTTAATTACCCCAGCTAAACCAATGGAGAAAAGCTTTAAAGAGATTGTCAATATCTTACAGGAACATCTAAACCCTACACCGCTGCTGATAGCAGAAAGATTCAAGTTCCATAAAAGAAACCAGCACAAAGATGAGAGTAATGCTGACTATCTTACGGAACTACGCAAGTTATCGAAGCACTGCCAATTCGGAGCAGGACTGGCAGATACCTTAAAGGATAAGTTTGTCTGTGGGCTCCAGAGTGAAGGAACCCAGAAACGACTACTTTCGGAAAAGGACCTTAAGCTAGAAAAGGCTTTCAGTGTGGCAGTATCCTATGAAGCAGCAGCACGGGGAGCTGCGGAAATACAACAGAAACCGCAAGAATATAGCACCAACGAAATGGCATATGGAGCAGAAAAGTGCTATCGCTGCAGCAGAACAACCCATGACCAGAAGGAATGCTGGTTTAAGGACAAAGTATGCAGGCAATGTGGAAAAGTGGGACACATGCATGAGTCTGTAGGCCGGGAAAGAAAACCAACACTAAAAGAATTACTAAGGAAAAGTACAAGAAAGTAAAAAAAATGACAGACAGTAGTTCAGAAGATCAGGAGAGTGATAATGACTCTGGGAGCAGGAGACTAAGTTGTCTAAAGTTACACAACGTGATCGCAAAGGAGGATCACCGAACCATTTGGGTCACCCTCATGATAGCAGGGTCCCAAGTAAAGATGGAATTGGACACAGGATCAGCCCTAACAGAACTGAATCGATGAGAATATGAACGGCTATTCTCACACATACCCTTGAAGGACACGTCCATTGTATTGAAGACATATACGGGGCAAAAAGTCTGCCCCAGAGGAAAAATAAGGGTGCCCGTTAAATACAACGGCAAGGAAACACAGAAACTGTATCTCTATATACTACAAGATGGAGGACCACCATTATTGGGACGTGAATGGATCCGAAAAATACAATTGGATTGGCATTCCATTCAGGCGCTAACTGTGGCTGACAAAAAGGATGACGACGTCACACCTGGACGACTGTCAAAAAATTCTAAGTGACGCAAAAGAGGTGTTCCAGCAAGGACTTGGGACTCTAAAAGGAGTAACGGCAACGATAAAAATTGAAGATAACGCAAACCCAGGATTTTTTAAGGCCAGACCGGTACTGTAAGAGCCATAAAAGCTTAAGAAAATACTTTAAAATAGTGGCTAAATGGCATAATACAGTTAATTTACCTGAACGACTTATTGTATTAAGAAACCCCCTATTTTCTTGCTCCAGTAGTATAGTCCGACACCCCCTTCATTCTTGCCACAATGGAACAGTCCCTAAGCCACACATTGGGTGCAGCCATTTCACAGTTTAAACTGCACGTGGTGAAAGAGGCAGAAGCTGTGAGGTTTGGAGCAGTACAGTTTTTGACCGTGTTCGTTTATACGTGTTTGCTTTGTAATTCCGTTTGTTAAGTGTTATAGTAAACAGCTTAAAAGACAAAGCTACGTTTGGGAACGTTTTATTTCGACACGCGTCTACTCGTTGTTAAAGGCCCCACAGCTCAGTGGCCTGCCTGTTTGGAAACTAAGAAGCGCCACTACATTAGTCAAAAACTAGCTCCCTAAGAAGGAAGGGACGGAATCGTCGGCGAACGTATACATGAATGGTCACGGAGCCAGACGACAATTTAAGAAAGCGAAGGTACAGTGACTGTTACTTGCTTTGTTCATTCTGTTGAGAAGCTAAATAAGAGCTGCGGGTAAAATGGCCGAGGCCTTACGGAGCCAGGAGCTTCCCCCAGCCAGAAGGATTGCTGGCCAAAAGAGGGAAATAAAGCTCACCCCAAAGGCAAGGGAAGAGAAGTTACATAGAAGCATAGGTGCAAGGAAGGCTAAATTAGTTCAGATAACTGGAAAAATGAAGATAATTGATCGTCTCATGGAAGATAATGCTAATATTAAGAAAGCTGAAGACATGATGTATTACGATTTCTCCAAGCTGCATGAAGAATTTAATATACTCAATGAAGATGTATTAGCACTTCTGTCTGAAGAAGAGGGAAACACTGATCAGCACGACTGGTTCGATCTTAAATCAACCAGCATTAAGGACTATATCAAGGCCACGGAGCAGTGGATGTTAAAAATTCGTCAAGATGCTGATACAGCAGAGAAAGATAAGGTTGACGATGAAGTCGGACCAGACGATAGCATTTCAGAGACTTCCGCCAGACCGAGCAAAAATCGAAAAGAAGGTAGCTCTGTTCCTGGACGCAGGTCAGTCGCTTCTACCACAAGCTCGGCGCGACGCATGAGAGCGGAGGCTGAACGGGCGGCGTTGATGGCGCGCGCAGCATCTTTAGATGAGAAGCAAGCTCTTGAACGGGAAGAGGCCCAACTGCAGGTCCAAGAGGCCCAACTGCAGGCTCAACTGCAGGCCCAACAGGCCCAACTGCAGGCCCAAGTGCAGGCCCAACAGGCCCAAGTGCAGGCCCAGCGGGCCCAGGTGCAGGCAAAGAAAGAACGGCTGGAGATGAAAACAGCTATCGAGGTCTCAGATGCCAGGTTGAGTGCGTACGAAGATTATGAAGGCTCACGGGACGGTGGGAGCCACTGCCAGTCAACGTTGCCACATAGAGTTGGATCCAGGGCACCTTCAAGAGTTACAACAGAGCCCGAAAGCAATTCCCCGGCATTACAGCGTGGAAGAGTGGCCTCTCCACTAACAGGAGCACGTGATGCTACCCCAGACGTCAGACGGTCTAGACTAGACCCTGCTGATGACCACCAGAGGCCTGAAGACACAGGGAGAAGCCTATACCGAGTGATGCAACGTCAGAACGAAATTACAGAGATGCTTGTAAAACAACAGAATCTGTTTCGACTCCCTCAAAGAGACATACCAGTGTTCCAAGGCGACCCACTCAAGTATAAGCCCTTCATCAGATCCTTTGAACAAGCCATTGACTCCAAGACAGAGAGCAGCAGTGATAAGTTGTACTACCTGGGACAGTACACCAGTGGTAAACCACAAGACCTGGTCAGAAGCTGTGAACACATGAGACCGGACCGGGGATACATAGAAGCCAGGAAGTTGCTGCAGGAGCACTATGGTAACAAGCTGAAGATAGCCACTGCATATATCGAAAAGGCTACCAAGTGGCCACAGATCAGATCGGAAGACGGAGAGGCATTGAACGCATATGTTCTCTTCCTCATAGGATGTCGCAACACCATGGAGGATGTTGAATTCATGGAAGAGATGGACAATCCTACGACTATGAGAATCGTCATCTCTAAGCTTCCTTACAGGATGAGAGAACAATGGAGAAGAACAGCCTTTGAGATAATGGAGAGACGGAAAAGTAGAGCCAGGTTTGCAGACTTAGTGAATTTCATAGACAAACAGGCTAAAATTGCTAGGGACCCATTGTTTGGAAACATCCAGGATGTCAGCCCGACCACCGATGGAAGAGTGAAAGCCAAGCCTGCTGAATCAAAGACTCTCAGGAAAGGTGGTTCCAGGGGAAGCAGCTTTGCAACTATCGTCACTCAGGCCGAGGAAGAAAGGCCCCAGAACTCATCTCCCAAAAAGAGCAGCACAGTGACGCCTGCTAATGCCTTTCAGAAGCCATGCTTATTCTGCCAGAAGAATCATACATTGGATTTCTGCAGCGACATCAAAGCACAGCCACATAAGGACAGAATCGAATTCCTGAAGTACAACGGCCTATGTTTTGGATGTCTCTCTCAGGGGCACCTGAGTAGAAACTGTAAGCAAAGAACAACATGCAGAGAGTGCACTCGGAAACATCCCAGTCTGCTGCATATCCATAAAGAAGAACAAGTCTCTAAGAAGAGTGAAGAAAACAATACCGACGAGAAGGTTGTTTCAAGTGCTCTGGTGTCGCTAGAACCAGAGACTTGTGGACTCACTGGGGCCGGTGACAGTGACTGTATTCTTGCCATCGTACCAGTAAGGATCAAGTCTAAGAGGAGTGAGAAGGTTGTGGAGACTTACGCCTTCATGGATCCAGGTAGTTCAGCAATGTTCTGCACAGAATCACTCATGCGACAGCTGAACGTTAGAGGCAGAAGAACAGAAATCCTATTACGCACCATGGGTCATGAGAAGTCAATGCAAAGCTATATCCTGTCAGACCTAGAAGTGTGTGGACTTGAAGAGAAGGACTTCATAGACCTGCCTAATGTTTTCACACAGAGGGAGATTCCTGTTAGAATAGGGAACCTAGCCCTGCAGAAGGATGTGGATAGATGGCCCTACCTAGAAAAGGTGCGTCTCCCATACATTGAAGCAGAAATTGGCCTATTAATTGGAACCAATGCCTACAAAACTATGGAGCCATGGCAGGTGATAAACAGCAAGGATGACGGACCCTACGCCGTCAGGACAGCCCTTGGATGGGTAATCAATGGACCGGTAAGGAGAGATGATGGCCACAAGTCGAACAAGGAGGAACGACAAAACGTCACAGTTAATCGCATCTCTATCGCAAGCATTGAAGAGCTGTTGATACAGCAGTTCAACGCAGACTTCTCAGAACGCAGCTGTGAGGAAAAGACAGAGATGTCACAAGAAGACCATCAGTTCATGGGTTTGATGACAAGGTCTACACAGTTCATTGATGGCCACTATCACATTGGTTTGCCACTGAGAAGACAGACCGCGAAGATGCCGAACAATCGCTGCATAGCAGAGCAACGCGCCATCAGTCTAAAGAGAAAGCTGAACAAGAACCCCGACTTTCACGAAGACTACAAAGACTTCATGAGAATCATCATAGCGAAAGGCTATGCTGTAAAAGTGCCCGAAGAACAGTTGAACAGAGACGATGGAAGGGTCTGGTACATTCCTCATCACGGGGTGTATCACCCAAAGAAGAAAAAGATCCGCGTAGTGTTTGACTGCGCCGCCTCATTCAGAGGAACTTCATTGAATGACCAGCTGCTTCAAGGTCCTGATCTTACTAATACCCTCATTGGCGTCTTGACTAGGTTTAGACAAGAGCTCGTTGCCATGATGGCAGACATAGAATCAATGTTCTACCAAGTCAGAATCCCTGACGAAGATGCTGATCTTCTGCGCTTCCTTTGGTGGCCAGATGGCGACGTTAGTGAAGCGATGGTGGAATGTAGAATGGCCGTACACCTGTTTGGAGCCACATCATCTCCCAGCTGTGCAAGCTACGCTCTCAGAAAAACTGCAGAAGATGGCAAGGGCAAAGCACCATCCGAGGCTGTGGAGACAATCTTCAGAAACTTTTATGTCGATGACTGTCTGAAGTCCGTGTCAACAGAAGATGATGCCATCGCACTGTCAAGAGACCTTAGAACTCTGTGTTCGAATGGAGGATTCCATCTGACTAAGTGGATAAGCAACAGCAGAGCAGTTCTAGCTTCTATCCCAGAAAAGGAAAGAGCCACTGAAGTCAAAGATCTGGACCTGAGCCACGATGTCCTTCCTATCGAGAGAGCTCTTGGTGTACAATGGTGCATCGAGTCAGACACGTTCAACTTCAGGATAATGGTGAACGAAAGACCATCCACAAGACGAGGGATTCTCTCCGTGGTCAGTTCCATCTACGACCCTCTCGGATTCCTGGCACCACTCATTCTGCCGGTGAAGCCGATGCTACGAGAGCTGTGTAGAGACAAGAGAGGATGGGATGAAGATATCCCAGAAGGTCAAGCTCAGAGATGGCACAGACGGCTGACAGATTTGCAACAACTTTCTAGCTTCAACGTCAGTAGATGCATCAAGCCCGCGAGTTTTGGAGTTACAAAGACGGCTCAACTACATCATTTCTCGGACGCCAGTGAGGACGGCTATGGCATGGCTACCTACCTCTTGCCGACAAATCAACAGGGCCAGAAACATTGTGCCTTCCTCATGGGAAAATCCAGGGTGGCTCCGCTGAAGCAGGTCACCATCCCGAGACTGGAATTGACGGCAGCGGTTGTTGCAGTTAAAGTTGACCAGGTGATGCGTAAAGAGTTACAGCTCCCATTAGAAGAATCTGTCTTCTGGATGGATAGCACGACGGTGCTGAAGTATATAGAGAATGAGAAGATACGCTTCAAGACCTTCGTAGCAAACAGAATCTCATCCATTAGAGAAGCTACACAACCATCTCAATGGAGGTATGTAAACACCTCATTAAACCCAGCAGATCAAGCCTCACGGGGATTGAAGGCTGAAAACTTCATGAGGAGTGAAACTTGGATACAAGGCCCAAGTTATCTGCTGGAAACAGAGAGATCATGGCCAGAAAGACCAGATATGCCAAGTCAGATTACTGAAGACGACGTCGAAGTCAAGAGATCAGTCACAGTAAATTTCATAACTACGAAAGAGAACTTTGACACAGTGAACAAGCTTGTTAACCATTTCTCAGGATGGCACCAGTTGAGGAAAGCAGTTGCATGGTTTCTAAGGTTGAAAGAGCTGCTGCTACACCTGAGCGGTAAGAGAAAAGAGTACCGAGCCACTATCAGTCAGTCTGAAAGCAACCCTGATAAGCAGAGAATGCTTCTACAGCAGTATATGCATCAGCACAAGACCACATTGAGCAAGAATTCATTGACCGTGGAGGATTTGGCCAAGGCTGAGAAGGAGATAGTTTGCTTCAGTCAAAGACAAAGATACCCAGAAGAAACCGAAGCTCTGCAGCAAAATACTCCAATCAAGAAAGGTGGTCATATCTACAAGCTGGACCCTACACTGCAAGATGGAGTACTGAGGGTGGGAGGGAGACTAAACAAATCTGCTATGCCAGAGGAGGCCAAGCATCCTGCTATCCTTTCTAAGGACCTCCGGGTTGCTACTCTCATTCTTCAGCATATACACCAGAGTATTGGACACAGTGGGAGGAATCACGTGCTTGCGAAGCTAAGACAAAGATACTGGATTCCAGGAGCTAATTCCGTAATAAGAAAAATACTCTCTGAATGTATTGTTTGCAGACGGTTACACGCTAGAGCTGGGGAGCAGAAAATGGCAGACCTGCCTGAAGACCGTTTGTTACCAGACAAGCCCCCATTTACAAACGTAGGGGTGGACTATTTCGGGCCTTTCGAGGTAAAGCGAGGACGGAGCCTTGTCAAGAGATATGGTGTGCTTTTCACTTGTTTGACCATCAGAGCAATTCATATTGAGGTGGCACACACGCTTGACACTGATTCCTGTATTAACGCATTGCGGCGCTTTGTCTGTAGAAGAGGACAGGTGTCCATTATGCGTTCTGATAATGGCACTAATTTCGTCGGAGCGGAGAGAGAACTACGGGAAGCTATTGAAGGTTGGAATCAGCTTAAAATACAGGAAGCCATGATGCAAACAGGAATTAAGTGGATCTTCAATCCTCCGGCTGCATCCCACCACGGAGGTGTCTGGGAAAGACAGATACGCACCGTAAGAAAACTACTCAGTTCTGTACTGAAGCAGCAAGCGCTGGACGACGAGGGACTCCAAACCGTTCTGTGCGAGGTCGAAGCCATCATTAATGACCGACCGATAACTAAGACATCAGATGATCCCAATGACCTCGAAGCCCTGACTCCGAACCACCTGCCGTTGTTGAAAACACAGCCAGCCATGCCCCCGGGAGCCTTCAAAAAGGAAGATCTGTATGCCCGTCGGAAGTGGAGGCAAGTTCAGTATATGTCAGACCTCTTCTGGACCAGATGGACAAGAGAATACTTACCTCTGCTACAGGAGCGTCAAAAATGGTCCAAAATAAAGAGGAACTTCATCGTCGGAGACATTGTCTTAATTGTGGATGATTCAGCCCCTAGAAATTCTTGGTTGATGGGAAAAATAATTAAGACCATGCCAGACTCCAGAGGCGTCGTTCGTCGCGTCTGTTTGCAAACCAAGACCAGTACCCTGGAGAGACCGATCACAAAGCTCTGCCTGCGACAAGAAGCAGCGTGAAAAGCTCCTGAACGAAAGAAAAAAGTGGACACTTGTATTGTAAATATGTTGAACTCATTAGTTTATGACTCTTAATGTTTGAGTAATTGATATGCTTCATGTGCCTAGTCAATTAGGGGCCGGAATGTAAGAGCCATAAAAGCTTAAGAAAATACTTTAAAATAGTGGCTAAATGGCATAATACAGTTAATTTACCTGAACGACTTATTGTATTAAGAAACCCCCTATTTTCTTGCTCCAGTAGTATAGTCCGACACCCCCTTCATTCTTGCCACAATGGAACAGTCCCTAAGCCACACATTGGGTGCAGCCATTTCACAGTTTAAACTGCACGTGGTGAAAGAGGCAGAAGCTGTGAGGTTTGGAGCAGTACAGTTTTTGACCGTGTTCGTTTATACGTGTTTGCTTTATAATTCCGTTTGTTAAGTGTTATAGTAAACAGCTTAAAAGACAAAGCTACGTTTGGGAACGTTTTATTTCGACACGCGTCTACTCGTTGTTAAAGGCCCCACAGCTCAGTGGCCTGACTGTTTGGAAACTAAGAAGCACCACTACAGGTACCATACGCGATCCGCCCGGCCGTCGAAGCAGAGCTGGAGAGTCTGGAGCATTCGGGTGTGCTTTCCAAGGTGGACTGGAGCGAGTGGGCCACACCCATCGTTCCTGTAATGAAGAAATCATTGAGCAGCACGCCTGGGGAGCCGAAGAAGGTTCGCATCTGTGGGGACTTTAAGGTAACTGTGAACCCAGTCCTGCACAAAGTACAATATCCACTTCCGCGGATAGAAGATATTTTCGCCTCACTATCTGGAGGGAAACGCTTTATGAAGATTGATCTGGCCCAAGCGTATCTACAAATGGAGGTAGAAGAAGCATCTAGAAAATACCTCACGATAAACACTCACAAAGGTCTTTACTAGTACAACCGACTGGTATTCGGGGTAGCATCAGCTCCGGCTATTTGGCAGAGGGCGATGGAACAAGTCCTGCAAGGGATCCCGGGGACCCAGTGTTATTTGGACGACATCCTGGTTACGGGTGAAAATGACAGTGAACACCTTGCCAACCTGGAGCAGGTGCTCACTAGATTACAAGAATATGGGCTACGAGCCAACCGCCCCAAATGCGAGTTTTTCAGGAAACAAATCTCGTATTGTGGCCACATGATTGATGAAGAGGGGTTACATAAGTCCCCAGACAAGAGTGAGGCAGTAGTCAAGGCTCCAGCACCAGAAAATGTGTCGCAACTGAGGTCGTTCCTCGGGTTGGTGAACCACTACCATAAGTTCTTGCCAAATTTATCTACAATTCTGCACCCACTGAATGCCCTGCTGCAAACTGGAGTAGCATGGAAATGGAGTGATGAGTGTAAGCGTGCCTTTCAGAAATGTAAATGCCTAATCACTTCAAAAGAAGTATTGGCCCACTACAATCCAACACTACCAATTCGGTTGGCATGTGATGCGTCTCCCTACGGCATTGGAGCAGTGCTGTCACACAAATTCCTTGATGGTTCAGAGAGGCCAATAGCCTTTGCGTCGCACTCATTAACCTCAGTCGAGCATAACTACGCCCAGATTGACAGGGAGGCCCTCAGCCTGGTGTGGGGGGTGAAGAAGTTCAATCACTATCTGCATGGGCAGAAATTCACCCTACTGACTGATCACCAGCCTCTTGTCTCCATTTTTAACCCAAAGAAGGGCGTTCCGGTGATGACGGCACAACGGCTGCAAAGATGGTCCCTTTTTCTAGGGGCACATCAATACGACATAGAGTACAAGGGTACGAAACAGCATGGAAACGCTGATGGGCTGTCGCGCCTGCCGTTGCCTACGGTGGAGGAAGCACCTGCAGTGGACCCTGTTGAGATATTCCATTCGACCATAGTCGAATGTCTACCTGTTACAAACTCAAGTACAGAGAAGGAAACCCGAAATGACCCGACACTCTCTCGGGTCTATGATTTGACGGTGAAGGGATGGCCAGCACATGGCGACTCACTGTTGCCAGCATTCTCGCCAAGGAGAGAACAGCTGTCAGTGTGCCGGGGGACCTTGATGTGTGGATCCCGAGTGGTAATTCCACCCAAGTTGAGAGATAGAGTGCTCAATGAGCTTCATGAGGGTCATCTGGGAGGGGTAAAAATGAAGAGCCTAGCCAGGGCATTTGTGTGGTGGCCGGGAATCGATAAAGAAATTGAGGATATGACCAAGAGATGCACAGGATGCCAGAAAGTCCAAAACGCTCCACCACAGGCCCTGCTACACCCATGGGAGTGGCCCTCATCTCCATGGCAACGGGTACACATTGATTTTGCTGGTCCATTTATGGACTCAATGTTTTTAATCGCCGTGGATGCACATTCGAAATGGCCAGAGGTCATCAAAATGTCCTCCACCACCATGGAGAAAACTATTGCAGTCCTACGGACCATCTTCACCAGGAATGGCTTGCCAGAACAGATTTGCTCCGACAATGGACCACAGTTTGTGTCCGAGGATTTCCGGAGGTTTTTGAGGAATAATGGGGTAAAACATTACGGCCTAGAAATTCACTATGGCCCCGCCAGCTGGCTAGCGCCCAAATGTTAGCGCTGGGCGGGAAGCCTATAGCGATCATCAGATATTCATTGTTAGCGCCCCAATTCGGAAGCGGGCGCTATACCAGGGTGTGCCCGCCTCCACTTGGTGCGCTGACACTGAATATCAGCGCTCTTGGCGCCACTGCGCCAGGCGCTGCGCAGCGGCAGGCTGCGGTACTGCAGGCCTCCTCCTTCTCTTAAGGGGGAGCTGCCTGCAACGGGGAGATCGCCGCTGGATAGTGCCGGCAAATGAGCCCGGCACCACGGAGAAGTGCCGGGCTCGCGGAAAGCAGCCGGCAATGCCGCGGGGGGGTGGGGTGGAGGAGGCCGGGGAAGGAGGTGCGGGCAGGTGGCCGCCGCAAAAGCAGCCGGCCGCACCTTCCGCTTTAAAGTGCCCCACTAAGGCAGCAGGACGGCCCCGTTTTCTGGTCGCTGTTTGCGGCCGCTTCGGAGGAGGCGGCCGCAACTAAATATGGGGATCGGCGCGGTTTCGGGGTGGAACCGGGGCACTGCGCACACCGATGACGTCATCAGTGCTGGCGCAGCGCTAACGGCTACTGCCGCCAATACCGCTGCGCTGAATATCTGCGCAAACTCATTTTTGGTGCAAAATCACCCTTTAGGCGTTAACTGGGCGCAAAGCTGGCAGCACCTTAATGAATTTCTAGGCCTACACATCTGCCCCATATCATCCAGCCACAAATGGATTGGCTGAGAGGTTTGTTCAGACCTTTAAAAAAGCAATAAATGCGATGTATAACGACAACATACCACTACAACACAAGGTGGATAATTTCTTGTTTGCTTACCGGAATGCGACACATGCAGTCACCAACCAAGCTCCAGCCATAATGTTCTTTAACCGAAGGTTAAGATGTCACCTGGATTTGCTCAAACCAAACATAAGACGAGATGTTGAGGATAAGCAATTCCAGCACATCAATGAGAAGCCAACCAGAAGCTTCAAGATAGGGCAACCAGTCTTGGCCCGCGACTACCGAACAGAAAAATGGCAGCCAGGAATGATATGCACACAGCAGGGACCACTAATGTACACAGTGGACATTGGAGAGAGCATCGTGAGACGCCATGCTGACCAGATTCTAGAGTCACAGGAACAAGTCAAAACCATACCACGAGCATGCGCACCTGGTGATGAACCCGAAGTACAGATTGCGTCTACCTCAGAATCAGTGGTATTAGAAGCTGACGAACCAACCAATGACAATGAGCCAGAATCGACTCCGCCGCAAGAACTGGATACTCGAGAAAGGCGCTATCCAGACAGGATCAGGAAGCCTCCTCAAAGACTAAATTTATAAATGATTATTTCAGTTGATGTATATAGTACAGAGAAAATAGTAATTGTAATTAGTTATTATTTAATTGTTAAGTGAATGTTACGTACTGTTTATCTAAAAGGGGAGGAATTGTTGTGTATGTACCTTTAAGAGAGAATTGCTTTTATACTGTAGTACCGGCAGTGACCACACCTGTATATAAAGCCGTAGCAGGCTTCTGTACTTTCAGTTCAAGCATACCCTCTGTTCAGTAAACACCTGTTATTACCGTTCTCCTGCAGTCCGTGTGTCATTGATACGCGGACACTACAGTAAACGCTGTGGTTACCAGCACCAGTCAAAACAATGCCCAGCATTTGGAAAAATGTGCACAAAATCTAATGGAAAGAATCACTTTGCCAAACAATGCTTTTCAAAAGTAAAAACAAAGAAAGGGCAACAAGTCAATGTGATTGAGGACACTGATTTAAGTGAGACATTTTTTGTAGGAATGGTGTCATGTGACAATATCGAAAAGGATACAGAAAATGTGCAGCCCTCAGGAATGGACAATGCTGAACATAAAGTTAATGCAGTAAAAGAGGACAAATGGATGATGCCACTGCAGGTAAATGGAGCATTAGTTACATTGAAACTAGACACTGGGGCAAAAGCAAACTTAATCAGTATGAGTGACATTAAAAATATGAAAGAAAAGCCCAAAATACAGAAAAAGTCAGTACTACTGAAGAACTATAATGGACAGAAAATAGATAGCTTAGGTGTATGCAGACTTAAAGTGACAGTCAAAGACAAAGTGTCTGTGTGGAGTTTGCACATTCTCCCCGTGTTTGCGTGGGTTTCCGCCGGGTGCTCCGGTTTCCTCCCACAGTCCAAAGATGTGCGGGTTAGGTTGATTGGCTATGATAAATTGACCCTTAGTGTTAGGGGGATTAAATACGTGGGGTTACGGGGATAGGGTGGGATATGTGTTGGTGTAGGGGTTACAGGGATCGGGTGGGACATGTGTCGGTGCAGGCTCGATGGGCCGAAATGGCCTCTATCTGCACTGTGGGGTTTCTGTGATTCTGTGATTCTGTGATCTCATGTTTTCTGTTGTGGCTGAAGAACTTGATTCACTATTAGGTGACAAAGCTTGTGAGGACTTAAAACTGGTCAAGAGAGTCTACCGTATAAACTGTGCCATAAGCAGACCAGATGACTCGGTGGATTCTGTAGTGAGTAATTTCCAGGATGTGTTCAAAGGATTTGGAGTTCTACCATTCACTTACAAGATCCAGCTAAAGCAGGATGCTCAGCCAGTGGTACATGCTCCACGGAGAGTTCCAGCACCCCTGCGTGACCAGCTCAAGAAAGAACTGGACAGAATGACCACACTAGGAGTCATCAGGAAAGTCGAAGAGCCAACAGACTGGGTTAACTCCATGGTATGTGTGAAGAAAAAGAACAATGATCTAAGAGTATGCATGGATCCAAAGGACATAAATGCAAACATAAAACGTGAACACTACCAGATTCCCAAGCGAGAAGAAATCACCAGTGAAATGTCAGGTGCCAGATACTTCACAAAGCTCAATGCCTCACAAGGATTTTGGCAACTAAAACTGGATGAAGAGAGCACCAAATACTGTACCTTCAACACACCATTTGGCAGGTATTGTTTCCTCAGAATGCCTTTCGGGATAATATCTGCATCTGAAATCTTTCATAGAGCGATGGAACACATAATTGAAGGTTTGGAAGAAGTTCGGGTCGATGTTGATGACATCATCATCTGGGGCTCCACACTGAAAGAACACAATGAGAGACTGACTAAAGTGCTACAGAGCATACGCCGGAATGGACTGAAGCTCAACAAAGCCAAGTGTCAGTTTGGCATCCATGAAGTCACTTTCCTAGGAGATAATCTATCTCGTAAAGGAATAGAGCCAGATATGGAAAAAGTAAACGCCATACTCAACATGCCCCGACCCACTGACAAAAAAGGAGTGCTACGCATCATGGGGATGATAAACTTAATTGGAAAGTTCATTCCTAACTTGTCAGCCAAGACAGCCTGTCTGCGAGACCTGCTACATAAAACAAATGAGTTCGCGTGGACAGAAAGACATGAACAGGAGTGGATGAACCTCAAAACAGTGCTGACAACCACACCTGTACTCACCTTCTTTGACCCAACAAAGAGAATCAAAGTGTCAACGGATGCATCAAAAGTTGGCCTAGGCGTGGTCTTGCTGCAAGCAGAGGGTGAAGATTGGAAGCCTGTTGCCTATGCCTCCAGGTCTATGACTGATTCTGAGTGTCGATATGCCCAGATTGAAAAGGAATGTCTAGGCTTGGTAGTTGGACTAGAAAAGTTCCATGGCTACATATATGGGCTTCCTACCTTCACAGCTGAGACAGACCACTGCCCACTGGTTGCCATCATTAAAAAAAATCTGAATGAGATGTTTCCAAGAATTCAACGACTCATGATGAAGCTGCAAAGATATGACTTTGAACTGATCTACACACCAGGCAAATACATAGGCCTAGAAATTGGGTATAGCCCCGCTTGAGGCGTTAGAACTGGCGCTGCGCAAAGTTTATAGCCAGGCGAAACTTATCGCCGCCTGGCGTGATATTGGGTTGCATCACCCCCAAAGGTGATTGAGGCGCGAATTCAGACGTTGCACGGGCCTCCTAAGGCGCAAAACTTCCGGCACAACCCAATATCGGCGCGGACGGGCGCAGCGCAGGTGGTCTCAATTACCGATAACCACGAGACTTCCAGGCGCCGGCCGGCTCTTAAAGGGGTGGGTCAGTCAGCCTCAGCTTCCACACTCATCACCCTGTAGGCCTCAGAATCGGCGCACGCCCTTCTCTGGCGCAAAAAACTTGGCCAAGATGGAAAAGGTGAGACAGAGAGCAGAGCGCTTCAGCACTGAGGCTCTGGAGCACTTGGTGGCCGCAGTGGAGCGCCGTCGAGATGTTCTCTATCCTGACAATGGCAGGAGGCCGAATCAAAAGGACTACCGCCGAGCTTGGAGGGATGTTTGTCAGAGCGTCAACTCCAGCAGCATGGTGACCAGGAGCCCTGTTCAGTGCAGGAAGAAATTCAACGACCTCACTCGGGTCGTGAGGGTGAGTGGTGTTTTTGCAAACTTCTGATTCCCTCCATCTGCACCTGACTTCATGGCTACAGGGTGCGCAATGCCGCAATGGCCATGTGTCAGCAAGCACCCATGGCCCTTTCTGGGCACACACATGCACATTTGACTCAAGGCATAATGTAAGGTCTCTTGCACCATGGGGGGCATGAGATGATCACTCAGGGCGTCATGTAAGGGCTCTTGCACCATGGGGGGCATGAGGTGATCACTCAGGGCATCATGTAAGGGCTCTTGCACCATGGGGGGGCATGAGATGATCACTCAGGGTGTCATGTAAGGGCTCTTGCACCATGGGGGGCATGAGATGATCACTCAGGGCATCATGTAAGGGCTCTTGCACCATGGGGGGCATGAGATGATCACTCAGGGCGTCATGTAACAGAACTTCCCCTGCAGTCCAAGCTGGCGACGATTCGCAAGGACCAGCTTCGAACCGGTGGAGGACCTCCACAAGTGGTCACTCTCACGGTTCTCGAGGAGAGTGTGCACCAGATTCTTGGAGGACGTCTGAGTGGTCCTGTTACCACTGCAGCTGCCGACCCCATTGTCGACAGCGATGGTAAGGACCTCACCTTTTTCAGCTGTCTCCTTCCACTTGGTCCCCCCGAAGCATGCTTTCTCACTGTGGACCCATGTCATAGCCTTGCCGCAATCTGGCATGCCTTGCTGCCAACCTGTCCTTTTGCTAAAGCCACTCTTCAACCTCCCTGCTTTCAGATGCTGCATCACCAGCTCGGGATCCGGGCCCTGAAGCTGCCAGTGCCAGTGCCTCCGGAGGCAAGGATCAGGAGGAAGCCGGACCATCCGTTCCAGCCTCAGGGGAGCCAACACATCTGCAGACTGGGGATAGTAGCTCCCTGGAGGGGAGGGGGGGGTGATCTGATGAGGAGCCAGTTGCCGGAACAAGCGGCCTGCATCAACGCGAGGGGGGTAGGCAAGTTCGGGCACCGGCTCCCCGGAGGGCAAGGCAGGGAGCGATGACTGCTGCACAGAGTGCAGAGGAAGTGCATAGCCTGGCTGAAATGAGCACCCAGGCCCGGCTCAGGCACACTGAGCTTATGGCTGCAGTGGGGAGGATTCCTCAGTCAATAGAAACACTGGCAAAGAGTGTGCTGGACTTTGGCGCAGCAATGGAGAGGACTGTCCAGGGCTTCGGGGCAGCAATGAAGAGGACTGTCCAGGGCTTCGAGGCCGCTATGGAAAGGACTGTTCAGAGCTTCGGACAATCCCTGGAAAGGTCTGTCCAGGGCTTGTCCGAGGGAGTGGAACGGACTGCTCCGGCCTTGTCCGAAGCAATGGAGAGAACAGTCCAGGGCTTCTCCGAAGCACTGGCACCTGCCACACAGGTCCTCACTGCTGCCACGCAGTCACTTGCTGGCCTTGTCCAGACCCAGATTGAGGCAACGCGAACTCTCACTGCTGCCACCCTATCTGCATCAGCTAGGATCACCCCGGGCCCTTCCAGTACCATACGAGGCCAGGAATCAGTGGAGCAGTCGCTTGTGGCGGTAGAGCCAAGCCGGTCCCCTCTGAGAGCCAGTGTGTCGTCCGACCATGGTGCAGGTGTCCTCTCTCGGCAGGTGACCATTGCTCATGCCACCGCCGGAACGTCTGCAGTGCAGCTGCCACCACCTGCAGTGCAGACTGCTTCCAGCCATGGCCAGATCAAGCAGCCAGCCTCCGCACCCTCCAAGCCCAGAGGTCGTCCAGGCCATCCCTCAGGGGCTTCTGTGCTTGCAGACAGTCACCAGGCACCCCCCATCCTTGACGCCGTCACTGGGGTTCAACTACGGAGGAGCAGCAGGGAGGGAAGGGGCCGACCGCGAAAGAGAAGTCGGTCTCCATCAAGGGGCCAGCAGTAGAGGGAGGTGCTGAGGCGTTTCTTTCCCCAAATTCAAGGACGCCCTCACCTGTTCTGATTGCTGGTGATGGTTTGTTTAGTTTTGCGGCTTTGCCAGAGAGTTAACTGTTATTTTGTTAGTTATGGTTTCTGTTGTCATGACGTTGTTATGCTGCAAGGAAGCACTTTTTTGAAAATAAAGATTTTTTTTTATTTACAATGGTAGTCGTAACTATTTACACTCATGGTGGCCTTCATAGGCTTTGTACGATCAGAAGTGCGCAGGACGAATGAGACCCATCATTCCGTCAGAGGGTCCTCGAACCGAGTCCTTATGAGCCTCTGATGGACGGCCCTTCCAGTTTCAGGAGCCCTCCCATCTTCCTCCTCCTCCTCCTCCTCGTCCGCATGCTCCTCCTCCTCCTCCTCCTCCTCGTCCGCCTGCTCTTCCTCCTCCTCCTCCTCGTCCGCCTGCTCTGCTGGACCTTGAGGGGCAGCTGGCATTGGCTGGGTTCGTCGAATGGCCAAGTTGTGGAGCATGCAGCAGACGCCGACGATGCGACCCACTTGCTCCGGCGAGTACTGCAGGGCTCCCCCCGAATGGTCTAGACAGCGGAAACGCTGTTTGAGCACACCAATAGTGTGCTCCACAATGTTCCTGGTCGCCTGATGGCTGCTATTGTAAAGCTCTTCTGCCGGGGTAGCGGGCAAACGGAGTGGGGTCATGAGCCATGGGCAGAGAGGATAGCCCTTGTCGCCAAGAAGCCAGCCTCGTGGGTGAGCCAGCCCCTCAAAAAGGTCAGAAACTGAGGTCTGCCGCAGGATGAACGCATTGTGGCTGCTCCCAGGGAATTGCGCGTTGACTGCCATGATCATCTGGCGGTGGTCACAGACCAGCTGGACATTGAGGGAGTGGAACCCCTTGCGGTTGCGGAACTCCTCAGGATTCAGTAGTGGCACCCGCAAAGCCACGTGTGTGCAATCAATGGCCCCCTGCACCGTGGGGAAGTCCGCAATAGCAGTGAAGCCCTGCGCGCGCTCCGCCTGCTTCTCCAGGGTCAGAGGGAAGGTGATTAATTGACGCCTTCTTCTATAGAGAGCAGTTGTCACTTGCCGGATGCAACAGTGCACTGCAAATTGAGATATATTCGCTATGTCCCCAGTGGCTGACTGAAAGGATCCGGTGGCGTAAAAGTTGAGGGCAACAGTGACTTTGATGGCCACCGACAGAGAGGACCTGCACCGTAGACGCGGCTGCAGATCCTCAGCAAGCAGGTGGCAGAGCTCAGTCACAACCTCCTTACCAAATCGGAGCCTTCGCAGACACTGCTCCTCCGACATGGTAAGGTATGACACCTGCTGCCTGAAAACCCTCGCAGCGTATCTTCGGAGTGGCTGACCTCCATTGCCCCTCCTCCTTCTGGCCAATCCCGGCCCTCTCTCCCACCGTCTCTGTGCCCCTTCAAAGTGTCCGGCCATGAGGACGTTCCCCTCCAAAGCAGCTCCCATTGCTATGCCAGACGGGCAACACGCTGCAATGTCTAGCGCTCCAACTGCTCCGGACAGGGCTGAAGGTCCCAAGTATTCGAAGGCTTAATCCGAGAAATCCTGTGCAACAGTAGCTCACCAACTCTCTCCAGCAATGATCAGAATGAACAGGCCAAGTGGCTGCAGCTTTTATACTAGAGCTGTCCCCTTTAAATAGCGCCCCCCGACTCCGAGAAGGGCCTGGGAACGTTCCATCGAACTGTCACTAATAGCGCCAGGCGGAAAGGTTCCGGGCGCCATCGAATATCCGGTCAGGGGCGCCAAAAGGGCATTGCACACTGAAATGACGTCATAATCTGCCTGAGCACGCGGGCGCGCGCTAACAGTTAGCACAGGCGCTAAATGGATACTCAATATGGGAGGTGTCGCTATCCTCATTGCGCCCACCCGAACATTGGGTAACGCCCCAAATCTCGGGCTCATTAGGCGCTAATCGCTGGTGCAACCAACCGAATTTCTAGGCCATGGTGTTAGCAGATGCACTATCCCGAGCACCCACAATGAGTCATGTGAGCTCTACTGAGGAAGACGTGGATGTTCATGTGAGTATGGTCACTGCTGCGCTGCCCGTGTCAGACACAAAATCAAAGCAAATAGCAGAAGAAACAGTAAAAGATACAGTGTTACAAACAGTAATAGAGAACATTCATCATGGTTGGCCAAAAGGTTCCTGTCCAAAGTACAATCACATCAGGTCAGAGTTAAGTGTCGCAAGTGGACTATTACTGAAACAGAACAGAATAGTCATTCCACAGGCTCTACGTCAAGACATGCTCAAAAGGATTCATGAGGGACACCTCGGAATTGAAAAATGCAAAAGGAGAGCAAGAGACACTGTTTATTGGCCTGGCATAAATAAGGACATTGAGAACTTGATAGGCATATGTGAGACATGTCAGAAACACCAAAACAAACAAGCAAAGGAACCAATGATAGTAGCTGACTTACCAACAGCACCATGGCAAAAGGTTGGTATGGACCTCTTTCATTTGAATGGTAAAGACTATCTAATAGTGATTGACTACTATTCTAACTATCCTGAGATGGTGCTGCTCTCAAGCACATCAGCAAGCAGTGTCATAATGCATGTTAAATCCATCTTCGCCAGACATGGAATTCCCAGGATTGCCGTTAGCGACAATGGTCCGTGCTTCAACTGTAAGGAGCGGCAACAGTTTGCAGCACATTATGACTTTCAACACATCACATCCAGTCCTCTGTATGCTCAGTTGAATGGTAAGGCAGAGAAAGGTGTTCAAGTTCTCAAACAGCTACTGAAGAAAGCAACAGAAAGCAAGTCTGATCCTTATCTCACCCTGCTGAGCTACGGAGCCTCCCCTTTAGACAGTGGTTCTTCACCTGCTGAGCTCCTAATGGGTCACAAGTTGCGCACAATGCTACCCTGCTGTGCAAAAGAAAAGCAGAGTAAGGAACTGAGACAGAGACTTCAACTGTTAAAGCTGAAACAGAAATCACACTATGACAAGCCATCCAAAACTCTGAAACCATTGACAAGGGATGATGTTGTCAGGATTGAGGATCCAGATGCATGGAACAGGAAAGCTACAGTTCTTGAGGAAGTAGGACCAAGGTCATACACTGTTAAAACTGAGGAAGGACAGATTCTCAGGAGGAACCACCATTCCCTCCTGAAAACACAAGAAACTATCCAAGAGCAAATCGATGACAATGCCGCAACTGAATCTTGTCACTCACCGCCAGAACAATCTAACACAAACACACATATAGGCTCTCATGAAAACACATCAGAGTTACCTGTGCTGAGAAGATCCACACGTGAAGTAAAAAAGCCTGATAGACTTAATCTTTGAGTACAAAGAAAACTATAATAAAAGAATGAAAAGCTTAGAGTTCATAAAATAAAGCTTTGAAAATGTGTTGACTGTTGTGAAGATATTTATGTCATTATGATTGATTGATATTGATTGATATTGATTTTGTTTAACCCCTAAGGAAGGGGGATGTAATGATCAGTAACATGTCATTCTAGAATGGTACACTAGGTGGAGCTGTATGTTTAGTAAGGGGGTACCCACAAGGCAGTAGTCAAGATGGATGCCTGTACACTAGTCCACATGGCTGAATAAATGACTAGCTCAAGCTAGCTGTTAATAATGAAAACGTCTATTTATTTATGAACATAACACCTTGAACCCATCCTTGCCTCGTTGCAGAGGATGGTTGAATTGTAGGGAGACCGTGGTGAACCAGAGCCCCAGCTGTGTGTAATGGTTGAGGTGGCAGGATCTACTGCAACACAGGCTGAGGCAACGCAACGGCTTTCTAGGCGGTGGTGTGTGGGTCAGCTTCCCCTCTGACTTCTGAGCGGTTCAAATCGCTCGCACTCCCTTGATTCTAGACCTTGGGCTTATTTGGGGATTGTGACAAAAGTACAGCAGACAACTGGTTTTGGTGCAAGAAACTTTATTCAAGAAAGAAAATATAACACAGCAATCTTCTACTCTAATAAAAATGGGGAAAACTTCGATACATACGAGGGAAAATACAATAGAAAAATACCTCACCCCTCCCAATCCCACTTCCTAGCTAAGTTGGACTCTAGAGGACCAGGGATAATGCTCACCAAAACGAATCCTTGACAGTTGAGCTGGTTCATGGTTTCGGGGTTTGCTGGATGTGTTGGTTGGTGTCTGCCATACCCCATACGCGGTAGAGGACTTCAACTATCTGCTGGTCAGTCTTCGCAAGTTCGCTGATACAGTAGGGTGCGTTTTGGATCTATGGGGTGAGTACCCACTTTTCTTCAGTAGAGATAGGGTTTAGAGTTCCTTTTAAGTAAAAATCTTACCCGGGGTAAGTCAGGAATAGATTTTAGAGTGGAAACTTTCGAATCTTCGGGTATTCTCCTGAGTTGTTTTGCTTTGGTCGCGGTGGCTCGATATTACCGGATTGGTTGGTGGTAATATTTTGTTGGTAGTTTCGTAAGGCTCTTGTTGCCACGGGGTGTTCGATGATGTTCTGGGTCACTGAAGCTGCTGAACTTGGGTGTACGGTAGAATGCTGCCCCGTTTCAATGCTTCGGTTTCTCTTGTGTGTTGCTACTCGGGCGAGCTTTCTGAGAGAGAACTTCTTGAGTTGTCTTGAACTTCTGGAGAATGTGTCTTTCTTTAGAAAACAGGCCTTTAATTATACTACTTGGGGCCTCCTAATCTGCGCGCCAAATCAGTCCTGGTTTATTGTTTGATTTGGGCGGGCTCGTTAAGGTAACTTGATTAAAAATGTGAAAAATGGTTTCGGGATGTTGTGCTGTTTAGTAAATGAGTTGTTGATCGCCTAGTTCATTGTCATAGTTATAGTTAGGTTTTGAGTATCCTGTCTGAGCCTGAGATTTCTATGTAGGTTGGCGAGGTGATTTGCATTATGCATGTTTTGGATGGGCCCTGTGTTTTGGGTGGGGACTGCTCCTTCGTGGATTGATTGTTAGGATAAATTGATGGTACACAGTTCCCCAGACAATTTGATTTACTCCAATATCCAAACTGTCTTTACAGAGGTTGATCCCATTTCCTGTTGCAGCCTTTTCTCCCTGTACAGGTCCAAACATGCCTTTTTATTTTATCATCCTGAATCTTGTTTAGGAAGAGTCCAAAGTCATTTTCCTTAGGGTTTTCTTCAAGCTTTGGGGATCTGTGAATTTTGAGAATCTTACAGTCCCCCCTGTGATACTTTACTTGCTAATGCGTCATACTAAGTGAGCAAAATTTTTGATCCCGGAGAGCCAACCTTCCCCCTGTAGTTTACCTATCTAAGACTCACAGCATACATTCCCATTTCAATGTAGTGTTCAGATGCATACACAGGTAAAATTCAGTTACATTCATATCCAAGCATGGAGGGGGTCCAACACCCCTGCACCACTCAGAAAATACGGTACATACATAGTAAAATAATACGCGGTCACCAACTTTATTACAATGACGATTAAGGCTCGTCCAATACATGATCAAAAACCTTATTGTAATGCTCGTCCAATACCCTCTCATGTTGGGATCGGAGCTTTCTGCCCCTCCCCTTACACTTTGTGCATAGTAAGTAGAAAACTATACCAAGCTGGCAAACCACTAAAATATGGGAAGCCATTCTGATCCAGGAAGGGACCTCTACATTTTCGAAAATATCCCACCAAGGTGGAGCTATGATATCCGAAATTGTGCCCCCTATCTCGACTGTTTTTTGTTCTAGAGTACAGAAATGTTTTTGTGATACTTCTACGGCTTTGAGTAGGGCGGTAAGATGTTGGGTAGAGGGGGAATTTCATAGCCAAAGTATGTAACATAGTCTTGCAGATTGGTTATGCTTACAGTTACAGTGAGGTGAACAGTGGAAGGTTCAGGAATGGGGACAATCCGTTCCTGGACCACTTGAACGTCTGCCTCGCGTTTAAAGCAGAAACTACTGTCACTTACCAGACACCAGATGTGCTGTCCATGCTGGTAGTGGGGCGCACTTGTGGTGACACAATATGCCCTACCCACTATGTATGCTACCTGTGGGGGAACATGGCCTTTTGCCATTACCTCCATGGTACAGTTTATAGGTCGTGCGCCAGCAGTTTTAAACCCACACTGTGGTCTAGAATAGGTGTTCAAGTGCTGGGGACACAGTATTATGTGTGCACCCCGGCTCCGGCACCCGGGGAGGTCAGTACCTGTTATAGCGTGCTCCCACTTTATGACATAAGGCGGGACCGCTGCGAAACGGACATGTGCACCTCCCTGAATTATCCCAATGTTCTCCACCCTGTATACCGGTGCGGGTCAGGCTGTCCCAACCATGACCAGCATCCTCACTACTATCCCCACAATAGTGTGATTGAAACGCCCGCAATCTACTGGGACAGGGTAGGCTTCAGAGGCTAGGCGTAGCTGACACGGGCTCAGCGAATTGCTAAATGGGTGGAGGGCTGTGAGGTGCTTGTTGCTGATCCAGGAGAGGACTAAACCTTGTTTTAAATCCTCCAGGTTGCTGCGGCCCTCGCCCAGCAACCATGCCCCGTATAGCACACACACCTCATTCTGTGCAGCCTGATCCGAAACATTTCTATCCTCCCGTATGAGTGCATTTACTGTTTTTGCATGTCTTTCTAGCTCAGCAATAATTTCCTTTCAATGGACCATCATAGCTTGGTCCTCGTGTAGCTCTGAGCCTACCACTGTGTTTTCTTCCATTAGGATCTTTCGTGGTTGGGTTTTTAGACCATTTATTTCTGTTTGCAGTTCTATATCATCCAGGCTATTTATTACAGAGGACCCTGTATTGTAGGTAGTGAAAATATCGTTCCAGGTTCCCCTTCTTTGTCTCCCCATGCCCATAGTGTACTCAGCATGTAATGTGTATAGCTCTGCTTTGTCTATGTTAGCAAAGTCAAATTCGTAGAATTTCCTGAACATTTCTTTTAGTAGGGCCTGGTATAGCTGTTATAACAACAGAAAATGCTGGAAAAACTCAGCAGGCCAGGCAACATCCATGGAGAGAAATTAGAGTTGATGTTTCGGGTCGAAACCCTTTTTCAAAACTGGAAAGAAAATAAAATAGATCGAAGTCAGGGCTGCGATAGAACAAAAGAAGTAAAAGAGACATTAAGAGGTATTCAAAACCAGACGAGATGCTAATAGGACAAGATGCAAATAAGGTGGATGAACTGAAGGTGTTGATAAACACATGGGAGTATGATATTGTTGCTATCACGGAGACGTGGTTGAGGGAGGGGCAAGACTGGCAGCTCAATATTCTGGGGTACAGAATCTTCAGGCGAGACAGAGGGGGAGGTATAAGAGGAGTGGGTGTCGCAATATTAATTAAGGAGTCAATTACTGCAGTAAGGAGGGATGACATATTAGCAGGTTCCTCTAATGAGGCCATATGGGTGGAGCTTAAAAACAAAAAGGGGGCAAGCACTTTGCTGGGAGTGTACTATAGGCCTCCAAACAGTCAGGGGGAGATAGAGGAACAGATATGTAGGCAAATCTCAGAGAAATGTGCAAATAATAGGGTAATAATAATGGGGGATTTCAACTTCCCCAATATTAACTGGGATAGTCAGAGTGTGAAAGGCACAGAGGGTGTAGAATTCTTAAAGTGCATCCAGGAGAGCTTTTTGAGCCAGCATGTAAAAGGTCCTACAAGAGAGGGGGCGGTACTGGACCTAATTCTAGGGAATGTGGCCGGCCAAGTGGAAGAAGTGCTAGTAGGTGAGCACTTTGGTGACAGTGACCATAATATGGTGAGATTTAAGGTGGTCATGGAAAAGGACATGGATGGGCCGGAAATAAAGGTTCTAAATTGGGGGAAGGCCGATTTTAATAGGATAAGGCAGGATCTGGCCAAAATGGACTGGGATCAGCTACTTGTAGGAAAATCCGCATCAGAGCAATGGGAGGCTTTCAGAAGGGAGATTGAGATCATACAATGGCAACATGTTCCCGTAAAGGTCAAGGGTGGTTCCAAAAACCACAGGGAACCTTGGATGTCAGGGGATATACGAGAATGAATTAGAAAAAAAAGGAGGGCTTTTGGCAGATACAAAAGGCTAAAGACGGAGGAAGCCCTAGAGGAGTACAAAAAGTGCAGGGAGATACTTAAAAAAGAAATTAGGAGATCAAGGAGGGGCCATGAAATAACACTGGCGAGCAAAATAAAGGAAAATCCGAAGATGTTTTATAAGTATATTAAGGGTAAGAGGATAACTAGGGAAAAAATAGGGCCCATTAGGGACAAAAGTGGCAATCTGTGTGTGGAGCTGGAAGATGTAGGAGGGGTTCTAAATGAATTTTTTGCATCTGTTTTCACTATGGAGAGGGACGATGTAGACATAGAAATAGGGCGGGGGGACTGTGATATGCTCGAACATATTAACATCGAGAGGGAGGGGGTATTGGCGGTTTTAGCAGGCCTAAAAATGGATAAATCCCCAGGCCCAGATGAAATGTATCCCAGGCTGCTGTGTGAGGCAAAGGAAGAGATTGCGGGGGCTCTAACACATATATTCAGAACCTCTCTGGCCACAGGGGATGTGCCAGAGGACTGGAGAACCGCTAATGTGGTACCATTATTCAAGAAGGGGAGTAGGGAAAAACCGGGGAACTACAGGCCAGTGAGCCTAACATCAGTGGTAGGAAAATTATTGGAAAAAATTCTGAGGGACAAAATTAGTCTCCACTTGGAGAGGCAAGGATTAATCAGGGATAGTCAACATGGCTTTGTCAAGGGAAGATCATGTCTGACTAATTTGATTGAATTTTTTGAGGGGGTGACTAGGTGTGTGGATGAGGGTAACGCAGTGGATGTGGTATACATGGATTTCAGTAAGGCCTTCGATAAAGTCCCGCACAGGAGACTGGTCAAGAAGGTAAGAGCCCATGGAATCCAGGGTGCCTTGGCACATTGGATACAAAACTGGCTTAGTGGCAGAAGGCAGAGGGTGATGGTCGAAGGTTGTTTTTGTGACTGGAAGCCTGTGGCCAGTGGGGTACCACAGGGATCGGTGCTGGGTCCCTTGCTGTTTGTGGTCTACATTAATGACTTGGATATGAATGTAAAAGGTATGATCAGTAAGTTCGCGGATGATACAAAAATTGGTAGGGTGGTAAATAGCGAGGAGGGTAGTCTCAGTCTGCAGGACGATATAGATGGGTTGGTCAGATGGGCGGAACAGTGGCAAATGGAATTTATCCCGGAAAAGTGCGAGGTGAAGCACTTTGGGGGGACTAACAAGGCAAGGGAATACACAATTAATGGTAAGACCCTAGGCAAGACGGAGGGTCAGAGGGATCTGGGTGTGCAAATACACAGATCCCTGAAGGCGGCGGAACAGGTGGATAAGGTGGTAAAAAAGGCATATGGGATACTTGCCTTCATTAGCCGAGGCATTGAATATAAGAGCAAGGAGGTTATGATGGAGCTGTATAAAACACTGGTTAGGCCACAGCTGGAATACTGTGTGCAGTTCTGGTCGCCACACTACAAGGAAGGATGTGATAGCTTTGGAGAGGGTGCAGAGGAGATTCACCAGGATGTTACCAGGGCTGGAGCGCTTCAGCTATGAAGAGAGACTGGGCAGATTGGGTTTGTTTTCCTTGGAGCAGAGGAGGCTGAGGGGGGACATGATTGAGGTGTACAAAATTATGAGGGGCATAGATAGGATGGATACTAAGGAGCTTTTTCCCTTAGTAGAAGGGTCAATAACTAGGGGGCATAGATTCAAGGTAAAGGGCGGGAGGTTTAGAGGGGATTTGAGAAAGAACTTTTTCACCCAGAGGGTGGTTGGAGTCTGGAACTCACTGCCTGAAAGGGTTGTGGAGGCTGGAACCCTCACAACATTCAAGAAGCATTTGGATGAGCACTTGAAATGCCATAGCATACAAGGCTACGGACCAAATGCTGGAATATGGGATTAGATTAGACAGGGCTTGATGGCCAGCGCGGACACGATGGGCCGAAGGGCCTCTATCCGTGCTGTATAACTCTATGACTCTATGACTCTATGACAGTGGAGACAAAAGACGGCTGAGATTAGGTGTGAAGTGTACTGGCAGGATAAGAGACAGCTGCCATGTGGGAGAGCATTCTCCAAGGTGGCCTTCGAGACACACGACAACGCAAAATCGTCGAGCAGAAACTGATAGCCAAGTTCCGCACCCATGAGGACGGTCTTAACCGAGATCTTGGGTTCATGTCACGCTACATGTAACCCCACCTGATGCAGGGTCATCCAGACTCGAGTCAACATTGGCTTGTTCTCTCTACACAGATGCGGCCGGACCTGCTGTGATTTCCAGCCAAAAAAAAAATGTTTTTTGTCTGTTTTTTTGTTTTTCATACAGACCCCAGCATCTGCAATATTTGACCCCTTGTGACCCCACCTCATTGTTCTTTGATGTAATGTTTCCCTGACTGACCTGTTTGGACACCATTCACACCTTTGACTGCTGTGATTATCTCTCTGCCGAGGTGTGATAAATGGCAGTTGGAAAGGTTACCTGTAAACATCTGACATGATTCTCTGACTATATAAGCTGTGTCTTTATGCATTTCTCCACTTCACCTGAAGAAGGAGCAGCGCTCCGAAAGCTTGTGATTTCAAATAAAACTGTTGGACTATAACCTGGTGTTGTGTGATTTCTTACATGTGGGAGAGAGAAGACAGAAAAAAAAAAGGAAAGGTGGGGGGGAAGGGAAGACCCAAAACAAAGGGGTGGAAAAAAATATAAGTAAAAATGTAATGGGGGCTGAGGTTATGATCTGAAATTGTTGAACTCGATATTGAGTCCGGAAGGCTGCAAAGTGCCTAATCGGAAGATGAGGTGCTGTTCCTCGAGTTTACGTTGAGCTTCCGTGGAACAATGCAAGAGGCCAAGGACGGTGAGGTCCGAGTGGGAATGGAGCGGTGAATTAAAATGACAGGCGACTGGAAGCTCCGGGTCACCCTTACGGACTGAACAGAGGTGTTCCGCAAAGCGGTCACCCAATCTGCGTTTGTTCTCCCTAATGTAGAGGAGACCACATTGTGAGCAGCGAATACAGTATACTAGATTGCAAGAAGTGCAAGTAAATCGCTGTTTCACCTGGAAGGGGTGTTTGGGGCCCTGGACAGTGGGAAGGGGGGAGGTATAGGGGCAGGTGTTACATCTCCTGCGCTTGCACGGGAAGGTGCCAGGCGAAGGGGAAGGGCTGTTGGGGGTGATAGAGGAGTGGACTAGGGTGTCTCGGAGGGAGTGGTCCCTACGGAATGCTGAAAGGGGAGGGGAGGGGAAGATGCGTTTGGTGGTGGGATCACTTTGGAGGTAGCGGAAATGGCGGAGGATGATCCGTTGAATGTGGAGGCTGGTGGGGTGAAAGGTGAGGACAAGTGGAACCATATCGTGGTTCTGGGAGGGAGGGGCAGGGGTGAGGGCAGAAGTGCAAGAGTTAGAACAGACACGGTCGAGGGCCGTGTCGACCACGGTAGAGGGGAATCCTCGGTTGCGGAAAAAGGAAGACATGTCGGAAGCACTGGTGTGGAAGGTGGCATCATTGGAGCAGATACGGCAGAGATGGAGAAACTGGGAGAATGGAATAGAGTCCTTACAGGAGGCGGGGTGGGAGGAAGTGTAGTCCAGGTAGCTGTGGGAGTCAGTGGGCTTGTAGTGAATATTGGTCGATAACCTATCCCCAGAGATAGAGACGGAGAAGTCGAGGAAGGGAAGGGAAGATTCAGAGATGGACCATGTGAAGGTGAGGGAAGGGTGGAAATTGGAGGCAAAGTGAATGAAATTGTCTAGTTCGGGGCGAGAGCAGGAAATGGCACCGATACAGTCATCAATGTATCGGAAAAAGAGGTGATTGAGGGGACCTGAGTAGGACTGGAACAAAGAGTGTTCCACATATCCCATGAAAAGGCAGCCATAGCTAGGACCCATGCGGGTACCCATAGCAACACCTTTGATTTGGAGGAAATGAGTGGAGTTAAAGGAGAAGTTGTTCAATGTGAGAACAAGTTCAGCCAGGCGGAGGAGGGTGATGGTGGATGGGGACTGGACGGGCCTCTGTTCAAGGAAGAAGCGGAGCACCCTCAGGCCATCCTGGTGGGGGATGGAGGTGTAGAGGGATTGTACGTCCATGGTGAAAAGGAAGCGGTTGGGGCCAGGAAACTGGAAACTGTTAAAGTGGCGGAGGGTGTCAGAAGAGTCGCGGGTGTAGGTGGGAAGAGACTGGACAAGGGGAGAAAAAATAGAGTCGAAATAGGAAGAGATAAGTTCCGTGGGGCAAGAACAGGCTGAAACAATGGGTCTACCAGGGCAGTCCTGTTTGTGGATCTTGGGAAGGAGGTAGAAGCAGGCTGTGCGGGGTTGGGGAACTATGAGGTTGGTGGCCACGGGGGGAAGGTCTCCAGAGGAGATGAGGTCAGTGACAGTCTTGGAAACGGCGGTTTGATGTTCGGTAGTGGGGTCATGGTCCAGGTGGAGGTAGGAGATGGTGTCAGAGAGTTGGTGTTCAGCTTCCGCTAGGTAGAGGTGAGTTCGCCAAACAACAACAGCACCACCCTTGCCAGTGGGTATAATGACAATGTCAGGGTTGGATCTAAGGGAATGGAGTGCTGCAAGTTCAGAGGGAGGTAGGTTGGAGTGAGTGAGGGGAGCAGAGAAATGGAGATGGCCGATGTCACGGCGGCAGTTAGCGATGAAAAGATCTAGAGAGGGTAAGAGGCCGGGGTAGGGGTCCAGGTAGAACGGGAATTCTGCAAGCGGGAGAAAGGGTCAGTCGTGCGGGGGGAAGACTCCTGGCCAAAGAAGTGGGCACGGAGACGAAGGTGGCGGAAAAAGAGCTCAACATCGTGCTGAGCTCGAAATTCATTGAGGTGGGGGCGTAAGTATAGCTGTTCTGTCTCCGTAGGGCACCATTCAGGTAAGTGTACTTCGGTAAGGTTTAGGATAACTGAAGCTACTGCATAGTGTACCCCCTGATATAGTACCTTTTCGGTCGGCACTAGCACTAACCCATTCCCTGGTCCCTTGGTGGTGGTAGGACACCTCTCTAGTACTGTCCGTGCTGCGGGGTCGTGGGCAGGGGCTTTCGGGTGTGTGCTACAAGTTCAGTTGCGTTGACTGGGATCGGGGAGTGTGGGACCACGCACGCATGCAGGCTAGAATCCCACCCCATCCCCTTCCCGGTATCTTGCCATTGTCTGGAGAAGATGATGGATATGCCTGTGGGGCAGGCTCTCTCTGATCCCCACATGCAGATGTAAATTCCCTGTTCCAACTCCCACCACTTATCCCAACACACACTCACTCCCCCTTGGGTCCCCGTTATCGTCCGGTAGGTGTCATTCCCCAGTCGTTCCCAGTCGGCTCTACGGTCCCCTATGTCCCTGCTCAGCTTCCTGAGCCACCACCACCTATCCAGGGGAATCCGTCCTTTGCATGTAAGACACACACGTTTCCCCTCAGTGACACTGATCCATGTAGCAATGACCTTTACCCTGGGGCACTGGATGGAGGCCTCCCCGTAGGTGAACCCGGTCTGGCTGGAGTAGAGTTAGACCCCAGCCACCCTGGCCATCTTCCCGCATGGGAATAAATAGCGATCTCCTCCACACCCGGTTCGCCACCCCCAGCGGTAACGATTGGCGCTCTCTCTCCCGAGCACCCATAAATGTGGGAGTCCTCCACGTCACCTCGGTCACCGATGCTCACCCCTGCCAGGGCGAGCAGGAGCAGAACCTTTCTCATGCTGATTTCCTCTCTGTAGGGACACACAAAACAGATAGCCATGTCCCGAGAAGGTTCTCTGGCTTGACAAAGTGATTGAGTTTCGAAACTTAAACTTACTTAGAAGATAATTCAATAATAAACTTAAAGCTAACAAAACTGTAAAAACACACCTAAACACATCAGAAATGCTATGTACATCTGCCGCCCATCTCCGGGCGGCCAGGCTAATTCCTGTTTGGCCTCTGTCTTCTGCGGCTTCTGGGCAGCTTGTACACCTGGGCGTAAGGTGGCCTGTACCGCAGGACCCGGAGAGTCCTTCTTAAAACAACTGGGGGTTTCCCTGAATCCCAGATGATCGTGGGAGTGTCCCCTCCTGTACTACAGCACACTACCCCCTTTGGTGTGGCTGCTGAATCCCTGTCCTGTCCTGTGGGCTGCTCGCAGCCTGAGGCCGTAGGCTGGGGACCCATCTCGTTGTCTTTGCCCACCGCTACCTCTCCTGTGAGTCCCTCACCGTTGGAGGCTGCAGGCTGGGGATCCCTATTCCTAGAACGATCCCTGACCTTGGGCATTATTTTACGGGTTGCGGCCCTTCCCGGGCTGAACCATTGAAACTGATGCACTGGTGACCACAGTAGTTTTGGCTGTGGTGTGCGAGGAGACCTTCTTAGGGCTCTGGCTACCGGGGGTGCATCCGAGTCTGTGATGAAATAACTCTGTGTTCTGGCATTTGTATTGTTGTTGTTGTTGTTGTACTTGTTAATGTCTGGAATGTTCCACCGGTGTAACCACTAATGCTCCTCCCTAGCCCCGCCCCTCTTCTGGAATGTTCTACCACGGGCTGGGTCGGTGATGACTGTGTTAACTTGATGCCATGTTCTTACTTAATAAAAGCCTTTAGTCTTAAGCTTTAACCTCATGGATTTAGGCAGTTATTTGGCACATCAATTTTATTAAGTAACAACTTTTGGAAGATGGATCGATTTTTGAAACCAGAGTGTCTGGATATCAATCCCCATTCGGCAGACGCGTCGAAGAAATTTACGCATTGGCTTCGATGTTTTGAACACTTCATCGCATCGGTCGATTCGACGGTTAACAAGTTGGGTCTTCTTACCAACTTGGTAAGTCATCAAATTTACTCTATAATTGAAGATATTACTACATATGAAGAGGCCCTCGCAGCTCTTAAGGCCCAGTACCTTAAGTCGGTTAACGAAGTATACACCAGGTATCTTTTGTCTACTCGCAGGCAATTACCCGAGGAATCTCTGGACGATTTCCTGCAGGACCTTAAGGCTTTGGCTAAGGATTGTAACTCCAAGGCTGTCTCTACCATAGTGTATCAGGAAGAAGCCATCCGCGATTCTTTCATATCTGGCCTCCGATCTAATTATATGACACAGAGACTCCTCGAGAATGACTTGTTAGTTTTAAAAACGGTCGTCGCTACTGCTCGATCGTTAGATGTAGCCCAGAAGAATTTAGAAGTGTATGCATCAGCCCATGCATCTCTCTCAGCCTCGTGTGGTCCGAGTATGGGGGCATCCATAACACCAATGGAGCCTCCACTTAATCCTATTGTTGCGGCTGTACCCCATGGGTCTAAGTGTTATTTTTGTGGCCAATTTAAACACCCCAGGCAAAGATGCCCAGCCAGAGAGGCTACCTGTTTTAAATGTAAGAAACGGGGACATTTTAATAAAGCGTGTAAGGGTAATCCTGTACCCGATGTCTTCTCTGCTGCCGCCCATCGTTTTACTCTAGCCTCGGCTACGGTTGACCAGACCATACCGTGTTCCTTGTCGAAATCTATGATGGACATCAAGATTAATGGTCGTCCTACTGGGTGTTTGATAGACTGTGGCAGTACTGAAAGTTTTATACACCCCAACCTTGTTAACTCCTGTTCATTGAAGGTGTATCCTACTCGAAGTGAAATTGTGATGGCGTCCAAGTCCCTTACTTCGGAGGTAACTGGATATTGTAAAGTCACATTGACCGTTAAGGATACGGAGTATAAGGACTTTAAACTCCTCATATTACCTCAGTTGTGTGTGAACTTAATCTTAGGTTTGGACTTCCAGTGTCAGCATGAGAGCGTTACCCTTAAGTATGGTGGATCTCAGCCTCCACTCACAGTCTGCGGCCTTTCTACTTTAAAAGTAAGTCCGCCTTCTTTGTTCGTGAACCTTGCTCCTAATTGTAGACCTATAGCAACTAAGAGTCGACGGTATAGTTCAGAAGATAAAACATTTATAAAAGAGGAAGTGGACAGGCTTCAACGGGAGGGAATCATCGAGCACAGTGATAGCCCGTGGCATGCCCAGGTGGTGGTGGTTAAAACTAATGAAAAGAAAAGACTTGTGGTCGATTATAGCCAGACTATAAACTTGTATACCCAATTAGATGCCTATCCTTTGCCTCGTATTTCTGAGATGGTGAACCAGATAGCTCAGTACCGCGTGTTCTCCACCATTGATTTAAAGTCTGCCTACCATCAACTCCCCATTAAAATAGAAGACCGACCTTATACGGCCTTCGAAGCTAATGGGCACCTGTACCAATTCCTTAGGGTGCCCTTTGGAGTGACGAATGGGGTATCCGTCTTCCAACAGGAGATGGATCGTATGGTGGATGAATACGCGTTGGAAGCAACATTCCCGTACCTGGACAATGTTACTATCTGTGGGCGCGACCAACGGGAGCATGATCAAAATCTCGTGATGTTCCTAGAGACTGCAAAGAGGTTAAACCTGACCTACAACGAAAACAACAGTACCTTCAATACTATACGTTTGTGTATTCTTGGTTGCGTTGTGGAGAATGGGGTAATCGGGCCAGATCCTGAAAGATTACGCCCACTTAAGGAATCACCTTTACCTCACACTGTAAAAGCTTTAAGAAGGTGTCTGGGATTCTTCTCGTACTATGCCCAGTGGGTGGCTAACTACTCAGATAAAGTCCGACCTCTTATTAAGTCGACGTCTTTTCCGCTATCGGCAGAAGCTCAGGAGGCTTTCCTTAATATCAAATGGGACATTGAGAAGGCAGTGGTATGTGCCATGGATGAGAAGATCCCTTTTCAAGTGGAAAGTGATGCATCTGATTTTGCGTTGGCAGCAACTCTTAACCAAGCTGGTAGACCAGTAGCTTTCTTCTCTCGTACATTGCAAGGACCAGAAGTTCGACATTCTTCAGTGGAAAAGGAGGCACAGGCGATTATCGAATCAGTCAGGTATTGGAGACATTATCTCGCTGGCCAACGTTTTACGCTCATTACTGACCAGCGGTCCGTGGCCTTTATGTTCAACACTAAGCAGAGAGGCAAGATCAAAAATGATAAGATTTTAAGATGGCGAATAGAACTGTCAACATATGACTATGATATTCAGTACAGGCCTGGAGTATTTAATGAGCCATCGGATGCTTTGTCACGAGGAGTATGTGCTAGTCTAGGTATAGATAAGCTTCAAAGTCTCCACGATGCACTCTGCCACCCTGGGGTTACCAGAATGAACCACTTCATTAAGTCCCACAATCTACCCTACTCTATTGAGGAGGTCCGGACAATGACCAGAACCTATCGTGCTTGTGCTGAATGCAAACCCCGCTTCTATAAGCCGTCCGAGCCAGCTCATCTTATTAAAGCAACTCGACCATTTGAGCGTTTGAGTCTCGATTTTAAAGGTCCCCTTCCATCAAACGACCGTAATGTCTATTTTCTTAATATTATAGATGAGTACTCTCGGTTCCCTTTTGTTATCCCCTGTCCGGATGTGACTAGTGCTGTTGTAATTAAATGCCTCTGCCAACTGTTTTCCTTGTTTGGCATGCCTAACTATATACATAGTGATAGGGGTTCTTCCTTTATGAGTGAAGAATTGCAACAGTTTTTGCTATCGAAAGGGATTGCAACGAGTAGAACTACCAGCTATAACCCTCGTGGTAATGGGCAGGTCGAGAAAGAAAATGCGACAGTGTGGAAGGCTATCGTACTGCCTCTGAAGTCGCGAGGCCTGCCGACCTCTTGCTGGCAGGATGTCCTGCCAGACGTACTGCATTCCATAAGGTCTCTTTTGTGTACAGTGACGAATGCCACCCGTCATGAAAGAATGTTTAGTTTTCCAAGAAAAGCTACGAACGGAGTAATGTTACCCACATGGTTGACGACCACGGGCCCTGTGTTGTTGCGCAGACATGTGAGAGGCCACAAGACTGATCCACTGGTGGAGGAAGTACAACTCCTCCATGCTAATCCCCAGTATGCGTATATTCAATATCCGGATGGGCGAGAGGATACGATCTCTATTAAAGATCTTGCACCTGCTGGAGCTCGAAAAGAGTTCGACTCTGAGAGTAGAGTTTTCAATCATGGTATTGGACCTTCAGAGACACAAACCCTCAGCGTGGAAAATACTGATGATTCTGGGAATTCGAATGAACCGGAGTTAGTACTCCGGGAAGAGCTTCAGCAAGAGTTACGTCGTTCCCAGAGGATTATCAGACCTCCTGACAGACTGAATCTATAGCAGGGGGTGAATGTGATGAAATAACTCTGTGTTCTGGCATTTGTATTGTTGTTGTTGTTGTTGTACTTGTTAATGTCTGGAATGTTCCACCGGTGTACCCACTAATGCTCCTCCCTATCCCCGCCCCTCTTCTGGAATGTTCTACCAAGGGCTGGGTTGGTGATGACTGTGTTAACTTGATGCCATGTTCTTACTTAATAAAAGCCTTTAGTCTTAAGCTTTAACCTCATGGATTCAGGCAGTTATTTGGCACATCAGAGTCCCAAATAATTGGTGGGATAGCCCCTCCAGTAATACAAGCCATTGCCCCCACCGCTGCGATCTGTGAGTCTGAAAATTCAGTTGCTGGCTGAGGATCTCTGTTCTTAGGACGGTTCACCCTTGCTGGCCGTTCCCCTTTCTCGGGTTTGAACAGTTTACACTGGTTAATGTGGAACCACTTCGTGCGGTGGGACAGCTTTCTGGTGCAGACCATGGGGCTTGCCTTGTCGACAATGTTGTATGGCCCCATGTACAATGGTTCAAAACTCCCTACCCGAGCAAAGTTCTTAACCATGACCTGATCCCCTATCTCCCACTCTTGGTGTTTGCGGGGTTCTAGCAGCAATCGGTTACTCCGATGCTGTTTTCCCATGTTGCTGGCAGCCTGCCAGTGAACCGTTTAAGGTATTCAAACAGATTCCTGACGAAGCTGTCCTGGTTCACCTCTCTGAGCTGACCTTCCGTGAGCACCGGGGCTAGCACATGGGTGGGTGTCCGCATAATCCTCCCAGTCATGAGCTCGTGTGGGGAAACCCCGTGCTTTTTGACTGGCTGGCTCGGATCCCCATTAGGACCAACGGTAAGAATTCTACCCACTTCTTGGGTGAGTCTCCCATCTCCTTCCGCAGCCTTTCTTTAATGGTACGGTTTAAACGCTCCACAGGACCCGATGACTGCGGGTTGTAGGCGACGTGCCATTTCCCCTCAATGCCGAGTAGCATGAGGGACTCTTGCATGACTTGCCCGGTAAAATGACTCCCTTGGTCGGACTCCACATACTGCGGTAGTCCCCATTGAGAGAACACTTCCCTGACCAGGATCCTAGCCATACCCAATGTGGTAGCAGTATGGCAGGGAAAAGCTTCCACCCACTTTGAGAACACATCCACCAGGACTAGGCAGTACTTGTAGCCTCCCTGGGCGGTGGGTAGGGGCCCGATGTAGTCGACCTGGATTGACTGCCTTGGTCTCTCTACCCTCCTGATGTGTCACATAGATACCTTCCTTTTCCGGGGGTCAGGGTTGTTAGCAGCACACGCCAGACAGCCGGCACAAAACTCACGGACATGTTCCCTGAGTCCTGGCCATCATCCTGCTTGTTCCACCCATTGCCAGGTGGTCTCAGGTGCGGGATGCCCCGCTCCTGGACCCTCATGGGCCAGTTGGAGGAATTCCATTTGGTGCTGCTGCGGCACTACCCATTGCTCCCCCCTGAACAGCATGCCTTCCTTTATGGTGATGCCTGCTGTGCCGTACGGGCCCCCTACCTTTTCCCCTTTAGAGAGCGCATTCAGGACGGCTCTTAGGATGGGATCTTGGGTTTGAACTGTTTTCAGGTCCAGTTCCAATGCTACCCCTGAACTCCCTTGCGTTCCGCCTCTGCCCCGATCACTGCTATGGGACTTAACTCATATGGGTCCCAAAAAGTGCCCATACGAGCACCTTCTTTTGCCAGTACGTCGGCTTGCTGATTTCCCTTGCCATGGGGTTCAGTGGAGGAATGGGCTTTTAATTTGTGTATATAGACCTTTCCTTCCTCCCCCACGGCTGCCATGATTTTCTCCAGCAGAGGCTTAATTGTGAGGGGTCTTCCGTCAGCGGAGGTATATCCGCGACAGGACCAGATAGCCAGGTATTCCGTACGCGAATTGCATATGAACATACTGTCCGAGCAAATCGTGTACGGGGTAGGGAATTTCTCGGGGTGTGTGACCACGTACACTACCGCGGATAGTTCAGCATGCTGGGCACCCATGGTGCTGGGGAGTTTAATTGCCAGGACAATGTCCGCCTCTGGGTCATAAACTCCACACCCGGTAAGTTGCACGCCAGCAGATATTGTGCTTGAACTGTCCACGTAGATTTTGCGGCCTGCGGGGTGTATCCTGGCCCGAAAACCTATGTTAACTTCCCATACCACTTCTATGAAACACCAGTGGGCTGTCCCTGGGTAAATCATGTTGGCCGCGAGCTTCGGCTCGCAGAGACCTTTCACTTTCAGGTCTATCTGGGAGAGAAGCAGGGTCCAGCGAGCAATGTGGGCACTTTTCACTGTCCTGTCTTTGATTCTCCCATCCAGGAGCATCTGGGTGGGTGTGTGATGTGTGAGGAGTGTGATGGGAGATGTTCCTGTGAAGATCAATGATCTTTTCACAGCCCGGTGAGTGGCAAGGAGGTGCCTCTCACAGTTGGAATAGCCCTTCTCCACATCGGTGAGTATCCTGGAGGAGTAAACTGTATTGATTCCCTTGTGGGTTCAATGATGAGACATTTATAAAAAAGAATAACTTTTAATCTAAGGTTTGTTCAAGACTTTATACAGCTTTTCAGGAGACACCATGCTTCAACTCCAGCTAAAGTGAAACTAAAAACTCTCAGCCTGCTTGTCTGGTCACATGACCTCTGCTGGTCAGGCACAAGCAATCAATACCTGCAATCATGCTATTAAGGCATCATAATCGAACAGGCAAATAACATCACTATTTGCTGATATCATTACATCTCCCTTTCTTAAAACAAAAGTATTTTACTTTTAACTAACAACATGTTTTCTTTGTATTAATCTGCATTTAACTGTAACACTTAATGAACTTACATTATCATTATCATGATCAAGGTTTTTTAACCTTGCTTTGTGTGTTCACATGAAATATGTCAATACACTAGAACTTGAAGAAAGAATAAGATAACATTACTTCCTTCTATAACAATAGTCCTTAAATTTGCTCAATGAGTCTCTCAGGAGGCTTCACGTGTCTTGAGGATTTTCTGATTGATTGTCCTTGAATCTGAGTTGTTGCCTCAGATGATGTGTTCTCAGCTGTGTGATCAGGTTGTTCAACAGTATCAGTCTCTTGACCTGCTGTGGCTGGTACCATGAGAAGATCTCGACGATTTCTTCTCAGAACAGCACCCTCATCTGTCTGAATGGTGTATGATCTTGGTTGAACTTCACTCAGGACAGTTCCCTTCTCGGTCCATGTGTTTGTTTTGTCTTTGAACCTTACTTGGTCACCAGTGTGGAGTTCAGGTAGGTTTTGTGTTCCTCTGTCATAATAGTACTTTTGCTTTTCTTTCTGTTGTTCTTTGAACTTCCTCACTTTCTCCCCCTCTTTTGTTTTCAGGAGGTTCTCCGGGATGGGTAGGTTTGACCTTAGCCGACGTCCCATCAGGAGTTGGGCTGGTGACATACCACACTCGAGCGGCGTTCTGCAGTATACAAGCATGCTTTGGTAGAAGTCAGTTCCACTGTCTTTTGCCTTGTACATCAGTCTTTTCACTGTCTGGACCGATTTTTCCACTAGTCCATTGGACTGTGGATAGTGAGGACTTGACGTTGTGTGGACAAAGTCCCACTCTTTGGCAAAGTGTCGGAAATTTGCATTGTTAAACTGGGGTCCGTTGTCTGTGCAGACCTCGCTTGCCACACCATGTCTGGAGAATATGGCTTTCATACTTCTTATCACAGCTTCTGCTGTGGTGGTGTACAGTCTACAAACCTCTGGATACAGGGAGTAATAGTCTGTGATGACAAGATAGTCCTTCCCTTGACATACGAATAGGTCAGCGCCTACCTTCTGGTAAGGTCTGTCTGGTGCTGGGTGTGGCTTTAGTGGTTCTACCGGATTGCTTGCTCGATATTTCAGGCATATTGTGCAGTTTGACACCTCATTTGTCACATCTTGGTTGATTCGTGGCCAGTACATCACCTCTCGTGCTCTTTTCTTACACTTTTCGATTCCCAGATGTCCTCCATGGATCTTTTTTAGCATCTCTTTTCTCAGGCTCTTTGGGATAACTATTTTACTTCCTTTGTAGATGATGTCTTCGACCACTGATAGTTCCGCCCTGCAGTTCCAGTACTCTGCTATGTCAGGTGAGCAGTCTTGCTTCATGTTGGGCCATCCATCCAAGGTGCTTTTCTTCAGTCATCTCATTGTTTCATCTTTGTTTGTCTCAGTCTTTATGAGCTCCATTTTTGCATCTGCTATGGGCAGTGCACTTGTGATCATGTCCATGTAGGCGTTCACTTTTTCATCCATTGTGGTGCTTGCGGGCTCACTTGGGTCAACACCTCTGGACAACGTGTCTGCTGCATACATCAGCTTACCCGGTGTGTACGCAACATTCAGTGTATAGCGTTGCAGCCTGATCATCATTCTTTGTATTCTAAGCGGACAGCTATTCAGTGGCTTTTGGAACAATGCAATCAAGGGCTTATGGTCAGTCTCTACACTGATTGCTTGTCCTGCCACAAACTGGTGAAATCTTTCACAGGTGTATGTGATGCTGAGCAGCTCCTTTTCTATTTGAGCATATCGCGTCTCCGCGTCTGTCATTGAGCGCGATGCATATGCAATAGGTTGCCAGTAGTCATATTGTTGCAGAAGAACGGCACCGAGCCCACTCTGTGATGCATCTGATGATATCTTGATGGGTCTCGCTGGGTCATAAAACCTCAGAACTGGTTCCTCTGTGAACAGTTTCTTTAGATCGCTCCATGACTTCTCATGCTCATGATTCCATTCCCATTCTATGTTCTTTTGAGTTAGTCTTCTCAGTGGCGCTATTTTTTCTGAGAGGTTGGATATGAATTTACCCATGTAGTTGATCATTCCATTAAACCTCTGCACGTCCTTTTTGCATTGTGGCCTTGGCATATTCTCAATGGCGGACACCTTTCTGGGATCTGGTCTGATGCCCTCACTGCTAAGGATATCTCCCACGAATGTCAGTTCTGTCACCCCGAACTGGCATTTCTCTCTATTCAGCTTCAGGTTTGTTTTCCTTGTTGCTTCCAGCACTTTTTTCAGTCTCTCGTCATGCTCAGTTCTCGTGGTTCCCCATACTATGATGTCATCCATTGATGTATCAACTCCCTCCAGGTGCTCATAGATCATATGGATAGTCTTGTGATACACTTCAGGAGCTGAGGCAATGCCAAATGGTAACCTTAGGAATCTGTATCTGCCATATAGAGTGTTGAACGTGCACAGTCTTGAACTTGCTTCGTCCAGCTTCATCTGCCAAAATCCTGAGGATGCATCTAACTTGCTGAAATATTTTGCATTTGCAAACTGTGCCATGATTTCCTCACGTGTAGGAAGCTTGAAGTGCTCTCTCTTTATTGCTCTGTTTAGATCTCTTGGATCCAGGCAAATTCTGAGCTTTCCATTCTTTTTGTCCACTACGACGAGGGAACTCACCCACTCAGTTGGCTCATCTATCTTCTGAATCACGTTCAGGTTTTCCATCCTGTCCAACTCTGCCTTCAGTTGCTTTTGAAGAGCAAACGGAACTTTTCTGCATGGATGTATGACCGGTGTCATACTTTTATCTACTCTGATCGTGTGTTCTCCTGGAATGCAGCCTAGACCCTTAAATAGGTCTTTGTACTCTTTCATGAGTTCATCATAGACTGTCTCTCCTTCGCTTTCCACAACGAGGACTCTCTTTGCCAGGTTCAGTCTCTCACAGGCTTTTAAACCTAGTATGGCTTGCACATCCTTTGGCACCACGATTAATGCTAGCGTGTGCTCTCTGTCCTTGTGTGTTACTTTGACAATGCATTTTCCTTTCACTGGTATATCAGTACCTGAGTATCCGGTCACTTTCACTTGTATTCCATGTAACTTTCGTCTGGGTCTAATTCTCTTAAAATCGGTCTCTGATATCACATTAACTTGTGCTCCAGTATCCAATTTAAATGGAATGTGTGTGTCATTCACTTTTAGTGTCAACATCCAGTCTCTTTCTTCTTTTTTGTTTTCAGACACAACATCTACATTGAATTCCTCTATCTCGCTTTCATCTACTGTATGGACCTTGCTTTGTTGCGCTTGGTTCTTACAGCAACGGGCATAATGGTTGTTTTTGTTGCATCTATTGCATGTTTTACCATATGCTGGACACTTTCTTGGTGGATGCTGTGTACCGCATCGATTACATGACTTCCGATTGTCCCTTTCATTTTCGTTTGCTGGCCATGTCTCTTTTTTCACATTGGCACTCTCTTTGTTAAACGGTTTGTATCCGTTCTTTCTCACTGCATCCACGTTGCAGCTACTGTCACTGAACAGCTCCTTTGCCTGCAACTTCACAGTCGCTGTAGCCCTACACAGTGCTATGGCTTTTCCCAGGTCTAGATCTTGCTCTCGTAGCAGTCTTTCCCTTAGACCATTATCTGGAGTACCACACACCAGTCTGTCTTTTATCAGCGAGTCTGTGAGTCCCCCAAATTCACACGATTTGCTTCGGTTTCTCAGTTCAGTCACATACTGATCAATAGTGTCGTCGATTTTCTGTACACATGTGAAAAATTTGTGCCTCTCAAAGGTCACGTTGCGTTTAGGTATGCAGTAGGCCTCAAACTGTTCCATTATTTTATCTAGCTTCATTTTGTCTCCATCAACATCAAATGTGAAGTTATTATACACCTCGAGCGCTTCATCACCCACGACATGTAAGAACACGGACGATTTCTGTTTATCACTTTTCTCGTCAGCTCCGATTGCCGCTAAATACAACCCCAAACGCTGTTTGAACTTTCTCCAATTTTCAGCCACATTACCTGACAACTGAAGCGTCGCTGGTGGGTGTAATCCTTCCATTTTTTCACTTCATTAGCTATTCTCCAAGGTAAGTAACGATTTTCTCTTTTGGCTTGCTAATATGTGGCGAGCTGATTTAACTTCTGATTTTTTTTTTTTTCTCGATTTTTTTTTTCAATTCTCTTTCAGCCACTTCTGACACCATGTATTGATTTCCTTGTGGGTTCAATGATGAGACATTTATAAAAAAGAATAACTTTTAATCTAAGGTTTGTTCAAGACTTTATACAGCTTTTCAGGAGACACCATGCTTCAGCTCCAGCTAAAGTGAAACTAAAAACTCTCAGCCTGCTTGTCTGGTCACATGACCTCTGCTGGTCAGGCACAAGCAATCAATACCTGCAATCATGCTATTAAGGCATCATAATCGAACAGGCAAATAACATCACTATTTGCTGATATCATTACATAAACCACTGGTCTCAGCTGGCCGTGCCGCTCTTGGAGCAGCACAGCACTCAGACTGTCCCCGCTGGCTGCCACCTCCAGGAAAAACTCCTTTTCCCCATCAATATCCCCTAGAGCCGGCACGGTCTGCAGATCTTTCTTGAGTTTTACAAATGATGCCTTGCAACCCTCGTCCCAGGCCCACTCCACTCCCTTGTGTAGGAGTCGGAGCAGAGGGGCTGCTGTGGCTGCGTAATCCTCAATGAAATCTCTGCAGTACCCGGTTAGCCCTAGAAAAGATCTCACTCCTGTGACTGTATTGGAGGCTGGTAACTCTTGCACTGCTTCCCTTCTAGCTTTATCGATGGCCGTCTCCCCAGCGCGCACAGTCAGCCCCAGGAATTTCACTTCCTATTGGCCGATCTGTGCTTTCTTCGGGTTTACTTTGAAGTCTTCTTGCCTGAGCAGCTCCAGCAGTTCAGCCAATAGTGAACCATGCTCCTCTCCCTCATCGGTAAATAGGAGCAGGTCACCTACGTACTGTACCAACTGCCGGGGCCGGCTGAAACCCTTCAAACAATTAGCCATGCATTGATGGAAAATTCTAGGGCTGTTGTGGAAGCCCTGAGGTAGACAGTTCCAGGTGTATTGTTGGCCTTTAAATGTGAAGGCGAACTTGTACTGGTCCTCTCTCTGCAGAGGGATGGACCAAAACCCGTTGGAAATATCCAGCACCGTGAAGGTGGTCGCAGATGCTGGGATACTTCCAATGAGGTCGGCGACGGCTGCGACCGTGGGTGCGCAGGCAGGGATGTTACGGTTGAGTACCCGATAGTCCACTGTGGCTCTCCAGGAGTTGTCCGGTTTTCTAACCGGCCACAGTGGAGAGTTTACGTGGGTGGCTATCAGTCTCAATACCCCCTGTTTGACTAAGGAAGCCATGGCCACTTCCATGTCTGCCTCCAACTCCCTGGGGAAATTGTAGTGCTTTTGTGGTCGGGTCATGGGGTCCCCCTTCACACTAACCTCAACCCCGTTTACTCTCCCACAATTGTGTTTGTGCGTGGCCAATGTGGCGAGATGTGCTGGCATAAATGCCTGGTTTTCCATCGGAGTGTTACTGACCATCAGTTCGAGGTCAGTTCAATTCAATTCAATTCAATTCAATTTTATTTGTCATACATGCAGCAGACGTGTGTACTGCACAATGAAATGTTGATTTTTACGAGTCCTCCCAACATTGGAATAAATATGGCATAACAATGATAAAATACTAATAGAAATGCAGTAATGATAAATAAAACAACAGTAATAAATAATAATAAATTATACATCATGAGTCTTATGGCCTGGGGGTAGAAGCTGTTTCAAAACCTGCTGGTACGAGACCGTATGTGAGGGTGCTGGTTAGTTCCCTCAGTAACCCCTAGATGGCACCTTCACTTGTTTGTTTCCCTTTGCTAAATTGTTACTAGTTTACTTAACTGCCTTTTATCAGGTTTATTGGTTTCACCTGTTTTTGCTTGTATTTAAGTTCTGTAGTTTCTTCCCTCTGTGATCAGTCTTGACAAGCCGTTTGCCTAGTGGTAGCTTGTCTTGAGCTCCTATGTTTGTAACTGTTTACCTGTGTGATTCTAGTAAAGTACTTTTATTTAAGACTGCATACCTGCTTCTCACCTCATCTGTCTGCACTTGGGTCCAGAACCAGCCTCGCCCTGACACCGTATGCTTTGGTATCTCTTACCAGACGGGAGCAGGGCGAAGAGGTTGTGGCTGGGGTGGCTCACGTCTTTAATGAGTCTCAGGGCTTTCCCCCGGCACCTCTCAGGGTAGATATCCTGGACAGCAGGTAGTTTAATTCCTATAGTATGTTGTGCAGCTTTCACCACCATCTGTAGAGCCTTGCAGTCTGTGGCGGTGCAGTTGCCATACCAGGTAGTGATGCAGCCGGACAGGATACTCTCGATGGTGCACTGGTAGAAGTTGGTGAGAATCTGGGGGGCCATTCCAAATTTCTTCAGTCTCCTGAGGAAGAACAGGCGTTGGCATGCCTTCTTCGTTACGACGTCGTTGTGATGTGACCACGTTAAGTCCTCCGTAATGAATACACCCAGGAATTTGAAGCTGCTGACCCTCTCCACCTCAGGCCCTTCGATGTAGATTGGGGTGTGTCCCTCCCCCTGCCACTTCCTGTAGTCTACGATGATCTCCTTTGTTTTGCTGATGTTGAGGGAGAGGTTGTTGTACTTGCACCATTCTGCTAGAGCTCTTACCTCCTCCCTGTAGCCTGTCTCATCGCCATCTGTGATCAGGCCTACAATGGTAGTGTCATCAGCAAACTTGATGATGGAGTTGGAGTTGTGCGTGGCCACGCAATCGTGAGTAAACAGGGAGTACAGAAGGGGGCTGAGCACACAACCCTGGGGAGCTCCCGTGTTCAGGATCAGTGTTGGGGAGGTGTTATTGCCTATTTTCACCACCTGGGGTCTGCCCATCAGGAAGTCCAGGATCCAGTTGCATAGGGAGGTGTTAAGTCCTAGCTCACTGAGCTTGTTGACAAGTTTGGAGGGGATAATGGTATTGAATGCTGAACTATAATCAATGAACAATATTCTCACATAGGTATAATAGCAAAATACTGCGGATGCTGGAAATCTGAAATAACAACAGAAAATGCTGGAAATACTCAGCAGGCCAGGCTGCATCCATGGAGAGAGAAACAGAGTTAACGTTTCAGGTCTGGGACACTTCATCAGAACTGGAAAAAGCTGGAGATGTAACAGATATTAAGCAGGTGCAGAGACAGGGGGTGGGGGGGCGTTAGGAGGCGAGGAAGGAATAGAAAGAACATCCTGTATTTTTGTAAGAGGCAGGAAAGATAAAATGTTGCAAATGGGAATGGCAAAAATCATACTGCATGAAAAATGGGGGCAGGGATAATTATCTGAAATTGTTGAACTCAATGTTGAGTCCGGCAGGCTGCAAAGTGCCCAATCGAAAGATGAGGTGCTGTTCCTCGAGCTTACGTTGAGCTTCATTGGAACAATGCAATAGCCCGAGGACAGAGAGATCAGAGTGGGAGTGAAGCGGTGAATTAAAGTGACAGGCGACCGGAAGCTCAGGGTCACCCGTACGGACTGAACGGAGGTGTTCCGCAATGCGGTCGCCCAATCTGTGTTTGGTCTCCCCAATGTAGAGGAGACCACATCGTGAGCAGCGAATACAGTATATTAAATTGCAAGAAGTACAAGTAAATCGCTGTTTCACCTGGAAGGGGTGTTTGGGGCCCTGGACAGTGGGAAGGGAGGAGGTAAAAGGGCATGTGTTGCATCTCCTGCGCTTGCACGGGAAGGTGCCTGGTGAAGGACCAGGGCTGTTGGGGGTGATTGAGGAGTAGACCAGGGTGTCGCGGAAGGAGCGGTCCCTTCGGAATGCTGAAAGGGGAGGTGAGGGGAAGATGTGTTTGGTGGTGGGATCACGTTGGAGGTGGCGGAAATGGCGGAGGATGGTCCATTGAATGTGGAGGCTGGTGCAGTGAAAGGTGAGAACAAGGGGAACCCTATCGTGGTTCTGGGAGGGAGGGGCAGGGGTGAGAGCAGAAGTGCGGGAAATAGAACGGACACGGTCAAGGGCCATGTCAACCACGGTAGAGGGGAATCCTCAGTTGAGGAAAAAGGAAGACATGTCAGAAGCACTAGTATGGAAGGTGGCATCCCTTCCCTCACCTTCACATGGTCCATCTCTGACTCTTCCCTTCCCTTCCTTAACTTTTCCGTCTCCATTTCTGGCGATCGGCTTTCAACAAACATCCACTACAAGCCCACTGACTCCCACAGCTACCTGGACTACATTTCCTCCCACCCCGCTTCCTGTAAGGACTCTATTCCATTCTCCCAGTTTCTCCATCTCTGCCGCGTCTGTTCTGATGATGCCACCTTCCATACTAGTGCTGTGCTGAAACAAATAAAACACGATTGCTGAGTGAAAGGAACCTTAAAAAATGCTGGGATCTCAGTTTGTGTGAAAGTGTGTGTTAAAGTGTGAATGTTTTCCTGACTATGGATGTTTAAGAAGTTACAGTATTCCGTTTGTCTGAAAGTCTGTCCTTAAAAAAAAGTCTGTTGTGTGTTTTAGCTCCACCCACTCTTTTGTACAGAGAGCTAAAAGCTGTTTAACCCTTTGAAGACTTGTCTTGAAGGATGGACAAGCGTGTGTTGTTTTAAGTTTGTTAATTGTTTTACAAAAGATAAGCTTCAGCCTTGAAGTCACAGTTGCCAATGTGCCTGGAAGAAAATGAATTTGAATGTTTACAAGGCATGGGTGATTGTTTCTTTGTTAATGTGGCTATCGTTTCTTTCTTTTCCAAGTGATACTGGTTAGTTTAAAAAAAAAATTTTGATCTGGATTGAATTGGAGTTATTGAGGTAAATTAACCTATTAAAACCAGACTTTCATTGTGGCCACGGTGAAATTCTGGTTGGTGTAAATTTGTGTAGACTGTATTGAATAAGATATTTAATGGTCTGAAACCAGACTTTAAAATATTTACAGTCTTGGATATAGCGAACAGGTTCTGGTCCATACCATTGGCAGAGGAATCACAAGGGAAATCCGCCTTTACTGTCAGGGATAGACAGTGTACATGGACCAGGGTCCCGCAGGGGTTCCATAATAGTCCAAATATATTCCACCGTGTACTGAGACCTATCAAGGTACCAGAGCGCCCTACTCCAATATGTCGATGACATAATGATTGCATCAGAGAATGCCAAAGGACACATGGGAGCATTACTAGCCACCCTTAAGAAAACTGGCTTTAAATTGAACCCAAAAAGGCACAGGTTGGACTGTCCAAAGTAAAGTATCTAGGACACAAAATTAGCCAGGGGTATAAGGCACTCCTGCAGGAACAAAAGGCAGCCATAAAGGACATGCCAAGGCCAGTGGCCGTCCAGGGAGTGAGGAAAGTGTTGGGACTATTTAATTACTGCAGTAATTTTATATCAGGCTTTGCAGGGAAAGCAGAGCCGATTCAACGGTTAGTTAAAGGGGGGAGACCTGCCACTGATAAGATAGAATGGGAGACGGAGCAGGAGGAAGCATAGGAATTAAACAGGAATTAATAACAGCCCCTGCCCTAGGATTATCAGATCCCACTCGACCCTTCCACCTATATTGTGATTTAGATCATGAGAGTTATTCAGCCGTGGTAATGCAAGATCACGGAGGGAAACAGAGACCCATTGCATATTACTCTGCAAAGAAAAAGAGCCCCAGTAGCGAAGGCGATGCCACGATGTGTGGCTGCAATAGATTGCGCCACCTGGGCGGTGCGAGTAAGCGAACCAATAGTGATGATGGGAAAGGTAATTTTGCATACTCAACATACATTAGTGGAACTACTCAACACAGGAAAATTGCGGACTATATCGGATAGCAGGAAAGCTAAATGGGAAGCTATATTACTCCCTAGGGATGGAACTGTGATAATACAAAAACATACCAGGGTTAATCCAGCCACGGGCATATTAACAGAAGGAGAAGAGCACAGTTGTCAGATGAAAATGGAGGAAGAAATAGGTAGTGGAGTAAAGGAAGACCCACTAGAAAATCCCCATATGATAATCTATGTAGATGGATCCCGAAAGTATATCAACGGAGAACTCAGAACAGGGTGGGCAGTAGTAAATCAAGAAGGAAAGACCCTGTTAAAAGGAGCCCTTTATGGGGATAAGTCAGCACAGGTAGCAGAACTAGTGGCTTTAATAAAAGCGTTGGAAATAGCAAGAAACAAACAGATAAATGTTTATACCGACAGCCGTTATGCCTTCGGAGTGGTGCATGATTATATGACACAATGGGCCAGAAGGGGGTACATGACCTCTACGGGAGAGGTAGTAAAACACGGAAAACTAATAGAAAGGTTAGTTAAGGCTGCACAAGCACCTTTAGAGGCAGCGGTAATTAAAATAAAAGCCCACACAAAGATAGAGGATATGGACTCACAGGAACCCCAGGACCAGGCCCCTATAGGGAATAGATATGCAGATCTAGCCGCCAAACTAGCTGCGGAAGAAATGCAACCAGAGGACGCATTCAAAAACAAAATAAATATAGTCATGACAGTCAGTGGAGTACAGGAAGTGAATATAATGGAGGTACAAGAAAATACTAGTAAAGAGGAAAAGGAGAGATGGAAACAAGCTGGCGCCCGACCGCAAGATGGAATTTGGAAATGGGGCCCCTGTAACCAATGGTGGCACCGGAATGTTGCAGACAACAACTGATGGCGCTATACCATGGTGTAACACATACTGGCAGAAGTAACATTTTGCACCTACTGACATAGTACTGGTGGTGGCCAAAGGTGGGTCGGGAAGTAGCGAAATATTGCCACTGCTGTATAATATGCGCTAAGAATAATGTAGGACAGAGATGTAGAGTTAGAGTAGCAAACCAACCCAGGCCCCAAGGACCCTGGGAAAACCTACAAATTGACTTTACTGGCCCCTTAGCGCAGGACCGGGGGAACAAATATTGCCTGGTAATAATTGACCAATTTACCAGGTGGGTGGAAGCCTTTGCCACCCAAGATTGCTCTGCAAAAACAGTTGCACTAATATTGGCTACCGAGGTTATACCCCGTTGGGGAGTGCCTCTGCAAATTGACTCAGACAACGGCACTCACTTTACCGGTAAAATAATGAGAGAAACTTGTAAGCTGTTACACGTAACACAAAAATACCATATACCATATCACCCCCAGAGCTCGGGGATGGTAGAAAGAAACAGGGAAGGGATGGTCGGAATTATTACCCAGCATACTAATGAGGCTGCGAGCCACCCCAGGACGAACAACCGGACAGACCCCCTATGAATTAATGACAGGATGAGCTATGAGACTACCAGAGGATTTGGCTGGAGGGGTGGGAGAACCAGGACCAGTACAAGATAGATTAAGGCGATACTTAGTACAACTAAATCAGGAGGTACAAGCACTAAATAAAGAAGTAAGGAACCAACAACAGATTAAAGATCTAGAAAGGCAGAATGCTGGACTTAAACCAGACGAGTTGTCCAGAATAGGTCAACAAGTAATGACGCAAGTTATCGGAAGAAAGGGAATGGAACCCCGTTGGATGGGGCCATATACTGTATTAATGACAAGTGATACATGTGTTTGTCTACAGGAACCGATGGGTATGCGATGGAAGCACTGGACCCAGGTGAAACCATTTAACACTAAAGACCCCCATTCTACCCTCTCCTCTAGGGGAAAGAGCTCGGAAGACGACCAGACCTGTTTAAATTACAGGTAAACATGGATCCAGTGAGATGGATTATCATAAGTACTCTGATGACAACACTTATAAGCCCAAATAATGGGCTGAAAGAAATGGACTGCAAGTTAAGATCCCCTAGTGGAGACTCCACGAGGAACTTCATTATATCACAAAGTTACAAGTGTGAAAAACAAGGAAAAGGATGTTACAGGTGTAACGGTATCTGGGTGAACTTGGATCAACGACCATGCGGACCCTGTAGAATGACAGATACCAGCAATATGGTAAGATGTAATAGACACTGGCAGGTGTTGGGTCAAGTAGGGGGAGGATATGTCCTGAGCTGCACGGACGATATCATAAGATGGACTATTGTACACGCCGTTACAACGCCTCAACCAACAACAACAAGGATCACACCACAAGGAGTAACTCTAGAACCAACAACACCCCCAATCACAAAGACACCTGAAGAACGAAAGTGTCCGAAATTGACGCCTGGGCCCGAAAATGGACTGGTGTTATTTACCGAGGGAGAACAATTGTATGATAATGTGAGACACGAAATTGTACCGGTACTAATGAACTTAACCATGCTACAATGGCCAGGATATTGTGAAAGATTTACTAAAACTAGAGAGTTGTATGCATATATGATAAGAAATGTAATTAGCCAAGCTGCTGATGCAACAGGGGCTACTAGTTTCAGGGAACATGCTGCATTCCACCAAAGAATTAAGAGGGGTTTAGGAAACGATGTACTCATGGGAATAAATATGGGGACGTCATTCATTAATGCCCTGGATATACAAGGAGTCCAGAGTAGTATAGAACAATTACAAAGGGTAATACAACAGATTTTAGAGAAAGAAACTGGTTTGGTTCAACAAGAATCAGAGTTGGGAGAACATACGATAAGGAAATTATTCGAGGGAATCAAAGTTATAGAAGACCATGCTAGCACTATCAACAAACTAAACCATAGAAATGAGGAACAGGCAAAAGATGGGGTAGGGAGAGGTTTGTGCCATGCCTATGGCCAATGGACCACCGGACAGTTAAAACACAATCTGGCATAGATACAACGAGGTGGGGTACCAGACTGGATTAACAGCACACAGCACTATGGCCTGAGCCACAATCCAGGCCCTCTGAGTGCTTGTACCCTCAAGGGGATGACCAGAGTATATACAGTGATACAAAAATGCAAAGCAGAAATGACAGCAATGATAGGCATGGTACTCATGACACCAGTGGTGAGACTAGACACGACTCCATATCCACAGTACCAGGTAACAAACATAGGCATAGTGAGGGGTGAGACATACCTCCAATACTATCCAATTGATACCTATGCCATCAGGAAGAATGGTACTATAAGAGGAGTCTCCCTAAACGGATGCCATGGGAAAGGTACGCTTACGATGTGCCCGCATCCGGTAGGAGAAGGCCCTAAGGATGAGTGCGGCTATAATAAGATGGGTGCATGTTGGAATTATCATGTCGATCACCATCACACCCGCTCAGGATATAGAGGCAGAGGGGAGTATTGTATAGCCACCACAGAGACTGAGTACCAATATAGTAACCTTGTATGTGTAATCACAATGCCTAACTTCTGCTTCACACCAAAGATCCCTGTGACAATTGGACACACCAGATTGGTGTATGTATACTCAAGGGAGGAAATTAAACTAAATGTGCCAGATAGTTTAAGGGACGAATTGGTCAATTATGAAGATCCAGTGGGGGCTCCGATACCCCGCTTGCAAGAGGATCTGCAAGAGATAAAAGAGGGCTTAAGTAAAATGGTGAAACAATACGTAATGTTGCAAAGGAACCTCGGGGAACTAGAAATGGACATAGAAGTAGAACTACAGGAGGTTCCATGGTATAAGAAGCTGTGTGAACATCCACCCCTGGATCCGCATTACGTCTCACATACTAGTGCAATTGGTTTTGGCGATAGGAATGGGAATAGCAGCATGTGCCGCCTATATAAAAATGTAGAAAACAAAAAAGAGAGAAGGAAATGGAAGAAATGTACATGACCTTGATAAAGTAGTAATGTATGCCGTTCGGTGGTAATTGTTACAGAAACCTCCTGGGCAGATTCCCATCGAGCAGACGGACTATTACTATGAACGAGCGAAGACTTGGGAGAAAGACCTGCTTAATAGATGTATAGTACTAATAACATTAATGCTTATAACCTATGTAATTGGATGGATAATATGTCGATGGAAAGGATGTAGGGGGCATAGAAATCAGGGTGATAATATGATTATATAAACAAGGTGACCCAATGGGTTGGATTTGATCATCACCCCGGCAGGACACTATAATAGGAGAAATAATCGGGTTGGTCAATGATTAAAAGGGATTAATCAGGACCAACAGGGGGGACTGAAAGAGTTAAAAGGGCTAAAATAAGGGAATTTAGGAACTGAGCATATATCCAATGTACATGTCCCATAAGGAAGTATGGTAGAATGTGGTCAAATGGTCAAACTGTCAGCTGCTACCTGAATAATGGGCACAAACCATCAGCTAATAATTGAATAATGTAGTCAAATGGTCAAACTGTCAGCTACTACCTGAATAATGTGCCCAAACTATTAGCTACCAATTGAGGAATGTGGTAAAGATAACATATGGGGTCACAGGACTATGTAACGGTCAAAATGTGCACACGGGTCACAAGAATTTGTACCCGAAATCAACTGCATGATGTAAGCCATGACTTAGAACAAAAAACCTGTACAAAAGGCAGGGGATCTTAGCGATCGGAGAGCATTCATCCCAGCATGAGTGTCTCCCCTGTCGGCTTGTAAATAAAGTTGCTTTACTGAACGAACCTCCGGACTCCGAGTGATTGATTGGGAATAAGGCGGACGCCGACCCTTTATATCAGAGGGTCCATCTCGGGGAGAAGAAGCTCTCCCGGTTTACCCTTACAGACATTCAGCCTGATTCATAGACAAATTTTAAAAAGTTGTCTTTTGTAGGGTGATCGTATTTTCTAAACCGAATCTGGGGACACACAGGGTGGGAGCACAGCAAAGTAGCCAAGACAGAAAATGTAGGTTGCGCAGCGTAGCGAGGCAAAATGTTTTAGCAGCCTATATTTTAACAGTTCCACATATACACTACAGATCCGAAACAAATGTGCATAAAATTACCACGGATGTGACGCCACACTCACTCACCTGACCTCTCACCCCAGTGATTGAACTCACACCTGACCTCTCCCCGCAGTAACTGAGGCCACACCTGCCCCCCCTTCCAGTGACTGAGGTCACACCTGTCCTCTCCACAATGTCTAGTATTAGCCCGCCCCAGGTGAGTGTGACCGGGCCCTCCCTCGCAGCCTCTCCTTCACCTGCTCCGGTTGCCATGCTCCCAGGCACTTCTGGTGCCAACATTCCAGCAGCACAAGCCCGGCCGGAAACTCAGAAACAACAACCGGTCCATGTGTAGAAAGACCGCCCAGTTGTACATGTGCAGTGAGTCACTCTGGTCATTGTACAAGTTGTTGACTAATTTAGTCTTAGAGGTGCAAACTGACAGCTCAGGAGGGTACTGCCCAGGGGTGCACTTTGGGGATGAGTTTTGTTTACCATGGGACACAGTACCTCACCCGGGGACTGTCCCCAGAAAACGGGGACATATGGTCACCTTACCTTTGGACAGCATTTGTACCTTCACACTTTGTTAAAAGTGGTTGTGTTAATTTATTAAAGAGCCTATATAATTTAGCAGATTGGTCCTGAATGTAGGTCTATAGACCTTGGCTCTGGACTTCCGCTTAAGTCCAAGGGTGTGCTATGGGGAGGATGGGAAACTGGCTGGGACCAGGATACCCCAGATCTTGGTCTACACTGTGAGTTTCCTTTGACACCTGATGGAGGTAGAACCTCTGTCTGCCTCAAATAAAGCTGTTGGACTATAACCTGGTGTTGTGTGATTTCTTACATTTGCCTCAAATAAGGTCCATGATGTTAGATGGGGTGAGGCTGAGGAGAGGGAATTTCCATGTTGGGATGAACCCAGCATAAAGTCACTCTGAGCACTGGATGTGACCTGGTGGTCGAGATTCTGGCCTGAAACCACCACCTCTCCCCCCACCTCCCCAAAAAAATGCTTGTAAATTAAAGCAGCCCCTTCTGTAGGGGGCTAATGAGGCTGTTAAAATTTCTGATTGTGCTGGTGATGCCAGCAGCTCCGCTAGTGCTGACCAGCGCTATTTCACCTGCCCCCACTCCTCAGGCAAGTACCCAAAATACACCCAGAGTGGCAAAGCCGCCTGTCAGCCATATGAGGTGATCTCCTGACTCAGGCTGCTAGGTGGAGCCGGGAGCGGAAACCACAAGCACCCAATCTGCCACATTCCTGTTAGCGGAGGGGGTCCATACATTTTCAGGGCAAGGATGTATAGATCTGCTTTACTCCTCCTTGTGTACTAATGGGTCAGAATGATATACCTTGATGGCAACAAGTGAAGGAAAACACATTAGAGGAGACTTTCTTGGGGTCGCTGGATTGCCTCGCAGCAGCAAATATTGGAAAATCAGGCGGGTCAGAGTGCACGCTTATAAAGCAACCCGTCTGATTTTACTCCATTAATTTAAATGGAAGGAAATATCGGGCTGGTTGCTTTACAGGCATGTGTTCCAACCTGCCCAATTTTATGATATTCTTTGCGCCGAGGCAATCCAGGATGCCCAGATCCAGGAAAATTTCCCCTATTAACTACTTTGAAAAGGTCTGATAATCTCTATATATATGGTACTCAATCCATTATCCCCTTTGTTCACCAAGCTTTTAACATGAAAATAGATTTTTAATTGGCATGTATTTAGTATGCAGATGTTTTTTATTGTTGTTGAAATTCATAACATTCACCATTAAAGTCCATGTATGTGTGGAACAACTGAATAATTATCCTGGGGCAGTGATTTTCTGTACAATGAGGAGAAATCATGCAACTTGAACATTAAGGGGGCAAAATTGATCTTTGCCAGTGGCTCGTAGGCTGATAGCGAATCAGCAGCCCGTTTTCACCACATCTGATTTTCTTTTCCGTTGACTTTACCGTGCTCCCCAGTGGCTGTGTATTATCTGCAATAATGCAACTTGAAAACTAAGAGAGATTCTATCAAAGCAATCGATCTTTCTTTAATAAAAAATAATTGCAACAGGACTTACTGTCTACTACATGAAGTGCACAGGTGCTTCTATCCTGAGTTACAACATCCCTTCTCAACAGAGAAAATACAGCACAAGCAAGGTAAAGGCCTCGTGTGATTTATACTCATTTCCAGAAACAGCAGCATTAAACAAATGAACAAATACAAAGACCGGCTAATAAGTTAAGTACTTGTAAATTAAATTTAGCTGACCTTTAAGATTTGTCAGAAGGGGACCAAAAACTGATACAAGTTTACTTCCATTGAATATTTCTGTACATAATACAAACTTGTGGTCTTCCTGCAAGCTATGGATGTATCAAAGGTGCTCATAAGAAGATTTATAGCTCTTTAGTTTCAAAGGCATGAAAACATTTAACAATGGAAATCAGAAAGACACAGATGTGGTGATTCTAATCCGGTTCTCGATAGCAGAACGACACAGTGGGCATATCTCAATTTGCAAGGCAGAAGACATGGATATCTCCCTGAAAAGAGAAAGAAATTTCAAAACATAATTTAAATATATTTTAGGGTTTAAAGCAGCTGGGAATATTCATTATTGATTCAGTAACAGTATTTTTTTCTAACTAAGGAGGTATAGAGTTACCAGGTAAATCCAATGCTCATGCACTTCCAGTGGGCACGTGCTTGAAGGGAGCGTGGGTCTCAAAATTAGGACTATAGGGGGAAAAATTCAGTATCGCCCCATTTGGGGCGCAATTATCGGCCGGGCGCAAAGATTAGTGCCTGGCGCTAATTATCGCCTCTGACTGCAAACTTGGCTTTTATCGCCCCTGGAGGTGATTGGAGCGCTAAATCGGGCGCTACACACCCGTCTTAAGGCGCAAAGGCCGAGGAGCGAGGCGCTACCTTAGAGCGCTGGCGAAGCTCATGTGATGTCAGTCAGCAATGGAACACAGACACAATTGCGCCGGCCAGTTCTTAAAGTTGATGTTGCTCTCCATCCACATCCTGCTCATTGCAGCCTTGAATCTCAGCCTGGAGAGACCTGTACATCAAATCTGCTGGAAAGAACAATGGAGAGACCCAGGGAAAGAGCTCAAAGTGCAGCCCCCACAGTCTCTTCTAAATCGATACAAGGAAGGGCAAATCAAAATGAACCTGCAAAGTGCTGCTCAGTACCCAAAACTTCTTCACACAGCATTGAATCTCTCCAGAAGTCTCGCTCTCTCTCAGAATGCGTGGTGCAAAAATGTCACCAACAAAAAAAGGCAGGAAGTGGTCGCCTTTAAATAGCACTCCCCCAGTCCCTTCCTAACTGCAAAATGCCCCCCTCAACCTGTCGTTGCTAGCGGCAGGTGGTAAGGCAGGGGGCGCCACTCAATATCTGGTCCGGGGCGCTACTGGGGCGTTGCACACTCGACTGACGTCACGATCTGCTGGCGCAGGAGATCATGGCGGTAGTGTTTAGTGCCGCTGCAAAATGTCTAGTTAATTTCGTGAGCGGCGCAAACATCGCTGCTCACGGGCGCTAGTTGCTTTGCGCCCCATTAGCGCCCTCTTAAGGCGCTAATGGGAGGCGCAAACCATCTGAATTTTTCCCCCATAGTGTTGTAGCCCTATCTCCAAACTGTACTCCCTTTAAACATTGCACCTAGCTGGGAGCACAGGTGTGCGAGAATTGCCTGTATATTCTTTTCACCTATAAAATATTAACAAAACGTTTAAGATCACCAGAAGATTGTCATAATCTCCATTTTCTGAGTGGGCTGGCAAATGAGATGAGGAGAATATTCTCTGACAGTATTGCATTGATATAATCATTTGTTTTCTGTTCTTGGTATGTAGGTGATGCTGGGAAGGCCACATTTTTGTCCATCTCTAGGTGCCCTGAGACGGTATTGATGGTGAGCCTTTTCCTTAAGCTGCTGCACTCCTTGTGGTGATGGTACACCCACAATGGTGTTAGGTAGGGAATTCCAGGATATTGACCCAGCAATGATGAAGGAATGGCAATATAAGTAAGGCTGGTGTTTGACTTGGAGGGGTACTTGGAGGTAATGGGTGTTCCCATATATTGCAGCTCTTGTCCTTCTCGATGGTAGAGGTAGCAGGGCTAGGAGGTGCTGTTGACGTAAACTTGGCTAGTTGCTGCAATGCATCCTGTAGTTCGATGTTAGATGTAGTAGAGAAAATGTTTCCATTTGTGGGGGAGTCGAAACTAGGACCCATAAATATAAGACAGTTACAAAGAAATCCAATAAATAATTCAGGAAAAACCTCTTTACACAGAGAGTGGTTAGAATGTGGAACTTGTTACCATATGGAGTAGTTGAGGCGAATAGCATAGATGCATTCAAGGAGAAGCTAGATAAGTACACGAGGGAGAAAGGAATAAAGGATATACTGATAGAGATAGATGAAGTATCATGGGAGGAGGCTCATGCAGACCTGTTGGGCTGAATGGCCTGTTTCTGCACTGTAAATTCTATGTAATACTGCAGCCATAGTTTGCTGCTGGTTGAGGGGGTGGAAATGGAGTTTAGTGGTAGGGTACTGATTAAGTGGACTACTCTGTCATGGATGGTGTCAACACCTTGGCCTAGAAATTTGGTGGCTGCGCCACCAGTTAGCGCCCAAAGAGGGCACTTAGTGGGTTTAGCGCCACTGACCACGCCTCCCGCGAAATTTAGTGGGGCGCTAATGGTGGCATTAGCCGGTAGCGCTGCACCGCCACCGATGACGTCATTGGTGTGCGCAGTGCCCCGCTACCGCCCCGATCGCGAAATTTGTTAGCGCCCCCCGCTGTAACGCCAGTCGCAATTTGCGACCGGCTCAGGGGGGCCTACCTGTGGCAGTAGAGGCGCTGAGGTGCGGGGTGTAGTGTATGTGCTTTAAGTCAGAACTACTTTTTACAGCTCCTGTATACTGTAGTACCGGCAGTGACCACACCGGTATATAAGCTGTGCGCATGTCTCTGTACCCCAGTCTAGAAATTACCCTCATCCAGTAAAGACCTGTTATTTGTTTATGTAAAGCATCCGTGTAATTATTATCCACTGAACCATGGATCTAACAGTGGCAACGAGTGTTGATGCGAATCTACCTGCAACATATAAAAAAAAAATTGTCGAGTCCAGGAACACGGGCGTCGACCGCGAGCAACCGCCCAGCATTCATGCAGAGATCCAACTTCGCTGGGGAGGCTGTGGAGAGCCGGGCTTGGTTCCCCAGCCACAACGAACAGTAAGAGACCGATGACAGGTCCAGAGCAGACCCTTCCCGAGCAGCGGCGGCTGGAGCCAACCGACGGCAGAGAGAGAGAGCGCCGGGCAGCGTCGACGGGGTAAGAAAGAGGGTGAAGAGAGCAGGGCGCAGCCGGGGGTTGATCACCGAGCGGCGTCGAGGAAAAATACTGCAAACCGGAGAGAGAGAGGGTAAGAAACAGCCAGGTTCTAGACTGAGCGGCATCGACAAATATCAAGAGAAGAACGCGCAGAGCACAGCCAGGGATCACAGGCTGATCAGGGTCCGCGGGGCGAAGCAAGGGGAGACGCCATTGAGCCGCGGAGAAGCAGGGAGAGTGCGGGAGGCGCCATTGAGCCACGGAGAAGCAGGGAGAGCGCGGGAGGCGCCATTGAGCCGCGGAGAAGGAAGAGCGCGGGAGACGCCATTTTGCGAATCCGCAGCGGAAAAGACGGGCGAGCGCGGGAAGGAAGGAAAGCACGGGAGACGCCATTTTGTGCCAGCGGAGAAGAAGGGGAAGCGCGGGAGGCGCCATTGGGGACAGTTAACGCACAACCAAGGATGCCAAAGAGTGGCAGTATCTCTACATTCGACAATTAAGTCGAAGATTGGGCGACATATGTGGAACGTATTGAGGTGTACTGCAGGGCGAATGAAGTGCCAGATGCTAATAAAGCACTGGTTCTGTTAAATTCCATGGGTGCAAAAGCTTATGGGTTACTGCGAAATCTAATAACCCCAGAGAAGCCGGTAAACAAGAATTTTGAAAGCATAATAGAAATCCTACAGGACCACTTAAACCCCACACCGCTGCTGATAGCAGAACGATTTAAGTTCCATAAAAGGAACCAACACAAAGACGAAAGCAATGCTGGGTACCTAACGGAACTGCGCAAGCTATCGAAATACTGCCAGTTTGGAGCGGGACTAGCAGACACGTTAAGGGACAAGTTTGTGTGTGGGCTACAAAGTGAAGGAACCCAGAAACGGCTTCTATCAGAAAATGATCTTACGCTGGACAAAGCTTTCAATATGGCAGTATCACACGAAGCAGCCGTAAGGGGCGCTGCAGAGGTATAAGGGAGACCGCAAGAATATGGCACCAACGAAATGACCTATGGAACAGGGAAGTGCTATTGCTGCGGCAGAACAACACATGACCAGAAAGATTGTTGGTTCAAGGACCAAGTCTTCATACAATGTGGGAAAGCAGGACACATAGCAAGAGTCTGCAGGTCTGGGAAGAAAACCAACAGTAAGAAATCTCCACAGGAGAAGTACAAAAAGGTACACCAGCTGATGGACAGTGGTTCAGACGAACAGAAAAGTGACACAGACTCCGGAAGCAAGGAGCTGGGTTGTCTGAAACTACATAATGTAACCAAAATGGAGGATCACCAGACTATCTGGGTTACACTCAAGATAGACGGAGTCCAAGTGGAAATGGAATTGGACACAGGGTCAGCTCTAACAGTCATAAATCAAAGAGACTACAAGCGGCTATTTTCACACATACCCTTGAAAGCTACAGAGACTGTCTTGAAGACGTATACGGGGCAAAAAGTCTACCCCAAAGGAAAAATAAGGGTGAAAGTGACATATAAAGGTCAGGAAATACCTAAAATGGATATATATGTATTGCCAAATGGAGGAGCACCACTGCTAGGACGTGAATGGATCCGGAAGATACATTTAGATTGGCATTCCATACAGGCACTGTAGGTGGAGGCCAAAAAGGATGACGACGTCACACCTGGACGACTGTCAAAAATGCTAACTGACGCAAAAGAAGTGTTCCAGGAGGGACTAGGAACACTAAAAGGAATAACAGCAACAATTAAAATAGAGGATAATGCAAGCCCAAAGTTTCTGAAGGCCAGATCAGTGCCTTATGCGATCAGACCAGCGGTTGAAGCAGAGCTGGAAGGGTTGGAACGTTCAGGAGTACTGTCCAAAGTGGACTGGAGCGAGTGGGCTACACCCATCGTTCCTGTAATGAAGAGGTCGTTGAGTAATACGCCTGGGGAACCAAAGAAGGTCCGCATCTGTGGGGATTTTAAGCTGACAGTGAACCTAGTCCTTCACACGGTGCAATATCCGCTTCCACGAATTGAGGATATTTTCGCCTCACTGGTAAACGCTTCACCAAAATTGATCTAGCCCAGGCGTACTTGCAAATGGAGGTAGAAGAACCTTCGAAACATTACCTTACGATCAACACCCATAAAGGTCTCTATCAATACAACCGGCTGGTGTTTGGAGTAGCCTCGGCTCCGGCTATCTGGCAAAGGGCAATGGATCAGGTCCTGCAAGGGATTCCAGGGACCCAGTGTTATTTGGACGACATCTTGGTCACGGGCGAAAATGACAGTGATCACCTCGCTAACTTGGAGAAGGTGCTCGCCAGATTAAAGGAATATGGGCTACGAGCTAATCGCCACAAGTGCGAGTTTTTCCAGAAACAGATCTCGTATTACGGCCACGTCATCGATGAAGAGGGGTTACATAAGTCCCCTGACAAGATTGAGGCAGTAGTCAAGGCTCCAGCACCGGAAAATGTGTCACAACTGAGGTTGTTCCTCGGGCTGGTAAACTATTACCACAAGTTCTTACCAAATTTGTCTACGGTATTACACCCGCTGAACACCCTACTGCAAACAGGGGTACCATGGAAGTGGGATGACGAGCTTTCCAGAAGTGTAAACAATTGATCACATCAAAAGAGGTGTTGGCCCATTTCAACCCAGCACTACCAATTCGTTTGGCATGTGATGCATCACCCTACGGCATTGGAGCGGTGCTGTCGCACAAATTCCCAGACGGGTTGGAGAGGCCAGCAGCCTTTGCGTCTCGGTCACTAACCTCAGCCGAGCGCAACTACGCCCAGATTGACAGGGAGGCCCTCAGCCTAGTATGGGGAGTAAAAAAATTCAACCATTATCTGCATGGGCAGAAGTTCACCTTGCTGACTGACCACCAACCACTTGCCTCCATCTTTAATCCTAAGAAGGGCGTGCCAGTAATGACTGCACGGCGGTTACAAAGATGGTCCCTGTTTCTAGGGGCGAATCAATAAGAAATAGAATATAAAGGCACGAAACAGCATGGGAATGCTGATGGGCTATCACGCCTGCCACTGCCTACGGTGGAGGAAGCACCAGCAGTGGACCCTATCGAGATATTTTATTCGTCGATAATTGAACGATTGCCAGTAACAAACGCGGATATAGAGAAAGAGACCCGCAATGATCCGACGCTGTCACGGCTATATGAATTGACGGTGAGGGGATGGCCATCACATGGTGACTCACTGTTGCCAGCATTCTCATCCAGAAGAGAACAGCTGTCAGTATGTCAGGGGACAGTGATGTGTGGATCCAGAGTGGTGATTCCACCCAAGTTAAGGGAGAGAGTGCTAAAGGAGCTACATGAAGGTCATCTGGGGGGAGTGAAAATGAAAAGCCTTGCTGGGGCTTATGTGTGGTGGCCGGGAATCGATCAACAAATCGAAGACCTAACTAAGAGCTGCTTAGGATGCCAGAAGGTCCAAAATGCACCACCACATGCCCCTCTACACCCATGGGAGTGGCCCTCCTCTCCATGGCAACGGGTGCACATTGATTTCGCTGGTCCATTCATGGACTCAATGTTCTTAATAGCAGTGGATGCTCATTCAAAGTGGCCTGAGGTGATAAAGATGTCTTCAACCACTACAGAGAAAATGATTGCAGTCCTACGGACCATATTTGCCAGAAACGGTTTGCCAGTGCAGATCTGCTCTGATAATGGACTACAGTTTGTGTCCGACGAGTTCTAAAAATTCATGAAAAGGAATGGGGTAAGGCATTACACAGCCGCCCCGTATCATCCAGCCACCAATGGATTGGCTGAGAGGTTCGTACAAACCTTTAGGAAGGCGATAAAGGCCATGTGCGACGAGGAAATTCCACTACAGCATAAGATGGACAATTTCTTATTAGCCTACCGAAACGCGACACATGCAGTTACCAACCAGACCCCGGCCATGATGTTCTTTAACCGAAGGTTGAGATCTCGTCTGGACTTGCTCAGACCAAATGTGCGAAGAAATGTTGAGGACAAACAATTCCAGCACCTCAACAAGAAGCCAACAAGGAGCTTCAATGTAGGGCAACCAGTCTTGGCCCGTGACTATCGAACAGAGAAGTGGCAACCCGGAACGATATGTACAAGGCAGGGGCCATTAATGTACACAGTGGATGTCGGGGAGAACATTGTGAGACGCCACGTCGATCAGATCTTAGCGTCACAGGAAGGCATCAATCCCATGTCTCGAGTACCTGGGGATGAACCCGACATACCAGTAGCATCTACTTCAGTCCCAGTAGCAGTGGAACCCGATGAACTACCCGATGAAAAGGGGTCAGAATCGCCTCTGCACCAAGAACAAGAACCTCCGGAAAGGCGCTATCCCGAAAGGGTCAGGAAGCCGCCCCAAAGACTGAATCTATAAATGGACTTTTGTTATTGAATGTACATGTAAAAATGTAATTGTTATTTGAATATTAAGGGGGTATTATTAATCTAAAAAGGGAGGAATTGTAGTGTATGTGCTTTAAGTCAGAACTACTTTTTACAGCTCCTGTATACTGTAGTACCGGCAGTGACCACACCGGTATATAAGCTGTGCGCATGCCTCTGTACCCCAGTCTAGAAATTACCCTCCTCCAGTAAAGACCTGTTATTTGTTTATGTACAGCATCCGTGTAATTATTTATCCACTGAACCACGGATCTAACACGGGGCGGCCATTTTTTTTGCTGGCCGCCTGCCAGCACCTCTTCGCGCAGCCGTCCCTGGCCTCCTGAGCACCCCCCCCCCGCCGTGTTGTGCTGGCTGTCTCCCAAGAGCCCGGCACCTCTCCTCGGTGCCGGGCTCTTTTGCCGGCACTCGCGACCTCAGATCGCGCTGCAGCAAGCCCCTCCCCTTTAAGAAGGGGAGGAAGGCCTGCAGTACCGCAGCGCACCGTGCCGCAGCGTGCGGCGCTGCGGCACGTTGCGCTGCGAACTTCAGTTGCAGCGCCCCAAGACGGATGCGGGGCGCCTCGAGTAGCGCCGCGCTTCCGTTTGGGGTGCTCAAACTGAATATCCGGCTGGCGCTCGCGACTCCTTCCGGGGCGGTATTTCTGGCGCCCTGGCGAGGCTTGTGCCCCAAATGGGGCGCCACCGAATTTCTAGGCCCTTGTGTTTTGTTGCAACTGCAACCATCTAGGCAAGTTTTAAGTATTCCATTACAAACCTGATTTGAGCTTTATAGATGTTGGAGAGAAATTCAGGAATCAGGATGTGATACACTTATCAGAGTACCTAGCTGCTGGCCTGCTCTTGCAGCCACGGTATTCATATGGCAGGTCCAGTTAAAGTTCTGGCTAATGATTATCCTCAGAATTCTGATTGTGAGGGACTTCATGATGGTGGTATTGTTGAAGGTCAGGAAGAGGTGGTTGGGCCTTTGGATCGTGACTGGAAATTATGTGTTGTGACTGTTATTTGCCTCTTGTTGGTCTAAGCCTGGATGTTGTCAAGGTCCTGCTACAGGCTAACATGAGCTGCTTATTATCAGAGGAATTATGAATGGAGTTGAACACTACAGGATCATCAATGAACCGCTTCACTCCAGACCTTATAACAGAAGGAATGTCACTGATGAAACAGCTGAAGATGATTGGGGCAAGGACACTGCCTTGTGGAACTCCTGCAATGATATCCTGGGGCTACAATGATTGTATTCCAACAACCACAAATATCTTTCTGTATATCAGGCATGATTCTAGACACTGGAGAGTTTTCCCATTGACCTCAGTTTTGCTTGGGCTCCTTGGTGCCGTACTCAATCGAATGTTGTTTTGATATCAATGACGAGTACTCTCATTTCTACATCCAGCTTGTGTCCATATCTGGATCAAGGCTATAATGAGGTCAGGAGCTGAGTGGTTCTGGTGGAATGTGAACTAATCATTGGCCAACAGATTATTGGTGAGTAGATGTTGCTTGCCGACACTATTGATAACTTCTATCACAGATGCATGAAGGAGATGACAGATGTATTATATAGCCAAAACTTTCATCACCTGCCGTTGACCAGCAACAGCAACATGAGAGGGTTTCACTATCCCACCACTCCAAGGAATCATCAGCTCGCACGTTGACAATCAGGCCCCTGCAATGGCCTACATGAAGAATGTCAGAGACCACCAGCACAGAATTACACAGATCAATGCCTACTTCCTTGGCAGCTGTCACAATTATTTTATGCCAGTCTTCTGACCCACCTTATTTGAAGGAGCAGGAAAAGTGGAAGGATGGCTCCGAGGAGATTAAGACTGCCTCTGCATCATGGCTAATGACACCTTAGGGTCAACCATGAAAGAAGCTGGGCATATTTACAACAAGGCTCGTGATATCATCAGAATTATAGAGGATATAAATAATTGTGATCTTGAAGCAACCCTTCTGATGTCTCAACCAAACGGGGATGCATTAGAATACAGCAACACCCCTCCCCCCGCCCAGGGTCTTAAGAATTATTGGCCTAAAAATTTGGTTGCTTTGCGCTAACGGGGCGCAAAACAACTAGTGCCTGGGTGTGGCACCACTAACACCTCCCGTGAAATTCAGCGGGAGGTTAGCGGTGGCAGTAACCATTAGCGCCCTGCGGCGCTGCGCCACCAGCGGTGAAGTCATTGCTGTGCGCAGCGCCTCGCTCGCGCCCCGGCCGCGGTCTTCGGTAGCGCCCCCTGAATTACTGCCGGACACTACGTCCGACAGGGTAAGGGGGGCTTACCTGCGGCCGGGGCGGCGCAAATTAAAGGGGGGGTGCCGGGCAGTCATTTTTGTTGCTGGCCACCTGCCAGCACCTGCCCCCTCTGCCGTCCCCAGCCTCCTTTGTAGCCCCCCCGCGGAGTGCTGGCTGCGCCCCGTGAGTCTGGCACTTCTCTTGAGTGCCGGGCTCTTTTTCCAGCACTCCAATCCCTGGTGGCCCAGCTGGGCCCCGAGTTGCGCTGCACTAGGCCCCTCCCCTTTAATAAGGGGAGGAAGGCCTGCAGTACAGCAGCGCAACGCGCTGCAGAGCGTGGTGCTGCAGCACGTAGCGCTGCGATATTCACTCGCAGCACCCCAAGAGGGAGGTGGGGCACTTCCAGTAGCACCCCGCCTCCCTCTTGGGGCACTACCGGTGAATTTCGGGCACGGGGGCGCTAATTTTTTCAGGACGCTAAAAGTAGCGCTCGGCGCAGTTAGCGCCCCAAAGGGGGCACAACCCAATTTTCCCCCCATTATCTTCTGTATGCTGCAAAACACTTCTCTGCAATGAGGCCTCACCATTGAGAAGAACATCAATAGAGCAGGAGCGTTACAATGGCAACAAGGAAGTAGCTGCCAAAATACTGTTGTCACCTTGAAGACTGCTGTGTCGGGTAATAATATAAGATACATTCCAGTAAGTGTCTGAGCTGTCTTAGTTCTAAAATCTCCTATCCACACATATCAAAACAACTTGCCTTAAACAGCTGCTACACTTTCCTGTTGCCATGAAGTCTTGTACTTGTTTCTCTGATGGAAGAAGGTGTTGGTTATGACAAGGCCATGTTCTAAGCATTTTGACAGGAGGAGGGTACCGTTGGAGTTGGCTTTCCCTACCTCCTCTCTGCCAGTACAATTCCCCAGAGGTCTGTGTCCTTTCCAACTCTGGCGTTAAAGTCGCCAAGGTGGATCGGCTTGTCGCCCGTTGGGACTCGGGACAGGGATTGTTCGAGGCTGGAGTAGAATTCCTCTTTGGTCTCGTCTGTGGCTTCCAAGGTTGGGCCGTACGCACTGATGATCATAGATCACTGGTTCCGGGCTAGGGTGACCGAAAGAGTCATGAGGTGCTCGTTTATACTGCTAGGAGAGTCTCTGAGACACCCAACTAGTTCATTTTTTATGGCGAAGCCTACCCCATGGAGGCGGCATTCTTCTTCAGGTTTGCCTTTCCAGAAGAAGGTGTAGCCACCGCCTTGCTCCTTGAGCTGGCCTTCCCCTGCCCGCCGGGTCTCACTTCGGGCGGCGATGTCAATATCGAGACGTCTGAGCTCCCGAGCAATGATAGCAGTACGGCATTCCGGTCTGTCACTGTTGGGGTTGTCCATGAGGGTCCTGACGTTCCAGGTCCCGAACTTCATTTTAAAGGGTGGAAGATGCCCATGCTTGAATTCTTTTAACATGGGGTGGCCGTTGCACACCAGCTAACACACGGGCTTGACAGAGCAAGGTCTTGCTAAGGTCATGGCAGCACCCTTGCTCCAAGCACTGGCATCTGCTGGACTACATCATCGTCCGAGCGAGGGACCACAAGGACGTCCGCATCACCCGTGCCATGACAGGACCTGACGACTGCTGGACAGACCATCGCCTAATCCGCTCTGTCATCTCCATCAATGTAGCCCCAAAACAATGGCGGCAACAGAAACAATGTCGCAGGAAAATCAACGCTGGAGCACTCAAAGACCCCACTAAGAAGACACTATTCAGCCTGCGCCTCACAAACAATCTGACAACTCCCAGTGATGCAGAGTCACAGGGTGCTCACAGCGCCTGGTCTGCACTGAAGGCCTCCATAATCAACACCTGTGAAGAGACGCTCGGTCACTCGACCAGGAAACACCAAGACTGGTTCGACGAGAACAACCAGGAGATCCAGGAGTTAATAAGCCACAAGTGCAAGGCATTCCTGATCTGGAAATAGCAACAGAACTCGAGAGCAAGGAAGCAGCTCTACAGACGCCTGAAGGCCGAGTCCCAACAACAAACTCGCGGCCTAAAGAACAGATGGTGGGTGGAGAAAGCGCAGGAGATCCAGCAGCTAGATGACAACCACGACGTGCGTGGATTCTTTAGCGCAGTCAAGACCATCTATGGCCCAAGCACCCAAGGTCCTACCCCACTGCGGGCCAAGAACGGAGAGGTACTCATCAAGGACATGGAGGCAGTCAGTGCCCGCTGGAAGGAACACCTCAAAGAACTCCTCAACCGAGACTCTGTCTTCGACGCGAGTGTCCTCAACTCCATCCCGCAGCATGCTACCCGCCACCACCTCAGCACAACCCCAGCCCGGCATGAGGTTGAAAAGGCCATCCGACAACTGAAGAACAACAAGGCCTCAGGAGCAGATGGAATCCCCACCAAGGCACTAAAGCATGGTGGAGAAGCACTACTGGCATGAATTCATGAACTCATTTCTCTTATCTGGAAGGAGGAGAGCATGCCAGAGGATCTCAGAGACACCGTAATTGTGACCATCTTCAAGAAAGGTGACAAGTCCGATTGCGGTAATTACAGAGGAGTTTCCCTGCTGTCTGCCACAGGGAAAATCATCGCAAGAATCCTCCTCAATCGCCTTCTCCCAGTGGCTGAAGAGCTCCTCCCAGAGTCGCAATGCGGTTGCCGCCCAATAAGGGGCACAATGGACATGATCAACACTGCACGTCAATTATAAGAGAAATGCAGGGAACAGCACCAACCATTGTACATGGCCTTCTTTGATCTCACAAAGGCCTTCGACACTGTCAAACATGAAGGATTATGGAGTGTCCTCCTCAAATTCGGCTGCCCTCAAAAGTTTGGCAACATCCTCCATCTGCTTCATGATGACAGGCAAGCCATGATCCTGACCAACGGTTCTACCACAGACCCAATTCACGTACGAACCGAGGTCAAGCAAGGCTGTGTCATCGCACCAACACTCTTCTCGATCTTCCTTGCTGCAATGCTCCATCTCACCCTCAGTAAGCTCCCCGCTGGAGTGGAGCTAATTTACAGAACAAATGGGAAACTGTTCAACCTCCGTCACCTCCAGTCCAGATCCAAGGTTGTCCCATCCTCTGTCATCGAATTACAGTATGCAGACGATGCTTGCGTCTGCGCTCACTCGGAGGTCGAACTCCAAACCATCGTCAACACCTTCACTGAAGCATATGAGAGCATGGGCCTTACACTAAACATCCGTAAGACAAAGGTCCTCTACCAACCTGCCCCCGCCACACAGTGCTACCCCCCGATTATCAAAATCCACGACAAGGCCTTGAACAACGTGGACCACTTTCCATACCTCGGGAGCCTACTGTCAACAAGGGCAGACTTCAATGATGAAGTCCAACACGGTATTCAGTGTGCCAGTGCAGCCTTCGGTCGCCTGAGCAAGAGAGTGTTTGAAGACCAGGACCTCAAGCCCGACACTAAGCTCATGGTCTACAGAGCAGCAGTGATACTCGCCCTCCTGTATGCCTCAGAGACATGGACCATGTACAGCAGGCACCTCAAAGCACTGGAGCGGTACCACCAACATTGCCTCTGCAAGATCCTGCAAATTCATTGGCAGGATAGACACACCAACATCAGTGTTCTCGCTCAGGCCAACATCCCTAGCATCGAAGCTTTGACCATGTTCGATCAGCTCCGATGGACGGGTCACATTGTCCACATGCCTGATACGAGACTCCCAAAACAAGCGCTCTACGCGGAGCTCCGGCACAGCAAGAGAGCCTCAGGTGGGCAGAATAATCGCTTCAAGGACACCCTCAAAGCCTCCTTGAAAAAGTGTAACATCCCCACGAACACCTGGGAATCCCTGGCCCAAGACCGCACAAAGTGGAGAAGAAGCATCCGAGAAGGCGCCGAACACCTCGAGTCTCTTCGCCGGGAGCAAGTGGAAGCCAAGCGCAAACAGCGCAAGGAGCGCACATCAACCCAAGCACCCCACCCACCCACCCCTTCAACCTGAGAACTCATTTTTAATGTGGAAGCAAGTCATCCTCGGTTCCGAGAGACTGCCTAAGAGAGAGAGACTTTCCTGTGCCCTTCCTCAACTAACATCTTTTATTGCTGTGATCCAGCATTATTTCATACTTCACATAAACCATCAGGACAATGTACTAATTAAATGCAGGAAATTGACTGAAATCTTTGTATATTCCGTGAATACTGTCAGCATGGTTTGAGTCAAATGTCCCAAACAAGCCACAGGCATGTTTTATGCTTGTAGTTTACTTGAGCCATGTGACACTTAAGCTGCTAATTCACCTAAGCAAGGAGCAAGTATTTTGGCTGGTTGCAGGATTTCCATAGCAACCTGCAGAGACTCTATAGCCCTTGAGGTAACCTTGTATCTGTTAGATCCATGTATTTTTGATGTAGTGTGTCCTTCAATAACTAGACACGAGACTGCAGGAACAATCAACAGGTATTTACTGGATGAGGGTTACTCTAAAACTAAACGTACAGATCCCTACTCGGGGTTTATATACAGGTGTGGTCACTGCCGATACTACAGTATACAGGAGCTGTAAAAAGTAGTTCTCCCCTTAAAGGTACATACACTACAATTCCTCCCCTTTTAGATTGACAGTACCATAACATTCATTTAACAATTAACAATTTTAACATGCACATTAACTGAAAATAGTCCATTTATAAATTCAGTTTTTGGGGCGGCTTCCTGATCCTTTCTGGATAGCGCCTTTCCTGAGTGTCTTGTTCTTGGTGCGGAGGCCCCCTGTCGTCAGTTGGTTCATCAGCTTCCGATGCTACTGTTTCTGGGGTAGATGCTACCTGTATGTCGGGTTCATCACCAGGTGCGCGAGCCATGGGGTTGACTCGTTCCTGTGACTCTAGGATCTGGTCGATATGGCATCTCACAATGTTCTCCCCAACATCCACTGTGTACATTAGTGGCCCCTGCCGTGTGCATATCGTCCCTGGTTGCCATTTCTCTGTTCGGTAGTCGCGGGCCAAGACTGGTTGCCCTAGATTGAAGCTCCTTGTCGGCTTCTCATTGATGTGCTGGAATTGCTTATTCTCAACATCTCTTCGTACATTTGGTCTGAGCAAATCCAGACGAGATCTCAACCTTCGGTTAAAGAACATCATGGCCGGGGTCTGGTTGGTGACTGCATGTGTCGCATTTCTGTAGGCTAACAGGAAATTGTCCGCCTTATGCTGCAGTGGAATGTCGTCATCGCACATGACCTTACTGCTTTCTTAAAGGTTTGTACGAACCTCTCAGCCAATCCATTTGTGGCTGGATGATACGGGGCGGATGTGTAATGCCTTACCCCATTCCTTTTCATGAATCTTCAAAACTCTTCGAACACAAACTGTGGTCCGTTATCAGAGCAAATCTGCTCTGGCAAGCCGTACCTGGCAAATATGGTCCGTAGGACTACAATAGTTTTCTCCGTGGTGGTGGAGGACATTTTGATCACCTCAGGCCATTTCGAGTGCGCACCCACGGCTATTAGAAACATTGAGCCCATGAATGGACCAGCAAAATCAATATGCACCCGTTGCCATGGAGATGAGGGCCACTCCCATGGGTGTAGAGGGGCATGTGGTGGTGCATTTTGGACCTTCTGGCATCCTGAGCAGCTCTTTTTCAGGTCCTCGATTTGCTGATCGATCTCCGGCCACCACACATAAGCCCTAGCAAGGCTTTTCATTTTTACCCCTCCCAGATGGCCTTCGTGAAGCTCATTGAGCACTTTCTCCCTTAACTTGGGTGGAATTACCACTCGGGATCCACACATCAAGGTCCCCTGGCATACTGACAGCTGTTCTCTTCTGGATGAGAATGCTGGCAACAGTGAGTCGCCATGTGTTGGCCATCCCTTCACCGCCAAGTCATATACCCGAGACAGTGTCGGGTCATTTCGGGTCTCCTTCTCTATATCAGCGTTAGTTACTGGCAAGCGTTCAATTATAGTCGAATGAAATATTTCAACAGGGTCCACTGCTGGTGCTTCCTTCGCAGTAGGCAGTGGCAGGCGTGATAGCCCATCAGCGTTTCCATGCTGTTTCGTGCCCTTATACTCGATTTCATATTGGTTTGCCCCTAGAAAAAGCGACCATCTTTGTAGCCGTTGCGCAGTCATCACCGGCACGCCCTTCTTTGGATTAAAGATGGAGACAAGTGGTTGGTGGTCCGTCAGCAAGGTGAACTTCTGCCCGTGCAGATAGTGGTTGAACTTTTTCACTCCCCACACTAGGCTGAGGGCCTCCCTGTCACTCTGGGCGTAGTTACGCTCGGCTGAGGTTAGTGACCGAGACGCAAAGGCTACCGGCCTCTCCGAGCCGTCCGGGAACTTGTGCGACAGCACCGCTCCAATGCCATAGGGTGATGCATCACACGCCAACCGAATTGGTAGTGCTGGGTTGAAATGAGCCAACACCTCTTTTGATGTGATCAATTCTTTGCACTTCTGGAAAGCTCGTTTACATTCGTCATTCCACTTCCATGGTACCCCCGTTTGCAGTAGGGTGTTCAGTGGGCATAGTACTGTAGACAAATTCGGCATGAACTTATGGTAGTAGTTCACCAGCCCGAGGAACGACCTCAGTTGTGACACATTTTCCGGTGCTGGAGCCTTGACTACTGCCTCAATCTTTTCAGGGGACTTATGTAACCCCTCTTCATCAATAACGTGGCCACAATACGAGATCTGCTTCTGGAAAAACTTGCATTTGTGGAGATTTGCTCGGAGCCCATATTCCTTCAATCTAATGAGCACCTGCTCCAGGTTGGCAAGGTGAGCACTGTCATTTTCACCCATGACCAGGGTGTCGTCCAAATAATACTGGGTCCCTGGGATCCCTTGCAGGACTTGATCCATTGCCCTTTGCCAAATAGCCGGAGCTGATGCTACCCCGAACACCAGCCAGTTGTATTGGTAGAGACCTTTATGAGTGTTGATTGTGAGGTACTGTTTCGAGGCTTCTTCTACATCCATTTGCAGGTACGCCTGGGCCAGATCAATCTTAGTGAAGCGTTTCCCTCCAGATAGCGAGGCGAAAATATCTTCAATCCGCGGAAGCGGATATTGTACCGTGTGAAGGACTGGGTTCACTGTCACCTTAAAGTCCCCACAGATGCAAACTTTCTTTGGTTCCCCAGGTGTATTACTCAACGACCTCTTCATTACAGGAACGATGGGTGTGGCCCACTCGCTCCAGTCCACTTTGGACAGTACTCCTGAATGTTCCAAACCTTCCAGCTCTGCTTCGACGGCTGGGTGGATCGCATAAGGCACCGGTCTGCCCTTAAAAAACTTTGGGCTTGCATTTTCCTCTATTTTTATCATCGCTGTTATGCCTTTTAGTGTTCCAAGTCCCTCCTGGAACACTTCTTGTGCATCAGTTAGCATTTTTGACAGTCGTCCAGGTGTGGCGTCATCATCATTTTTGGCATCTACAGTCAGTGCTTGTATGGAATGCCAATCTAGCTGTATCTTCCGGATCCATTCACGTCCTAGTAGTGGTGGTCCTCCATCTGGCAATACATATAGGTCCATTTTTGGTGTTTCCTTACCGTTATATACAACGTTCACCCTTATTTTTCCTTTGGGGTAGACTTTTTGCCCCGTGTACGTCTTCAAGACAATCTCTGTATCTCTCAAGGGTATATGTGAGAATAGCCGCTTGTAGTCCCTTCGGTTTATGACTGTTAGGGCTGATCCTGTGTCCAATTCCATTTTCACTTGGACTCCAGCTATCTTGAGCGTGACCCAGATAGTTTGATGATCCTCCATTTGAATCACCTTATGTAGTTTCAGACAACCCAGCTCCTTGCTTCCGGAGTCTGTATCACTTTTCTGTTCGTCTGAACTACTCTCCGTCACCTTATGTACCTTCTTGTACTTCTCCTGTGGAGATTTCTTGCTGCTGGTTTTCTTTCCCGACCTGCAGACTCTTGCTATGTGTCCTACTTTTCCACACTGTCTGCACACTTTGTCCTTAAACCAGCAATCATTATGGTCGTGTGTTGTTCTGCTGCAGCGATAACATTTCACTGTTCCATATGACATTTCATTTGTGCCATATTCTTGCAGTCTCCGTTATATCTCTGCAGCGCCCCGTGCGGCTGCTTCATGTGATACTGCCATGCTGAAAGCCTTTTCCAGCTTAAGGTCCTTTTCAGATAAAAGCCGTTTCTGGGTTCCTTCACTTTGAAGCCCACACACAAACTTGTCCCTTAAGGTATCTGCCAGTCCCGCTCCAAACTGGCAGTGTTTCGATAGCTTACGCAGTTCCGTTAAATACTCAGCATTACTTTCATCTTTATGCTGGTTCCTTTTGTGAAACTTAAATCTTTCTGCTATCAGCAGCGGTGTGGGGTTTAAGTGGTTCTGTAGGGTTGACACTATGTTTCCAAAATCCTTGTCCACTGGCTTCTCTGGGGTTACTAGGTTTCGCAGTAAGCCATACGTTTTTGCACCCATGGAATTCAACAATACCAGCGCTTTCCTCTCATCTGGCACTTCATTTGCCTTGCAGTACACTTCTATGCGTTCGACATATGTCGTCCAATCTTCGACTTCATTGTTGAACGCTATGATACTGCCACTCTTCGGCATCCCTGGGTGTGGTTAGACTGGCTCAAAATGGCATTTTCCCGCGCTTCCCTTCTTCTCCGCTGCGGCTCAAAATGGCGTTTCCCGTTCTCTCCCTTCTTCTCTGCTGCAGCTACTCGGCCCTTGAACACCGGCTGCGCTCTGCGCATTTCCCTTTCATCCCCGCTGACACTGCTCGTCCCTTGAACACTGGCTGCGCTCTGCGCGTTTTCTTTCGCGCCTCTCTCTCTTCTCCCGTCGACGCCATTTGGTCCTGAACACTGGCTGCGCCCTGTGCACTCTACCCTCTCTCTGCTCCCGTCAACGCCGTTTGGTCCTGAACACCGGCTGCGCCCTGTGCGCTCTACCCTCTCTCTTCTCCCGTCGACGCTGCTCGGTCCTGAACACCGGCTGCGCCCTGTGCGCTCTACCCTCTCTCTTCTCCCGTCGACGCTGCTCGGCCTTTTCTGTGCTGTCGGTCGGCTCTAGCCGCCGCTGTCTGGGAAGGGTCTGCACCGTACCTGTTGCCAGCCCGTTTCGCTGGACCACCGTGACTGGAGAACCAAGCCCAGCTCTCAACAGCCTCTCCTGCGATGCTCAATCTCTGCTGGATGACTGGGCGGTTGCTCGTGGTCGACGCCCGTGCTTCTGGCCTCAACTTTCTTTCACTGTTCTCCAGGAGTGAATCCCTGGAAGGTAATGCAGAGTTGCAGGTAGGTTCGAATCTGCCTCGTCGCCACTGTTAGATCCTTGTATTTTTGATGTAGTGTGTCCTTCAATAACTAGACACGAGACTGCAGGAACAATCAACAGGTATTTACTGGATGAGGGTTACTCTAAAACGAAACGTACAGATCCCTACTCAGGGTTTATATACAGGTGTGGTCACTGCCGGTACTACAGTATACAGGAGCTGTAAAAAGTAGTTCTCCCCTTAAAGGTACATACACTACAGTATCTTTGTCAGCTACATTTGGTGCTGTTGAGGCTGGTGGTCCTGCTTATTTTCTGATACATCTAGGGATACTTGGATGGATCACAAAGTTAGGATACATAGGCCTAGAAATTCACTGCCGTCCCAGTCTCGCCAGGGCGCCGGAAGTACCGCCCCGGAAGGAGTCGCAAACGCCCACCAGAAATTCAGTTTCAGCGCCCCAGAATGAATCGCAGCGCTGCTCGAAGTGCCTCGCATCCCTCTTGGGGCGCTGCAACTGAAAATCGCAGCACAATGTGCCTCAGTGCCACAGGCTGTGGCACGGTGCGCTGCGGTACTGCAGGCCTTCCTCCCCTTCTTAAAGGGGAGTAGCCTGCTGCAGCACGATCGGCGATCGCGAGTGCCGGCAAAAGAGCCCGGCACCGAGGAGAAGTGCCGGGCTCTTGGGACACAGCCGGCACAACGCGGGGGCGGGGGGGCTCAGGAGGCCGGGGACGGCGGCGTGAAGAGGTGCTGGCAGGCGGCCAGAAAAAAAATGGCCGCCCCGCACCTCCGCGCCTCTACCACCGCAGGTAGGCCCCCCTGACCTGGTCGCAAATTGCGACCGGCGTTAAAGCAGGGGGCGCTACCAAATTTCGTGATCGGGGCGGTAGCAGGGCGCTGCGCACACCGATGACGTCATCGGTAGCGGCGCAGTGCTAACGGCTAGCGTCGCCATTAGCGTCCCGCTAAATTAAGCGGGAGGCGTGGCCAGTGGCGTAAAACCCACTAAGTGCCCTCTTTGGGCGCTAACGGGTGGTGCAGCCCACTGAATTTCTAGGCCATAGTATGTTGTGTAGATGGGGGCAGAAAGTTACAAAGTGACATAGACAGATTAAGTGAGTGGAAAAACTGTGGCAAATGAAGTTCAATGTTGGGAAGTGTGAGGTCATCCACCCTGGATCCAAGAAAGTCCAATTGGAATATTGCTTAATGGCGAGACCAGGAACTGTGGTGGAACAAATGGATTCGGGTGTCCAGGTACATAAAAGCTAAGGCAGGGGTACTGAAAGTAATCAAAAAGGCTAATGGAATGTTGGCATTTATTTATCAAGGAGACTGAAATACAAAGGGGAGGAAGTTATGCATCAGTTGTACAGTGCTTTGGTCAGACCCCATCTGGAGTATTGCATTCAGTTCTGGGCATTGTACCTCAGTCAGGATTGATTGGCCCTAGAGGGAGTACAGCGCAGACTCATCAGAATGATACCAGAGCTTAAAGGCATAAATTGAGGACAGGTTTCATAAATTTGGCTTGTATTCCCTTGAATTTAGATGGTTGAGGTGATCTAATTGAGGTATTTATAAATGTTAAAAGGATCCAATAGAATAGATATAGAGAAGCTATTTCCAGAACAAGAATCTTAAAATTAGAGCTAGGTCAGGAGTGAAATCAGGAAGCTCTTTATCACACAAAGAGTAGTGGAAATCTTGAATACTCGACCCCCAAAAGGCTGTGGATGCTGGGTTAATTGAAATTTTCAAGATTGAGAGCGACAGAATTTTATTAGGTAAGGGTATCAAGGGGTATGGATAAAAGCTGGTTAAATGGGGTTGAGGTACAGACCAGCAATGATCTGACTGAATGGAGAAACAGGCTGGAACAGGGAATGGGGTTCCACCTCTGGAATCTGGTTCAAACCCCACCCAGACTATGGGTATGATCTGATAGCCATTACAGAGACATGGTTGCAAGGTGATCAAAGCTGGGAATTGAATATTCAGGGGCATTTGCCATTTCGTAAGGATAGGCAGAAAGGAAAAGGAGGTGGTGTAGCTCTGTTAATAAGGGATGAGATCAGTGCAGTAGTGAGAAATGATACTGGCTTAGAAGATCAAGACGTAGAATCAGTTTGGGTGGAGATAAGAAACAATAAGGGTAAGAAGTCACAGGTGGGAGTGGTCTACAGGCCCCCAAACAGTAGCCACACTGTAGGACAGAGTATAAATCAAGAAATAATAGAGACTTGTAAGAAAGGTATGGCTATAATCATGGGAGATTTTAATCTCCATATTGATTGGACAAAGCAAATTGGCTTGAGGAAGAGTTCTTAGAGTGTATGCGGGATGGTTTCTTGGAACAATACATTGTGGAACCAACCAGGGAGAAGACTTTTAGATCTGATAATGTGTAACGAGGCTGGATTAATTAATGATCTCGAAGTGAAGGATCCTCTTGGGAAGAGTGATCATAGCATGGTAGAATTTCAAATTCAGTTTGAGGGTGAGAAAGGTAGGTCTCAATCTAGTGTCCTGAACTTAAATAAAGGTAATTGCAAAGGTATGAAGGCAGACTCGGTTAAAGTGGACTGGGAAAATATATTACAGGGTAACACTGTAGAAAAGCAGAGGCAAACATTTAAGGAGATTTTTCATAACTCTCAGCAAAGATATATTCCAGTGAGAAAGAAAGACTCTAAGAGAAGGATGAACAATCTGTGGCTAGCTAAGGAAGTAAAGGATGGCATCAAATTGAAAACAAAGGCATACAATGTTGCGAACAATAGTGGAAGGCCAGAGGATTGGGAAATTTTTAAAAACCGGCAAAGGATGACTAAAAAACTGATAAAGAGAGAGAAGCTAGCTTATGAGACTAAGCTAGCAAGAAATATAAAAACAGATAGTAAGAGTTTCTACAGGTATATAAAAAGGAAGAGAGTAGCTAAAGTAAATGTTGGTCCCCTAGAGGATGAGTCTGGGGAATTAATAATGGGAAACAGGGAAATGGCAGAGACTTTGAACAAAAATTTGTATCGGTCTTCATGGTAGAAGACACTAAAAGCATCTCAATAATGGATAATCAAGGGGCTATTGGGGTGGGGGGGGGGAACCTAAAACGATCACTAACACTAGAGAGAAAGTACTAGGCAAACTAATGGGACTAAAGGTGGACAAGTCCCCTGGACCTGATGGCCTGCATCCTAGGGTCTTAGAAGAGGTGGCTGCAGAGATAATGGATGCATTGGTTGTAATCTACCAAAATTCCCTGGATTCTGGAGAGGTCCCAGTGGACTGGAAAACCGCAAATGTAACACCCCTGTTTAAGAAAGGAGGGAGACAGAAAGCAGGCAACTATAGACCAGTTAGCCTAACATCTGTCATTGGGAAAATGCTGGAATCCATCATTAAGGAAGTGGTAGCAGGACATTTAGAAAATCATAATATAGTCAAGCAGTCAGCATGGTTTTGTGAAAGGGAAATCATGTTTGACAAATTTGCTGGAGTTCTTTGAGGATGTAACGAGCAGGGAGGATAAAGGGGAACCAGTAGATGTTGTGTATTTGGATTTCCAGAAGGCATTCGATAAGGTGCCACATAAATGTTACTGCACAAGATAAGAGCTCACGGGGTTGGGGGTAATATATTAGCATGGATAGAGGATTGGCTAAATAACAGAAAACAGAGAGTCGGGATAAATGGGCCATTTTCAGGTTGGCAAACTGTAACTAGTAGGATGCCGCAGGGATCAGTGCTGGGGTCTCAACTATTTACAATGTATATTAATGACTTGGATGTAGGGACTGAGTGTAATGTAGCCAAATTTGCTGATGGTACAAAGATAGGTGGGAAAGCAAATTGTGTGGAGGAAGCAAATAATCTCCAAAGGGATATAGATAAGCTAAGTGAGTGGGCAAAAATCTAGCAGATGGAGTATAATGTGGGTAAATGCGAGATTATCCACTTTGGTAGGAAAAATAAAAAAGCAAATTATTATTTAAATGGGGAGAGATTGCAAAATGCTGAGGCACAGAGGGATCTGGGGGTGCTTCTACATTAATCACAAAACGTTAGCATGCAGGTACAGCAAGTAATTAGGAAGGCAAATGGAATGTTGGCCTTTATTGCAAAGGGAATGGAGTATAAAAGTAGGGAAGTCCTGTTACAACTGTACAGAGCGTTGGTGAGACCACACCTGGAGCACTGCATACAGTTTTGGTCTCCTTATTTAAGGAAGGATTCTTAGGCAGTCCCTTGGAACCGAGGATGACTTGCTTCCACATTAAAAATGAGTTCTCAGTTGACTGATGAGTCCAATGCGGGACCTGCAGTCTCTGTCACAGGTGGGGCAGACGGTGGTTGAAGGGGTGGGTGGGTGGGGTGCTTGGGTTGAAGTGCACTCCTTGCGCTGCTTGCTTGGCTTCCGCTTGCTCCCGGCGAAGAGACTCGAGGTGTTTGGTGCCTTTGAGGGTGTCCTTGAAGCGTTTCCTCTGCCCACCTGGGGCTCTCTTGCCGTGCCGGAGCTCCGAGTAAAGCGCTTGTTTTGGGAGTCTCGTATCAGGCATGCGGATGATGTGACCCGTCCATCGGAGCTGATCGAGCGTGGTCAAAGCTTCAATGCTAGGGATGTTGGCCTGAGCAAGAACACTGACGTTGGTGCACCTATCCTGCCAATGAATTTGCAGGATCTTGTGGAGGCAGCGTTGTTGGTACCTCTCCAGTGCTTTGAGGTGCCTGCTGTACATGGTCCATGTCTCTGAGGCATACAGCAGAGGGGGTATCACTACTGCTCTGTAGGCCTTGAGCTTAGTGTTGGGTTTGAGGTCCTGGTCTTCAAACACTCTCTTGCTCAGGTGACCGAAGGCTGCACTAGCACACTGAAGGCGGTGTTGGACTTCATCATCGAAGTCTGCCCTTGTTGATAGTCGGCTCCCGAGGTATGGAAAGTGGTCCACGTTGTCCAAGGCCTTGTTGTGGATTTTGATAATCGGGGGGCAGTACTGTGTGCTGGGGGCAGATTGGTAGAGGACCTTTGTTCAGTGTAAGGCCCATGCTCTCGTACGCTTCTGTGAAGATGTTGATGATGGTTTGGAGTTCGACCTCCGAGTGAGCGCAGACACAAGCATCGTCTGCATACTGTAATTCGATGACAGAGGATGGGACAACCTTGGATCGGGACTGGAGTCGACGGAGGTTGAACAGTTTCCCATTTGTCCTGTAAATTAGCTCCACTCCAGCGGGGAGCTTACTGAGGGTGAGATGGAGCATTGCAGCAAGGAAGATCGAGAAGAGCGTTGGTGCGATGACACAGCCTTGCTTGACCCCAGTTCGTACGTGAATTGGGTCTGTGGTGGAACCGTTGGTCAGGATCACGGCTTGCATGTCATCATGAAGCAGGTGGAGGATGGTGACAAACTTTTGAGGGCAGCCAAATTTGAGGAGGACACTCCATAATCCCTCACGTTCGACAGTGTCGAAGGCCTTTGTGAGATCAAAGAAGGCCATGTACAGCGGTTGGTGCTGTTCCCTGCATTTCTCTTGTAATTGACGTGCAGTGAAGATCATGTCCATTGTGCCCCTTAGTGGGCGAAATCCGCATTGCGACACTGAGAGGAACTCTTCGACCGCTGGAAGAAGGCGATTGAGGAGAATTCTTGCGGTGACTTTCCCTGTGGCAGACAGCAGGGAAAATCCTATGTAATTACCACAATCGGACTTGTCACCTTTCTTGAAGATGGTCACAATTACGGCATCTCTGAGATCCCCTGGCATGCTCTCTTCCTTCCAGATAAGATAAATGAGTTCATGAATTCGCACCAGTAGTGCTTCTCTGCCATGCTTTAGTGCCTCGGCGGGGATTCCATCTGCTCCTGAGGCCTTGCTGTTCTTCAGTTGTCGGATGGCCTTTTCAACCTCATGCCGGGCTGGGGTTGTGCTGAGATGGTGGCGGGTGGCATGCTGCGGGATGGAGTTGAGGACACTTGCGTCGAAGACAGAGTCTTGGTTAAGGAGATCTTTGAAGTGCTCCTTCCAGCGGGCACTGACTGCCTCTCTGTCCTTGATGAGTACCTCTCTGTTCTTGGCCCGCAGTGGGGTAGGACCTTGGGTGCTTGGGCCATAGATGGTCTTGACTGCGCTAAAGAATCCACGCATGTCGTGGTTGTCAGCTAGCTGATGGATCTCCTGCGCTTTCTCCACACACCATCTGTTCTTTAGTTCGCGAGTTTGTTGTTGGACCTCGGCCTTCAGAAGTCTGTAGAGCTGCTTTCTTGCTCTCGAGTTCTGTTGCTGTTCCAGATCAGGAATGCCTTGTGCTTGCGGCTTATTAGCTCCTGGTTCTCCTGGTCATTCTCGTCGAACCAGTCTTGGTGTTTCCTGGTCGAGTGACCGAGCGTCTCTTCACAGGTGCTGATTATGGAGGCCTTGAGTGCAAACTAGGTGCTGTGAGCACTCTGTGACTCTGCATCACTGGGAGTCGTCAGGTTGTTTTTGAGGCGCAGGCTGAATAGTGCCTTCTTAGCGGGGTCTTTGAGTGCTCCAGCGTTGATTTTCCTCCGGAATTGTTTCTGTTGCCGCCGGTGTTTTGGGGCTACATTGATGGAAATGACAGGCGGTGGTCGGTCCAGCAGTCGTCAGCTCCTGTCATGGCGCGGGTGATGCGGACATCCTTGCGGTCCCTCGCTCGGACAATGACGTAGTCCAGCAGATGCCAGCGCTTGGAGCGAGGGTGCTGCCATGAAGCCTTGTACTTGACTCTCTGACGGAACAAAGTGTTGGTTATGACAAGGCCATGTTCTAAGCATTTCGACAGGAGGAGGGTACCATTGGAGTTGGCTTTCCCTGCCCACTCTGCCGTCCCAGGCCTACTCTGTAGCCCCCCCACGGAGTACTGGCTGCGCGCTGTGAGTCCATCACTTTTCTTGAGTGCCGGGCTCTTTTGCCGGCACTCCAGTCCCTGGTGGCCCAGCTGGGCCCCGAGTCACGCTGCACTAGGCCCCTCCCCTTTAATAAGGGGAGGAAGGCCTGCAGTACCACGGCGCGATGTGCTGCAGAGAGTGGTGCTGCGGCACGTAGTGCCACGATATTCACTTGCAGCACACCAAGAGGGAGGTGGGGTGCTTCCAGTAGCGCCCCGCCTCCCTCTTGGGGTGTTACCAGTGAATTTCGGGTGCAGGGGTGCTAATTTTTTCGGGACGCTAAAAGTAGCGCTCGGCGCAGTTAGCGCCCCAAAGGGGGCACAACCCAATTTTCCCCCCATTATCTTCTGTATGCTGCAAAACACTTCTCTGCAATGAGGCCTCACCATTGGAAGGAAGAACATCAATAGAGCAGGAGCGTTACAATGGCAACAAGGAAGTAGCTGCCAAAATACTGTTGTCACCTTGAAGACTGCTGTGTCGGGTAATAATATAAGATACGTTCCAGTAAGTGTCTGAGCTGTCTTAGTTCTAAAATCTCCTATCCACATATATCAAAACAACTTGCCTTAAACAGCTGCTACACTTTCCTGTTGCCATGAAGCCTTGTACTTGTTTCTCTGATGGAAGAAGGTGTTGGTTATGACAAGGCCATGTTCTAAGCATTTCGACAGGAGGAGGGTACCGTTGGAGTTGGCTTTCCCTACCCCCTCTCTGCTGATCACACCGCCCTAGAGGTCTGTGTCCTTTCCAACTCTGGCGCTAAAGTCACCAAGATGAATCGGCTTGTCGCCCGTTGGGACTCGGGACAGGAATTGTTCGAGGCTGGAGTAGAATTCCTCTTTGGTCTCGTCTGTGGCTTCCAGTGTTGGGCCGTATGCACTGATGACCGTAGCACACTGGTTCCGGGCTAGGGTGAGCGATAGAGTCATAAGGCGCTCGTTTATACCACTAGGAGAGTCTCTGAGACGCCCAACTAGTTCATTTTTTATGGCAAAGTCTACCCCATGGAGGCGTCGTTCTTCTTCAGGTTTGCCTTTCCAGAAGTAGGTGTAGCCACCACCTTGCTCCTTGAGCTGGCCTTCTCCTGCCCACCGGGTCTCACTTCGGGCGGCGATGTCAATGTCGAAACATCTGAGCTCCCGGGCAATGATAGCAGTACAGCATTCTGGTCTGTCACTGTTGGTGTTGCCCATGAGGGTCCTGACATTCCAGGTCCCGAACTACATTTTAAAGGGTGGAAGATGCCTATGCGTGAATTCTTTTAATGTGGGGTGGCCGTTGCACACCAGCTACCACACGGACTTGACAGAGCAAAGTTGAACAAGATGGCTCCTAGGCTGGCAGCTCTCTAGGGAGCTCCTTTGACATTCTTGGCCATCCGTTGCCATCCTTTGCTCTTTTCCCCCCCAGTCTCCTCTCTTCTGCTGTTTAAGTTCCCCTGGCTCTAATAGTGGGTGCATTGTATCCCTAACTGCAAGTTCAAGCTGCAAGGTGAAATTACCTGAGCCCCCTGCCCATCCCGCGACCATGCCTGTTCTTTGTTCTCAGTGAGCACTGGCTCTTCACTTAAACTTAGCTCTCAAATTCCCGGACCTCTCTGCCATCAAGAAGACTACGCTTCTCCACTGGACTAGTGATCTAGTGACTAGTGGATCGCGAGTGGAGCTCGGGGCCAGGGATCACGAGAAGATCAATGCTAATTTGATCCTGTGAGAGAGAACATCATTCATGTCCGAGGCCGGGACCCAGGAGCGAGGACAAGCCCAGCAGCGAGGTCAAGGCCCAAGAGTGGCGCAGCGTGGACAAGCAGCGTGGTCGGGGCCCAGGGAAGGTGCAGCATGGGCCAATGCATCCTACGAAACCCAGGCAGAGAGGAACTGCGGGAAGGAGGGAGGAGGTCAGTAGAATTATGTTTGTGTGTGTGTGCTAGGCCGTTGTAGCAGAGCCTGGTCTCCAATCAAGGAAGGATATACTTGCATTGGAGGCAGTTGAGAGAAGGTTCACTAGGTTAATTCTAGAGATGAAGGGGTTGTCTTATGAAGAAAGGTTGAGCAGGTTGGGCCTATACTCATTGGAGTTTAGAAGAATGAGAGGTGATCTTATTGAAACATAAGATTCTGAGGGGGCTTGACAGGGTAGATGCAGAGAGGATGTTTCCCCTTGTGGGGGAATCTAGAACTAGGGGGCATAATTTCAGAATAAGGGGGCACCCATTTAAAACGGAAATGAGGAGGACTTTCTTCTTTCAGAGGGTCGTGAATCTTTGGAATTCTCTTCCCCAGAGAGCTGTGGAGGCTGGGTCATTGAATATTAAGGTGGAGATAGACAGATTTTTGAATGGTAACGGAGTGAAGGGTTATGGGGAGTGGGCAGGGAAGTGGAGTTGATGCCAAGATCAGATCAGCCATGATCTTAATGAATGGCGGAGCAGGCTCGAGGAGCCAAATGACCTACTCCTGCTTCTACATCTTATGTTCTTATGAAATGTTTAGACAGTTTCAATCAAATTGCCAGTGGGCATAGGTCTCTAATTTGGCACTAACTCGCAATCTTACTCAGAGAACCCACAGGATGGCTGTATGGAAAATAGAAAAAATGTTACACTTGTACGACATGCTCTTCTGAGGTTGGGGCTGAGGTACATTGTTGTAGCAGATTATAGGGAATTTTACTCTGCATCTGGCTGTGATATACCTGAATTGGGAGTGCTTGATTTTGGCACTGAGCACCTAAAATGGGAAAAGTTCTATTATGCAATACGAATATCCCTCACCTTGATGAATGTATTTTTAAAAAAATCCATGGTCATTAAAAAACCCTTGAATTGTAAATTGTATGAAAACAAACAATGTCAGCAAGGGGCATAATCTAATGCAGGCAATACTGTAAGATTCGCAAAATTCCTACATTTCCCCAAAGGTTATTATTAATAAAAGGGACCCTGCATGGACATTTTAAAAAGGGTACCCAAAGATGGCGTCTGCACCTTGTGGCCAAAAGCCTGTAAGATTTTAAAAGCTTGGACTCTGTGGCACAAGCAGCTTTTGGGGAAATTGAAACCAAAGCTGCAGTTTCTGTGAAGAGAAACTTCTGTATTTTGAAAAGCAGACAGGACTTTGAATTATGCATTAAGCCAAATCGCAGACAGACCAAAACCAGTTAGGCCTATACTTAAGACCATCAAGTTGTTTGCATAAATAATCGGAAACAGCTTAGGGAAGCTATCAAGTCTGGTCAGGCCGATTAAGATGTATTAATAACAAAACAACTCAGAAATCGGGCCAGTAGGTGCGATTACCGGCCATCTAAAAACAGTTAGTTTAGATTGCTACAATTATTTAAACTAGCCCGCCAAGATTGGGACAAAGAACTAACCTGATTTGGCGTGCAGATAAGGGTTATTGTGAGGAGTATAACTGAAGGCCCCGGGTAGCAATCACTCTCTCTTGCTCTTGCCCTTGACTCTGCTCTCTGCTCTCGTGGCTCCGGCCTCTTGGGCTGCCGCTTGTACTCGTGCCCTGGCCTCGTGGCGGGTTCTTTCCCCGGAGCAGATTTTCAGTAGCCAGTAACACCATACCAACTGCTAGGAAGGGGAGCGAGGCCCAAGTCCACAGCCATCCAGGACGCCCAGGCCGCAGAAAGGGGCGAGACGAAGTTGAGCAGGTAGCCCAAGACTCGTATAGTAGTCCGACGAGACGAGACGAGTGGAGACGAAGAAGACAATAATAACTCGATAACGGCAAAGCAGGGCAACGAAAAACATATCGATAATTAAACCAAGCGCCTAGTTATAAGCTGATGCTTGGGGAAGAAAGTCCTTGAGGATGATGAAGACAAACACCTTGTTGAACAATGCAATAACGCAGGTGTCTACGCCACAATGAATATACAGGCGTTTGATGCATGGCTAGTAAAATCTAAACGGTAACGACTGATGACTGTCCGATAAATATAACGTTACCGCCGACGACCGCCCAAGGGAGAAGAAGAGGAGAACCCATCGAGACGAGATGACGATGGTAGCGGAGGGGAGAAGGTGTGTCGCAGTAGCAGACCCAGCACCGCACCCCTGAAGACCACGTGGCGACGGGGTACCTAGAAGGACCAGAAGCCAGACTTCAAAACTCACACTCATTAACAGTTGGCTTTTATCTTTGGATTGGTGAGCATGAATTCTGGCCCCTCATAGCTTAATCTAGTTAGGTATAGGGGGTGGGATAAGGATAAGGGGATTGTTAAGATAGTTGTTTTCCCTTGATGTGCCGTGTGTTCCTCATTCCCTGTATAAGTATATAGTTATTTTGTATTTGCCTGTAATTTTATACTAGTAACTTTTCATAAGATTGTGTTAATTTCTATTTCAATAAAATCTTGGTTTTCTCACTTCCAAACCACCTGTCTACTCGAGTCTTTTCTGTATCGCCACCTGTATCTAAGTCCGGTGTCTAGAACCCACGGGCATGGGAGCGATTCGAACCGCTCACAAACAGTCAGAGGCACAACTGACTGGGCGTACGCACCATCCCACACCGCCCCTTACAATACCTATGTCCACATGGCCTCAGGTCAGTGTTGACAGGATCACTGCAGCAGAGGATATTGGAATTCTCTTCAATAATAATCTTCTGCAGCAGAGCCAGTCTTTTGTGCCTGGAATTAAAGTGATGTTTTAGGTCAGTCCTATTCTTGATTTTGTTGAATTGCAACATTTTATATTTATACAACACTCCTCATGTACAGAAAGATGTTGTGAAACACTTTATATTGAGCAGGAAGAAAAAAATTAAAATGGAGTACATTAGGGGAGGCGGAGGTAAGGTCGCAAAGAAAGGTTTTGTGCAGGCTTTTTAAAGCAGGAACAGAGGTGGAAAGGTAGAGGGATCTAAGGAGAGAGTTCCTTAGAGCAGTGGGGAAGTAACTGAAACATGAACCCCAATGGTGGAGAATGGGGGGGGGTAACCCTATTGCAGAGGAGTGAAGGATGTGCATGAGGATTGCTAAGGTAGGGTGGGGCAAGGCCAGGAAGGAATTGGAAAATCAGGACAAGGATCTTGAAGTCAATTCACTGACTTACGGGTAGGTAGTAAGTTCGGAAAGGATACAGATTGTGAGAACTTGCATGGCTGAGAACCCAGGCCACGGCATTCTGAATGATTGAATGCAGAGAAACTATGCTGGCAGCATTAGACAAATCGAGCGTCAAGGTGACAAAGGTGTGGACTAGGTTTCACACAGTGGAGCAAGGCAATATTGTGGAGGTGGAATAACATTGTTTTGGCTGCTTTTGTATCTTCACACTCCTCCCTTTGGGGAATAGTGTGAAGTAGTCGAAGGATTCACAGGCTGATTAACAGTTTGACAGACTGCAACGTGAACGCTCTTTCCACGGCCATAACCATCTTAATACCAGACAATAAGGTGGTTAGTCCCAAAACTCATAAAATGAGGGGTGGAATAGACTTGGTAATGGGATGGATGTAGAAGAGGAAGCCAATCTCAGGCTTGAGCAGTATGCTTAGGTTCCGTAACGCCACATCCAGCCTGACGTGGCAACCAAGGAGTTTGATGGAGTCAAGGTTAGAGATATGTAGGTACTGGGGTGAGCCAAAGAAAACAGCATTTGTTTTGCCAACATTATGCTGTAGAAAACTTTGGTTTATCCAACCAATGTCAGATAGGCAGCTGCAGATTTTAGCAAGGGCCTTTGGATCAATGGAGGTGGAGCTGGAAGCCGGTGTCGGGGGCAGCAGGAGAGCGGCAGCACAGTGAATATTTAAACTCACTTTCACGGGCTTTTTTCCTCAGAGACCGGTGTCGGGAACAGTAGGAGAGTGACAGCACAGTTAGTATTTAAACTCACTTTCACGGGCTTTTTTCCTCAGAGACCGGTGTCGGGGGCAGCAGGAGAGCGGCAGCACAGTGAATATTTAAACTCACTTTCACGGGCTTTTTTCCTCAGAGACCGGTGTCGGGAGCAGCAGGAGAGCGGCAGCACAGTGAGTATTTAAACTCACTTTCACGGGCTTTTGTCCTCAGAGACCGGTGTCGGGAGCAGCAGGAGAGCGGCAGCACAATGAATATTTAAACTCACTTTCGCAGGCTTTTTTCCTCAGAGACCGGTGTCGGGAGCAGCAGGAGAGCGGCAGCACAGTGAGTATTTAAACTCACTTTCACGGGCTTTTGTCCTCAGAGACCGGTGTCGGGAGCAGCAGGAGAGCGGCAGCACAGTGAGTATTTAAACTCACTTTCACGGGCTTTTGTCCTCAGAGACCAGTGTCGGGAGCAGCAGGAGAGCGGCAGCACAGTGAGTATTTAAACTCACGTTCGTGGGCTTTTTTCCTCAGAGACTTACCAATCTCGCAGACAGGCCGCAGCGTTCCAGAGCCACGTCACGATTCAAAAAGTGACGCGGGCAAGAGGAACCAGCTGATTGGGTGAGTACTTATACTACTCTATAGTTTGACAGTTAAGGTTAATAGTTTATAAAGTTTAGAAGGTCTTAATTTTTGTGTTTTATACTTTCTAAGGTCTCTGTTGTGTAGCGGGGAGTGCTAGTAAACAAGGGCCCTTGAGTATATCATTTAATTGTAGTGTAATTAGTGGTATTGATTTGATTTAATTTAATTTAAGTTAATTAAAGGGTAAGTTATGGCAGCACAGCTCGGCCCCGTGGCATGCTCCTCCTGCGCTATGTGGGAAATCAGGGACACTTCCTGTGTCCCTGACGACCATGTGTGTGGGAAGTGTATCTAGCTGCAGCTACTGGCAGACTGCATTGCGGTGATGGAGCTGTGAATGGATACATACTGGAGCATTCGCGATGCTGAGGACATCATGGATAGCATGTTTAGTGAGTTGGTCACACCGCAGGTAAAGGCTGCACAGGCAGGAAGGGAATGGGTGACCGTCAGGCAGAATAGTAGGCGCAGGCAGGTACCGCAGGGGTCCCCTGTGGCCATCCCCCTCTCAAACAGATATACCGCTTTGGATATTGTTGGGGGAGATGGCTTATCGGGGGAAGACAGCAGCAGCCAACTTCCTGGCACCATGGGTGGTTCTGCTGCACAGGACGGGAGGAAAAAGAACGGGAGAGCTACAGTGATAGGGGATTCTATTGTAAGGGGAATAGATAAGCGTTTCTGCGGCCGCAAACGAGACTCCAGGATGGTATGTTGCCTCCCTGGTGCAAGGGTCAAGGATGTCTCGGAGCGGCTGCAGGGCATTCTGGAGAGGGAGGGTGAACAGCCAGTTGTCGTGGTGCATATAGGTAACAATGATATAGGTAAAAAACGGGATGAGGTCCTAAAAGCTGAATATAGGGAGTTAGGAGGTAAATTAAAAAATAGGACCTCAAAGGTAGTAATCTCAGGATTGCTACCAGTGCCACATGCTAGTCAGAGTAGAAATAGAAGGATATTTCAGATGAATACGTGGCTAGAGGAATGGTGCAAGGGGGAGGGATTCAAATTCCTGGGACATTGGAACTGGTTCTGGGGGAGGTGGGACCAGTACAAACTGGATGGTTTGCACCTGGGCCGGACCGGGACCGATGTCGTAGGGGGAGTGTTTTCCAGTGCTCTGGGGGAAGGTTTAAACTAAAATGGCAGGAAGTTGGGAACCTGTGCAGGGAGACAGAGGAAAGGGAAGCAAGGATAGAAGCAAAAGACAGGAAGGAGAAAAGCAAAAGTGGAAGGCAGAGAAATCAAGGGTGTAAATCAAACAAGGCCACAGTAAATAATAATTCTAAAAGGACTGAGAGTGTTGAAAAACAAGCCTGAAGGCTTTGTGTCTTAATGTAAGGAGCATTTGTAACAAGGTGGATGAAAAAGCTGCGCAAATAAATGTAAATGGATATGATATAATTGGGATTACAGAGACATGGCTCCAGGGTGACCAAGGCTGGGAATTCAACATCCAGGGGTATTCAATATTCAGGAAGGACAGGCAAAAAGGAAAAGGAGGCATGGTAGCATTGCTGGTTAAAGAGGAGATTAACACAATAGTAAGGAAGGATATTAGCTCTGATGATGTGGAATCTGTATGGGTAGAGCTGAGAAATACCATGGGGCAGAAAACATTAGTGGGAGTTGTATACAGACCCCCAAACAGTAATGCTGAGGTTGGGGATGGCATTAAATGGGAAATTAGAGATGCGTGCAATAAGGGCACAGCAGTTACCATGGGTGACTTTATATAGATTGGGCTAACCAAATTATTAACAATACTGTGGAGGAGGAATTCCTAGAGTGTATACGGGATGGTTTCCTGGACCAATATGTCGAGGAACCAACTAGAGATCAGGCCATCTTAGACTGGGTATTATGTAATGAGAAAGGATTAATTAACAACCTTGTTGTGCGAGGCCCTTGGGGAGGAGTGATCATAATATGATAGAATTCTTCATTAAGATAGAGAGTGAAGTATTTGACTCAGAGACTAGGGTCCTGAATTTAAATAAAGGAAATTACGATGGTATGAGGCGCGAGTTGGCTAGGATGGATTGGGGAACATTACTTAAAGGGTTGGCGGTGGCTAGGCAATGGCAAACATTTAAAGATCACATGGATGAACTACAGAATTTGTTCATCCCTGTCTGGCATAAAAATAAAACAAAAAAAGGTGGCTCAACCGTGGCTAACAAGGGAAATTAGGGATAGCATAAGATCCAAGGAGAGGACATATAAATAGGCCTGAAAAGCAGCAAACCTGAGGATTGGGAGCAGTTTAGGGTTCAGCAAAGGAGGAAAAAGGGATTAATTAAGAGGGAGAAAATAGAGTATTGTAGGAGTCTACGTACTCCTAGCAAAAAATACTGAACTCGGAGAGGTTCAACAGAAAAGGTTTAATTGTTGAGGCTGCATGCTGAACCCAAAATGGAGTCAGAGACTACACCAAGTGCAACTCTCTTTCATCAGTGCACAGCTTCGACTGCTCCTCCCCCGCTCTGGGCTTAACTATGTTGCAGATCGAGTTTCTTAAAGGTGTGATCCTTCTTAAAGGCATGACGCCTGATTTATAGCCTATGGACCGGAAAGCGGATTGTGTCCTTTCTGTGATCGGTACGCCACACAGCTCCCCCCAGAATCCGCTAGTAGGGAGTGTACGAACCGGCGTGGCGGCTTGATGGCACGGCCGCAACAGCTCTTGGTGGTTGGTGTCGGGAGCAGGGCGGTCGGACGTGTCGGGCTCTTAGGCGGTCTGCCCCACGGTGGGGGTTGGCCCACTTGAACGGGTTCGTCAGGCTCTAGGTGCGCCAGCTTGAGCCGGTCGACCGACACCTTGTCAGTTCTGCCGCCCACTTCGAGGAGGAAGAACTTGTTCCCCGTCTGGAGTACCTTGTAGGGTCCGTCGTATGGGGGCCGTAGAGGTCCTCGGTGGGCGTCATGGCACATGAAAACAAATTTGGCCATGTGCAGGCTAGGTGGTACACGGGTTGCTGGTTCGCCGTGCCGGCCGGTGGGTACCGGAGCGAACTGTTATGCTCGGTTGGCGAAAGCGCGGTGCTGCTGGTCAGCCGACCAGGGGGTCGTGGCGGTGGGCAGGAACTCTCCGGGTACGCGCAGCGGCTGGCCGTACACGAGTTCCGCCGCCGAGGCTTGCAGGTCTTCCTTGACCGAGGAGCGTAGGCCGAGTAGCACCCATGGGAGGCGGTCGATCCAAGCCTCATCCTCGAGGCTGGCGCGGAGGGATGCCTTCATGGACCTGTGGAATCGCTCACACAGTCCGTTGGCTTGGGGGTGGTAACCCGTGGTGCGGTGAACGGCCAACCCGAGGTTTCGGGCGATGGCGGCCCATAGATCAGAGGTGAACTGTAGGCCTCTATCCGACGTCATGTCGGAGGGGACACCGAACCGAGGGACCCAGGTACCAATGAACGCCCTCGCGATGTCGGCGGTTGTGGTGGACGTCATTGGAATGGCCTCGGGCCAGCGGGTGGTACAGTCCACGATTGTCAGCAGGTGCGTGTGACCTTGTGATGGCGGCAGGGGGCCGACGAGGTCGATGTGGACGTGGCCGAACCTTCTTTCTGGCACGGTGAACTCCTCGAGTGGGGCTTTGACGTGCTGGTGGATTTTGGCACGCTGGCAAGCTATGCAGGATCTGGAGCAGACGCACACATCTTTGCGCAGGCCCTGCCAGACAAATCGGTTGGCCACCAGTCTAATGGACGTGGGGGTGCCAGGGTGTGAGAGGCCGTGGACGATGTCGAACACCCGTTTTCGCCAGGACGCCAGGACTACGGGGCGGGGTTGCGCCAAGGAGGTGTCGCATTTGACTGTGATGGCGGATGGGCCGCAGGCGACGTTGGTCAGTCGCAGCCCTGGGAGGGTTGTGGGCGCGGAGAGCAGATTGGGGTCGGTGCGTTGCTCCGCTGCCAGTTGAGCATAGTCCACTGCCAGGTGGGCACCGTGGACGGCGGGGCGGAATAGGCAGTCGGCCACCATTTTGTCTCGACCGGAGACGTGCCGGATGTCCGTGGTGAATTCGGACACCGCGGCGAGCTGGCGTTGTTGCCTGGCTGACCGCGGGTCCGCAGATTTCACCATCGCGAATGTCAGGGGTTTGTGGTCGACAAACGCGGTGAAGGGGCGGCCCTCCAGAAGAAATCTAAAATGGTGGACTGCCAGGTACAGTGCGAGGAGCTCGCGGTCAAAGGCGCTGTATTTGGCCTCCGGGGGGCGCAGTTGGCAGCTGAAAAAGGCCAGCGGTTGCCAGGCCGCGTCGATCCACTGTTCGTACACGGCGCCGACCGCGTGGTCGGAGGCGTCCATGGTGAGGGCCACCCTAGTGTTGGGCTGTGGGTGAGCGAGCATGGTGGCGTCGGCGAGCGCATTTTTGGTCGAGTCGAAAGCGGTCAACATGTCCGCCGACCACTCGATCGCCATTCTGTCTTTCTTACCCTGGAGGGCTTCGTATAGGGGCCGCATGAGGGAGGCCGCTCCGGGAATGAAGCGGTTGTAAAAGTTGATCATCCCCAAGAACTCCTGGAGGCCTTTGATGGTGGTAGACCGGGGGAACTGCTGGACGGCTTGCACCTTGGCGGGCAGGGGAATGGCTCCGTCCTGTGTGATGTGGTGGCCGAGGAATTTGATCCTGCTGAGGCCGAATTGGCACTTGGCTGGGCTGATGATGAGCCCGTGCTCACTGAGCCGCTGGAACAGGGTGCGGAGGTGCTCGATGTGTTCCTGCTTGGAGGAACTAGCTACCAGGATGTCATCCAGGTAGACAAAGAGGAACTTCAGGTCCCGGAGGACCGAGTCCATGAGCTGCTGGAAGGCCTGGGCCGCGTTTTTGAGGCCGAAGGGCATTCGGAGGAACTCAAATAGCCCAAAAGGGGTGATTATGGCCGTCTTGGGAACGTCCGTGGGGTGGACTGGCACCTGATGGTAACCGCGCACCAGGTCGACTTTGGAGAAGACTGAGCGGCCGGCCAGTCTAGCCGAGAAGTCTTGAATGTGCGGCATGGGGTACCGATCCGGTGTGGTAGCGTCGTTTAGGCGCCGGTAGTCCCCGCAGGGGCGCCATCCCCCATCGGGTTTGGTGACGACGTGGAGTGGGGAGGCCCAGGGGCTGTTGGAGTGGCGGATGATGCCGAGGTGTTCCATTGTGGCGAACTCGGCCCGCGCGATCTCCAGCTTGGCCGGGTCCAGCCTGCGGGCGTGGGCATACACCGGTGGGCCTGTGGTGGGGATGAAGTGTTCTACCCCGTGCTTAGCAACCTTTGCGGAGAAGGTCGGGTTGGTGAGGGCTGGGAACTCAGCCAGGAGTGCTGAGTAGTCGTCCGTTGAGCGGGCGCGGCACTGCCACGCCATTTCGGCGGGTTGGGGGGGGCCATGGCGCCCGTGATAGGTGACATGGTGTTCATGTCCACGAGGCGGCACCGAGGCATGTCGACCAACAGGCCGTGGGCGCACAGGAAATCCGCACCGAGGAGCGGGGAGAGCACCATGGCGGTGATAAACTCCCAGTGGTAGCGGCGGCCTGCGAGGTCGATGGTGACGGTGCGGGTGCCGTACGTCTGGATGTCGGTGCTGTTGGCGGCAGCCAGCGCAGGGCCGCGGCCGCCTCGCTGGATCTCGAGGGCGGACGCGGGGATGATGTTGCGCTGCGCGCCCATGTCGCATAGGAAACGGCGTCCGGAGGCACTGTCCGTAACGTACAGCAGCGCATCTGCTTGCCCCACGGCCATCGTGTAGGCCGGTGTGGGGGCGGTTGGAAACGTGCAGGGATGGCTGCAGTGGCGTGCCCGTGCGCCGAACCGGGTATGGAAGTAGCAGTAGCCCTGGGTCGGAGGGCTTGGGGGACGTGGGGGCCTGGGGGGCCTCGTGGCCGAGCTGTGTGGCCGCGCGATAGAGGGTGGAGCGCGCGCCGATGCTGTGGAGGCCAGGTCGGGGGTGACGGCGTGGTTGGAGCTGGCGGACAGGAGCTTATCGGCTTCGTCGGCCAGGGCCTCGAGGTCCGTGAGGCTGGACCCCACGATCGCCGGGCGGATGCTGGGAGCTAGTTGGCGGATAAAGAGCGGACGGAAGAGGGAGCCGGGCGGTTTCTCGTCGGTCAGAGCAAGCATGTGTGAGAGCAAGTCTGACGGCGTGGAGTCACCGAGGCCCGGGAGGTCGAGGAGGTGGCAGTTGCGCAAGAATTGGGAGGCTGTGAATTTTTTAATGAGCGCGGCCTTGAGATGTGCGTACTTGCCTTCCTCCAGAGGGTTTTGTAGTGTTGTCCAGACTTTCGTGATTGTGGAGCTGCCCAGGGAGGCGAGGGGGTAGTCGTACATCGTTGCGTCGGCGGTGATGCCGCTGAGTCGGAATTGCGATTCGGCTTGAAGGAACCAGGCAGTGGCCAGGTTCTCCCAGAACTCCGGCAGCTTCACAGAAACTGCGTTTGTGTCAGCCACGGTTACGCTTAGGAGTCATCCTGAGCGTCGGGGTCACCAATGTAGGAGTCTACGTACTCCTAGCAAAAAATACTGAACTCGGAGAGGTTCAACAGAAAAGGTTTAATTGTTGAGGCTGCATGCTGAACACAAAATGGAGTCAGAGACTACACAAAGTACGACTGTCTTTCATCAGTGCACAGCTTCGACTGCTCCTCCCCCGCTCTGGGCTTAACTATGTTGCAGATCGAGTTTCTTAAAGGTGTGATCCTTCTTAAAGGCATGACGCCTGATTTATAGTCTACGGACCGGAAAGCGGATTGTGTCCTTTCTGTGATCGGTACGCCACAGTATGAGAGTAAGCTTGCAGGGAACATAAAAAGTGACTGTAAAAGCTTCTGTAGATATGTGAAGAGAAAAAGATTGGTGAAGTCAAGCGTAGGTCCCTTGCAGTCAGAATCAGGGGAATTTATAATGGGAAACAAAGAAATGGCAGACCAATTAAATACATACTTTGGTTCTGTCTTCACAAAGGAGGACACAAATAACCTCCCAGAGATGTCCGGGAACATAGGGTCTAATGAGAGGGAGGAACTGAATGAAATCAGTATTTGTAGGGAAATGGTGTTAGGGAAATTGATGGAATTGAAGGCTGATAAATCCCCAGGGCCTGATAATCTACATCCTAGGGTACTTAAGGAAGTGGCCCTAGAAATAGTAGATGCATTGCTGGTCATCTTCAAAAATTCTATAGACTCTGCAACAGTTCCCATGGATTGGAAGGTAACTAATGTTACCCCATTATTTAAAAAAGGTGGTAGAGAGAAAATGGGGAATTATAGACCGATAAGCCTAACATCGGTAGTGGGGAAAATGCTAGAGTCCATTATAAAAGATGTAATAGCAGAGCACTTGGAAAACAGTGACAGGATCAGACAAAGTTAACATGGATTTACAAAAGTTAACTCATGCTTGAATAATCTACTGGAATTTTTTGAGGATGTAACTGGTAGAATAGATAAGCGAGAACCAGTGGATGTGGTGCATTTGGACTTTCAGATGGCTTTTGATAAGCACCCGCATAAGAGATTAGCATGTAACGTTATAGCACATGGGATTGGAGGTAAGGTACTGACTTGGATAGAGAACTGGTTGACAGAAAGGAAGCAAAGTGTTGGAATAAACGGGTCTTTTTCCGAGTGGATGGCAGAGACTAGTGGGGTACTGCAGGGATCGGTGCTAGGACCCCAACTATTCACAATATATATTAATGACCTAGACGAGGGAACTAGATATAATATCTCCAAGTTTGCAGATGACACAAAGCTGGGTGTGCATGTGTGCTGTGAGGAGGATGCAGAGAAACTCCAGTATGATTTGGACAGGTTGGGTGATTGGGCAGATGCAATATTATGTGGATAAATGCAGGTTATCCACTTTGGTGGCAAAAACAGGAAGGCAGATTATTATCGGAATGGCAATAGATTGGGAAAAGGGGAAGTGCAATGAGATCTGGGTGTCCTTGTGCACCAGTCGCTGAAGGTAAGCATGCAGGTGCAGCAGGTGGTTAAGAAGGCAAATGGTATGTGGGCCTTTATAGCGAGAGGATTCGAGTACAGGAGTAAGGATGTCTTGCTGCAGTTGTACAGGGCCTTGGTGAGACCACACCTTGAGTATTGTTGTTGTGTCCGTGTATAATAAGACACAGACTGCAGGAGAACGGTACAAACAGGTGTTTACTAAACGTGGCTCATGCTGGAACTGATCTGTACAGATTACTACTCAGGGCTATATACAGGTGTGGTCACTGCCGGTACTGCAGTATACATGAGCTGTAAAAGTAGTTCCCCTTAAAGGTATATTACGATTCCTCCCCTTTTAGATTAACAGTACCATAACACGCATTTAACAATTAAATATCAAACTAATTACAATTAACACTTTTAACATGCAACATTAGCTGAAAATAGTCTATTTATATGTTCAGTCTTTGGGGAGGCTTCCTGATCCTTTCTGGATAGCGCCTTTCCCGAGTGTCTTGCTCTTGGTGCGGAGGCGATTCTGGCCCCCTGTCGTCGGTTCGTTCATCAGCTTCCGATGCTACTGTTTCTGGGGTAGATGCGACCTGTACGTCGGGTTCATCACCAGGTGCGTATGGGCGAGGCATGGGGTTGACTTGTTCCTGTGACTCTAGGATCCGGTCAGCATGGCATCTCACGATGCTCTCCCCAACGTCCACTGTGTACATTAGTGGGCCCTGCCGTGTGCATATCGTTCCTCGCTGCCATTTTTCTGTTCGGTAGTCACGGGTCAAGACTGGTTGCCTTACATTGACGCTCCTTGTTGGCTTCTCATGGATGTGCTGGAATTGCTTACTCTCAACATCTCTTCGTATGTTTGGTCTGAGCAAATCCAGGCGAGATCTTAACCTTCAGTTAAAGAACATCATGGCTGGGGCCTGGTTGGTGACTGCATGTGTCGCATTCCGGTAGGCGAACAGGAAATTGTCCACCTTGTGCTGCAGCGGAATGTTGTCATTGTACATAGCCTTTATTGCCTTCTTAAAGGTTTGTACGAACCTCTCAGCCAATCCATTTGTGGCTGGATGATACGGGGCGGATGTGTAATACCTTACCCCATTCTTTTTCAAGAGCCTCCGGAACTCTTCGGACACAAAATGTGGTCCGTTGTCGGAGCAAACCTGTTTTGGCAAGCCATTCCTGGCAAAAATGGTCCGTAGGACTGCAATAGTTTTCTCCGTGGTGGTGGAGGACATTTTGATGAGATCAGGCCATTTCGAGTGCGCATCCATGGCTATTAAAAACATTGAGTCCATGAATGGACCAGCAAAATCAATATGCACCCGTTGCCATGGAGATGAGGGCCACTCCCATGGGTGTAGAGGGGCCTGTGGTGGTGCATTTTGGACTTTCTGGCATCCTGAGCAGCTCTTGGTCAGGTCCTCAATTTGTTTATCGATTCCTGGCCACCACACATAAGCCCTGGCTTGGCTTTTCATTTTTACCCCTCCCAGATGACCCTCATGAAGCTCATTGAGCACAACATCCCTTAACTTGGGTGGAATTACCACTTGGGATCCACACATCAAGGTCCCCCGGCACACTGACAGCTGTTCTCTCCTTGTCGAGAATGCTGGCAACAGTGAGTCGCCATGTGCTGGCCATCCCTTCACCGTCAAATCATATACCCGAGACAGTGTCGGGTCATTTTGGGTTTCCTTTTCGATACAAGCGTTAGTTACCGGTAGGTATTCAACTATAGTCGAATGGAATATTTCGACAGGATCCACTGCTGGCGCTTCCTCCGCAGTAGGCAGTGGCAGGCATGATAGCCCATCAGCATTTCCATGCTGTTTCGTGCCCTTATATTCAATCTCATAGTGGTGCGCCCCTAGAAAAAGTGACCATCTTTGTAGTCGTTGCGCAGTCATCACCGGAACGTCCTTCTTCGGATTAAAAATGGAGACAAGAGGCTGGTGATCAGTCAGCAAGGTGAATTTCTGCCCGTGCAGATAGTGATTGAACTTTTTCACCCCCCACACTAGGCTGAGGGCCTCCCTGTCAATCTGGGCGTAGTTATGCTCGGCTGAGGTTAGTGATCGTGACGCAAAGGCTATTGGCCTCTCTGAGCCATCCGAGCATTTGTGCGACAGCACCGCTCCAATGCCGTAGGGTGACGCATCACATGCCAACCGAATTGGTAATGCTGGGTTGTAATGGGCCAATACCTCTTTCGATGTGATTAGTGTTTTGCTCTTCTGGAAAGCTCGTCTACATCCGTCACTCCACTTCCATGGCACCCCAGTTTGCAGTAGGGTGTTCAGTGGGTATAGTATTGTAGACAAATTTGGCAAGAACTTATGGTAGTAGTTTACCAGCCCGAGGAACGACCTCAGTTGTGACACATTTTCCGGTGCTGGAGCCTTGACTACTGCCTCAATCTTCTCTGGGGACTTATGTAACCTCTCTTTATCGATAACGTGGCCATAATACGAGATCTGTTTTCTAAAAAACTCGCATTTGGGGTGGTTAGCTCGGAGCCCATCTTCCTGCAATCTAGTGAGCACCTGCTCCAGGTTGGCAAGGTGATCACTGTCATTTTCGCCCGTGACCAGGATGTCGTCCAAATAACACTGGGTCCCTGGGATCCCTTGCAGGACTTGTTCCATTGCCCTCTGCCAAATAGCCGGAGCTGATGCTACCCCAAATATCAGCCGGTTGTATTGGTAGAGACCTTTATGGGTGTTGATTGTGAGGTATTTTTTTGATGCTTCTTTTACCTCCATTTGCAGATACGCCTGGGCCAGATCAATCTTAGTGAAGCGTTTCACTCCAGAAAATATCTTCAATCCGCGGAAGTGGATATTGTACGGTGTGAAGGACCGGGTTCACTGTTACCTTAAAGTCCCCACAGATGCGAACCTTCCTTGGTTCCCCAGGCGTGCTGCTCAATGACTTTTTCATCACAGGGATGATGGGTGTAGCCCACTCGCTCCAGTCTACCTTGGACAGTACACCTGAATGTTCCAGACTCTCCAGCTCTGCTTCGACGGCTGGGCGGATCGCATAGGGTACCGGTCTGGCCTTAAAAAATTTTGGGCTTGCGTTTTCTTCAATGTTAATCGTCGCTGTCATGCCTTTTAGTGTTCCGAGTCCTTGCTGGAACACTTCTTTCGCGTCAGTTAGGATCTTTGACAGTCGCCCAGGTGTGACGTCGTCATCCTTTTTGTCAGCCACAGTCAGTGCCTGTATGGAATGCCAATCCAGTTGTATTTTTCGGATCTATTCATGTCCCAGTAATGGTGGTCCTTCATCTTGCAATACATACAGGTCTAGTTTTGGTGTTTCCTTACCGTTATATATAACGGTCACCCTTATTTTTCCTTTGGGGTAGACTTTTTGCCCCGTGTACGTCTTCAAAATAATTTTTGTGTCTCTCAAGGGTATGTGTGAGAATAGCCGCTCGTAGTCCCGTCGGTTTATGACTGTTAGGGCTGATCCTGTGTCCAATTCCATCTTTACCTGGACTCCTGCTATCTTGCGAGTGATCCAAATGGTTCGGTGATCCTCCGTTGTGATCACATTATATAGTTTCAGACAACTCAGTTCCCTGCTTTCGGAGTCGTTATCACACTTTTGTTCGTCTGAACTATTCTCCGTCATCTTATGTACCTTCTTGTACTTTCCTTTGGTAGGTTTCTTATTGCTAGTTTTCTTTCCCGACCTGCAGACTCGTGCTATGTGTCCTACTTTTCCACAGTGTCTGCACACTTTGTCTTTGAACCAGCAATCATTCTGGTCGTGTGTTGTTCTGCCGCAGCGATAGCACTTCTCTGTTCCATTTGACATTTCGTTTGTGCCATATTCTTGCGGTCTCTGTTGTATCTCTGCAGTGCACCGTGCTGCTGCTTCATATGATACTGCAATGCTGAAAGCCTTTTCCAGCGTTAGGTCCTTTTCAGATAAAAGCCGTTTCTGGGTTCCTTCACTTTGAAGCCCACACACAAACTTGTCCCTTAAGGTATCTGCCAGTCCCGCTCCAAACTGGCAGTGTTTCGATAGTTTGCGCAGTTCTGTTAAATAATCAGCATTGCTTTCATCCTTATGCTGGTTCCGTTTGTGAAACTTGAATCTTTCTGCTATCAGCAGCGGTGTGGGGTTAAATGTTCCTGTAGTATCGTTACTATGTCTTCAAAACTCTTTTCCATTGGCTTCGTTGGGGTTACTAGATTTCGTAATAAACCATACGTCTTTGCACCCATTAAATTTAACAATACTGATGCTTTCTTGTCATCTGACACCTCATTTGCCTTGCAGTATACCTCTATTCGTTCGACATATGTAGTCCAATCTTCGACTTCATTGTCAAATGCGGTGATACTGCCACTCTTCAGCATTTAGGGTGTGTTTTAAAATGGCGTCTCCCAATGACTTAAAATTGTGTCTCCTGCGCTTTCCTTCCTCCTCCGCTGCTGCCAACGTCGCTCCCGGCGGTTCTCGTGGCAATGGCGGCGCCCTGTAGGTTTTGCGCGCTTCTCCTGCGCTGCTGCCAAGGCCTCCTCCTGTCTTTCTTTATCTAACTCTATCAACATAACCCTCTATTCCCTTCTACCTCATATGCTTATCTAGCCTCCCCTTAAATGCATCTATACTATTCTCCTCAACTACTCCCTGTGGCAGCAAGTTCCATATTCTTACCGCTCTCTGGACAAAGAAGTTCTTCTGAATTCCCTATTTGATTTCTTGGTGACTATCTTATGTTGATGGCCTCTAGTTTTGCTCTGCCCCACAAGTGTAAACACTCACTCTGGCCACAGGAGGCGGGTTTGCGTCGGGTTGGCTGGTCAGCGGGTTCCGATCCCACTGCCGGTTTCAGCCGCACTGAAATAACTATTTTGACTTAACTGGGCTTATTAAGCCTGCCGTGCACGTTACTCGGCCCAATCAGTGGGTTCGGGTGTAGGATTTGCAAAATTGAACTTTATATTATAAAGGGTCGAATGGCAGAAGAGGCCATGATTTTAAAGACTGTTTTAAAAGAAACCTAGGAAAAAGGGGCATTCAAAATGGCCGCCAGACCCCGTGACCAACTTACTGGGACACTTTAAAATGGTTCCTGCAGTCCTCAGACAGCTTTGTGGATTCAGCCCACAGTAAGTTCTGGAAGCCGTTTCTGAGAGAACGAAACCAGACACCCACATATACATATAGATTGGATGCAGATCCAGTCAAGATCGGCCTGTAGATAAAGGCCATCTAAATGTTTAACCAGACAAAAGGGAACAGTTTCATATTCATGAGAAGAGCATCAAGGGCCCGTTAAGGACGTCACCAGGACATTAAAAACAATGAAGGTCATTCCAGACCAGAGATGGCCCGTTACCGGCCATCCAAGAACAGTTTAAAATATAATAACTAACCCGTTGTGCTCCCAGCCCTCCAAAATTAAAACAAAAGACTAACCTGATTTGGTGCGAGATAAGGGCTTCTGATGAGAAGTATATCTGGGAAACCAGAGGTAGAAAGAGATCATCGAGGGAAGCATCGTGGAAAACGGGAGGAAGCCATAAACGGAGCGGCCATCATCGGAGAGGAAGACGGTTCGAGCCGGCGACCCGCCCCGGGGTAAAACATCAGGAGATCATCGACCAACCCCGGGCCGTTGACGAAACAAGAGGCCATCAACCCGCTCCGGCTCGGGAGAAGAGATAAGAAAAAACGACAGAAAAGAAGATGGGGGCCAGCCCGAGGCTCCTCTGACCGGGGTTGAGCAAACGATCCCCGACCCTGCCGACATCCAGGCCAGCCGGTGTCCAGCCGTCCCCGACCCCCACCTCAGGAGAGAGGTGTGGCACAGTTCACTGTGGCTCCAACAACCACGTGGAGACGGGACGCCTGAAAGGATCAAACGCAGACCTGTTTCAAAACCTTGCACTTCCTAGTTGGATTGGTGAGCATGTTTCTGGCCCTTCATAATCAGATCTAGATAGGTTTAAGGGGGTGGACATTTAAGGGTATAATTAACATGAGTTGTTGTCCCTCGGTGTTCCGTGTGTTTTCCCCATTTCATGATGATCTTTGTAGAGTATAATATGCCTGTATTTGCCTTAGTTAGTACTGTGTCGTTATGATTTGTTTGTGTTTTCCCCTCCCATGTACCCTCTTATTTGCTTGCATCTTGATTTGTTCTACATTATGCAATAAAATTCCATTTCGTTTCATCAAACTTGGTCTATAAGAGTTTTCTCTACATTGTAGTTCCTGCCCCCAAGTCCAGAATACAGAATCTAAGGGGCGAGTGGGTCGAACCACTCACGGTTTTCCTGTGCAAGAGAGAGAGGCCTCTAGAGAGAGAAACCTCTGCGATCTAAAACCCCTTACAGAAAATGGCAACCGTGGCAGGACTCTGGCAGCAGGATTGCAATGTAATATATCCAAGTTTGAATGGTCGAAATGCAATGGATGAGACGATAGCGGATTATGTCTTTGGCAAGGTAAATCTCACTAAGCAGTGGATTTCCGATCTCTTACTGGATGGGCATCTGGTGGACACAGCCATCAGGTGGACAAAGAGCAAAGAGCATAAGAAGTCAGTGGAGAAGGCAGTGTGGCTGATGTGTTACAAGAAGCAAGTCCAGATCTTGGACCGAGTCATTGCAGCACAGGCAGCCAGGATCACAACCCAGGCAGCAGAGATAGAGGAAAAGGCCATGGGTGGGGAAAAACTCATCACAACGTTTCACGCGCTGAATCAGGAAGGCCAAGTGGTAGCTAGTCAACATCAGGCTAGAATAGAGTACCTGGAGTGCCAGGTTACTGAGGCAAAGATCAATGAAACAAGGATACGGGAGAAAAACGCCCACCTCGCACAACAGCTAAGAGCGCAGGAGGAGAGAATAGTGGAGGTTAAGGCAGCTTACAAGCTAGCCCTCGAGCACGGGTTTGAGAGCACAGACCATGGCCCCTGCCAAAAGACCATAGAGGACCTGAGAACGGCCCTGGTTAAGGCAAAAGGCATGGTGTGTCTCGTCAGCCCGAAAGCCAGTCACATGGACTTTTTAAAGGAATTGAAACAGCCGATTACAGCCGAAGTAGTTGTGGTACCAGCCACCGAGCCCTCAGCACTGCCGAGCTATAGTAAGGCTTGGTCGGAAAATCAGGGGGTGGTAAAAGAGGAGGTAGCCGAGGTGGAATGTGAGGAAGAACAGCCACTGGTAGCAATGCCGGAGCCGGCACCAATGTGTCCTGCTCGGCACCAGAGGTTCGGTCCCAACGCCGCAAATGGCGATGCCGGACCCCACCAGAACCAGCTCGTGGTGCCCTACGCTACCCAGCAATTAAGGTCCATGGTGAGCCACCTCGCAAGACTCACAGTAAAGGGAGATCCCTCGATTCATTTCAGGGAGATAGAGGAGACAGCAGCCATTAATGACTGTGATGATCAGGAACAGGCAAAAATGTTGCTTTTCTCCCTGGATTGCACAATCCTTCAGTGCCTCTCAGATGACAGTAAGAGGGGAAGGAAAGGGTATGCGGATCTCAGGGAGGAAGATTTAGAAGTAATGAGAGTGGACGACGGTAGTCCGTTCAACCATGTGGAAGGGACTAGAACATAAGAACATAAGAACATAAGAAATAGGAGCAAGAGTAGGCCAATCGGCCCCTCGAGCCTGCTCTGCCATTCAATAAGATCATGGCTGATCTGATCCTAACCGCCAATCTACTATCACAGAACCATCTCCTGAATCTAACAGAATTAGACACATGAAATAGGAGCAGGAACAGGCTACACGGCCCCTGGGCATGCTCCACTACCCACAGGGCCATGACCGATCCGAACCTAGACTCATGTCCAAATTCCTGCCCGCACCCGTAACCCTTAATTCCCTTTACTTCTAGGAAACTGTCTATTTCTGTTTTAAATTTATGTAATGATGTAGCTTCTACAGCTTTTTGGGGCAGCATATTCCATGGACCTACCACTCTCTGAGTGAAGTAGTTCCTCCTCATCTCAGTTTTGAAAGAGCAGCCCCTTATTCTAAGACTATGCCCCCTAGTTCTAGTTTCACCCATCATCGGGAACATCCTCCCCGCATCCACCCGATCCAACCACTTCACAATCTTATATGTTTCAATAAGATCGCCTCTCATTCTTCTGAACTCCAATGAGTAGAGTCTCAATCTACTCAACCTCTCCTCGTATGTCCATCCCCTCATCCCCGGGATTAACCGAGTGAACCTTCTTTGTACTGACTCGAGAGCAAGTATGTCCTTTCTTAAGTATGGACACCAAAACTGTACGCAGTATTCCAGGTGTGGTCTCACCAATACCTTGTACAACTGAAGCAATACCTCCCTATTTTTATATTCTATCCCCCTAGCAATGAAAGCCAACATTCCATTGGCCTTCTTAATCATTTGCTGCACCTGCATACTAACCTTTTGAATTTCATGCACCAGGACCCCCAGATCCCTTTGGACTTCAGTACTTTCCAGTTTCTTGCCATTAAGATAATAACTTTCTCTACGATTTTTCCTGCCAAAGTGCATAACCTCACACTTTCCAGTATTGTATTCCATCTGCCAAATCTCTGCCCACTTACTTAGCCTGTCTATGTCCCCTTGCAGGTTTTTTATGTCCTCCTCACTCACTACTTTCCCTCCCATCTTAGTATCATCTGCAAACTTTGATATGTTACACTCGGTCCCCTCCTCCAAATCGTTAATATAGATTGTAAAGAGTTGGGGACACAGCACTGACCCCGGCGGAACACCACTAGTTACTGATTGCCAGTCTGAGAATGAACCATTTATCCCAACTCTCTGCCTTCTGTTAGATAGCCAACCCTCTATCCATGCCAGAATATTACCCCCAATCCCGTGATTTTTTATCTTAAGCAATAATCTTTTGTGTGGCACCTTGTCAAATGCCTTTTGGAAGTCTAAATACACTATGTCCACTGGTTCCCCTTTATCCACCCTATATGTTACTTCCTCAAAGAACTCCAGCAAATTTGTCAAACATGACTTCCCCTTCATAAAACCATGCTGACTTTGTCCTATTAAATTATGATTATCCAAATGTCCTGTTACTGTCTCCTTAATAATGGACTCCAAAATTTTACCTACCGCAGATGTTAGGCTAACCAGTCTATAGTTTCCAGCCTTCTGTCTACTGCCCTTTTTAAATAAGGGTGTTACATTAGCAGTTTTCCAGTCTGCCGGGATCTTTGCTGAGTCCAGGGAGTTTTGGAAAATTATTACCAATGCATCCACAATCCCTACCGCCACTTCCCTCAAGACCCTAGGATGTAAGCCATCAGGTCCAGGTGATTTATCCGCCTTGAGTCCCATTATTTTACCGAGTACCACTTCCTTAGTGATTTTGATCGTGTTTAGCTCCTCCCCCTCTTTAGCCCCCTGTTTGTCCAGTGTTGGGATATTCTTAATGTCTTCTACTGTAAAGACTGATATAAACTATTCATTCAGTGTTTTTGCCATCTCCATATTTCCCACCATTAATTTCCCGGTCTCATCCTCTAAGGGACCAACATTTACTTTAGCCACCCTTTTTCTTTTTATATAACTATAAAAACTCTTACTATCTGTTTTTATATTTTTTGCTAATTTACTTTCATAATCTATCTTCCCTTTCTTAATCAATCTTTTTGTTATTTTTTGCTGTCTTTTAAAGTTTTCCCAATCCTCTATCCTCCCACTAGATTTGGCTACCTTATATGCCCTTGTTTTTAGTCGAATACTATCCTTAATTTCTTTACTTAGCCATGGATGGCTGTCTTTTCTTTTACACCCTTTTCTTCTCAGTGGAATATATATTTTTTGGAAGTTGTAAAATAACTCCTTAAATGTACACCACTGATCATGTATCGTCTTACCCTTTAATCTATTTTCCCAATCCACTCTACTCAATTCCGCTCTCATACCTTCATAGTCTCCTTTATTCAAGCTTAGCACGCTTGTTTGAGATCCAAACTTCTCACCCTCTAATTGAATATGGAATTCAACCATGTTATGGTCACTCATTCCAAGGGGATCCTTTACTAGGACATTTTTAATTAATCCTGTCTCGTTACACAGGACCAGATCTAAGGTTGCTTGCCCCCTGGTCGGTTCAGTTACATACTGCTCAAGAAACCCATCCCTAATACTCTCAATGAACTCATCCTCAAGGCAGCCCTGCCCAATTTGATTTGTCCAATTAATATGATAGTTAAAATCCCCCATAATTATAGATGTTCCCTTATTACAAGCCTCAACTATTTCCTGATTGATACTCCGTCCAACAGAGTTGCAACTGTTCGGAGGCCTATAGACTACGCCCACTAGTGCTTTTTCCCCTTATTATTCCTTATCTCCACCCAAACTGTTTCATTATCCTGATCTTTTGACCCAATATCATTTCTCTGTATTACAGTGATTCCTTCCTTTATTAACATAGCCACCCCACCTCCCCTTCCTTCCTGCCTGTCCTTCCTGATCGTTAAATAACCTGGTATGTTTAATTCCCAGGCATTGTCACCCTGCAGCCATGTTTCTGTAATGGCCACAAGATCATACCCATATGTAGTTATTTGTGCCATTAACTCGTCTATTTTGTTACGAATGCTACGTGCATTCAGATAGAGAACTTTCAAATATGTTTTGTGACACTTAGTTCCTGCTTTTGCCCTTTTTATTACTTTACCTTTTACTCCATACCTTCTGCCCCTTCCTGACACGCTCTGGTTTTTAATTTCCCCACTGCTACCTAAGTCTATGACCTTCTCTGTTGTCATTTTTATTATTTGCTCTCTAGGAACCTCCCCCCCACTAGTTAGTTTAAAGCCCTCTCTACAGCCCTAGTTATATGATCCGCCAGGACTCTAGTCCCAGCAGTGGCCAAGTGAAGCCCGTCCCAACGGAACAGCTCCCTCTTGCACCAGTACTGGTGCCAGTGTCCCAGGAAGCAAAACCCATTTCTCCCACACCAGTCTTTGAGCCACGCATTTAACACTCTAATTTTATTTGTCCTAGCCAAATTCGCTCGTGGCTCAGGTAATAATCCAGAGATTATTACCCTTGTGGTTCTGCTTTTTAATTTGGCCCCTAGCTGCTCAAACTCCCTCAGCAGAACCTCCTTCCTTGTCCTATCTATGTCGTTGGTACCAACATGGACCACGACAACTGGATCCTCCCCCTCCCACTCCAAGTTTCTCTCCAGTCCAGAGGAGATGTCCTTAACCCTGGCACCGGGCAGGCAACACAGCCTTCGGGACTCTCGCTCTCGGCTGCAAAGAACTCTATCTATCCCCCGAACGATACTATCCCCTACCACTACAACATTTCTTTTATCTCCCCCCACTTGAATGGCCCCCCGCTCCACGGTGCTGTGGCCAGGTTGCTCATCCTCCCCGCAGTCCCTGTTCCCATCCTCACAGGGAGTAAGAGCCTCAAACCTGTTGGACAAGTGCAAGGGCTGTGGCTCCTCCAACACTACCTCCTGGATCCCCGTACCTGCCTCACTTCTAGTCACACCATCCTGACCCTGGCCATGGACTACATCTGAATTAATTAATCTAATTGGTGTGACTACCTCGTGATACATAGAGTCCAGGTAACTCTCCCCCTCCCTGATGTGTCTCAGTGTTTGAAGCTCGGACTCCAGCTCTTCAACACGGAGCCGGAATTCCTCGAGCAGCCAACACTTACTGCAAATGTGATCACCGTGAGCATCAATGGTGTCCACCAGCTCCCACATATTGCAGCAGCAACACATCACCTGCTCTCCCATTCTATGTAATTAATTAAATTTGATATTATTTTTAAATACCCTCTGTCCCGATTCTAGATGATGAATATCGCACCTTAGAAACTATAAACCAAAGAGATTTAAGCTTAAAAAGGGAGAAATACTTACCAACCAATCACTTACCCGCTTTTTGGTGATGTCACACTTGGATTACTTTTTACCTCTCTCCTTCCCTCCGAGTTCCCAGACTGGAGACTGGTGAACCTTACCTGGTCTCTGGGACTTTTATAGCCCCGCTGCTGCCACTGAATTCCCGCCGACGCTGTGAGGCCTTACCTGGTCTCTGGGACTTTTATAGCCCCGCTGCTGCCACTGAATTCCCGCCGACGCTGTGAGGCCTTACCTGGTCTCTGGGACTTTTATAGCCCCGCTGCTGCCGCTGAATTCCCGCCGACGCTGTGAGGCCTTACCTGGTCTCTGGGGCTTTTATAGCCCCGCTGCTGCCACTGAATTCCCGCCGACGCTGTGAGGCCTTACCTGGTCTCTGGGGCTTTTATAGCCCCGCTGCTGCCACTGAATTCCCGCCGATGCTGTGAGGCCTTACCTGGTCTCTGGGACTTTTATAGCCCCGCTGCTGCCACTGAATTCCCGCCGATGCTGTGAGGCCTTACCTGGTCTCTGGGACTTTTATAGCCCCGCTGCTGCCGCTGAATTCCCGCCGACGCTGTGAGGCCTTACCTGGTCTCTGGGACTTTTATAGCCCCGCTGCTGCCGCTGAATTCCCGCCGACGCTGTGAGGCCTTACCTGAGTCTCTGGGACTTTTATAGCCCCGCTGCTGCCGCTGAATTCCCGCCGACGCTGTGAGGCCTTACCTGGTCTCTGGGACTTTTATAGCACCGCTGCTGCCGCTGAATTCCCGCCGACGCTGTGAGGCCTTACCTGGTCTCTGGGACTTTTATAGCCCCGCTGCTGCCGCTGAATTCCCGCCGACGCTGTGAGGCCTTACCTGGTCTCTGGGACTTTTATAGCCCCGCTGCTGCCGCTGAATTCCCGCCGACGCTGTGAGGCCTTACCTGAGTCTCTGGGACTTTTATAGCCCCGCTGCTGCCGCTGAATTCCCGCCGACGCTGTGAGGCCTTACCTGAGTCTCTGGGACTTTTATAGCCCCGCTGCTGCCGCTGAATTCCCGCCGACGCTGTGAGGCCTTACCTGGTCTCTGGGACTTTTATAGCCCCACTGCTGCCGCTGAATTCCCGCCGACGCTGTGAGGCCTTACCTGGTCTCTGGGACTTTTATAGCACCGCTGCTGCCGCTGAATTCCCGCCGACGCTGTGAGGCCTTACCTGGTCTCTGGGACTTTTATAGCACCGCTGCTGCCGCTGAATTCCCGCCGACGCTGTGAGGCCTTACCTGGTCTCTGGGACTTTTATAGCCCCACTGCTGCCACTGAATTCCCGCCGACGCTGTGAGGCCTTACCTGGGTCTCTGGGACTTTTATAGCCCCGCTGCTGCCACTGAATTCCCGCCGACGCTGTGAGGCCTTACCTGGTCTCTGGGACTTTTATAGCACCGCTGCTGCCGCTGAATTCCCGCCGACGCTGTGAGGCCTTACCTGGGTCTCTGGGACTTTTATAGCCCCGCTGCTGCCGCTGAATTCCCGCCGACGCTGTGAGGCCTTACCTGAGTCTCTGGGACTTTTATAGCCCCGCTGCTGCTGCTGAATTCCCGCCGACGCTGTGAGGCCTTACCTGGTCTCTGGGACTTTTATAGCCCCGCTGCTGCTGCTGAATTCCCGCCGACGCTGTGAGGCCTTACCTGAGTCTCTGGGACTTTTATAGCCCCACTGCCACCACTGAATTCCCGCCGACGCTGTGAGGCCTTACCTGGTCTCTGGGACTTTTATAGCCCCGCTGCTGCCACTGAATTCCCGCCGACGCTGTGAGGCCTTACCTGGTCTCTGGGACTTTTATAGCCCCGCTGCTGCTGCTGAATTCCCGCCGACGCTGTGAGGCCTTACCTGGTCTCTGGGACTTTTATAGCCCCGCTGCTGCCGCTGAATTCCCGCCGACGCTGTGAGGCCTTACCTGGTCTCTGGGACTTTTATAGCCCCGCTGCTGCTGAATTCCCGCCGACGCTGTGAGGCCTTACCTGGTCTCTGGGGCTTTTATAGCCCCGCTGCTGCTGAATTCCCGCCGACGCTGTGAGGCCTTACCTGGTCTCTGGGACTTTTATAGCCCCGCTGCTGCTGCTGAATTCCCGCCGACGCTGTGAGGCCTTACCTGGTCTCTGGGACTTTTATAGCCCCGCTGCTGCCACTGAATTCCCGCCGACGCTGTGAGGCCTTACCTGGTCTCTGGGACTTTTATAGCCCCGCTGCTGCCGCTGAATTCCCGCCGACGCTGTGAGGCCTTACCTGGTCTCTGGGACTTTTATAGCCCCGCTGCTGCCGCTGAATTCCCGCCGACGCTGTGAGGCCTTACCTGGTCTCTGGGACTTTTATAGCCCCGCTGCTGCCGCTGAATTCCCGCCGACGCTGTGAGGCCTTACCTGAGTCTCTGGGACTTTTATAGCCCCGCTGCTGCCGCTGAATTCCCGCCGATGCTGTGAGGCCTTACCTGGTCTCTGGGGCTTTTATAGCCCCGCTGCTGCCGCTGAATTCCCGCCGATGCTGTGAGGCCTTACCTGGTCTCTGGGGCTTTTATAGCCCCGCTGCTGCTGAATTCCCGCCGACGCTGTGAGGCCTTACCTGGTCTCTGGGACTTTTATAGCCCCGCTGCTGCCGCTGAATTCCCGCCGATGCTGTGAGGCCTTACCTGGTCTCTGGGGCTTTTATAGCCCCGCTGCTGCCGCTGAATTCCCGCCGATGCTGTGAGGCCTTACCTGGTCTCTGGGACTTTTATAGCCCCGCTGCTGCCACTGAATTCCCGCTGACGCTGTGAGGCCTTACCTGGTCTCTGGGACTTTTATAGCCCCGCTGCTGCCGCTGAATTCCCGCCGACGCTGTGAGGCCTTACCTGGGTCTCTGGGACTTTTATAGCCCCGCTGCTGCTGCTGAATTCCCGCCGACGCTGTGAGGCCTTACCTGGTCTCTGGGACATTTATAGCCCCGCTGCTGCTGCTGAATTCCCGCCGACGCTGTGAGGCCTTACCTGAGTCTCTGGGACATTTATAGCCCCGCTGCTGCTGCTGAATTCCCGCCGACGCTGTGAGGCCTTACCTGAGTCTCTGGGACTTTTATAGCCCCGCTGCTGCCGCTGAATTCCCGCCGACGCTGTGAGGCCTTACCTGGTCTCTGGGACTTTTATAGCCCCGCTGCTGCCACTGAATTCCCGCCGACGCTGTGAGGCCTTACCTGGTCTCTGGGACTTTTATAGCCCCGCTGCTGCCGCTGAATTCCCGCCGATGCTGTGAGGCCTTACCTGAGTCTCTGGGGCTTTTATAGCCCCGCTGCTGCTGAATTCCCGCCGACGCTGTGAGGCCTTACCTGGTCTCTGGGGCCTTTTATAGCCCCGCTGCTGCCGCTGAATTCCCGCCGACGCTGTGAGGCCTTACCTGGTCTCTGGGACTTTTATAGCCCCGCTGCTGCCGCTGAATTCCCGCCGATGCTGTGAGGCCTTACCTGGTCTCTGGGGCCTTTTATAGCCCCGCTGCTGCCGCTGAATTCCCGCCGATGCTGTGAGGCCTTACCTGAGTCTCTGGGACATTTATAGCCCCGCTGCTGCTGCTGAATTCCCGCCGACGCTGTGAGGCCTTACCTGAGTCTCTGGGACTTTTATAGCCCCACTGCTGCCGCTGAATTCCCGCCGACGCTGTGAGGCCTTACCTGAGTCTCTGGGACATTTATAGCCCCGCTGCTGCCGCTGAATTCCCGCCGATGCTGTGAGGCCTTACCTGAGTCTCTGGGACATTTATAGCCCCGCTGCTGCCGCTGAATTCCCGCCGACGCTGTGAGGCCTTACCTGGTCTCTGGGACTTTTATAGCCCTGCTGCTGCCGCTGAATTCCCGCCGACGCTGTGAGGCCTTACCTGGTCTCTGGGACTTTTATAGCCCCGCTGCTGCCGCTGAATTCCCGCCGACGCTGTGCCGACTGTGCAGCTATCTGGAGAACCCCCCACGGGTTTTCGCAGAAGGGCTGTGGCCAGGGTATCGGCGCAGCTGTCCGGGCATGCTTGACCGGGCTGCAATGAACGACGAACAGCGGGTTCATTGGCTCCGTTGCTTGGTCACCAACAGCTTGCCGCAGATACGGGCCCTAGCCAGATCTTGGTTTGATCCCCAAGGTCCCGGTGTCACGGAGGAGACAGTACTCTGCCAGCTCAACATTGCGTATAAGAATTGTAGAGGTCAGGAAACACCTCCCCAAAAGGGAAAGGTGCATGAGGCAAAACCCGCAGCCCCAAGCAAGAAGGAGTGGCGTCAGGAGGGGAATCGCCCTGCCCAAGCCAAGCTCAATTGCTACGGATGTGGGAAGGATGGACATTGGCGCAAGGACTGTAGAAATCCGTGGAAGGATAATAAGGGAAAATTTCCCGCAGCCCAAGCCCAAGCCCAGACCGCCGCCCCAGCACCAGCCCAAGCCCAAGCCGTAGCTCCTGCCCCAGCACAAGGAGTCAGTGCAGCTATGGATCCCGCTGCGATTGAATCAATCATAGAGACAATGCAGTCTCTGATGATCGCGCAGGGGAAGATAGCCGTCACCACTGGTCTTGTCGTTCCCGAAACCCCGACTGCTGTGTCCAAATGACTAGAGCCGGCACAGCCCGTTTACTTGTGTGCGCTGCGATATGATGTATGGAGGTGACCCCTCGTGGAATTGGAGGTGGGGGAGGTGAAGGGACTCTATCTGTTGGATACGGGGGCATCGTGCACCGTGATCCATACAGATGACCCTGTCACCTCACCTCTGTCCACCGGGGTTCCCTATCTTCTATCGGGCTTCACAGGTGAAGAGCAGGCTGGCGCATATTCCATTCCCCTCTCCATTCGTTTAGGACCACTTCGCACCACGTGGAAGTGTACGCTAATGAAATGGGAGGTGGGAGGTGGAACAGGAGACCTTGGGGCCGATTTCTTGGTAGCGCACGGGATCCTCGTGGATCTGAGAAATCACTGTCTCTGGGGAGCGGGCACGGGGGAACAAGGAGTAGGGGGAGTCAAGGCAAACCCACCGAAAGCACGGGTCAACCGGCGGGAAGTCAAATTCCTGGGTCTGACCCTTCGTGCTGGCGAGAGAGGCACAGGCCACGATAGACAGGAATCGGTGCAAGATCCACCGGTCCCCGCCAGTCGCGCAGTGGAGGTACCCCGACGCAATAAATGGTTTCACATCAAGCGCTGCAAAATGTTTAAGCCAGGTGCAAGAGTACCAGCAACCGAAGCCAGGTCTGAGGGTAAAGATCCTCAGCCTGAGGCGTGCAAAAAGTCACAGACCACACAAGCTGGCGCTGTAGCCTGCTTGGAAGGAGAAGCTGTCCTGCCCACCTGGGGGGAGGTTTCCCCTATGGCCTGGGACTCGGACGAGAATGAGCCCGGAGATCAAGGCCCTCCCCCTGATCCGAACGCTATCGGAGCCTGTAGTGTATGTGCCTTTAAGTCAGAACTACTTTTACAGCTCCTGTATACTGTAGTACCGGCAGTGACCACACCTGTATATAAGCTTTGCGCATGCCTCTGTACCCCCAGTCTTGAGACTACCCTCCTCCAGTAAAGACCTGTTTATTGTTAATGTACAGCATCCGTGTGATTATTGTATAACAGCATATCCTCAGAATCACGGATCTAACAGAGGTAGAAGCTTCGAAACAATACCTTACAATTAACACTCATAAAGGTCTGTATCAATACAACTGGCTGGTGTTTGGAGTAGCCTCGGCTCCGGCTATCTGGCAAAGGGCAATGGATCAGGTCCTGCAAGGGATTCCAGGGACCCAGTGTTATTTGGACGACATCTTGGTCACGGGCGAGAATGATGGTGATCACCTCGCCAACTGCTCACCAGATTAAAGGAGTATGGGCTACGAGCTAATCGCCACAAGTGTGAGTTTTTCCAGAAACAGATCTCGTATTGTGGCCACGTCATCGATGAAGAGGGGTTATATAAGTCCCCTGACAAGATTGAGGCAGTAGTCAAGGCTCCAGCACCGGAAAATGTGTCACAACTGAGGTCCTTCCTCGGGCTGTACGAGGTGGAGTCGGAGGACGGAGATCCCGCCCTCGACTCAAGTTTGGGCGTGGTAGAAATTGGAGGCAGAGATCCTCCACCTGTAGGGACAGGTGAGGAGGAGTTGTCTGCCACAGACCCAAATCCCAAAGTGGCGGAGCCTGAGGGAAGGGAGCCAAAGCCGGCAGTCGTGGAGGAGCCACAGGCTGTGAGAGCCAAGGTCCCACCCAAAGGTCCACTCGCTACGGGAGCCTCACCAAATGCACCCCCTCGCAGGTAGCCTCGATCGCCCCAGCCAAAGAAGCCCTGGCCCGATCCCCCCACCTTCAGTAAACGCAGACTTGGGAAACCCCTGGCAGAACGCAGTCCCCAGTTGACAGCAAAAGGCTGTGAGGAACCCAAGCCACAGGTCACTGCAGCCCCGCCACAGGGAGCGGCAAGCTGCGGTCCAATCAGGGATTAGGCAAGCCACCCGGGGACGGGCGGCGCTGTACATAAGTTTAAGTTTTAAGTTAAGTTGTGTATATATTAAAGTAATTAGAGTTATAAGTAGTTTGGAATCTGCCCAGTACGTGTGTTTGTTTGGATCGAGGTCGGAAGACCCGATCATGTCTTCACCTAAGCCAGAATCTCTCGGGAGCCTGGCGGCATTGTTTAATTTTGTTGCAGGAACCAGGAGAAGGATGAGCAGGATCCTTGTCGTGGCCGTGGTGATCAGGTACAGTGTGGCCTATCAGGGCCGCACTAAGGACTCCATGGTGTATGGGTGCTCTGGCGACAGAGGCCCCATCGCGATTGATGGAACCGGCCCACGGGACGCTGAAGAGACTGCTGCCTACTTCCATGAAGGGAGATCGCCAGGCTGGCTGGGGTTGAACTCTACTGAATACTCCAGCCAGACGGGGTTCGCATACAGAGAAACGTCTCTGATGTGCCCCAGAGTGAGGATCATCGCACCAAGAATCAGCGTCACCGTTGGGAAAAGGATTTGTTTGAACTGTCTGGGACATGTACCTTTGAATCGCTGGTGGTGGCTGCGCAAGTTGAGCAGCACCATGAAGAACTCCACAGTCGAGTGGGAAAGATTGGGTAACAACACCCATCGGACTATTACGGGGGCTCATGGGGGGTTGAGTGTCTGTTGGGACAAATGGTGGGAACCAGATGAGGGGATCTACATCTGTATGTGGGGTTCAGAACGCGCTTGCCCCACAGGCGTCTCCATCTTTTTCCAAAGGCAGTGGCAAGATGCCGGGAAAGAAATGAGGTGGGACGTCAGCACACGGGCGTGCGGAGTCCCATACTCTCAGATCCCAGTAAACGCCACTGAGCTCATCACCCGCCCCCGCAAGCCCCTGCCCACGATTCCGGTAGCCAAAGCCCGCAAGGAAGGGTGCCCCACCACTACCAGGGGACCCGGGAACGGATTGGTATTAGTACCCACAGGTCAGGTGCTGTACCAAGGGGTACACTACGCGGTGGCTTCGGTGATTTTAAACCTCACCGAGGTGCGCTTGCCTGAGTGGTGCCCCAAGGAAATGGCCAATTGTACCAGGTCCTGTTAACAAACATGTTTAAACAGTTTTAAGAATTCAACTTTGCCAATGTCGACAGAGCCGAATTGTACACCACACCACATGAGGTCTTGGACAGGATAGGGAGGCAAAGAAGGGGTGCAGTAAATGATATTTTCACAGCTTTTAATACAGGAACTTCCATTATCAACACACTGCATGACGTGGAGCTGCAAACCCAGATCAATGGTTTGAAAACACAGTTAAGAAAGATACTGACTGACGAGAACAAGGTAGTGGGTTCTGAGTTACATGAGGACCAGGCCATGACACTACACCTAAAAGAAATTATAGCTGAGCTGGAAAAACACGCCAGAACGGTAAATGCTCTCATCAGGGAGGATCGGAATGCGTCCGATCAGGCGGCGCAGAACGAAGCTTGTGTCCTGTATGGGGCGTGATTACTGGGCGAGGGCCGCAGTAACCTGGAGGATTTGAAACAAGGTTTAGTCCCCTCCTGGATCAGCAACAAGCACCTCGCAGCCCTCCACCCTTTTGAGAATGCATTGAGTCCATGCCAGCTCAGACTAGCTTCAGAAGCCTACCCAGTCCCAGTGGACTGTGGACGGTCTAATCACACCATTATGGGTATAGTGGTAAGAATGCCGGTGATGGGAAAGACAGCTAAGCCTGCCCCAGTATACAGGGTGGTGAACATTGGAGTCATTCAGGGGGGTGCGCACATTCGCTACATGGGGGTCCCACCTTACGTCATTCGATGGGAGCATGCAATGATGGGTACCGACCTCTCGGGGTGCCGGAGCCGGGGAGCACACATCATCCTGTGTCCCCAGCACTTGAATGCCCATTCAAAACCACAGTGCGGGTTCAGAACTGCTGGCGCGGAGCCTATAAATTGCACCATGGAGGCAATGGCACAAGGCCATGTGCCCCTTCAGATGGCATATATAGGAGGTGGGACATACTGTGTCACCACTGCAGCGCCCCACTACCAGCATGGACAGCACGGTTGGTGTCCGGTTAGTGACAGCAGCTTCTGTTTCAAGCCCAGGGCAGAAGTTCAAGTGGCCCAAGAGCGAATTGTCCCCATTCCTGAACCTTCCATGGTTCACATCACTGTTAAAGAGAATTTCACCGATCTGTAGCGATTCATTGCACATTTTGGATATATCATTCCCCCTCTCCCTGAACACCTCACCAAGATATTAAAAGCTGTTGTTGTTTCACAAAAACATTTCTATACGCTGGAGCAGAAGACTTTAAAGATAGGGGCAGACATATTGGATATAGTGACCCCACCATGGTGGGACCTGTTCACTAGTATAGAAACCCCTTCTTGGATTAGGATAGCCTCCCACATTCTTGTAGTGTGCCAGGTTATCATTGTAGTTTATTTACTGTTTGTACACTGTAAAAAGGTCAAACATTCTCAAAAGTATGAGAACAGAGGGGAATGGAGGGAGCATTATGTGCGGGTAGAAGAAAAGACACCCGTTTAGATTTTTGCTGCTCTGCATAAAGTTAAAGTTTTCCCTCCCTCCTCTGTATTATTTTGATATGTATTCATGTGCATTTGATTTTGTGTGTGTGTACTTTATTTTTATTCTTGAAGTTTATTAGATGTGTTGTTAGTATTAAAAGATAGTGTGTATGCACCAGGTGATGTAGGGGTATTAGGCCCCCCTCCACGCCTGGAAGTGAGTATGTCAAATTTCACATCTGAAGTATTGCCATCTATAGATGCTTAATGTAGACTAGGTTTTTCTGAAATGGGAAATGCATGTGTCGTGGAGTCATAGATAGGTAAATACTGGGGATGGTTTGATTATGGAAAGTCAGAAAATTTTGCTCACCCAGAATTATGATACTTCAAGCAAGTTACAGTATCATCAGGGGGGAGTGTAGGATTCGCAAAATTGAACTTTATATTATAAAGGGTCGAATGGCAGAAGAGGCCATGATTTTAAAGACTGTTTTAAAAGAAGCCTAGGAAAAAGGGGCATTCAAAATGGCTGCCAGACCCCGTGACCAACTTATTGGGACACTTTAAAATGGTTCCTGCAGTCCTCAGACAGCTTTGTGGATTCAGCCCACAGTAAGTTCTGGAAGCCGTTTCTGAGAGAACGAAACCAGACACCCACATATACATATAGATTGGATGCAGATCCAGTCAAGATCAGCCTGTAGATAAAGGCCATCTAAATGTATAACCAGACAAAAGGGAACAATTTCATATTCATGAGAAGAGCATCAAGGGCCCGTTAAGGACATCACCAGGACATTAAAAACAATGAAGGTCATTCCAGACCACAGATGGCCCGTTACTGGCCATCCAAGAACAGTTTAAAATATAATAACTAACCCGTTGTGCTCCCAGCCTGCCAAAATTAAAACAAAAGACTAACCTGATTTGGCGCGAGATAAGGGCTTCTGATGAGAAGTATATCTGGGAACCCAGAGGTAGAAAGAGAACATCGAGGGAAGCATCGTGGAAAACGGGAGGAAGCCATAAACAGAGCGGCCATCATCGGAGAGGAAGACGGTTCGAGCCGGCGTCCCGCCCCGGGGTAAAACATCGGGAGATCATCGACCAACCCCGGGCCATTGACAAAACAAGAGGCCATCGACCCGCTCCGGCTCGGGAGAAGAGATAAGAAAAAACGACAGAAAAGATGATGGGGGCCAGCCCAAGGCTCCTCTGACCGGGGTCAAGCAAACGATCCCCGACATCCAGACCAGCCGGTGTCCAGCCGTCCCCGACCCCCACCTCACGATCAGGGCAGGTTATCATGCTCTGGATTAAAGATCAGGGGTTGGTTACCATGCTCTAGATTAAAGGTCAGGGGTTGGTTACCATGTTCTGGATTAAAAATCAGGGGTTGGTTACCATGTTCTAGATTAAAGGTCAGGGTTAGTTACCATGCTCTAGATTAAAGGTCAGGTTTGGTTACCATGCTCTAGATTAAAGGTCAGGTGTGGTTACCATGTTCTGAAGTAAAGGTCAGGGTTGGTTACCATGTTCTGGATTAAAGGTCAGATGTGGTTACCATGCTCTAGATTAAAGGTCAGGGGTGGTTACCATGCTCTGGATTAAAGATCGGGGGGGGGGAAATTCAGTATCGCCCTGTTTATGGTGCCATTATCGGCCGTGCGCAAAGTTTAGTGCCTGGTGCTAATTATCGCCTCCGACGGCAAACTTGGCTTTTATCACCACTGGAGGTGATTGGAGCGCAAAATCAGGCGCTTCACACCTGTTTTAAGGTACAAAGGCCGAGGAGCGAGGCGGTATCTCAGAGCGCTGGCGAAGCAAGGAAGGGCAAAACAAAATGAACCTGCAAAGTGCTGCTCAGTACCCAAAACTCCTTCACACAGCGTTGAATCTCTCCAGAAGACTCTCTCTCTCTCTCTCTCTCAGAATGCGTGGTGCAAAAATGTCACCAGCAAAAAAAGGCAGGAAGCGGTCGCCTTTAAATAGCGCTCCCCTAGTCCCTTTCTGACTGCAAAACGCTCCCCTCAACCTGTCATTGCTATCGGCAGGCGGTAAGGCAGGGGGCGCCACTCAATATCCGGTCCGGGGCGCTACTGGGCGTTGCGCACTCAACTGATGTCACGATCTGCCGGCGCAGGAGATCGTGGCAGTAGTGTTTAGCGCCGCCACAAAATGTCTAGTTAATTTCGTGAGCGGCGCAAACATTGCCACGCCTGGGTGCTAGTTGCTTTACGCCCCATTAGCGACCTCTTAAGGCGCTAACGGGAGGCGCAAACAACGGAATTTTTCCCCCAGGGGTGGTTACCATGCTCTGGATTAAAGATCAGGGGTTGGTTACCATGCTCCAGATTAAAGGACAGGGTTGGTTACCATGCTCCAGATTAAAGGACAGGGTTGGTTACCATGCTCCAGATTAAAGGACAGGATTGGTTACCATGCTCCAGATTAAAGATCAGAGGTGGTTACCGTGTTCTGGATTAAAGATCGGGGGCTAGATTTTCAGTTGCTTGCGCCAGCAGTTAGCGCCTTAAGAGAAGTGATTTTCGGGCGCTACCCCAAATTAAGTTGCCCGTTAGCGCCGGCGCAAAGTGTAGCGGCCGCCCGGATGCGCGCGCAGAAAATGACGTCACATCGTCGTGCAACGCCCTTTGGCCGCCCCGAATCCAAACTTCAGTAGGACCGCCCCATTGTGCGGCTGGCGTCCAGAGCGTTTGTAAAATGGAACGCAACACACCCTGGGGAGCGCAAATTAAAGGGCACTCCTCCTGCACTATATAAGGCAGTCTGCATGTGTTGTGTGGAAGGATCCAGTGTGCTGTTGTGAATGGTGTCCACCACCACCACCACCTCCTCCTCCTCCTCCTCCTCCTCCTCCTCCTCCCTCTGCCTTTGAAAAACACACATGCACCCTTCCCCTTTAAGAGCTCACTGGCACCAGAGTGTCTGCCGTGCGCTGCGCCCGAGCTTGGGTGTTGCGCTCTGCACCGCCGGCTTAGCGCCTAAAGATAGTAGTGGAACGCCTCTTTTAGCGCTCCACCAACCTCTTAGGGCGAAGCCACTGAATTTCCGGCAACGGGGCGCTACTTTGGGGCGGGCGCTAACTTCGGGCGGGCGCTAAGGTTAGCGCCCCAAAACTGTCTATACTGAAAATCTAGCCCCAGGGGTTGGTTACCATGCTCTGGATTAAAGATCAGGGGTGGTTACCATGCTCTGGATTAAAGGACAGGGTTGGTGACCAGGCTCTGGATTAAAGATCAGGGGTTGGTTAACATGCTCTAGGTTAAAGATCAGGGGTTGCTTACCATGCTCTGGATTAAAGATCAGGGGTTGGTTACCATGCTCTGGATTAAAGATCAGGGGTTGGTTACCATGCTCTGGATTAAAGATCAGGGGTGGTTACCATGCTCTGGATTAACGATCACGGTTGGTTATCATGTTCTGGATTAAAGATCAGGGCAGGTTATCATGCTCTGGATTAAAGATCAGGGGTTGGTTACCATGCTCTAGATTAAAGGTCAGGGGTTGGTTACCATGTTCTGGATTAAAAATCAGGGGTTGGTTACCATGTTCTAGATTAAAGGTCAGGGTTAGTTACCATGCTCTAGATTAAAGGTCAGGTTTGGTTACCATGCTCTAGATTAAAGGTCAGGGTTAGTTACCATGCTCTAGATTAAAGGTCAGGTTTGGTTACCATGCTCTAGATTAAAGGTCAGGTGTGGTTACCATGTTCTGAAGTAAAGGTCAGGGTTGGTTACCATGTTCTGGATTAAAGGTCAGATGTGGTTACCATGCTCTAGATTAAAGGTCAGGGGTGGTTACCATGCTCTGGATTAAAGATCGGGGGGGGGGAAATTCAGTATCGCCCTGTTTATGGTGCCATTATCGGCTGTGCGCAAAGTTTAGTGCCTGGTGCTAATTATCGCCTCCGACGGCAAACTTGGCTTTTATCACCACTGGAGGTGATTGGAGCGCAAAATCAGGTGCTTCACACCTGTTTTAAGGTACAAAGGCCGAGGAGCGAGGCGGTATCTCAGAGCGCTGGCGAAGCAAGGAAGGGCAAAACAAAATGAACCTGCAAAGTGCTGCTCAGTACCCAAAACTCCTTCACACAGCGTTGAATCTCTCTAGAAGACTCTCTCTCTCTCTCTCTCTCAGAATGCGTGGTGCAAAAATGTCACCAACAAAAAAAGGCAGGAAGCGGTCGCCTTTAAATAGCGCTCCCCTAGTCCCTTTCTGACTGCAAAACGCTCCCCTCAACCTGTCGTTGCTATCAGCAGGCGGTAAGGCAGGGGGCGCCACTCAACATCCGGTCCGGGGCACTACTGGGCGTTGCGCACTCAACTGATGTCACGATCTGCCGGCGCAGGAGATCATGGCAGTAGTGTTTAGCGCCGCCACAAAATGTCTAGTTAATTTCGTGAGTGGCACAAACATTGCCGCGCCTGGGTGCTAGTTGCTTTACGCCCCATTAGCGACCTCTTAAGGCGCTAACGGGAGGCGCTAACAACGGAATTTTTCCCCCAGGGGTGGTTACCATGCTCTGGATTAAAGATCAGAGGTTGGTTACCATGTTCTGGATTAAAGATCAGGGGTGGTTACCATGCTCCAGATTAAAGGACAGGGTTGGTTACCATGCTCCAGATTAAAGGACAGGATTGGTTACCATGCTCCGGGTTAAAGATCAGAGGTGGTTACCATGTTCTGGATTAAAGATCAGGGGTGGTTACCATGTTCCAGATTAAAGGACAGGGTTGGTTACCATGCTCTGGATTAAAGATCAGGGGTGGTTACCATGCTCTGGATTAAAGATCAGGGGTTGGTTACCATGCTCTAGATTAAAGGTCAGGGGTTGGTTACCATGCTCTAGATTAAAGGTCAGGGGTTGGTTACCATGCTCTAGATTAAAGATCGGGGTGGTTACCAGGCTCTGGATTAAAGATCAGTGGTTGGTTACTATGCTCTGGATTAAAGGTCAGTTGTAGTTACCATGCTCTAGATTAAAGATCAGGGTTGGTTACCATGCTCTAGATTAAAGATCAGGGTTGGTTACCATGCTCTAGATTAAAGATCAGGGGTTGGTTACGATGCTCTGTATTAAAGATCAGGGGTTGGCTACTATGCTCTGGATTAAAGGTCAGCGTTGGTTATCATGCTCTGGATTAAAGATCAGGGGTTGGTTACCATGCTTAGGATTAAAGGTCAGGGTTGGTTATCATGCTCTAGATTAAAGGTCAGGGGTGGTTACCATGCTCTGGATTAAAGATCAGGGGTTGGTTACCATGCTCCAGATTAAAGGACAGGGTTGGTTACCATGCTCTGGATTAAAGATCAGGGGTGGTTACCATGTTCTGGATTAAAGATAAGGGATGGTTACCATGCTTCGGATTAAAGGGTAAAAGCTGGTTATGTAATAATATATTCATTCAGAGATTAGAGAGGCTTGTAGCAAAAAGAAAGTTGTTGTAATGGGAGATTTTAATTTTCATATTGTAAAGTCTGTGGGTTGTTTAGTTAATTAATACACAGACTACCAGAGTAACTTAAAACAGGACTTTACTATTCGAAGGTCAGGGCGAATCTGCCCAATAAATCCTGACACAGCACTTATATACCGGTGTGGTCACCGTCGGTATTACAGTATACAGAAGCCAACAAAGTAGTGCAACACCTAAAGTAGTTCTCTTAAAGGTGTTCGGTTACATACAATAGTTCTCTTAAAGGTAGACGGGTACATACACTACAATCCTCCCTTTTTAGCTTACAACATACTGATTCCCCATTAAACATACATTATAACATATATACAACTTTATGCAAGACAGTTCACAGATTCAGTCTCTCTGGAGGTTTCCGGACTCTGTCCGGATAACGCCTCGGTGGTGTCGTAACTCCCGGCGGGGTAGTAGGTGCTTCTGGCAAGGTCGATTCGGCTTGAAGGACAGTGTCAGGTTCATCTGATTCCAGTATTACCAGATCGGAGGTAGGTGTTCTGGGTATCTCTGTCTCAACATTAACCGTGTAAGGTGGTGGAGTAGGTTGGCCATTTGTGGCTGACCCTATGATCTGGTCAACATGGCACCTTATTATACTGTCCCCAATGTCCACCGTATACATCAACGGCCCTAGCCTTTTTCCAATAGTTCCAGGCTGCCATTTCTCGGTACGGTAGTCCCGGGCCAAAACTTGTTGACCTATCTGAAAAGATCTAGTTGGCCTTTCATTCATGCCCTGGAATTGCCGGTTCTCTACGTCCCTTCTGACGTTTGGCTTAAGCAAATCCAGCCGGCATCTTAGTCGTCTATTAAAAAACATCATGGCGGGAGTTTGATTTGTGACCGCATGTGTTGCATTCCTGTACGCCAACAAGAAGCTATCCACCTTATGTTGTAAGTTAATGGCTTCATTACCCATGGCCTTTATGGCCTTCTTGAAGGTCTGGACAAACCTTTCAGCCAATCCATTGGAGGCGGGATGGTATGGGGCTGACGTGTAGTGCTTAACCCCATTGCTCTTTAAGAATTTCTTGAATTCTTCGGACACAAATTGCGGTCCATTATCAGAACAGATCTGTTCCAGCAGCCCATTCCTAGCAAACATGGTCCTTAACACTGTGATGGTTTTTTCCGTGGTGGTGGTGGACATCTTTATTACCTCCGGCCACTTGGAGTGTGCATCCACCGCTATTAGAAACATTGAGTCCATAAATGGACCAGCAAAGTCGATGTGTACCCTTTGCCAAGGAGATGAGGGCCACTCCCATGGATGCAGAGGAGCCTGTGGTGGCGCGTTTTGGACCTTCTGGCATCCTAGGCAGCTCTTAGTGATTTCTTCGATGTCCCCCCATCAATGCCTGGCCACCACACAAACGCTCTTGCTAGGTTCTTCATTTTCACTCCACCCAGATGTCCCTCGTGCAGCTCCTTTAACACCTTCTGTTGAAGTTTGGGTGGAATCACCACTCTAGATCCACACATCAGGGTTCCTCGACACACTGACAGCTGTTCTTTTCTCTGCGAAAATGCTGGCAGCGTTGGTTCGCCCTGTGCTGGCCATCCCTCCACCGTTAAATCATAGACTCGTGAGAGAGTCGGGTCATTTCTTGTTTCGTTTTCGATCATCGAATTTGTTACTGGTAGACATTCCACTATGGGTGAGTGGAACATCTCTACCGGGTCCACTGTAGTCGCTTCTTCTACTATCGGCAATGGCAAGCGCGATAACCCATCAGCATTTCCATGCTGTTTGGACCTTTTGTATTCGATGTCATATTGGTGTGCCCTAAGTAACACGGACCACCTCTGTAACCTTTGCGCTGTCATGGTGGAAACGGCCTTGTTAGGGTTGAATATGGACACCAACGGCTGGTGGTCTGTCAGTAATGTGAACTTCTTGCCCTGCAGGTAATGATTGAATTTCTTTACGCCCCACACAAGGCTGAGGGCCTCCCTATCTATTTGAGCATAATTTCGCTCCGCGGAGGTCAATGATCGGGACGCGAATGCCACTGGCCTTTCCGAGCCATTTGGTAACTTGTGTGAAAGTACTGCTCCAATTCCATAGGGGGAAGCATCACAAGCTAGACGAAGAGGTAACGTTGGGTTGAAATGAGCCAACACTTCTTCAGAGGTAATCAACGCCTTGCTTCTGCGAAAGGCCTTTTTACATTCCTCACTCCACTTCCATGGTACTTCTTTCCGCAACAGAGCATTCAGCGGATGCAGCACCGTGGATAGATTCGGCAGAAACTTGTGATAATAATTAATCAACCCCAAGAATGATCTTAACTGTGATACGTTTTCCGGAGCGGGGGCCTTCACGACAGCTTCTATCTTGTCAGGTGACTTGTGCAGCCCCTCTCGGTCAATGACATGACCGCAGTACGAGATCCGTTTTTGGAAGAACTCACATTTCTTGCGATTAACTCGAAGGCCATATTCCTTCAACCTAGTGAGCACCAGTTTCAAATTTGTGAGGTGTTCTTCCTCGTCTTCTCCCGTAATCAGGATATCGTCTAAGTAACACTGCGTGCTTGGAATTCCTTGTAATACCTGCTCCATGGCCCTCTGCCAAATTGCTGGAGCCGAAGCTACCCCAAAAACCAGTCTATTATAATGATACAAGCCTCTGTGTGTGTTGATGGTGAGGTACTGACGCGACTCTTCCTCGACTTCCATTTGTAAGTATGCCTGTGCCAGGTCTATCTTGGTGAAGTGTTTCCCTCCAGCCAACGAAGCAAAGATATCTTCAATCCGCGGAAGCGGGTATTGTACCGTGTGAAGCACCGGATTCACTGTGATCTTGAAGTCTCCGCAGATGCGGACCTTCCCCGGTCCCCCTGGCTTGTTACTTGACTTCATGACGGGAACAATGGGCGTGGCCCACTCACTCCAGTCCACTTTTGACAGTACCCCTGATCGTTCAAGTTCTTCCAGTTCTGCCTCCACAGCAGGTCGTATCGCGTAAGGTACCGATCTGGCTTTGAAAAATTTTGGGCTTGCATGTTCTGCAATCTTAACCTTTGCTTTAATTCCTCGCAGTGTTCCCAGTCCTTGCTGGAATACCTCTTTAGCTTCGTCCAATGTTCTGGACAACCGTTCAGGTTTGACATCTTCCTTTCCGGAATCTACCGTCATGGTGTTTAGTGAATGCCAGTCTATCTTTATTGTCCTGATCCACTCCCGTCCCAGAAGTGGTGGACCTCCCTCAGGCAACACATACAGGTCCATCCTTTGGTGATCTTTGTCCTTGTATCTCACCTTGACTTCTATCTTTCCGATGGGGTATACTTTGTGCCCCGTGTATGTCTGCAATACTAGTTCCGTATCCCGTAGGGGAATATGCTTGAATAACTTTTTATAATCATGCTTATTCATGACCGTCCACTTCCATTTTCACTTGGACTTTTGCAATCTGTAGTGTGATCCAGATAGCTTGTCGGTCAGCTTCATTACTCACATTGTGAATTCTCAGACTATCCAGTTCCTTGCAGTTGGAGTGTGAGTCCGAATTCTGTTCTTCCGGACTCTTCCTAGTCACCTCATGTACCTTTCTGTACCTCTTTTGTGGTGACTCATTATTGTTGGTCTTCTTCCCTGACTGGCATACATTAGCTATGTGACCCAGTTTGCCACATTTCCTACATTCCTGGTTCTTAAACCAGCATTGGTTCTGGTCGTGTGTTGTCTTCCCACAACGATAGCATTTTGTTGTACTCGAGGTAATTTGATCCACACTGAGTGCCGCTGCCTTTAGCTGCATTTCCGCAGTTCCCTTCGCTGCAGCTTCGTGCGATGCTGCAATAAGGACAGCCCTGTCAAGTGTAAGGTCGTTCTCTTCGAGTAGTCGCTTTTGCGTTCCTTCCTTTGACAACCCGCACACGAACTTGTCTCGCAATGCCTCTGTCAGATTCCCTCCAAACTGGCAGTGTTTCGCTAGTCTATGCAGTTCGACCAAGTATTCTGCGTTGCTTTCGTCTTTCCTTTGCGTTCTCACATAGAATTTGAATCGTTCCGCCAACATCAACGGTGTGGGGTTCAAGTGATCCTTCAGAATAGTCACAATATCATCGAAAGTCTGATCCGCCGGTTTAGCTGGTGCTAGTAGATGCTTCAAGAGCCCGTATGTCTCCGCGCCCATCGAGTTTAGCAAGGTTATAGCTTTGTCATCTTCTTCTATTTTATTGGCCTCACAATAGATCTCAATGCGTTCCACATACGTGGCCCAGTCTTCTACCTCGGAATTAAAATCGTTGATGTTACCACGCTTAGGCATCTTCCTCTCTTCCTGATAACACCACGAATTATTTCTTTAAATTTTCTTTTATTTATTTTTTCCAAGATGGCGGTTCCCGCGAAAATGGCGGTTTCCCGCGCTTATCTTCTCTCCCCGCCCACTTCAATGGTGGTTTCCCGCTTCTGTCTTCTTCCCCGCCTAATGGCGGCTTCCCGCGTTTCTTCCCTAGCGGGAGGGGTACACTTTCCCCACGGGCGACGGCCGCTGGCTTTCAGGTTCACAGCCTGCGCGTCGGCTTCAGGGCTTTCCCTTTTCTCGGCAGGGCAACCGGCGCTGGGTACAGCCCGTTGACGGCAAACAGTTTCAGCCGCTGGGCTGGCTCTTGCTCAGTTCCCCTTACTCGGGCTCTGTCTCTCTCCCGCTCGCTCGGCTCTACCGGCGCTGGGTACACCCCGTTGACGGCGAACAGTTTCAGCCGCTGGACTGGCTCTCGCTCAGTCTCCCTTGGTCAGCTCTGCCTCTCCCGCTCGCTCAGCTCCCAATCGCGCCTCCCAGCCCTCTCGCAGTCCGGTGCTTCCCTCCCCGGCTGCGGCTGAGTTTTTATATCTTCCCGCGCCTACGCTCCCGGTCACAGCGCTTCGTGGCTTCGGTCGCTGCCCGGCCTTTTTCGCCGGTCACGGTCTAGCTGTCTCACGACGCCGTTGCGTCCCCAGCCTGTCTGTACCGCGGCTTCCTTGCTCCACGCTGCCCCAGTCTCAGCGCCTCTGGGCCCGACTTCTGTCCGGCTCCTTTCCCCCTCGACCGTGGTCGAGTGCACCGCCCTTATCCTCCGGTTATTCTTTTTACTTTTCCCTTACTCACAGTCACCGTGGCCGGCTTGCTTCTCGTGCTGATCGGCTCACTCCTCACCGTGGCAGAAGGGACAGTCAGTGCCTGTTGCTGATGGAAGTCTTTGGCCTAGAAATTCAGTGCCCTTAGCGCCGATTTTGCGGCGCTAGAGGGCCTAGCGCTGCAATTGGCGCCGGCGCCGAAATTGCCTGGGGCCCTTCCGCCGCGGTAGACCGGTAGCGCTGCGCCGGCACCGATGACGTCATCGGTGTGCGCAGCATCCCGGTTGCCATGCCGACGGGCCCCAGCGCCGAAATTCAGTTGCGGCCGCCTCGCCCGTGGCAGCCGCAACTAAGACTCTGGCAACAGAGTCTTACATGACTTTGCGCCGGCGCATTAAAGGCCCCGCGGCGGCCGGCTGCTTTCCCGCCGGCCGCCTGGCCGCAGCTCCCTCCCCGGACTTCCCCCCCACCCCCCGGAACAGAAGCAAGCCCGGCACTTGTCCGAGGTGCCGGGCTCATTTTTACAATGATTTTCGCGGGCCGCGGCCGGGTGCAGGCAGCTCCTCCTTAAGGGAAGGAGGAGGCCTGCACTTCCCGAACCTGCCGCACCGCAGCGGGCGCCGCAGCGCCGGAATAGCGCCGATATTCAGCGCGTAGCGCCAGTTTTCAGGCGCAAACAGCTCTCAGCAGCGCCGGCAGCCGTTTGGGCGCAGAACTATTGAATTTTTGGCCCGCCCAGCGCGACTTAGCTCCGGCACTAACTTCCGGCGCTAAAGCCGTCGCTGCGCCAAAACCCAATTTCTAGGCCTAAGTCTCTGAATTCTTCCTCCTTTCCAGCTCTGCAGACTCGAGTTTTCTCCCAGCAGAATGACAAGGGCGGTTGCCTCTTCTCGACGCTCGTTAACTGCTTCGGAAGTATTGTTGCCGCAGGGTACGATCGGACTCGTCGCCACTGTAAAGTCTGTGGGTTGTTTAGTTAATTAATACACAGACTACCAGAGTAACTTAAAACAGGACTTTACTATTCGAAGGTCAGGGCGAATCTGCCCAATAAATCCTGACACAGCACTTATATACCGGTGTGGTCACCGTCGGTATTACAGTATACAGAAGCCAACAAAGTAGTGCAACACCTAAAGTAGTTCTCTTAAAGGTGGACGGTTACATACAATAGTTCTCTTAAAGGTAGACGGGTACATACACTACACATATAGTTTAGGAAGAGTCGAGTAGCTCATGTCAGAAAGGTAGTGGATTTCTTGAGTGCATTCAAGTTAGTTTTCTGGAGCGGTATGTTCTGGAACCAACAAGGTGGCAGGCCATACTAGATTAAAGAATGAGTAATGAGCCAGACTTAGTTACTAATCTAACAGTAAGGGAACATTTATCTAACAGTGATCATAATATGATCGAATTCAATGTTAGGTTTGTAATGGAGAAACTTACAGTTACTAAGATTTTTGATTTTGGTAAGGCTAACTTTAACGGAATGTGACAGAGACGGATGACAGCAAACTGGTCAAAACTGTTATCGGGTAAAACTACAGATGAACAGTGGAAGGTGTTCAAAAAATAATTTAGCTTAATACAGGCCAGTATATACCCCTAAGGGGCAAGAGCCCTACTTACCAAATAAAACAGCCATGTTTGACAAAAGAGGTGAAAGTTAACATAAAACTAAAGTAAAGAGCATATAAAAGTGCAAAGAATAGTGTAGATCCAGGGGACTAGGAGAGATATAATGAACAGCAAAGGAAGACATAAAAGATAGGAAGAGCTTCAAAAAGGGAATATGAAAAGAAATGTATACGAAAAGAAACAGATGCAAGTAATATTGCAAATGAAAATAAGGAAATGGCAGACATGTTGAATTTGTGTCAGTCGTCACTGTAGAGGAAGAGGATAATATACCTGACAATCCAGGGAAACTAATAATGAATCAAGGACAGGAACTCACTAAAGTTATCCTAAGCAAGAAAATAGTATTAGAAAAATTAATGGCACTAAAGACTGACAAGACTTGATGGTTTCCACCCAAGGGTTTTAAAGGAAGTAGGTGAGGAAATTGCAGATGCTTTATCTATAATCTTCCAAAGCGCTCTCTATTCAGGAATTGTCCCTTTAGATTGGAAAATTGGAAATGTAACTCCATTATTTGAGAAAGCTGAGAGAGAGAGAAATTGGGAAATTATGGACCTGATAGTCTAACATCTGTTGTGGGGGAGGTATTGGAATCTATAATTAAGGACATGGGCCTAGAAATTCAGTTGCGTTCGCCAGCCGTTAACGCCTTAGGAGGGGTAGATCTCGAGCGCTAGGCACTTAGCGCCCGGGCGCAGGACGATCTGCGCCTACGCCCAACTTCAGTAGACATTTAGCACCGGCGCAAAGTGTTTGCCCGCGCTCAGCTGCGCACGCAACTTATGACGTCATTTCGTCGTGCAACGCCCTTTGTGCGCCCCAAACTGGAACTTCAGTCGCGCCCGCCCAATGTGGGCGTGGCGGTGTTAAGAACTGTGAAGTGGAACGCAGCAGAGGCCCTGCGGGCCTCGGGGAGCGCTAATTAAAGGGCACTTACACTGAACTATAAAGGCCAGCCATTTTGCTGCAATGACTTTTCTGCAACGGATTTCTGGACAGAGACCAAGGAAGAGACCTTACTGATTTGGCCCAACATAGGAGAGGTATTTTTGGCTTCTGGCCAGAGCTTGGAAATTTGCCTCATTGTGATTTCATTGTTTGCAAGTATATTATGGGGGCTGCATGGGGTTCCAACCCTCAGTTCCAGCATTATGTGCGAAGGGCTCGCAGACGCTGTGTGAGAGGGGCAGCCATGCCTAGACGCAGAGGGGGCATCAGGCATCGGCAACGTAGGCCTTAGCCACTCAGGGAATACCGCCAGCAGGTGTCCTATCTCACCATGACTGCCGCGCAGTGTGTTAAGAGGCTGCGCTTCAGAAGGGAGGTGGTTGCAGAGATCTGCCAGCTGCTTCACAGAGATCTGCGTCCACAGCTGATGTGCAGGACGTCTCTGTCGGTGGAAGTGAAGGTCACGGTGGCTCTGAACTTTTATGCAAGCGGCTCCTTCCAAGCCACTGCTGGGGACATAGCTAACATCTCCCAGTTCGCCGTGCATCGCTGCATCCGGCAGGTCACCGATGCCCTTTTCACAAGGAGACACCAATTCATCTCCTTCCCCATGACCCTAGAGAGGCAGGAGCAGCGTGCAGTCAGATTTGCGAGGATCGCCAACTTCCCCATGGTGCAGGGCGCCATTGACTGCACGCATGTGGCTTTGCGGGCACCTATCGACAATGCCGAGGATTACCGCAACCGGAAGGGCTACCATTCCCTCAATGTACAGCTGGTGTGTGACCACAGGCAGCGCATCCTAGCTGTCAATGCCTGCTTTCCATGCAGCAGCCACGATGCATTTATCCTGCGCCAGACTGCTGTGGCTGACATGTTCCAGGCACAGCCTCCCCCAAGAGGATGGCTTATCGGGGACAAAGGCTATCCTTTGTGTACATGGCTCATGACCCCGCTCCGCGCGCCCAGGACCCCTGCAGAGGAGGCATACAACGAAAGCCATCAAGCCACAAGGAACATCATAGAGCAAACGATTGGCGTCCTCAAGCAACGGTTCCGCTGCCTGGATCGCTCCGGCGGATCTCTGCAGTATTCGCCGGATAGAGTCTCCCAGTTCGTCGTCGTTTGCTGCATGCTGCACAACCTGGCTATCCGCAGGACTCAGGCACTGCCACCTCACGTTGGACCACCACCTCAGGAGGACGAGCAGGAGGACCATGAGGAGGAGGAGGAGGAGGAGAAGGAGTACCAGCCCAGGAGGGAGCCACAAGGTCCAAGGGCCGTCCGTCGGCGGCTTATTGAACGACACTTCTAGGCCCGCTGTCAGGGAATGGCTTGTGGCAATGAAGGCACATGAATGCAGCCGCTCCGCAAGCCCTCAGCCGGTTAACGCAACAACCACTTGAAACATCACACATGGACAAGCTGAATAAAGAAAAAGCTTTATTGAACAAACTCAGGGCCCTTCCCACATGAAACCCAAAAACAGACAACACCCCCAAAAAACAGTCAAAAACATATCTCACTCCCACAACCTGGGGAGGAATAACAAAACTTGTCCATCCAAATGGCCTTCATCCTCGGCCTTACCAAAAGAACCCCCCCCATAGACAACACAACCACCCCCATATAAAAAAACATTTGCCAACACACTCTACTTTGTGTGCCGAGAGGGCGAGTCCTTGTCCAGGCTTTTCCGGCCCCCGGCCGACCTGCTGCTCCGCCTCAACCTGGGCCCTGTGGGTGCTGCAAGGCTGGGGGAAGGCTCCTGAGGGGCACATTGCGTGACGGCAGATGCCCTTGGGGGTCGGCCTAGATGAGCTCTGGCCCTCGAGGGGCCGGCTGCTGACTGCTGCAGCTGTGGCTGGGCAGCATCAGTCCCTCCAGCAGCTCGTCGCAGCTTCGCTGGGGGAGTGGCAGTGGCGGCTGCAGCAATGGGGGCAAGCTGGCTGATGCCAGGCGCTCGCTGCTCGCCTGAGACACTGGCACTCGGCTGGGCTGGCACTGCAGCAAGCGCAGCAATCTGGTGAAGGCCAGACCGCTGTGCTGCTGCAGCGCGGCGGGTGCCCTGGCGATGCCTGCCTGACACAGCGAGTGTGGCAGCAGTGAGTGCCCGTACTGCCCTGGTCTGTGCCCACATCAGACCAGCCAGTGACTGCACGGCACCACTGATCAACTGTCCACTCGCTGCATGTGCTGCCCTGAATTCGTCCCGACTCGTGTCCTGTGCTGCCCTGAATTCGGCCCGACTCGCGTCCTGTGCTGCCCTCAATTCGGCCCGACTCGCGTCCTGTGATGCCCCGAATTCGGCCCGACTCGTGTCCTGTGATGCCCTGAATTGTTCGAGACCCCTGGCCTGTGCTGCCGCGAGTTGTTCGAAACCCCTGGCCTGTGAGGCCCCGAAATCGGACACACTATGAGCCAGGGGCTCAATGGCCTCAGGCAACCGTGCCACAACCCCCATGAACTCGGTGTGCCGACGATCCGAGTCCGCGGACATTTGATCAAGGAGGCGCACCTCCTGGGCGAGGACCGTCTCCGGACTGGAGGCCGGACTCTCCCTCTGGGGAGAAGGCAGCCGAGCTGCCCGACCCTTCCCGCGTGGCTGCACGCCACTGGGCCCAGCAACTACACTCCCCTGCAACACTTCCCCCCTCTGGGGAGAAGGCAGCCGAGCTGCCCGACCCTTCCCGCGTGGCTGGACGCCACTGGGCACAGGAGCTACACTCCCCTGCAACACTTCCCCCCTCTGGGGAGAAGGCAGCCGTGCTGCCCGACCCTTCCCGCGTGGCTGGACGCCACTGGGCACAGGAGCTACACTCCCCTGCAACACTTCCCCCCTCTGGGGAGAAGGCAGCCGTGCTGCCCGACCCTTCCCGCGTGGCTGGACGCCACTGGGCCCAGGAGCTACACCCCCCTGCAACACTTCCCCCTGGCTCTCCTCCAGGGAAGACGTGTCCCCTCCATTGCCATCCCCTGGCGCGGATGAGGGTTCCCCCGATGGGCCGCCTTCCTCTTGCTCCTCCTCGTCCTCCTCTTCCGAGGGACTGACACTCGCAGCTTCAGGGACCTCCTCCTCACCAGCTGAAAGCAGGAAGGCACAAGAGTAGCTTTAGAGTGAGGATAGGGCGTCAGCGAGGGAGGCATGAGTGGTGGCATTCTGCGCATTGGTCGGACAGTGGCAAAGGATGTAGATCTGAAGCGCAAGGGGAACGAGAGAGGTCCAAAAGGTCATGTCCTTACCATTGGGGCCCAGCACAGGGTTGGCATCTCCAATTGCAAAGGGCCCAATCACCCGGGCACCCATGAGTCGACCCACGCGCTCCTCCAGGGGACTGAGCTGCTGGAACTGGGGACGGCCTCCCCCGGTGACAGTCCGGCTCTTCAGATTCTGGGCCAGCTTGGCCTGCAAGAGAAAGGACGGCCTCTAAGTACAGCGTGGTGCCCTGTTGTTGTGTGCACTGCCTCCCATGGTCAAATAGCTTGGCCAGTGTGGTGCCCTGTTGTTGTGTGCACTGCCTCCCATGGTCGAATAGCTTGGCCAGTGTGTAAAGTGCAGAAAGTGCAATTGATGTTCATGCCAGTGCCATAGCTGCTGGATGAGGGCTGGCCATTAGGCCTTTGAGGTCCCTTTGCCCATAATGTGAGATGCACATGCAAGGATGAGGAGGACACTGGAAAGGGTACTCACCCTGACAATCCGAGTGAGGTCGTTAAACTTTTTCCGGCATTGGACAACAGTCCGGGGGACATCGCAGGTGGCTGTGACCCTCTGGACGATATCCCTCCAGGCTCTCCTGTACACCCTGTTGGGAGGCTTCTTGCCACTGTCCGGGAACAAGATATGGCTTCTCTTCTCCAAAGCCCTAACCAGCACCTTTAAATCATGGCCAGAGAAGCGCTGTGCTCGCTCACGGGCCCTCTGCATCCTTCCTGGCGCTATTTCTCTCCAGCAGCAGTGTTTAGGCCTAGCTGGAGGGCTGCAGTATCCAGGGCGTGGCAGCAGACCAAGTCGACCCTTCCCCCTTTAAGAGCTGGCCGGCGCCAGGGTGTCTGCTGTCAATCAAAACATGACCGCACCTGCGCTGCGCCCGGCCTCGGCGGTATCAGTCTGCACCGCCGGCTTAGCGCCTAAGGATAGCCGTGCATCGCCAGTTTTAGCGCTCGAGCAAACTCCTTGGCCAAAGCTACTGAATTTCGGCGAACTGCCCTCCACTTTCCGGCGGGCGCAAACTTTAGCGGCCGCCCGACTTTAGCACCCCAAAAGTGGCTATACTGAATTTCTAGGCCAGAGTGACTGAGAACGTAGAGAAATTTGAGCCGATTAGAGAGAGCAAACGTGGATTTGTAAAGGGTAGTTTATGTCTAACGACCCTAATTGGGTTGTTTGAGGAAGTAACTAAAGCAGCAAAATGTCTGTGGATGTCATTTATACAGACTTCCAGAAGACACTTGATAAGGTTCTGCATTAGAGACTTAGCTAAAATTAAAGCTCATGGAATTGAAGGAAAGTTATTGACTGGTTAGGAGATTGGTAAGGCGGTAGAAGACAAAGAATAGTGATAATGGGTATGTACTTGAATTGGAAGTGACTAGTGGTGTCCCACAAAGATCTGTGCTGAGGCCTCAACTATTGACTATATTTATAAATGACGTGGATAATGTAATAGAGAGCCATATATCCAAGTTTTCTGATGACACAAAGATTGTTGGCATAATAAGTAGTGTAGATGGGAGCATAAAATTACAATAAGACATTGATTGATTAAGTGAGTGGGGAAAACTGCGGCAGATGAATTTCAACGCAAGGTCATCCATTTTGTACAAAAAAAGGTTGGATCCGATTATTATTTAACAGCGTGACTGCTGCCAACAAACTGGAAGCTGCTGCCAATGACCGGAAGCTGCACAGAAGCGTTCTGCGCATAATTCTGTAGTGGTTTAAGTATGAATGTATAATAATATAGTCATATTGCATGCCTAAATCTATGGAATCTATGGGGGCGATTTTCTGACGTCCGAGGAGGCGGGTCTGGTGGCGGGAAAGGCGGGAAAATCAGAAACAATGAGTGTGGGTTCGGAACCCGCCTCCAACCCGCCTCCGCGGGATTTTGCCAGTGCCGGTTTTGGAGCGCGGGAAATGGTCCCGCCTCCAGCTGGCCATAGCGCTTGATAAGAGGATTAAATGCTCATTAAGGGCCTCTCAAAGCCATTTATTCCAACTCTTAGTTTCCTGTCTGCCAACCAGTTCTTTATCCAAGTCAGTACCTTGCCCCCAATCCCATGTGCCTTAACTTTACATGCTAATCTCTTATGCAGGACATTATCGAAAGCCTTCTGAAAGTCCAAATACACCACATCCACTGGTTCTCCCTTATCTATTCTACCAGTTACAGCCTCAAAAAATTCCAGTAGATTAGTCAAGCACGATTTACCTTTTGTAAATCCAAGTTGACTTTGTCCGATCCTGTCACTGTTTTCCAAGTGCTCTGCTATTACATCTTTTATAATGGACTCTAGCATTTTCCCCACTACCGATGTCAGGCTTACCGGTCTGTAATTACCCGTTTTCTCTCTACCACCTTTTTTGAATAGTGGGGTAACATTAGCTACCCTCCAATCCATGGGAACTGTTCCAGAGTCTATCGAATTTTGGAAGATGACCAGCAATGCATCTACTATTTCTAGGGCCACTTCCTTAAGTATCCTAGGATGTAGATTATCAGGCCCTGGGGATTTATCGGCCTTCAATCCCATCAATTTCCCTAACACCATTTCCCTACAAATACTGATTTCATTCAGTTCCTCCCTCTCATTAGACCCTATGTTCCCTGACATCTCTGGGAGATTATTTGTGTCCTCCTTTGTGAAGACAGAACCAAAGTATGTATTTAATTGGTCTGCCATTTCTTTGTTCCCCATTATAAATTCCCCTGATTCTGACTGCAAGGGACCTACGCTTGACTTCACCAATCTTTTTCTCTTCACATATCTATAAAAACTTTTACAGTCAGTTTTTATGTTCCCTGCGAGCTTACTCTCATACTCTATTTTCCCCGTCTTAATTAATCCCTTTGTCCTCCTTTGATGAATCCTAAACTGCCCCCAATCCTCAGGTTTACTGCTTTTTCTGGCCAATTTATATGCCTTCTCTTTGGATCTTAGGCTATCCCTAATTTCCCTTGTTAACCACAGTTGAGTCACCTTTTTTGTTTTATTTTTATGCCAAACAGGGATGAACAAATTCTGTAGTTCATCCATGCGATCTTTGAATGTTTGCCTTTGAGTAACATTCCCCAATCAATCCTACCCAACTTGCGCCTCATACCATCGCAGTTTCCTTTATTTAAATTCAGGACCCTAGTCTCTGAGTCAACTACTTCACTCTCCAACTTAATGAAGAATTCTATCATATTATGATCACACCGACCCAAGGGGCCTCGCACAACAACATTGCTAAGTAATCCTTTCTCATTACATAATACCCAGTCTAAGATGGCCTGATCTCTAGTTGGTTCCTCGACATATTGGTCCAGGAAACCATCTCGTATACACTCTAGGAATTCCTCCTCCACAGTATTGTTGCTAATTTGGTGAGCCCAATCTATATGTAGATTAAAGTCACACATGATAACTGCTGTGCCCTTATTGCACGCGTCTCTAATTTCCCATTTAATGCCATCCGCAACCTCCGCATTACTGTTTGGCGGTCTGTATACCACTCACACTAACGTTTTCTGCCCCTTGGTATTTCTCAGTTCTAACCATACAGATTCCACATCATCAGAGCTAATATCCTTCCTTACTATTCTGTTAATCCCCTCTTTAACCAGCAATGCTACCCCACCTCCTTTTCCTTTTTGCCTGTCCTTCCTGAATATTGAATACCCCTGGATGTTGAGTTCCCAGCCTTGGTCACCCTGGAGCCATGTTTCCGTAATCCCAATCATATCATATCCGTTTACCCTATTTGCGCAGCTAATTCATCCACCTTATTACGAATGCTCCTCGCATTAAGACACAAGGCCATCAGGCTTGTTTTTTTAACACTCTTACACCTTTTAGAATTATTATTTACTGTGGCCATGTTTGATTTGAACCCTTGATTTCTCTGACTGCCACCTTTGTTTTTCTCCTTCCTTTCTTTTGCTTCTATCCTTGTTTCCCTTTCCTCTGTCTCGCTGCTCAGGTTCCCAACCCCCTGCCATTTTAGTTTAAACCCTCCTCCAGAGCACTAGCAAACACTCCCCCTAGGACATCAGTCCCGGTCCTGCCCAGGTGCAAATCGTCCGGTTTGTACTGGTCCCACCTCCCCCAGAACCGGTTCCAATGTCCCAGGAATTTGAATCCCTCCCCCTTGCACCATTTCTCTAGCCACGTATTCATCTGAAATATCCTTCTATTTCTACTCTGACTAGCACGTGTCACTGGTAGCAATCCTGAGATTACTATCTTTGAGGTCCTATTTTTTAATTTACCTCCTAACTCCCTATATTCAGCTTTTAGGTCCTCATCCCATTTTTACCTATATCGTTGGTACCTATATGCACCATGACAACTGGCTGTTCACGCTCCCCTTCCAACATGTTCTGCAGCCGTTCTGGGACATCCTTGACCCTTGCACCAGGGAGGCAACATACCATCCTGGAGTCTCGTTTGCGGCTGCAGAAACGCCTACCTATTCCCCTTACAATAGAATCCCGTATCACTATAGCTTTCCCACTCTTTTTCCTCCCGTCCTGTGCAGCAGAACCACCCACGGTGCCAGGAAGTTGGCTGCTGCTGCCTTCCTCTGATAAGTCATCTCCCTCACCAATATCCAAAGCGGTATATCTGTTTGAGAGGGGGATAGCCACAGGGGAACCCTGCACTACCTGCCTGCGCCTACTATTCTGCCTGATGGTCACCCATTCTCTTCCTGCCTGTGCAGCCTTTATCTGCGGAGTGACCAGCTCCCTAAACGAGCTATCCACGATGTCCTCAGTATCACGAATGCTCCAGTATGTATCCACTCGCAGCTCCAGTGCCACAATGCAGTCTGTTAGTAGCTGCAGCTGGACACACTTCCCGCACACATGGTCATCAGGGACACAGGAAGTGTCCCTGATTTCCCACATAGCACAGGAGGAGCATACCACGGGGCCGAGCTCTCCTGCCATGACCTACCCTTTAATTAATTCGAATTAAATTAAATCAAATCAATCCCACCAATTACACTACAATTAAATGATATACTTAAGGTCCCTGGTTTACCAGCAGTCCCTGCTACACCACAGACACCCTATAAACTATAAACCACAAAATTTAAGTTTGGAAAAAAGGAGAAAGAGAGAAATACTCACCAACCAATCACTTACCTGCTTTCTGGTGACGTCACACTTTGATTACTTTTTACTTCTCTCTCTCCCTTCCTCTGAGCTCAGAGATTGGTAAACCTACCTGCTCTGCCGCCTCTTTATATCCTCAGGCTCCTGCTCCACACAGATCCGCCGCCACTGTGGGGCCTACCTGCTCCGCCGCCTCTTTATATCCTCAGGCTCCCGCTCCACACAGGTCCGCCTCCGCCGCCGCTGTGGGGCCTACCTGCTCCGCCGCCTCTTTATATCCTCAGGCTCCCGCTCCACACAGGTCCACCGCCGCCGCCGCTGTGGGGCCTACCTGCTCCACCGCCTCTTTATATCCTCAGGCTCCCGCTCCACACAAGTCCGCCGCCGCCGCCGCTGTGGGGCCTACCTGCTCCGCCGCCTCTTATATGCTCAGGCTCCCACTCCACACAGGTCCACCACCGCCGGCGCTGTGGGGCCTACCTGTTCTGCCGCTTCTTTATATCCTCAGGCTCCCGCTCCACACAGGTCTGCCGCCGCCGCCGCTGTGGGGCCTACCTGCTCCACCGCCTCTTTATATCCTCAGGCTCCCGCTCCACACAAGTCCGCCGCCGCCGCCGCTGTGGGGCCTACCTGCTCCGCCGCCTCTTTTATGCTCAGGCTCCCACTCCACACAGGTCCACCACCGCCGGCGCTGTGGGGCCTACCTGTTCTGCCGCTTCTTTACATCCTCAGGCTCCCGCTCCACACAGGTCTGCCGCCGCCGCCGCTGTGGGGCCTACCTGCTCCGCCGCCTCTTATATGCTCAGGCTCCCGCTCCACACAGGTCCGCCGCCGCCGCCGCTGTGGGGCCTACCTGCTCCGCTGCCTCCGCTTTATATCCTCAGGCTCCCGCTCCACACAGGTCCGCCGCCGCTGTGGGGCCTACCTGCTCCGCCGCCTCTTTATATCCTCAGGCTCCCACTCCACACAGGTCCGCCGCCGCCGCCGCTAAAGTGGGTACATGCTTTCTGCACTGCACTACAGAACCACACAGAGCAAGCAGGAGCCAGGTTTGATTGCTAGTCTGTACTGTGTTAACCTATCTCAGTCAGGGTCTGTGGAGGGCAGAGGGGGCTAACAAAAGGAAAAAAATCATTCAAGGTTCCCATTCCTGATCAGTATCCAGTAATTTAGGAATGTCCAACTTTTGGAGCTGGGGGTCAGACACATGTCAAACCCAGTAAGTTGGCCAGATATGATTACACAGAAATGCAACCCCCAACACAGGAAATCCTACCGCTTCCACAAACAACATCCCGGCTATCATGCTGAAGACTTGTGCTCTAGAACTAGCCGCGCCTCTAGCCAAGCCGTTCCAGTACAGCTACAACACTGGCATCTATCCGACAATGTGGAAAACTGCCCAGGTATATCCTATCCACAAAAAGCAGGACAAATCCAACCTGGCCAATTACCGTCTCATCAGTCTACTCTCAATCATCAGCAAAGTGATGGAATTTGTCATCGACAGTGCTATCAAGTGGCACTTACTCACCAATAACTTGCTCACTGATGCCCAGTTTGGGTTCCACCAAGACCACTCAGCTCCCGACCTCATTACAGCCTTGGTCCAAACATGGGCCCCCTGACTCCACCATTGTATCTGGCTGATCCTCTGGATAGGGAGTTGTGAGTCAGGATAATGACATGGGTAAAAAGGATCTTTGTCACAGAAAACAACCCAGAGCATGAAGTAAAAACAGTGGAACAAATGGGTTGCCTCATGTGTCGCTAGGCTTGAGGAGAAAGAAGATAATGTGGATTATATTTATATACAATGAAGTAGATAGTACAACCCATTTTCATTTTATTAGTTTATTACAGCTAGCATGAAGATGAATAAACAATACTTCAGGTCGATGCTGCACATGGCATGTCACAGGTCAGAAATCACACTAGTTTATCTCAGTGCTCCTTACTATATTTAGTGGGAAATGGCTGGATACCCTCCAAGAAATTGTAGCATTTGGAAGGTATGAGTGAAAAGAAAAGTTTATTTGTACTTGACCTTGTGTTATTTGCCAAGATTGAATATAATAAAAGAGGAGAGAAATAGACAACTAGAGAGATCTGAAATATTCAACGTGGTTAGGGCTCCCCTATGAGAGTATAAGGATAATATGAGGGTAATTTGTCCAGATTTTCAGTTGTTTTATCAGAATGGCTCGATAAGCAGGTTATTACTATGTTTTCTTGTTTTCACATGTATCTATTGAGTTTTTGTCAAGCCTTACTCCCCACCACAGATTCACACAAGAGCTCAGAACTATTTCACTTCAGTGTCAGTGACTGAGGCTGGGCTGATGGGACCGTGGCTGCTTCAGTTCCCATGTTCAAATAACATTGAGAAACCCGAGTGAAGAGCCAAGGCCCATTGGGCCTATGGCGCTATCCTCATATCTTCATTCCCTTTAAGTCTGAAATCAGTGACTTTCACCCTAAGGTGACATAAATCAGGAAGTAATGATTAGGTGATGCCAAACTTGGGTTTTAAAGCCTGAATATTGCAAGAGGAAACAAATACAGAGAGGAATAAAGCTTTCCACAGTTTTGAGAACATGGAAAAGAATTGAGAAGTCAGTGGAAATAAAAATGGGGAGAGATGTGAAACAGACTGCAAGTCGCCATCATCTGTTTTTCACTATCGCGCAGTCAGAATCAGTCCCTGTGTGTCTGTAAGCATATCAGGTAATTCAAGATTAGTTGGTAGGAAGCACACATGTGCAAACGTACATCAGCTTTCATTTGGCAAACCAACATTTAAAGTAATCACAAGCCTCAAATTGTTCTAAAAGAGTAAGCATGCACCATGTGTACTAGGAAAATAATACAAATAAATCTTATCATATCTGTAACAGAGTACTGACACTATGATAAATTATCTACACTGCTGTGGCTAAATTTAATCATTCTACAAATCTAATATGAGGGTATACAGCCAGTTATAATCATCACAGCAAAGTGTTCTAGCTGAAACTTTTCCAAGAAACTGCAATTAATTAGGTATTTGTAAACTTGTAAATCGAATTCACGCCTCAGGTAGTGTGCTGCGTAACTAACAGGCAGACAGAAAGTGGATCACCTCGATTTTGTAAGCTGATGAAGTTACGAAAACACAGCTTGGAAACAAAATCTATTAATTACCTTGGTAGACAGTGGGCATTCATCTAGTAATAAGGTGATCACGGCACGACCCAAAGGGTCTTCTAAAGGGGGGACGTCAATCAACGAGAGGACGACATCCAGCCAACCACAATCTGGAATAAAAAATCAATTTTAATATAAAGTTAGCTGTTACAGGAACACTAGTCAGCTTGGTGTCACTATTACTGTGGTGACTGATGCAAACACACATTTGCAAAGCTGATGATGACATATTAGGACTGATTTAGGGATGCACACTCCCAGTAGGGATCCTCACTCACTGGAAGTGCATGTTGGTGTGCACCCACAATTTGTCCATTTATTAATTTAACCCACTTCCAACCTTACAGTTGGGGCTTACCATGTGAACACTAGACTTACCATATTTCCTCTACCGTCATCTCAAACTGCAACACAGAAATATTGTGACAACTGAAAGTTTATACTGCTTTCATATTTTGAGAAACAGAAAGGGAAACTCCAAAGGTAGTCCTGAGGTGTGTAGGGAAGGTAGGATGATGGGGGAAGAGTCACATACTAAAATATTGTATAAGACTCAAAATTTTAGATTGTTGGATGGCAACTTCCATACCTGAAAGCCACTTGCAGTAGACCGTGGTTTGTTAATGATGCAGATTTGGAGCACTCATGCATGAACTGAAAACTGTGCAAGAAGCACTTTCAGGGCAAGGTTTTGTAAGGGGTTTTCCTCGAGAGATGTCCCTGAGGTTTCTCTCTCTAGAGGCCTCTCTCTCTTGCACAGTAAAACCTTGAGTGGTTCGACCCACTCGCCCCTTAGATTCTGTACTCTGGACTTTGGGGCAGGAACTACAATGTAGAGAAAACTCTTGTAGACCAAGTTTGATGAAACAAAATGAAATTTTATTGCATAAGGAAAAATATCAAATCAAATGCAAGCAGATAAGAGAGTACATAGGAGGGAAAAACACAAAACAAATCATAACGACACAGTACTAACTAAAGCAAATACAGGCATCTTATACTCTACAAAGATCATCATGAAATAAGGAAACACACGGAACATCGAGGGACAACAACTCATGTTAATTGTACCCTTTAAATCCACCCCCTTATTAAACCTATCTAGATCTGATTGTGAAGGGCCAGAAACATGCTCACCAATCCCACTAGGAAGTGCAAGGTTTTGAAATCGAGTCTGTGTTTGGTCCTTTCAGGCGTTTCGTCTCCATGTGGATTGTGGAGCCCCTGCGAGCTGCGCCACAGCTCTCTCCTGAGGTGGGGGTCGGGGGCGGCTGGACACCAGCGGGCCTGGATGTCGGCGGGGTCGAGGATCGTCGGCTCGACCCTGGTCAGAAGAGCCTTGGGCTGGCTCCCATCGCTTCTTCAGTTTCTTTTTATCTCTTCACCCGAGCCGGGGTGGCTGGAAGGTTTCTTCTCTTAGGGTTTTATTTTTTTGTTTCTTCTCCCAAGTTGGGTCAATGGCCTCTCGTTCCAGCAACGGCCCGGGGATGGTCGATGATCTCCCGATGTGTTTCCCCGGGGCGGGACGCTGGCTTCGAAACGGCCTTCTTGATATTAGCTTGGTTCTTCTTCCTCCTCCGATTGCCTGCTTCTTCTTCTGAGTGTCCGGATTCAAGCTGTGTGTCCAACTGCCGAAAAGTCTTCCAGATATACCTTTCTTCCAGAAACTTCCGTCTCCCGCCCAAAATCAGGTTAGTCTTTGTTTTACTTTTGGCGGGCTGGGAGCACAGCGGGGTAGTTATTATATTTTAAAATGTTTTTGATGGCCGGTAAAGGCCCATCTCTGGTCTAGAATGACCTCCATTGTTTTTAATGTCCTGCTGATCTCGTTATCTAGTCCTGGGTGCTGTTCTCATGAATATGAAATTGCCCCCTTTTGTCTGGGTCAACATTTAGATGGCCTCTGTCACCAGGCCGATCTTGACTGGATCTGCATCTAATCCATATGCATACATGTAGGTTTGGTTTCGTTCTCTCAGAAACGGCTTCCAGAACTTGCTGTGGGTTGAATCCACAAAGTTGTCTGAGGTTGCGCAGGAACCATTTTAAAGTGTCTCAATAAGCTGGTCACATGGTATGGCAGCCATTTTGTATGCCCCTTTTTCTGGGCTTCTTTTAAAACAGTCTTTAAAATCACAGCCTCTTCTGCCATTTGATCCTTATTAATACAAAGTCCAATTTTGCGAATCCTACAGTTTTTATTTTAAAAATTGATGTAAAATTTCAAATGCAGGGGTAAAGAAGGTCAATGTATTCTCATGTTATTGGATGGGCACTGGGATTAAGGATTGTTCCTTTATTTGAGAGCTGGAGAAGGGAGTGAGGCAGTGGTGACAAAGGGAGACTCCATTTGTTCCTCAAATAATTACTGCCACTGTATCAGTGGTGGTAAGACTAGCTACAAGATATCTCGAGGCAGACTGAAAGTAAATGTTTCTTGGCCTACATAGTGATCTTTTTGTACTTTGGGGATTGAGTCAGGACTTTTGCTGCTACTTTTATTCAGCTCTGCACAATGTACTGCTTTTCACTCTAGATTTGGATCTTTCAATGAGAATACCTTTATGTTGATGTTATGAAGCGGAGGAGGATGAAAAATAAAAAAGGCTAGGTTGGAGGATTTCAGAGTGAGGCATCACTGAAGGTATCTCTTCCCAACATCTAGACATTCACTCAATGGGCTAGAAATTTGGCTCCTTTGCACCTGCCACTAGCGACTCCGGAGGGCTTATCGCTGCGGAGGCAGAAAAAGCGCCTCCCGAGAAATTCAGCGGGGCGTTACTGAGGCATTACCCGATAGCGCCGTGCCCCCGCCGATAGCACCCTGGGCCACTGCACCACCCACGGCAGAAATTCAGCTGTGTCCTGCAAGGCTGCCACAGGCACTGTCAGTGCCAGCCTCGCGGGTCGTGAACCGGGCCGACTTCCACTCGAGGGGCGGTATTTAAAGGGGAGATGCGGTCCCGACCCACGCCACCATTTTCTTTTTTTGTCTGACCTCCAGGTTGGCCCTCTGTGGTGTGCCGTGGCGTGGTTATGGCCGTCATTGCGTAGCCCGGCACCGCGTCTCGGCTCCGGGCTGCGGCCGCGGCACCATGCCGCCCTGGTGGCCTACTGTGGGCCATCGGAGGCCCTGCAGAGTATACAGCGGCCCTCCCCTTTAACTGAAGGGGAGGGTCGTTGAAATGCGGCAGTGCTCCGCAGAGCCCCCACGGAGCACTGCTGACCACGCCCCAACATCGTCTCGGTTACCGCCCCACCAGGAAGTGGAACACCTGAGACTGCGCTCCACTTCCTGTGCAGGGTGGCAAGCCGAATTTAGCGGCCGGGGCAGTACTTCCACGCCGGATGCTAAATGTCTGGCCTTAATTCGGTTACCACCTCCAAACGCGGTGTAACTGAATTTTGCTCCCAATATGTCTACAGACAAGAAGGTCTTACTTAGGCATCCCAACATCACGAGAAGGGCGCACAAGGAGAGGAAATAGAACAGGAGATGGAGCAGTCAGGTGCCAAAACAAATAAGTCACTGAAGAGTCTGCGTGCAGGTCATCATAATGCTTTCTTCTATGTACTCCTACTCCTCCACGATAATTGCATGCAAGGGTGTGCCCACAAGGAATACCACACCTGCTTCTGAGAATCCCTCACTGTGAGTGTGGGGGTTGAAAATCTCCCTGTGATCTCACAGGCAGAAGCAAGTCCAGGTCTGTGTAGGCAGAATGTCAGAAGGATTGCTGCAAAAAGTCCCTCACAGGTGTAGAAATCGCTACTGAAACTGTCCACATTATTCAGCCTCACAAACTCCTCACTTTTGCCTGTATCAGCTGATCCTGGCAACACCTGTGCCTTACAATTATCAGACTAACATACACCGAGTACAAGTGTCAGACTAACATACACCGAGTACAATTATCAGACTAACATTCACCTAGTACAAGTGTCAGACTAACATACACCGAGTACAATTATCAGACTAACATACACCGAGTACAATTGTCAGACTAACATACACCGAGTACAATTGTCAGACTAACATACACCGAGTACAATTGTCAGACTAACATACCCCGAGTACAATTGTCAGACTAACATACACTGAGTACAATTGTCAGACTAACATACACCGAGTACAATTGTCAGACTAACATACACTGAGTACAATTGTCAGACTAACGTACACCGAGTACAAGTGTCAGACTAACATACACCGAGTACAATTATCAGACTAACATACACCGAGTACAATTGTCAGACTAACATACACCGAGTACAATTATCAGACTAACATACACCGAGTACAATTGTCAGACTAACATACCCCGAGTACAATTGTCAGACTAACATACACTGAGTACAATTGTCAGACTAACATACACCAAGTACAATTGTCAGACTAACAATCTGATTATATATGTAGAAGCAGGAAAACTTGAAGCTGCATCGTCACCAGCCCACATTCTAATATATGTAAATGAGCTCGGTGGGCATGTCATTGGATGAGCTGAAAAGCACAAAGTGATGCAGCGGTGGGGGGGATCAATTTTGGGGTGGAAAACCAGCGTAAATGGCTTTTGCCCATTTGGTGCCAAAAAGAGTTATTTGTCCGATTGTGCACTGAAATTATGTCAAAAAGAGTGAGTGAGGAATTTTTATGCCAATAATTTCAAATCTCAACTGGCAGTTGTTAAGTCTGTGTGTTCCAGTTATGGTTAATATGAATCACTGCACACAGACCACAAGAATAACTTTAACAGGTCTTTACTAGTCAAAGGTCAGGGCTGAACTGAATACAATATTGTTACACAGTGCTTATATACCGGTGTGGTCACCACCGGTATTACGTATCCAGCAGCCAAAGAAAGTAGTACCTTTCTTAAGGTGGACCAGGCTTAAGTTCTCTTAAGGTGGAACAGGTTACATACACCACAATCCTCCCTTTTTAGCTTAACAGTCATATCCCCAAATAAACATAACATATATACATATGTAACTTCAGGTATAACAGTTCAAAGGTTCAGTCTCTCAGGAGGCTTTCTGATTCGGCTTGGATAACGCCTTTCAGTGGTCTCTGATTCTTGTTGTTGAGGTGCCTCCTCTAGTTGGTTGCCAATGTATTGGGTGTCATCATCATCAAATACATTCTCGGCCGAGGTAGATGCTTCAGGTTCATGAACGTCTTCCACAGCTGTCTCTGTCACAACCATGGGTTCGACCCTTGCTCTCGACTCTACCAGTTGATCCGCATGACGCCTTATCACATTATGACCAATATCTACGGTGTACATCAGAGGTCCTTGTCTGGCCCAGATTGTTCCGGACTGCCATTTGTCGTTTCCATAGCCCCTTGCCATCACTGGTTGTCCTACGTCGAAAGTTCGAGTGGTCTTGCTGTTAATATGCCGAAACTGTTTGTTTTCCACTTCCCTCAGCACATTTGGTTTTAACAAGTCCAACTTGGACCGCAACCTCCTGTTATAAAACATCATAGCAGGACTTTGGTTAGTCACGGCATGATCAGCGTTTCTATATGACATCAGGAACTTATCGACCTTGTGTTGCAGCGGAATCTGATCATCATTCATGGCCTTAATAGCCTTTTTGAATGTCTGGACAAATCTTTCAGCCAACCCGTTTGTCGCCGGATGATATGGGGCAGAGGTATAATGTTTAACTCCATTCTTCTTTAAGAATTGTTGGAATTCTTCCGATACAAACTGTGGTCCGTTGTCCGAACAGATCTGTTCTGGCAATCCGTTCCTTGCGAATATTGTTCTTAACACCGCAATTGTCTTTTCTGAAGTAGTGGTATTCATCTTGATGACTTCTGGCCATTTGGAATGTGCGTCCACCGCGATTAGGAACATGGAGTCCATGAATGGACCAGCAAAGTCAATGTGTACGCGTTGCCATGGGGCTGAAGGCCATTCCCATGGGTGCAGCGGTGCTATCGGAGGTGCATTTTGCACTTATTGACACCCAGCGCAGCTTTTCGTTAACTCCTCAATCTGTTGGTCAATACCCGGCCACCATACGTAAGCCCTAGCAAGACTTTTCATTTTAACTCCCCCCAGATGACCTTCATGTAGTTCTTTTAAAACTCTTTCCCTTAACTTGGGAGGAATAATCACTCTTGTCCCGTACATCAAAGTACCATGGCAGACGGACAGCTGGTCTCGCCTTGCCGAGAATGCCGGTAACAGAGGATCACCCCGTGTTGGCCATCCTTTCACTGTCACCTCGTAGACTCTGGACAGTGTCGGGTCGTTCCTGTTTTCTCTTTCAATACTTGCGTTGGTGACAGGTAAACACTCGATAATGGTCGAATGAAATAACTCAACAGGGTCAACTTCCATCGTGTCTTCATCTTCAGGTAGTGGCAGGCGCGACAGGCCATCAGCATTGCCATGCTGTTTCGTACCTTTGAATTCTATCTGATATTGATGTGCCCCTAAGAAAAGAGACCATCTCTGGAGACGCTGTGCTGTCATCACCGAAACACCCTTCTTAGGGTTAAAAATGGACACCAACGGTTGATGGTCCGTCAGAAGTGTGAATTTTTGGCCCTGTTGGTAATGATTAAACTTCTTCACTCCCCATACAAGGCTAAGGGCCTCCCTATCGATCTGCGCATAGTTGCGCTCAGCGGAGGTCAATGATCTGGATGCAAACGCGACTGGCCTTTCCGTGCCATTTGGCAATTTATGTGAGAGCACGGCCCCAATACCATATGGAGAAGCATCACAAGCCAACCGAATAGGCAGTGTCGGGTTGAAGTGAGCCAACACTTCCTCTGAGGTGATCAATTCTTTGCTTTTGCGAAATGCCTTCTTACAGTTTTTGCCCCAGTCCCATGGTACCCCTTTCTGTAAAAGAGCATTCAACGGATGCAGCACCGTGGATAGATTTGGCAGAAATTTATGGTAGTAGTTAATTAATCCTAGAAACGACCTCAACTGAGAGACATTCTCCGGAGTGGGAGCCTTTACAACTGCCGCTATCTTGTCAGGAGACTTATGAAGCCCCTCCCGGTCAATGACATGACCACAGTATGAGATCCGCTTCTGGAAGAACTCACATTTCTGCCTATTTACCCTAAGTCCATACTCTTTCAGTCTGTTGAGCACCAGTTCCAAGTTAGCGAGATGCTGTTCATCACCATCACCTGTGATCAGAATGTCGTCCAGGTAACATTGTGTGCCTGGAATTCCCTGCAATACCTGCTCCATGGCCCTCTGCCAAATTGCTGGAGCTGATGCCACACCAAAAACCAGCCTATTGTACCGGTACAACCCTCGATGCGTGTTGATCGTGAGGTATTGGCGTGACTCTTCTTCAACCTCCATCTGCAAGTACGCCTGCGCCAGGTCTATCTTGGTGAAGTGTTTCCCACCAGACAGTGAAGCGAAAATATCCTCAATCCGTGGAAGCGAATACTGCACCGTGTGAAGCACCGGATTAACGGTGATCTTGAAATCTCCACAGATGCGAACCTTCCCTGGATCTCCTGGCTTATTGTTCGCAGGACGTTTCATAACGGGAACAATGGGTGTAGCCCACTCACTCCAATCTACTTTAGACAGTACCCCTGAACATTCTAGTGCTTCCAGCTCCGCTTCAACCGCAGGTTGTATTGCATAGGGTACCGGTCTGGCTTTAAAAAATTTTGGTTGTGCATGTTCATCAATCTTGATGTTTGCCGTAATTCCTCTCAGTGTTCCCAGTCCCGGCTGGAACACCTCTTTAGCCTCATCCAATATTCTGGACAATCGTTTAGGTTTGACAGCTGTTTCCCCGGAATCTACCGTTAGTGCTTTCAAGGAGTGCCAGTCCATATTCATTTTCCTAATCCACTCCCGTCCTAGTAGTGGTGGACCTCCTTCAGGTAGCACATATAAGTCCATTACTTGGCTTCCTTCGCCCTTGTGGACCACTTCTACCTCTATTTTTCCGATGGGGTACACTCTTTGCCCCGTGTACGTTTTCAATATAATCTCCGTATCCTGTAAGGGAATATGTTGGAATAACCTTCTGTAATCTTTCTTATTCATGACCGTCAATGCCGATCCAGTGTCCAATTCCATTTTTACTTGGACTCCTGCTATCTTAAGAGTGACCCAAATTGTCTGGAGGTCTGTATCCTTACCAACGTTGTGTATTCTTAAGCTATCCAGTTCATTACTGCTAGCGTCTGAATCTGACTTCTGTTCAGTCAAACTGTTCTTTGTCACCTTGTGTACCTTTGCATATTTTCCTTGCGGTGACTTTTTATTGCTGGTCTTCTTTCCTGACCGGCATACATTAACTATGTGGCCAAACCTGCCACACGTTCTGCATTCTTGGTTTTTAAACCAACACTGGTTCTGATCGTGCGTTGTCTTTCCACAACGATAACATTTGACAGAACTCAAACCCAATTTGTTTGTACCGAGTTCCGGTGGCCGTAGCTGCATTACTGCCATGCCTCTCGCTGCGGCCTCGTGTGCTGCTGCCATAGTGACCGCCTTCTCGAGAGACAGCTCATTCTCCTCGAGCAGTCGCCTTTGTGTATCCTGTTTAAATAAACCACACACAAATCTATCTCGAAGTGCCTCTGTCAGTCCCGTTCCAAACTGACAATATTTTGCTAGCTTACGTAATTCCATCAAATATTCAGCATTGTTTTCATTTTGCCGCTGTCTTCTATCGTAAAATTTAAATCGTTCCGCTAGCATCAGCGGCGTGGGGCTAAGATGATTTTTTAGGACAGTAACAATCTGTTCGAACGTCTTATCCGCCGGTTCATCTGGTGATAACAGGTATTTCAATTGCCCGTATGTCTTCGCACCCATTAAGTTTAGTAATGTTAGTGCTTTATCTGTCTCAGGAATTTTATTTGCCTTACAATAGTTTTGTATGCGTTCTACATACATAGCCCAGTCTTCTATATCACTGTCGAAGGCATTAATGTTCCCATGTTTAGGCATCCTTGCAATCTTCTTGAGAAACAAAAAAAAATTCTCTTTTATTTTAAAATGGCGGTTTCCCTCGCTTGTCTTCTTCCCCCGCCTACTAAAATGGCGGCTTCCCGCGCTTGTCTTCTTCCCCCGCCTATGAAAATGGCGGCTTCCCGCGTTTGCCTTTCTCCCCCGCTGGCTGTAATGGCGATTGCCGTATTGCTGCCGTTCGCGCCTCCCCAGCGGTTCTCAATTCGTGCCTCCCAGCCCCTCTTGCAGTCCGGTCCTTTCCACCGGCTGCGGCTGAGTTCTCCGCGTTTTTTTTAAAATTTTCTCCCGCGCCTTACGCTGTCCCGGTCGCTGCGCCTTGTGGCCTCGGTAGCTGCCCGGCCTTTTTCACCGGTCGCGGTCGAGCTCTCTCTCGACGCTGTTGCGTCTCCCAGCCCGCTTGCAGCCCGGTCTTTTACACCGGCTGCGTTTGCATTCACCGCAGCTCCCGTGCCTTACGCTGCCCCAGTCTCAGCGCCTCTGGCCCCGACTTCTGTCCGGCTCTTTTCCCCGGCCGTGGTCGAGTTCTCCGCCCTTATATCCTCCGTTTTCCCTCCCCTACTCCACAGCCAACGTGGCCGACTTGCTGCTCGTCGCTGATCGGCTTACCCACCACCGTGGTAGAAGGGATGATCACTGCCTGTCGCTGATGGAAGGCTTCGTGTCACGATTCTTCCTTTGCTCTTCAGACCCGAGTCTTTTCTCAGCAGGATGATGAGGGCGGATGCCTCTTCTCGACGCCCGTTAAACTGCCTTGGATGTATCTCTGCCGCAGGGTAAGGTCGTACTCGTCGCCACTGTTAAGTCTGTGTGTTCCAGTTATGGTTAATATGAATCACTGCACACAGACCACAAGAATAACTTTAACAGGTCTTTACTAGTCGAAGGTCAGGGCTGAACTGAATACAATATTATTACACTGTGCTTATATACCGGTGTGGTCACCACCGGTATTACGTATACAGCAGCCAAAGAAAGTAGTACCCTTCTTAAGGTGGACCAGGCTTAAGTTCTCTTAAGGTGGAACAGGTTACATACACCACAGCAGTGTAGTGGCGCTTTGTTTTTGTGTTCGAGTGTGCTGTGCTACAAATTAGTCGGTCACAGGTTTGTAAGAATAGTTTTCAACATTGCAAATTCCCATTCTTGACTGTGATAGCAGAATGAGAAGATGCCAGCCACTTTCACCTTGGGGCAGAGGGAAAACTGGAGGGCAAGTCACCTTGTAGATACTGACACATGTGCCTGCAGCCAGCACAAGAAGCGCTGGTAGAAACTTGACAGGAACTATTTTCCGAAACTCTCAGCTAGGAAATGGCATGTGGCATGCAAAGATTTAAAGTACTCCCCCAGACCTTCCATTCCTTGAAAAAAGAAGGGAAGGAATGCATTTTAAAATGAAAGAAAGAAGTTTAAAAAGTTTTTACTTTAAAGCTTTAAGATAAAACCAACCATTTCCTGCCAGTTCATGAAGTACCATTACCGAATAGGGTGGCTCCAGGTCACGAAAAGAAGCAAAAAACATCAATTACTATTTTCTTGTACAGAAGTTACAGCTGTTTAAAGCTTTCTGAAATCTATGTAGAACTAAAAGAGGTGAATTGGTTTGCGGTTGTGTTTGGGCATATACCGGATGATGTGAAAGCTGCATATCCCACCCAAAATTGGTCCTTGAGCTTCATCTGGTTCCCTCCAATTATGGGCCACCTGTCTCGCCAGCTGCAGCCGCAAGGTATGTCCCAAGAAGAGGGAACCAGCAGCGGCCCGCAGTAGTAATAAGAACTCAGGGAAGGTACTCCTGCTCCATTAAGGTACATTGGGGGAAAAATTCGGTTGGTTCGCGCCTCACGTTAGTGCCTTAAGAGGACACTAATGGGGCGCAAAGCAACTAGCGCCCGGGCGCGGCAATGCCTGCGCCGCTCACAAAATTGACAACACATTTTGCAGCGGCGCTAAACAATATCACCCCGATCTCTTAAGCCCGCAAATCCTGATGTCAGTTGAGCGTGCAACGCCCTTGTGGCGCCCCGGACCGGATATTGAGTGGCGCCCCCCTCCTTTCCACCTGGCGCAAGCAACGACAGGTAGGCTGGAACATTTTCCAGTCGGTGTGGGGCTGGGGGGGGCGCTATTTAAAGGCGGCCTCTTCCTGGCTTTTTCTGTGGTAGACATTTTTGCACCACTCATTCTGACAGAGAGAGAGATTCTGAGAGAGAGGAGAGACTTCTGCATAGAGTCAACGCTGTGTGAAGTAGTTTTGGCTACTGAGCATCACTTTGCAGGTACTTTTGGATTTGACCTTCATTACTTTGATTACCAAGAGACTATGGGGGCTGCACTGATTCAGGGCGTCGTCCTGCGCCTGCAGAATCGGAGGCAACAGAGATGTAGAGAAAGAGTGGCAATCATGGCCAGATGGAGGAGGGCCAACAGGCCTCTGCACAGGAGACCTTACCCTCCCAGGGTATTCCGGGAACAATTCTCCTACATTCATTTGTCTGAGGAGCAGTGTTTGCGCAGGCTGCGCTTCAGCAAGGAGGTGGTCACTGAGCTCTGCCACCTGCTGCAGCCAGATCTGCAGCCTCAACTGAGGACCAGGACGTCTCTGTCAGTGGCAGTGAAGGTCACAGTGGCTCTGAATTTTTATGCCACTGGCTCCTTTCAAGCAGCTACTGGGGACATTGTCAATATCTCCCAGTTCACGGTCCATTGCTGCATCCGCCAGGTCACAAATGCCCTCTATAAAAGGAGACACCAGTACATCTCTTTCCCGATGACCCGGGCCAAACAGCATGAACGCGCATTGGGCTTTGCGAGGATAGCGGGCTTCCCCATGGTGCAGGGCGCCATTGACTGCACGCATGTGGCATTGCGGGCACCGCATAAGAATGCAGAGGATTTCCGCAAATGCAAGGGGTTCCACTCCTTAAACGTCCAGTTCGTCTGTGACCAGAGACAGCTGATACTCACAGTCAATGCCCGCTATACTGGCAGCAGCCACGATGCTTTCATCCTGCGCCAGACTGCTGTGCCAGAACTTTTCCAGGCACCGCATCAGCCAAGTGGTTGGCTCCTCGGGGACAAGGGTTATCCACTCTGCACCTGGCTGATGACACCGCTCCGTAACCCCAACACCCCTGCTGAGCTGCGGTACAACGAGAGACATCTCGCCACCAGGAACATCATTGAGCAGACGATCGGCATGCTCCAGCAACTGTTCCACTGTCTGGACCACTCAGGAGGAGCCCTGCAGTACTCGCCTGAGCGAGTCTCCCTCTTCATAGTTGTGTGCTGCATGCTGCATAACCTGGCAATCCTCAGGACCCAGCCAATGCCACCAGGCCTTGGCGCACCACCAGAGGAGGAGGAGGAAGAGGAGGAGGAAGAGGAGGAGGATGATCATCAGCAGCCCCAAGGTGGGAAGGAGGTGTAGGGGGTTTCTCTTGCTTGCTCTGGTCTCCTGCCAGGCTTCTTGCAATAATTACCCTTGAGTGGTTCGACCCACTCGTCCCTACGGTTCTAGACCTTGGACTTAGGTGCAGGGAACTGTAGTGCAGAGAAAAACTCAATAGACCAGGTTGAATAGCACGAAATGGATGCTTTTATTAAACAGTTTGCAGCATTATAAAATACATGTCATAAGCACAGATTAAAGCTACTACAAGCATGCACACATCTATGAACTTGACTCTATGGAAATGGGGAACACACGGCACATCGTAAAAGGGGTGACACATTACAACTACCCTTAACCCCCTCCCCTAGACCTAACTAAGTTTCGACTTGAGGAACTCGGGATCATGCTCACCACTTTCAGAATTGCGAAAAGGGGTTCGCAGTCTTTTTGGCACAGCTTTCCGTCGTCACGTGGATTTGGAAACTTCTGGCGCAGCTTGTTTTCCTCTTGGTTCTCCCGCGATGAGGCTGCCGATACAGCCTTGGTGAGTGCTCGCCACGGATGAATCCGTTACCGGCGTGGTGTTGAAGCACTGAATGCACCTGTGTTACCGTTACCGATGGGCTGTTGAGGCACTGGAGTGCTGGGCCCGGAGTGTCCTTTTATCTCCGGCCTGGATCGTCGTTTTCCCCGAGGGTGTCTTCTCCTTCGGCCTGGGTCGTCGATGATCTCCCGACAAAAGTACCCGGGCCACCCCCGTCGGCTTCCCGTCGTGGCCGAGCCTTGCCTGGCCGAACACCGACCACCCGAAGTGCTGCCTTAACCGAAGAGTCGTAGAAGTTCCGAAGCTACGAATCATCCTGAAGAAGTGTACTACAAGTGAAGCGTAGTGAATCGTGAAGTGAAGCGTCCCGCAGAAGTTCCGAAGCGTACTCCCAAGCGTTGAGCGTGCTGATGGACCTTTTCAATCCACAGTTATACCTTTTTGGAACATTCTTATCTCCCGCCAAATCATAGTCCTGTCTTTGTAATATTTTTGGCGGGCAGAATTCTCTGCAGGGGTGTTTTGCCTTCATAACGGGAGTCGGTGATAGCTGAACTGGCCTTCCTGGGCCGATAATGTCTTTGCTTTGTCACCGTAACTCGGTTTGTATATTGATCGGTCTGGAGATTGCCCTTGATGGCTGTTAAACGGCTTTTCTTTGTACAGTCAATGGGTTTAAGTGTTCATTCAATTGTCCGCCCATTTCTTGATGGGCCTCATCCTGCTACCCAAATCTGTCCTGTACCTATAATCTAATTAATATGTATACTCAGTTCCATGAGTTTCGGTTTCCCGAAACTGGTTCTCGCGGGCTTACTGTCCTCAATCCACAAGCCTGTCTGACTTGCAGTAACAGAAATTCAAATGGTCCCAGAAACTGGTCACGAGGTCCGGCGGCCATTTTGTGTGCCCTTTTATCAAAGGTTTCCCTGTACAAGCATCTTTTGGTCAATAAAACTGTCTTATTGACCCTATTTTACTGCGTGGTTATTAATGAAAATTTCGAATCTTACAGTGGCCCACAATGTTGAAACTGCAAGGGCCGTCCATCAACGGCTGATAGCAAGCTGCTTCTAGGCTCCTACTGAGGAAATGGCTTCTGCCATGGAGAACAACATGAATGAAACCAACCCGCAACCCCTAAGCCGGCCAAGGCAACAATGATTCCAAAGACCAAGCATGTACATTTTGAATGCAAAAACTTATTTATTTTACAAACTCTGTGGGCTAGACTTTTGTGGAGCCGTCAGGCGGTGTTTCAGGCGTGTGGGGGAGGGGAAATCCCGAATTCGGGGGTCCCGACACCATCCCGCCCAAAAACCCACCCCAAGTAAGTTTCAGGGGCGGCGGGTACCCGCCCCGCACTGGGACCCACCGAAACCAGGCGGGAAGGGATTAGTGCCAATTAACTGCCTGTTAACAGGTAGTTAACAGGCAGTTTTTAGCCTAATCCCTATTTTGAGAGGTTTCGTGTGGATTTCCCGACGGCTCCAAACCACGCCAGGTTAGAGCAGGCGGGCCGTTGGGCTGAAGGAGTTGGAGGGGTCGTGATGTCGGTGCTCAGGTGAGTGATGGGTGCATGAGTGCAAAGGTAAGTGTGTTTGGTGTGTGTGAAGTGTGCAAAGAACTTATATTTACCTGTACTTACCTTAACAGCCTTTCTTCCTGTAGCCGTCGGGAGCCCATCACTCAGCCAGAACTGAAAGCTGAACGGCTGCGATCTGTGAAAAGTGACAGCCCTCAGCTTTGAGTGCCGGTAGGAGTTCCAACTGAGTCTGTGCAGAAGGACTCATGTTAGAACTCAGAGTGTTAGTGTTTCACAGCTTCAAACAGCTGTGAAACACTGATATTTCATCTGTCAAGAACTCTTGACAGATGAAATTGCAGTCTGTGACATCACCTGTTGCCAGGTGGCCCTTAATTGGCCTGCTGAGCCCGCTGGGCGGGCTTAACAAGGTCAATCAAGGGAAAATCGCACGGCTTGGCCGGATGCCGAAGTAGGCGGGTCAAAAACCCGAAAGGGGAAGTCCCGCCTTCTTCCCGACAGGTTCGGGAAAATCTACCCCTGTGTGTGTCATTTCTTCATGACAAACTAATAGAAACAAACACAAAAAATCATTCATTAACATAACTGCTTCTCACAACCTGGAGATAATGGCCCAGAAATTCGGGTCGGGGGCTTCCCGCGGGTGCAAGCCCCCGACCTGCACTTACATACCGTGCCAGCTGTTGCGCTGTGGGTCCCCGTGGGATTTCAATCCTGGGCCTGCTCCAACTGCCGGCGCGCAGTGCTTGCGTATCCCAGGGGCACAGTTAGCTTGATGCGTCCCCTGGGATCACGTGGGCCATGGAGAGCCAATCGGAGCAGGGAATGCTTCATTAATAAGTTTGACAGGGAGAGCTGTCAAAACTTATAAATACTACGGGCCCCAAAACATCACTAAATTTTTAAATAAATTTTAAAAAAACATCACATTTTTTAAATAAACTATAAATTACATGAAATAACTATTTTAAACAATAATTTAAATTTTTGAAAAAAATAATTTTATTTTCTAACGGGGCTAAAAATAAACTTACCTTTCTTTAAAGTATTTAAAAATAATAAACCTGTGGAAAAAATGTTTTAATTTTAATTAATTCACCACTTACCTTGTAAAAAGCAGGCCTTGAGTATGGGTCCTGGGCACCATGCTCCATTAGGAGACGTGCTGAGCCACCTCCCTCCACACTCTTCTGTAGTTGCACGGCAAAGGCCTCCTGCCACTCTCAGGGTATAGATCTTTTGCGCTCCACCGCACCAACCAGAGCCTCCAAGGCCCGCTCGCTGAAGTGCTGAGCTCGTTCTCTCACCCTCTCCATAGTCATTGGCTGAAAAATGTAGTCACAGGTCCCTCCAGACAGAGATTCAAGGCTCCAATGAGCAGGGTGTGGCTGGAGAGCAAGATTGACCCTCCCCTTTGAGAACTGTCCGGCGCCGGTGTGTCTGTGTTCCATCGCTAACTGACATTACCTGCGCTGCGCCCGCGCTCTGAGTTAGCGCTTCGCTCCTCGGCCTTTGCGCCTTAAGACAGGTGTGCAGCACCTGATTTAGTGCTCCAATCACCTCCAGGGGCGATAAAAGCCAAGTTTGCAGTCGGAGGTGATAATTAGAGCCAGGCGCTAAGCTTTGCGCCCGGCCGATAATTGCGCCCCAAACGGGGCGATACTGAATTTCTCCCCTATTTTATAAATTAAACTTCCATTTTTGATGGCGGCCTCTGGCTGCATGTGGACCTGTTTATCCTGAATGTAACAGGCCCGATCCCTGAGGGGAAACAAATTTATGAAATGGGTCCAAAAATAGACATTAAGCCACTTATTAGCATATTCAAGACTCGTAATGTTTGCTTTAGGCAGCTGGCAGGCACGATCCTACAGAATCCGAACCAATATGGTGTCAGACGTATTTCTGACGCTGTTCGGGCTCAGGGTTTGGCCCCCTAAATTGGACGTCTGTGCCCCCAGAAAACAGGTGTAATGTGATATAATTTCACCACAACATTATTTTGTGTATATATATTTAATTTTTTACTAAAGGCTTCTGGCAACCAAACTTCCCTTTATATTCCAACAATTATTATTTTCTTTTAAAAGGTAAAGTGTATTCCTTTTTAAATTAATCTCACTGGCATTATTGCTTAATAGAAATGGAAGCTTTAAAAGTCGATGGAAAAATGCCAGAAAGTCTGTTTCTTCACACCTGCTGTTGCTGAAATGTTGATCAAGCACCATGACAAACTGCTTTCAGCTATCAGCACTCCAGAACTTTATCAGTGATAATAAACAGGAGGAAGTCTGTTAATGATTTCACTGTCCTTATACATACTACAGCTTTGAGAATTCTCAGCTCAGAATTTTATTCTGTAGCAGTGTGTGAACATTATGTTGACACCTTTTTGTAAAGTCTGTAAGTTGTGCAGTAAATAACTTCAGAGACTTAGGAGTACAAACAAAACAGGTCTTTACTATTCAGAGGTCTGGGCGATTTCTGCCCTAGTTAACGTATTCCAACCCTTATATACTGGTGTGGTCACTATCGGTATTACAGTATACATGAGCCAATAAATAGTGCCACCCTGAGTCGTGCTCTTAAAGGCGAACGGTTACATTCTATAGTTCCCTTAAAGGTAAACGGTTACATACACAACACTCCTCCCTTTCTAGCTTATTACTTACAGAATCCCATTAAACATACAATCTTCAACTTATATAGACAGTTTGCAGATATACTCTCGATGGAGTCAACGTCATATAACTTCATGTTTAACATAACATAATAACATATATAACTTCATGTCAAAACAGATCACAGATTCAGTCTCTGTGGAGGTTTCCGGATTCTGTCCGGATAACGCCGCAGTGGTGTCGTCATTCCCAGCGGTCCAGTAGGTGTCTCTGGTAAAGTCGATTCAGCTGGAACAACAGTGTCAGGTTTATCTGATTCTAGTATTACTAGATCAGAAGTAGGTGTTCTGGGTACTTCAGTTTCAACATTACTCGGGTAAGGTGGTGAAGTCGACTGTTCATTTGTGGCGGACCCTATGATCTGGTCAACGTGGCGCCTTATTACCTTGTCCCCAATGTCCACCGTGTACATCAACGGTCCTAGCCTTTTTTTAATAGTTCCAGGCTGCCATTTCTCCGTACGGTAGTCCCGGGCCAAAACTTGTTGCCCCATCTGGAAAGATCTGGTGGCCCTTTCATTCATGCCCTGGAATTGCCGGTTCTCTACGTCCCTTCTTACGTTTGGTTTGAGCAAATCCAGCCGGCATCTTAGGCGTCTATTGTAAAACATCATTGCGGGAGTTTGATTCGTGACCGCATGTGTTGCATTTCGATAGGCCAACAAAAAGCTATCCACCTTATGCTGTAAACTTATGTCTTCATTACTCATGGCCTTTATGGCCTTCTTGAAGGTCTGGACAAATCTTTCAGCCAGTCCATTGGAGGCGGGATGGTATGGGGCTGATGTGTAATGTTTAACCCCATTGCTTTTTAGAAATTTCTTAAATTCCTCAGACACAAATTGCGGCCCATTATCGGAACAGACCTGTTCTGGCAGACCATTCCGCGCAAACATTGTCCTTAGCACCGTAATGGTTTTTTCCGTCGTGGTGGTGGTCATCTTAATTACTTCCGGCCACTTGGAGTGGGCATCTACCGCTATTAAGAACATCGAGTCCATGAAAGGCCCCGCAAAGTCGATGTGTACTCTTTGCCAGGGAGATGAGGGCCACTCCCATGGGTGCAGAGGAGCCTGTGGTGGCGCGTTCTGAACCCTCTGACATCCTAGGCAATTCTTCGTTATCTCCTCTATGTCCCCATCGATGCCTGGCCACCACACAAACGCCCTAGCTAGGTTCTTCATCTTTACGCCCCCCAGGTGTCCTTCGTGCAGCTCCTTGAGTATTTTCTTTTGGAGTTTGGGTGGAATCACCACTCTAGACCCACACATCAGGGTTCCTCGACACACAGACAGTTGTGCTTTCCTCTGTGCGAATGCTTGCAGTGTTGGTTCGCACTGCGCTGGCCATCCCTCCACCGTTAAGTCATAGACTCGTGAAAGAGTCGGGTCATTCCTTGTCTCATTTTCGATCATTGAGTTCGTGATCGGCAAACACTCCACTATTGATGAGTGGAACAACTCTACTGGGTCTACTGTCCTCGCTTCTTCTACCATTGGCAATGGTAAGCGTGATAGCCCATCAGCGTTTCCATGTTGCTTGGACCGTTTGTATTCAATATCATACTGGTGTGCCCCAAGTAAGACTGACCATCTTTGTAGCCTTTGTGCTGTCATGTTGGACACGGCCTTGTTCGGGTTAAATATGGACACCAACGGCTGGTGGTCTGTCAGCAATGTGAACCTCTTACATTGCAAGTAATGGTTGAATTTCTTCACGCCCCACACAAGACTGAGGGCCTCCCTGTCTATCTGGGCGTAATTTCGCTCCGCAGGTGTCAAAGATCGGGACGCAAAAGCCACTGGCCTTTCCGAGCCATTTGGTAGCCTGTGCGAAAGTACTGCTCCAATTCCGTACGGTGAAGCATCACACGCCAGCCGAAGGGGTAATGCTGGGTTGAAATGAGCCAACACTTCTTCAGAGGTAATCAACTCCTTGCTTCTGCGAAAAGCCTTTTTGCACTCCTCACTCCACTTCCATGGTGTCTCCTTTCGCAACAGCTCATTCAGTGGATGCAGCACCGTGGACAAATTTGGTAGGAACTTGTGGTAGTAATTGATTAACCCCAAGAATGATCGTAACTGTGACACGTTCCCTGGAGCGGGAGCCTTCACGACTGCTTCTATCTTCTCCGGTGATTTATGTAGTCCCTCGCGGTCAATGATATGACCGCAGTATGAGATTCGTTTTTGGAAAAACTCACACTTATTGCGGTTAACCCTAAGGCCATACTCCTTTAACCTGGTGAGTACCAGTTTCAAATTCGTGAGGTGTTCCTCTTCATCCATTCCCGTGATTAGGATATCATCCAAATAGCACTGCGTGCTTGGAATTCCTTGTAACACCTGTTCCATGGCCCTCTGCCAAATTGCTGGTGCCGAAGCCACTCCAAAGACCAGTCTGTTATAACGGTACAACCCTCTGTGGGTATTGATAGTTAGGTATTGGCGTGACTCTTCCTCAACCTCCATCTGTAAATATGCCTGAGCTAGGTCTATCTTCGTGAAGTGTTTTCCTCCAGCCAACGAAGCGAAAATATCTTCAATCCTTGGCAGCGGGTATTGTACCGACTGAAGCACCGGGTTCACTGTGATCTTGAAATCCCCGCAGATACGGACCTTCCCCGGTCCCCCTGGCTTACTACTTGGTGAGGATTTCATGACGGGTACAATGGCCGTGGCCCACTCACTGTGGTCTACTTTTGACAGAACCCCTGATCGTTCAAGTTCTTCTAGTTCTGCCTCCACTGCTGGTCGTATTGCATACGGTACCGACCTGGCCTTACAAAACTTTGGGCTTGCATGTTCTGCAATCTTGACCTTTGCTTTAATACCTCGTAGCTTTCCCAGTCCTTGCTGGAATACCTCTTTAGCTTCGTCTAATATTCTGGCCAACCGTTCAGGTTTGACGTCCTCTTTTTCGGGCTCCACCGTCATGGTGTTTAGTGCATGCCAATCCATCTTTATTTTCCGGATCCACTCCCGTCCCAGAAGTGGTGGGCCTCCCTCAGACAACACATACAGCTCCAACCGGTGGTGAACTTTATCTTTGTATTTCACCTTGACCTCTATCTTCCCGATGGGGAATACTTTTTGCCCCGTGTATGTCTTCAGTATCAGATCCGCATCCCGTAGTGGAATATGCTTGAAAAACTTTTGATAATCATGCTTATTCATGACCGTCAACGCCGATCCGGTGTCCACTTCCATTTTTACTGGGACCTTTTCAATCGGTAGCGTTATCCAAATAGTTTGACGGTCGGCTTCATTGCTCACGTTGTGAATTCTTAGACCGTCCAGTCCTCTGCCTTTGGCGTGTGTGTCCGACTTCTGTTCCTTCAGACTCTTCCTATTTGCGTCATGTACCTTTCTGTCCCATTTTTGTGAGGACTCATTATTGTTGCACGTCGTTCCTGACCGGCACACTTTAGCTATGTGCCCGATCTTGCCACATTTCCAGCATTCCTGGTTTTTACCCCAGCATTGCTTTTGGTCGTGTGTTGACTTCCCACAACGATAGCATTTGGTGATATTACCTCGTTTAGGCATCTTCTCTTCTCGAGAACAACACAAGTATTTCTTTACTTATTACTTTTCTGAAATTCTTAATAATTTCCAAGATGGCGGTTTCCCGCTTCTTCCTTCTTCTTCAGCGGTTTTTCCCGAAAAATGGCGGCTTTCCCGCGCTTCTCGCTCTCCCCGCCCACTTCAATGGCGGTTTTCCCGCGCTTCTCGGCTCTCCCCGCCCACTTTAATGGCGGTTTTCCGCTTCTTCCCCTGGCGGGAGGGGTACACTTTCCCCCGCGGGCGACGGCCGCTGGCTACCGGTCCCCAGCCTGTGCGTCGGCTTCAGCGCTCTCCGCTGGCTTTCAGACCCCCAGCCCGCGCGTCGGCTTCAGCGCTCTCCGCTGGTTTTCAGATCCCCAGCCCGCGCGTCGGCTTCAGCGCTCTCCGCTGGCTTTCAGATCCCCAGCCCGCGCGTCGGCTTCAGCGCTCTCCTTCCCGCGGCAGGCAACCGGCTCCGGGTACCCCCGATGACGGCGGACAGTTACAGCCTCTGAACTGGCTCTCGGCCAATTCCCGATTTCTCGGCTCTGTCTCACCCGGCCTGCTCCCGGTCTCAGCGCCTCTGGACCCGACTTTGTCTGGCTCCTTTCCCCCTCGACCGTGGTCGAGTGTACCGCCCTTATCCTCTGGTTTTACTCCTTCCTTATTTTCTTTTACTGTTCCCTTACTCACAGTCCGTGGCAGCCTTGCCTCTCTTGTCGATCGGCTCGCTCCTCACTGTGGCAGAAGGGACCGTCAGTGCCTGTTGCAGATGGAAGTTTTCAATGCCAAAATCTTCCTCTTTGCTATCGCTGCAGCCTCGAGTTTTCACCCAGCAGAACGACGAGGGCGGGTGCCTCACTTTGACGCTCCTTAGTTGCTTAGGAACTACTGTTGCCGCAGGGTACGATCGGCCTCGTCGCCATTGTAAAGTCTGTAAGTTGTGCAGTAAATAACTTCAGAGACTTAGGAGTACAAACAAAACAGGTCTTTACTATTCAGAGGTCTGGGCGATTTCTGCCCTAGTTAACGTATTCCAACCCTTATATACTGGTGTGGTCACTATCGGTATTACAGTATACATGAGCCAATAAATAGTGCCACCCTGAGTCGTGCTCTTAAAGGCGAACGGTTACATTCTATAGTTCCCTTAAAGGTAAACGGTTACATACACAACACTTTTGCCTTTCAAGTTCGTTTAGAAAGCTCTGTAAAAATGGTAAATAGAAGAATGCCATATGAGCAAGTTAAGAGCTAATATGTTATTTATGACAAAAGTAATGGCTGGAATGTTAATCGGGAGGCGGGTTGGGAACGGGCAGGGTGGGGGTGTTTCTCGGAAGCGGTCGGGAAACCCGGGAGAACGGATTTCCCGCAGGCCCTGCCGAATTTAACGGCAGGGCCTGAATTGCATTTGAAATCTCTGTTTCACACACACAGCCAGCCAGATGGAGAGGCTGGCTGCCTGCGGGCGGGTAGACCTGCGGCATTAGGCCGCTGAGAGGAGGGAGGGAGGGAACGAATGGGGGCTGGGGACTCATCGGCAGCCAAACTCGAGCATCAGGGGGCTGGACTCGGGCATCAGGGGGCCGGAGTCTGATCGGGGTGGGGGCCGGACTCAAGCATCAGGGGGCCGGAGCCTGATCGGGGTGGGGGCCGGACTCAAGCATCAGGGGGCCGGAGTCTGATCGGGGTGGGGGCCGGATTCGAGAATCAGGGGGCCGGAGTCTGATCGGGGTGGGGGCCGGACTCAAGCATCAGGGGGCCGGAGTCTGATCGGGGTGGGGGCCGGACTCAAGCATCAGGGGGCCGGAGTCTGATCGGGGTGGGGGCCGGATTCGAGCATCAGGGGGCCAGAGTCTGATCGGGGTGGGGGCCGGACTCAAGCATCAGGGGGCCGGAGTCTGATCGGGGTGGGGGCCGGACTCAAGCATCAGGGGGCCAGAGTCTGATCGGGGTGGGGGCCAGACTCAAGCATCAGGGGGCCAGAGTCTGATCGGGGTGGGGGCCGGACTCAAGCATCAGGGGGCCAGAGTCTGATCGGGGTGGGGGCCGGACTAAAGCATCAGGGGGCCGGAGTCTGATCGGGGTGGGGGCCGGATTCGAGCATCAGGGGGCCGGAGTCTGATCGGGGTGGGGGCCGGACTCAAGCATCAGGGGGCCAGAGTCTGATCGGGGTGGGGGCCGGATTCGAGCATCAGGGGGCCGGAGTTTGATCGGGGTGGGGGCCGGACTCGAGCATCAGGGGGCCGGAGTCTGATCGGGGTGGGGGCCGGACTCGAGCATCAGGGGGCCGGAGTCTGATCGGGGTGGGGGCCGGATTCGAGCATCAGGGGGCCGGAGTCTGATCGGGGTGGGGGCCGGACTCGAGCATCAGGGGGCCGGAGTCTGATCGGGGTGGGGGCCGGACTCGAGCATCAGGGGGCCGGAGTCTGATCGGGGTGGGGGCCGGATTCAAGCATCAGGGGGCCGGAGTCTGATCGGGGTGGGGGCCGGATTCGAGCATCAGGGGGCCAGAGTCTGATCGGGGTGGGGGCCGGACTCGAGCATCAGGGGGCCGGAGTCTGATCGGGGTGGGGGCCGGATTCGAGCATCAGGGGGCCGGAGTCTGACTGGGGAGGGGAGGTGGAGAACATCGGGGGGCCGGAGTCTGACTGGGGGGGGGAGGTGGGGAATATCGAGGGGCCGCAGTCTGACTGGGGGGGGGAGGTGGAGAACATCAGGGGGCCGCAGTCTGACTGGGGGGTGGGGAGGTGGAGAACATCGGGGGCCACAGTCTGACTGGCGGGGGCAGGTGGAGAACATCGGGGGGCCACAGTCTGACTCGGGGGGGAGGTGGTGGAGAACATCAGGGGGCTGGAGTCTGACTGGGGGGTGGGGAAGTGGAAAACATCGGGGGGTCGGAGTCTGACTTGGGGGGGGGAGGTGGAGAACATCGGGGGGCTGGAGCCCCCCCGCTGGAGAACCCCAGCGGTTCTCAATTCCCCGACGCTGCTTTGCCTCGCAGCCCCGCTTGCAGCCCGGTCCTTTACACCGGCTGCGTTTGATTTCTCCGCGGCTCTCGTGCCTTAAGCTGCCCCAGTCGCTGCGCCTCTCGGCCTCGATTGCAGCGCGGCCCTTTTACCGGCCGTGGTCGACTTCTCCGCCCTTATTCCTCCGTTTTCCCTCCCCTACTCCACAGCCAACGCGGCCGACTTTCTGCTCGTGTCGCTGATCAGCTTTCCCACCACCGTGGTAGAAGGGATGATCACTGCCTGTCGCTGATGGAGGGCTTCGTGGTCAGAATTTTTCTTTTTAACCCGGGTTCTCGATGCCTCCCGTGCGATGGTGCTCAGCAGGATGATGAGGGCGGATGCCTCTTCTCGACGCCCGTTCTGAGGACGAAGCTGCCTTGGATGTAAAACTGCCGCAGGGTAAGATCGGACTCGTCGCCACTGTTGAGTCTGTGTGTCCCAGTTATGTTTAGGATCAATCACTGTCCAGGGTCTACGAAGTGACAGTGAAGGGATGGCCAGCACATGGTGATCCACTGTTACCGGCATTCTCAGCAAGACGAGAACAGCTGTCCGTCTGTCAAGGAACATTGATGTATAGAACAAGGGTGATTATTCCTCCTAAGTTAAGAGAGAGAGTTCTAAAGGAACTGCATGAAGGTCATCTGGGGGGAGTCAAGATGAAAAGCCTTGCTAGGGCTTATGTGTGGTGGCCGGGTATCGACCAACAGATAGAGGATCTGACGAAAAGCTGCTCAGGGTGCCAAAAAGTGCAAAATGCACCTCCAATTGCACCGCTACATCCATGGGAATGGCCTTCAACCCCATGGCAACGTGTACATATTGACTTTGCTGGTCCATTCATGGACTCCATGTTTTTAATTGCGGTGGACGCACATTCTAAATGGCCAGAAGTGATTAAGATGACTACCACTACCTTGGAAAAGACGATCGCGGTGCTAAGAACGATATTTGCAAGAAATGGATTGCCAGAACAAATATGTTCAGACAACGGACCACAGTTCGTGTCAGAAGAATTCCAGAAATTCATGAAGAAGAATGGGGTGAAACATTATACCTCTGCCCCATATCATCCGGCTACAAACGGGTTGGCCGAGAGATTTGTACAAACGTTTAAAAAAGCAATAAAGGCCATGAGCGAAGATCAGATTCCACTACAACACAAGGTGGACAAATTCCTACTGGCACATCGAAACGCCACTCATGCAGTGACAAACCAAAGGCCTGCCATGATGTTCTATAACAGGAGGTTGCGGTCCAGGTTGGACTTGTTAAAACCAAATGTGTGGAGGGAAGTTGAAAACAAACAGTTCCAGTATATAAATAACAAGACCACTCGGAGCTTCGAAATAGGACAACCAGTGTTAGCCCGGGACTATAAAAACGAGAAATGGCAATCTGGAACAATTCGGGCCAGACAAGGACCCCTGATGTACACGGTAGATATTGGTGAAAATGTAATACGGCGTCATGCTGACCAACTGGTAGAATTGAGAACAAGGGTCGAACCCATGGTTACGGCAGAGACAACCGTGGAAGAAGTTAGTGAACCTGAAGCATCTACCTCAGAAGTGAATGTACCTGAGGATGATGTCCAATCCATAAGAGACCAACTAGATGAGTCACCCCAGCAACGAGAATCAGAGACCCCTGAAAGGCGTTATCCAACTCGAATCAGGAGGCCTCCTCAGAGACTGAATCTTTGAACTGTTTTGCATGAAGTTGTATATATATATATGTTATTATGTTATGTTAAATGGGGATATAACTGTTAAGCTAAAAAGGGAGGATTGTGGTGTATGTAACCTGTTCCACCTTAAGAGAACTACCTTAAGAGATGTACTACTTTCTCTTGGCTGCTGTATACTGTAATACTGTAATACCGGTGGTGACCACACCGGTATATAAGTGTTGTGTAGGGATTTGCTGGGCAGTTCAGCCCTGACCTCCGAATAGTAAAGACCTGTTAAAAGTTATTCTTGTTGTCTGTGTCCAGTGATTGATCCTAAACATAACTGGGACACACAGACTCAACACCGATAATGACGGCACAACGGCTACAGAGGTGGTCCCTTTTCCTAGGGGCACACCAATATGACATCGATTACAAAGGAACTAAACAGCATGGGAATGCTGATGGATTGTCGCGCCTACCGTTGCCGACGGTGGAAGAAGAACTGGCAGTGGATCCAGTGGAGTTATTCCACTCGACTATAGTCGAATGTCTCCCTGTGACGAATGCAAACATAGAAAAGGAAACACGAAATGACCCGACACTCTCCTGGGTCTATGATTTAACGGTGAAGGGATGGCCAGCACATGGCGAACCACTGCTGCCAGCATTCTTGCTGAGAAGAGAACAGCTGTCAGTGTGCAGAGGAACCTTGATGTGTGGATCCAGAGTAGTAATTCCACCCAAATTGAAGGATAGAGTGCTCAATGAGCTTCATGAGGGTCATCTGGGAGGGGTAAAAATGAAGAACTTAGCCAGAGCATTTGTGTGGTGGCCAGGAATCGATAGAGAAATCGAAGAGATGACCAAGAGCTGTGCAGGATGCCAGAAGGTCCAAAACGCCCCACCACAAGCCCCTCTACATCCATGGGAGTGGCCCTCATCTCCATGGCAAAGGGTGCACATTGATTTTGCTGGTCCCTTTATGGACTCGATGTTTTTAATTGCGGTGGATGCACATTCAAAGTGGCCAGAGGTAATAAAAATGTCCTCAACCACCACAGAAAAAACTATCACAGTCTTACGAACCATATTCGCCAGAAATGGGCTGTCTGAACAGATTTGCTCTGACAATGGGCCACAGTTTGTGTCTGAAGAGTTCCGGAGGTTCTTAAAGAACAATGGTGTTAAGCATTACACATCCGCCCCATATCATCCAGCCACTAATGGATTGGCCGAGAGGTTTGCTCAAACATTCAAGAAGGCTATCAAGGCAATGTGTAATGAAGATATACCACTACAACACAAGGTGGATAACGTCTTGTTTGCCTACCGGAATGCGACACATGCGGTTACCAACCAAACTCCAGCCATGATGTTCTTCAATCGAAGACTACGATGCCGCTTGGATTTGGTTAAGCCAAACGTCAGAAGAGATGTGGAGAACAGGTAGTTTCAGAATATGAATGAAAGGCCGACCAGGAGTTTTAAGATAGGTCAACCAGATTTGGCCCGGGACTACCGCACAGAGAAATGGCAGCCAGGAACGATCTGTACACGGCAAGGACCTCTAATGTATACCATGGACGTTGGAGAGAGCATTGTAAGATGCAATGCTGACCAGATTCTAGAGTCACTGGAAAACGTCAACTCCACACCACGATCTGATACACCTGGCGATGAAACCAAAGTACCAATTGCATCTACCGTAGAATCGGTGATATTGGAAGCAGACGAACCAAACAACGACATTGATCCCGACTCAACCTTGCCGGAAGAACCTGGTATCCCAAAGAGGCGTTATCCAGACAGAATCAGGAAGCCTCCTCAAAGACTGAACTTATAATTGCTTAACTTCAACCAATGTATCTAGCAACCGTAATTGTAATCGTAATTAGTTATTATTTAGTTGTTAAATGAATGTTATGTACTGTTTATCTAAAAGGGGAGGAATTGTTGTGTATGTACCTTTAAGGGAATAACTGGTCTCAGACTGCAGTACCGGCAGTGACCACCCCTGTATAAAAGGCCCTAGCAGGCTTCTGTAGTTTCAGTTTCCAGGTTGTCTCCATTCAGTAAAGACTTGTTATAATTAACTCCTGCAGTCCGTGTCTCAATTATACACGGACATAATAGGGGGGCCGCAGTCTGACTGGGGGGAGGTGGAGAACATCGGGGGCCGGAGTCTGACTGGGGGGGGAAGTGGAGAACATCGGGGGGCCGGAGTCTGACTGGGGGGGGAAGTGGAGAACATCGGGGGGCCGGAGTCTGACTGGGGGGGTGGGGAGGTGGAGAACATCGGGGGGCTGGAGTCTGACTGGGGGGGGGAAGTGGAGAACATCGGGGGGCCGGAGTCTGACTGGGGGGGGAGGTGGAGAACATCGGGGGGCTGGAGTCTGACTGGGGGGGAGGTGGAGAACATCGGGGGGCTGGAGTCTGACTGGGGGGGGAGGTGGAGAACATCGGGGGGCTGGAGTCTGACTGGGGGGGAGGTGGAGAACATCGGGGGCCGGAGTCTGACTGGGGGGGGAGGTGGAGAACATCGGGGGCTGGAGTCTGACTGCGGGGGGGAGATGGAGAACATCGGGGGGCTGGAGTCTGACTGGGGGGGAGGTGGAGAACATCGGGGGCTGGAGTCTGACTGGGGGGGGAGGTGGAGAACATCGGGGGGCTGGAGTCTGACTGGGGGGGGAGGTGGAGAACATCGGGGGGCCGGAGTCTGACTGGGGGGAGGTGGAGAACATCGGGGGGCTGGAGTCTGACTGGGGGGGGAGGTGGAGAACATCGGGGGGCTGGAGTCTGACTGGGGGGGGGCGGTGGAGAACATCGGGGGGCTGGAGTCTGACTGGGGGGGAGATGGAGAACATCGGGGGGCCGGAGTCTGACTGGGGGGGGCGGTGGAGAACATCGGGGGGCCACAGTCTGACTGGGGGGGGAAGGTGGAGAACATCGGGGGGCTGGAGTCTGACTGGGGGGGGAGGTGGAGAACATCGGGGGGCTGGAGTCTGACTGGGGGGGGGAGGTTGAGAACATCGGGGGGCCGGAGTCTGACTGGGGGGGGAGGTGGAGAACATCGGGGGCTGGAGTCTGACTGGGGGGGGAGGTGGAGAACATCGGGGGGCTGGAGTCTGACTGGGGGGGGATGTGGAGAACATCGGGGGGCCACAGTCTGACTGGGGGGGGAGGTGGAGAACATCGGGGGGCCGGAGTCTGACTGGGGGGGGAGGTGGAGAACATCGGGGGGCTGGAGTCTGACTGGGGGGGAGGTGGAGAACGTCGGGGGGCCGGAGTCTGACTGGGGGGGCAAGTGGAGAACATTGGGGGGCCGGAGGCTGACTGGGGGGGTGAGGTGGAGAACATCGGGGGGCTGGAGTCTGACTGGGGGGGGAGGTGGGGAACATCGGGGGGCTGGAGTCTGACTGGGGGGGAGGTGGAGAACATCGGGGGGCCGGAGTCTGACTGGGGGGGGGTGGAGAACATCGGGGGGCCGGAGTCTGACTGGGGGGGGGGAAGTGGAGAACATCGGGGGGCTGGAGTCTGACTGGGGGGGGCGGTGGAGAACATCGGGGGGCTGGAGTCTGACTGGGGGGGGAGGTGGAGAACATCGGGGGGCCGGAGTCTGACTGGGGGGGGGCGGTGGAGAACATCGGGGGGCCGGAGTCTGACTGGGGGGGGGAAGTGGAGAACATCGGGGGCCGGAGTCTGACTGGGGGGGCGGTGGAGAACATCGGGGGGCCGGAGTCTGACTGGGGGGAGGTGGAGAACATCGGGGGGCCACAGTCTGACTGGGGGGGGAGAGGTGGAGAACATCGGGGGCTGGAGTCTGACTCGGGGGGAGGTGGAGAACATCGGGGGGCTGGAGTCTGACTGGGGGGGGGAGGTGGAGAACATCGGGGGGCCGGAGTCTGACTGGGGGGGGAGGTGGAGAACATCGGGGGCCGGAGTCTGACTGGGGGGGAGGTGGAGAACATCGGGGGGCTGGAGTCTGACTGGGGGGGGAGGTGGAGAACATCGGGGGCCGGAGTCTGACTGGCGGGGGGAGGGGGAGAACATCGGGGGGCCTGAGTCTGACTGGGGGGGGAGGTGGAGAACATCGGGGGGCTGGAGTCTGACTGGGGGGGAGGTGGAGAACATCGGGGGGCTGGAGTCTGACTGGGGGGGGAGGTGGAGAACATCGGGGGCCGGAGTCTGACTGGGGGGCGAGGTGGAGAACATCGGGGGGCCGGAGTCTGACTGGGGGGGGAGGTGGAGAACATCGGGGGCCGGAGTCTGACTGGGGGGGAGGTGGAGAACATCGGGGGGCTGGAGTCTGACTCGGGGGGGAGGTGGAGAACATCGGGGGCCGGAGTCTGACTGGGGGGGGGAGGGGGAGAACATCGGGGGGCCGGAGTCTGACTGGGGGGGGAGGTGGAGAACATCGGGGGCTGGAGTCTGACTGGGGGGGAAGGTGGAGAACATCGGGGGTCTGGAGTCTGACTGGGGGGGAGCTGGAGAACATCGGGGGCTGGAGTCTGACTGGAGGGGGAGGTGGAGAACATCGGGGGGCTGGAGTCTGACTCGGGGGGGAAGGTGGAGAACATCGGGGGCCCGGAGTCTGACTGGGGGGGGAGGTGGAGAACACCGGGGGCTGGAGTCTGACTGCGGGGGGAGGTGGAGAACATCGGGGGGCCGGAGTCTGACTGGGGGGGGAGGTGGAGAACACCGGGGGCTGGAGTCTGACTGCGGGGGGAGGTGGAGAACATCGGGGGGCCGGAGTCTGACTGGGGGGGGAGGTGGAGAACATCGGGGGCTGGAGTCTGACTGGGGGGGGAGGTGGAGAACATCGGGGGGCCGGAGTCTGACTGGGGGGGGAGGTGGAGAACATCGGGGGCTGGAGTCTGACTGGGGGGGGAGGTGGAGAACATCGGGGGGCTGGAGTCTGACTGGGGGGGGAGGTGGAGAACATCGGGGGGCCGCAGTCTGACTGGGGGGGGAGGTGGAGAACATCGGGGGCTGGAGTCTGACTGGGGGGGGGCGGTGGAGAACATCGGGGGGCCACAGTCTGACTGGGTGGGGAGGTGGAGAACATCGGGGGGCCGCAGTCTGACTGGGGGGGGAGGTGGAGAACATCGGGGGGCCACAGTCTGACTGGGGGGGGAGGTGGAGAACATCGGGGGCTGGAGTCTGACTGGGGGGGGAGGTGGAGAACATCGGGGGGCTGGAGTCTGACTGGCGGGGGGAGGTGGAGAACATCGGGGGGCCGGGGTCTGACTGGGGGGGGAGGTGGAGAACATCGGGGGCTGGAGTCTGACTGGGGGGGGAGGTGGAGAACATCGGGGGGCTGGAGTCTGACTGGGGGGGGAGGTGGAGAACATCGGGGGGCCACAGTCTGACTGGGGGGGGGAGGTGGAGAACATCGGGGGGCCGGAGTCTGACTGGGGTGGGAGGTGGAGAACATCGGGGGGCCGGAGTCTGACTGGGGGGGCAAGTGGAGAACATTGGGGGGCCGGAGTCTGACTGGGGGGGTGAGGTGGAGAACATCGGGGGGCTGGAGTCTGACTGGGGGGGGAGGTGGGGAACATCGGGGGGCTGGAGTCTGACTGGGGGGGAGGTGGAGAACATCGGGGGGCCGGAGTCTGACTGGGGGGGGGGAAGTGGAGAACATCGGGGGGCTGGAGTCTGACTGGGGGGGGCGGTGGAGAACATCGGGGGGCTGGAGTCTGACTGGGGGGGGAGGTGGAGAACATCGGGGGGCCGGAGTCTGACTGGGGGGGGGCGGTGGAGAACATCGGGGGGCCGGAGTCTGACTGGGGGGGTGAAGTGGAGAACATCGGGGGCCGGAGTCTGACTGGGGGGGCGGTGGAGAACATCGGGTGGCCGGAGTCTGACTGGGGGGAGGTGGAGAACATCGGGGGGCCACAGTCTGACTGGGGGGGGAGAGGTGGAGAACATCGGGGGCTGGAGTCTGACTCGGGGGGAGGTGGAGAACATCGGGGGGCTGGAGTCTGACTGGGGGGGGGAGGTGGAGAACATCGGGGGGCCGGAGTCTGACTGGGGGGGGAGGTGGAGAACATCGGGGGCCGGAGTCTGACTGGGGGGGAGGTGGAGAACATCGGGGGGCTGGAGTCTGACTGGGGGGGGAGGTGGAGAACATCGGGGGCCGGAGTCTGACTGGCGGGGGGAGGGGGAGAACATCGGGGGGCCTGAGTCTGACTGGGGGGGGAGGTGGAGAACATCGGGGGGCTGGAGTCTGACTGGGGGGGAGGTGGAGAACATCGGGGGGCTGGAGTCTGACTGGGGGGGGAGGTGGAGAACATCGGGGGCCGGAGTCTGACTGGGGGGCGAGGTGGAGAACATCGGGGGGCCGGAGTCTGACTGGGGGGGGAGGTGGAGAACATCGGGGGCCGGAGTCTGACTGGGGGGGAGGTGGAGAACATCGGGGGGCTGGAGTCTGACTCGGGGGGGAGGTGGAGAACATCGGGGGCCGGAGTCTGACTGGGGGGGGGAGGGGGAGAACATCGGGGGGCCGGAGTCTGACTGGGGGGGGAGGTGGAGAACATCGGGGGGCCGGAGTCTGACTGGGGGGGGAGGTGGAGAACATCGGGGGGCTGGAGTCTGACTGGGGGGGAAGGTGGAGAACATCGGGGGTCTGGAGTCTGACTGGGGGGGAGGTGGAGAACATCGGGGGCTGGAGTCTGACTGGAGGGGGAGGTGGAGAACATCGGGGGGCTGGAGTCTGACTCGGGGGGGAAGGTGGAGAACATCGGGGGCCCGGAGTCTGACTGGGGGGGGAGGTGGAGAACACCGGGGGCTGGAGTCTGACTGCGGGGGGAGGTGGAGAACATCGGGGGGCCGGAGTCTGACTGGGGGGGGAGGTGGAGAACACCGGGGGCTGGAGTCTGACTGCGGGGGGAGGTGGAGAACATCGGGGGGCCGGAGTCTGACTGGGGGGGGAGGTGGAGAACATCGGGGGCTGGAGTCTGACTGGGGGGGGAGGTGGAGAACATCGGGGGGCCGGAGTCTGACTGGGGGGGGAGGTGGAGAACATCGGGGGCTGGAGTCTGACTGGGGGGGGAGGTGGAGAACATCGGGGGGCTGGAGTCTGACTGGGGGGGGAGGTGGAGAACATCGGGGGGCCGCAGTCTGACTGGGGGGGGGAGGTGGAGAACATCGGGGGGCCGGAGTCTGACTGGGGTGGGAGGTGGAGAACATCGGGGGGCCGGAGTCTGACTGGGGGGGCAAGTGGAGAACATTGGGGGGCCGGAGTCTGACTGGGGGGGTGAGGTGGAGAACATCGGGGGGCTGGAGTCTGACTGGGGGGGGAGGTGGAGAACATCGGGGGGCCGCAGTCTGACTGGGGGGGGAGGTGGAGAACATCGGGGGCTGGAGTCTGACTGGGGGGGGGCGGTGGAGAACATCGGGGGGCCACAGTCTGACTGGGTGGGGAGGTGGAGAACATCGGGGGGCCGCAGTCTGACTGGGGGGGGAGGTGGAGAACATCGGGGGGCCACAGTCTGACTGGGGGGGGAGGTGGAGAACATCGGGGGCTGGAGTCTGACTGGGGGGGGAGGTGGAGAACATCGGGGGGCTGGAGTCTGACTGGCGGGGGGAGGTGGAGAACATCGGGGGGCCGGGGTCTGACTGGGGGGGGAGGTGGAGAACATCGGGGGCTGGAGTCTGACTGGGGGGGGAGGTGGAGAACATCGGGGGGCTGGAGTCTGACTGGGGGGGGAGGTGGAGAACATCGGGGGGCCACAGTCTGACTGGGGGGGGGAGGTGGAGAACATCGGGGGGCCGGAGTCTGACTGGGGTGGGAGGTGGAGAACATCGGGGGGCCGGAGTCTGACTGGGGGGGCAAGTGGAGAACATTGGGGGGCCGGAGTCTGACTGGGGGGGTGAGGTGGAGAACATCGGGGGGCTGGAGTCTGACTGGGGGGGGAGGTGGGGAACATCGGGGGGCTGGAGTCTGACTGGGGGGGAGGTGGAGAACATCGGGGGGCCGGAGTCTGACTGGGGGGGGGGGGTGGAGAACATCGGGGGGCCGGAGTCTGACTGGGGGGGGGAAGTGGAGAACATCGGGGGGCTGGAGTCTGACTGGGGTGGGCGGTGGAGAACATCGGGGGGCTGGAGTCTGACTGGGGGGGGAGGTGGAGAACATCGGGGGGCCGGAGTCTGACTGGGGGGGGCGGTGGAGAACATCGGGGGGCCGGAGTCTGACTGGGGGGGGGAAGTGGAGAACATCGGGGGCCGGAGTCTGACTGGGGGGGCGGTGGAGAACATCGGGGGGCCGGAGTCTGACTGGGGGGAGGTGGAGAACATCGGGGGGCCACAGTCTGACTGGGGGGGGGGGAGGTGGAGAACATCGGGGGCTGGAGTCTGACTCGGGGGGAGGTGGAGAACATCGGGGGGCTGGAGTCTGACTGGGGGGGGGAGGTGGAGAACATCGGGGGGCCGGAGTCTGACTGGGGGGGAGGTGGAGAACATCGGGGGGCCGGAGTCTGACTGGGGGGGGAGGTGGAGAACATCGGGGGGCTGGTGTCTGACTGGGGGGGGAGGTGGAGAACATCGGGGGCCGGAGTCTGACTGGGGGGGAGGTGGAGAACATCGGGGGGCTGGTGTCTGACTGGGGGGGGAGGTGGAGAACATCGGGGGCCGGAGTCTGACTGGCGGGGGGAGGGGGAGAACATCGGGGGGCCTGAGTCTGACTGGGGGGGGAGGTGGAGAACATCGGGGGCTGGAGTCTGACTGGGGGGGAAGGTGGAGAACATCTGGGGGCTGGAGTCTGACTGGGGGGGAGGTGGAGAACATCGGGGGGCTGGAGTCTGACTGGGGGGCGAGGTGGAGAACATCGGGGGGCCACAGTCTGACTGGGGGGGGAGGTGGAGAACATCGGGGGCTGGAGTCTGACTGGGGGGGAGGTGGAGAACATCGGGGGCCGGAGTCTGACTGGGGGGCGAGGTGGAGAACATCGGGGGGCCACAGTCTGACTGGGGGGGGAGGTGGAGAACATCGGGGGCTGGAGTCTGACTGGGGGGGAGGTGGAGAACATCGGGGGGCCGGAGTCTGACTGGGGGGGGAGGTGGAGAACATCGGGGGCCGGAGTCTGACTGGGGGGGGAGGTGGAGAACATCGGGGGCTGGTGTCTGACTGGGGGGGGAAGGTGGAGAACATCGGGGGGCCGGAGGCTGACTGGGGGGGTGAGGTGGAGAACATCGGGGGCTGGAGTCTGACTGGGGGGGAAGGTGGAGAACATCGGGGGGCTGGAGTCTGACTGGGGGGGAGGTGGAGAACATCGGGGGGCTGGAGTCTGACTGGGGGGGGAGGTGGAGAACATCGGGGGCTGGAGTCTGACTGGGGGGGGAGGTGGAGAACATCGGGGGGCCGGAGTCTGACTGGGGGGGGAAGTGGAGAACATCGGGGGGCCGGAGTCTGACTGGGGGGGCGGTGGAGAACATCGGGGGCTGGAGTCTGACTGGGGGGGGAGGTGGAGAACATCGGGGGGCCGGAGTCTGACTGGGGGGGGAAGGTGGAGAACATCGGGGGATGGAGTCTGACTGGGGGGGGAGGTGGAGAACATCGGGGGCTGGAGTCTGACTGGGGGGGCGGTGGAGAACATTGGGGGGCTGGAGTCTGACTGGGGGGGGAGGTGGAGAACATCGGGGGCTGGAGTCTGACTGGGGGGGGAGGTGGAGAACATCGGGGGCCGGAGTCTGACTCGGGGGGGAGGTGGAGAACATCGGGGGCTGGAGTCTGACTGGGGGGGGAGGTGGAGAACATCGGGGGGCTGGAGTCTGACTGGGGGGGGGAGGTGGAGAACATCGGGGGCTGGAGTCTGACTGGGGGGGGAGGTGGAGAACACCGGGGGGCTGGAGTCTGACTGGGGGGGGAGGTGGAGAACATCGGGGGATGGAGTCTGACTGGGGGCGGAGGTGGAGAACATCGGGGGGCTGGAGTCTGACTGGGGGGGGAGGTGGAGAACATCGGGGGGCTGGAGTCTGACTCGGGGGGGAGGTGGAGAACATCGGGGGCTGGAGTCTGACTGGGGGGGAGGTGGAGAACATCGGGGGGCCGGAGTCTGACTGGGGGGGAGGTGGAGAACATCGGGGGGCCGGAATCTGACTCGGGGGGGAGGTGGAGAACATCGGGGGGCCGGAATCTGACTGGGGGGGGAGGTGGAGAACATCGGGGGCTGGAGTCTGACTGGGGGGGGAGGTGGAGAACATCGGGGGCCGGAGTCTGACTCGGGGGGGAGGTGGAGAACATCGGGGGCTGGAGTCTGACTGGGGGGGGAGGTGGAGAACATCGGGGGGCTGGAGTCTGACTGGGGGGGGGAGGTGGAGAACATCGGGGGCTGGAGTCTGACTGGGGGGGGAGGTGGAGAACATCGGGGGGCTGGAGTCTGACTGGGGGGGGGAGGTGGAGAACATCGGGGGCTGGAGTCTGACTGGGGGGGGAGGTGGAGAACATCGGGGGGCTGGAGTCTGACTGGGGGGGAGGTGGAGAACATCGGGGGGCCGGAGTCTGACTGGGTGGTGAGGTGGAGAACATCGGGGGGCCGGAGTCTGACTGGGGGGGAGGTGGAGAACATCGGGGGGCCACAGTCTGACTGGGTGGGGAGGTGGAGAACATCGGGGGGCCACAGTCTGACTGGGGGGGGAAGTGGAGAACATCGGGGGGCTGGAGTCTGACTGGGGGGGGAGGTGGAGAACATCGGGGGGCCGGAGTCTGACTGGGGGGGGAGGTGGAGAACATCGGGGGGCTGGAGTCTGACTGGGGGGGGAGGTGGAGAACATCGGGGGGCTGGAGTCTGACTGGGGGGGGAGGTGGAGAACATCGGGGGCTGGAGTCTGACTGGGGGCGGAGGTGGAGAACATCGGGGGGCTGGAGTCTGACTGGGGGGGGGAAGTGGAGAACATCGGGGGCCGGAGTCTGACTGGGGGGGGAGGTGGAGAACATCGGGGGGCCGCAGACTGACTGGGGGGGGAGGTGGAGAACATCGGGGGGCTGGAGTCTGACTCGGGGGGGAAGGTGGAGAACATCGGGGGCTGGAGTCTGACTCGGGGGGGAGGTGGAGAACATCGGGGGCTGGAGTCTGACTGGGGGGGGGAGGTGGAGAACATCGGGGGGCCGGAGTCTGACTGGGGGGGGGAGGTGGAGAACATCGGGGGCTGGAGTCTGACTCGGGGGGGAGGTGGAGAACATCGGGGGGCCGGAGTCTGACTCGGGGGGGAGGTGGAGAACATCGGGGGGCCGGAGTCTGACTGGGGGGGGAGGTGGAGAACATCGGGGGCCGGAGTCTGACTGGGGGGGGAGGTGGAGAACATCGGGGGCTGGAGTCTGACTGGGGGGGGAGGTGGAGAACATCGGGGGCTGGAGTCTGACTGGGGGGGGCGGTGGAGAACATCGGGGGGCTGGAGTCTGACTGGGGGGGAGGTGGAGAACATCGGGGGGCCGGAGTCTGACTGGGGGCGGAGGTGGAGAACATCGGGGGCTGGAGTCTGACTGGGGGGGAGGTGGAGAACATCGGGGGGCCACAGTCTGACTGGGGGGGGAGGTGGAGAACATCGGGGGGCTGGAGTCTGACTGGGGGGGGAGGTGGAGAACATCGGGGGGCCGGAGTCTGACTGGGGGGGGAGGTGGAGAACATCGGGGGCCGGAGTCTGACTGGGGGGAGGTGGAGAACATCGGGGGCCGGAGTCTGACTGGGGGGGGAGGGGGAGAACATCGGGGGGCCTGAGTCTGACTGGGGGGGGAGGTGGAGAACATCGGGGGCTGGAGTCTGACTGGGGGGGGAGGTGGAGAACATCGGGGGCTGGAGTCTGACTGGGGGGGGAGGTGGAGAACATCGGGGGGCTGGAGTCTGATTGGGGGGGGAGGTGGAGAACATCGGGGGGCCGGGGTCTGACTGGGGGGGAGGTGTAGAACATCGGGGGCCGGAGTCTGACTGGGGGGGAGGTGGAGAACATCGGGGGCTGGAGTCTGACTGGGGGGGAGGTGGAGAACATCGGGGGCCGGAGTCTGACTGGGGGGGAGGTGGAGAACATCGGGGGCCGGAGTCTGACTGGGGGGGAGGTGGAGAACATCGGGGGGCCACAGTCTGACTGGGGGGGGGAGGTGGAGAACATCGGGGGCTGGAGTCTGACTGGGGGGGGAGGTGGAGAACATCGGGGGGCCGGAGTCTGACTGGGGGGGAGGTGGAGAACATCGGGGGGCCACAGTCTGACTGGGTGGGGAGGTGGAGAACATCGGGGGCTGGAGTCTGACTGGGGGGGAGGTGGAGAACATCGGGGGGCTGGAGTCTGACTGGGGGGGGAGGTGGAGAACATCGGGGGCTGGAGTCTGACTGGGGGGGGAGGTGGAGAACATCGGGGGGCCGCAGTCTGACTGGGGGGGAGGTGGAGAACATCGGGGGGCCGGAGTCTGACTGGGGGGGGAGGTGGAGAACATCAGGGGGCCGCAGTCTGACTGGGGGGGAGGTGGAGAACATCGGGGGCCGCAGTCTGACTGGGGGGGAGGTGGAGAACATCGGGGGGCCGCAGTCTGACTGGGGGGGGGAGGTGGAGAACATCGGGGGCTGGAGTCTGACTGGGGGGGGAGGTGGAGAACATCGGGGGCTGGAGTCTGACTGGGGGGGGAGGTGGAGAACATCGGGGGGCTGGAGTCTGACTGGGGGGGAAGGTGGAGAACATCGGGGGGCTGGAGTTTGACTGGGGGGGGAGGTGGAGAACATTGGGGGGCCGGAGTCTGACTGGGGGGGGGAGGTGGAGAACATTGGGGGGCCGGAGTCTGACTGGGGGGGAGGTGGAGAACATCGGGGGGCTGGAGTCTGACTGGGGGGGGAGGTGGAGAACATTGGGGGGCCGGAGTCTGACTGGGGGGGGGAGGTGGAGAACATCGGGGGCCGGAGTCTGACTGGGGGGGGAGGTGGAGAACATCGGGGGCCGGAGTCTGACTGTGGGGGGAGGTGGAGAACATCGGGGGCTGGAGTCTGACTTGGGGGGGAGGTGGAGAACATTGGGGGGCCGGAGTCTGACTGGGGGGGGGAGGTGGAGAACATCGGGGGCCGGAGTCTGACTGGGGGGGGAGGTGGAGAACATCGGGGGCCGGAGTCTGACTGGGGGGGGAGGTGGAGAACATCGGGGGGCCACAGTCTGACTGGGGGGGGAGGTGGAGAACATCGGGGGGCCGGAGTCTGACTGGGGGGGGAGGGGGAGAACATCGGGGGCTGGAGTCTGACTGGGGGGGGGAGGTGGAGAACATCGGGGGGCTGGAGTCTGACTGGGGGGGGGAGGTGGAGAACATCGGGGGGCCGGAGTCTGACTGGGGGGGGTAGTGGGAGAACATCGGGGGCCGGAGTCTGACTGGGGGGGAGGTGGAGAACATCGGGGGCTGGAGTCTGACTGGGGGGGGGAGGTGGAGAACATCGGGGGGCTGGAGTCTGACTGGGGGGGGAGGTGGAGAACATCGGGGGGCCGGAGTCTGACTGGGGGGGGAGGTGGAGAACATCGGGGGGCCGGAGTCTGACTGGGGGGGGAAGTGGAGAACATCGGGGGGCCGGAGTCTGACTGGGGGGGGAGGTGGAGAACATCGGGGGGCCGGAGTCTGACTGGGGGGGGAGGTGGAGAACATCGGGGGCTGGAGTCTGACTGGGGGGGGAGGTGGAGAACATCGGGGGGCCGGAGTCTGACTGGGGGGGGAGGTGGAGAACATCGGGGGCCGGAGTCTGACTGGGGGGGAGGTGGAGAACATCGGGGGGCTGGAGTCTGACTGGGGGGGGAGGTGGAGAACATCGGGGGCTGGAGTCTGACTGGGGGGGAGGTGGAGAACATCGGGGGGCCGCAGTCTGACTGGGGGGGAGGTGGAGAACATCGGGGGCTGGAGTCTGACTGGGGGGGAGGTGGAGAACATCGGGGGCCGGAGTCTGACTGGGGGGGGAGGTGGAGAACATCGGGGGGCCACAGTCTGACTGGGGGGGAGGTGGAGAACATCGGGGGGCCGGAGTCTGACTGGGGGGGGAGGTGGAGAACATCGGGGGGCCACAGTCTGACTGGGGGGGAGGTGGAGAACATCGGGGGCTGGAGTCTGACTGGGGGGGAGGTGGAGAACATCGGGGGCCGGAGTCTGACTGGGGGGGGAGGTGGAGAACATCGGGGGGCCACAGTCTGACTGGGGGGGAGGTGGAGAACATCGGGGGGCCGGAGTCTGACTGGGGGGGGAGGTGGAGAACATCGGGGGGCCACAGTCTGACTGGGGGGGAGGTGGAGAACATCGGGGGCTGGAGTCTGACTGGGGAGGGAGGTGGAGAACATCGGGGGGCCGGAGTCTGACTGGGGGGGAGGTGGAGAACATCGGGGGCCGGAGTCTGACTGGGGGGGGAGGTGGAGAATATCGGGGGGCCGGAGTCTGACTGGGGGGGGGAGGGGGAGAACATCGGGGGGCTGGAGTCTGACTGGGGGGGAGGTGGAGAACATCGGGGGGCTGGAGTCTGACTGGGGGAGGAGGTGGAGAACATCGGGGGGCTGGAGTCTGACTGGGGGGGGAGGTGGAGAACATCGGGGGGCCGGAGTCTGACTGGGGGGGAGGTGGAGAACATCGGGGGGCTGGAGTCTGACTGGGGGGGAGGTGGAGAACATCGGAGGCTGGAGTCTGACTGGGGGGGAAGGTGGAGAACATCGGAGGCTGGAGTCTGACTGGGGGGGAGGTGGAGAACATCGGGGGGCTGGAGTCTGACTGGGGGGGAGGTGGAGAACATCGGGGGCCAGAGTCTGACTGGGGGGGAAGGTGGAGAACATCGGGGGGCTGGAGTCTGACTGGGGGGGAGGTGGAGAACATCGGGGGGCTGGAGTCTGACTGGGGGGGAGGTGGAGAACATCGGGGGGCTGGAGTCTGACTGGGGGAGGAGGTGGAGAACATCGGGGGGCTGGAGTCTGACTGGGGGGGGAGGTGGAGAACATCGGGGGGCCGGAGTCTGACTGGGGGGGGAGGTGGAGAACATCGGGGGGCTGGAGTCTGACTGGGGGGGGAGGTGGAGAACATCGGGGGGCCGGAGTCTGACTGGGGGGGGAGGTGGAGAACATCGGGGGGCTGGAGTCTGACTGGGGGGGGAGGTGGAGAACATCGGGGGGCTGGAGTCTGACTGGGGGGGGAAGTGGAGAACATCGGGGGGCCGGAGTCTGACTGGGGGGGGAGGTGGAGAACATCGGGGGGCCGGAGTCTGACTGGGGGGGGAGGTGGAGAACATCGGGGGCTGGAGTCTGACTGGGGGGGAGGTGGAGAACATCGGGGGGCTGGAGTCTGACTGGGGGGGGGAGGTGGAGAACATCGGGGGGCTGGAGTCTGACTGGGGGGGGGAGGTGGAGAACATCGGGGGGCTGGAGTCTGACTGGGGGGGGGAGGTGGAGAACATCGGGGGCTGGAGTCTGACTGGGGGGGGGAGGTGGAGAACATCGGGGGCTGGAGTCTGACTGGGGGGGGAGGTGGAGAACATCGGGGGGCTGGAGTCTGACTGGGGGGGGAGGTGGAGAACATCGGGGGGCCGCAGTCTGACTGGGGGGGGGAGGTGGAGAACATCGGGGGCCAGAGTCTGACTGAGGGGGAGGTGGAGAACATCGGGGGCCGGAGTCTGACTGGGGGGGGAGGTGGAGAACATCGGGGGGCTGGAGTCTGACTGGGGGGGAGGTGGAGAACATCGGGGGGCTGGAGTCTGACTGGGGGGGAGGTGGAGAACATCGGGGGGCCGGAGTCTGACTGGGGGGGGAGGTGGAGAACATCGGGGGCCGGAGTCTGACTGGGGGGGAGGTGGAGAACATCGGGGGGCTGGAGTCTGACTGGGGGGGAGGTGGAGAACATCGGGGGGCCACAGTCTGACTGGGGGGGGAGGTGGAGAACATCGGGGGGCTGGAGTCTGACTGGGGGGGAGGTGGAGAACATCGGGGGCTGGAGTCTGACTGGGGGGGAGGTGGAGAACATCGGGGGCTGGAGTCTGACTGGGGGGGGAGGTGGAGAACATCGGGGGCTGGAGTCTGACTGGGGGGGAGGTGGAGAACATCGGGGGCTGGAGTCTGACTGGGGGGGGAGGTGGAGAACATCGGGGGGCTGGAGTCTGACTGGGGGGGGAGGTGGAGAACATCGGGGTGCCGGAGTCTGACTGGGGGGGGAGGTGGAGAACATCGGGGGGCTGGAGTCTGACTGGGGGGGGAGGTGGAGAACATCGGGGTGCCGGAGTCTGACTGGGGGGGGAGGTGGAGAACATCGGGGGGCTGGAGTCTGACGGGGGGGGGAGGTGGAGAACATCGGGGGCTGGAGTCTGACTCGGGGGGGAGGTGGAGAACATCGGGGGGCTGGAGTCTGACTGGGGGGGGGAGGTGGAGAACATCGGGGGCTGGAGTCTGACTGAGGGGGGAGGTGGAGAACATCGGGGGGCCGCAGTCTGACTGGGGGGGGAGGTGGAGAACATCGGGGGCTGGAGTCTGACTGAGGGGGGAGGTGGAGAACATCGGGGGGCCGGAGTCTGACTGGGGGGGGAGGTGGAGAACATCGGGGGCTGGAGTCTGACTGAGGGGGGAGGTGGAGAACATCGGGGGGCTGGAGTCTGACTGGGGGGGGAGGTGGAGAACATCGGGGGGCTGGAGTCTGACTCGGGGGGGAGGTGGAGAACATCGGGGGGCCGGAGTCTGACTGGGGGGGAGGTGGAGAACATCGGGGGGCCGGAGTCTGACTGAGGGGGGAGGTGGAGAACATCGGGGGGCCAGAGTCTGACTGAGGGGGGAGGTGGAGAACATCGGGGGGCTGGAGTCTGACTCGGGGGGGAGGTGGAGAACATCGGGGGGCCGGAGTCTGACTGAGGGGGGAGGTGGAGAACATCGGGGGGCCGGAGTCTGACTGGGGGGGAGGTGGAGAACATCGGGGGCTGGAGTCTGACTGGGGGGGGGAGGTGGAGAACATCGGGGGCTGGAGTCTGACTCGGGGGGGAGGTGGAGAACATCGGGGGGCCGGAGTCTGACTGGGGGGGAGGTGGAGAACATCGGGGGCCGGAGTCTGACTGAGCGGGGAGGTGGAGAACATCGGGGGCTGGAGTCTGACTGGGGGGGAGGTGGAGAACATCGGGGGGCCGGAGTCTGACTGGGGGGGAGGTGGAGAACATCGGGGGCCGGAGTCTGACTGAGCGGGGAGGTGGAGAACATCGGGGGCTGGAGTCTGACTGGGGGGGAGGTGGAGAACATCGGGGGGCCGGAGTCTGACTGGGGGGGGAGGTGGAGAACACCGGGGGCTGGAGTCTGACTGGGGGGGGAGGTGGAGAACATCGGGGGGCCGGAGTCTGACTGGGGGGGGAGGTGGAGAACATCGGGGGGCCGGAGTCTGACTGGGGGGGGAGGTGGAGAACATCGGGGGGCCAGAGTCTGACTGGGGGGGAGGTGGAGAACATCGGGGGGCCGGAGTCTGACTGGGGGGGGAGGTGGAGAACATCGGGGGCCAGAGTCTGACTCGGGGGGGAGGTGGAGAACATCGGGGGGCCGGAGTGTGACTGGGGGGGGAGGTGGAGAACATCGGGGGGCCGGAGTGTGACTGGGGGGGGAGGTGGAGAACATCGGGGGGCCGGAGTCTGACTGGGGGGGGGAGGTGGAGAACATCGGGGTGCCGGAGTCTGACTGGGGGGGGAGGTGGAGAACATCGGGGGGCCGGAGTCTGACTGGGGGGGAGGTGGAGAACATCGGGGGGCCGGAGTCTGACTGGGGGGGAGGTGGAGAACATCGGGGGGCTGGAGTCTGACTGGGGGGGGGGAGGTGGAGAACATCGGGGGGCTGGAGTCTGACTGGGGGGGAGGTGGAGAACATCGGGGGGCCAGAGTCTGACTGGGGGGGGGGAGGTGGAGAACATCGGGGGGCTGGAGTCTGACTGGGGGGGGAGGTGGAGAACATCGGGGGGCCAGAGTCTGACTGGGGGGGGAGGTGGAGAACATCGGGGGGCCAGAGTCTGACTGGGGGGGGGGAGGTGGAGAACATCGGGGGCTGGAGTCTGACTGGGGGGGAGGTGGAGAACATCGGGGGGCCGCAGTCTGACTGGGGGTGGGGAGGTGGAGAACATCGGGGGCTGGAGTCTGACTGGGGGCTAGGGGGGAGGGGGAGAACATCGGGGGCGTCCTGAAGATCAATGGTGGGGGCTGGCCGGGAAGGCGATCAGAGGCCTGGGAGGGGGGAATCAGAGACCGAGCAGGGGGGATCCAGGAGTGGGTTAGGCAGGGACACTGGATCCAGGAGATAAGTATAAAGGCACTTACTTCCTCGACCCAGCACTCCACGCCTTCCTCCCGACACCTCCGAAACCCGACCAGCCACCGTTAAATTTAAAATGATGGTTACATTTGAGGCATTCCAGCCTCATTATAATATTTAAATGGCTGACCCGCCTCTTGGAGTGGTTTGGCTGCCCGCCCCCCATCCCACCTCCATTAAAACCGGAAGTGGGTGGGTTGGAGGTGGGTTCTGGTCAAGATTCAGATTTTAAACACTTTGGGCTACAAATTTGGTACATTTGCACCTCCCTTTAGCGCCATCCTAATAAAAGCCATTTAATAACACAGAGAATACAGAATAGCAATAATTCCCACAAGTTTTGGGCTATTACCAACTTATTAGAATCAGTAATTAATATAAAGTAACACATGACCACAGGTAGAAAAAAAAAGAAACCCTCCAAAATCGATTGAGAAATAAGGATTCTGCAAATCTGCATATCTGCTGGCCTTCTGCCTTTTCATCAGCTCCTAGCAACCACAAGCACCTGTTTTAATACTGGTCTCAATATGATTGGGTGCAACTGGGACAGTGTCGATGAAAAATGATACGATGTCGCTATTTCGTTATTATGTCATTTTAACGTGCCCGCCCAATATCCTTCCCCACCTGCTCGAGAAAAAGGCTGTAAAACTCAGAGGGGGAGAAATTCGGTTGTTAGCGTCACCTAAAGAGGCTGAGAAGTGGGGTGCTAGCCAATTTCCGGGCGGGCGCAGGGCGCCTAGCGCCTCGCCCCATATTGAGCATGCATTTAGCGCCGGCGCTAAATCTTAGCGCTCGCTTATGGGCGCAGGCTGATTATGACGTCATTTGAGTGTGCAACGCCTTTTGGTGCCCCGGACCGGAAATTCAGTGGCGCCCCCCTCCGTAGCACCTGGCGCTAATAGTGACAGCTTACCTGGAACCTTACCAAGTCGCTCTCGGGCTGGAGGAGCGTTATTTAAAGGGGACTGGTGTGGTTTAAAAGCGGCAGCCATTTTTGGAGCACAACTTCCTCGAGAGCTACAAAGAGTTGCTGAGCTGCACACTGAGAGCCATTTGACCACTGAGCCAGCACAGGCAGACGATCTTCAGCCTTCTGACCATCACCTTGCTGTTGGTGAGCCTTGACAACGGGGAAACTTCCTGTGGGCACTTATTATGGGGGCTACATTGGAGGGGAACATCCTGCTGCTGAATCATCTGGAAAGGGCACTGAGACGCTGGGAGAGGGGGGCGGGTATGGCCAGACGGAGGAGAGCCAACAGACGTCGCCGCAGCAGACCTTACGCTGGCAGGGTTTTCCGACAGCAGTTTTCCTACATGAACATGCCGGAGGAGCAGTGTGTCAGAAGGCTGCGATTTAGAAAGGAGGTGGTGACTGAGCTGTGCCAGCTGCTTCAGCCAGATCTGCAGCCTCAGATAAGGTGCAGGACATCTCTGTCGGTGGCTGAGAAGATGCCTGCTGGCCTGAACTTCTACGCGAGCGGCTCTTCTCAGGCTGCGCGTCAGAGGCTGATCAGAAGTAGCTTCTAGGCCCCTCTCATGGAATGCTTGCTGCCATTCCAAGAACAGGAATGGAACCGGTCTGATACCCCCAAGCCTGTGAAGGGCAAGATGCATGTAAATAGCAGGCATGGCCATTGTAAATGAAGAAAGTGTTTCATTACACAAAATGTGGTTCCTTCAAACATGAGAAAGCTATGGCAATAGAAAGCAAAACTAATACACTGACACATAACTGGCTCTCACACCCGGGAGACTGTCCAAAACATAAATCACATTCCGGCCATCTTCCTTGGCCTTGATCCCACTGCGCCAACCAAAGCATCCAATGCCCCATCAGTGAGGCGTTCCGCCCTCTGCCTCACCCTTTCCATGTCTTGCTAGGCTGGTGCGCCACAGGTAGGCTCCCACCGCTTTGAAGGCCTACAAGGCAGTGAGTGTGTCTGGTGATGCCAATTGACCTGCCCCTTTAAGAGTTGGCCAGCGCCAGTGCATCTCAGGGAAAGTGATTATTGACAGCACCTTCGCTGCACCCCACCGCCGCGAAATTGGGTTGCGCCGCCGGGTTAGCGCCTTAAGAGTAGCGTGCAGCACCTGATTTAGCGCCGCAATCACCTTTAGGGGCGCTGCAACCCAACATCGCGCTAGGTGGCGCTAAATTGCGCCTGGCGCTAAACTTTGCGCATCGCCAGGACTAGCGCCCCAAACGCGGCTATACCGAATTTCTAGGCCAGATCTCGGGCTTGAGTTTCAACAGGCATCACAGTTGAGTACAATCCTGTTTTCGCCCAACGTCCTGGTCTGTATGGTCAACTGTTAACTATCTCAACCTTCTGAGCCATCAGGAGAGTCATGTTTAGGCATTCTACATTCAGTTTCTAGTCAGCGTCTATTCACAACAAAGAAAAACTAGCCAAAAGGTTGTAATTCTATAGATTGCAATGTTTTCCAACAGCAGAACAGTATGAAGAAAGTGGCATGCTTTTTCTAATGTTAGAAATGGGAAACTGAAGATGCTATGATAAAGCCAATTAGGTTATTTACTGATTTTTATCTCATTAAGTGGACCATGTTGTTGTTTCTGCACAATTAGGGAGCTTGCAGGCCTGTTATGCCCAGCTTGGAGCAGTCACTAAAGGAAATAAAGTCTTCATCAAACCCAGAAGCAGCACAGCTGCCATCATTTTTTCTGATGCTAAATCAACTCTATTATGCCACTTTTTAAAAAGCCTATTTTGTGATTTTTGTGCTCTTCAAGGTGAGGGATATTAGTGCTAGGGAATTAAATAGTTTCAATTTTCAGCAACCAGTGTCAACATTGAGAACTCCCAGGTCAGATATGGCATGATTCAAAATAAAGTAAAGCTCTCTTTACTCTGCCCCAACAAGATACTGAGGCCTAGAAATTCGATAGCCCCCGAAAACGGGCGCGGGGATTGGCATGCAATTGATACCCACGCCAGTTCGGACGACTGCAGGCAGCACATAACAATCATGCTGCCTGCTAATTAACATGATTGTAGCGTTCAGCCGAGCCCAAGTTCGTGCGAGGCTAGCTCCTATTAAAGCTAGACTGCACTACTTAAAGGCAGTATGCACTTCTTAAAGTGGAGGTGCCTTCTGCCTGCAACTGGTGATAAACGTGGTTGTGAAGGCTGCTATAAGGAAAACAAGATTGAGTAATGGCTCAACAGGCCAGAGAAAGGGCTCCGAGATTCTCAGATGCAGCACTGGAGGCGTTGGTCCAGGAAGTCAACTCCAGGAGAGAGGTCCTCTTCCCACAAGGGGCCAGGATGATCAGGCAACAGATGAGAGTGCAGCAGGAGCAGATAGCCAATGTGGTCAATGCCAGCAATATAGCCGTGAGGACCTGGACTCAATGCAGGAAGAAGGTTAATGACCTCACATATGTCGTAAAGGTCAGTAAATTCATCTTCAAATGCTACATTCCACGATCTGCACCACTGGCCTCACACACTACTCAATGCACCACACCCCCATCACTCACCTACCAAGAATCTCTACCAAATACGACTTGTTATGAATCTTATGATCCATGAAGACTCATGAAATAACACTGGACGGCCAGCTGGTGGCGCCGTCCAAGGAGTATAAATACTTGGGCGTGGGCCCAGCTTTCCCAGGACATTTTGTAAACAGGAACTAGTGAAAGATAACTAGACCTCCATGTTTTGAAACAAGTTGATTAAAGCCTTGCTTTATACTCAAACCAAGTGCGTAGTGAATTTTATTACGTCAATTTAATCAACTTGGTATCGACTCCACGCTCTGGGTGATTTTGTAACAGCCAGCTACGACTCGAATCGTAGAAGGGAACTCAGACAAGTAATCGATCCAACATGGGGAAACTACTCAGACCCGCCCATCTCGACCTGAACCCGAATTCACTTACAGCTGCTAAGGTATGGAAACACTGGTATCGTACCTTTAGCAACTTCCTTGAGAAGTGTGGTGAGAATGTTCCTAATAAGCTACGAATGCTTGCTAATTATGTATCCCCTCATGTGTTTGACTATATGGAAGACTGTGTAGACTATGACGCCGCTATCCAAATACTACAGCAACTATATGTCAAGTCCCCAAACGAAATTTTTGCTTGGCATCTACTGGCCACAACTCGACAACAACCCAGGGAATCACTTGACTAATTCCTTCAGAAACTTCGCAGGCTCAGCAAGGATTGTAATCTTAAAGCAGTTACAGCTGAGCAGTACCAGGGGGAGTTAATTCGTGATTCCTTAATTAATGGGATTGCGTCTCCCTTCATACGTCAGTGTCTGTTGGAGAATAAAACCCTCAAGTTACAGGCTGCCTATGACCAGGAATGTTCTCTGGACTTAGCAAAGAGGAATGCAGATACCTATCTTTCACCATGTGCACGGGCTGCCACTATCACTTTTAGTGACTCCTTCAATAGGCCTCGGGCGGAAGCCCTCATGGATGATGACTCCAACCTGGCTGATGACAACCCTACCCTAGAAGCCTTCACTGATGACGACCCTGCCCTAGCGGCATCTTGGCAATCTGGAAGGAAGTGTTTCTTCTGTGGAGGTGCGTTCCATTATAGGAAATTTTGTCCTGCTCGTGACGCAACCTGCAATCATTGCAGCAAGAAAGGTCACTTTTCTATGGTATGCCAGTCAAGAGTCTCTGTTAGTAAGAAAGGCCACTTTTCTAAGGTATACCGGTCGAGAGCTCCTGTTAGTTTTACAGCTGCTATCTATGAAACTGCTCTTCCCCCAAGAACCACTACTAAGGTGATGCACTATCAATTACTCATAAAAGACTGAGAGTTAAGAGAGTAACTAAAGGCTTTTATTAACAAAAGAATGAAGGTCTGCCTCGAGTGGCCGACCGGTCCAGAAATACAAAGGGCTGGGGAGCAGTCACCTTTATACTAGGACTTGTGGGAGGAGTCAGCCGAGGCATGTCCAGGCATGTACACAGTGGAATACAAACAGTGGTTTACCACATTCACCCCTTGTTTAAAATTGAGTCCGGCGGGGTGAAGTGTATTAAAACTTAGTGTATTGGAGTCTCTCCGGAGGTCTTGTCTGCTGCTGTGATCGGCATGGCGACGGCAGGGGTAGTGGAGCTTCTGGCGTCGAGTCCTGCGTGGGCTGTGGCACAGGCGTGTCGTCCTCGTAGATGTCGAGCGGGTCGCGGGGCCCAGGCCTGCCGTCTGCTGGGGCTGGATATCGGATCGTGGGGGGGGGTGGTAGTGAGTAGTGGGTTACTGCGGCCCCCGAGGGTGCAAGGTCTCTTATGGAGACTGTGTCCTCCCGCCCGTCCGGGTATGCAATGTAAGCATACTGGGGGTTGGCGTGGAGGAGGTCGACCCTCTCGACCAGGGGGTCCGTTTTATGGGTCCTCACGTGTCTTCTCAGTAGGACCGGCCCTGGGGACGTCAGCCATGGCGGTAGCGATGTCCCCGATGTGGACTTCCTTGGGAAGACAAACATTTTCTCATGAGGGGTGGCGTTAGTGGCAGTGCAGAGCAGTGACCGAATAGAGTGGAGTGCATCGGGGAGCACATCCTGCCAGCGGGAGGTTGGAAGGCTCCTAGACTTTAAGGCTAGCAGGGCGGCCTTCCAAACTGTCGCATTTTCTCTTTCCACCTGTCCGTTCCCCCGGGGGTTGTAACTGGTGGTCCTGCTTGTGGCAATACCCCTAGTTAGCAGGTACTGACGGAGTTCGTCGCTCATAAACGATGAGCCCCGGTCGCTATGGATATAGCTGGGGAAACCGAACAGGGTGAAGAGGTCGTTCAGACATTTAATGACCGTGGCACTGGTCATGTCCGGGCAGGGGATGGCGAACGGGAAACAGGAGTACTCATCAATAATATTGAGGAAGTACACATTGCGGTCGGAGGAGGGGAGAGGCCCTTTAAAATCAACGCTCAGGCGCTCGAAGGGGCGAGTGGCTTTTATCAGGTGGGCCCTGTCTGGTCTATAAAAGTGCGGTTTGCACTCAGCGCAGACTTGGCAGTTCCTGGTCATGGTCCTGACCTCCTCAATAGAGTAAGGCAGGTTGCGGGCCTTGATGAAGTGGAAGAACCTGGTGACCCCCGGGTGGCAGAGGTCATTGTGGCGGGCCCGCAGTCTATCGATCTGCGCGCTGGCGCAGGTGCCACGCGATAGCGCATCCGGGGGTTCATTGAGCTTCCTGGGCCGGTACAAGATCTCGTAATTGTAGGTGGAAAGTTCGATTCTCCACCTCAAGATCTTGTCATTTTTGATTTTGCCCCTCTGCTTGTTGTTAAACATGAAAGCAACTGAACGCTGGTCAGTGAGCAGGGTAAATCGTTTTCCGGCCAGGTAGTGCCTCCAATGACGCACAGCCTCCACAATCGTCTGGGCCTCCTTCTCAACAGCGGAGTGTCTGGTCTCCGGGCCTTGGAGGGTTCGTGAAAAGAAGGCCATGGGTCTCCCCGCCTGATTGAGGGTAGCGGCCAGGGCAAAGTCGGATGCGTCGCTTTCCACCTGGAAGGGGATGGATTCGTCCACTGCGTGCATGGTGGCTTTGGCAATGTCCTCCTTGATACGGTGGAAGGCTAAGCGGGCCTCTGCCGTCAAGGGAAAGGAGGTGGACTTGATCAGCGGACGTGCCTTGTCCGCATAGTAGGGGACCCACTGGGCGTAATAGGAGAAAAACCCTAGGCACCTCTTCAGGGCCTTGAGGCAGTGGGGCAGTGGGAGTTCCATAAGGGGACGCATCCGGTCGGGGTCGGGGCCGATGACTCCATGTTCCACAACACAGCCAAGGATGGCGAGGCGGTTTGTGCGGAATATGCACTTCTCCTTGTTATATGTCAGGTTCAGGAGTTGGGCGGTGCGGAGGAATTTTTCGAGGTTTGCGTCATGGTCCTGCAAGTCACGGCCGCAGATGGTCACATTGTCCAGATATGGGAAAGTGGCCTGCAACGCATTTTGATCGACCATCCGGTCCATCTCCCTTTGGAAGACGGAGACCCCGTTGGTGACGCCAAAGGGAACCCTAAGGAAGTGATAGAGGCGGCCGTTTGCCTCAAAGGCAGTATACTGGCGGTCCTCAGGGCGGATAGGGAGCTGGTGGTACGCTGATTTCAGGTCAATGGTCGAGAAGACGCGGTCTGATTGACCATATCAGCTATGCGGGGGAGTGGGTAGGCATCCAGCAGGGTGTAGCGATTTATTGTCTGGCTGTAGTCGATGACCAGGCGCTGCTTCTCGCCGGTCTTAACGACCACAACCTGGGCTCGCCAGGGGCTGGTGCTGCCCTCAATAATCCCTTCCTTCAGGAGCCGCTCCACTTCGGTTTTAATGAAAACCCTGTCCCCGGCACTGTATCGCCTGCTCTTTGTGGCGATGGGCTTACAGTCGGGGGTGAGGTTAGCAAACAGTGGTGGGGGGGTGACTCTGAGTGTGGAGAGGTTGCACCTGGTGCGCGGCGGGCAATTTGGAAGCTGCTGGCTGCGGACTGTGAGTGGGGGTAGGGGTCCACCGTACGCCATCGTAACACTTTTAAGGTGGCACTGAAAATCTAGCCCCAGCAGGACGGCAGCGCAGAGGTCGGGCAGGACCAGAAGTTTCAAATGATCATACACAGTCCCGTCTACTACGAGTGTCACCACGCAGTAGCCGCCGATGTCCGCCGACTGGGACTCGGAGGCCATAGAAATCCGCTGGTGCGCAGGCAGGACTGGGAGAGAGCAACGCCGCACCGTGTCGGGGTGGATGAAGCTCTCCGTGCTCCCAGAGTCAAAAAGGCAGATTGTATCGTGACCATTTACCTTAATGTCCATTGTGGAACTGGCCAGCTGGTGCGGTCTCGCTTGGTCCAGTGTAACGGATGCCAGCGTAGGGGTCGGTGTGTCACTGCGGGTATCAGATGAGGCGGTGTTGGGGGCCTGCTGCGTTCCGGCTGCCATCCAAGATGGCGGCGTCCATGATCCCCATGTGGCTGGAGGCATCCAAAATGGCTGCTGTACTGGTGGTTCGCACATGGCCGGGGAGGCCCAAGATGGCGGCCCGCATGGCCCACATGCGGCGCTGCTGGGGTTCGGGGTGGCTTTGGCCCTGCAGACGCTAGCGTAGTGTCTCTTCTTCCCGCAGCCCGAGCAGATCGCGTTTTTCGCCGGGCAGCGCGCTCTGGGGTGTTTTGCCTGGCCACAGAAGTAGCATTTCTGGCCTTGGGGCACTGCTGTCTGGCCTTGGGACACTGCTGCGGTAGTTGGGCCGTTGCTGGGGTGTGGCTGGGGTGGCACGGCGCTATGAGGCGGTCCTACCGTGTCCCAGGCTGTCATTCCCCGTGGCGTCCACGGTGCAGAGGAGTAGGCATCCATGCCCCAGTAGGCTGCATCCAATGATAGTGCGAGTTCAGAGGCCTTGTTGAGGTCGAGGTCACTCTGCTCCAACAGTCGCTGTCGGGTGTAATTGGATCTGTGGCCCGCTACAAAAGCGTCCCGGATAAGTTCCTCTGTGTACACGGCGGCCTTTACATCCTTACAACCACAGGCCCGGCCAAGCACAGACAGTGCCTGAAGGTATTCCACGGTCGATTCCCCAGGTTGTTGTTTACGACTCCCCAGAAGGTGCCTGGCGTACACTTCGTTCACTGGGCGCGTGTACTGGTCCTTGAGGAGCTTGATAGCGTCCGCATACGAGGTCGCATCTTGGATGACCGAGTACACTCGGTGGTTCACTTTGGAGGTCAAGACATCCAGTCTGTCCTCGTCCGATTTGATTGCTGCGGAGGCGGTCAGGAATTTTTCGAAACACTTAAGCCAGTGAGTAAACTTGGTGGATGAGTCCGCCTCCCGATGATCTAAGTCCAGGCATGCTGGTGTGAGGATCTTCTCCATTATAAAAATTTTGTTAATAAAATTGATGCGCTATCAATTACTCATAAAAGACTGAGAGTTAAGAGAGTAACTAAAGACTTTTATTAACAAAAGAATGAAGGTCTGCCTCGAGTGGTCGACCGGTCCAGAAATACAAAGGGCTGGGGAGCAGTCACCTTTATACTAGGACTTGTGGGAGGAGTCAGCCGAGGCATGTCCAGGCATGTACACAGTGGAATACAAACAGTGGTTTACGGCATCTTGGCAATCTGGAAGGAAGTGTTTCTTCTGTGGAGGTGCGTTCCATTATAGGAAATTTTGTCCTGCTCGTGACGCAACCTGCAATCATTGCAGCAAGAAAGGTCACTTTTCTACGGTATGCCAGTCAAGAGCCTCTGTTAGTAAGAAAGGCCACTTTTCTAAGGTATACCGGTCGAGAGCTCCTGTTAGTTTTACAGCTGCTATCTATGAAACTGCTCTTCCCCCAAGAACCACTACTAAGGTTACAGCTGTCAAGGGTAAAACTGCCCCTCCTCCCGTCACAGCTGTTTTTCCCCAAAGTCTGTCCCATGCAGCCACAAAGGTTTCGGTAAATGGACACATTCTGAGCGCACTAATCCACTCATGCAGCTCTGACAGCTTCATTAGTGAGCGGGCTGTCAGTAAGTTAAAACTGCGTATTTATCCCTCAGACAGGGAAATTGCAATGGCTCAGACGACACTGACCGCCAATTCTTCCGGCTTTTGTCTTGTCGACCTTATTCTCAATGGCCACACTTATTTCTCCACCCGGCTCGGGGTGCTCAAAAACCTATGCAGTGATGTGCTCCTGGGACAGGATTTCCAGAAACAACACAAAAGGCTCACTTTTGAGTTTAGAGGGTCAAAGCCAGAGCTTACTATTTCCAACGTACCGTTTTGTGCGCTTTCGGCGGCTTCGCTCGACGAGCCCTCCTTGTTTGCCAATCTTTCCCCCCGATGTAAGCCCATAGCCACTAAATCATGGCATTTCAGCCAAGATGATCGATCCTTTATCGAGGCAGAAATCTCTCACCTTCTAGCTGACGGTATCATTGAGCCATGTTCATCTCCCTGGCGGGCTCAAGTCGTCATTGTTAAAAATTCTCTGAAGCAACACAAGAAACGTCTTTGCATCGATTACTCGCAAACTATTAACCAGTATACCGACCTGGATGCCTACCCACTACCACGCATCGATGACATGGTCAATAACCTTGCCAACTACAAGGTATTTTCAACTTCTGATTTAAAGAGCGCATACCATCAAGTGCCATTAAAGGACTCTGACAAAAAGTATACGGCCTTTGAGGCCAATGGTCGGCTTTACCAGTTTTGTCGCCTTCTATTTGGGGTCACCAGTGGGGTGGCTGTCTTTCAACAGGCAATGGCTAGCTTAGTCAAACAGGAGAACTTAACGGACACGTTTCCATATCTAGATAATATCACCATTGCTGGTCCTGACCAAAAGGAGCATGATGCCAACCTCCAGAAATGTTTTGACGTTCTCCGTCGTCGCAACTGAACCTTAAATGAGTCCAAATCTGTGAAATCAGTACCATCAGTCAACATCCTTAGCTACTGGGTGGGCAACAGTGTCATCAAACCAGACCCGGAGCGACTTTGTCCGCTTCAGGAGCTCCCGCCCCCTACGAATCTCGGCTCTCTTCGTCAGGCACTCGGCATGTTCGCCTATTATGCGAAGTGGATAGTTTTTAATGTCCTGGTGATGTCCTTAATGGGCCCTTGATGCTCTTCTCATGAATATGAAACTGTTCCCTTTTGTCTGGTTATACATTTAGATGGCCTTTATCTACAGGCCGATCTCGACTGGATCTGTATCCAATCTATATGTATATGTGGGTGTCTGGTTTTGTTCTCTCAGAAACGGCTTCCAGAACTTACTTTGGGCTGAATCCACAAAGCTGTCTGAGGATTTGCAGGAACCATTTTAAAGTGTCCCAATAAGTTGATCATGGGGTCTGGCGGCCATTTTGAATGCCCCCTTTTTCTGGGCTTCTTTAAAAACTGTCTTTAAAATCATGGCCTCTTCTGCCATTCGACCCTTTATAAGATAAAGTACAATTTTGCAAATCCTACAGAGGCCATTTGGCATTGGCACCACACTCCCTCATATTCACCCTCTACAGATGAGCGCCGCTGCTGGTGCAATCTGGACCTCAAGATCCTCCTGCTCCTCCTCCTCATCTTCCAGCTGATGCTCCTCCTCCTCCACCTCCTGCTCCGAAGAGGCTGTGCACTTTGCGCCTTGCTCCTTGCTCCTCAAGCTCTAATCCTCGTTGCTGTGCTATGTTGGGCAGCGTGCAGCATACAACTATGATTCTGGAGACTCTGGCTAGTGCATACTGAAGGGCTCCTCCAGGTCTGTCAAGGCATCTGAAGCGCATCTTGAGCATGCCTATTGTTTGCTCTATGACACATCTGGTGAACATGTGGCTTTCATTATAATGCTCCTCGGCCTCACTGCTTGGCCTCCTCCAGGGTGTCATGAGCCACGTCTTTAATGGATAGCCCTTGTCTCCAAGCAGCCAGCCAGTAAGTGGGTTTGGTGGTGAAAAGAGCTGAAGGAGGGTGGACTTGCGCAGGACGAAAGAGTCATGACAGCTGCCAGGGAATTTGGCGCACATATGCATGATGATTTTCCATAGGGTTGCAGATGAGCTGCACATTGAGGGAGTGGAAGCCCTTGTGGTTCACAAACTCTCCTGGGTGATATGGGGGTGCCCTGATGGCCACATGTGTGCAGTCGATGATGCCCTGCACCTGTGGGAAGCCAGCCAGAGCAGCAAAGCTGAGCGCACGCCCAATAACACTGGCTTCATCAGTGGCAAAGTTCACATAATTGGCTGACTTGTTAAACATGGCATCGGTCACCTGGGTGATGCATCTGTGGGCCGCCGACTGTGAGATGCTGCAAATGTCTGCTGCAGATCCATGGAAGGAGCCTGAGGCGAAGAAGTTGAGGGTGCTGGTGACTTTGATAACCACTGGTAAGGAGTGTCCACCAGGTCCTCTAAGCTGCAGGTATTGCTCCAGTAAACTGCCAATGTCTGCGACGATCTGGCACGATAGCCTGAGCCTCCTTTGGCACTGTTGCTCCATCATGTTGCAAAAGCTCATCCTCTGCCTGTATACCCTGTGTTGGGGGTATCGCCTCTGGTGCGGTGCAGCCCTGCGCTGATGCTCTCTGTCCTGTGCAGCATCAGGTTATTGAGAAGGTTGATGGTGATGTTGCTGCTGCTGCTGGTAGTGGGGCTCATCCTGGACCGATTCTGAGGACCAAGGTGAAACAGTATAAACGACACCCATGCTGATTTAATAAATGGCAGGCCAAGTAGAGATCAGAGGACCAATCTGTCAAGGTTGTGATAGTTACTAGCAATGTGGTGTGAGTGGCTTCTGAGGTTGCAGAAAAGACTAGCAGGGGGCTAAATTTGGTTGATTTGCGCCTCCCGGCGCTAACGGGGTGCAAATTTACTAGCGCCTGGGCGCAGCGCCGCGAACGCCTCCTGCAAAATTCAGCGGGAAGTTACCAGCAGCGCTAACCGTTTGCGCCACATGACGCTGCACCACCGGTGATGACATCATCACCATGCACAGCGCCCCGCTCACACTCGGCTATAATATTGGGTGGCGCCCCCCAACTTACCGTCGGACACTATGTCCGCTGGGGTCAGGGGGGCCTAGCTGTGGCCAGGGCAGTGCTAGTTAAAGGGGAGGTGGCGGGTGGCCATTTTTGTTGCTGGCCGCCTGCCAGCACCTGCCCCCGTTGCTGTCCCCAGCCCCCGTGAAGCTCCCCCGCGGGATGCCGGCTGCTCTCCATGAGCCCGGCACTCCTCTTGAGTGCCGGGCTCATTTGCCAGCACTCCCAATCCCTGGTGGCCCAGCTAGGCGCCGAGGCGTGCTGCGCCAGGCCCCACCCCTTTAATATTGGCTCGCAGTGCCCCAAGAGGATGCGGGGAGCTTCCAGTAGTGCCCCTCCTCCCTCTCGGGGCGCTACATCGGAAAATCGGCCGCGGGGGCGCTAACTTTTTCGGGGCGCAACCCAATTTTTACCCCGCAAACTCTAGACACCTAAATCTGTGCTCAATGTGGAGTCAGCAAGAGCCTTTCCCTTGGGCAAGTGGGAAGGTATCACATGGGAGTATTTATTTGGATTTCAGTGCTCCCCATTAATGACATTGCTCAATGGCCACTGACATGTTGACAGATGCGTGATTCCCGTGGTCACCCAGTAAAAATCTAAAGGCCTGGTTAAAATCCCATTCAGGGTCTCACAACAAGGATTTAATGAGCTTAATTAGGTCATCCGTCTCTCTCGATCGGTTCCATGGCGCACTGGCAAATGTGCCCGAGTTAAAGGCACGAGGAGGTGTGATGACGGCGAGTTCCCAACGAGCTTGCAATTTCGGCAACTTTTACTGCCGACCCACCTCCAAACCCACACGCTCGGCAGTGAGAAAACTCCCGCCAGGGTATTGAGTTGTATTAATAGAACCATTCAGTATAAATGAAAGGACACCATTTTGACGCCATAGAGGTTGCTGTTCAGACCGCATCTGGAGTACTGTGCCCAGTTTTGTCCCCCGACAAGGTGGGTGATATAATGGCCTTGGAAAAGGTCCAGAGGAAAGCTGCAGAAAAGATTTCTAGCTTTTAAAGGACCTCAGCTACTCGGATAGGCTCAAGAACCTTGGTCTATTTACTTTACAGAAGCGTCGACTTAGAGATGACCTGACAAGGTCTATAAAATAATTAAAGGGCTGGATAGCGTCCCTATTGATAGATTTATCCAGTTTAACAGATTGGGGAGGACTGGGGGCACAAGTTTTATACTATGTCAGAATAGGAATAGACTGGATGTTGGGCGGTTCTTCTTCTCCCAGATAGTAATGAACCTCTGGAATAGACTGCCGGCTGGTGTGGTGGGTGCTGACTCTCTGCAGGCCTTCAGGTGGGAGCTGGACTGGTTCTTGACTGGGACAGAGATCGCAACATATAAATAACACTTGGTGCATGTGATACCCTAGCCTGGTTAATATTGCCTGAGGGTGTCGGAGAAGAATTGGCCCAGGGATTTTTAAATCTGTTTTTTGCCGCTCCCAGGAGATTACATAGCTGCGGGGTTGGGCGGGGGGTGGTTGAGATATGGAAGAAATGTTTAGTCATGATGGTCAGGCCATCATGGTGTGGGGCAGGCTTGATGAACCAGCTGGGCTTTTCTTGCCCGTTAATTTCGTATGTACATACTGCCCCACTGGAGTATTATTTCAAATATTTATCATTATGAAAAGTTCTTTCTTACATCTCTTTTAAATGTATGTCCTCTTAATTTAAATGTACTTCTTCTAGTCATATTTTCCTGGCTAAAGTAATATCCTGCATTTATTGAACCTGTACCATTTATTATTCATTATAGCTCAATGAGGCTGACTGTTAATTGCCTTCTTTCTAGACTATAGAACATTCTGTTTTTTATTATTATTATAAATACTCTCTGGCCTGTCCCTTAGAACAGACTCCATTACTTAACAGGTATTCTTCCAGAATGGATTTCATTTTGATGCTTTTACTGTTAGACTAATGGCCCAGTAATTACCTAAACAGTTTTGTCATCCTTTTTAAGTATAGACATCATATTTCCTTGCTTCCAGTCCCGCACCACACCAATACCCAGTGATTTCTCTATGACAATAGACAGTACCCAACAAATCTCCTCCCTTGTTTTTAAGATACTTTTGGGGAAAAATTCAGTATCGACCCATTTGGGGCGCGATTATCGGCCGTGTGCAAAGTTTAGTGCCTGGCGCTAATTATCGCCTCCGACTGCAAACTTGGCTTTTATCACCACTGGAGCTGATTGGAGCGCTAAATCAGGCGCTTCACACCTGTCTTAAGGTGCAAAGGCCGAGGAGCGAAGCGCTACCTCAGAGCGCTGGCGAAGCTCATGTGATGTCAGTCAGCAATGGAACGCAGACACAATGGCACCGGCCAGTTCTTAAAGGGGAGGGTTGATCTTGCTCCCATCCACATCCTGCTCATTGCAGCCTTGAATCTCGGCCTGGAGAGACCTGTACATCAAATCTGCTGGAAAGAACAGTGGAGAGACCCAGGGAAAGAGCTCAGAGTGCAGCACCCACAGATTCTTCTAAATCGATACAAGGAAGGGCAAATCAAAATGAACCTGCAAAGTGCTGCTCAGTACCCAAAGCTCCTAAACACAGCGTTGACTCTCTCCAGAAGTCTCTCTCTCCCTCTCTCAAAATGCATGGTGCAAAAATGTCGCCAACAAAAAAAGGCAGGAAGCGGTCGCCTTTAAATAGCGCTCCCCCAGTCCCTTCCTGACTGCAAAATGCTCCCCTCAACCTGTCGTTGCTAGTGGCAGGCGGTAAGGCAGGGGGCGCCATTCAATATCCGGTCCAGGGCGCTACCGGGGCGTTGCACACTCGACTAACGTCACGATCTGCCAGCACAGGAGATCGTGGCGGTAGTGTTTAGCGCTGCCGCAAAATGTCTAGTTAATTTTGTGAGCGGCAGAAACATCGCCGCGCCCGGACGCGAGTTGCTTTGCGCCCCATTAGCGCCCTCTTAAGGCACTAATGGGAGGCACAAAATGTGGTAAACCACTGTTATTGTTGTTCACCGTTGTTGTTGCACACTGTTGTACCTATGCATGCCTCAGCATGTCTCTGCTGGCTCCGCCCCTGGCTCCACCCACAGGCCCAGGTATAATGGTGACTGCTCTGCAGCCCCCTGCCTTCTTGGAACCCAGTCAACCACGAGAGGCATGCTCTGTTCTTTGCTAATAAAAGCCTTTTAGTTACTCTCCTAACTCTCCGTCTTTTATGAGTAATTGATAGCACATCAATTTTACTAGCAAAAACAAAATGTTGGCAACAAACGCTGAGCAGCAGGCTGCTGCACCAAATGCTGAGCAGCAGGAGCTGCTGCGAGCCCTCAGACCAACATGCCTGGACCTAGACCCCCAAGAAGCGGGTTCGGCTACCAAATTCGCGCATTGGCTGCGTTGCTTCGAGGCTTACCTGCAAGCCTCAAATGTGACCCTGGACGAAAACAAGCTGGAAATCCTGGCCTCAAAGGTGAGCCACCAAGTTTATACAATAATCCAGGACGCGACGACCTGCGCGGCGGCTATCGATCTGCTAAAAGGGCAATACGCACGCCCGGTAAATACGGTCTATGCCAGGCACCTCTTAAGATCCCGCAGACAGCAGCCCGGGGAATCGGTGGAGGCCTTCCTACGGGCACTACGGATACTCGGCCGAGGCTGCGATTGCAAAGAAGTATCAGCCGCAGCTCACACGGAGGGACTGATCCGAGACGCTTTCGTTGCGGGTCTAAGGTCCGACTACTCCCGGCAGAGACTGTTGGAAAAGGGAGAAATGGACCTGAGAAAGGCAGTGTCCCTCGCGCTCTCGCTCGACGCGGCCCACAGGAATATGGACGCCTTCTCCCCTAACCGCTCCGCAACGTGGACGCCACAACCTTGGGTCATGGGACCGCCACCTTCAACTGCTGCTGCGCTGTCCAAGGCACAGAAATGTTATTTTTGTGGCCAGGCAAAACACCCCAGAGCACGCTGCCCGGCGAGAAACGCTACCTGCTCCGGCTGCGGGAAGAAAGGACACTATGCCAGTGCCTGCAAAGGTAAAACCGCTAACGCCAGCAGCGCTGCGTGCGAACCGTGGGGGCAGCCATCTTGTCCGCCATCTTGGGCTCCCCCAGCCACGTGAGGATCGGGATCATGGGCGCCGCCATTTTGTCCGCCATCTTGGACGTCTCCAACTTCAACCACGGGGGACCCGGACTCAACCACCGCCTCATCTGATGACCACATCGACTCGCTCGACCATACGCTGGCCTCCGTGACGCTGGACCAATCTCTCCCTCATCAACTGTCCAGGTCCATGATGGACATTACGGTAAACGGCCGCGCCACTACCTGCCTTTTTGACAGCGGGAGCACGGAGAGCTTTATCCACCCCGACACGGTGCGCAGTTACTCTCTCCCGGTCCTGCCGACGCGCCATCGGATCTCTTTGGCTTCCAAAGCCCAGTCAGCGGACGTCGGTGGCTACTGTGTAGTGACCCTTTCAGTACGGGGCACAGAATACAAACATTTTTAACTTCTGGTCATGCCACATCTCTGCGCTGCCGTTCTACTGGGGTTGGATTTTCAGTGCCACCTTAAGAGTGTCACATAAGCGTACGACGGACCCCTCCCCCCACTCACAGTCTGCAGCCAGCAGCTTTTAAATCGCCCGCCGCGCACCATTTGCAGCCTCTCCACCCTTAAAGACCGCCCCCCCTCCTTGTTCGCTAACCTCACCCGCGACTGTAAGCCCATCACTACCAAAAGCAGGCGTTACAGTGCCGGGGATAGGAGCTTCATTAAATCCGAGGTAGCGAGACTCCTGAAGGAAGGGATTATTGAAAGTAGCACCAGCCCATGGCGAGCACAAGTGGTGGTAGTGAAGACTGGCGAAAAACAGCGCCTAGTTATTGACTACAGCCAGATGATCAATCGCTACACCCAACTAGATGCATACCCACTCCCCCGCATATCTGACGTGGTCAATCAGATAGCACAATACCGGGTGTTCTCGACGATTGATCTGAAGTCGGCATACCACCAGCTCCCCATCGGGGCTGAGGACCACCAGTACACAGCTTTTGAAGCTGACGGTCGTCTCTACCACTTCCTCAGAGTTCCCTTCGGCGTCACCAACGGGGTTTCAGTCTTCCAACGGGAGATGGACCGGATGGTTGACCAGAACGCGCTCCAGGCCACTTTCCCCTATCTAGACAACGTCACCATCTGCGGCCACGACCAGCAGGACCATGGTGTTAATCTAGAGAAATTCCTCTGTACGGCCCAGCGGCTGAACCTAACATACAACAAGGACAAATGTATGTTTCGTACCACGCGCCTTGCCATTCTTGGCTGTGTAGTGGAGAACGGAGTCATCGGCCCCGATCCCGACAGGATGCGCCCCCTTATGGAGCTCCCCCTCCCCCACTGCCAAAAAGCACTGAAGAGATGCCTAGGGTTTTTCTCGTACTATGCTCAGTGGGTGCCCAACTATGCGGACAAAGCCAGGCCCCTCATCAAGTCCACCTCCTTCCCCCTGACAGCAGAGGCCTGTGCAGCCTTCACTCTCATAAAAAGAGATATTGCGAGGGCCACGATGCACGCAGTGGATGAGTCCATCACTTTCCAAGTGGAGAGCGACGCATCCGACTTTGCCCTAGCTGCAACCCTTAACCAGGCGGGGAGACCCGTGGCCTTTTTCTCAAGGACCCTCCAGGGCCCCGAGATTCGTCACTCCTCTGTCGAAAAGGAGGCCCAGGCCATTGTGGAAGTTGTGCGACATTGGAGGCATTACCTGGCCGGAAAACGATTTACCCTGCTCACTGACCAGCGTTCAGTAGCTTTTATGTTTAATAATAAGCAGAGGGGCAAAATCAAGAATGACAAGATCTTGAGGTGGAGAATCGAACTCTCCACCTACAATTACGATATCTTGTACCGGCCCGGGAAACTCAATGAGCCCCCAGATGCCCTATCACGTGGTACATGCGCCAACGCGCAGGTTGATAGACTGAAGACCCTCCACAATGACCTCTGCCACCCGGGGGTCACCAGGTTTTTTCACTCCATCAAATCCCATAACCTGCCCTACTCCATCGAGGAGGTCAGGACCATGACCAGGAACTGCCAAATCTGTGCCGAGTGCAAATCGCATTTTTATAGGCCAGACAGAGCAAGCCTGATCAAAGCCACGCGCCCCTTTGAATGGCTGAGCGTCGATTTTAAAGGGCCCCTCCCCTCCTCTGACCGCAATGTGTACTTCCTCAACATAATTGACGAGTACTCCCGTTTCCCGTTTGCCATCCCTTGCTCAGACATGACCAGTACCACGGTCATTAAATGTCTGAATGACCTCTTCGCCTTGTTCGGTTTCCCTAGCTATATTCATAGCGACAGGGGCTCATCCTTTATGAGCGATGAACTTCGTCAGTACCTGCTCGCGAGAGGCATTGCTACAAGCAGGACCACCAGCTACAACCCCCGGGGGAATGGCCAGGTGGAAAGGGAGAATGCGACGGTCTGGAAGGCAGTCCTTTTAAACTTGAAATCTAAGGGCCTTCCGACCTCTCGCTGGCAGGAGGTCCTCCCTGCGGCGCTCCATTCCATTCGGTCACTGCTCTGTACAGCCACCAATGCCACCCCTCATGAGAGAATGTTCTCCTTCCCCAGGAAGTCCACAGCGGGGATCTCGTTACCGACATGGCTGACTTCTCCAGGACCCGTCCTACTGCGGAAGCACGTGAGGTCCCATAAGACGGACCCCCTGGTCGAGAGGGTTAGCCTCCTCCATGCCAACCCTCAGTATGCTTACGTGGTGTACCCGGACGGGCGGGAGGACACAGTCTCCATACGAGACCTCGCACCTTCGGGTGCTCCCGAAACACCTCCTTCGCCACCCACCACTACCCACGCCTACCCCCAGTACGCTTACGTAGCGTACCCGGATGGGCGGGAGGACACAGCCTCCACACGAGATCTCGCACCTTCGGGTGCCCCTGAAACACTACCATTGCCATCCACCACTACCCACAACCCAACCCCGCTAGACGGCATGCCGCAGCCCCAGGACCCGTCATTGACCACCCAACCACTCAATGAGACGCCTGATTCAACGTTGGATGCTGCACCATCACCGCCGCCACCACGACGATCAGGACGGCATACAAGGCCACCTGATAGACTTACCTACATGAACCTTTAGTACACTTCACCCCGCCGGACTCAATTTTAAACAAGGGGTGAATGTGGTAAACCACTGTTATTGTTGTTCACCGTTGTTGTTGTTGTTGCACACTGTTGTACCTATGCATGCCTCAGCATGTCTCTGCTGGCTCCGCCCCTGGCTCCACCCACAGGCCCAGGTATAAAGGTGACTGCTCTGCAGCCCCCTGCCTTCTTGGAACCCAGTCAACCACGAGAGGCATGCTCTGTTCTTTGCTAATAAAAGCCTTTTAGTTACTCTCCTAACTCTCCGTCTTTTATGAGTAATTGATAGCGCATCACAAACCAACTGAATTTTGCCCCCTTGCAACCTGGCTGTGGCAACTTGTTAGTCTTAAGTCCCTTTAACTTTTTTAAGGGGGAGAAATTCGGTATCGCCCCGTTTGGGGCGCAATTATTGGCCAGGCGCCAAGTTTGGCGCCTGGTGCTAATTATTGCCTCTGACTGCAAACCTGGCTTTTATCACCCCTGGAGGTGATTGAAGTGCTAAATCCGCTGCTGCACACCTGTCTTAACACGCAAATCTGTTTTTTGCCTCTCCCAGGAGATTACATAGCTGCGGGAGTGGGCGGGGGGTGGTTGAGGTAAGGAAGAAATGTTTAGTCATGATGGTCAGGCCATCATGGTGTGGGGCAGGCTTGATGAACCAGCTGGACTTTTCTTGCCCGTTAATTTCGTATGTACATACTGCCCCACTGGAGTATTATTTCAAATATTTATCATTATGAAAAGTTCTTTCTTACAGCTCTTTTAAATGTATGTCCTCTTAATTTAAATGTACTTCTTCTAGTCCTATTTTCCTGGCTAAAGTAATATTCTGCATTTATTGAACCTGTACCATTTATTATTCATTATACCTCAATGAGGCTGACTGTTAATTGCCTTCGTTCTAGACTATAGAACATTCTGTTTTTTATTATTATTATAAATACTCTCTGGCCTGTCCCTTAGAACAGACTCCATTACTTAACAGGTATTCTTCCAGAATGGATTTCATTTTGATGCTTTTACTGTTAGACTAATGGCCCAGTAATTACCTAAACAGTTTTGTCATCCTTTTTAAGTATAGACATCATATTTCCTTGCTTCCAGTCCCGCACCACACCAATACCCAGTGATTTCTCTATGACAATAGACAGTACCCAACAAATCTCCTCCCTTGTTTTTAAGATACTTTTGGGGAAAAATTCAGTATCGACCCGTTTGGGGCGCCATTATCGGCCGTGTGCAAAGTTTAGTGCCTGGCGCTAATTATCGCCTCCGACTGCAAACTTGGCTTTTATCGCCCCTGGAGCTGATTGGAGCGCTAAATCAGGCGCTTCACACCTGTCTTAAGGCGCAAAGGCCGAGGAGCGAAGCGCTACCTCAGAGCGCTGGCAAAGCTCATGTGATGTCAGTCAGCAATGGAACGCAGACACAATGGCACCGGCCAGTTCTTAAAGGGGAGGGTTGATTTTGCTCGCCATCCACATCCTGCTCATTGCAGCCTTGAATCTCGGCCTGGAGAGACCTGTACATCAAATCTGCTGGAAAGAACAATGGAAATACCCAGGGAAAGATCTCAGAGTGCAGCACCCACAGATTCTTCTAAATCGATACAAGGGCAAATCAAAATGAACCTGCAAAGTGCTGCTCAGTACCCAAAGCTCCTAAACACAGCGTTGAATCTCTCCAGAAGTCTCTCTCTCCCTCTCTAAAAATGCGTGGCGCAAAAATGTCACCAACAAAAAAAGGCAGGAAGCGGTCGCCTTTAAATAGCGCTCCCCTAGTCCCTTCCGGACTGCAAAACGCTCCCCTCAACCTGTCGTTGCTAGCGGCAGGTGGTAAGGCAGGGGGCGCCATTCAATATCCGGTGCAGGCGCTACTGGGGCGTTGCACACTCGACTAACGTCACGATCTGCCAGCACAGGAGATCGTGGCGGTAGTGTTTAGCACTGCCACAAAATATCCAGTTAATTTTGTGAGCGGCACAAACATCGCCGCGCCCGGACGCGAGTTGCTTTGCGCCCCATTAGCGCCCTCTTAAGGCGCTAATCGGAGGCACAAATCAACTGAATTTTTGCCCCTTGCAACCTGGCTGTGGCAACTTGTTAGTCTTAAGTCCCTTTAACTTTTTGAAGGGGGAGAAATTCGGTATCGCCCCATTTGCGGCTCAATTATTGGCCGGGTGCCATGTTTGGCGGCTGGTGCTAATTATTGCCTCTGACTGCAAACCTGGCTTTTATCACCCCTGGAGGTGATTGGAGTGCTAAATGAGGCGCTGCACACCTGTCTTAACACGCAAAGGCTGAGGAGCGAGGCGCTAACTCAGAGCGCGGGTGCAGCGCATGTGATGTCAGTTAATGATGGATCACAGACACACTGGTGCCAGCCAGTTCTTAATGGGGAGTTTTGATCTTGCTCTCCAGCCACACCCTACTCATTGGAGCCTTGAATCTCGGCCTGGAGAGACCTGTGCCTAAATTTTCCAGCCAATGACTGTGGCAAGGTGAGAGAACGAGCTCAGCAAGCGGGCCTTGGAGGCTCTGGTTGGCGCGGTGGAGCGCAGAAGATCTATACTCTACCCTGACAGTGGCAGGAGGCCTTTGCCGCGCGACTACAGAAGATTGTGGAGGGAGGTGGCTCAGCACGTCTCCGCCTGGAGCATGGTGCCCAGGGCCCATACTCAATGTCGCAAAAAGTTCAACGAGCTTGCAATTTCGGCAACTTTTACTGCCGACCCACCTCCAAACCCACACGCTCGGCAGTGAGAAAACTCCCGCCAGGGTATTGAGTTGTATTAATAGAACCATTCAGTATAAATGAAAGGACACCATTTTGACACCATAGAGGTTGCTGGTCAGACCGCATCTGGAGTACTGTGCCCAGTTTTGTCCCCCCACAAGGTGGGTGATATAGTGGCCTTGGAAAAGGTCCAGAGGAAAGCTGCAGAAAAGATTTCTAGCTTTTAAAGAACCTCAGCTACTCGGATAGGCTCAAGAACCTTGGTCTATTTACTTTACAGAAGCGTCGACTTAGAGATGACCTGACAAGGTCTATAAAATAATTAAAGGGCTAGATAGCGTCCCTATTGATAGATTTATCCAGTTTAACAGATTGGGGAGGACTGGGGGCACAAGTTTTATACTATGTCAGAATAGGAATAGACTGGATGTTTTGCGGTTCTTCTTCTCCCAGATAGTAATGAACCTCTGGAATAGACTGCCGGCTGGTGTGGTGGGTGCTGACTCTCTGCAGGCCTTCAGGTGGGAACTGGACTGGTTCTTGACTGGGACAGAGATTGCAACATATAAATAACACTTGGTGCATGTGATACCCTAGCCTGGTTAATATTGCCTGAGGGTGTCGGAGAAGAATTGGCCCAGGGATTTTTAAATCTGTTTTTTGCCTCTCCCAGGAGATTACATAGCTGCGGGGGTGGGCGGGGGGTGGTTGAGATATGGGAGAAATGTTTAGTCATGATGGTCAGGCCATCATGGTGTGGGGCAGGCTTGATGAACCAGCTGGGCTTTTCTTGCCCGTTAATTTCGTATGTACATACTGCCCCACTGGAGTATTATTTCAAATATTTATCATTATGAAAAGTTCTTTCTTACAGCTCTTTTAAATGTATGTCCTCTTAATTTAAATGTACTTCTTCTAGTCCTATTTTCCTGGCTAAAGTAATATTCTGCATTTATTGAACCTGTACCATTTACTATTCATTATACCTCAATGAGGCTGACTGTTAATTGCCTTCTTTCTAGACTATAGAACATTCTGTTTTTTATTATTATTATAAATACTCTCTGGCCTGTCCCTTAGAACAGACTCCATTACTTAACAGGTATTCTTCCAGAATGGATTTCATTTTGATGCTTTTACTGTTAGACTAATGGCCCAGTAATTACCTAAACAGTTTTGTCATCCTTTTTAAGTATAGACATCATATTTCCTTGCTTCCAGTCCCGCACCACACCAATACCCAGTGATTTCTCTATGACAATAGACAGTACCCAACAAATCTCCTCCCTTGTTTTTAAGATACTTTTAGGGAAAAATTCAGTATCGACCCGTTTGGGGCGCCATTATCGGCCGTGTGCAAAGTTTAGTGCCTGGCGCTAATTATCGCCTCCGACTGCAAACTTGGCTTTTATCGCCCCTGGAGCTGATTGGAGTGCTAAATCAGGCGCTTCACACCTGTCTTAAGGTGCAAAGGCCGAGGAGCGAAGCGCTACCTCAGAGCGCTGGCGAAGCTCATGTGATGTCAGTCAGCAATGGAACGCAGACACAATGGCACCGGCCAGTTCTTAAAGGGGAGGGTTGATCTTGCTCGCCATCCACATCCTGCTCATTGCAGCCTTGAATCTCGGCCTGGAGAGACCTGTACATCAAATCTGCTGGAAAGAACAATGGAAATACCCAGGGAAAGATCTCAGAGTGCAGCCCCCATAGATTCTTCTAAATCGATACAAGGAAGGGCAAATCAAAATGAACCTGCAAAGTGCTGCTCAGTACCCAAAGCTCCTAAACACAGCGTTGAATCTCTCCAGAAGTCTCTCTCTCCCTCTCTCAAAAAGCGTGGTGCAAAAATGTAACCAACAAAAAAAGGCAGGAAGCGGTCGCCTTTAAATAGCGCTCCCCCAGTCCCTTCCTGACTGCAAAACGCTCCCCTCAACCTGTCGTTGCTAGTGGCAGGCGGTAAGGCAGGGGGCGCCATTCAATATCCGGTCCAGGCGCTACCGGGGCGTTGCGCACTCGACTAACGTCACAATCTGCCAGCACAGGAGATCGTGGCGGTAGTGTTTAGCGCTGCAGCAAAATGTCTAGTTAATTTTGTGAGCGGCACAAACATTGCCGCGCCTGGACGCTAGTTGCTTTGCGCCCCATTAGCGCCCTCTTAAGGCGCTAATCGGAGGCGCAAACCAACTGAATTTTTGCCCCTTGCAACCTGGCTGTGGCAAGTTGTTAGTCTTAAGTCCCTTTAACTTTTTGAAGGGGGAGAAATTCGGTATCGCCCCGTTTGCGGCACAATTATTGGCCGGGTGCTAAGTTTGGCGGCTGGTGCTAATTATTGCCTCTGACTGCAAACCTAGCTTTTATCACCCCTGGAGGTGATTGGAGTGCTAAATGAGGCGCTGCACACCTGTCTTAACACGCAAAGGCCGAGGAGCGAGGCGCTAACTCAGAGCGCGGGCGCAGCGCAGGTGATGTCAGTTAATGATGGATCACAGACACACTGGTGCCAGCCAGTTCTTAATGGGGAGTTTTGATCTTGCTCTCCAGCCACACCCTACTCATTGGAGCCTTGAATCTCGGCCTGGAGAGACCTGTGCCTAAATTTTCCAGCCAATGACTGTGGCAAGGTGAGAGAACGAGCTCAGCAAGCGGGCCTTGGAGGCTCTGGTTGGCGCGGTGGAGCGCAGAAGATCTATACTCTACCCTGACAGTGGCAGGAGGCCTTTGCCGCGCGACTACAGAAGATTGTGGAGGGAGGTGGCTCAGCACGTCTCCTTCAGGAGCATGGTGCCCAGGGCCCATACTCAATGTCGCAAAACGTTCAACAACCTCACTTAGTCATCAGGGCGAATGGCTTTTTTTCAATACCTCTCCATCCCTCCATCTCAACCTTACTCTATGACAAGAGGGTCTTAAAATCCTAATGCCCAACACTCATCCAACACCTATGGCCCTCTGATAAAACACACACGCACATTCCACACCTTGCATACAGTAAGGGCTATTCAACTATGTGAGGCACATCAGGCAAGACCATGGCTGTATATTGTAAGGGCTATTCAACTATGGGAGGCACATCAGGCAAGACCATGGCTGTATATTTACTCAGACGCCATCCTTTTTCTTGCAGGCCAAGCTATCTCATAACAGGAGACAGCAGCAACGGACGGGTGGAGGGCGGCCTCAGCTGCAATCCCTCAGCGCTCTTGAGGCACGCGTCCACAGGATTGTGGCAAGCCAGGCGATTGGTCTCGTCGCCCCTGGAGAGGTCGACCCCGTTACGGACAGCAATGGTGAGGTCATCAGCTTTCTCTCCTCTCTCATTCCACTTTTCCCTCACAACACCAGCCTTTGACACTTTCAATCCAGCTTACTAAATTGCTCCACTCCTTCCTCCCTTACTGCCCCCTGTCCTCACGCTAAAGCCACTCTTGTACCTCCCTGCTTTCAGATGGTGATTCACCAGATGAGGAGACGGGCCCTCAAGCTGCCAGTGGGAGCGAAGCTGCAGGCGAGGAGGAAGAGGAAGCCAGAGCCTCAGTGCCAGCATTTTCCGAGGAAGCCCATGCCCACACTGGGAACATGTCTTCCCTGGAGGGGAGCAGGGGGGAAGGGTCTGATGAGGGAGAAGCCCCAGGACCCAGCGGGCTACAGCAACACAATGGTGGTAGGGAAGCTCGGGGGCTTCTCCCCGGAGGGAGAGTAGGCCAGCGAGTCCTGCTGCACTGGACGCAGAGGAGGAGCGGCTTATCGCTGAAAAGAACACCCAGGTGGAGCAAAGGCACACTGAGCTCATGGGTGCAGTGGGAAGGGTGCCCAAAAGCATTGATGCACTGGCAAGGAGTGTGGAGCACTACTCTGTAGCACAGGCGGATGCCACACAAATGCTTAGTGCTGCAATTCAGTCACTGGCTGCCGTGATCCCATCTCAGACTGGTCTCATGCAGTCTCAGATTGAGGCCACGTAAGCACTGACTGCTGCCATTGTCGCTGGTTCGGACACATTTCCCCGGGGCTCTCACCGCACTACAGCAGGCCAGCAATCTGTGCTCCAGCAGATTGCTCCCTATTCTAAGGTGCTGCCCCGTGGGAGTGGCAGTGTGTCGGTCGAGCAGGGTGGTGCTGTCCTCTCTCAAGAGGACAGCATTCCTGTTGCCACCACTGTCGCTTCCCCATTGCACTTGCCACTGCCTGTAGCCCAGACTGCTGCCGCCCATGCAGAGTTGGTGCAGTCTGCAGCCGGGCCCTCCAGTCCCAGAGCTGGTCAAGGCCGTCCTTCAAGGACATCTGTAGTCTCAGGTTCTGACATTCAGCAGCTTTCCACTAGCCTTGCTGCAGCCACTGGGACCCCCTTACAGAGGAGCAGTAGGGTGGGAAGGGGGGAAGTGCGCAAGGGAAGGAGATCACCCTCGAAGGGCAAAAAGTAGGAGGTCTGACAAAATGTTGGGAATGTTTTTATTAAAGGCTGAGGTTGGTGTTAAAACTTTTGTTTAGTGTTTTGGCCATTATCTCCAGGTTGTGAGAACCAGTTATGTTAATGAATGATTTTTTGTGTTTGTTTCTATTAGTTTGTCATGAAGAAATGACAAATGACACACACAGAGTTTGTAAAATAAAAATGTTTTTGTATTCAAAATGTACATTTTTGGCCTTTGAAATCATTGCTGCCTTTGCCGGCTTTGATGTTGCAGGTTGCTTTCCATCATGTTGTTTTCCATGCCAAAAGCCAATTCCTGAGTAGGGGCCTAGAAGTGGCTTGTTATCAGTCGTTGATGGACGGCCCTTGCAGTTTCAACAATGTGGGCCTCCCTCCCGCCTTGGTGCTGCTGCTGATCATCCTCCTCCTCTTCCTCCTCCTCTTCCTCCTCCTCTGGTGGTGCACCAAGGCCTGGTGGCATTGGCTGGGTCCTGAGGATTGCCAGGTTATGCAGCATGCAGCACACAACTATGAAAAGGGAGACTCGCTCAGGCGAGTACTGCAGGGCTCCTCCTGAGTGGTCCAGACAGCAGAACCGTTGCTTGAGCACGCCGATCGCCTGCTCAATGATGTTCCTGGTGGCAAAATGGCTCTCATTGTACTGCAGCTCAGCGGGGGTGTTGGGGTTACAGAGCGGTGTCATCAGCCAGGTGCAGAGTGGATAACCCTTTTCCCTGAGGAACCAACCACTTGGCTGATGCAGTGCCTGGAAAAGGTCTGGCACAGCAGTATGGCGCAGGATGAAAGCATCGTGGCTGCTGCTAGGATAGCGGGCATTGACAGCGAGTATCAGCTGTCTGTGGTCACAGACCAACTGGACGTTTAAGGAGTGGAACCCCTTGCGGTTTCGGAAAACCTCTGTATTCTCATGCGGTGCCCGCAATGCGACATGTATGCAATCAATGGCGCCCTGCACCATGGGTAAGCCCGCTGTCATAAATCGCAACTTCTACAAGAAGTAACTCAGGAAGTACTACTGAACGGCCAGCTGAGGGCGCCGCCCGAGGAGTATAAATACTCGGGCGTGGGCCCACCTTGGCCAGAGACAGTCTGGAAACAGGAAGCTAGTGACTACTAACTAGACCTCCATGTTTTGTTACAAGTCGATTAAAGCCTTGCTTTATGTACAACCAAGTGCGTAGTGAGTCTTTATTACATCAATTTAATCGACTTGTTATCGTCTCCACGCCTTGGGTGATTCAGAACAACCAGCTGCAACTCGAACTGCAGAAAGGGACCTGGGCAAGAAACTGATCCATCATGGAAAAACTCCTTAGACCCGCTCGTCTCAACCTGGACCCTAATGCACCTGCGGCAGCGAAGGTATGGAAGCATTGGTTTCGTACCTTTAGCAAATTTCTGGAAGAATGTGGGGCGGGTGCCTCTAATAAGTTATGAATGCTTATTAACTATGTATCCCCTCATGTGTATGATTATATTGAGGACTGTATAGACTATGATGCTGCTATCGAAATTTTACAGCAGCTATATGTCAAGTCCCCGTATGAAATCTTTGCTCGACACCTACTGGCCACAACTCGGCAGCAGCCTGGGGAATCACTCGATGAATTCCTCCAGAAACTTCGCAGGCTCGGCAAAGATTGTAACCTTAAAGCGGTTACAGCTGAACAGTATCAAGAGGAACTAATCCGCGATTCCTTTATCAATGGGATTACGTCCCCTTTTATACGTCTGCACCTGCTGGAAAATAAAACCCTCAATTTACGGGCTGCTTATGACCAGGCGTGTTCCCTGGACTTGGCCAAGAAGAATGCAGACACTTATCTCCCACCACGTGCACAGGCGGCGGCTATCACCCTTAATAAGTCTTTCGATAGGTCTCGGGTGGATGCCCCCGCTGATGATGACTCTACTCTAATGGACGACGACCCTGCCCTAGAGGCCTTTGCTGATGACGACCCCGCCCTAGCAACATCTTGGCAATCAGGAAGAAAATGGTTTTTTTGTGGAAGCACGTTCCATTACAGAAAATTTTGCCCAGCTCGTAATGCGACCTGCAATCATTGCAGCAAGAAAGGACACTTTTCCAAGGTATGCCAGTCACGGGCCTCTGCTAACAAGAAAGGCCGCTCCTCTAAAGTATACCGGTCGAGAGCTCCGATTATCTTCACAGCTGCTATCTATGGAGCTGCTCCTCCCCCAAGAACCACTATTAAGGCTACAGCTGCCGAAGGAAAAATTACCCCTCCTCCCATCACAGCTGTTTTTCCCCAAAGTTTGTCCCATGCAGCTACGAAGGTTTCAGTGAATGGGCACACTCTAAGTGCGCTAATCGACTCCTGCAGCTCTGACAGCTTCATTAGTAAGCGGGCTGTCAGCAGGTTAAAACTGCGCATTTATCCCTTGGACAGGGAGATTGCAATGGCTCTGACGACTCTGACCACCAATTCTTCTGGCTTCTGTCTTGTCAACCTCATCCTCAATGGTCGCACGTATCCCTCCACCCGGCTCGGAGTACTCAAAAACTTATGTAGCAATGTGCTTCTGGGCCAGGACTTCCAGAAGCAGCACTAAAGACTCACTTTTGAGTTTGGAGGGTCGAAGCCGGAGCTTACCATTTTTAAGGTGCCGTTTTGTGCGCTCTCGGCGGCCTTACTCGGTGAGCCCTCTCTGTTTGCCAATCTCTCCCCCGCTGCAAGCCCATAGCCACCAAATCGCGGCGCTTTAGCCAAGACGACCGAGCATTTATTGAGGCAGAAATCTCTCACCTTTTAGCTGACGGTATTATCGAGCCATGTTCATTCCCCTGGTGGGCTCAAGTCGTCATTATGAAAAACCCTTTAAAACAACATAAGAAACGTCTGTGTATTGATTATTCGCAGACTATTAATCAATATACCGATCTGGATGCCTACCCGCTACCACGCATAGATGACATGGTCAGCAACCTTGCCAAATACAAGGTATTTTCAACCTTCGATTTAAAGAGCGCGTACCATCAGGTACCACTGAACGACTGACAAAAAGTATACGGCCTTTGAGGCCAATGGTCGGCTTTATCAGTTTCGTCGCCTTCCATCTGGGGTCACCAATTGGGTGGCCGTCTTCCAATGGGCAATGGATGGCCTAGTCCGGCAAGAGAACTTGACGGATACCTTTCCGTATTTAGACAATATCACTATTGCCGGCCATGATCAAAAGGAGCATGACGCCAATCTTCAGAGGTTTTTTGACGTTCTCCATCGTCGCCACTTAACGTTAAACAAATCCAAATCGGTGAAATCGGTGCCATCAGTGAACATTCTCGTCTACTGGGTGGGCAACGGTGTTATTAAACCGGACCCAGAGCGATTTCGTCCACTTCAGGAGCTCCCTCCCCCTACAAATCTCAGCTCACTTTGTCGGGCACTTGGCATGTTTGCTTATTACGCAAAGTGGATGCCTCACTTCTCCGATAAAATACAGCCCCTGCTTCATGCGAAGTCTTTTCCATTAGAAGCAACGGCTATTTCTGCCTTCAACCTCCTCAAACGACAGCTGGAGAAAGCCACGCTTCGCTCCATTGACGAAAACCTTCCTTTTGTGGTTGAATGTGATGCATCGGAGGTGGCGATTGTAATGATATCAGCAAATAGTGATGTTATTTGCCTGTTTGATTATCATGTCTTACCAGCATAGTTGCCTGATTGATTACTTATGCCTGACCAGCAGAGGTCATGTGACAGAGACAAGCAGTTTGGTTTAGTTTCAGTTTCGTTCCAGATGCATCACTAGCTTGATGTCTCCTGTAAATGCTGTATAAAGAGTTGAACAGACTTTAGATTAAAACTCATTCTCTTTCATGAATGTGTCATCATTGAACCCACAAAGAAATCAATACATGGTGTCAGAAGTGATTGAAAGAGATGAAGAGGAAAAATCTGAAGTTAAATCAGCTCTCCACAGATTAGCAAGCCAAAAGAGAACATCGTTACTTACCATTAGAGAATAGCTAACGAAGTGAGAAAATGGAAGGTTTACACCCACCGGCGACGCTTCAGTTGACAGGTAATGTGGCTGAAAATTGGAGGAGATTCAAACAACGTGTGGGGTTCTATTTAGCGGCAATCGGAGCTGATGAGAAAAGTAATAAAAGGAAATCATCACTATTGATCAGTATGTGACTGAACTGAGAAACAGAAGCAAATCGTGTGAATTTGGGGGACTGACAGACTCACTGATAAAAGACAGACTGGTGTGTGGTATTCCAGATAATGGTCTAAGGGAAAGACTGCTAAAAGAGCAAGATCTAGACCTGGGAAAAGCCATAGCACTGTGTAGGGCTACAGAGACTGTGAAGTTGCAGGCAAAGGAGCTGTTCAGTGACAATAGCTGCAACGTGGATGCAGTGAGAAAGAACGGATACAAACCGTTTAACAAAACGAGCGCCAATGTGAAAAAAGAGGCATGGCCAGCGAACGAAAATGAAAGGGACAATCGAAAGTCATGTAGTCGATGCGGTACACAGCATACACCAAAAGAGTGTCCAGCATATGGTAAAAAATGCAATAGTTGCAACAAAAACAACCATTATGCCCATTGCTGTAAGAACCAAGCGCAACAAAGCAAGGTCCATGCAGTAGATGAAAGCGGGATAGAGGAGTTCAATGTGGATGTTGTGTCTGAAAACAAAAAAGAAGAAAGAGACTGGATGTTGACACTAAAAGTGAATGACATACACATTCCATTTAAATTGGATACTGGAGCACAAGTTAATGTGATATCAGAGACTGATTTTAAGAAAATTAGACCCAGACCAAAGATACATGGAATAAACGTGAAAGTGACCGGATACTCAGGTACTGATATACCAGTGAAAGGAAGATGCATTGTCAAAGTGACACACAAGGACAGAGAGCACACGCTAGCATTAATCGTGGTGCCAAAGGATGTGCAAGCCATACTAGGTTTAAAAGCCTGTGAGAGACTGAACCTGGTAAAGAGAGTCCTCGTTGTGGAAAGCGAAGGAGAGACAGTCTATGATGAACTGAATGTTGCGTACACACCGGGTAAGCTGATGTATACAGCAGACACATTGTCCAGAGCTGTTGACCCAGGAGAGCCCGCAAACACAGTGAAAAGACTGATGTACAAGGCAAAAGACAGTGGAACTGACTTCTACCAGAGCATGCTTGTATACCGCACAATGCCGCTCGAGTGTGGTAAGTCACCAGCCCAACTCCTGATGGGACGTCGGCTAAGGTCAAACCTACCCATCCCGGAGAACCTCCTGAAAACAAAAGAGGGGGAGAAAGTGAGGAAGTTCAAAGAACAACAGAAAGAAAAGCAAAAGTACTACTATGACAGAGGAACACAAAACCTACCTGAACTCCACACTGGTGACCAAGTATGGTTCAAAGACAAAACAAACATATGGGCTCAGAAGGGAACTGTCCTGAGTGAAGTTCAACCAAGATCATACACCATTCAGACAGATGAGGGTGCTGTTCTGAGAAGAAATCGTCGAGATCTTCTCATGGAACCAGCCACAGCAAGTCATAAGACTGATACTGTTGAACAACCTGATCACACAGCAGGTCAAGAGACTGATACTGTTGAACAACCTGATCACACAGCTGAGAACCAATCAGAAAATCCTCAAGACACATGAAGCCTCCTGAGAGACTCATTGAGCAAATTTAAGGACTATTGTTATAGAAGGAAGTAATGTTATCTTATTCTTTCTTCAAGTTCTAGTGTATTGACATATTTCATGTGAACACACAAAGCAAGGTTAAAAAACCTTGATCATGATAATGATAATGTAAGTTCATTAAGTGTTACAGTTAAAATGCAGATTAATACAAAGAAAACATGTTGTTAGTTAAAAGTAAAATACTTTTGTTTTAAGAAAAGGAGATGTAATGATATCAGCAAATAGTGATGTTATTTGCCTGTTTGATTATCATGTCTTACCAGCATAGTTGCCTGATTGATTACTTATGCCTGACCAGCAGAGGTCATGTGACAGAGACAAGCAGTTTGGTTTAGTTTCAGTTTCGTTCCAGATGCATCACTAGCTTGATGTCTCCTGTAAATGCTGTATAAAGAGTTGAACAGACTTTAGATTAAAACTCATTCTCTTTCATGAATGTGTCGTCATTGAGCCCACAAAGAAATCAATACAGCGATCTCAGCTACCTTGAATCAAGGTGGTCGGCCCGTGGCATTCCTATCCAGAACCTTACAGGGTAGCGAGCTCCATTACCCTCCCCATCGAGAAGGAGGCTACAGCCATCATCGAGGCTGTACGCCAATGGAGTCATTTTCTTGCTCAGCATCATTTCACACTCATAACTGACCAGCGCTCCGTGGCCTTCATGTTGGATAACCGGAAGTGCACGAAAATCAAAAATAATAAAATTCAACTCTGGAGGATGGAGCTGGCCGCCTTTGTATATACTATCCGTTACCGACCCGGCAAACAGAATGTGGCCCCAGATACCTTCGCACGGGCATTTTGCTCTTCAATGTCAACATCGACTCTGGCGGATCTGCATATGGACTTATGCCATCCTGGCATTACCCGTATGTTGCACTTTGTGCGCTCCAAAAATCTACCATTCTCAACAGAGGATGTAAAGAAAACATGCTCCTCCTGTAGGATTTGTGTAGAATTGAAACCACAATTCTTCCGCCCATCAGATGACTTACTCATACATGCAATGCAGCCTATGCAGAGGCTCAGCATAGACTTTAAAGGGCCATTGCCTTCGTCGACGCGGAACACCTACCTACTTACGATGGTAGACGAGTATTCACGCTTTCCCTTTGCCTTCCCCTGTCTTAATATGCTTACCTCTACGGTAATTAAATGCCTCGATCAGGTCTTTTCCCTTTGCAGGACGGCCAATTTTATCCACACGGATCGGGGTCCCACCTTTATGTCGAGTGAACTTAAAAGCTATTTCTCCCAACGGGGAATCGCCTCAAGTAAGACGACACCATATCACCCAATCGGCAATGGACAGGTTGAACGATACAATGCCATCGTCTGGAGCACTGTCCGTCTGGCACTGAGGTCACGCAACCTACCAGACCAGCAGTGGGAAACTGTGCTCCCCGACGTGTTACACTCTATCAGGTCTCTTCTCTCCACATCCACTAATGTCACACCTCATGAGCGATCCTTCAAGTTCTGGCGTCGCTCTACACATGGGACATCTCTACCGCCATGGTTGGTGGCTCCAGGCCCTGTGCTACTCCGGAGGTTCGTCCGGTCGGCCAAGAACGACGCTCTCGTTGACGAGGTGGAGTTAACAGAGGTAAACCCCACGTATGCGCACGTGCGGTACCCCGATGGCCGGGAGTCCACCGTCTCGCTCCGAGATCTGGCTCCCTGCCCAACCGGTCACATGGGCCCGAATGATGTAGGATCCCACGACGATGATGTCAACACTCCGCACCCCTATGAAGATGATGCCCTACCTGGGGCATCGAGGGATATGCCAGCAGTGCTACTGGATCAACTCAGGGAGCCGAACGCTCCCCGTAGGATGGCCACCCGAAATCAGGACACCGGACAATCTCCGGCTATGACCCAGGATGAGGCCAGCTCTGCACCTGTGGGAACCCATACCCGGAGTCATGATATTCCCAGGCCTCCACAGGACGATCAAGACGACGTGGACTCTACCGACTTACCGGTACGGGCCAAGTGACCCAGGGACCAGGACACGGTCCGGGGAGACGTGCCTTCCGGTCACAAGCAGAAAGCTAAACGACTACGGCTGTTTTTGGTCCGCCTAGTCCGTTAAAGGAAGACTGGACTTCCAAACCTTTTAGGGAGGAAGAATGCCATAAATCGCAATTTCTACAAGAAGTAACTCAGGAAGTACTACTGAACGGCCAGCTGAGGGCGCCGCCCAAGGAGTATAAATACTCGGGCGTGGGCCCACCTTGGCCAGAGACAGTCTGGAAACAGGAAGCTAGTGACTACTAACTAGACCTCCATGTTTTGTTACAAGTCGATTGAAGCCTTGCTTTATATACAACCAAGTGCGTAGTGAGTCTTTATTACGTCACCCGCTATCCTCGCAAAGCCCAATGTGCGTTCATGCTGTTTGGCCCGGGTCATCGGGAAAGAGATGTACTGGCGTCTCCTTTTATAGAGGGCATTTGTGGACGGATGCAGCAATGGACCGCGAACTGGGAGATATTGGCTATGTCCCCAGCAGCTGCTTGAAAGTAGCCGGCGGCATAAAAATTCAGAGCCACTGTGACCTTCACTGCCACTGACAGAGACGTCCTGGTCCTCAGTTGAGGCTGCAGATCTGGCTACAGCAGGTGGCAGAGCTCAGTGACCACCTCCTTGCTGAAGCGCAGCCTGCGCAAACACTGTTCCTCAGACAAATGAATGTAGGAGAATTGTTCCCGGAATACCCTGGGAGGGTAAGGTCTCCTGTGCAGAGGCCTGTTGGCCCTCCTCCGTATGGCCATGATTGCCACTCTCTCTCTACGTCTCTGTTGCCTCCGATTCTGCAGGCGCAGGACGACGCCCCAAATCAGTGTAGCCCCCACAGTATCTTGACAATCGAAGTAATGAAGGTCAATTCCAAAAGAACCTGCAAAGTGATGCTCAGTAGCCAAAACTACATCACACAGCGTTGACTCTATGCAGAGGTCTCTCTCTCTCTCTCTCTCTCTGTCAGAATGAGTGGTGCAAGAATGTCTACCACAAAAAAAGGCAGGAAGAGGCCGCCTTTAAATAACACCCTACCACCCGCCACCCCCCCACCCCCCCAGCCCCTCACCAACTGGGAAACGTTCCACTCTCCCTGTTGTTGATTGCGGCAGACAAAAAGGAAGGGGGTACCACTCAATATTTGGTCCGGGGCGCCACCGGGGTGTTGCACGCTCGACTGACGTCACGATCTGCGGGTGCAGGAGATCGGGGCGGTGGAGTTTAGCACCGCCGCAAAAACAATGGTCAATTTTGCGAGCGGTGTAAACATTGCTGCGCCTGGGCGCTAGGTGCTTTGCGCCCCATTAGCACCCTCTTAGGGCGCTAACGGGAGGCGCAAAGCAACCGAATTTTTTCCCCTAAGTATCTTTGGGTTATTGGGAGCACTACATAGATTTCAGCAAGTTAGGATTTCACACCCAATTTTATCTTTTAGAATTCTAACTTCCTCTCTAATTTTTATTGTTATGACACTAGGACATTGCTTTAGCATTGTGCTTGACATCTAGCTACACATCTCTAGGCCTCTTTTCGCACTTGCATCATATACTGCAGTTCCAGACAAAAGTTTGAAACCTCATATTTCAGCAGCTTTGCTGCTTTCCCCTACTTTCTCCAACTCAAACATGCTTGCATTGTAATATTCATGATTTCCATAACTATTGAATGATTGCAAGAATAATAAACATATATACCAAAGTTAGAAGTACGGATCACAATGATTTTACCATAAAGCTGAAGTCCAAAGATGTGCGGGTTAGGTTGATTGGCCATGATAAAAATTGGCCCTTAGTGTTAGGGGGGATTAAATACGTGGGGTTACGGGGTTACAGGGATAGGGCTTGGGTGGGATGGCTGTCAGTGTAGGGACCGGGTGCTAGGGTTTGGATGATCAGCCATGATCTCGTTGAATGGCGGAGCAGGCTCGAAGGGCCAAATGGCCTACTCCTGCTCCTACCTTCTATGTTTCTATGTTTCTATGTAACTTCACTGTGGTTAAATAAAAATCCATATGCCCCTTGCCCATTTTAAAACTGTCTGAATCTGTCTGTGCTGAGTTAACTGATCTCATCCAAGAAGGCAGTGCAGGATGCCACAATTGGCCTTTAGCATCCCTAGGTTAGAGAGACAAAAAACAGTCAGGATTGCTGCTCCTGATTCATAAAAAGACATTCATTTATATAGCAGCGTTCACAACCTCAGGACGTCCCAAAGTGCTTTACAGCCAATGAAGTACTTTTTTGGAGTGTAGTCACTATTATAATGTAGGAAATAAGGCAGCAAAATTGCACACAGCAAGCTCCCACAAACAGCAATGTGATAATGATCAGATAATCTGTTTTAGTGATGTTGATTGAGCGATAAATATTGGCCAGGACACTGGGGATAACACTCCTGCTCTTCTTTGAAATAGTGCCATGGGATCTTTTACGTTTACCTGAGAGCAGACAGAGCCTCGATTTAACGTCTCATTCGAAAGACGGCATCTCCGACAGGTAGCACTCCCTCAGTACTGTACTGTAGTGTCAGCTTAGATTATTGTGTTCAAGTCTCTGGAGTGGACTTGAACCCACAACCTGTTGACTCGGAGGCGAGGGTGCTACCAACTTAGCCATGGGTGACCCATATCCACAGAAATGCCAACTATTGCAATTTAATCTCGAGTCTTGTGTGATTTTAAGGAAAACGCACCTCAACTTGTGATCTTGTGGTTCCACTCGGATTAATCATGATTTTTTTCTTGTTCGTCACTGCCTCCTGTGATTGGCTGCTGGGGACACGTGGGTTGGGACAGGGGTTCTCAACGGGGGAGTCCGCTACCCCCTAGTGGTCCGCTAGAAGGTTTCAGGGGGTTCCCGAGATGGTTTGTCCCATAACTACTGTCTCCCATTGGTTTTCCATGAGCAGTCTCCCCCCTGGTTCCCTGCGTGATTGGAATAGTCTGAGATACAAAGGCCAGAATTTTCTTTACCTGGGCGGGTCGGGTGCAGGGGGGGTTAGCATGGCGGGTTGCGACCCCATTGCTGCTTCCATCCCGCTGCAGAAATCGACTTTGCGGTAATGGAGCCTATTAAGCCTGCCCTGCGCGTTACCCAGCCCTATTAAATGGAACGGGTCTGATGACATCATCAATGATGCGTTTTTAGCCGGGATATTTAAAGAAGCCATGGCCACATTGCATTGGAAGGTTCATCTAGGAGAGTGCAGGCAGTACACTGGAAGTTTTGATTGCTCCAAGCAGTTGGAGAGATGACTGTGCAGAGGCTTCACCCAGGTTCTCCAATGACTCCCTCTTGTGGAGGGAGTGAGAGCACGCTGGGAGGTCCTCTGCCCCTCGAATGGGCGGAAGAGACCTCCCCCGGGGACAAAAGGAGCCTGGCACCAAATTGCAGAGGAGGTGAACAGCAGGGATGTGTTCAGGATGACCTGGGTGTAGTGCCGGAATTGTTTCAATGATCTATTAGCTCAGGAAAGGTGAATGCAGAGCCACACTCAACTTCATCCTGCTGTGCCTCTCATCACATCCCCATCAGTCTGCCTTCCCAACCATACTCCTGCACACCCTTACTCACACCAACATACCTTGCACGTCCACCCATCCCTCTCTCTCTAACTAAATTATCACATTCCTATCTTACTGGCCATCCCTCACACACACCCTCATCCTAATGCAATCATACCAACTAACAACATGCAAGGAGGCCACTTGGCATTGCCACCTCAATCCATCATAGTCTCCCTCTAAAGATGTAACCCATCCATTCCTTACACTCATTCCATCACTCTCACTCAGCCTTCTCTTCTTTCCCTCTTTGCAGCAAAAGTGAACGCACAATAAGAGGGAGAGGGAGAGAACTGGAAGTGAGCCTCCATCATTTGTCACACTCACAACAGCAGAGGAGGCTGCGTTGGAGGTAACGGGAGTGGCCGAGCGGTTGGAGGCGGGAGACGGAGAGAGGACATCTCAGCAACCTGGTGACAGAATTACATACCATACAGCTACATGGCATACAACAGTCACTCATATGGGGACTGATGTCATCAGCCACTGAATGGGCATCATGTGCATAATGGTGTGTGTACCCATTCTTTTAAAAAAAATTTGTTTATGGGATCTGGGCATCATGGCAAGGCCAGCATTTATTGCCCATCCCTAATTGCCCTTGAGAAGGTGGTGGTGAGCCACCTTCTTGAACTGCTGCAGTCCGTGTGGTGAAGGTACTCCCACAGTGCTGTTAGGTAAGGTGTTCCAGGATCTTGATGAAGGATCGGTGATATACTTCTAAGTCAGGATGGTGTGTGACTTGGAGGGGAACTTGGAGGTGGTGGTGTTCCCATGCGCCTGCTGCCCTTGTCCTTCTAGGTGGAAGAGGTTGCGGGTTTGGGAGGTGCTGCCGAAGAAGCCTTGGTGAGTTGCTGCAGTTCACCTTGTAGATAGAAACATAGAAACATAGAAGATAGGAGCAGGAGTAGGCCATTCGGCCCCTCGAGCCTGCTCCGCCATTTAATGAGATCATGGCTGATCATCCAAATTCAGTACCCTGTCCCTGCTTTCTCCCCATATCCCTTGATCCCTTTAGCCTTAAGAAATATATCTAACTCCTTCTTGAATATATTTAATGAATTGGCCTCAACTGCCTTCTGTGGTAGAGAATTCCACAGGTTCACCACTCTTTGGGTGAAGAAATTCCTCCTCATCTCAGTCCTAAATGTCCTACCCCTTATCCTTAGACTGTGGCCACTGGTCTGGACTCCCCTGCCATCGGGAACATCCTTCCAGCATCTAGTCTGTCTAGTCCTGTTAGAATTTTATAAGTTTCAATGAGATCCCCTCTCATTCTTCTAAACTCTAGTGAATATAAGCCGAATCGACCCAATCTCTCTTCATACATCATTGCTGCCATCCCAGGTATCAGTCTGGTGAATCTTTGCTGCAATCCCTCCATGGCAAGAACATCCTTCCTCAGATAAGGTGACCAAAACTGCACACAATACTCAAGCTGTGGTCTCGCCAAGGCCCTGTACAACTGCAGCTAGACATCCTTGCTCCTTTACTCAAATCCTCTCGCTACGAAGGCCAACATACCATTTGCCTTCCAAACCGCCTGCTGCACCTGCATGCTTACCTTCAGCGACTGGTGCACAAGGACACCCAGGTCTCGTTGCACTTCCCCTTTTCCCAATCTATTGTCATTCCGATAATATCTGTCTTCCTGTTTTTGCCACCAAAGTGGATAACCTCACATTTATCCACATTATACTGCCTCTGCCATGCATCTGCCCAATCACCCAACCTGTCCAAATCATACTGGAGTTTCTCTGCATCCTCCTCACAGCACACACACCCACCCAGCTTTGTGTCGTCTGCAAATTTGGAGATAATATATCTAGTTCCCTCGTCTAGATCATTAATGTATATTGTGAATAGATGGGTCCTAGGACCGATCCCTGCGGTACCCCACTAGTCACTGCCTGCCATTCGGAAAAAGACCCATTTATTCCAACTCTTTGCTTCCTGTCTGCCAACCAGTTCTCTATCCAAGTCAGTACCTTACCCCCAATCCTGTGTGCTTTAACTTTGCATGCTAATCTCTTATGCGGGACCTTATCGAAAGCCTTCTGAAAGTCCAAATACACCACATCCACTGGTTCTCCCTTATCTATTCTACCAGTTACATCCTCAAGAAATTCCAGTAGATTAGTCAAGCATGATTTACCTTTCGTAAATCCATGTTGACTTTATCCGATCCTGTCACTGTTTTCCAAGTGCTCTGCTATTACATCTTTTATAATGGACTCTAGCATTTTCCCCACTACTGATGTCAGACTTACCGGTCTATAATTCCCCATTTTCTTTCTACCACCTTTTTTAAATAGTTGGGTTACATTAGCTATCCTCCAATCCATGGGAACTGTTCCAGAGTTTATAGAATTTTGGAAGATGACCAACAATGCATCTGTTGTTTCTAGGGCCACTTCCTTAAGTACCCTAGGATGTAGATTGTCAGGCCCTGGGGATTTATCGGCCTTCAATCCCATCAATTTTACTAACACCATTTCCCTACAAATATTGATTTCATTCAATTCCACCCTCTCATTAGACCCTATGGCCTAGAAATTCAGTATAGCCACGTTCGAGGCGCTAAAGTCGGGCGGCCGCTAAAGTTTGCGCCCGGCGCAAGTTCGCGCCACCTTCGCCGATATTCAGTCGCATCGCCCCAAGAGGTTGCTGCTGCGCTAAAACAGGCGATGCACGACTATCATTAGGCGCTAAGCCGGCGGTCCGGGGCGATACCCCCGAGGGCGGGCGCAGCACAGGTGCGGCAAGTTGCTGATTGACGGCAGACACGCTGGCGCCGGTCAGCTCTTAAAGGGGGAGGGTGGATTTGTTTGCCTGCCACGCCCTGCACACTGCAGCCCTGAAGCTAGGCCTGACCACTTCTGCTTCATCTGCGCAACGCCCAGGGCTATGGAGAAGGCCAGGGAGAGAGCGCAGCGCTTCAGCGAGGGCGACCTGAGGGTGCTGGTTGGCGGAGTGGAGCGCAGGCACCATGTTCTGTTCCCTGAAGGTGGCAGGAGGCCGCTGCCCAGCGCCTACCGGAAAGCCTGGAGGGAGGTCTCAAACAGGGTGACTTCCAACAGCGTGGTTGCCAGGACTCCTGTGCAATGCCGGAAAAAGTTCAACGACCTCACTCGGGTTGTCAGGGTGAGTACCCTTTCCAGTGTCCTCCTCATCCCTGCATGTGCACCTCAGTTTATGGGCAAAGGGACCTGAAAGCCCTAATGCCCAGCCCTCATCCAGCAGCTATGGGACTGTCATGAAAATCACTTGCACATTCAGCACTTTACACACTGTACAAGCTATTCCACCATGGGAGGCAGTGCAGCCAAGATCAGGGCTTCACATTGTCAGGGCCAGTCCACCATGGGAGGCAGTGCAGCCAAGATCAGGGCTTCACACTGTCAGGGCCAGTCCACCATGGGAGGCAGTGCAGATAAGATCAGGGCTTCACACTGTAATTAGAGGCTGTCCTCACTCTTGCAGGCCAAGGTGGCGCACAGCCGTAGGAAGCAACGAGAGACCGGGGGAGGCCGTCCTGACATCAAAGAGCTCTCCGACCTCGACCAGCGTGTGCAGCGCATTATGGCAGGATGGCTGATTGGCCCCGTCGCCAGTGGAGATGCCGACCCTGTTCTGGGCACCAATGGTAAGGGCATCACCTTTTTGACCTCTCTCTTTCCACTTGCGCCTCAGATCAGCATCCTTTGCCACTGTCCGACCAATGCAGTGAATGGCACCACTCATGCCTCCCTCGCTGGCGCCCTGTCCTCACTCTAAAGCAACTCTTGTGCCTCCCTGCTTTCAGATGGTGAATCGCCAGGTGAGGAGGCGGGCCCTCAAGCTGCCACTGTCAGCAATTCAGAATTCGAGGAGGTGGAAGAGGAAGCCGGCCCATCAGTGCCACCCTCAGCCGCGCCAACCCATGGCGGTGAAGGGGACACGTCTTCCCTGGAGGGGAGCCGGGGGGAAGGGTCGGAGGAGAGTGAAGCTCCAGGGCCCAGCGGCCTGCAGCAATGCGGGAGGGGTGGGGAAGCTCGGCGGACTTCTCCCCAGAGGGTGAGTGCGGTCTCCAGTCCTGCGACGGTGAGCGCAGAGGAGGTGCGGCTCCTGGAGGAAATGGCCGTCCAGGCTGAGCGCAGGCACACTGAGCTCATGGCTGCAGTGGCAAGGATGCCTGACTCCATTGAGTCTCTGTCAAGGAGTGTGCAGGAATTCGGAGCAGCACAGGCCAGGAGTCTGCAACAATTCAGTGCAGCACAGGCCAGGAGTCTGCAGGACTTCGCAGCAGCACAGGCGGCTTCTAGCCAAGTGCTCAGTCGTGCCGTTCATTCACTGGCTGGTGTCATGCGGACACAGACCAGGGCCACACGGGCACTAACTGCTGCCACCCACGCTGGATCGGCCAGGCATCGCCAGGGCACTCGCCGCGCAGCAGCAGCCCAGCAGTCTGTTCTTCAGCTGTTTGCTGCACATGCTGCAGTGCTGGCCCGTGCGAGTGCCAATGTCTCAGGCGACCAGGGAGTACCTGCGATCTGTCAGGTTGGCACCATTCCTGCAGCCGACACTGCCACTCCGCCATTGCAGCTGCCACGAGCCGCTGGACAGACTGCTGCCGCCCAAGCAGAGTTGGAGCAGTCAGCAGCCGGCCCCTCCAGGGCCAGAGCTGGTGCAGGCCGACCCCCAAGGGCATCTGCCGTCTCGCCATCTGACCCTCAGCAGCCTTCCCCCAGCCTTGCTGCAGCCACTGGGGTCCCATTGAGGAGGAGCTGCAGGGCAGGCAGGGGCCAGTCACGGATGCGAAAGGCATCGCCCTCGCAGGGCAAAAAGTAGAAGGTCTGGCCAAATGCTTTGTGTTTGTTGAAAGGCCGAGACTGGTGTAGTTGTGTTTTTGTAAGGCCAAGACTGGTGTAGTTGTGTTTTTGTAAGGCCGAGACTGGTGTATTTCTTTGTTTTGTAAGGCCGAGACTGGTGTCTTTCTTTGTTTTGTAAGGCCGAGACTGTTCGTTTTTTGTTTTTGGTTCTCTCCATTAGTTTGTAATGTGGGAAGGGCAGAGGTTTCCAAGTAATAAATGTTCTTAAATCGCACTGCCCATGCTTTATTTTGCAAGTCTTGGTTGCCCTGCTCGGCTGAGGGCTTGTGGAGCGGCTACATTCATCTGGTGACATTGGCACAAGCCATTCCCTGAGAGGGGGCCTAGAACCGACGTTCAATAAGCCGCCGACGGGCGGCCCTTGCACTTTCTGCCTCCCTCCTGTGCTGGTCCTCCTCCTCCTCCTCCTCCTCCTCAGGTGGTCCTCCAATCTCTGGTGGCAGTGGCTGAGTCCTGCGGATAGCCAGGTTGTACAGCATGCAGCACACGACCACGAAATGGGAGACTCGCTCCGGCGAATATTGTAGGGCTCCACCGGAACGATCCAGACAGCGGAACCGTTGCTTCAGGACACCGATTGTTTGCTCAATGATGTTCCTGGTTGCTTGATGGCTTTCATTGTATCCCTCTTCAGCAGGGGTGCTGGGCGCACGGAGCGGGGTCATCAGCCAGGTACACAAAGGATAGCCTTTGTCCCCGAGAAGCCATCCTCGTGGGTGAGGCTGGGCCTGGAACATGTCTGCCACAGAAGTCTGACGCAGGATGAAGGCATCGTGGCTGCTGCCTGGAAAGCGGGCATTGACAGTTAGGATGAGCTGCCTGTGGTCACACACCAGCTGAACGTTGAGCGAATGGTAGCCCTTCCGGTTGCGGTAATCCTCGGCATTCTCCAGAGGTGCCCGCAAAGCCACATGCGTGCAGTCAATGGCGCCCTGCACCATGGGGAAGCCCGCGAATGCTGCAAAGCCCATTGCACGCTGTTGCTGCTTGACAAGGGCCATGGAGAAGGAGATGAACTGACGTCTCCTTCTGAAAAGGGCATTGGTCACCTGGCGGATGCAGCAATGCATGGCGAACTGGGAAATGTTGGAAATGTCCCCAGTAGCGGATTGGAAGGAGCCGGTAACATAGAAGTTGAGAGCCACCGTCACCTTCACTGCCACCGACAGAGACGTCCTGCTCCTCAGATGTGGCTGCAGATCACCGCCAAGCAGGTGGCAGATCTCAGTGACCTCCGCCCTTCGGAATCGCAGCCTCCGAACACACTGCTCGTCAGACATGTTCAGATAGGAGAACTGCTGGCGGTATACCCTGGGTGGGTAAGGCCTCCTTTGCCGACGCCTGTTGCCCCCTCTCCGTCTGGCCAGGACTGCCACTCTCTCACGGCGTCTGTGAGCCCTTTGAATGCAATGGAGTAGGCCAGCGTTTGCACCCATTGCAGCCCCCATTATATGTTTGCAAACAATGATATGACACTGAAGGCAAAGACAAGTGGAAAGCTGTGGCCTGAAGCCACAAGTACCTGTCCGAGTGTTGAGCCAAAGCAGAAAGCTCTCTACCTTTGTCTCTCTGCAAAGATCCGTCTCTCAAAAAGGAGTGCTGCAAAATGGCAGCCTTTTCTACTGCAGGAGGTGTGCCCTTTAATTTGCGCGCCCCGCATCGACTAAGAACCGTTCCCCTCTACCAGTCGCTAGGGGCGCCAGGCACACAATAGGGCGTCGCCACTGAATTTCCGGTTTGGGGCGCACAAAGGGCGTTGCACGAGGAAATGACATCAGGATCTGCGCGCGCAGCTGAGCGCGCGCAAAGACTTTGCGCCGCCGCTAAATCTTGAGTGAAGTTGTGGAGAGGCGCAGATCGCGCTGCGCCCGGCCGCTAGCTGCCTAGCACCCAACATCTCCTCCTCCTAAGGCACTACCGGCTGGCGCAAGCAACTGAATTTCTAGGCCTATGTTCCCTGACATCTCTGGGAGGTTATTTGTGTCCTCCTTTGTGAAGACAGAACCAAAGTATGTATTTAAGTGGTCAGCCATTTCTTTGTTCCCCATTATAAATTCCCCTGATTCTGACTGCAAAGGACCTACGCTTGCCATTACCAATCTTTTTCTCTTCACATATCTATAGAAGCTTTTACAATCTGTTTTTATGTTCCCTGCAAGCTTACACTCATATTCTATTTTCCCCCTCTTAATTAATCCCTATTTCCTCCTTTGATGAATCCTAAACTGCTCCCAATCCTCAGGTTTTCTGCTTTTTCTGGCCAATTTATATGTCCTCTCCTTGGATCTTATGCTATCTCTAATTTTCCTTGTTAGCCACGGTTGAGTCACCTTTTTTGTTTTATTTTTATGCCAAACAGGGATGAACAAATTCTGTAGTTTATCCATGCGATCTTTGAATGTTTGCCATTGCCCATCCACCGTCAACCCTTTGAGTAACATTCCCCAATCAATCCTAGCCAACTCGCGCCTCATACCATCGTAGTTTCCTTTATTTAAATTCAGGACCTAGTCTCTGAGTCAACTACTTCACTCTCCATCTTAATGAAGAATTCTATCATATTATGATCACTCCTCCCCAAGGGGCCTTGCACAACAAGATTGCTAATTAATCCTTTCTCATTACATAATACCCAGTCTAAGATGGCCTGATCTCTAGTTGGTTCCTCGACATATTGGTCCAGGAAACCATCCCGTATACACTCTAGGAATTCCTCCTCCACAATATTGTTACTAATTTGGTTAGCCCAATCTATATGTAGATTAAAGTCATCCATGATAACTGTTGTGCCCTTATTGCAAGCGTCTCTAATTTCCCATGTAATGCAATTCCCAACCTCAGCATTACTGTTTGGAGGTCTGTATACAACTCCCACTAATGTTTTCTGCCCCTTGGTATTTCTCAGCTCTACCCATACAGATTCCATATCATCAGAGCTAATATCCTTCCTTACTATTGTGTTAATCTCCTTTTTAACCAGCAATGCTACCCCACCTCCTTTTCCTTTTTGCCTGTCCTTCCTGAATATTGAATACCCCTGGATGTTGAATTCCCAGCCTTGGTCATCCTGGAGCCATGTCTCCGTAATCCCAATTATACCATATCCGTTTACATCTATTTGCGCAGCTAATTCATCCACCTTGTTATGATTGCTCCTCGCATTATGACACAAAGCCTTCAGGCTTGTTTTTTAACACTCTTAGTCCTTTTAGAATTATTATTTACTGTAGCCCTGTTTGATTTACACCCTTGATTTCTCTGCCTTCCACTTTTGCTTTTCTCCTTCCTGTCTTTTGTTTCTATCCTTGCTTCCCTTTCCTCTGTCTCTCTGCACAGGTTCCCAACCCCCTGCCATTTTAGTTTAAACCCTCCCCATGGCACACACTGCAGCCACAGTATGCCAGTGGTGGAGGGAGTGAATGTTTAAGGTGATAGATGTGGTGCCAATCAAGCGGGCTGCTTTGTCCTTGATGGTGTCGAGCTTCTTGAGTGTTGTTGGAGCTGCACTCATCCAGGCAAGTGGAGAGTATTCCATCTCACTCCCTACTTGTGCCTTGTAGATGGTGGAAAGGTTTTGGGGAGTCAGGAGGTGAGACACTCACCACAGAATACCTAGCCTCTGACCTGCTCTTGTTGCCACAGTATTTACGTGGCTGGTCCAGTTAAGATTCTGGTCAATGGTGACCCCCAGGATGTGGATGGTGGGGGATTCGGCAATGGTAATGCCATTGAGTGGTAGTTAGGCTCTCGCTTGTTGGAGATAGTCATTGCCTGGCACTTCTGTGGCACGAATGTTACCTGCCACTTATCAGCCCAAGCCTGAATGTCATCCAGGTCTTGTTGCAAGTGGGCGTGGACTGCTTCATTATCTGAGGTGTTGTGAATGGCACTGAACACTGTGCAGTCATCAACGAACATCCCCATTTCTGACCTTATGTTGGAGGGAAGATCATTGATGAAGCAGCTGAAGATGGTTCGGCCTAAGGCACTGCCCTGAGGAACTCCTGCAGCGATGTCCTGGTACTCTGATGATTGACCTTCAATCACCACAACCATCTTCCTTTGTGCTCGGTATGATTCCGGCCAGTGGAGAGTACCCCCCCCACCCCCATTGACTTCAGTTTTACTGGGGCTCCTTCATGCCACACTCGGTCAAATGCTGCATTGATGTCAAGGGCAGTCACTCTCACTTCTCCTCTGGAATTCAGCTCCTTTGTCCATGTTTGGACCTAGGCTGTAATGAGGTCGGCAGCTGAGTGGTCTTGGCGGAACCCAAACTGGGCATCAGTGAGCAAGTGCCGCTTGATAGCACTGTCGATGACACCTTCCATCACTTTGCTTTGAATGAGAGTAGACTGATGGGGCGGTAATTGGCTGGATTGGATTTGTCCTGTTTTTTGAGGACAGGACATACCTGGGCAGTTTTCCACATTGTCAGATAGATGCCAGTGTTGTAACTGTACTGGGGCACGAGGCACGGCAAGTTCTGGAGCACAAGCCTTCAGCACGATAGCTGGGATGTTGTCAGGACCCATAGTCTTTGCTGTATCCAGTGCGCTCAGTTGTTTCTTGATATCACATGGAGTGAATCGAATCGGCTGAAGACTGGCTTCTGTGGACTTCAAGAGGAAGCCGATATGGATCATCCACTCAGCACTTCTGGCTGAAGATGGTTGCAAATGATTCAGACTTGTCTTTTGCACTCACGTGCTGGGCTCCGCCATCATTGAGAATGGGAATATTTATGGAGTCTCCTCCTCCCATTAGTCCACCACCATTCATGACTAGATGTGGCAGGACTGCAGAGCTTTGATCGGATCCGTTGATTTGTGGGATCGCTTAGCTCTGTCTATAGCATGCTGTTTCTGCTGTTTACTGTGACTTCATGGGGTCCGGAGTCAATGTTGAGGACTCCCAAGGCCACTCCTTCCCAACTCTATACCACCGTGCCGCCGCCCCTGGTGGGTATGTCCATGGAGGAGTTTGGGAGTTTGGGACATTGGCTGAAAGGTATGATTCTGTTAGTATGACTATGTCAGGCTGTTGCTTGACTAGTCTGTGGAACAGCTCTCCCATTTTTGGCACAAGTCCTCAGATGTTCGTGAGGAGGACTTTGCAGGGTTGACTGGGCTGGGTGTGCCGTTGCCATGTCTGTAGCCGGTGCCTAGGTCAATGACGGGTGGTCCGTCTGGTTTCATTTTTATTATTTTGTTTCGTAGCGGTTTGTTACAACTGAGTGGCTTGCTAGGCCATCTCAGAGGGCAGTTAAGAGTCAACCACATTGCTGTGGGTCTGGAGTCACATACAGGCCAGACCAGGTAAGGACGGCAGATTACCTTCCCTAAAGGGCATTAGTGAACCAATGGGTTTTTGCGACAATCCGATAGTTTCATGGTTACCATTACTGATGCTAGCTTTTTTATTCCAAATTTATTTAATTAACTGGATTTGAACTCACATCTCCTGGATCATTAGTCCAGACCTGCTGGATTACTGGCCCAGTGACATTACCACTATGCTACCGTTCCCTAGATATGGCATATCTAACTCATCTCTTTACTCCCCCACAGCTCATCAAGAGCACCACCCCACTGTCCAGGAGGAAGAGGAAGATGACTCCTCAGATGAGCCTCCAGCCTCTGATGGCGCAGCGTCACCAGACATGAGCACACCCAGCACCAGTGCAGAGACACACATCTCGGTGGGTCCCACACAAGATAGAGTAGTGTTGTCACCAGGTATATCACAAGTCACAAGTGAGCAAGAGCAGATGGTGGAGACAGGGACAGAGTTGGAGACACCTTGCTCGAGGGCACAGGACACTCCCAGCTCTGCTCAGCTGACTTCAGACGCTGAGCCTTGGGGGCCATCCAGAAAGAGGGAGATCCTGGAGATGCAGGAAGAAGTGCAGGAGGCTCTGGCAGGTTTTGCAACCATGATGTCTGCAAATGTTCAGAGAATGGAGGAGTCCATCTCCAACATGAACACCACCGTGTTGCAGGCGATGGTGACTGTAGGCTCTTCCATGGTTAGGATGGCCACCTGCATGGAGCAGCTAATGTGCCACTCACAGGAGCACATGGTCTCTATGGAGAATAGATGGCTATCTATGGAGCATAGATGGCAGAGGCTCATAGACATCCTGTCTAGGAGGGATGTTAATGTAGATGTAGGTCCTTATGGCCCCACTGATGTGCAGCAAGGTGCTCTCCAGCTCCTTGCTAGCAGGGAAGTGCAGGTGGCCCATGAGAGGGATGATGGTGAGAGGAGACATGGAAGTGTGGGCTCCTCTCAAAGCACTTACACTTCTCCCCCATTGCCACCCCCTCAGTCAGAGTACCAGATGGCTCCTCGGATCGCGATGGCCGAGTCTGCCCCTGCACAGTCACAGGAGGAGCAGACTTTGGCGGGGCCATCACAGGCTCCAAAACCCAGAGGATATCTGCCAAGAGTGTCTAAGCAGTTGCAGTAGGGAAGTGAGCAGGCTGCCTCTACCTCAACTAAAGCCACAGGGGTAGCACCTCATAGAATCACGTGGAAGAGAAAGATGACACACAGGTAGATTCACAAGGGTAGCCACTTGGGTGTTTTATTCAATGTTAATGTCAAGTTTCCGTTAATGTATTGTCAACCATCTTTATTTTCACCACTCTCCTGTCTTGGAAAAATTTGTGTGCACCTTTGGAAGTGACTTAGTGAGTTGCAGTGAATGGTGAAATATACCTCCAGCAATGGTGGTCAGTGTGAAAGGAATGGCTTGGTCATGGTAGGGATCCTTTATGGTGTTGCTGTGGGGTGGTGCCAACCTGGCGCAGCATGTGGCAGCTATATGGGTGCAATGCAGGAAGTTAAGTAAGTCTGGCCATGCTGAGGCTATCCCTGGCCTCCCAGGCAGCAATGTGCTCCGCTGCAGGTGCCATCTGGACCTCAGGTTCCTCCTGCTCCTCCTCCTCATCTTCCAGCTGATGCTCCTCCTCCTCTGAAGAGGCAGTGCGCTCAATGCGCTGCTCCTCATGCAGCACTAATCCTCGCTGCTGTGCTATGTTGTGCAGGGCACAGCAGACCACAATGTTTCTGGAGACCCAGGCTGGTGCGTACTGAAGGGCTCCTCCAGATCTGTCAAGGCATCTGAAGCGCATTTTGAGCATGTCTATTGTCTGCTCTATGACACATCTGGTAGAAATGTGGCTTTCATTGTATCTCTCCTGGGCCTCACTATTGGTCTCCTCAAGGGTGTCATGAGCCATGTCTTCAGTGGATAGCCCTTGTCTCCAAGCAGCCAGCCAGAAAGTCTGTTTGGAGGAGCGAAGAGCTGAGGGAGGATGGACTGGTGAAGGAAGAACGAGTCATGGCAGCTGCCAGGGAATCTGGCACACACATGCATGATGATCTTCTTATGGTTGCAGACCAGCTGTACATTGAGTGAGTGGAAGCCCTTGTAGTTCACAAAGACTCTTGGGTGATGTGGGGTGCCCTGATGGCCACATGTGTGCAGTCGATGATGTCCTGCACCCATGGGAAGCCAGCCAGAGTGATGTGGTTCCCGAGCTGCGTGAATCCCGTGGGCACCCAAGGAAATTTGAAAAGTAGGTTGAAAAAGGTGCTTAACGGTCTGACGACTACCTGTTAATGATTTGAATTAGGTCGCCCGCCTCTGCCGGTCAGGTCGCTGCCGTACCGGCAAATGTGCCCAAGAGAAAGGTGCATGGGGGTGGGATGATGGCGGGTTCCTGACCTGTTGCAACTTATTTCAAATTTCCCACCTGCCCTGCCCCCAATCGCGCCCGCACAGACCCCAGAAGATTCCGGCCAAAGACTGCATCCGCACACTGGACACCATTGCAACGTGGTTGGGCGAGTTGGAAGTTTGAACTGCAGCAGCGGCAGTGCGGACCTGAGAGGAGCAGTGGTGGTGATAAAAGGAGAGCCCGAGGCGCAGGTAGGCCCCACAGCAGCAGCAGCGGCAGTGCGGACCTGGGAGGAGCGGCGAGGCGGCGGCGATAAAAAGAGAGCCCGAGGCGCAGGTAGGCCCCACAGTAGCAGCAGCGGCGGCAGCAGTGCAGACCTGGGAGGAGCGGCGAGGTGGCGGCGGCTATAAAAGGAGAGCCCGAGGCGCAGGTAGGCCCCACAGCAGCGGCAGTGCGGACCTGGGAGGAGCGGCGAGGCGGCGGCGATAGAGAGCCCGAGGCGCAGGTAGGCCCCACAGCAGCAGCAGCGGTGGCGGCAGTACGGACCTGGGAGGAGCGGCGAGGTGGCGGCGGCTATAAAAGGAGAGCCCGAGGCGCAGGTAGGCCCCACAGCAGCAGCAGCGGTGGCGGCAGTGCGGACCTGAGAGGAGCAGCGGCGGTGATAAAAGGAGAGCCCGAGGTGCAGGTAGGCCCCACAGCAGCAGTAGCGGTGGCGGCAGTGCGGACCTGGGAGGAGCGGCGAGGCGGCGGCGGCGGCGATAAAAGGAGAGCCCGAGGCGCAGGTAGGCCCCACAGCAGCAGCAGCAGCAGTGCGGACCTGGGAGGAGCGGCGAGGTGGCGGTGGTGATAAAAGGAGAGCCCGAGGCGCAGGTAGGCCCCACAGCAGCAGTAGCGGTGACGGCAGTGCGGACCTGGGAGGAGCGGCGAGGCGGCGGCGGCGGCGATAAAAGGCGAGCCCGAGGCGCAGGTAGACTTACCAATCTCAGAGCTCCGAGAGCGGGAGAGAGAAGTAAAAAGTAATCGAAGTGTGATGTCACCAGAAAGCAGGTAAGTGATTGGTTGGTGAGTATTTCTCTCTTTCACGTTTTTTCCAAATTTAAATTTTGTGGTTTATATTTTCTAGGGTCTCTGTTGTGTAACGGGGACTACTGTTAAACAAGGGCCCTTGAGTATATCATTTAATTGGAGTGTAATTGGTGGGATTGATTTGATTTAATTTAATTTGAATTAATTAAAGGGTAAGTCATGGCAGGACGGCTTGGTGCTGTGGTATGCTCCTCCTGCACTATGTGGGAAATCAGGGGCGCTTCCTGTGTCCCTGATGACCATGTGTGCGGGAAGTGTGTCCAGCTGCAGCTACTGGCAGACCGCATAGCGGCGCTGTAGCTGCGAGTGGATACATACTGGAGCATTTGCGATGCTGAGGACGTCGTGGAAAGCACGTTAATGAGTTGGTCACACCACAAGTAAAGGCTGCACAGGCAGAAAGGGAAAGGGTGACCACCAGGCAGAGTAGTAGGCTCAGGCAGGTAGTGCAGGGGTCCCCTGTGACCAACCCCCGCTCAAACAGATATACCGCTTTGGATATTGGTGAGGGAGATGGCTTATCAGGGGAAGGCAGCAGCAGCCAACTTCCTGGCACTGTGGGTGGCTCTGCTGCACAGGACGGGAGGAAAAAGAATGGGAGAGCTATAATGATAGGAGATTCTATTGTAAGGGGAATAGATAGGCGTTTCTGCGGCCGCAAACGAGACTCCAGGATGGTATGTTGTCTCCCTGGTGCAAGGGTCAAGGATGTCTCGGAGCGGCTACAGAGCATTTTGGAAGGGGAGGGTGAACAGCCAGTTGTTGTGGTGCATATAGGTACCAACGATATAGGTAAAAACCGGGATGAGGTACTAAAAGCTGAATATAGGGAGTTAGGAGGTCAATTAAAAATTAGGACCTCAAAGGTAGTAATCTCAGGATTGCTACCAGTGCCACGTGCTAGTCAGAGTAGAAATAGAAGGATATTTCAGATGAATACGTGGCTAGAAGAATTTTGCAAGGGGGAGGGATTCAAATTCCTGGGGCATTGGAACCGGTTCTGGGGGAGGTGAGACCAGTACAAAACGGACGGTTTGCACCTGGGCAGGACTGGGACCGATGTCCTGGGGGAGTGTTTGCTAGTGCTGTGGGGGAGGGTTTAAACTAAAATGGCAGATGGTTGGGAACCTGTGCAGGGAGACAGAGGAAAGGGAAACAAGGATAGAAGCAAAAGACATGAAGGAGAAAAGCAAAAGTGGCAGTCAGAGTAATCAAGGGTTTAAATCTAATATGGCCACAGTAAGTAATAATTCTAAAAGGTCTAAGGCCTAGAAATTCAGTTGCTTGCGCCACCAGTTTGCGCCCAAAGAGGCCACTCAGAAGCTTTAGCGCCACTGGCCACAACCACCGCGATATTTAGCGGGGTGCTAATGGCGGCGTTAGCCTGTAGCGCTGCGCCGCCACCGATGACGTCATCGGTGTGCGCAGCGCCCCGCTACCGCCCCGACCGCCATATTAGGTCGCGCCCGCCTCTTCCGCGCCGGCCGCAAATAGCGACCAGTACACAGGGGCCAACCTGTGGCGGTAGTGGCGCGAATTAAGGTGGAGGTGCGGCCGGCTGCTTTTTCGGTGGCTGCCTGCCCGCACCTCCGTCCCCGGCCTCCTCCCCCCCCCCCCCCGCGGCATTGCCGGCTGTTTCCCGAGAGCCTGGCACTTCTCCTTGGTGCCGGGCTCATTTGCCGGCACTCGCGAGCGGGGATCGCGCTGTTGCAGCCACCTCCCCCTTAACAGTGGGAGGAAGGCCTGCAGTACCGCAGCGTGCCGTGCTGCAGCGGGTGGCGCTGCGGCACTTTGCGCGCTGATATTCAGTTTCAGCGCCCCAAGCGGGGCGCGGGAAGCCTCGTTTAGCGGCCGGCTTCCATTTGGGGCGCAGAAACTGAATATCCCGATGGCGCAAGTGGCTCCGCGTGCAGCAGTAATTCCGGCGCCCAGGCGAGCTTGGCGCCCCAAACTGAATTTTTAGCCCTAAGGGTGTTAAAAAAACAAGCCTGAAGGCTTTGGGGGAGAAATTCGGTATCGCCCCATTTGGGGCGCAATTATCGGCACCTACTGCGAAATTGGTCTGTTTCACCCCATGAGCTGATTGCAGCGCTAAATCAGGCGCTGCACCACTCTCTTAAGGCGCTAAGCCGAAGGAGCGAGGCGCTAACTCAGAGGGCGGGTGCAGCACAGGTGCTGTTAGTTAGCGATTGCACACAGACACGCTGGCGCCGGTCAGCTCTTAAAGGGGAGGGTCGATCTTGATTTGCAGCCACACCCTGCACATCGGAGCCCTGAATCTCGGCCTGGACAGACCTGTTGCCAAATCCTGCAGCCAAGGACCATGGAGAGGGCCAGGGAGCGAGCGCAGCGTTTTAGCGAGGGGGCCTTGGAGGCTCTGGTTGGCGCGGTGGAGCGCAGGCGATCTCTCCTGTACCCGGAGAGTGGCAGGAGGCCTCTGCCCAGCGAGTACCGAAAAGCTTGGAGGGAGGTGGCTCACAGAGTGACCTCTAGCAGCATGGTGCCTAGGACCCCTGTGCAATGCAGGAAGAAGTTCAACGACCTCACTCGGGTCGTCAAGGTGAGTGCCTTTTTCAGAAACCTCTTCATCCCTCCATCTCGACCTCGCTTTATGGCCAAAGGGTCTTGAAAGCCCCAATGCCCAGCACTCCTCCAACACCTATGGCCCTTTCAGGAAACTCACACGCACATTCAGTACTTTGCATACAGTAAGGGCTATTCGACCATGGGAGGCATTTCAGCCAAGATCATGGCTGCACACAGTAAGGGCTATGCGACCATGGGAGACATTTCAGCCAAGATCATGGCTGCACACAGTAGGGGCTATTCGACCATGGGAGGCATTTCAGCCAAGATCATGGCTGCACACAGTAAGGGCTATTCGACCATGGGAGGCATTTCAGCCAAGATCATGGCTGCACACTGTTATATCCGTGTATCTTAATGTTGTGTCCTTCAATAATCAGACAACAGACTGCAGGGAACGATTCAACAGGTGTTTACTGAATGAGGGTTACTCTAGAACTAACTGTACAGATCACTACTCAGGGTTTATATACAGGTGTGGTCACTGCCGGTACTACAGTATACAGGAGCTGTAAAAAGTAGTTCTCTCCCTTAAGGTATATATACATTACATACATTACAATTCCTCCCCTTTTAGATTAACAGTACCATAATACTCATTGAACAATTAACATTTTTAATATACAATGTTATATGAAAATAGTCCATTCATATATTCAGTCTCTGGGGAGTCTTCCTGATTCTTTCTGGATAGCGCCTTTCCCGAGTGTCTCGCTCTTGGTGCGGAGGCGATTTTAGCACCCTGTCGTCAGTTGATTCATCAGCTTCCAATGCTATTGTTTCTGAGGTAGATGCGACCTGTACGTCGGGTTCCTCACCAGGTACGTATGGCCGAGACATGGGGTTGACTCGTTCCTGTGACTCTAGGATCTGGTCAGCATGGCGTCTCACAATGTTCTCCCCAACATCCACTGTTTACATTAGTGGCCCCTGCCGTGTGCATATCGTTCCTGGTTGCCATTTCTCTGTTCGGTAGTCGCGGGCCAAGACTGGTTGCCCTACATTGAAGCTCCTTGTCGGCTTCTCATTGATGTGCTGGAATTGCTTACTCTCAACATCTCTTCGTACATTTGGTCTGAGCAAATCCAGACGAGATCTCAACCTTCAGTTAAAGAACATCATGGCCGGAGGCCTGGTTGGTGACTGCATGTGTCGCATTTCCGTAGGCTAACAGGAAATTGTCCACCTTATGCTGCAGTGGAATGTCGTCATCGCACATGGCCTTTACTGCTTTTTTAAAGGTTTGTACGAACCTCTCAGCCAATCCATTTGTGGCTGGATGTTACGGGGCGGATGTGTAATGCCTTACCCCATTCCTTTTCATAAATCTTCAAAACTCTTCGGACACAAACTGTGGTCCGTTATCAGGGCAAATCTGCCCTGGCAAGCCGTTCCTGGCAAAAATGGTCCGTAGGACTGCAATAGATTTCTCCGTGGCGGTGGAGGACATTTTGTTCACCTCAGGCCATTTCGAGTGCGCATCCACGGCTATTAAAAACATTGAGTCCATGAATGGATCAGCAAAATCAATATGCACCCGTTGCCATGGAGATGAGGGCCACTCCCATGGGTGTAGAGGGGCATGTGGTGGTGCATTTTGGACCTTCTGGCATCCTGAGCAGCTCTTTGTCAGGTCCTCGATTTGCTGATCGATCCAAGGCCACCACACATAAGCCCTAGCAAGGCTTTTCATTTTCACCCGTCCCAGATGACCTTCGTGAAGCTCATTGAGCACTCTCTCCCTTAACTTGGGTGGAATTACCACTCGGGATCCACACATCAAGGTCCCCTGGCATACTGACAGCTGTTCTCTTCTGGATGAGAATGCTGGCAACAGTGAGTCGCCATGTGCTGGCCATCCCTTCACTGTCAAATCATATACCCGAGACAGTGTCGGGTCATTTCGGGTCTCCTTCTCTATATCAGCGTTAGTTACTGGCAAGCATTCAATTATAGTCGAATGAAATATTTCGACAGGATCCACTGCTGGTGCTTCCTCCGCAGTAGGCAGTGGCAGGCGTGATAGCCCATCAGCGTTTCCAAGCTGTTTCGTGTCGTTATACTCAATGTCATATTGGTGCGCCCCTAGAAAAAGGGACCATCTTTGTAGCCGTTGGCAGTCATCACCGGAACGCCCTTCTTTGGATTAAAGATGGAGACAAGTGGTTGGTGGTCAGTCAGCAAGGTGAACTTCTGCCCGTGCAGATAGTGATTGAACTTTTTCACTCCCCACACTAGGCTGAGGGCCTCCCTGTCAATCTGGGCGTAGTTACGCTCGGCTGAGGTTAGTGACCGAGACGCAAAGGCTACTGGCCTCTCCGAGCCGTCCGGGAATTTGTGCGACAGCACCGCTCCAATGCCATAGGGTGATGCATCACACGCCAACCGAATTGGTAGAGCTGTGTTGAAATGAGCCAACACCTCTTTTGATGTGATCAATGCTTTGTTCTTCTGGAAAGCTCGTTTACATTCGTCACTCCACTTCCATGGTACCCCCGTTTTCAGTAGGGTGTTCAGTGGGTGTAGTACGGCAGACAAGTTCGGCAAGAACTTATGGTAGTAGTTCACCAGCCCGAGGAACGACCTCAGTTGTGACACATTTTCCGGTGCTGGAGCCTTGACTACCGCCTCAATCTTTTCAGGGGACTTATGTAACCCCTCTTTATCAATAACGTGGCCACAATACGAGATCTGCTTCTGGAAAAACTCGCATTTGTGGCGATTAGCTCGGAGCCCATATTCCTTCAATCTAGTGAGCACCTGCTCCAGGTTGGCGAGGTGATCACTGTCATTTTTGCCCGTGACCATGATGTCGTCCAAATAACACTGGGTCCCTGGAATCCCTTGCAGGACTTGTTCCATTGCCCTTTGCCAAATAGCCGGAGCTGATGCTACCCCGAACACCAGCCGGTTGTATTGGTAGAGACCTTTATGAGTGTTGATTGTGAGGTACTGTTTCGAGGCGTCTTCCACCTCCATTTGCAGGTACGCCTGGGCCAGATCAATCTTAGTGAAGCATTTCCCTCCAGATAGCGAGGCGAAAATATCTTCAATCCGCGGAAGCGGATATTGTACAGTGTGAAGGACTGGGTTCACTGTCACCTTAAAGTCCCCACAGATGCGAACCTTCTTTGGTTCCCCATGCGTATTACTCAACGACCTCTTCATTACAGGAACGATGGGTGTAGCCCACTCGCTCCAGTCCACTTTGGACAATACTCCTGAACGTTCCAAACCTTCGGGCTCTAGCCCGCCATTGTCCAGGAAGGGTCTGCGCAGTACCTGTTGCCAGCCCGTTTCGCTGGACCACCGTGACTGGAAAGCCAAGCCTGGCTCTCGACAGCCTCCCCTGCGATGCTCAAATCTCCACTGGATGACTGGGCGGTTGCCCGTGGTCGACGCCCGTGCTTCTGGACTCGACCTTCTTCCACTGTTCTCCAGGAGCGAATCCCTGGGAGGTGATGCAGAGTTGCAGGTAGGTTCGAATCTGCGTCGTCGCCAATGTTATGTCCGTGTATCTTAATGTTGTGTCCTTCAGTAATCAGACAACAGACTGCAGGGAACGATTCAACAGGTGTTTACTGAATGAGGGTTACTCTAGAACTAACTGTACAGATCACTACTCAGGGTTTATATACAGGTGTGGTCACTGCCGGTACTACAGTATACAGGAGCTGTAAAGAGTAGTTCTCTCCCTTAAGGTATATATACATTACATACATTACACACACAGTAAGGGCTATTCGACCATGAGAGGCATTTCAGCCAAGATCATGGCTGCATCTTTAATCAGACCCCGTCCTTTTTCTTGCAGGGCAAGCTGGCGCATAATAGGAGACAGCAGCAATGGACTGGGGGAGGCCGGCCTCACCTTCAAGCCCTGACCGATCTGGAGCAGCAAGTCCACCGGATTGTGGCAAGCCGGATGCTTGGTCCCGTCGCCACTGGAGACGCCGACCCCATTCTGGCCAGCATGGTAAGGTCATCACCTTTTTGACCTCTCTCCTTCCACTTGTTCCTCACAACAGCATCCTTGACACTCTCGATCCAAATCAGTACATCGCTGCACTCATGCCTCCCTTGCTGTCACCTTGTCCTCACGCTAAAGCCACTCTTGTGCCTTCCTGCTTTCAGATGTTGATTCACCAGGTGAGGAGACGGGCTCTCAAGCTGCCACTGGAAGTGAATCTGAAGGCGAGGAGGAAGAGGAAGCCGGACCATCAGCGCAACCCTCTGCCGAGGCAGCCCATGGCCATACTGGGGACACGCCTTCCCTGGAGGGGAGCGGGGGGGAATGGTCTGATGAGGGTGAAGCTCCAGAACCCAGCGGGCTGCAGCAACGCGAGTGGGGTAGGGAAGCTCGGGGGCCTTCTCCCCGGAGGGAGAGTATGGCCTTGAGTCCTGCTACAGTGAGCACAGAAGAGGTGCGGCTCATTGCTGAAATGAGCACCCAGGCGGAGCAAAGGCACGCTGAGCTCATGGCTGCAGTGGCAAGGATGCCCGAATCAATTGAGTCACTGGCAAGGAGTGTCCAGGATTTCGGTGCAGCAGAGGCGTCTGCCATGCAAATGCTAAGTGCTGCAATGCAGTCAGTGGCTGGTCTCATGCAGACGCAGATTGAGGCCACACGAGCACTAACTGATGTCACCCTCGCTGGATCAGGCAGGTTTCCCCGGGGCCAGCAATCTGTGCTCCCGCAGATTGCTCTGCATGCTGAAGTGCTGCCCCGTGGGAGTGCCAGTGTGTCGGTCGAGCGGGGAGTTGCTGTCCTCTCTCAGGATGACAGCATTCCTGCTGCCAGCACTGTCACTTCTCCACTGCAGTTGCCACCACCTGTAGGACAGACTGCTGCCGCCCATGCAGAGTTGGAGCAGTCAGCAGCCGGGCCCTCCAGGCCCAGAGCTGGTGCAGGCCGACCCTCAAGGGCATCTGCAGTCTCAGTTTCTGACACTCAGCAGCCTTCCCCCAGCAGCCTTGCTGCAGCCACTGGGGTCCCAGTGCGGCGGAGCTGCAGGGTGGGAAGGGGGCAATTTCGCAAGGGAAGCAGATCACCCTTGAAGGGCAAAAAGTAGAAGATGTGGCAAAATGTTGTTCATTGTTTTATTGAAGGCCGAGGATCGTGGTCATATTTTTGTTACTGTTTTGGACATTGTCTCCAGGTTGTGAGAGCCAGTTATGTGATTGACTGTTTCTTTGTGTGTTTCTTTCTATTACTTTGTCATGCAGGAAGGATACACAGTTTTGTAAATAAAGAAGTGTCTTTATTCAAAATGTGCATGTTTGTTCTTTGCACTCATTGTTGCCTTGACCGGCTTAGGGGTTGCGGCATGGTTCCATTCAGGTTCATTGAATGGCAGAAGCCATTCCCTCAGTGGGGGCCTAGAAGCGACTTGCTATTAGCCTTTGACGGACGGCCCTTGCACTTAGTGCCTCCCTCCCATCTTGGTGCTGCTGCTCCTCCTCCTCCTCTGCTGGTGCTCCAAGGCCCAGTGGCATTGGCTGGGTCCTGAGGATTGCCAGGTTATGCAGCATGCAGCACACAACAACAAAGTGGGAGACTCGCTCAGGCGAGTACTGCAGGGCTCCTCCAGAGTGGTCCAGACAGCGGAACCGTTGCTTGAGCATGCCGATTGTGAGCTCAACGATGTTCCTGGTAGCTTGATGGCTCTCGTTGTATCGTTCTTCTGCAGGGGCACTGGGTGAACGGAGCAGGGTCATCAGCCAGGTGCACAGAGGATAGCCCTTGTCCCCGAGAAGCCAGCCTCCTGGGTGAAGTGGGGCCTTGAACAGAAGTCTGGCGCAGGATGAAGGCATCTTGGCTGCTACCTGGAAAGTGGGCATTGACAGCAAGTATCAGCTGTCTGTGGTCACAGACCAACTGGACGTTCAAGGAATGGAAGCCCCTTCGGTTGCAGAAATCCTCAGCATTCTCTTGCGGCGCCCGTAAAGCCACATGGGTGCAGTCAATGATACCCTGCACCATGGGGAAGCCCGCTATTCTTGCAAAGCCCACTGCACACTCTTGCTGCTTGTCCGGGATCATGGGGGAAGAGATGTACTCTCGTCTCCTTTTAAAGAGGGCATTTGTGGCTTGACGGATGCAGCAATGCACCGCGAACTGGGAGATATTGGCAATGTCCCCAGTAGCAGATTGAAAGGAGCCAGTGGCATAAAAGTTGAGAGCCACTGTTACCTTCACTGCCACCGACAGAGACGTCCTGCTCCTCAGTTGAGGTTGCAGATCTGGCTGGAGGAGATGGCAGAGCTCAGTGACCACCTCCTTGCTGAATCACAGCCTTCGCAAACACTGCTCCTCAGACATATTGATGTATGAGAACTGTTGTCGAAAAACCCTGGGGCGGTAAGGTCTCCTGTACCGACGCCTGTTATCCCTCCTCTGTCTGGCCATGATTGCCACTCTCTCTCTGCGTCTCTGTGCCCTCTCAATGTGATGGAGAAGCATGATGTTCCCATCCATTGCAGCCCTCATAATATGTGGGCAATCAAAGTTAGGCGGTGAAAAAGCAAAGCAACCGCAAACTTATGGTCAGAAGCCAAAACTACCTCAGACAGCATTGACTCAATGCAGAAGTCTCTCTTTCTCCCTTTGTCTCTCTGCAAATCTCTCTCTCTCTCTCAGAACGAGTGGTCCAAAAATAGCTAGCACACAGCAGACAGGAAGAGCCCCCTTTGAATAGCGGCCCCCCCCAGCCCCACAGCGCCTGGAAAGCATTTCAGTCAATGTGTCGTTGGTAGCAACAGGCAGAAAGGAGGGGGGCGCCACTGAATTTCCGGTCCGGGGCGCTCCAAGGGCGTTGCACTCTGGAATGACGTCAAGATCTGCGTGCGCAGGAGAGCGGGCGGAATGGTTTAGCGCCATCACTAAATGTCCGCTCAATTTCGCAAGAGGCGCAGGTATTGCCGCGCTAGTTGGTTAGCGCCCCACTTATCGCCCTCTTAAGTTGCTAACGGGTGGCGCTCACAACTGAATTTCTCCTCCTTTGTGTCTTAATGCGAGGAGCATTCATAATAAGGTGGATGAATTAGCTGTGCAAATAGATGTAAATGGATATGATATGATTGGGATTACAGAAACATGGCTCCAGGGTGACCAGGGCTGGGAACTCAACATCCAGGGGTATTCAATATTCAGGAAAGACAGGCAAAAAGGAAAAGGAGGTGGGGTAGCATTGCTGGTTAAAGAGGAGATTAGCACAATTGTAAGGAAGGATATTAGCTCTGATGATGTAAAGTCTGCATGGGTAGAGTTGAGAAATACCAAGGGACAGAAAACGTTAGTGGGAGTTCTATACAGACCCCCAAACAGTAATGCGGAGTTTGGGGATGGCATTAAACGGGAAATTAGAGACGCGTGCAATAAGGGCACAGCAGTTATCATGGGTGACTTTAATCTACATATAGATTGGGCTAACCAAATTAGTAACAATACTGTGGAGGAGGAATTCCTGGAGTGTATACGGGATGGTTTCCTGGACCAATATGTCGAGGAACCAACTAGAGATCAGGCCATCTTAGACTGGGTATTATGTAATGAGAAAGGATTAATTAGCAATGTTGTTGTGCGAGGCCCCTTGGGGCGGAGCGATCATAATATAATTGAATTCTTCATTAAGATGGAGAGTGAAGTATTTGACTCAGAGACTAGGGTCCTGAATTGTAGTAAAGGAAACTACGATGGTATGAGGCACGAGTTGGGTAGGATTGATTGGGGAATGTTACTCAAAGGGTTGATGGTGGATAGGCAATGGCAAACATTTAAAGATCGCATGGATGAACGACAGAATTTGTTCATCCTTGTTTGGCATAAAAATAAAGCAAAAAAGATGAATCAACCGTGGCTAACAAGGGAAATTAGGGATAGCATAAGATCCAAGGAGAGGACATATAAATTGGCTAGAAAAAGCAGTAAACCTGAGGATTGGGAGCAGTGTAGGATTCAACAAAGGAGGACAAAGGGATTAATTAAGAGGGGGAAAATAGAGTATGAGAGTAAGCTTGCAGGGAACATAAAAACTGACTGTAAAAGCTTCTATAGATATGTGAAGTGAAAAAGATTGGTGAAGTCAAGTGTTGGTCCCTTGCAGTCAGAATCAGGGGAATTTATAATGGGGAATAAAGAAATGGCAGACCAATTAAATACATACTTTGGTTCTGTCTTCACAAAGGAGGACACAAATAACCTCCCAGAGGTGTCGGGGAACATAGGATCTAATGAGAGGGAGGAACTGAAAGAAATCAGTATTTGTAGGGAAATGATGATAGGGAAATTGACGGGATTGAAGGCCGATAAATCCCCAGGGCCTGATAATCTACAACCTAGGGCATCTTCCAAAATTCTACAGACTCTGGAACAGTTCCCATGGATTGGAGGGTAGCTAATGTTACCCCACTATTCAAAAAAGGCGTTAGAGAGAAAACGGGGAATTACAGACCGGTAAGCCTGACATTGGTAGTGGGGAAAATGCATTATAAAAGATGTAATAGCAGAGCACTTGGAAAACAGTGACAGGATCGGACAAAGTCCACATGGATTTACAAAAGGTAAATCGTGCTTGACTAATCTACTCGAATTTTTTGAGGATGTAACTGGTAAACTAGATAAGGGAGAGCCAGTGGATGTGGTGCATTTGGACTTTCAGAAGGCTTTCGATAAAGTCCCGCATAGGAGATTAGCGTGTAAAGTTAAGGCACATGGAATTGGGGGCAAGGTACTGACTTGGATAGAGAACTGGTTGGGAGACAGGAAGCAAAGAGTTGGAATAAATGGGTCTTTTTCCGAGTGGCAGGCAGTGACTAGTTGGGTACCGCAGGGATCGGTCATAGGACCCCAGCTATTCAAAATGTATATTAATGATCTAGACGAGGGAACTAGATGTAATATCTCCAAGTTTGCAGACAACACAAAGCTAGGTGGGCGTGTGTGCTGTGAGGAGGATGCCGAGAAACTCCAGTATGCTTTGGACAGGTTGGGTGATTGGGCAGATGCATGGCAGATGCAGTATTATGTGGATAAATGCGAGGTTATCCACTTTGGTGGCAAAAACAGGAAGCCAGGTTATTATTTGAATGGCAACAGATTGGGAGAAGGGGAAGTGCAACGAGACCTGGGTGTCCTTATGCACCAGTCGCTGAAGATAAGCATGCAGGTGCAGCAGGCACTTAAGAAGGCAAATGGTATGTTGGCCTTCGTAGCGAGAGAGTTCGAGTACAGGAACAAGAATGTCTTGCTGGAGTTGTACAGGGCCTTGGTGAGACCACATCTTGAGTATTGTGTGCAGTTTTGGTTGCCTTATCTGAGGAAGGATGTTCTTGCCATGGAGGGAGTGCAGCGAAGATTCACCAGACTGATACCTGGGATGGCAGGAATGACGTATGAGGAGAGATTGGGTCGATTGGGCTTATACTCGCTGGAGGTTAGAAGAATGAGAGGGGATCTCATTGAAACTTATAAAATTCTAACAGGACTAGACAGACTAAATGCAGGAAGGATGTTCCCAATGGCTGGGAAGTCCAGAACCAGGGGTCACAGTCTAAGGATAAGGGGTAAGCCATTTAGGACAGAGATGAGGAGGAATTTCTTCACCCAGAGAGTGGTGAACCTGTGGAATTCTCTACCACAGAAGGCAGTTGAGGCCAATTCATTAAATATATTCAAGAAGGAGTTAGATATATTTCTTAAGGCTAAAGGGATCAAGGGATATGGGAAGAAGGCAGGGACAGGGTACTGAATTTGGATGATCAGCCATGATCTCATTGAATGGCGGAGCAGGCTCGAGGGGCCGAATGGCCTACTCCTGCTCCTATCTTCTATGTTTCCATGTAAGTGTATGAGTGAGTCACTGACTGTGATGAAATAACTCCGTGTTCTGGCATTTGCATTGTTGTTGTTGTTGTACATTTTAATGTCTGGAATGTTCCACCAGTGTAACCACTAATGCTCCTCCCTAGCCCCGCCCCTCTTCTGGAATGTTCTACCAAGGGCTGGGTCAGTGATGACTGTGTTAACTTGATGCCATGTTCTTTAGTCTTAAGCTTTAACCTCATGGATTCAGGCAGTTATTTGGCACATCAATTTTATTAAGTAACAACTTTTGGAAGATGGATTGATTTTTGAAACCAGAGCGTCTGGATATCGATCCCCAGTCGGCAGACGCGTCAAAGAAATTTACGCATTGGCTTCGATGTTTTGAACACTTCATCGCATCGGTTGATTCGACGGTTAACAAGTTGGGTCTTCTAACCAACTTGGTAAGTCATCAAACTTACTCGATAATTGAAGATATTACTACATATGAAGAGGCCCTCGCAGCCCTTAAGGCCCAGTACCTTAAGTCGGTTAACGAAGTATACGCCAGGTATCTTTTGTCTACTCGCAGGCAATTACCTGAGGAATTTCTGGACGATTTCCAGCAGGACCTTAAGGCTTTGGCTAAGGATTGCAACTACAAGGCTGTCTCTGCCATAGTGTATCAGGAAGAAGCCATCTGCGATTCTTTCATACCTGGCCTCCGATCTAATTATATTACACAGAGACTCCTCGAGAACGACTCGTTAGTTTTAAAAACGGTCGTCGCTACTGCTCGATCGTTAGATGTAGCCCAGAAGAATTTAGAAGTGTATGCATCAGCCCATGCGTCTCTCTCAGCCTCGTGTGTTCCGAGTATGGAGGCATCCATAACAGCAATGGAGCCTCCACTTAATCCTATTGTTGCGGCTGTACCCCATGGGTCTAAGTGTTATTTTTGTGGCCAATCTAAACACCCCAGGCAAAGATGCCCAGCCAGAGAGGCTACCTGTTTTAAATGTAAGAATCGGGGACATTTTAGTAAAGCATGTAAGGGTAATCCTGTACCCGATGTCTTCTCTGCTGCCGCCCTTCGTTTTACTCTAGCCTCGGCTACGGTTGACCAGACCATACCGTGTTCCTTGTCGAAATCTATGATGGACATCAAGATTAATGGTCATCCTACTGGGTGTTTGATAGACTGTGGCAGTACTGAAAGTTTTATACACCCCAACCTTGTTAACTCCTGTTCATTGAAGGTGTATCCTACTCGAAGTGAAATTGTGATGGCGTCCAAGTCCCTTACTTCGGAGGTAACTGGATATTGTAAAGTCACATTGACCATTAAGGATACGGAGTATAAGGACTTTAAACTCCTCATATTACTTCAGCTGTGTGTGAACTTAATTTTAGGCTTGGACTTCCAGTGTCAGCATGAGAGCGTTACCCTTAAGTATGGTGGATCTCAGCCTCCACTCACAGTCTGCGGCCTTTCTACTTTAAAAGTAAGTCCGCCTTCTTTGTTCGCGAACCTTGCTCCTAATTGTAGACCTATAGCGACTAAGAGTCGACGGTATAGTTCAGAAGATAAAACACTTATAAAAGAGGAAGTGGACAGGCTTCAACGGGAGAGAATCATCGAACACAGTAATAGCCCGTGGTGTGCCCAGGTGGTGGTGGTTAACACTAATGAACAGAAAAGACTTGTGGTCGATTATAGCCAGACTATAAACTTGTATACCCAATTAGACGCCTATCCTTTGCCTCGTATTTCTGAGATGGTGAACCAGATAGCTCAGTACCGCGTGTTCTCCACCATTGATTTAAAGTCTGCCTACCATCAACTCCCCATTAAAATAGAAGACCGACGTTATATGGCCTTCGAAGCTAATGGGCGCCTGTACCAATTCCTTAGGGTGCCCTTTGGGGTGACGAATGGGGTATCCGTCTTCCAACGGGAGATGGATTGTATGGTGGATGAATATGCATTGGAAGCAACATTCCCGTACCTGGACAATGTTACTATCTGTGGGCACGACCAACGGGAGTGTAATGTATATACCTTTCAGGGGGGAACTACTTTTTACAGCTCATGTATACTGTAGTACCGGCAGTGACCACACCTGTATATAGCACTGAGTAGTAATCTGTACAGTTCAGTTCCAGAGTGAGCCACGTTGAGTAAACACCTGTTGTACCGTTCTCCTGCAGTCTGTGTCTTACTACTGACGGACACAACATTGGCGACGAGGCAAATTTGATCCTACCTGCAACTCTGCGTCACCTCCCAGGGATTCGTTCCTGGAGACCAGTAGATTGGAGGTCAAGGCCAGAGACACGGGCGTCGACCACGGGCAACCGCCCAGTCATCCAGCAGAGACTCGAGAATTGTGGGGGAGGCTGTTGAGAGCCAGGCTTGGCTTTCCAGTCGCGGTGGTCCAGCGAAACGGGCTGGCAACAGGTAGTGCGCAGACCCTTCCCGGACAGCGGCGGGCTAGAGCCCGACCGAGCGGCACAGCAAAGGGCCGAGCAGCGACGATGGGAGAGAGAGAGAGAGGGCAGAGCACACAGGACGCAGCCGGTGTTCAGGGGCCGAGCAGCATCGAGGAGAGGGAGAGAGACGCGCAGAAACCCGCGAGGCGCCGCCATTGCCACGAGGACCGCCGAGAGCGGCGTTGGCAGCAGCGGGGGACGAAGGAAAGCGCGGGAGACGCCATTTTAAGCCATTGGGAGACGCCATTTTAAACCACACCCAAAATGCTGAAGAGTGGCAGTATCACCGCATTTGACAATGAAGTCAAAGATTGGGCTACATATGTCGAACGAATAGAGGTATACTGCAAGGCAAATGAGGTGTCCGATGACAAGAAAGGGCCGGTATTGTTAAATTTAATGGGTGCAAAGACGTATGGCTTATTACGGAATCTAGTAACCCCAGCGAAGCCAGCGGAAAAGAGTTTTGGAGACATAGTGACGATATTACAGGAACATTTAAACCCCACACCGCTGCTGATAGCAGAAAGATTCAAGTTTCACAAACGGAACCAGCATAAGGATGAAAGCAATGCTGAATATTTAACAGAACTGCGCAAACTATCGAAACACTGCCAGTTTGGAACGGGACTGGCAGATACCTTAAGGGACAAGTTTGTGTGTGGGCTTCAAAGTGAAGAAATCCAGAAACGGCTTTTATCTGAAAAGGACCTTACGCTGGGCAAGGCTTTCAGCATTGCGGTATCATATGAAGCAGCAGCACGGAGCGCTGCAGAGATACAACAGAGACCGCAAGAATATGGCACAAACGAAAAGTCATACAGAACAGAGACGTGCTATCGCTGCGGCAGAACAACACACGACCACAATGATTGCTGGTTCAAAGACAAAGTGTGCAGACAGTGTGGAAAAGTAGGACACATAGCACGAGTCTGCAGGTCGGGAAAGAAAACCAGCAATAAGAAATCTCCAAAAGAAAAGTACAAGAAGGTACATAAGGTGACGGAGAATAGTTCAGACGAACAAAAGAGTGATACCGACTCCGAAAGCAGGGAGCTGAGTTGTCTGAAACTACATAATGTGATCAAAACGGAGGATCACCGAACCATTTGGGTCACTCTCAAGATAGCAGGAGTCCAGGTAAAAATGGAATTGGACACAGGATCAGCCCTAACAGTCATAAACCGACGGGACTACGAGCGGCTATTCTCACACATACCTTTGAGAGACACAAAAATTATTTTGAAGACGTACACGGGGCAAAAAGTCTACCCCAAAGGAAAAATAAGGGTGACCGTTATATATAACGGTAAGGAAACACCAAAACTAGACCTGTATGTATTGCAAGATGGAGGACCACCATTACTGGGACGTGAATGGATCCGGAAAATACAGCTGGATTGGCATTCCATACAAGCACTGACTGTGGCTGCCAAAAAGGATGACGACGTCACACCTGGGCGACTGTCAAAGATCCTAACCGACACACAAGAAGTGTTCCAGCAAGGACTCGGAACACTAAAAGGCATGACAGCAACAATTAAAATCGAAGAAAATGCAAGCCCAAAATTTTTTAAGGCCAGATCTGCCCAGCTGTCGAAGCAGAGCTGGAGAGTTTGGAATGTTCAGGAGTACTGTCCAACGTAGACTGGAGCGAGTGGGCTACACCCATTGTCCCTGTGATGAAAAAGTCGTTGAACAGCACGCCTGGGGAACCAAGGAAGGTTCGCATCTGTGGGGACTTTAAGGTAACAGTGAACCCAGTCCTTCACACCATGCAATATCCACTTCCGCAGATTGAAGATATTTTTGCCTCGCTATCTGGAGGGAAACGCTTCATTAAGATTGATCTGGCCCAGGCATATCTGCAAATGGAGGTAGAAGAAGCATCAAAAAAATACCTCACAATCAACACTCTACCAATACAATCGGCTGGTATTCGGGGTAGCATCAGCTCCGGCTATTTGGCAAAGGGCAATGGAACAAGTCCTGCAAAGGATCCCAGGGACCCAGTGTTATTTGGACGACATCCTGGTCATGGGCGAAAATGACAGTGATCACCTCGCCAACCCGGAGCAGGTGCTCAATAGATTGAAGGAATATGGGCTCCGAGCTAACCGCCCCAAATGCGAGTTTTTAAAAAAACAGATCTAGTATTGTGGCCACGCTATCGATAAAGAGGGGTTACATAAGTCCCCAGAAAAGATTGAGGCTGTAGTCAAGGCTCCAGCACCGGAAAACATGTCACAACTGAGGTCGTTCCTCGGGCTGGTAAACTACTACCATAAGTTCTTGCCAAATTTGTCTACAATACTACACCCACTGAACACCCTACTGCAAACTGAAGTGCCATGGAAGTGGAGTGATGAATGTAAACGAGCTTTCCAGAAGAGCAAAACACTAATCACATCAAAAGAGGTATTGGCCCATTTCAACCGAGCACTACCAATTCGGTTGGCATGTGATGCGTCACCCTACGGCATTGGAGCAGTGCTGTCACACAAATTCTCAGACGGCTCAGAGAGGCCAATAGCCTTTGCGTCACGATCACTAACCTCAGCCGAGCGTAACTATGCCCAGATTGACAGGGAGGCCCTCAGCCTAGTGTGGGGAGTGAAAAAGTTCAATCACTATCTGCACGGGCAGAAATTCACCTTGCTGACTGACCACCAGCCTCTTGTCTCCATTTTTAATCCGAAGAAGGGTGTTCCGGTGATGACTGCTCAACGACTACAAAGATGGTCACTCTTTCTAAGGGCGCACCACTATGAGATTGAATATAAGGGCACAAACAGCATGGAAATGCTGATGGGCTATCACGCCTGCCACTGCCTACTGCAGAGGAACCAGCAGTGGATCCTGTCGAAATATTTCATTCGACTATAGTTGAATACCTACCGGTAACTAACGCTCGTATAGAAAAGGAGACCCGAAATGACCCGACACTGTCTCGGGTATATGATTTGACGGTGAAGGGATGGCCAGCACATGGCGACTCACTGTTGCCAGCATTCTCGACAAGGAGAGAACAGCTGTCAGTGTGCCGGGGGACCTTGATGTGTGGATCCCGAGTGGTAATTCCACCCAAGTTAAGGGATAGAGTGCTCAATGAGCTTCATGAGGGTCATCTGGGAGAGGTAAAAATGAAAAGCCTTGCCAGGGCTTAAGTGTGGTGGCCGGGAATCGATAAACAAATTGAGAACCTGACCAAGAGCTGCTCAGGATGCCAGGTAGTCCAAAATGCACCACCACATGCCCCTCTACACCCATGGGAGTGGCCGTCATCTCCATGGCAATGGGTGCATATTGAATTTGCTGGTCCATTCATGGACTCAATGTTTTTAATAGCCGTGGATGCGCACTCGAAATGGCCTGAGGTCATCAAAATGTCCTCCACCACCACGGAGAAAACGATTGCAGTCCTACGGACCATTTTTACCAGGAACGGCTTGCCAGAACAGATTTGCTCCGATAACGGACCACAGTTTGTGTCCGAAGAGTTCCGGAGGTTTATGAAGAAGAATGGGGTAAGGCATTACACATCCGCCCCGTATCATCCAGCCACAAATGGATTGGCTGAGAGGTTCGTACAAACCTTTAAGAAGGCAATAAAGGCTATGTACAATGACAACATTCCGCTGCAGCATAAGGTGGACAATTTCTTGTTCGGAATGCGACACATGCAGTCACCAACCAGGCCCCGGCCATGATGTTCTTTAACCGAAGGTTAAGATCTCACCTGGATTTGTTCAGACCAAACGTACGAAGAGATGTTGAGAGTAAGCAATTCCAGCACATCCATGAGAAGCCAACAAGGAGCTTCAATGTAGGGCAACCAGTCTTGGCCCGCGACTACCGAACAGAAAAATGGCAGCCAGGAACAATATGCACACGGCAAGGGCCACTAATGTACACAGTGGATGTTGGGGAGAACATCGTGGGACGCCATGCTGACCAGATCCTAGAGTCACAGGAACAAGTCAACCCCATGCCTCGCCCATACGTACCTGGTGAGGAACCCGACGTACAGGTCGCATCTACCCCAGAAACAGTAGCATCGGAAGCTGATGACCCAACCAACGACAGGGTGCCAGAATCGCCTCCGCACCAAGAGCGAGACACTCGGGAAAGGCGCTATCCAGAAAGGATCAGAAAGCCTCCCCAAAGACTGAATATATAAATGGACTATTTTCAGCTAACGTTGTATGTTAAAAGTGTTAATTGTAATTAGTTTGATATTGAATTGTTCAATGAGTGTTATGGTACTGTTAATCTAAAAGGGGAGGAATTGTAATGTATATACCTTTAAGGGGGGAACTACTTTTTACAGCTCATGTATACTGTAGTACCAGCAGTGACCACACCTGTATATAGCAGAGTACTAATCTGTACAGTTCAGTTCCAGAGTGAGCCACGTTGAGTAAACACCTGTTGTACCGTTCTCCTGTAGTCTGTGTCTTACTACTGACAGACACAACAGGGAGCATGATCAAAATCTCGCGAAGTTCCTAGAGACGGCAAAGAGGTTAAACCTGACCTACAACGAAAACAAGTGTACCTTCAATACTACACGTTTGTGTATTCTTGGTTGCGTTGTGGAGAATGGGGTAATCGGGCCAGACCCTGAAAGATTACGCCCACTTAAGGAATTACCTTTACCTCACACTGTAAAAGCTTTAAGAAGGTGTCTGGGATTCTTCTCGTACTATGCCCAGTGGGTGGCTAACTACTCCGATAAAGTACGACCTCTTATTAAGTCGACGTCTTTTCCGCTATCGGCGGAAGCTCAGGAGGCTTTCCTTACTATCAAACGGGACATTGAGAAGGCAGTGGTATGTGCCGTGGATGAGAAGATCCCTTTTCAAGTGGAAAGTGATGCATCTGATTTTGCGTTGTCAGCAACTCTTAACCAAGCTGGTAGACCAGTAGCTTTCTTCTCTCGTACATTGCAAGGACCAGAAGTTCGACATTCTTCAGTGGAAAAGGAGGCACAGGCGATTATCAAAGCAGTCAGGTATTGGAGACATTATCTCGCTGGCCAACGTTTTACGCTCATTACTAACCAGCAGTCTGTGGCCTTTATGTTCAACACTAAGCAGAGAGGCAAGATCAAAAATGATAAGATTTTAAGATGGCGAATAGAACTGTCAACATATGACTATGATATTCAGTACAGGCCTGGAGTAATTAATGAGCCATCGGATGCTTTGTCACGAGGAGTATGTGCTAGTCTAGGTATAGATAAGCTTCAAAGTCTCCACGACGCACTCTGCCACCCTGGGGTTACCAGAATGAACCACTTCATTAAGTCTCACAATCTACCCTACTCTATTGAGGAGGTCCGGACAATGACCAGAACCTGTCGTGTTTGTGCTGAATGCAAACCCCGCTTCTATAAGCCGTCCAAGCCAGCTCATCTTATTAAAGCAACTCGACCATTTGAGCGTTTGAGTCTCGATTTTAAAGGTCCCCTTCCATCAAGCGACCATAATGTCTATTTTCTTAATATTATAGACGAGTACTCTCGGTTCCCTTTTGTTACCCCCTGTCCGGATGTGACTAGTGCTGTTGTAATTAAATGCCTCTGCCAGCTGTTTTCCTTGTTTAGCATGCCTAACTATATACATAGTGATAGGGGTTCTTCCTTTATGAGCGAAGAATTGCAACAGTTTTTGCTATCGAAAGAGATTGCAACAAGTAGAACTACCAGCTATAACCCTCGTGGTAATGGGCAGGTCGAGAAAGAAAATGCGACAGTGTGGAAGGCTATCGTACTGTCTCTGAAGTCGCGAGGCCTGCCGACCTCTCGCTGGCAGGATGTCCTGCTAGACGTGCTGCATTCCATAAGGTCTCTTTTGTGTACAGCGACGAATGCCACCCCTCATAAAAAGATGTTTAGTTTTCCAAGAAAAGCTACTAACGGAGTAATGTTACCCACATGGTTGACGACCACGGGCTCTGTGTTGTTGTGCAGACATGTGAGAGGCCACAAGACTGATCCACTGGTGGAGGAAGTACAACTCCTCCATGCTAATCCCCAGTATGCGTATATTCAATATCCGGATGGGCGAGAGGATACGGTCTCTATTAAAGATCTTGCACCTGCTGGAGCTCGAAAAGAGTTCGACTCTGAGAGTAGAGTTTTCAATCGTGGTATTGGACCTTCAGAGACACAAACCCTCAGTGTGGAAAATACTGATGATTCTGGGAATTCGAATGAACCGGAGTTAGTACTCCGGGAAGAGCCTCAGCAAGAGTTACGTCATTCCCAGAGGATTATCAGACCTCCTGACAGACTGAATCTATAGCAGGGGGTGAATGTGATGAAATAACTCTGTGTTCTGGCATTTGTATTGTTGTTGTTGTACTTGTTAATGTCTGGAATGTTCCACCGGTGTAACCACTAATGCTCCTCCCTAGCCCCGCCCCTCTTCTGGAATGTTCTACCAACGGCTGGGTCGGTGATGACTGTGTTAACTTGATGCCATGTTCTTACTTAATAAAAGCCTTTAGTCTTAAGCTTTAACCTCATGGATTCAGGCAGTTATTTGGCACTTCACTGACTTTTTTATGATTTATCTCAGTAAGTAGTTTTTTTGATTCAGGAGAACCAATTGCAACCCTTTTTAAAAATAATCTATATATTAAAAAAAATAATTAAATGAGAAAGGACAAAAAGTTCCGTGTTTGTGAGCCATGGGTCTAAATGTGTTTTTTTTAAATTGAAGAAATTTGATTGAATTTGGTTCCTGGTGATACATTTCAGGCTGCAGCACTATCCCACTAGTAATCAACTCAACTGGTAGCAGTAACGAAAGAATTACAAAAGCAACTTCTTGGGCTTTTGTGCAGATGCGATCTCTCCAGTGAACGACCAGACTGGAAAAGAAAATTAGGTTTAATGTCTGCAGTAATGAGAATGCCGGAGATGAAAGAGTTTCCAGGGAAACCTAACTTGCTTGCCTCCAAGCTCCTGGGCCATCCTGTCTGCATTGCGGCCCTTTCTCTACCTGCTGTTTGGACTGTTCGGCGCTGGCTCCCTTCCCGTTGGCATGTATGAAAAACAATCTGCCTGCTCATTGGTCCGCTCAGCTGTGGAACCAGGAAGTTGTAAATTCAGTATCTGGTCTGCGCTGATCAAGCTTCAGTAAAAACAGGCAGTAGAGGGATGCTACCATTGGGCTCAAATCAACACAACCATATCCCAATGCTTGGGGAGACAGTAAGGAGAAAATATATACTTTTAGCGCCCCGATGAAGTTATCACCCCAAAGGGGGCGCGAGCCAATTTTCCCCCCTAAATGTTTTCAATTTTTTCATCCCAGCCCGAGTGGAATCATTAAAATTTGACGGCAAAACCCTCCACCATGTTGGTGTGCAAAGTACAGGAAGGCGTTCTGCTTCTGAAATTTAAAGCGTCTTTGCCCACACTCTGGCCATGTAATAAACCTTGCAATTTTACCTAAAATATATCCAGCGTTTGCCACTTTTTTTTAGCATTGCATGATTAAATTTAAAATAATGCAATTAAAGTAAAGTTTCACCCACATCCTCTTTTGGAGTGCCAAATCGACTGGCTTCAGCTGGCTAATAGCAATCACTGTGGTTGCCCATCTGTTGCAACCAATAAGGTGGTTTTGCGATCTTACACTAGATTGCACAACATAAATGGGAAGGTGTTTTTGATTTTTCCCCCTCAAAACTTACCTTTGGCAGCTGCAGAGATTGCATTGCATGGTGTTTGTGTTGGGAGTGGCTGAAGAGAGTGGGGCGAGGCAAGGCAAGGAGTGGAGCGGAGCAGACGAGGACAAGGCGAGGCCGTGAGCGGAGTGGCGGACAAGTCTGGGAGTGGATCGGTGGATGAGGCGAGGCTAGGAGTGGAGCGGCTGAAGAGGATGAGGACAAGGCGAGGCCAGGAGCGGCTAATTAATATTTCCTTGCAGAGCATTGTATCCGTCTTTTAGTCATGTCAGAAAAAGGACATCTAAGCAAGCGACGTCACTACAGGTACAAATACAGTGCTGACTGGAGAAGTTCCAATCCAGTAAAAAACAGCATTTTCTCTTGTTTGATCTGAGGACATCAGCATTGGGAATTCTGGAATAAACTACCTCAAAAAACACCTGGAAACTTATAAGCATGCAACTTGGACTGAGCCCTCGAAAATGCAATAGTCGATAGCAGGCTTTTTTAGCCAAGTTCGGCAGACTTTAGGCCAGAAGGCTACAAATACTTAAGTACTTTTTTGCTAAGCCATTGGGGAACATGGATTCCCCATTGCATTTGCAGATCATTTCACAAAACTCATAAAGTTAATGTTTCCTGACTCAAGTATTGCAGGAGAATTTTCCTGTGGGAGAACAAAAGCTACTGCAATAATAAAAGCTCTTGCCAACCACCATTCTGAATCAGTTGTAACACATGCTAAAACAGGCCCAGATGAGAGTAATGATGTTTGCAGTGATAAGGAGGCTTGTATTAGCATTAGGTACTTTCACCAGGCTCTTAAATTTGTAAAAACAGACCTCTTGGCCATGAAGTTATGTAATACAGTACAGGTAGACTACCTTTTATCCGAACTTCCGAAAACCGAAACCCTCTAAAAACCGAAGGTTTTTTCGTTCAGCGTAAGTCGTGCGCACGACATGACCAGAATGGCGCACGACTTACGCTGAGCAGAGGGTCAGCGTAAGTCGTGCGCACGACCCCGACCCCCGCCGACGACCCCCCGTGGACCCCCCCCGACCCCGACCCCCGCCGACCCCCCGCCGACCCCGACTCCCGTCGACCCCCCCGCGGACCCCCACCGAGCCCCCCCGCCGACCCCCGCCGAACCCCCCGCGGACCCCCGCCGACCCTTCTGCGGACCCCCGCCGACCCCCCCGCCGACCCCGACCCCCGCCGACCCCCCCGCTGACCCCCACCCCCGACCCCCACCCCCGACCCCCCGGCCGACCCCCACCGACCCACCCCCGACAAATTTCCCAGTCTTATAAAATACCTTCCGAAATCCGAAATTTTCCGAAAACCGAAACACGGCTGGTCCCGAGGTTTTCGGATAAAGGATAGTCTACCTGTATAGCAAATGCAGAAAACCTGTTAAGTGTAATAAATTCTGTTTTTGCCAATCACCACATTCCATGGGAGAATGTTATTGGCTCCTCTTCTGACACTGCCAATGTCATGATTGGAAAAAGTAACTCTGTTTTAAGTCAGATAAAACAGCAATCAAGTTCCGTGTACAGTCTGCCTTGTGTTTCCCACATTACGCATCTTGCAGCAAAAATGCTGTTAAACCAATTTCAAAACCAGTAGAAGATCTGCTAGTGGACATTTTTTATTATTTTAATGGTAGCGCAAAATGAAAAGAGTACAAGGAATACCAGCACTAGTGTGATGCAGATGAGCATCAACCAGTAAAACACAGAGGTACAAGGTGGCTCCATCTCCGCCAAGCAGTCACAAGATTTAGTAACCAGTGTGAGCAGCTTCAAGCCTATTTTGGAAGCTGTAGTGAAATTGAACAACCTGGCTGAGTTCAGCGAATTTACACCTACATACAAGACTAGCTGAAGTGCCCGGCGGTGCCGAGGCTTTTTCGAGGGCATGTTGTTGTTGGAAGAGAGAGAGAGAGCGACTGGGGGGAAGAGAGAGAGCGACTGGGGGGAAGAGAGAGAGCGACTGGGGGGAAGAGAGGGAGGGGAGGGGTGGGGGGAAGAGAGGGAGGGGAGGGGAGGGAGGGGAGGGGAGGGGGGGAGGGAGGGGAGGGGGAGGGGAAGGGAGGGCGGGGAAGGGGGGGGAGGGCGGGGAAGGGAGGGCGGGGGGGAGGGGAGGGGGGAAGGAAGGGAGGGGGGGAGGGAGGGGGAAGGGAGGGCAGGGGAGGGGAAGGGAGGGCGGGTGGGAGGGGAGGGAGGGGAAGGGAGGGCGGGGGTAGGGGGAGGGAGGGCGGGAGGGAGGGAGGGGGGGGAGGGAGGGCGGGGGAGGGGAGGGGGGGGATGGAGGGCGGAGGGGGAGGGAGGGCGGCGGGCGCCCCCCCCCCGAGGGTCGCGACCCCCCCCGAGGGTCGTGCCCCCCCCCCCCCCCGGAGGTGAAGACCGCCGATTGCGCGCGCAGCAGGAGCTGAGACGCGGCGTCTCTCTCGGCCGGCGGGCCCGGTTGCCAGGGCAACCGTGACGCTGACCAAGCCAGAGAGAGAGACGCCGCGTCTCAGCTGCTCCTGCTGCGCGCGCGCGGCCCCCCCCCCCGAGGGTTGCGCCCCCCCCCCCTGAGGGTCGCGGCCGCCCCCCCCCTCCCCCCGAGGTGAAGACCGCCGATTGCGCCCGTTGCCAGGGTAACGCTGGACGCTCAGCAAGCCCCGGCAGAGAGAGACATCTCAGCTCCTGCTGCGCGCGCAACCCTAGCGGCGCTGGGCTGAGGCTCGGCCCTCCAGCCTTCGAGTGGGGCCGGGAGGTGCCTAGCTCGGGCGTGGGTGCGGAGGAGACGCCGAGGCTTCTAGGCCTACCTGGAAAAACGGGGAAAGGTAGGAAAATTAATGAGATTAGATAAGTTAATTACTTTCTAAATCATTTTTTAAAAAAACAATATGTGTTTTAAAAGCAACGTTTTTTTTTAAGACGCAGAAAGCGGGAAAAAGAAAGGAAAAGTTTGGAATCAAGATGGCGGCGACTCACCTCGGTTCAGAACGATAAAGCCCGGCCACACGCGCACCGATTGGCCCGGCGGCACACGCCAGCAACCCGGCGTACGATTGGTCGAGCTCGAGGTCACTCTGTCGCTAATGAGCGGATAATGAGATGCTAATGAGCGGAATGTTGAAGGTTTTTGGGATACCGCGGGCGCAATTTTAGCCCGGCCGAAACGTAAATATGCTTAAAACCGTCTCGGAAGCGTAAGCTTTCTTTGGAGGTAACGCGCGCATAGGTACGCCCTGTAACTTTCGAGTGCATACCCGCAACGCACACGCGATGACAGACAGATAGACAGATAGACAGATAGACAGATAGAAAGACAGAATGACAGAAGTACCGATTTATATATATAGATGAGGAAATACACCTTTACTTTCTTTTGTTGGAACATGGGCTGGATGATTATTAGTCTACAATCTTTTTTTTCAAGCCAAGGATTTGAGAGTTGTCTACCACTGGGAAGAAAGCATTAGACTGCTAAAAATGCTGATCAATCGATTTGTGAAGTCGGATGTGGTATGCAATGCCAATGATGCAACCATGGTGGATTTCCAAGATTTAACAAAACAAGAATTGGCATTAAAGCTAAAATGTTTATTGCTGCTAATGGAGATTTAGACAGTGCTACATTTCAGAGGTTCTATGCTGGTGTCAGAGGCCGTGATTTTGCGCCTGGTGGCGGGTCCGCTGGTTGGCGGGTTCTGGACCCGCTCTCGGTTCCTGCCGGCCTGCAGTTGAAATTTTGCATTGATTGACCTCGTTAATGCCGACGTGCGGGTTCTCCAAGGCAATTGCTGGGTGCGAGTCAGCTGCTCACGTCTGATGACGCGATGTTGGACTGATTATTTAAAGGGGCCACGTCCCCTCTGCGGATTAATTTCCATTTTGTTCCCTGAAGTGCTGGCTGCTGCAGGTATGGCAGCGAAGAAACCTAAGGCTGCTCCCCACTTCGATCAGGACTCCCTCCATGCACTTGTGGAGTGAGTAAGAGGACGTAAGGAGGTCCTCTTCCCTGGAGATGGAAGGAGGAGGCCTCCTCAGCATTTCAAGGCAGCTTGGCTGCAAATTGCTGAGGAGGTCAGTTCGAGGTTGGTCTGCATACGCACCTGGGTGCAGTGTCGCAAGAGATTTAATGATCTGTTGTGATCAGCAAAAGTAAGTATAACATCACACTTACCTTCCATCTGCCTCCCATCTCTTCTCATCCCCATCATTCTGCATTGGCAACCTTCCCCTTCATATCCCAACTCACTCTAACATCCCTTGCACCCCCACCCACCCCTCTCTTTCTCTGTACAGAATCACGTCACCATCTTACTATGCACCACTCACACTCTTATGCAATGCCAACAATTAACAACGCACAGGGCAGGAACTTGGTTTGTGTACCTCACTCCTTCATAGTCTCCCTCTACACATCTATGTCATCCATTCTTTACACTCACTTCATCAATCTCTCTCAAACTCCACTTGTGTCCCTCATTACAGGAGAAGAGAGCCCACAATAAAAGGGAGAGGGGGGAGGACAGGAGGAGGCCCACCATCCCTGACGCACCTAATGAGCGCTGAGGAAGCAGCCCTGGAGATCGTCGGAGGTGCAGAGGAACTGGAAATGGGGGACGGAGAGACGGGCGTAGAAGAGCAAGCTGGTGACAGAATTGATTTCCAACCCTCTGATTTAGCATTCATGAGTAACTAATATGGGATATGATGTTCACAGAGATTGAGTGCTAAGCATCTGCACAATGGGATGTGTCTGCTACATTAATATCACATGTCTAACTCATGCCTCTACTCCCTCACATGGCCATCGAGAGCCCCACTCCCCACTGTCCAGGAGGAAGACAGGAGCACTCCTCAGAGGAACCACCAGCCTCTGAGGGAGCAGCATCACCAGCATTCAGCACCAGTGCATACGCATACCTCAGTGGATTTTTTGCTAGCTAGAGTAATGTTGTCACCTGGTGTATCACAGCTCACGAGTGAGCAGGAGCAGATGTTGGAGACAGGCACAGCAGTGGAGAGTCCTCATTGGAGGACGCAGGGCTCTCCCAGCTCTGCTCAGCTGTATGTAGACGTTAAGCCTCTGGGGCCATCCAGAAGGAGAGCCATCCTGGAGTTTCAGGAACAAGTGCAGGAGGCACTGAGTGTGATTTTTTCAATGATAACTGCGAGTGTGCAGAGAATGGAGGAGTCCATCTTAAACATTGGCAATGTCATGGTGAACGCTATGGGCAATCTAGGTGCCGCCAGGGAAAGGATGGCAACCTCCATGGAGGATCTAACTCGCCAGACACAAGCAAACATGGTGGCTCTTCTAGATAGTTGGGCAGCTATGGAGGATAGAAGGCCATCTATCGTGGAGAGGAACCAGAGGTACATGGACATCCTGGTTATGAGGACTGTCAGTACAGAGACGGGTCCACCTGGCCCCACTGATGTGCAGCAAGGTGCTCTCCAGCAACTTGCTAGCAGTGAAGTGTGGGGTGACCCATGAGAGGGATGGTGGTGTTCAAGCACAAGGAAGTGGGGGCTCCTCTCCAAGCGCTCACACTCCCTTGCCACTGCTGAGCCCTCGATCAGAGCCCCATCTTCCTGAGCCAACAGAGATGACCGAGTCTGCCCTGGCACAGCCGCAGGAGCAGACTTTGGCGGGGCCCTCCAAGGCTCGCAAAACCAGAGGACAGCCGCCAAAGGCATCTAAGCAGGAGCAGCAGGTGAGTGAGCAGGCTGCCTCCATATATGCTGAAGCCACAGAGGTCTCACTACATAGAAGCACGTGTAAAGGAAGATGTCACGTTAATAATCACAAGGGTTCTGACTTGGGTGTTATGATAGATTTATTTGTAAAGTTTCTGTTCTTTGCCAATATTGTAATCAATGTATGTAGAATGAAGGTTTGGCATCGTTGCCAATTGTGTACTGACAACTTGAGGTGGCACAGTTTAGGGTAAGTGCGCCTTTAAAAAGCAGCAATGCCGGTGACAGTGGATCGATAGTGCACAACACACACTTGCAGCCTAAACACAGAATATGCCCCCCAAATTATTCAATCACCAACCTCACAGGTTTCTAAATGCCAAGATTTGAGAGTGCAGCTTTTACACTGCAGTTGCAGCTGTGATGTCTTTCCCGCCGCTTGGTGTCAGTTCCGTTTGCAAATTGGAGACCCAACATTCGGGAAAGATGCGTGGAGGCGGCTTCGGAACCCGTCGTCAATCATAGCGAGTTTAACCTCTGACCCGCCTCCAATCCCGCCCTCGGAGCGCTGGCAAAATTCCAGCCAGAAAGTTTTATGATGTAGTTGTCCAGAACTATTAAAAAACCTACCAATAACAGACAAAATTCTTCAGGCATTGAGACTGCTACATCCAGCTAAAAAACTGGATTATGATGAAAATACAGTTATTAATCTACTGACACAATTTCCATGTGTAACAAAATCTGAGAATGAAAAACAAGCAATTGTGAATGAGTGGAACCAGTATCAAGTAAATTTTCAGCTGCCTGACTTCCAGCCAGGGGTAACAAAACTGGATGCGTGGTGGGGACAAGTGCTGGATCTTAACAAAATTGAGACGCAAGCAAAGTGGTATCCAGCCCTTTGGAAATTGATTACTACACTTCTGATTCTCCCTTATGATCAGGCTAGCATGGGGTGTGTTTTCTCCCTAATGCAGAGAATCAAACCACTTTTCGATTCAGAATGAGCAGCGAAGTTTTATCTGCTGTACTTGTAACAAAAACAAATGGTCCGGCCTGCTATGAACTGAAACCTTCCCAACAGCTACTGGAAATTGGTAAATGTGCAATATTCCAGCAGATGTCATCCCAATCACAGTCTTTGTAACCTTAAACTGAGATGCATGGCAGCATGATGATAAAGGGTAGGATTTTTTTAAAGTATTTTGTAAAGCATTTTCAGATGCAGTAATATAGTTTTTGTAAGGAGCTGTGACCTGTTAGAGATTAAATAAAGCCAATAATGGACCTAGAAATTGGGCTGCTTACCACCATCCATTTGCACCACTGTCCTGGTGAAAAATGGCAGCCACCATTATAGTGCCCTTCTCTGGCACGGGACTCAATGGCCGCCATTTTGGTGAGGGCCTTAGTACTGCCGATAGCAGCGCTGGCCCTGGAGATGTAAATGAAAAAAACCTGATGTCAGTCGGCGTGCAATCCCTACTTGATGCCATGTCTGTGAACTTCGACCTTAGTGCTGAGTTCAACGCTGGGTCCTAATCTCGCTCTGCAAACTGAACATTCAGCAGACTGACGGAGACGCTGTCAGCACTTCTTAAAGGGACACAAACATCTTTCAGGTAAGTTTGCGTTTAAGATTTTGGACTGGATTTTTTTATTTTATTGAAGTAGTGACTTGGTGCAATACATGCTAAAAGGTTTTAAGTGTTCAGGGAATGCAGGGAGTGCTGCTAGATGCTTGCAAAGCCTCTGATGGTCAAGGAAGGCCTCTGAGAAGGCAGAAAATGCTGGAATTACTCAGCAGGTCAGAGAGAAACAGAGATCATGGGCAGGATTTTAACTCAGGTGCGGGATGGTGTCGTGTTATCCGCATTTCGTGTTATCCACACGAATCTAAATGGCTGCGGGAGATTGATGCAATTTGAACTTAATTGTTCAATTGATTTCCAACATGTGGGAACCCTTGGCAAATGGGTTTTTCATGGTTGAGAGTCGCCTCCAATGACGTCATCATTGCTGCTGCATTTAAGGTCAACAGCAAGCCTTGCTTCTTCTGCAGGCTTCCAAGCTTTCTCCATTTGGTGTCAGAGGGACCTGCAGCAAAGATGACAAGTGGGAGGCCCAGATCAGTTCCTCGTTTCGACGAGGTGCCCCTGCAGGCACTGGTGGGTGGGGCTAGGGCCAACAGGGAGGTGCTCTTCCCTTCCTCGGGGAGGAAGAGGCCTCCCAAGCAGACTAAGGCAGTGTGGATGCAGGTGGCTGAGGAGGTCAACTCCTTGAGAGTCACACGGCGAACCTGGATTCAGTGCCGGAAAAGATTTCATGACCTTCAGCGCACTGGAAAAGTGAGTATGAATTTCCCATCACCCTCAATCTGACCCCCATTGCCTTTCCTCACCAGCACTCAGCTTTAGCAATCCCACTTGACACTGACATCCATGCACCCTTACCCATTCCCTCTCTCTCTATGCTCACATTCACATAACTATTCGACTATGTAGCCCTCACACTCCCTATCACTCTGATGCTATGAAAACAACTGACAACACACAGGGAGGGCCCTTGGTCTTGCCACCTCACTTCATCTTTGTCTCCTTCTAAGCATCTATGCTATGCAATCTCTACACTCACTCCTTCATTCTCACTCAACCGCCACTTATCTCTGTCATTGCAGGAAAAGAGAGCTTACAACAAAAGAGAGCGAGGGAGGACAGGAGGAGGGACAGCCTCTATAGCCCACCTGACCCCCTGGGAGGAGGCGGCACTCGAAATAGTGGGACTGGAGGAAGAGTCGCGCATGTGGGGGACGGACAGACGGGTGCAACACAGCAAGCTGGTGACAGAAAAGTTTCCCATCTCTCTCTTTGACATTGCATGAGTCACTGATAATGATTGTGAAGTGTAGTGTATGTAACCTGTACCACCTTAAGAGACTACCTTAAGGTGATGAACTACTTTCTGATGGCTCCTGTATATTGTAGTACCGGTGGTGACCACACCGGTATATAAACCCTGTGGAGCAATTTGTATTTCAGTTCAGCCCTGACCCTCAATTACTAAAGACCTGTTTAAGTATCCTGTTGTCTGTGTCCAGTTATTCAGCATAACTACATTTGGAAAACACAGACTCAACAGTGGCGACGAGTCTGATCGTACCTAGCGGCAGTTTTGCATCCAAGGAAGCTTCGTCCTCAGAACGGGCGTCGAAAAGGGGCATCCGCCCTCATCATCCTGCTGAGCACTGCATCGCACGGGAGGCATCGAGAACCCGGTTTGGATTTGCTGGCCACGAAGTCCACCATCAGCAACAGGCAGTGATCATCCCTTCTACGACAGCGGCGGGTAAGCCCGATCTAGCGACACGGAGAGAAAGTCGGCTGAGTTGTCAGTGGGAGAAGGGGAGGGAAACCGAAGAAAAGGGCGGAGAACATGACCGCAGCCGGTAAAAAGGGCCGGACTGCAATCGGGCAGAGACGCGCAGCAGCCAGAAAAGCGTTAATGTCCACGAGGTCCGCGGGAGCGGCGGGGAACAAGAGCAGCAGCGTTGGGGGAAATAAGGACCGCTGGGAGGCGAGAACGGCAACAGCGCGGTAATCGCCATTTTAGTTGGCGGGGGAAGAAGATAAGCGCGGGAAAAGCCGCCAAGCGCGGGAAGCCGCCATTTTGGAAAAATAAATAAAATAAAGGAAACTCAACAAGATGCCAAAAACGGGTAACATCACTGCTTTTGATAGCGATGTAGAAGATTGGGCCACATATGTGGAACGCGTTGAAGTTTACTGTACAGCGAATGAGGTACCGGCGGATAAGAAAGCACTAACCATATTAAACTCGATGGGTGCGAAGACGTACGGGTTATTAAGGCACCTTGTAACACCAGATAAACCGGGAGGAAAGAGTTTCGCTGAGATTGTTACTATCCTGCAAGAGCATTTAAACCCCACGCCGCTGCTGATAGTGGAACGATTTAAATTTTACAAAAGAATTCAGCTTAAAGAGGAAAGCAACGCTGAATTCTTAATCGAACTGCACAAGTTATCAAAGTACTGTCAGTTCAGTACAGGACTAGCAGACGCTCTGAGAGATAAGTTCGTGTGTGGGCTACTAAAGGAAGGAACCCAGAAGCGACTGCTAGAGGAAAAGGATCTTACGCTGGACAAAGCTATCAGCATTGCAGCATCGCACGAGGCAGCAGCACGAGGCACTGCGGAAATGCAGCAAAGGCCATCGGAATTCAGCACCAATGAAATGGCATTGGGTGCAGCAAAGTGTTATCGTTGTGGAAGGACAACGCATGATCAGAACCAGTGCTGGTTCAAAGATAAAGAATGCAGGAAATGTGGCAGACTTGGTCACATAGCGAAAGTATGCCGGTCAGGAAAGAAGACCAGCAACAAAAAGTCGCCGCAGGAGAAGTACAAGAAAGTACACAAGGTGACAGAGAACAGTTCGGATGAACAAAAGACGGATTCAGACTCCAGCAGTAAGGAACTGGGTTGTCTAAAAATACATAATGTGGGTAACACAGCAGACCACCAAACTATCTGGGTCATGCTTCGGATAGCAGGAGTCCAAGTGAAGATGGAATTGGACACTGGATCGGCATTGACGGTCATGAATAAGCAAGAGTACAAAAGGTTATTCTCACACATTCCCCTGAGGGATACGGAGATTGTATTGAAAACATACACGGGGCAAAGAGTATACCCCATCGGAAAGATAAAGGTAAAGGTGGTCTACAATGGTAAAGAAAGTCAGGGAATGGACTTGTATGTGTTACCTGAGGGAGGTCCACCACTACTGGGACGGGAATGGATCCGGAGAATAAATATGGACTGGCATTCCTTACAAGCACTGTGATAAAAATAATAACTTCCGGGAAGTTATGTCATCACTTCCTGTGAACTGTGAACTATGAACTATGAACTGTGTACATACCTCACTTCCTGTCATATGTCACTTCCTGTTGGACTGGTATAAATACTGGTCTGTTCAGTATTGTAAGAGGCTTCTACCAGAGGCATGGTAAAGACCTCTCTTGTATATAGTGTGTTTATAAGTTACTTAAAGCTTACTTTAAAGTTACTTGATGGTAAGTCTCCTTTTTCTTACATCAATTTAAGTAACTTAGTATTTACACTGACAAATACTAGACCTTCAGACAAACTCGGAAGTTAAGGATCCAGGGAACCACCCATCATGGAGAAAATCCTTAGACCTATTCGTCTGGACTTGGACCCGAATATACCAGCAGCTGGCAGGGTATGGAAGCATTGGTATCGTACTTTTGAGAATTTTCTGGATGAATGTAAAGCGGATGCTCCTGCTAAATTGAAGATACTTGTCAATTATGTGACCCCAGAAGTGTTCGAATATGTTGATGAATGGGATAATTACGAAGAGGTGATTCGGGCACTTAAGAAACTGTATGCGAAGACCCCAAATGAGGTCTATGCTAGACATCTACTGGCCACAGCCCGACAAGGGCCAGGGGAATCAATTGACGAATTCCTGCAAGAACTTCGCAGGCTCAGCGTAGATTGTAACTTTCAGGCAGCCTCAGCTGAGCTGTACCGCCAAGAAATGATTCGTGATGCTTTCATCTGCGGGATTGCCTCTCCATTTATACGCCAGCGTCTACTAGAAAGTAAAACACTTGAGCTACAAAAAGCTTTTGACCTAGCTTGTTCACTGGATTTGGCAAAGAGAAATGCAGACCTCTATCAGCTGCCCAGATCTCGATCTGTTGCTGTAGCTGCAACCAGACAATTCAAGCGGTCTCAGGTGAACCCTATCATGGGGGAATCTAATTCTGATAATTCTGATGAAGAAGAGGAGGACGACCCCACTTTAGCAGCCTCTTGGCAATCTAGGAAGGAATGCTTCTTTTGTGGAGATGCTTTTCACCCTAGGAAAACCTGCCCTGCTCGCAATGCAATCTGCAGTTATTGCAGGAAAAAAGGACACTTTGCTAAAGTTTGCCTATCAAGGGCCTCTACGAGGGCCAATCCAGCTAAGGCCTACCGAACTGCCCCAATTGGGCATCGATTATTCGCAAACCATCAATCAATATACCGACTTGGACGCCTACCCATTGCCACGCATTGATGATATGGTTAATAAACTGGCCGAATACAAAGTGTTCTCAACTTACGATTTAAAAAGTGCCTATCATCAGTTACCCTTGAAGGTCTCAGATAAGCAGTACACAGCCTTTAAGGCTAATGGACGGCTGTACCAATTTCGTCGCCTCCCATTCGGGGTTACTAATGGAGTGGCTGTCTTTCAACGGGCAATGGATGGCCTGGTTAAGCAGGAAAACCTAAGGGACACTTTTCCCTATCTTGATAACATTACCATTGCAGGTCACGATCAACAGGAACACGACTCCAACCTCCAAAAATTTTGGGATGCCCTCCATCGCCGTAATTTGACCCTGAATGAATCCAAATCTGTTGAGTCGCAACCGACCATCAACATCCTTGGCTACTGCGTAGGCAATGGTATCATTAAGCCAGACCCAGAAAGACTTCACCCGCTCCAAGAGCTCCCGTCACCTAAGAATCCGGCTTCTTTACGTCGGGCTCTCGGTCTGTTTGCATACTACGCTAAATGGATTCCTCATTTTTCGGACAAAATCCAACCCTTGCTGCATGCTAGATCATTTCCACTGGGAACAGCGGCTGTTGCAGCCTTTAACCTTCTCAAAAAACAGTTGGAGAAAGCGGCTCTTCACTCCATTGATGAGAATCTCCCTTTCGTGGTTGAATGTGATGCCTCGGAGGTGGCGATCTCGGCTACTCTGAATCAGGAAGGTCGTCCTGTAGCATTTATGTCCAGGACCTTACAAGGTGCCGAGCTACATTATCCTCCGGTTGAGAAAGAAGCCACAGCCATCATAGAGGCAGTACGGAAGTGGAACCATTTTCTAGCTCGCCAGCACTTTACATTGATCACGGACCAACGATCAGTCGCCTTCATGCTCGATAATCGAAAACGAACCAAAATTAAGAATAATAAAATACAACTTTGGAGGATGGAACTGGCCTCTTTTGGTTATACCATTCTCTATCGGCCTGGCAAGGAGAATGTGGCCCCGGACACCCTCACACGGGCATTCTGCTCCACTATGTCATCCTCCACTCTCATGGATGTCCACAATGGTTTGTGTCATCCTGGCGTTACGCGCATGCTACATTTCGTACAATCACGGAATCTCCCTTTTTCCACTGGAGATGTAAAGAAAATATGCTCAGAATGCCGGCTTTGTGCAGAATTAAAACCTCAGTTCTTCCGCCCCTCAGATGGTATACTCATACATGCAACCCAACCGATGCAACGACTTAGCATCGATTTTAAGGGCCCAGTGCCCTCTTCAACTCGGAACACATATTTGCTCACCATGATCGACGAATATTCACGTTTTCCGTTTGCCTTCCCCTGCTCCAATATGCTGGCGTCCACAGTAATCTGCTGCCTTGAGCAGGTATTTTCTCTCTGTGGCATGCCGGCTTATATTCACTCAGATCGGGGTCCATCCTTTATGTCAAGGGAACTCAAGGACTATCTCTCAGAATGGGGAATTGCTACAAGCAAAACAACACCATACCATCCCATCGGAAATGGGCAGGTAGAGAGGTATAACGGTATCATCTGGAATTCCGTACGTCTCGCTTTAAGATCTCGGGGCCTACCAGACCAGCAATGGGAAACAGTGCTTCCGGATGCATTGCACTCTATACGGTCCCTGCTTTCTACAGCCACAAATACTACACCTCATGAGCGGTTCTTTGGATTCCAGCGTCGCTCATCTCATGGGACATCACTCCCGTCATGGCTAACTACTCCTGGACCTGTATTACTCCGAAGATACGTTCGGACGTCTAAAAATGACCCTCTTGTAGACGAGGTCGAACTAACCGATGCCAACCCCACCTATGCAAACATACGATATTCCGACGGCCGAGAATCTACCGTATCATTACGGGATCTGGCTCCCTGCCCACCAGGACCTAGTGGGACATCGGGTGATGGCATTTCACCAGGAAACTCTTGGGACCTATCGGGTACCCCTCTCCAGGATCCTGATCGGACACCAACTAGCTTGGTGCCGGTAGAACCCCGTGCTCAAGGTTGCGACCCTCCCAGTACCGCGCATGAAAGTACTGATCCACCACAGACCAGCTCTGCACCTCCCTCTGAACAGAGGCAGTCCGACTTTGAACCTATTGGGGCTCGTACTCGAAGCCATGATCTCCCCGACCCTTCACAGGGCAATCCAGGCCACACAGACTCTGACCAATGGCCAACCGCATGTAAGCGGACCAGCGACCCTCTACGACGGGAATCCAAACGGGTGTGACTCTTCCTTGTTCGGCGGCTGCGGACCAAAAGGTAGACCACAGCCTCCTAATCCTGCAGGAGGGAAGAATGTGATAAAAATAATAACTTCCGGGAAGTTATGTCATCACTTCCTGTGAACTGTGAACTATGAACTATGAACTATGAACTGTGTACATACCTCACTTCGTGTACATACCTCACTTCGTGTACATACCTCACTTCCTGTCATATGTCACTTCCTGTTGGACTGGTATAAATACTGGTCTGTTCAGTATTGTAAGAGGCTTCTACCAGAGGCATGGTAAAGACCTCTCTTGTATATAGTGTGTTTATAAGTTACTTAAAGCTTACTTTAAAGTTACTTGATGGTAAGTCTCCTTTTTCTTACATCAAGCACTAACTGTAGATTCCTGTAAAGAGGACGATGTCAAACCTAAACGACTGTCCAAAATATTGGACGATGCTAAGGAGGTGTTCCAACAGGGACTGGGAACACTGAAAGGAATTACGGCAAACATCAAGGTTGAAGAACATGCAAACCCAAAATTTTTCAAAGCCAGACCGGTACCTTATGCGATACAACCTGCTGTGGAAGCAGAGCTGGAAGGGCTAGAACGTTCAGGAGTACTGTCAAAGGTGGACTGGAGCGAATGGGCCACGCCCATTGTTTCCATCATGAAGCGTTCATTGAGCAACAAGCCGGGGGAACCTGGGAAGGTTCGCATCTGTGGCGATTTCAAGATCACTGTTAATCCGGTTCTTCACACGGTGCAATATCCGCTTCCGCGGATTGAGGATATCTTCGCTTCGCTGTCTGGCGGGAAACACTTCACCAAGATAGACCTGGCGCAGGCGTACTTACAGATGGAAGTTGATGAAGCGTCACGCCAGTATCTCACGATCAACACACATAAGGGCTTATATCGGTATAATAGACTGGTTTTTGGAGTGGCATCGGCTCCAGCGATTTGGCAAAGGGCCATGGAGCAGGTATTACAGGGAATTCCAGGCACACAATGCTACCTGGACGACATTCTGATTACAGGAGATGATGATAAGGAACACCTCGCGAATTTGGAGCAGGTGCTCACCAGATTGAAAGAATATGGACTCAGAGTTAATCGCCGGAAATGTGAGTTCTTTCAGAAGCGAATCTCGTACTGCGGTCACGTCATTGACCAGGAGGGGCTTCATAAGTCACCTGACAAGATCGAAGCTGTTGTGAAAGCTCCCGCTCCGGAAAATGTATCCCAGTTGAGGTCGTTCCTTGGGTTGATTAACTATTACCACAAGTTTCTTCCAAATTTATCCACGGTGTTACACCCGCTGAACACTCTTTTGCAAATGGGAGTACCATGGAAGTGGAGCGAGGACTGTAAGCGGGCTTTTCAAAAAAGCAAGGCACTGATCACCTCTAAGGAAATGTTGGCTCACTTTAACCCAACGCTGCCTATTCGTTTAGCTTGTGATGTTTCTCCATATGGTATCGGGGCAGTGCTCTCACATAAGTTGCCAAATGGCTTGGAAAGGCCAGTCGCGTTCGCATCCAGATCATTGACCTCCGCTGAGCGCAACTATGCTCAGATAGATAGGGAGGCTCTCAGCCTCGTGTGGGGAGTTAAGAAATTTAACCATTACCTGCAAGGCCAAAGGTTTACGCTGCTGACAGATCACCAGCCGTTGGTTTCCATCTTTAACCCTAAGAAGGGTGTTCCGGTTATGACGGCGCAGAGGCTTCAGAGATGGTCCCTTTTCCTAGGGGCACATCAATATGATATCGAATTCAAAGGTACAAAGCAACATGGTAATGCTGATGGGCTGTCGCGCCTGCCACTACCTACAGCGGAAGAGGCACCGGCAGTTGACCCTGTCGAGATATTTCACTTGACCATCATCGAATGCTTACCAGTCACCAATGCGAGTATTGAGAGAGAGACCAGAAACGACCCGACACTGTCTCGGGTCTACGATTTGACAGTGACGGGATGGCCAACACATGGCGAACCACTGTTACCAGCATTCTCAGCCAGACGAGAGCAGCTGTCCGTCTGTCAAGGAACATTGATGTATGGAACAAGGGTGATTATTCCTCCTAAATTAAGGGAGAGAGTTCTGAAGGAACTGCATGAAGGTCATCTGGGGGGAGTCAAGATGAAAGGCCTTGCTAGGGCTTATGTGTGGTGGCCAGGTATCGACAAACAAATAGAGGATCTGACTAAAAGCTGCTCAGGGTGCCAAAAAGTTCAAAATGCACCTCCAATTGCACCGCTGCATCCGTGGGAATGGCCTTCAACCCCATGGCAACGTGTGCATATCGACTTTGCAGGTCCATTCATGGATTCCATGTTTTTGATAGTGGTAGACACACATTCTAAATGGTCAGAAGTGACTAAGATGTCGACCACTACCTCTGAAAAGATGATCGCAGTTCTAAGAACCATATTTGCAAGGAATGGACTGCCGGAACAAATATGTTCAGACAACAGACCACAGTTCGTGTCAGAAGAATTCCAGAAATTCATGAAGAAGAATGGGGTGAAACACTATACATCTGCCCCATATCACCCGGCTACAAATGGGTTGGCCGAGAGATTTGTACAAACGTTCAAAAAGGCGATAAAGGCCATGAGCGAAGACCATATTCCACTACAACACAAGGTGGACAATTTCCTGATGGCATATCGAAACGCCACGCATGCAGTGACAAATCAAAGCCCTGCCATAATGTTCTATAACAGGAGGTTGCGGTCCCGATTGGATTTGTTAAAACCCAATGTGCGTAGGGAAGTCGAAAACAAACAATTCCAGCACGTAAATAACAAGGGCACTCGGAGTTTCGACATAGGACAACCAGTGTTGGCCAGGGACTATAGGAATGATAAATGGCAATCCGGAACAATTCGTGCCCGACAAGGACCCTTGATGTACACGGTAGACGTTGGTGAGAACGTAATACGACGTCATGCTGACCAACTTGTGGAATCGAGAACAAGGGTCGACCCCATGTCTACGGCAGAGACACCAGTTGAAGAAGTTATTGAGCCTGTAGCATCTACCTCAGACTCGAATGTACATGATGATGTTCAATCCATAAGAGATCAAATGGATGAGTCACCCCAGCAACGAGAACCAGAGACCCCTAAAAGGCGTTATCCGGCCCGGATCAGGAGGCCTCCTCAGAGACTGAATCTTTGAACAGTTTTGTATGAAAGTTGTATATATGTTATCCATGTACTACCTTAAGGTGATGAACTACTTTCTGATGGCTCCTGTATATTGTAGTACCGGTGGTGACCACACCGGTATATAAACCCTGTGGAGCAGTTTGTATTTCAGTTGAGCCCTGGCCCTCAATTACTAAAGACCTGTTTAAGTATTCTGTTGTCTGTGTCCAGTTATTCAGCATAACTACATTTGGAAAACACAGACTCAACATGAAGCTCTAACAGCTGGACTTATGAGCATCTGCAAAAAGCACATGCCTTGGCATCACATCTCTGACCCTTTCCTTTACTCCCCCACAGGACCATCACAAGCATCCGTCCCCCCTAGCCAGGAAGAAGTGGCTGAGCAGCCAGACTCCTCAGAGGAAGCTGCAACCTCTGAGGGCGCAGCGTCACCAGAAATCTGCGCACCCAGCACCAGCGCAGACACCCACACCTCGGTGGGACCTTCGGGACATAGAGTAGTGTTGTCACCTGGTGTATCACAGCTCACAAGTGAGCATCAGCAGATTGTGGAGACAGGGACAGCAGTGGAGAGTCCTAGTCGGAGGGCGCAGAACTCTGCCAGCTCGGCTCAGCAGCATGTCGACCCTTTGCCTCTGGGTCCATCCATGAGATCAGCGGTGATGGAACTCCAGGAACAGATGCAGGAGTCTCTGGCAGGTCTTGTCTCTAGGGTCGCTGTGAGTATGGAGCGAATGGAGGAGTCCATAGCGACCATGACCAGAGCCTTTGTGGAGTCATTGGTGCATGAACGCATCACCACGGAAAGGATGGCAACCTCCGTGGAAAGGATGGCTACCGTAGAGGAGAGGATGGCCATGGAGGAGCTTACTCGCCAGGGTATGGAAAACATGGTCATTGTTCAGAATAGAATGACATCTCTTGAGGAGCGATAGGCATCTATTGAACAGAGAAACCAGACCTTCATGGAAGTCTTTCTGAGTAGGACTGCCATTGCAGATACAGGTCCCCATGGCCCCCCTGATGTGCAGCAAGGTGCTCTCCAGCCACTTGCAGGCGCTGAGGGGGACCTGACCCATGAGAGGGAGGTTGGTGGCAGACCTCAAGGAAGTGGGGGCTCTTCTCCAAGCACTCACACCTCCATGCCACTGCAGAGCCCTCGGTCAGAGCCCCACCGGAGTCCACACCCAAGTGAGATAGGCGTCTCAACCCCTGCACAGCTGCAGGAGCAGTAGACTGTTGACGAGCCCTCACAGGCTCACCACCCCAGAGGACGCCCGCCAAAGGTGTCGAGACAGGAGCAGCAGCAAAGTGAACAAGGGGCCTCCACATCTGCTGAAGCCACAGGGGAGGCACCATGTAGGAGCATGCGTAAGAGGAAAATTCTGCACAAATAGTCACAAAGGTAGTCACTTGGGTGCAATTTTGGGTTAACTGTAAAAATGCCATCACTTCGTTAATGTACATAAAATTTCTGATGGCAAATGTTGCAGTTGTATCGTCTGTCATTTCGCTAGTGGGGCTTCCACATGGAGGGCTTAGGCACACTTGCAACTGTCAGTTGGTGGTCAGAGTGCTAGGAATCCTCTGGGTTTGGCCATTGTCAATGCTCTGGTAAGAAGCTGCGAGGCAAAAGTGTTTGTTTGACTAGGCTAAGCAAATCTGGCCAGGATGAGTGCGTTCCTTGCATCCAGGGCAGCAATGTTCTCCCGGGCGTAATGCTGCCACTGGTTGATGGGCCTCTGCAGGTTGTTTGTTTTCACCCTCCTCCTCCTCCTCCTCATCTGAGGAGGATATGTGAGGAGCCACTTGGTCCTCAGGAATCTGCAAGCCATGACGCTGTGACATGTTGTGAAGTGCACAGCAAACCACGACGATTCTGGAGACCCTGGCTGCTGAGTACTGCAGGGCTCCACCTGATCTATCCAGGCATCTGAAGCACATCCTCAGCAAACCGATGGTTTGCTCGATTATGGCTCTGATGGACATGTGGCTGGAGTTGTAGCTCTCCTCAGCTTCGTTGGAAGGTCTCCTCAATGGCGTCATTAGTCACGTCCTCAGGGGATAGCCCTTGTCTCCAAGTAGCCATCCGTTAAGTTGGTCTGGCGGACTGAATAGCGGAGGCACACTAGACTGGCACAGTATGAAGGAGTCATGGCAACTGCCAGGCTACATGGCACAAACATGCAAAATTTCCTTCTTGTGGTCACACACCAGCTGAACATTAAGGGAGTGGAAGCCCTTGCAGTTGACAAAAATACCTGGATTGCGATGGAGTGCCTTAAGGGCCACATGTGTGCAGTCAACGATGCCCTGCACCCTTGGAAAGCCTGCCAGGTGAGCTAATCCAACCACTCATGCCGTGACACTTGCTCGATCCTTGGTGAAATGGATGTGATTGTGCGCGAGGGCAAAGAGGGCATCGATTACCTGCGTGAGCCTGAGGCAAAAAAGTTGAGTGCAGTGGTGACTTTGACGGCCACTGGTAATGCTTATCCACCTGGTCCTCTGGGCAGCAGGTCTTGCTGTAGCATTGCGCAGATGTCAGTCACTATCTCTCGCGAAAGTCGGAGCCGCCTTTGGCACAGCAGCTCAGAGATGTTGAGATAGCTGACCCTGTCTGTAGACCCTGTTTGGGGGGTATCTCCTGTGCCGACGGGCTTCCAGGCACTGGCCCCTTCTGGCCTGTGCAGCCTCAGCTGGGTGAGCAGCAGCCTGGCGTTCCTCCTGCTGCTGCTGTTGCTGGTGCTGCTGTTGTTCCTGGTTCTGCTGCTGCCGCGGCTGGTGCTCAAGCTCCTCTAATGCCCAGATGGGAAGGAAATAAATGGCTCCCATGCTTCTGATATATGCCTCTGTTGAGGAAACGCTGAGTGAAGGTGGCGAGAGGGGTTTCCCAGGAGGTCACACTGGAGATGGGTGTGAGGCTCCAACCTTCCACAGGTGTGGTTAAGCCTTCTAAAAGTTGCCCCAGACCTGAGACCACCAAGTCCTGCCACCTGCAAATCATGGCTGATCAAATCTCCTCTTTAATGGTTGACCTGCAGTTGATAGTCAGCAATCCAATAGTGCTCCCGCCAGGTTTCACATTCGTGTTTCCCACCAGGCGTGTTTCATGTGGGAAAAGGGTTAAATTTGCAAGGGCCTTTTAAAATAGGATTATAGAGGCCATTTACTGGTTGTTAAGGGCCTTAACGACCAGTCCCGCCTTGTAAGATTTGCAAAATTTCTACATTTCCCCAAAGGTTATTAATAAGAAAAGGGACCCTGCATAGACATTTTAATGAAGAAAGGGTACCCAAAATGGCATCCGCGCCTCGTGGCAGAAAGCCTGTGAGATTTTTAAAACTTGGACTCTGCGGCACAGGCAGCTCATGGAGAAATCGAAACCAAAGCTGCAGTTTCTGTGAAGAGAGACTTTGCATTTTAAAACCAAACAGGGCTTTGAATTAGGTATTAGATCAAGTTGGAGACAAATCTAAACCCAATTAGGCCTATAGTTAAGGCCATCAAACAGTTTGCATAAATAATCAGCAACAGATTAAGGAAGCCATCGAGGCTGGGCAGGCCCATCAAGGTGCATTCTAAACAAAACAAGTCAATTATCGGGCCGGTAGATGCGATTACCGGCCATATAAAAACAGTTAGAGTATATTGCTACCGTTATTTAAAATAGCCCGCCAAGATTAAAACAAAGAACTAACCTGATTTGGCGCGCAGATAAGGGCTATCCAAAGGAGTATAATTGTAGGCCCACCGGCAACCTTCTCTCTCTGCTCTCAGCCTTTGCTCCGGTTCTGGCCCCTCGCCCTCGTGGCTGCTGCTCTTTCCCTGTCCCGCGCTTAACCCCTGGCCTTTGCCCGTGCCTTTCCCCACTCCATCTGGAATCGCCCAGGCATTGCATTGGGCAGACAGGGACAATTCAGGCCAGGTGAGGCGGGACGCGACGAGGCGAGGAGGCAAGACAAACTGAGGAAGACAACGGAGGAGACAAACTGAGGAAGACGACTGAAGACAGGGTTCGAATCATCAGGCCTTCAGTCTCAGCTGACCTTCGACTATCTTCATACAAACTCAAACTGTCGGCCGAGGAAGAGGAACCGTCAGCCCTGCAAGGTAAAGTACCCAAGCAGAGACTTTAACTTTGGGGTTCTTGTACCTGGACAACGCCCTTGCAGCACCCGGAGACCACGTGACGACAGCAGGCTCCAGAGAGCACCAAGAGCGAACCCCGAACCCCATCGTTGTTTTGAATTCAGCAGATCCTTTTGATTAGTGAGCATGAAGTTCTGACCCCTCATAGCTTAATCTAGTTAGGTGTAGGGGGTGGGATAAGGATAAGGGGATTGTTAAAATAGTTGTTTTCTCTCGATGTGCCATGTGTTCCCCATTCCCTGTATAAGTATAGTTATTTTGTATTTTGCCTGTAAAAGTGTATACTAGTAATTTTTTCTTAAGATTGTGTTAATTTTCTCTTCAATAAAATCTTGGTTTTTGCTTACATCCAACCACCTGTCTACTCGAGTCTTTTCTGTATCGCCGCCTTGTACCTAAGTCCAGTGTCTAGAACCCAGGGGTGTGGGAACGATTCGAACCGCTCACAAACAATCAGAGGCATAACTGACTGGGCGTACGCACCACCCCACACCACCCCCTACAGAAATGGCAACCGTGGCAGGACTCCAGCAACAAGGTTGCGATGCAGTAGACAGTGGTTCGGATGAGCGAACCATGATGGAGGAAAGGATTTCTGATTACGTATTTAACAAGGTGAATATCACTAAGAAGTGGATCACCACTCTGTTAAAGGCTGGGCGTCTGGTAGGTGCAGCAGCTATGTGGACAGAGGGAAAGGAACACAAGAAGTCCTTAGAGAAGGCAGTTTGGCTGATGTGTTTTAAAAAGCAGGTCCAGCTTTTGGACAGGCTTGTTGCAGCACAGGCAGTCGAGTTAAGGGAGTCAGCCCTGGAGATCCAGGATAAGGCTCTTGCAGGGGAGAAGTTATTAGTAGCTTTGCAGGCTTTGAATCAGGAGAGAGTACATTTAGTGGGAGAACACAAGGCCCAGTTGGAATACCTACGGTGCCAAGTCACCAAGGCCAAGGGAAATGAGTTAAGGTTGCGGGAGAAGAACGCCTGCTTGGCAAGGCAGATTAGGGAACAGGAAGAGAAAGTACAGGAGGTAAAGGCAGCATATAAGCTAGCAAGTGAACAGGGGTTTGAGGAGGCAGACCACGGCCCCTGTAAAGAGGGGATAGAAAATCTGAGCTGGGCCCTCCGGAAGGCAAAAGGCATGGTATGCCTCATAAGCCCAAAGGCAGGCCAGGCAGATTTTATGGGGAACGAGGGGAGGACAGTTCTAACGTCACCGGTAGTGTCTAGGGACGACCCGGTTGAGAGAGAGGAGACCTCACGACCACCACCCGTAGCGCCAAGTTTCAGCGAGGTTTGGCAGCAAGGGGGGGTGGAACCCAGGGTGAAGCCCGGAGTGGAGCCAGAAATGGAGGCGGAGGTAGAGCAACCCCCGCCCAAGAGGTCGGAGCCGGGACCGATGTGCCCAGCATGGCATCGGAGGTTCGGCCCACCCACCAATGGCGACATTGAGGGACCCCTCCAAAACCAGTTCGTATTACCCTTTAACACCCAACAGCTTAGGGCTATGGTCAGCCATCTCCCGAGGCTCTCCGAAAAGGGAGACCCCTCGATCCACTTCAGGGAAATAGAGCAAGCCGCCAGCGTCAACAACTGCGATGACGCAGAGAAGGCCAAAATGCTGCTATTCTCCCTGGAGAGTAGTCTCCTCCAATCCCTCTCTGACGAGTGCAAAAGGGGACAGTGCGGGTATGAGGAGCTTAGAGATGCGGTTCTGGAGGCCATGGGGATGGATGAGGGAAGTCCTTTCTCCCATGTGGAGAAGATGATCCAGCTCTCAGGGGAAACCCCGCAGGCTTTTGCGGACTGGCTGTGGCCGGTGTACCGGAGGGCCTGTCTGGGGACGCCGGACCGGGCGTTCCTGAACGGGGATCTCCTGACGCATTGGCTCAGTTGCCTGGTGGCGAACAGCTTGCCATAGGTCCGGGCCAAGGCAGAAGCCTGGTTCGATCCCAAAAATCCCCAGACCAACGAACTCACGGTAATTAGGCAGCTCACTCTGGCTTACAAAAACGGTAGGGGAGCTGATACACACCCACCCAAGGGAAAGGTGCATGAGGTAAAACCCAGACCGGGTAAGAAAGAGTGGCACCAGGAAGGGAGTAACCCACCCAACACCAAGCCCAATTGCTACGGGTGTGGGTAGGATGGTCACTCGCGGAAGGAGTGCAAAAACCCTTGGAAAGATAACAAGGGAAAGCATCCCACAGCCCCAGCCCAAAAGACGGGGGCAGGGACCCCTTCTGCAGAGGTCAAGTCACTTTTGGATGCCATGAGGTCCTTACTGACTGGCCAGGGGAGAGTAGCAGCCACCACCGGTGCTCTCACCCCGTCAGCCCCATCCAACCCACAGCCGTGACTAGAGCCAGCGCAGCCTGTTTATCTGTGTTCTCTCCGATACGATGAGTGGAAAAGACCCCTTTTGGAGTTGGAGGTGGAAAAGGTGACAAGGACCTATCTGTTAGACATGGGGGCATCATGCACCGTGGTCTACTCAGTTAACCCCGCCACCTCACCTCTCTCCAGCGGGGTCCCATACAGTCTATCGGGGTTCACGGGTAGGGAACAGGCTGGCTCGTTATCCATCCCGCTCACCATTCGGTTAGGACCGCTCCGCTCCAAGTGGACCTGTGTCCTGATGAAATGGGACATGGAGGGTGGAAGAGGGGTCCTGGGAGCCGATTTTATCATAGGCCACGGGATCCTAGTGGATTTGAGGAATCACTGCCTTTGGGGGACAGGTAGAGTAAAGAACAGAGAGATCGTAGTAATCCCGGGAAAGGAAGGGAAGGGGACCCTCTGCACCATGAAGCCCAAAGAGGATTATAACCTTGGGCTCATGGTCAGCAACACCCCACCAAAGTTCCAGGCATTTGTGCAGGCCCACCTGGCCACATTTGCCACTCACAAGCACGACTGCGGGAGGGTCACAGGGTTTGAGGTCAGCGTAGACGGGGACCCCATGGCCCGACCACAGAAACAGTATAACTTCCCCAGGGAAACAGAACCGGACATGGAAGCAGCCATGTCCTCGTTAGTACAGCAGGGAGTTCTGAGACCGATAGCTACCCACGTGAATTCTCCATTATGGCCAGTCAGAAAGCCGGACAATTCCTGGAGGGCCACGGTGGACTATCGAGTGCTCAATAGTAACATCCCAGCCTGCGCACCCACAGTAGCAGCAGTTGCCGACCTCATCGGGAGTATTCCAGCATCCGCGACCACTTTCACGGTGCTGGATAGTTCAAATGGGTTTTGGTCCATCCCTGTAAGGAGGGAGGATCAGTACAAGTTTGCCTTTACGTTTAAAGGGCAACAGTACACGTGGAACTGTTTGCCTCAGGGCTTCCACAACAGCCCCAGCATTTTCCATCAGTGCATGGCCGACAGTTTGATGGATTTTAGCCAGCCCAGACAGTTGGTTCAATATGTGGATGAACTGCTCCTGTTCACTGATTCGAAAGAGGAGCATGGCCCACTATTGGCCGAACTGCTGGAGCTGTTAGGGCAGAACAGTTTCAAGGTAAATCCCAAGAAAGCGCAGATCGGCCAGTAGGAGGTGAAATTCCTCGGCCTGACCGTGCGCGCTGGAGAAAGGGCCATAGATAAGGCTAGGAGGGAGGCAGTACAAGAACTACCAGTCCCCAACACAGTAACAGGTGTGAGGTCATTTCTGGGGCTGACCGGGTACTGTAGAGATTTCATTGAGGACTATGCAGCCACCGCAGCCCCTCTGCTCTGACTCCTACACAAGGGAATGTAGTGGCTTTGGGATGAGGGTTGCCAGGCAGCATTTGTCAGGTTCAAGAAAGACTTGCAGACCGCGCCAGCTTTAGGGGCCATAGATGGGGGGAAAGAGTTTTTCCTGGAGGTAGCAGCCAGTGGGGACAGCCTGAGCGCTGTGCTGCTCCAAGAGCGGCACGGCCGGCTGCGGCCGGTGATCTACTCCTCCAGGATACTCACTGATGTGGAAAGGAGCTATTCCAACTGTGAGCGGCACCTTTTGGCCAAACATTGGGCTGTGAAAAGATCATTGATCTTCACAGGCACCTCTCCCATCACCCTCCTCACCCATCACACACCCACCCAGATGCTTCTGGACGGGAGGATCAAGGATAGAACAGTGAGCAGTGCCCGCATTGCCCGCTGGACCTTGCTCCTCTCACAGATGGATCTGAAGGTGAAGGGTCTCTGTGAGTCAAAGCTTGCAGCCAACCTGGTATATCCTGGAACAGCCCATCGGTGTTCCATTGAAGGGGTTTGGGTAAACATAGGTTTACGAGCCGGGATACATCCCACAGGCCGCGAGATCTATGTAGACGGCTCCAGCACGGTATCTGCTGGCGAGCGTCTCACGGGGTGTGGAGCTTATGACCCAGCGGCAAACATTGCCCTGGCGATTAAGCTCCCCAGCACCATGAGCGCCCAGCAGGCTGAACTGTCCACGGTGGTGTACGTTGTTACACAGCCCGAAATCTTCCCCACCCCCTACACGATTTGCTCGGACAGCATGTTCACGTGCAATTCGTGTACGGAGTACCTGGCCATCTGGTCCCGCCGCGGATACACCTCCGCTGATGGGAGACCCCTCACCGTAAAGCCCCTGCTGGAAAAGATCCTGGCAACAGTAGGGGAGGAAGGGGAGGTTTTCATTCACAAGGTGAAGGCCCATTCCTCCACAGAACCCCGCGGCCAAGGCAACCAGCAGGCTGACTTGCTCGCCAAGGAGGGTGCCCGCGCAGGCATTTTCTGGGACCCATTTGGGTCCAGGCCCATGGCGGCGGTCAGAGGTAGGGACGGGACCCAAGGGAGTGTAGGGGTAGCGTTAGCCCCGAACCTTAAGACGGTCCAAGCCCAAGACCCCGTCCTAAAAGCAGTCCTCATTGCAGTTGCTGAGGGAAAGGGAATAGAAGGTCCGTATGGCACAGCAACTCTCTCCGTTAAAGAGGGTATGCTGTTCCGGGGGGAACAGTGGGTTGTGCCGCAGCAGCACTGGAGGGAATTCCTTCAACTGGCCCATGAGGGTCCAGGAGCGGGACACCCCGGGCCTGAGACCACCTGGCAGCGGGTGGAACAGGCGGGATGGTGGCCGGGACTCAGGGACGATGTCCGCGAGTTCTGTGCAGGCTGTCTTGTGTGCGCTGCGAACAACCCTGACCCCCACAAAAGGAAGGTCCCTATGGGACACGTCAGGAGGGTAGAGGGACCATGGCAGTCGATACAGGTTGACTACATCGGGCCCCTGCCCACCGCACAGTGAGGCTATAAGTACTGCCTAGTCCTGGTGGACGTGTTTACCAAATGGGTAGAGGCCTTTCCCTGCAGAGCAGCCACAGCTCTGGGTACTGCCAGGATCCTGGTCCAGGAAGTGTTCTCGCGGTGGGGACTACCACAGTTTGTGGAGTCCAACCAAGGGAGCCACTTCACTGGACAGGTGATGCAGAACACCCTGATGCTGTTAGGCATTGAAGGGAAATGGCACGTGGCCCACAACCCGCAGTCATCAGGGATTGTGAAGCGTATGAATCGGAACCTCAAGGAAAGCTTAAGAAAGGAGACGGTGGACTTGCCCCGTAAATGGGCCGAGGTCCTACCGTTGGTTTTGATGGGGATCCGGGCCAGCCAGTCTAAAAGCACGGGGTTTTCCCCGTACGAGCTAATGACTGGCAGGGTTATGCGGACCCCCACCCATGTACTAGCCCTGGTGCTCACGGAGGGTCAGCTCAGAGAGGTCAACCGGGACAGGTTCGCCCAAAACCTTTTTGAGCACCTGAAGCACGTCCACGAGCAGGCGGCTGGGAACATGGGAAGGCAGCATCGGAGTAACCGATTGCAGCTCGAACCGAGAAAGCACCACGAGTGGCAGGTAGGAGATCAGGTCATGGTAAGAAACTATGCCCGAGTGGGGAGTTTGGAGCCATTGTACATGGGGCCCTACAGTATTGTAGATAAAGCCAGCCCCATGGTTTACGCCGTGAAGATGCCCCGGCGTACAAAATGGTTTCATATCAACCAGTGTAAGCTGTTTACGCCTGAAAGGGGAAAACAGCCAGTTGGGAAAAGGTCTGAGGATAAAGATCCTCAGCCTGCAGCAGGAGCGAGTTCACAGACTGCACAGGCAGGCGCTGTGGCTTGCTTAAAGGGAGGGGCCATCCCGCCCATCGATTGGGACACTCCCCCACTCTTCTGGGATCCAGATGAGGGGGAGGGACCTGAGGGCGAAAACCCCACCCCTAAACCAGGTGTAGAGAGGGAGGGACCTGAGGTCGAAAACCCCGCCCCGGACCCAGCCATAGGACCTGGGGGCGGAGACTCTCAGCTCGCAGCAGCAGGCTGCGAAAAGTTACCTGCCCCCAGCCCAGGTTCGGGAGGGGTCAAGCCTGGGGGAGCAGCAGTTCGGGTTAAAGGCAGTGGCCAAGAAAGCCTCACCCGTCAAAGCCCCCAGAAGGTCCCCACGGACGCCCCAGCCGAGAAAGCCATGGTCACCCGCCCTCCAGTTACCAAGGGCCGCCCCTCGAGCTAGTGAAGGGTCCAAGGACAGAGGTCCTCAGCCAGCAGCCACGGGCTGCGAGGGACCAACAGGGAAGGACGGTGCAGTCACGCCGGGGGTGGCGGTGAGCCGCAGTCCAACCAGGGATTAGCCTGGCCGCCCGGAGATGGGCAGCGGATGTATATCGTTTTAGTTTAAGTTTTAGTTTAAGTAAAGTTTAATTATTTGCTTAAGTTTGGGTGTTTTTGATTTAAGTTAAATAAGGTGATGGGTAGTTTTATGTAAGCAGTCTGCTAAGAGAGTGTATATTTGGGGTCGAGGTCGCGGGACCCGACCATGCTTCACCAAGCCAGAGAATCTCTTGGGGACCTGGCTGCATGTTTTTGTATCTTTTGCAGAAAGATTTTCAGGATGACGGGGATCGTGATCCTATTCACCCTGATTGGGATGAGCATCGAGAGACGGGGCGACGTCCAAGACTCCCACATCTACGGGTGCTCGGGAGATAAGACGCCCACAGCGATCGATGGGAGCGGTGAACGGGATGCAGAGGAGACCGCCGTCTACTTCCACGAGGGAAGGTGGCCAGGCTGGGTGGGGTCCAATTCGTCTCAGTACTCCAGCCAAACCGGATTCACGTACGGGGAGACCTCCCTCCTGTGCCCCAGGGTACGAGTCATTACCACGAGGGTCAGCGTCACCGTTGGGAAGCGAATATGTTTGACGTGTAAAGGACACATTCCACTGGATAGATGGTGGTGGCTCAGGAAGCTGAGCAAGGACATGAGGAACCCCGAGGTCGAGTGGGAACAGTTGGGGAACAACACCCACCGGACGATTACAGGGACTCATGGAGGATTAAGTGTGTGTTGGGACAAGTGGTGGGAACCGGATCAAGGGATTTATATCTGTATGTGGGGGTCAGAGGAGGTCTGCCCCGCAGGCATATCCATCGTTTTCCACCGGCAGTGGCATGACACCGGGAAGGGGATAAAGTGGGATACCAGCCTGAAGATGTGTGTGGTCCCATACTCCCCGATCCCAGTCAACGCCACTGATCTGGTAACCCGCCCCTGTAAGCCCTCGCCCAAGGTGCAGGCGGCGAGGTTACCCAGGGAAGGTTGCCCCACCACCACCAAGGGACCAGGGAATGGGTTGGTACTAGTCCCTACCGATCAGATGCTGTGCCAGGGGGTACACTACGCGGTAGCCTCCGTGATTTTAAATCTCACCGAGGAACATTTACCGGGGTGGTGCCCCAAGGAAACAGAGCAGCTATACCAGGCCCTGTTAAAGGACATGTTCAAGAAGTTTTACGAGTTCGATTTCGCCCACGTGGACAAAACCGAACTCTACACCACACACCGAGAGTTTTTGTGTAATGCAGGGAGACATAGAAGGGGTGTTTGGAAAGATGTTTTTACTGCGTTTAATACTGGGTCCTCTGTCATCAACAGTTTAGATGACATAGAGTTGCAGACCCAGATAAACGGTTTAAAAACACAGTTAAAGAAAATATTACTGGATGAGAACAAGGTAGTGGGCTCGGAGTTGCATGAGGACCAGGCCATGATGGTCCATTTAAAGGAAATCATAGTGGAGTTGGAAAAGTACGCAAAGACGGTAAATGCTCTCATAAGGGAGGACAGAAATGCTTCTGACCAGGCTGCGCAGAATGAGGTGTGCGTGTTATACAGGGCGTGGTTACTGGGTGAGGGCCGCAGTAATCTGGAGGATTTAAAACAGGGTTTAGTCCCCTCCTGGATTAGCAACAAGCACCTCGCAGCCCTCCACCCTTTTGAGCATGCATTGAGCCCGTGCCAACTCTGGCTAGCCTCCAAAGCCCATGGATTGTGGGCGGTCCAACCACACAATCATGGGAGTAGTAGTTAGGATGCCGGTCATGGGTAGGACAGCCCAACCTGCACCGGTATACAGGGTTGAGAACATTGGAGTCATTCAAGGGGGTGCACACATTCGTTTCACAGCGGTCCCACCTTACGTCATAAAGTGGGAGCACGCTATGACAGGTACTGACCTCTCAGGGTGCCGAAGCCGGGGAGCACACATAATCCTGTGTCCCCAGCACTTGAATGCCTATTCAAAACCACAGTGTGGGTTCAGAGCTGCTGGTGCGAAACCTATAAATTGTACCATGGAGGCAATGGCACAAGGCCATGTTCCCCCGCAGGTTGCATATATAAGAGGTGGGACATATTTTGTCACCACCGGCGCCAGTGTGGACAGCATAGCTGGTGTCCGGTCAGTGAAAGCAGCTTTTGTTTTAAACCCGATGCAGAAGTTCAAGTGGCCCAGGAGCGAATTGTCCCCGTTCCTGAACCCTGCACTGTTCACCACAGTGTGAAGGAAAATTTTACGGATTTGCAAAAGTACGTAGCCCACTTTGGCTACGAAATTCCCCCGCTCCCTGAACATCTTACCAAAATACTCAAAGCCGTTATAGTTTCACAGAAACATTTTTACACTCTAGAGCAGGAAACAGTAGAGATAGGGACTAAGATATTGGATATTGTGATTCCACCCTGGTGGGACATTTTCAATAACATAGAGGTCCCTTCATGGATCAGACTGACTTCCCACATTCTCGTGGTTTGCCAGTTAGGGATAGTGTTGTATCTAGTTTGCATTCAATGTAAGGGAAAAGGTCAGTTGTTAGAATTCCGAAACCAGAAGATCTGGAAGGAACATTATGTAAAGGTGGAGGGAGATACGCCCGTTTAAATCTTTTTCCTTGTATTTTGATTAAAGGATATTGTTTTTCTGTGTTTTGTTACTTTTAATAAAGTTTTTTGGTTTTTTTTCTTTTGCAACACGGTTCAATAACGATGTATGTGTACCAAGTGGTGCAGGGGTCTTGGTCCCCCTCCATGCTTGGATGTGTGTAAAGTCGGTGATTTACTCTCTGTATGCTGATGCACACTACATTTTCGCGGAATGCGAAGTGCATGTTTCGTGGGTATATTTAGATAGGTAATTACAGGGGAAGGTTGACTATGGAGGGTCAGAAATTTTTTGCTCACTTTGTAAAAGTATGATACTTCAAGCAAGTTTTAGTATCACAGGGGGGAGTGTAAGATTTGCAAAATTTCTACATTTCCCCAAAGGTTATTAATAAGAAAAGGGACCCTGCATGGACATTATAATGAAAAAGGGGTACCCAAAATGGTGTCCGCACCTCGTGGCAGAAAGCCTGTGAGATTTTTAAAACTTGGACTCTGCGGCACAGGCAGCTCGTGGAGAAATCGAAACCAAAGCTGCAGTTTCTGTGAAGAGAGACTTTGCATTTTAAAACCAAACAGGACTTTGAATTATGTATTAGATCAAATTGGAGACAAATCTAAACCCAGTTAGGCCTATAGTTAAGGCCATCAAGCAGTTTGCATAAATAATCGGCAACAGATTAAGGAAGCCATCGAGGCTGGACAGACCCATTAAGGTGCATTCTAAACAAAACAAGTGAATTATCGGGCCGGTAGATGCGATTACCGGCCATCTAAAAACAGTTAGAGTATATTGCTACCGTTATTTAAAATAGCCCGCCAAGATTAAGACAAAGAACTAATCTGATTTGGCGCGCAGATAAGGGCCATCCAAAGGAGTATAATTGTAGGCCCACCGGCAACCTTCTCTCTCTGCTCTCAGCCTTTGCTCCGGCTCTGGCCCCTCGTCCTCGTGGCTGCTGCTCTTTCCACGTCCCGCGCTTACCCCCTGGCCTTTGCCCGTGCCTTTCCCCACTCCATCTGGAATCGCCCAGGCATTGCATTGGGCAGACAGGGACAATTCAGGCCAGGCGAGGCGGGACGTGACGAGGCGAGGAGGCAAGACGAACTGAGGAAGGCAACGGAGGAGACGAACTGAGGAAGACGACTGAAGATAGACTTCGAATCATCGGGCCTTCAGTCTCAGCTGACCTGCGACTATCTTCATACAAACTCAAACTGTCGGCCGAGGAAGAGGAACCGTCAGCCCTGCAAGGTAAAGTACCCAAGCAGAGACTTTAACTTTGGGGTACTTGTACCTGGACAACGCCCTTGCAGCACCCGGAGACCACGTGATGATGGCAGGCTCTAGAGAGCACCAAGAGCGAACCCCGAACCCCACCGCTGTTTTGAATTCAGTAGATCCTTTTGATTGGTGAGCATGAAGTTCTGACCACTCATAGCTTAATCTAGTTAGGTATAGGGGATAGGATAAGGATAAGGCGATTGTTAAGATAGTTGTTTTCTCTCGATGTGCCATGTGTTCCCCATTCCCTGTATAAGTATAGTTATCTTGTATTTTGCCTGTAAAAGTGTATACTAGTAATTTTTTCTTAAGATTGTGTTAATTTCCTCTTCAATAAAATCTTGGTTTTTGCTTACATCCAACCACCTGTCTACTCGAGTCTTTTCTGTATCGCCGCCTTGTGCCTAAGTCCGGTGTCTAGAACCCAGGGGCGTGGGAGCGATTCGAACCACTCATAAACAGTCAGAGGCATAACTGACTGGGCGTACACGCCACCCCACACCAACCCCTACAGCCTGTTGGATACGGGACGGAGTCGGGACCATCAGACACACCTGAGTTAAAATTGCTCAGAGTCGGAAACCAAGTGGGGGGGGGCTCCGCACGCCAGTTTTTGCGATTTTAACCCCTCACACGCCTCCAATTCCGCCTCCATGGCTCAATGAAAATCCTGCTCCATGTCTCAGGTCGAGATGCTGCCTGACCTGCTGAGTATTTCCAGCATTTTATGCTTTTATTTCAGATTTACAGCATTCGCAAGGGAAGAGGAAGACGCAGAAGAGGAAGACGCAGAAGAGGAGGAAGAAACCCAGACAGCCCCTTCCTGGCAGGGATATCTGGGATGGAATCATCTGACTGTGGTACCAGTGACCACAACCCCAATTCCCCTTTCAACATTTGTCCCACACCTTACCTTCCCTCTGTTACTGACCATCACAGTGTCCTCTTGATCACAATGCTGAAACAAAAGCCACCACAAAGCAAACTTTCCAATCCAACTCTATACATCTATGCATCCAATGTGACATCACGAAATCAACTCATCACCCTTATGCATTCCCTTAATGACTGTCTTTTGTGTGCCTTTGCCTATCCTACTGATGTCACACAGTGCTACCCCAGTAGCTGCAGGATGGCTGGTGGAAAGCTGCCATCAGTGGGGGACACTGCAATTGGCCTTGCTGATCGACCTTGAGGAGCTGGTGGCTGAGATTGTCAAATTGAGTGATGGTGTTTCTTCTTCTTCTTCTTCTGCAATCTCCTCTCCCTCATCTTGGTCAGTCACTGGCTGGGCAGGCTGCATTTTTTAGGTGCCTGAAATGAGGAAGGCACAAGGGTGGAGTTGTGGTGAGGAGAGGGCAGGAAAGCAAGAGAAAAAAATGCGAGAAGGATGATAACGTATGAGGATACCAGCATATTGTATCCTTTCAGCCCTGCTGCTGGCCAAGGGCTCAGCCATGCTCCTGCCAATAATGGCCAGCACTGTCCCCTCCAAAGAGGTGAGTTGAAGCTAGGAATGGGAGGTGTGCCGCATGTTTGGTAGAGGTTGTTGGCAGGTGAGTGATTGGCGGGGGGAGTGAGTCATACATTGAGCAGTGTGTGAGGCTAATGGTGCAGTTGGTAGGAGATGGCTTTTGAAGATGCATTCACTGACCTTGACCACTGGTCTGAAGTCATGAAGCTTCTTTGGGCACTGGAGCCAGGTGGTGGGGGCGACACTGCTGGCAGTGATGGCCTCAGTGATCTGGTCCCACATCCTTCTTTCTGGAGGGCTTTCTGGCCCGTGAGTAGAGGACCTCTTTTACAGGGTTGACCCCCTGCACAAAGCTGCGTGCAAGACCCTGGGTGCCCCTTCCCTGGCTTGCTGAGCCATTTCTGTTAATGCTGAAGCACCTTTCCCATTGTTTTAGGTGTGGAAGAGAATTCAACTTTAAGAGCTGAAGACTCCCATTTGGGAATTATTTTTAATGTTAATTTTTTTTTAGAAGGCAGCTGAGCTGTAAGGGCTAAAAAATGCCTATTTGTAGATGATTTTTATTTTTTTCATTTCAGAAGGCAGTTCCCCTTTAAGAGACTGACATTGCTTTCTGAAATGACAGTCTTGCTTTCAGAGTTACGGCCACGCAACATTGGGGCCTCCTGACGGGGTGAAAGCCACCAGGATGGCGTTGCAGTGAGTTTAGCGCTGGCCTAATGTAAATTACTTTTCTGCACCAATTTTTTGGTGGCTGTTAACACCGGCCTGTGGTGGCACCGGCAGCTTTTGTAGCGTTCACGAATTTCTAGGCCACAAGGTTTACAAAGCAATTGTCATTCTATATTGGTTTATGTTTGAAAAAAATAGCAACTCATGATTTCTTACCAAATCTCATGATTTTTAAGAGTTTGTCTCATGATTTTTGAGATGGTGGGGTTGGCATTACTGGATCCAGGAAGCTCGTCAGTGTGATCATTGAGTGAGGATTGTACATGGCTGTGACTCAGTGACTGAATAGCTTTCTAACACTTTCAAGTGTCATGCATGAATAATAACCACTTGAGCAATGTACTGGTGCCTGTGGATCTCGACCCCAGCAAAGGGGATGAAATTGGTCTTCCGTGGTAATGCAAAACCAACCAGCAGCTCATTTTACACCCACCAGATTTTCTTTCTGGTTGACTATGTGCTACCACTGAAATAAACGTCACCCCCAAAAAGTTAGTGGAGGGGAGGGGGTGAAAGTAGTGAGAAGCAGAAATTTTAAATAAACGCACGCATTAAATGTTCCTTAAGCTGTTTAGTTCACAAATTATGTGTGTGTTACCTCATTATGCAAGACTAAATCTTTGCAATAATATAAAGTGTAATGGAAAAGAGAGGAAGCTCGGTTAATGCAATAAGAAGGGCCATTTAATAAAACGTCATTCTGGTTACCAATTGATTCAACACGTATATTTAGATTTGCTGAACTGTTAATTATTTCCCTGTGCATGTTACCTCAAATTGAACGAGAAGTGTTGTTTGGTAAAATCTATTTTAAGCATTGATTTTAATACAGAGCTAACCTGGAAAATTACAAACCCATGCTGGAAAAGAAAGAGAAACATCTAGTCCGTACAAAATATCACTCTATTCCAAGTGAACTCTGGCTGTCCCTTGGGGTTGAACATACAGTGACTTACTTGCCCACTAATGTCCTAATGACCGAGTGGGTGTCCAGAATCAGGTTATCCACGGTCTGCTTCTTTCTTCCGGAATCGTGCGGGCCCCTGCTTCTTCTCCGCGGCCTAAAGTGATGCCCTGACCTTTGCTGGCTTTCTGATCCAGTAAAGCGAGGCGCAGTCTCGTCCAAATCAAGCTCCGATTTACAGACACATGAGTTCCCCATCTCCAAAGAGTACAAACAGTTTAGGAAACATTCAGGTCCAGATCAGCCTTTGCACTTGGCACGGGAGAACCTGTGATCTGGACAGGAGCGCCTCTTGGGAGCCCTCAGGTAAGGGCGCAGATTTTTCCAGATTGCAGCCCTCCGCCCGCGGGAGGCCTGCGATCGGAATATCTGGGCCATTATGTTATATAAGGGTCCGGATTTTGCGGTGGGTGTGACGGCATACTCTGAGAGTACACCATCACACCGCCTTTGGAACATACTGCAAGTTCGGGATTTCCCGCATGCGCTAAATCCCGAACTTGTGATCTGTCAAGGTACGCCTTGACAGATCATCCGCTGCGCCTTGGAAATCACAATTGCTGGTGCAGAGTTGGGCTATTTGACCACCAACTGTCCAGCAATTACGCCCGAAAATGTTATGGTTAGTGTAAGCAGACGCAGGAGCCTGTTTCACATCTTAAAAGAAGATCTATGTATGTATTTTGGTGGAGGAAACTTTTTTTCAGACAATTAAGGTTTAAATGGCCATGCCTTTAAATTTAAAGCATATATAGTGTGACATGGTACAGCACTGACACCCAATCTTCAAAACCAGGAAACATGTAAAACTAAAATAAAAAGGTTTCAATTTTTCTAGCTTGACGTTCAATATAAATTGGTGCTTTTTATATGTGTATGTGAGAGAGACATACACAAGTACACAAGTAAATATTTGTAGCACTGTATTTGTAGCACATAGTTATCACAGAGAGCACCCATGTTCAAATAGCCTGGATAAAAACATCTCCTAAAGTCAAAACATGCTTCTCATAGCGCAGTGCATGACCTCAGAATGTTTGACTTTGCACAGACTTTTAAGCAGAAATCAATTCACGATTTCAAGGATAACTTTTAGTTCTGTTTCAACAGTGTGTAGCGAGGGTATGTTATCTTTCGTGAACTTTAGTTTTGTAGCGATCACACATCCAAATCGTACAATTTAACAGTAGTTAAAGATTTTTTAAAGTTATTTTTGCAAGTTTCATGTGAACACACTATTTAGCATACTCTATTTTACTTTCAGTTAAATTCTGAAAATTAATGTTGGGATCTCCTGAAAATGAAAATGAAACTATCAAATGGTGTGTGAGACTACAAGGTGCTCATGACCACATTGCATGGTCTAATGCATGAAATGCAACAAAAAATGCTACAAATCTACAGCAGGGTTGATTCAGGTGTGAAAGGGGAAGAAAGGTTAATAATTAAGGTTAGGCACCACCAGAACCTTTCATCTTTCTGGGCTGGTAATTTAGTCAAAAAAACTTCACAATTAACACACTAATTGGCTGACAGAAACCCTATGTTAAATTAATAAAGCTACTTAAACACCAGGAGTAAATTCATTAGTATACCATTAACATTTTATAAATAAAGTAAATATTAAAAACACAAGTCTATTATTAACACTTGTTTCTGTTTACTGCCTTTTCACCCGATTCTCTTCCCTATTTTATCATTTACTTTTATTATTTTGACTTTACTTTTACTCTTCCTATATGATATATAACCCATTTTTCAAATTCTTGCCAATTTTCCTCCCTGTCCTCATCTGAAAGCACTGACCTCTTGCTGGGGGATATAGTTCCAAACAGTTTCTCTCTGGTAACTTATTTCCAGTGGCCATTGTTTATGTGTAAGCCTTCACTGTGAGAGTTGGCAGACTGCTAGCCAGAAGGACGTCATGGCCAAGTCCAATACTGTACTCACCCGATAGCCACACTGCACTTCCAGCAGGAGTCAGTGAATAGCACCAAGAGTCATGTAGTGCCAGTTTTGTACTGTGGGTCCATGCTCATAAAGAGTCTCAGGGACTGAGATTGCCCTAATTAATTTTAAGTATGATTCTCACAGCCAGTACATATAGGAGACACTTATCCTATCACTTGAACTCAGGTCGCAGAAGCTGTTTAAAATGATACAGAGATTCAAAATGGTAGATACAGGGAAAGTGTTTCCTCTGGTGGTAGAATCCAGAATAAGGGGGCCTACTCTTAAAATTAGAGCTATGCCAGTTAGGAGTGAAATCAGGAAGCATTTTTTCACACAAGGGTAGTGGAAATCTGGAACTCTCACACCCAAAAGGCTGTGGATGCTGAATCAATTAACATTTTCAAACAGATTGATAGAATTGCTATAGAAAGTACAGAGGAAATCTAAAAAGGGAAAAAGAGGGGCAAAGAGAGGGCATGAAAATAGATTTGCAGCTGACATAAAAGGGAAACCAAAAGTCTTTTAGAAACATTTAAACAGTAAAAGGGAAGTCAAAGGAAGGGTGAGGCCGATTAGGGATGACGAAAGAGATCCCTTTGTGGAGGTAGAGAGCATAGCTGAGGTACTAAATGAGTAATTTGCATCTCGTCACGAGAGAAGAGGATGCTGCTAATGTAGCAGTAAAGGAGGAGGCAGTAGCGATATTGGATAGGATTAAAAATAGATAAAGAGAATGTACTTAAAAAGTCCTCAAAGTAAAAAAGTCACTCGGTCCAGATGAGATGCATCTCAGGTTACTGAGGGGAGTAAGGGTGGAAATTGCAGTGGCTCTGGCCATAATCTTCCATCCTCCTTGGATATAGGAAGATGCCAGAGGACTGGAGGATTGCAAATATTACAACCGTGTTTAAAAAATGGGAGAGGGATAAACCTAAAATCTATAGATCAGTCAGCCTAACGTCGGTGGTGGGGAAACTTTTACAGACAATAATCCGGGACAACATTAAGTGGCATTTGGAAAAGTATGGGCTAATAAATGAATGTCAGCACAGATTTGTTAAAGGCAAATTGTGTTTGACTAACGTGATTGAGTTCTTTGATGAAATAATGGAGAGCGTTGATGTTGTGTATGGACTTTCAAAAGACGTTTGACAAAGTACCACATAATAGACTTGTTAGAAAAATTAAAGCCCATGGGATTAAAGGGACAGTGGCAGCATGGAAACAAAATTGGCTAAGGGACAGAAAGCGGAGAGTAATGGTGAACAGTTGTTTTTCAGACTGGAGAGAGGTATGCAGTGGTGTTCCCCAGGAGTCGGTATTAGGACCACTGCTCTTTTTGATATATATTAATGGCCTGGACTTGGGCATACAGGGTGTAACATTTGCATATTGAATTATCATTGGCCCGCAGGCATCTGTAAGGAATACCTATTATATTCACATGTGATCACATGCTGAGTTGTCATTGGCCTGCAGGCATCTGTAAGGACTACTATTGTTTGGAAGACCCAGGCTAGGGGTCCTAACGCCATCTTTTCCCCACTGTGCTGTATGATTGAGATCACAGACCTAATGCTTCATAAAAGAGTTTAAACTGTAATACTCCGTTGTCCTGCAAGTTATTATTTTTGTACAAAGTGTGCAAAACAAGACATGGTGTCAGAAGTGGGATTTGAAATGGACATCGTTGGAGCTCCCTTACCTCGAATGAATTGGGAATCTTTGAACTTACATAGAGAATGGTGCAAGTTCAAGCAGCATGTGCAGTTGATATTCTCGGGTCCGTTGAAAAGCAAAGGGGAGGAAGAAAGATGCAGCTACCTACTCCTGTGGATCGGAGAAAAAGGAAGAGACATTTTTAACACATGGTCTCTCACCGCGGATGAAGCAAAGGTACTGAAAAGCTATTTTGACCGTTTTGAATCATATGTGATGCCCAAGACAAATACGATATTCGCTAGGTACAAGTTTCAGGAGAAAGTACAAGGAGCTAGTGAGTCGTTTGAACAGTTCATGACTGAGTTAAAACTACTGGTAAAAGACTGTGAATATGCAGAAGATAAAGATGAGATGGTCAGTGACCGCATCGTGTTTGGAATACATTCATCTAAAGCGAGAGAGAAACGTTTGAATGTTGGGTCCGGGCTAACGCTGGACAAAGCTATGGACATAGCTAGATCGCATGAGATAGCCCAAGCACAGTTGAAAACCATAACCGGCGCCATGAACAGCTCGCCTGAACAGACAGTGCACGCAGTTAATAGACACACACCAAAGAACACCGCCCAGAGAGCGTGTTTCAGAACAGAAAGAACAGAGAGAGTTCTAAAAATGAGCGACACAGACATAAAACGCTTCAAAAACTGTGGATGTTGTGGAAATAAGGTGCATGGGGAAAAGGAGCAATGCCCTGCCAAAGGAAGGCAATGAGCTAAATGTGGTAAACGGAACCACTTTGCTAAAGTTTGCAGGACTGTTTTCTGAAAAGCAGTACACACAGTGAGTGACAGCCAAATGCCAGATAGAGAGCCAAATGCAGAGGAACTGTTTATTGATTCTGTGTCACAGAAAAAACAGATTTCAGAGACTGAGCAAGCCTTTGCCGATATTGAGATAGGAAAACAAGGCAAAGAGCTTAAGTTTAAACGAGACACTGGAGCTCAGGTTCATGTAATTCCTCTGAGTGAGTATCACAGCTTGAAGGATGAGTGTGAGCTACAGCCCACCTCACGCAGACTGACCAGCTATGAGGGTGAGCAGCTCATTGTAAAAGGCACATGCGTGATGAAATGCAAGTACAAAGAAAGCGACATGATGTTGGACTTTTACATTGTTGACACTCAAGCACCTCCAGTGCTAGGTCTAAAGGCATGTTTCGACATGGACCTCGTCAAGCTAGTGCTATCATTGACAGCACCAGTTGAGAAGCAGACAGTCATGGAGGAGTTTGCTGACGTCTTCAAAGGAATCGGACTATTCCCAGGTGAATGCACTATTCACCTTGACCCATAGCAACCCCTGTGGTTTGCCCACCGAGAAGAATACCCCTTGCTCTATGTAGTCGCCTGAAGGAGGAGCTGCAGAGCATGGAGAATACAGAAATCATCGTCCGGGAAACAGAACCGACAGAGTGGGTCAACACGTCAGTAGTGGTTGAGAAACCACATACAGGCAAGCTCAGAGTCTGTCTCGGCCCCAGAGATTTGAACAAGGCTATCAAACGCCCTCACTACCCTCTACCAACGCTAGATGCCATCACACCCAAGCTAGTGGGAGCACGTTACTTCAGTGTAATGGACGCACAATCAGGATACTGGACTATCAAGCTCACGGAAGAGTCATCTAAGCTAACAACGTTCAACACACCATTTGGATGCTACCGATTTCTGCGTTTACCATTTGGTCTTATCTCAGCTCAGGATGAATTCCAGCGGAAGATCGACGAAACCTATGAAAGCCTCAACAGAGTAGTCGCAATCGTAGACGACATCCTCATCTATGGCAGGAATAGAGAGGAACATGACAGGAACCTCCGTGCGATGCTACAAATATCACGGGAGAAAGGTATCCGGCTCAACCCCGAGAAAAGCATAATCGGATCCACCGAGATCAGTTATTTCGGGCATCGCCTCTCAACTGATGGCATTAAGCCGGATCCAGAGAAAATCTCTGCCATCAAGAAGATGGAGCCGCCAAAGAACCGCGCAGAGCTAGAGACAGTACTAGGCATGGTTAACTACTTAGCCAAGTTTGTCCCGAGCCTCTCCGAAATCAACGCACCCATGCGTCAGTTGCTCAAACAATCCAATGAGTTCCTGTGGGTCAAACAACATGACACAGCATTTCAGAAAATGAAAGACCTAATCACCAGAGAACCAGGACCAGTTCTTGCCTACTTTGACCCCAACAAAGAGCTCAGACTACAAGTGGACGCGTCAAAGTACGGACTAGGCGCAGTATTACGGCAAGAAGGAAAACCCATTGGCTACGCTTCCAGATCTCTCACAGACAGTGGAATCAACTATGCTCAAATCGAGAAAGAGCTATATGCAATTCTGTTTGGATGTAAGCATTTCCACCAGTACGTCTATGGCCGACAAGTCATTGTGGAATCCGACCACAAGCCCCTCGAGTCAATCATGAGGAAGCCACTAGCCGCAGCCCCACCAAGGCTACAGAGAATGATCCTTCAGCTACAGAAGTACGACTTCACAATCATTCACCGTCCAGGCAAAGACATTCCTGTCGCAGACACGCTCTCCAGAAAGTCTCTTAGCTACCAGGACAGCAGCCTCAGTGTAGGCATGGATGTGCAGGTGCACATGGTGTACAACAGCTTACCTGTGAGTGACTCAAAACTGAAGGAGATCCGAGCAGGAACAGAGAAAGATGCACAACTCACACTGCTGAGCAAAGTCATACATGAAGGATGGCCTGAGGAAAGGAGGAAATGCCCTCAGAGCATATCTGAATTCTGGAACCACAGAGATGAACTATCACAAATCAATGGAATTGTCTTCAAAGGGGAGAAAATCATCATTCCTACCAGTCTCAGAGAAGAGATGTTGAAAAAAATTCATGCTGGACATATGGGCATGGAAAAATGCAAACAAAGAGCACGTGACATTATGTTTTGGCCCGGAATGTGCAAACACATTGAGGACATTGTCGTAAAATGTTCCATTTGTCTAGAACGCCGCCCATCAAATGTCAAAGAGCCCATGATGCCTCACCGTATCCCAGACAGGCCCTGGCAGGCCGCGGCAACGGATCTGTTCACATGGAACAACGAGGACTACATAGTGACTGTTGATTACTACAGCAGATTTTTTGAATTGGACAAGCTTCACAGCACCACATCTGCAGCTGTGATCCACAAGCTAAAGGCAGCCTTTGCCAGGCATAGCATTGTAGAGACTTTAGTCTCAGACAATGGCCCCCAATACAAATCAAAAGAGTTCGAGTCATTTGCCAAGGCATGGGATTTCACACATGTCACATCAAGCCCACATTACCCTCAAAGTAATGGCCTTGCTGAAAAAACTATCCAGATTGCAAAAACACTCATGGACAAAGCCAAAGCGGACAAAAGAGACCCCTACATCAGTCTCCTTGAGTACCGCAACACTCCGGTTGACAACTTCAAGTCACCAGCACAGCTGTTGATGAGCTGCAGACTTCGCTCAATCCTTCCAAGCACCAACCAGCAGCTGCAGCCAGAGGTCGTCAGCTGCAAGCAAGTGTATGCAAAATGTGTACAGAGACAGCAACACCAAAAGAGATACTATGACAGGTCAGCTAGACTACTGCCGCCGCTGCACAATGGAGAATCCGTCAGAATCCAGGAGCATGACTACTGGAAGCCAGCAGTAGTCGTCCAGCCAGCTGACACTGAGCGATCGTATCACGTCCGCACCCCAGAAGGACAGGTGTACCGCTGCAATCGCAGGCACCTCCTGAACACCAAGGAACAACACCGTCATTCCAATGAGAGGATCAGTTCAACACAATACACAAAACACATCATACTTACCTGAACCTAAACCTGAACCTGATTTGTTGACTGATTCAGGAGCATGCTCAGTTCCATACCACACAAGGTCGGGATGAGAGGTCAAGTCTAGAGTTATCCTTGACATGTGAACTGTCAAAGGGTGTAGGCGGATCGCTGCCCTAAAAAAAAGTGTACATCATTAGTGAAACGTTGAGATGTTTTCAGTGCTAGTTAAATGCTGAGTTTACTTATATGTTTATGCTACCGAGAATATTAGGTAGAAGAAAGGTTTAAAAGTAATGCATAACATTTTTGTTTTAAAAGAAAGGGGATGTAACATTTGCATATTGAATTATCATTGGCCCGCAGGCATCTGTAAGGAATACCTATTATATTCACATGTGATCACATGCTGAGTTGTCATTGGCCTGCAGGCATCTGTAAGGACTACTATTGTTTGGAAGACCCAGGCTAGGGGTCCTAACGTCATCTTTTCCCCACTGTGCTGTATGATTGAGATCACAGACCTAATGCTTCATAAAAGAGTTTAAACTGTAATACTCCGTTGTCCTGCAAGTTATTATTTTTGTACAAAGTGTGCAAAACAAGACACAGGGCATAATTTCAAAGTTTGCAGATGATACGAAAGTCGTAAATGTAGTAAACAATGAGGTGGATAGTAACAGACTTCAGGGTGACATAGACAGACAGGTAAAATGGGCAGTTACGTGGGAGATGAAATTTAATGCAGAGAAGTGTGAAGTGATACCATTTGGTAGGAAGAATGAGGAGAGGAATATAAACTAAATGGTACAACGTTAAAGGGGGTGCTGGAAAAGAGAAACATGGGAGTGTATGCACACAAATCTTTGAAAGTGTCAGGACAAGTTGAGAAAGCCATTAAAAAGCATATGGGATCCTTGGCTTTATTAATAGAGGAATAGAGTACAAAAGTACGTATGCTAAACCTATATAAAACACTGGTTAGGCCTCAGCTGGAGTATTGTGTTGAATTCTGGGCACCACACTTTAGGAAGAATGTCAAGGCCATGGAGAGGGTGCAGACGAGATTTAATAGAATGGTACCAGGGATGAGAGACTTCAGTTATGTGGAGAGACTGGAGAAGCTGGTGTTGTTCTTCTTAGAGCACAGAAATTTAAGAGGAGATTTGATAGAGGTGTTCAAAATCATGAACAGTTTTGATAGAGTAAATAAGGAGAAATTATTTCCAGTGGCAGAAGGGTTGGTAATCAGAGGACAGTGTTAAGATAATTGGCAAAAGAACCAGAGGAGACATGAGGAAACAGTTTTTTACACAGCAAGTTTTTGTGATATGGAATGCATTTCCTGAAAGGGTGGTGGAAGCAGATTCAATAGTAACATTCAAAAGAGAATTGGATAAGTACCCGAAGGAAAAGAAATTGTAGGGCTAAGGGAAAGGGCGGGGAAGTGGGACTAACTGAAGAGTTCTTACAGAGAGCTGGCATAGGCTCAATGGGCTGAATGGCCTCCTTTTGTGCTGTAACTGTTCTATGATTTTATGATTCTGTGCAGTATCATTCTATGCTAGATTTTTTTTAGATAATGGTATCAAGGGATATGGAGAACAGGTGGGTAAATTTAGTTGAGGAACAGATCAGTCATGATCTAATAGAATGGCGGGACAGAATCAAGGGGCTGAATGGCCACTCCACTGCCCGGCTACCGAAAACCACATGGAGGTTTGCATAAGATACAGTATATAGATTTTTTGTTTTTGCAATGAACCTAAAACAGAAAATAGTTTCAACAGCCACAAACCTAATTATGGCATGCCATGGGAAAGAGTGGGGGAAGTGGGGCTACTGGATTGGTCTTTGAAAGTGCCGGTACAGGCTCAGTGGGCCGAATGGCCTTCTTCTGTGCTGTATGATTCTATGATTTCTTAACAGACATGTATGGTTTGTTTAAATTTTCATTTGTTCACTCTTCATTATTCAGGATCGGTCTTTCTACTGTTATTTTGTGCTGAAAATGTGGTCATACTTAATTTGTCTTCCCCAATCAACTCATCTGTGATAAGTCTGAATTTTCATGCTGGCAAGCCTTCTTTTGTATTGTTACAAACACAGGGCTAACATGAGCCAGTGCATCACACAACAATAGCTTGAATTTTGTCTTTGCAATTAGGACAGACATTTTAATATATTTTGGATACCAGCAAAATTTTGTAAGCAAAAAAAATCTAATTTTGGGGTTAGTAAATGTTTAACAAGTACAGTTCCAATTTATGACTAATCTTCATTTGTGCAAAACTGGGGAAAACCTTTGGATAGTTACACCGTCCAAGATCTTTTGTTTAGAGATAACTGATGACCTAGGCTGAATTTGATCCTTATTTTTGTTTACAAATTCCACTTTCCTTGTTTCCCACAAATAACTTACAGCGAATTAATTGGTTAAAAACTGTAATCCTGGAAATTGATAGGCTTTCTGGTCATTTGTGCGCACACTCCCCATGGCCTTCCATACTTTTTTTTAATGGTGAGGTATTGTGGGCAATTTGTGCCCAAATTCTCAGTATGCAGTAAAGTTCTGGGCTCGGAAGTGGGAATGTAAATTCATAAAATTATCCCTCAAGTCTTTTTTATGGAATCTTCTTTGGGTGGCATAGAAAACTGCATAGTATTGATTCGTGTTGATTACAGCTTACTTGAATTTTTATTTTAAAATTTATGAGCCACTATTGAGGTTAAAGGCTTAACTCATTCTCTAACCAATACTAAAAAAAAAGTTACAATAACAAAATACTGCAGATGCTGTAGTTGAGGCTGTAGGTCTGTAACTAAGATTGAAACAATTTTATTACCATCCAAAAGTCATGAGCAACATTCACTGAAACATGAGATTAACAGGAGTGTAAAAGTAAAATATCACAAAAAACGCCTACTTCCATCTCTGTAACATCACCTGCTTCTGCCCCTGCCACATCTTCTCTCCGTAAACTTCAGCTCATCCAAAACTCTGCAGCACATATCCTATCATGCATCAATTCCTGCTTACCCATCAGCCCTGTGCATACTGGCCTACATTGGCTTCTGGTCCCCCAGTGCCTCACATTTAAAATTCCCATTCTCATCTTTAAATCTCTCCATGGTCTCACCCTCCCTATCTCTGTAACCGTCTTCCCATCTCTGTAACCTTCTCCAGCCCTGCAACCCTTGGAGAATTCTGCTTTACTCCAACTTTGGCCTCTTCATGCATCCCCCCTACCTTTGTCCGACTATTAAAGGCAGTTCCTTCAGCTGTCTCGGCCCATTGCTCTGGAATTCCCTCCCAAACCCGTTCGCCTTCCCACCTCTCTCCTCCTTCAAGATCCTCTTTAAAACCTATCTCTTTGATCAAGCTCTCAGTCACCTTTCTTAATATATTTTGCTTTGTATGAGCGTCCATTTCGATCTGAAAACGCATCTGCTAACATTTTCTGTTATGGTGCGATATGAATGTGCTATGCAGATGCAGGTAACAGTCCGAAAAGAAATGGCTATTTTTGGTGTGAACTCAGTAACCAGTCAACTAGTTGCCCACCAATGTCAGCAGCCGGGCCTGTTGTGACGTTGCCAGCGGATCACGGCACAATCGAGCCATTGTGCCGTCACAGCGCAGCGGGCCATAAACGCGATGCTCTGACGTCAAACGCCCCATGGCCTGTTACTGGCTTCAGCAGCTGGGAGTATGAGCTCTCTGTGTGCTGCTCTTGTCCGTCTCAGAAAGTAGTTCACGTTGAGAAAGAGCCGGAACTGGCCGCGAGTCCCGGCTGTCTGTAACTTAGCAACGAAAGGACGCGAGAAGCCCCGGGGCCGCGCGCCTGCTTTCACTGTAAATAGATAAACAAAGGGACATGACGGAAATAAGCAAGCGCTTAAACAAGACGCCGCTGTCTGCGATATCTGCCTTCAGTTTCATCCCGGAGAGAAGAGACCCCAACGAGCTGACTTACTTCGGTAACAAGAAGAAGGTGAGTGCTCGTTCCAAAACACAATCTTTTCCATAAAGTCTGCCTGTCACAGTTATTTGTAAAAAAAAAATCTTTCTGCTTATCACAAAATGTCTCTTGATCGACTGCTAATAATAGAATCATAGAATGACACAGCACAAAAGTAGTTTCTGACACTTTCTGAGTTTCGTGTCATCTGCAAACTGAAAATCCAGGTCATTCGTGCTTCTGCCGGCTCTTTGGTAGAGCTAACCAATTAGTTCCGCTCCCCTTCAAGTATATAATCCAATTCCCCTTTGAAAGTTATTATTGAACCTGGCTCTATCAAATCTCCCCTTTGTAATGATCAGTAACCTGTCATTCTGGAATGGTACACTAGGTGGTGCTGTATGTATATATAAGAGTGGGCTACCCAGGATGCACTAGGCTACCCACAAGGCAGCAGTCAAGATGGAGGCCTCTACAGATACTGTACCTAGTCCACATGTGCTCAATAAAGTGTCTAGCAAAAGCTAGCTGTTCTTAATAAAAACGACTAGTTATTAATGAACATAACATGGTACCAGGATTGGTAAGACCTGCTGAATATTGTGCAATGCGACATGGAGAATTTGAAGCCACCAGAGCGTTTGAAACTCACAGGAAATGTCGACTACAATTGGCAGACTTTTAAACAACAATTCGAACTCTACATTGCTGCCATCGGGTACGGTACAAAGCCAGACGCAAGGAAAATAGTGTTGCTGCTCACGGTTGCAGGCCCACAGGCGATAGAGGTATTTAATACATTTGTATTTAATCCAGAGGAGAACAGTGAAAAATTAGACGATGTGCTAAAGAAGTTTGATACACATTGTTCTCCCAAAAAGAATGAAACCTATGAGAGGTACATCTTCCGTTCTCGGACACACAGTCTTGAGACTTTTGATAGCTTTTTGACTGATCTGAAACTGAAAGCACAGACATGTAATTTCTCTGAGCTGAAAGCACCCATGATTCGTGACCAGATTGTGTTTGGTATTCATGATAAAAAAAAGTCAGGGAATGTCTGTTGAGAGAAACCGAACTAACATTGGAAATTGCTGTGAAAATATGCCAAGCTAGCGAGCTAGCTCAAAAGCATGCCAAGACTTTCAGTGAAATCAATGATGATGCGATTGCAGTAAGTGCTGCTGTCGGTGCTGTGTCCTACAAGGGGAAGAAACATGGGCAGAACAGAAGTGAAAAGCAATCGGAGGAAGGAATTTTTAATTGTAAATGCTGTGGTTACAAACACCAGTTAAAACAATGTCCAGCGTTTGGAAAAATGTGCACAAAATGTCATGGAAAGAATCACTTTGCCAAACAATGCTTTTCAAAAGTAAAAGCTAAGAAAGGGCAACAAGTTAATGTAATTGAGGACACTGATTTAAGTGAGACATGTTTTGTAGGAATGGTGTCATGTGACAATATCAAAAAGGATACAGAAAATGTGCAGCCCTCAGGAATTAACAATGCTGAACATAAAGTTAATGCAGTAAAAGAGGACAAATGGATGATGCCACTGCAGGTAAATGGAGCATTAGTTACATTGAAACTAGACACTGGGGCAAAAGCAAACTTAATCAGTATGAGTGACATTAACAATATGAAAGAAAAGCCCAAAATACAGAAAAAGTCAGTACTACTGAAGGACTATAATGGACAGAAAATAGATAGCTTAGGTGTATGCAGACTTAAAGTGACAGTCAAAGACAAAGTGCATCATCTCATGTTTTCTGTTGTGGCTGAAGGACTTGATTCACTACTGGGTGACAAAGCTTGTGTGGACTTAGAACTGGTCAAGAGAGTCTACCATATAAACTGTGCCATAAGCAGACCAGATGACTCGGTGGATTCTGTAGTGAATAATTTCCAGGATGTGTTCAAAGGATTTGGAGTTCTACCATTCACTTACAAGATCCAGCTAGAGGATGCTCAGCCAGTGGTACATGCTCCACGAAGAGTTCCAGCACCCCTGCGTGACCGGCTCAAGAATGAACTGGACAGAATGACCACACTAGGAGTCATCAGGAAAGTCGAAGAGCCAACAGACTGGGTTAACTCCATGGTATGTGTAAAGAAAAAGAACAATGATCTAAGAATATGCATGGATCCAAAGGACTTAAATGCAAACATAAAACGTGAACACTACCAGATTCCCAAGCGAGAAGAAATCACCAGTGAAATGTCAGGCGCCAGATACTTTACAAAGCTCGATGCCTCACAAGGATTTTGGCAACTAAAACTGGATGAAGAGAGCACCAAATACTGTACCTTCAACACACCATTTGGCAGGTATTGTTTCCTGAGAATGCCTTTCGGGATAATATCTGCATCTGAAATCTTTCATAGAGCGATGGAACACATAATTGAAGGTCTGGAAGGAGTTCGGGTCTATGTTGATGACATCATCATCTGGGGCTCCACACTGAAAGAACACAATGAGAGACTGACTAAAGTGCTACAGAGCATACGCCGGAATGGACTGAAGCTCAACAAAGCCAAGTGTCAGTTTGGCATCCAGGAAGTCACTTTCCTAGGAGATAATCTATCTGGTAAAGGAATAGAGCCAGGTATGGAAAAAGTAAACGCCATACTCAAAATGCCCCGACTCACTGACAAAAAAGGAGTGCTATGCATCATGGGGATGATAAACTTCATTGGAAAGTTCATTCCTAACTTGTCAGCCAAGACAGCCTGTCTGCGAGACCTGCTACGTAAAACAAATGAGTTCGCATGGACAGAAAGACATGAACAAGAGTGGATAAACCTCAAAACAGTGCTGACAACCACACCTGTACTCACCTTCTTTGACCCAACAAAAAGAATCAAAGTGTCAACGGATGCATCAAAAGATGGCCTAGGTGCGGTCTTGCTACAAGCAGAGGGTGAAGATTGGAAGCCTGTTGCCTATGCCTCCAGGTCTATGACTGATACTGAGTGTCGATACACCCAGATTGAAAAGGAATGTCTAGGCTTGGTAGTTGGACTAGAAAAGTTTCATGGCTACATATATGGACTTCCCACCTTCACAGTTGAGACAGACCACAGCCCACTGGTTGCCATCATAAAAAAGAACCTGAATGAGATGCCTCCAAGGATTCAACGACTCATGATGAAGCTGCAAAGATATGACTTTGAACTGATCTACACACCAGGCAAATACATAGTGTTAGCAGATGCACTATCCCGAGCACCCACAATGAGTCACGTGAGCTCTACTGAGGAAGACGTGGATGTTCATGTGAGTATGGTCACTGCTGCGCTGCCCGTGTCAGATGCAAATAGCGGAAGAAACAGTAAAAGATACAGTATTACAAACAGTAATAGAGAACATTCATCATGGTTGGCCAAAAGGTTCCTGTCCAAAATATTTTCACATAAGGTCAGAATTGAGTGTCGCAAGTGGACTATTACTAAAACAGAACAGAATAGTCATTCCACAGGCTCTACGTCAAGACATGCTCAAAAGGATTCATGAGGGACACCTCGGAATTGAAAAATGCAAAAGGAGAGCAAGAGACACTGTTTATTGGCCTGGCATAAATAAGGACATTGAGAACATGATAGGCAAATGTGAGACATGTCAGAAACACCAAAACAAACAAGCAAAGGAACCAATGATAGTAGCTGACATACCAACAGCACCATGGCAAAAGGTTGGTATGGACCTTTTTCATTTAAATGGTAAAGACTATCTAATAGTGATTGACTACTATTCTAACTATCCTGAGATGGTGCTGCTCTCAAGCACCACAGCAAGCAGTGTCATAATGCATGTGAAATCCATCTTCGCCAGACATGGAATTCCCAGGATTGCCGTTAGCGACAATGGTCCGTGCTTCAACTGTAAGGAGTGGCAACAGTTTGCAGCACATTATGACTTTCAGCACATCACATCCAGTCCTTTGTATGCTCAGTCGAATGGTAAGGCAGAGAAAGGTGTTCAAATTCTCAAGCAGCTACTGAAGAAAGCGACAGAAAGCAAGTCTGATCCTTATCTCGCCCTGCTGAGCTACCGAGCCTCACCTTTAGACTCTGGTTCTTCACCTGCTGAACTCCTAATGGGTCGCAAGTTGCGTACCACGCTACCCTGCTGTGCAAAAGAAAAGCAGTGTAAGGAATTGAGACAGAGACTTCAACTGTTAAAGCTGAAACAGAAATCATACTATGACAAGTCATCCAAAACTCTGAAACCATTGACAAGGGACGATGTTGTCAGGATTGAGGATCCAGATGCATGGAACAGGAAAGCTACAGTTCTTGAGGAAGTAGGACCAAGGTCATACACTGTTAGAACTGAGGAAGGACAGATTCTCAGGAGGAACCGCCGTTCCCTCCTAAAAACACAAGAGACTATCGAAGAGCAAATCGATGACAATGCCGCAACTGAATCTTGTCACTCACCACCAGAACAATCTAACACAAATACACATACAGGCTCTCATGAAAACACATCAAACTTACCTGTGCTGAGAAGATCCACATGTGAAGTAAAAAAGCCTGATAGACTTAATCTTTGAGTACAAAGAAAACTACATTGAAAATGTATTGACTGTTGAAGATGTTTATGTTGTTATTGATTGATATTGATTGATACTGATTTTGTTTAACCTCAAAGAAAGGGGACTGTAATGATCAGTAACCTGTCATTCTGGAATGGTACACTAGGTGGTGCTGTATATGTATATAAGAGTGGGCTACCCAGGATGTACTAGGCTACCCACAAGGCAGCAGTCAAGATGGAGGCCTCTACAGATACTGTACCTAGTCCACGTGCTCAATAAAGTGCCTAGCAAAAGCTAGCTGTTCTTAATAAAAACGACTAGTTATTAATGAACATAACACCCTTACCCTTCTCTACTCTAAGGAGAACTCCTCCAATTTCTCTAGTCTCTACATAACTGATGTCCCTCACCCCTGGTACCATTCTAGTAAATCTCCTCTGCACCCTCTCGAAGGCCTTGATATCCTTCCTAAAGTCTGGTGCACAGAATTGGCCACAATACTCCAGCTGAGGCCTAACCAGTGTTTTATAAAGGTTCAGCATAATGTCCTTGCTTTTGTACTCTTGCTCTATTAATAAAGCCAAGAATCCCATATGTTTTTGTAGCAACCTTCTCAACTTGTCCTGCCACCTTCAAAGATTTGTGTACATACACCTCCAGGTCTCTCTGTTCTTGCACCGCCTTTAACATTCTACCATTTAGTTCATATTGCCTCTCCTCATTCTTGCTACCAAAATGTATCATTTCACAATTCACTGCAATAAATTTCATCTGCCACCTTTTTATTTATTTGTTTATGGGATGTGGGCATCGCTGGCAAGGCCAGCATTTATTGCCCATCCCTAATTGCCCTTGAGAAGGTGGTGGTGAGCCACCTTCTTGAACTGCTGCAGTGCATGTGGTGAAGGTACTCTCACAGTGTCTGCCTATTTTACCAGTCTATCTATGTCCTCCTGAAATAAAAAACAGAAAATGCTGGAAATACTCAGCAGGTCAGGCAGCATCTGTGGAACGAGAAACAGAGTTAATGGCCCAGAAATTCGGGTAGGGGGCTTCCCGCGGGTGCAAGCCCCCGATCTGCACTTAGCTTGCGCGCCGGCCGTTGAGCTCTGGGCTCCCATGGAATTCCGATCCGGGGCCTGGTCCAGCTGCCGGCGCGCAGTGCTTGCGTATCCCAGGGGCGCAATTAGTTCGATGCGTCCCCTGGGATCACGTGGGCCATGGGCAGCCAATCGGAGCAGGAAGTGCTGTCAAGACTTATAAATACTACGGCCCCAAAATAGCATTAAACCTTCAAATAATTTTTTTTAAATCACATTTTTTAAATAAACTATAAATTACATGAAATAACTATTTTAAACAATAATTTAAATTTTTGAAAAAAATAATTTTATATTCTAACGGGGCTAAAAATAAAATTACCTTGCTTTAAAGTATTTAAAAATAATAAACCTGTGGAAAAAATGTTTTAATTTTAATTAATTCACCACTTACCTTGTAAAAAGCAGGCCTTACGCCTGCTTTTTACATTTCTAAATTCTGCAGACTTACCCTCACGGAAAAACCTGTAAAAAAAAAACAAAGTTCCATGCGCACACGCAGCCTCCCCCGCGCACGCGTTCGACCTCTGAACCTCGTGCTTCAAAGGAACGGAAGTGCCAGTTTCCCGCGCATGCGCAGTGCATACAGGAAACCGGCACTTCCATCGGGCCTACGGGTGAGTACTCCGTGCGTACTCACCCGTGGAGACCCGAAGTTCTGGGCCAATGTTTCAGGTCGATGACCTTTCGTCAGAACTGGAAAAAGTTAGAGATGTAACAAATTTAAAGCAGGGAAAGGTGGGAGGGGAGGAGAGGAAAGAACAAAAGGAAAGGTCCATGATAGGGTGGAAGGCAGGAGTGATTAAATTTTAAAAATGGTATGATTGTACGAAACAAAAGGAGATGGTAATGGGACAAGTAAAGAAACAAAAGGTGGGTCTAGAGGAGGTGTAAATGGGAATGGCCAGAATAATCAACAGCTGCCATCTGAGAAAATAGGAGCAGAAGTTATGATCTGAAATTGTTGAACTCGATGTTGAGTCCAGAAAGCTGTAAAGTGCCTAATCGAAAGATGAGGTGCTGTTCCTCGATCTTGCGTTGAGCTTCATTGGAACAGTGCAAGAGGCCGAGGTGGAGTGGAGCGGAGAATTAAAGTGACAGGCAACCGGAAGCTCGGGGTTACACCTACGGACTGAACGGAAGTGTTCCACACAGTGGTCACCCAATCTGTGATTTGAGCACTGGGGGGGGGGAGCATGGGGAAAGCTGGAGGAGCAGTGGGGGAGGACTCGTGGAGGCATCGGTGGCCTGGGGCGGGCTACGGATCGGAGGCCTCGTGTGGTGCGGGAGAATCTCCGATCATGGGGGGTGGGTTAGGCAGGGATCCTGGATCCAGGAGGTAAATGTAAAGCACTTACCTCCTGGATGCAGCTGTCCCCGCCTTGCTGTAGCTGCAGGGTTTTACGAGGTGTGTAAAACCTGACCAGCTACAGTTAAACACAAAATGGAGGTTAAAGAAGTGGCCCTGTCCCGCCTCCAATAAAACCGGAAGTGGGTGGGTTCAGGTCGGAATTCACATTTTTTAACACTTTAACGATCCCCACGTTCCCAACCCACCCGTTTTTTTAGGTTAAAATCCCCCCCCATTGTTTTTGGTGACTACTATTAACTCCATTCCATTGCCAGTGATACCATGCCCCCCCACCCTCAGCACTCTCAGGCTGAATAAAACCATGTACAACCTCAATGGTTTTTTCAACCTTGAGCTAAGCTTCATACTCCACATCCTGTCCATCACCAATTGTGCTTACTTCCACCATTACAACATTGCCTGTTTCCTCCCATACCTTCACCTCCACACCACTAAAACCCTTCTTAATGCTTTTATCACATCCAAAATTTATTACTCAGACCCTCTTGCCTCCAAGTGTCCACTCTCCACAAACACCAACATTTTCAAAATGCTGCCACCCACATCCTGTCCCAAACTAAGTCCACTTGCCCATCACCCCTACCCTTGTTGACTTACACTAGGTTCCCATGTCCCAATGCATACAAATTAAAATTCTTCTACAAATCTCTCCAGGGCCTTGCACCTGCCTACCGCTGCAACTTCCTCCAGCCATACATCCCATTGTGCACCTTTAGGGCTTATGACTGTAGCATCCTGTGTATCTTCTGCCCCCTTCACCCTACCATTGGTGGCAGAGTTTACAGTCACTTCAGTTGTATGCTCTGGAATTCCTTCTCTAAATTTCTCCATCTCACTACTCGTCTGTCCTCTTTAATAGGGTACAGAATATGCTTTGGGTGGGAGACTTCAATGTTCATCATCAAGAGTGACTCAGCAGTACTACCTCTAAGCAAGTTAGTTAAGTCTTGAAGAACTTAGCCAGTGGAGTGGACCTGTGTTAGATGGTGAAGGAACAAATATGAGGGAGAAGTTTACTTGTCCTTGTCCTCACCACCTGTCGCTTGTATGTCTGACCACGATTGACTTGGTAGGAGTGACCACCACTCTGTCCTTTTGAAGACAAAGTTGTATTTTCGTAGTGAGGACACTTTCCATCATGTAGTGTCACACTACTGCCATGCCAAGTGTAGTAGACTAAGGACAAACCTAGCTGCCCAAAAATAGTGCATGCATGAGGTAGGCTACGAACACCAGTACAATATACCACCACAATCTGTAATCTTATGGTTTACCATAACTCTCACTTCTCCTTCACCATCAAGCCAGGAGACCAACCTTGGTTCAATGGGAAGTATAGAAGGGCATGCCATGAGTAGCACCAGGCACACCTTAGGATAACGCACCATCCTAGTAAAGCTACAACGCAGGGCTACCTCCATGGTAAACCCCAAAAGCAATGTGCTATAGTTAGATCTAAGTGGTTCCATAACCAACAGATCAGAGCAAAGCTCCATAGCCTACATATCCAGTCAAGAATAGTGGTAGACAGTCAGGAAACTAATAGGAGAAGGATATGTCACGTACATGGTGGAACCCAGCACTGAGCAAAGGGACAAGTGTTTGCAAGATCCTCAGCTAAAAGTGTTAAGTGGATGATCCTACTCTGCCTCTTCCTACAGTCCCCACAATCATAGGTGTCAGTGTCCAGCTAATTTGGTTCACACCATATTACATTAAGATGCAGCTTGAGTGCACTAGTCACAGTGAAGGCTATGGGCTCTGATAACCTCCCGGCTGTACTGTTCAAGACCTGCACACTGGAACAAGAGCCCTCCCCCACCCCAGCCAAGTTGTGAGCATTGTGGTTAGAAGAGCAAGGCAGAAGCTAGATATTCTGAGAGAAATGGCCTTCAAAACATACCTGACATTGGTTCGGGTGCTGTAAAGGTGTCCCTGGCGACCATTGAAAATGGATGTTAGGCCGCTGTATATCCTAATAGGGGGCCTAATGGCTGTTTCAAGATCCAAACCGGAAATTGCTTTGATCTGAACACAGGAGGCATCAGGCCTACTGCATTCTGGATTACCTGGTCAACATGCGGCATAGGCCGCCACCAAAAGTAAAAAAAAATACTTATCTTAATGTGGAGCCAGTAGTAGCAGAACATTACATTTTAAACTGTGGGCTGCTGCTCGCCACCCCCCTTCCTCCAGATTGCTTCCCAAGCGTTGCTCCTAGCTTCCCCCTAACCCAACCAAGTGCTGCTGTTGACTTTTCTCACTCTCTTTCCTCTCACCTTCCTAAATGCGGCTTCAGACTTTTCCCTCTCTCCAAATGCTAATTTTGATCTTATCTCTTTTCCCCCTCCCTCCTTCACTGAGTGCTACTAACTTTTTTTCTTCGCTCCCAAAAGCTGTTCCTAGCATTTCTACTCCTTTTCTCTCACTCCCCCACCCACAATGCTAGTCTTGTCTTCCCCTCTCCACAGCCCCAAGTTGCCGCTGCCCCTTCTCCAAATGCTGTCTCACCCCTTTCCTCCCCCCCGCCCCCAAGTGCTGTGCCAGACCTCTAACTTGCTCCTGTTCTACACTGCAGTGTGCTTCTTCGTTTGGTGGTTTAGCTGCTTGGCTTTGTTTCCTTAGTTGTTGTCATATTTTAATGTTGTACATTTTCAATAAACAAAACAATGTAAAATATTGTACCATTACACAACTAGATAATGTCAATAGAGTAAAATATCACATCATGAGGCAATAAGTGTTTCTAGAGAGTTAGAGAGACTTGATGAGAAAGTGGGCAGGTAGGATTGAGATCTGTCAGGAAGGGACGAGCTTGTTCAGCTTAATGGCCATTTCCTGTTCTTATGCAATCATAAGCAGATCAAACCAATAACTGAAGACAATAAAGGGCAGGACAGAGACATAGGGTAATTTTTTTGTCTTCACCACCTGGTCAGTAATGTAGTGAAGAAGATTGGTCACCCGTTATAGAACTTAAATGATTTTTATTCCATTGAATCATGGCTTCCACCACACCCTCTCCCGACCAGCCATCCCAGGTGTAGGCCAGTGTGAAGAGGATCAGGAAGCTGAATAGGCTTTCCAGGTAAGTTTTTTTTACTTTCCTCTGTGGGGCTAGGAAGAGCAGGAATGTTGTTCTGGGTGGCACAAGAAAAATTTAGGCCTCCTCTGCCCCAGACTCCACCTGCCCCATTGCTGTGGCCTCATACCAGTGATTTCCTGCCAGAAACCTGTTTGCAGTTAAAATCCTCCATGTTGATACACTAAAGAGACCTCAGTGACAGTGAATGCCAGGCATTTTCCTAAATAGAGGGAGAGAAAATCAGTCACTGCAGTTACGTTGTGCAATGAAATAAAATCACTTAGCCGCAAATAACTAGTTAGCAAGCAGCACTGACAGAGGCAAGAGACCAAGGTTGAGATTTTCCACTTCAACATTGAGAAATTCTGTCCCCCAGCCTATGATTTTTCATCTATTAATTTTAACAATCAGGAAATCATGATTAGGGGCTGCAGAATTTGCTGATATGCGCTCTCAGCAATCCTGGCCAAGGTTACGAGCCCGCTCTCTGAGTTATATGGTTCATGGCTAAGGAAAACATAAATAACTAATTATACAAGAATAGGTTGTTCATGAACAGAAATTTATAACATCGACCAAAATGAAAGCACTCCTAAAATCTGAATTAATCAAATACCCTAATTCAATTTATTCTATGTAATTCTAATTAAGGGAGAATTTGCAACAGAAATTAAAAATTTGGCTGCGTATTGGCTTATTATGTTCAAAATGCACGATTGTGTGGAAAAAGTAATTCAAGCTAAAAACATTAATGTTTCAATAGTTTCATCGGGAAGTATATATAGAAAATGGCTTTGGGATAGTTTGTTTTTATTTAAGAGATACAGCCATTTCCCGAAGTGGAACTGAGTGTGCATTATGTAAGGCCTGAAAATCTCAAAATGTCTTTCCTTTATAAGATGAGAATGGCAGCTCAAGAATTTCCACATAAAAGGAATGAAACCCTGCAGTGGTCCTTTGCTTTTATGCAAGACAGTTGGATGGGTACTATTCATGTCTTGTAAAGGTACATGCTTTTTGCACTATATAAACACTTCAGAAAGTAGTCTTTGGTAAAGCAGTATTTTGTAAAATAATAAATGATTTTAATCAGTCATCACGTTTGCCGTTCATTCAGTGTTGGTGCCACTGGTAAATCTTGGCATGAGGGAGTTGCTTCTCGCCTACCTGCTGTCAGAACCCCAGTCCTAGCACAACTACAGAGAATACTCCTTTCTTATGTTCCTGAACTGAATGGGAGATGGAGTTCTCTACAGCTGGCTACAACTTGGTCTTAATTCAAATTTTTCTTTGCCCCATTTGGGCCTCGGGAGGACTCTACTGCACCTTGGAAGGGCTGATCGGTTCGGACTGGGGTGGACACTGCTTATGCCCTTTTGCAGGTGCTGGTTACCAGTCTCAGTACAAAATGACCCCATTCCTGGGATTTGGCTCCGGATGTCTGGTCTTTGGGTGAGTGCAGATGGGGATTTGGCTCTGCTGCACTTAACACCAGAAATTTACAGGCCTACACATTAGTCAGATTTAAAAAATATGGTTGTGTATAACTGTATACTTAATTACTGCAGCTCTTTGAATTGTTATTTTTTGAACAAATAAACACTCTACATTATCTAACTTATTTGATTGAAAAAAAATGTGCATTAGTGACAAAGCAAGAGACTCAGTTACATTGTTGGATCAACTTGATAGCCCCCTGTTGGATCAACTTGATAGCCCCCTGTTGGATCAACTTGATAGCCCCCTGTTGGATCAACTTGATAGCCCCCTGAAGTGACAAGAATATTATGGCTTTAAATATTACAAATGCTCTGTGTTATTTCTCTTATTCATGGGGTAAGAGCAATCTAAATACCAATACAATGCATGTTATTGCAATACAAATCATGTTAACACCAGCATCACTTGGATATTAGGCCTGCAATCATAGTTACTAGTATTTACAGCACAGAAACAGGCTATTTAGCCCAACAGGTTCATGGCTCCCACCCTTCTTCATCTAACCCCATTAGCATCTCCCTCGTGTGTTTATCAAACTTTCCTATAAATGAATTATATCTACGCTAATTGCCTCAATTACTACTTGTGGTAGCAAATTCCACATTCTAACCACTCTCTGGGTAAAGAAGTTTCTCCTGAATTCCCTATTGGATTTATTAGTGACTATCTTGCATTTATGGCCCTAGTTCGGTCTCCCTTGCAAGTGGCAACATCTTCTCTACATCTACCCAATCAAACCCTTTCATAATCTTAAAGATCTCTATTAGGTCACCCCTCAGTTTTCTCTTTTCTAGAGAAAAGAACCCCAGTCTGTTCAGTCTTTCCTGATAGATACAACCTCTCAGTTCTGGTATCATTCTAGTAAATCCTTTTTGCACCATCTCAAGTGCCTTTGTATCCTTTTTATTAATATGGAAACCAGAACTGTTCACAGTACAGGAAATTTTGGTTTATCCGGAATACTCAATCCAACGGCAAAAATCAGGAGCCGTTTTCTATAAGTTTTTTTAGTTCTCGTTGCTTTTTTTTTCCCAGTCAGGCACTGCAAGGTCTGTAGCTATAGCAACAGCTTCAGCTAGAGACGCTTGCAGCTGCAGCCGACTGTTTTGAAGCTGTTGCTATGCAACAGGGTTTGTTGATTCACACGGAGCTTTTCAGTTCTGTATGTTTCAACATTAACGCTGGTATGTCCGGCACTTTTGATGGTACGGCACCAGCTCGGTCCCGTCAGTGCCAGATATCAGAAAGTTTCCTGTACATCAAGTGTGGTCTAACTAAGGTTCTATACAAGTTTACTATAACTTCTTTGTTTTTCAATTCTATCTCTTTAAAAATGAACCCCGGTGCTTTGTTTGCTTATTTTTATTGCCTTATTAACCTGTGTCACTACTTTTAGTGATTTATGTATCTGTACCCCCAGATCCCTCTATTCCTCTAGCCTATTTTATATTTATTTTCCAAGGAGTATGTGGTCTCCTTATTCTTCTGACCAAAATGTACCACCTCACACTTATCTATGTTGAATTTCCTTTGCCACTTACATGTCCATTCTGCAAGTTTATTAATGTCTTCCTCTATTTTGTATTAACTACAACCCCCCCCCCCGCCCCCAATTTGGTGTCGTTTTATGTAAATGGTGAACAGCAGTGGTCCCAACACCGATCCTTATGGAATACCACTTCCCACCTTTTGCCAGTCTGAGTAGCTACCTTTAACCTCTACTCTCTTAACCTCTGCTATCTTTTCCCTAACTTTTAATATGCATGGATGCAATCCATCCAGACCAGGGGTTTTATCCTCTCTAAGTTTGATTAGTTTATCAATTATCTTCCCCCTTTCTATCTTAAATGTCTTGCTATCTTTTTGATCTCTTCTTCTAGTGTCATGTCCACCATGTTAGTCTCCCTGGTAAGTACCAAGGCAAAGTAATTATTTAATTTTTCTGCCATTTCACTGTCGTTATCTGAGTTTATCATGTGTGTTCCTTAGTGGCCCTGGACCTATCTTGATTTTTCTTTTGTTATTTATATATCCTTCAGGATATTGTGGTATGGACATGTTGCTCCAACAGCAGTCCAATAGTTGTTTAACGTGACTACTTCCAGGGAAGATCATGACCTTTCATTTCTGTGCCAGTTGTACCCAGTTGTCCCCATCTCCAAATGTACTTCATTGGTTAGCAGTGCCTTGTCCAGAATTGATCATACAAGCTCCGAGATTAGGGAAGTTTGATCAACAATTATATATTTTTTATTTACTGTGATGTGGACAAAGCTGCCAAATTGACATTCATTGCCTGTCCTTAGTTGCCCTGAAAAGGTGGTGGTGGGCCTTCTCCTTGAACTGCTGTAGTCTTTGTCCTGATCTGATGCCTAGGTCATTGCTGATGGGGCCCATCCAATATTTCTCACCATTGAACTCGCAACACAGTGAATTGGGAGACTATGAACAAGATTTTATATGGCTATTAAAATAATGTTTTGTTTTTAGGAAGTATCCGTGCTGATTTTTGATCAGGTTTTTAAAGTTCAACAAGGGTATAATAATAAGATTCATCGTGATGACCGAGAACACAACTGCAGCCAAGGTCTTAATGTGAATGCTGAGGTATGTTACCACTTTTTAAATAAAAATGACATTGCCATTCTCCCATTTATTGAATTGTTATGTCCAGATGAATGGCTACCATCCAACTGGCAGGAGAGGAGGAATCAAAGGAGCATTGTCCTTTCAAAAGATGGATGCCCAGAAAGAGTGGTGTAAGTTCTGGTTTAGCAACTCAATTCTTCTTCTTCTGTCATCAGTAGCAATTTATTCTTTTGTTAAAATATGAGAAAACATTGTTCACTATTTGGTAGAGTTGTTCCATGGTTAAAATTATGTTGAATGGTTTGTAATGATTTTGAAAAGTTTGTAAATCTTTTTTGAATCATTAAGAACACATTGCGCTAAATATTCCCCTGCTATCCTAACTAAAATCAGGCAGAGACCTTCAGCCACTTCCCCATCCCTACTGTGATTCCCCTACCGACTTCCCCTTCCTTGTTTGCCACATGTGACTGCCACCCTGGCTCCTGTTCCATTTTGCTCCTGCCACCCCTGTTGTTGCCGTTTACCAAGAATACCTGATAGAGGGCGGTGGTCGGCCCAGGGTAGCAGCAGTACTGACCTCAATGTGTAGTAATGGAGGGGAAGGGCTTAGTAGATGCCTCCTCAACCCGAATCTCGCCTCCAGTCACTTACCTGGCTAGGCCTCACATTCTACCAAGGCCTACAGACCTGGGAGTTCCTGCTGTCCGTGGGCTCTTGTGCCTCTTTAGGGTCTTTTGCCACCTCCAGTGGTGCTGCAGTGGTCTGCCCACTGCCCACTGCAGCACAGTCAAAGGTTCTTCGCTGTCACTAGTGTCTCTTGGTGGTGGGAATCTTGATTGAAGCCTGCTTGTGCATGCCCCAAGTAACCCTGAACCAAGAAGTTGGGCGGGGCCTTGGTAAGGGTTAGAGGGGCATGTGGAAATCTTGCCCTGCCACTACTCTACCCCAAAGAGGGAAATTTGCTCATTATCTTGATCTGAATTTATGGTATTTTTGAGTTATTTTCCCCCCGCCGTGACCAGTACTTAAATCTGACAGTGACTGTAGTGCCCAAGGATGATAACATTCTCCAATATGCTGGAACAAAGTCCCAACCAAATCATAGTAGTCCCCTGCAGTTGAGATCTCTTGCCACAGACAAAGAGCAAATCTAGCACCACTTCTCAAAGTGCTAAGCTCAGCTTGACCTCTCTGGAGTCAAACCATGTAAAGATTTCTATAGTTTGAGATACTTTGTCATTGCAGAAAGAATCCACTTTAAAAGCTTGCAATACTAAGTGGGTGAGATTTGTTAATTGGTACCAGGATAAAAGTGCAACCATTTGGACATTAGCAGTCTGACTGACCCAACTTATTTCCAATTGTTGCCGTCTCTTGTATACATCAAGCTGTTAAAAGGGTTGCACACCAATGGTTCCTCTAGCCCCTCATATAGGTGAGGTCCTTTTCAGATTGAATTACACTCAAAGAATAAGTAAAAGGAGGTAAATGATCTAACATTAAACTCTACTTACATTAGTGATTTCATAGAATTTAAATATACTTGCTTAAAGACTCCTAAGCGTTCCTTTTCATCGTGGCAACTGGAATGGAGGGAATAGGAGCTGTCAGACTTAAGACTTATATAAACAATTTTTTTCCCTTCGACTTTTGGAATTGAGACCAGGATAGCTGACAATCTCATGAATGGATTTCTTCCTTTAAATTGTAAGTGTAAGATGGTACAAGAGCAGTGGTCTACATTCAAGGAGATATTTCACATCTTTCAAGAAAAATATATTCCACTGAGGAAAAAGGGGCGTAAAAGAAAAGACAGCCATCCGTGGCTAAGTAAAGTAATAAAGGATAGTATCCGACTGAAAACAAGGGCATATAAAGTAGCCAAATCTAGTGGGAGGATAGAAGATTGGGAAGCATTTAAAAGCCAGCAAAGAATAACTAAAAGATTAGTTAAGAAAGGGAAGATAGATTATGAAAGTAAACTAGCAAAAATATAAAAACAGATAGCAAGAGTTTCTACAGCTATATAAAAAGAAAAAGGGTGGCTAAAGTGAACGTTGGTCCCTTAGAGGATGAGACCGGGAAACTAGTGGTGGGGAACATGGAGATGGCAAAGACGCTGAACAAATATTTTGTATCAGTCTTTACAGTAGAGGACACTAAAAATATCCCAACACTGGACAAACAGGGGGCAATGGGGGGGGGAGGAGCTAAACACGATTAAAATCACTAAGGAGGTGGTACTCAGTAAAATAATGGGACTTGAGGCGGATAAATCCCCCGGACCTGATGGCCTACATCCTAGGGTCTTGAGAGAAGTAGCGGTAGGGATTGTGGGTGCATTGGTGATTATTTTCCAAAACTCCCTGGACTCAGGAAAGGTCCTGGCAGATTGGAAAACTGCTAATGTAACACCCTTATTTAAGAAGGGAAGTAGACAAAAAGCTGGAAACTATAGACCAGTTAGCCTAACATCTGTGGTTGGTAAAATGTTGGAGTCCATTATTAAGGAAACAGTAACAGAGCATTTGGAGAAACATAATTTAATAGGACAGAGTCAGCATGGTTTTATGAAGGGGAAGTCATGTTTGACAAATTTGCTCGAATTCTTTGAGGACGTAACATACAAGGTGGATAAAGGGGAACCAGTGGATGTAGTGTATTTGGACTTCCAAAAGGCATTTGACAAGGTGCCACACAAAAGATTACTGATCAAGATAAAAAATCACGGGATTGGGGGTAATATACTGGCATGGGTGGAAGGTTGGCTATCTAACAGAAAACAAAGAGTTGGGATAAATGGTTTGTTCTCGGGCTGGCAATCAGTAACTAGTGGTGTTCCGCAGGGGTCAGTGCTGGGACCCCAACTCTTTACAATCTATATTAATGATTTGGAGGAAGGGACCGAGTGCAACATATCCAAGTTTGCCAAGATATAAAGATGGGAGGGAAAGCAGTGAGTGAGGAGGACATAAAAAACCTGCAAAAGGACATAGACAGGCTAAGTGAGTGGGCAGAGATTTGGCAGATGGAATATAATATTGGAAAGTGTGAGGTTATGCACTTTGGCAGAAATAATCAAAGAGCAAGTTATTATCTAAATGGAGAGAAACTGCAAAGTGCTACAGTACAAAGGGATCTGGGGGTCCTGGTGCATGAAACACAAAAAGTTAGTATGCAGGTACAGCAGGTGATCAGGAAGGCCAATGGAATCTTGGCTTTTATTGCAAGGGGGATGGAGTATAAAAACAGGGAAGTCTTTTTGCAGTTATACAGGGTATTGGTGAGGCCACACCTGGAATACTGCGTGCAGTTTTGGTTTCCATATTTAAGAAAAGATATACTTGCTCTCGAGGCGGTTCAGAGAAGGTTCACTCGGTTGATTCCGGAGATGAGGGGGTTGACGTATGAGGAAAGGTTGAGTAGGTTGGGCCTCTACTCATTGGAGTTCAGAAGATTGAGAGGCGATCTTATCAAAACATATAAGGTTGTGAGGGGGATTGATCGGGTGGATGCGGTGAGGATGTTTCCACTGATGGGTGAGACTAGAACTAGGGGGCATAATCTTAGAATAAGGGGCTGCCCTTTCAAAACTGAGATGAGGAGAAACTTCTTTGCTCAGAGGGTGGTAAATCTATGGAATTTGCTACCCCAGAGAGCTGTGGAAGCTGCAACATTAAATAAATTTAAAACGGAGATAGACAGTTTCCTAGTAGATAAGGGAATTAGGGGTTACGGGGAGAGGGCGGGGAAGTGGACGTGAGTCTAGGTTCGGATCAGCCATGATCCTATTGAATGGCGGAGCAGGCCCGAGGGGCCGTATGGCCTACTCCTGCTCCTACTTCTTATGATCTTATGATCTTTGTGATTTATCCTGGTTGGATGGTGCCCTACTCATTGCATGTAATATGAACCTTCATTTAACAACCCCAGGCCATCCCAAAGGGCTTCACAACCAATGAATTACTTTAGAAATATAGTCGCTGATGTTAGGTAGGCAAGCTATGCATCAAATCACTTCCTTGGTTTTGTTTTGCTGTGTTTTTGGTTTTAGAAATTCCAAAAAGTTACAAGGCACACATTTAGAAGCAAATTAAAAAGATGCAAGTTCTATTACAGGTGTTATAGGATATGTTTCTACATCCAATTAAATGTGTTCTAATATCTTTCAAAATATTTTGCTGGAATGTTTTTGAAAATGCCAAAGTAATCGATTTGTAAGAATCCATTAACAGAACATACATTGGCTTCCCCGATAGCAGCAACAGCAACAACTTGTATTTGTATAGCGCCTTTAACGTAGTAAAACATCCCAACACGCTTCACAGGAGTGTTATAAGACAACATTTTTTTTTAACACTGAGCCACACAAGGAGAAATTGGGGCAGATGACCAAAATCTTGGTCAAAGAGGTAGGTTTTAAGGAGCGTCTTAAAGGAGGAAAGAGAGGTAGAGAGGCGGAGAGGTTTAGGGAGGGAATTCCAGAGCTTAGGGCCTAGGCAACAGAAGGCACGGCCACCAATGGTTGAGCGATTTTAAAATCAGGGATGCTCGAGGGCAGAATTAGAGGAGCGCAGATATCTCGGTTGGGTGGAGGGGGGCGGGGGTTGCAGTGTAGGTCAGCGAGCTTAGGGGTGATGGGTGAACAGGACTTGGTGCGAGTAAGGACACGGGCAGCCGAGTTTCAGATGACCTCAAGTTTACGTAGGGTAGAACGTGGGAGGCCAGCCAGGAGTGCGTTGGAATAGTCAAGTCTAGAGGTAACAAAGGCATGGATGAGGGTTTCAGCAGCAGATGAGCTGAGGCAGGGGCGGAGACAGGCGATGTTATGGAAGTGGAAATAGGCGGTCTTCGTTATGGCGGGGGTATGTGGTCGGAAGCTCATTTCAAGGTCAAGCATGACATCAAGGTTGCGAACAGTCTGGTTCAGCCTCAGACAGATGCTAGGGAGAGGGATGGAGTCGGTGGCTAGGGAACGGAGTTTGTGGCAGGGTCTGAAGACAATGGCTTTGGTCTTCCCAATGTTTAATTGGAGAAAATTCCTGCGCATCCAGTACTGGATCGCGGACAAGCAGTCTGACAATTTATAGACTGTGGAGAGGTCGAGAGAAGTGGTGGTGAGGTAGAGCTGGGTGTCGTCTGCGTATATGTGGAAACTGACGCTGAGGGAAGGCAGCACCTGATGCAATACTAAGCTGTACAGAATACAGGGCCCTAGATTTAATTTCTGGTCTGTACTGAATTAGCTGATCTCACCTGTTGGGTTGCGACGGTTGACTTCAATGCCTTTTTGGATAGTGGTGGGAAAATTCAGCCTGTGTTCCCAATCTAGTGACTGATGCTGAAAGTGTGTGTATGTGGGTGTCAGTGGAGGACAGGATTGGGGCTAGCTGCAGTGTTCTCCACAGACAGTCACCATCTAGGCTAATGCATTAAGATTGTTCAGTTGGGTTTATAGTGCCCGTGGAACCAGACTTGTCAATGGGGGTCATTTTTATCTTCACGATCAGGGCAGTAATCTGGCAGAATGGGGATAAATGGCACAGATTCTACAAATGGACGGACAATCTGCTCTACCAGATTACTGTCCAGGTGCTCGAGGTGAAAATTATCCCTAGTGTGTTAAGTAAAGGCGAGGAAACAATTGACTATTATTTAAATAATAATTTTATCAAGTATGATTATACAGCAAATTGTGTTCTTGCATCTTCTCTCCTTGGGAGAAGCTAAATTGTTCATTCCAATCAGAAAAATGGCTTTCACTTTTGAAGAGTTATAGGCTATTTTGAACAGAAAGAAAAATCTGTTTACTAAAATAATGCAGGGAAGTAGAAAAGATTTCAGAATTAGTTTTGTTTTCTAAGTAATCAGATGTACTAAATTTAGAGATTTCAGGAGAAAAATCTGAAAACTAAGTACATGAAACGAATAAACTGTTAAAATGACATTTTAATATTCTTAGTTCAGGATCTGCCTGCATTATAATATTTTTCAAAACTTTTGAGCATTAACTACTCATCTGTCTTGCAGGAAAATACTCGAATAGTTCCAGTCTTGTCGTCCTCATACTATGGTAAACGCCCCCAGCTTGAGTCAACAAATCGGACTTTTATCAGAGTTGCCCGAGTCCAAGCAGAATTTTACAGAAGAAATGGCATTGCCAATTATTTGGAAGAGGATAAGCAATGAAAAATGATTCTAAAGTCAGACTGATTATTGTCTCCTTTCTGCTGGAATTTTAATACATTCCTTTTAAATGTAGATTTCTTTCTTTTTTTGGCAGAGAATTCATGATTAAAAATTGAAGCTTGTTTCAAGCTTGAAGATTTTTCTGAACCGCTAGAGTTTTTTGTTAACAGTGCAATCCCTCCATAGATGGGGAAGTGATCCATGTGCATTATTTGTAGCTAGCCATCTTGCTGACTGGACGAATGATCCAGAGACGTGAGTTCAAATCCCATCACGGCAGCTGGGGAATTTAAATTCAGTTAATAAAATCAATCTGGAATAAAAAGCTAGTATCAGTAATGGTGACCATGAAACCATTGTATTGTCATAAAAACCAACTGGTTCACTAATGTCCTTTTTAGGGAAGGAAATCTGCTGTCCTTACCCGGTCTGGCCAATAGATGACTCCACACCAACGACAATGTGGTTGACTCTTAACTGCCCTCGAGCAAGCCACTCAGTTCTACCAAACTGCTACAAAAAACAATAAGAAGAATAAAACTTGATGGACTACCCGACATTGACCTAGACACTAGCTTCAGGCGTGACAAAGGTATACCCAGCCCAGTCAACCCTGCAAAGTCCTCCTCGCTAACATCTGGAGACTTGTGCCAAAATTGGGAGAGCTGTCCCACAAGCAACAGCCTGATTCTCAGAATCATACCTTTCAGCCAACACCTCAGATTCCTCGATCATCATTGCTGGGTATGTCCTATCCCACCGGCAGAACAGACCCACCAGAGGTGGCGGCACAGTGGTATACAGTCAGGAGGGAGTGCTCCTGGGACTCCTAATTATTGACTCCGGACCCCATGAAGTTTCATGGCACCCAGTCAAGCATGGGCAAGGAAACCGTCTGCTGATTACCACCTACCACTCTTCCTCATCTGATGGATCAGTACTCCTCCATGTTGAACACCACTTGGAAGAAGCACTGAGGGTAGCAAGAGCACAGAATGTAATATCCATCACCAAGAGTGGCTCAGTAGCACCAATACTGACCGAGCTGGCTGAGTCCTGAAGGGCGTAGCTGCCAGACTGGGCCTGCGGCAGGTGGTGAGAACACCAACACGAGGGAAAATCCTACTTAACCTCGTCCTCACCAATCTACCTGTCACAGATGCATTTGTCCATGACAGTATTGGTAGGTCGACAACCGCACAGTGCTTGTAGAGACGAAGTCCCGTCTTCACACTGAGGACACCCTTCATCGTGTTGTGTGGTACTACCACCATGCTAAATGGGATAGATTCAGAACAGATCTATCAGCTCAAAACTGGCCACCCATGAGGCACTGTGGGCCCTCAGCAGCAGCAGAATTGTATTCCACCGCAATTTGCAACCTTATGGCCCAGCATATCCCTCACGGTACCATTACCGTCAAGCCAGGGGACCAACCCTGGTTCAATGATGAGTGTAGATGAGCATGCCAGGAGCAGCACCAGGCATATCTACAAATGAGGTGCCAACCTGGGGAAGCTGCAACACAGGATTACATGTATGCTAAAGAGCAGAAACAGCATGCTATAGACAGAGCTAAGCGATCCCACAATAAACGGATCAGATCAAAGCTCTGCAGTCCTGTCATATCAAGTCGTGAATGGTGGTGAACAAATAAATAATTAACAGAAGGAGGCGGAGGGTCCATGAACATCCCTAACTTCAATGATGGCGGAGCCCAGCACGCAAGTGCAAAGGACAAGGCTCAATCATTTGCAACCATCCTCAGCCAGAAGTGCCAAGTGAATGATCCATATCGGCCTCCTCCCAAGGTCCCTACCATCACAGAAGCCGGTCTTCAGCCAATTCGATTCACTCCATATGATCTCAAGAAAGAGCTGAGCTCACTAGATACAGCAAAGGCTATGGGCCCTGATAACGTCCCGGCTGTCAGCAGAAGACTTGTGCTCCAAAACTAGCCGTGCCTCTAGCCAAGCTGTTCCAGTACAGCTACAATACTGACATCTACCCGGCTATGTGGAAAACTGCCCGGGTATACCCTGTCCACAAAATGCAGGACAAATCCAAACTGGCCAATTATCAGTCTGCTCTCAATCATCAGCAAAGTGATGGAAGGTGGTGTTGACAGTACTATCAATCGGCACTTATTCACCAATAACCTGCTCACTGATGCTCAGTTTGGGTTCCGCCATGACCACTGGGCTCCAGACCTCATTATGGCCTTGGTCCAAACATGGACAAAGGAGCTGTCTCCAGAGGTGAGGTGTGAGTGACTGCCCTTGACATCATTTGACTGAGTGTGGCATCAAGTAGCCCTAGTAAAATTGAACTCAACGGGAATCCGGAAAAACTCTCCACTAGCTGGAGTCATACCTAGCACAAAGGAAGATGGTTGTGATTATTGGATGCCAATAATCTCAGCCCCAGGATATTGCTGTAGGAGTTCCTCAAGGCAGTGTCCTAGACCTAACCATCTTTAGCTGCTTCATCAATGACCTTCCCTCCATCATAAGATCAGAAATGGGAATGTTCACTGATGATTGCACAGTGTTCAGTTCCATTTGCAACTCCAAGTAATAAAGAAGTCCGTGCCCGCATGCAGCAAGATCTGGATGACATTCAGGCTTGGGCTGAGAGGTGGCAAGTAACATTAGTGCCAGGCAATGACTATCTCCAGCAAAAGAGAGTCTAACCAATGCCCATTACCATTGCCAAATCCCCCACCATCAGCAGCCTGTAGGGTCACTGTTGACCAGAAACTTAACTGGACAAGCAACATAAACAACTGTGACTACAAGAGCAGGTCACAGGCTGGGTATTCTGCGGCAAGTGTCTCACCTCCCGACTCCCCAAAACCTTTCCACCATCTACAAGGCACAAGTAAGGAGTGTGATGGAATACACTCCACTTGCCTGGATGAGTGCAGCTCCAACAACACTCAAGAAGCTCAACACCATCCAGGACAAAGCAGCCCGCTTGATTGGCACCCCATCCACCACCTTAAACATTCACTCCCTCCAGCACTGGCTCACCGTGGCTGCAGTGTGTACCATCTACACGATGCACTGCAGCAGCTCACCAAAGCTTCATTGACAATGACCTGTACCACCTAGAAGGACAAGGGCAGCAGGCGCATGGGAACACCACCACCTCCAAGTTCCCCTCCAAGTCACACACCAGCCGGCTTTGGAAATATATCGCCATTCCTTCATTGCCGCTGGGTCAAAATCCTGAAACTTTATAACAGCGCTACTTCCAGCACACGGACTGCAGCGGTTCAAGAAGATGGCTCACCACCACCTTCTCAAGGGCAATTAGGGATGGGCAATAAACGCTGGTCTTGCCAGCGACACCCACGTCCCATGAACACACAAAAAAATAAGCAGGGCATCTCGGACAGCCACTTCCCGATTTCTGCCTTTAACTCTGCATATGCGGTCACTGGAAGTTGTTGTCTGACTTTCACGTAAATAACAGAGCGCTGTTAGCTTCACTGTTATTTCTATTGCAAAATCTGTGCTATATAAATTCAAGTTACAGGCGCAATATGAATAAATATCGTCGTTGTTGAGCTGGGACAAAAGCCTCTTTAAAACTGAGACAGGCTCACATTTGCCTGTTACAGGAAGGCCCCAAAAGAGTGAGCCTCAATGCTCTGATTTGTTTGACAGGTTTGTCATATGGAGAATCTGGAATAGAGGACAGCACACTGAATTTTTTAAATTGCACTGCAGTTGAGCAAGACTCGTCGTTGGGAGTGAAGACTCAAAACATATATGGGCATGAAATTCGGTTGTGCCTCATTTGGGGGAGGTACCCGAGTTAAGGCCGGACATTTAGCGCCCGGCGCTGAAGTACCGTCCCGGCCGCTAAATTTGGCTACATTTGGCTTAGGAAGTGGAGCGCAATCTCGTGCGCTCCACTTACTGGTGGGGAGGTAACCAAGGAAATCTCGGGGCGCCATCAGCAGCGCTCTGTGGAGGCTCGGCACAGTGCTGCTGCGTTTCAATGTCCCTCCCCTTCAGTTATAGGGGAGGGCCATTGCGCACTCTGCAGGGCCTCTGATTGCCCCAACTAGGCCACTAGGGCGGCGGCCGCAGCCCGGCACCGAGATACAGTGCCGGGCTGCGCGATGGCGGCCAGGAGCATGCAGGGCCAACCTGGAGGTCAGCCAAAAAAACAAAGTGGCGGCGCCGGTCATGGCCGCACTGCTCCTTTAAATACCACCCCGCGAGCGGAGGCCAGCCTGGTTCGCGACCCGCGAGGCTAGCGCTGACATCGCCTGCAGCAGCCTCGTGGGGCAACAGCCGAATTTCTGCCACGGGGCGCTAAGGGGTTGTGGCACACGACGATGGCGTCATCGCCGGCAGCGCAGTGGCCCGGGATGCTACCTGCGGGAGCGCAGTGCTATCGGGTGGCGCCTCAGCAATGCCCTGCCGAATTTCTCGGAGGCACTAACGGCAGGCGCAAAGGAGACAAATTCCTAGCCCATAGACTTTGCACTTTTTAACTTTTTGGAAATTTGAATTACATAACCCTAACTAAAGCATGAGTTCTCATGACAATTTGGTTCTGAGAAGAAACTACTTAAGGCTGCATTAAGTATTCGTCTTGCCTCTGAGTCAGAGAGTTGTGGGTTCAAGTCCTAATATAGAGACTTGAGCACATAATTTAGGCTGACACTCCAATGCAGTACACTCCCTCAGTACTGCACTGTCGGAGTTGCCATCTTTCAGATGACGTTAAACCCTGTCTATCCACTCAGGTTGATGTAATAGATCTCATGGAACTATTTTGAAAAAGAGCAGGGAATTCTTCCTGGTGTCCTGGCCAATATTTATCCCTCAACCAACATCAATAGAAACAGATTATGGGGTCATTATCACATTATTGTTTGTGGTACCTTGCTGTGCACAAATTAGCTGCCGTGTTTCCTACCCATCAGTTGCCTTATATCTTGGGAGACTGACCTCTGTGCCTGTACATAGCTGTGATGTTCCATCCTTCTTTCAGGCAAGGATTCATGAGATTTGAGTCTCATGACTTTGTAGCCAAGGGCAAACATCTGCACAGCCTCCTCTGGACTTTTTTTTATTTGCTCATGGGATATGGGCATCACTGGCAAGGCCAGCATTTATTGTCCATCCCTAATTGCCCTTGAGAAGGTGGTGGTGAGCCACCTTCTTGAACCGCTGCAATCTGTGTGGTGAAGGTACTCCCACAGCGCTGTTAGGGAGGGAGTTCCAGGATTTTGACCCAGCGACAATGAAGGAACGGTGATATGCTTCCAAGTCAGGATGGTGCGTGACTTGGAGGGGAACTTGGAGATGGTGGTGTTCCCATGCGCCTGCTGCCCTTGTCCGTCTAGGTGGTAGAGGTCGCAGGTTTGGGAGGTGCTGCCGAAGAAGCCTTGGCGAGTTGCTGCAGTGCATCTTGTAGATGGTACACACTGCAGCCATGGTACGCTGATGGTGGAGGGAGTGAATGTTTAAGGTGGTGGATGGGGTGCCAATCAAACGGGCTGCTTTGTCCTGGATGGTGTTGAGCTTCTTAGAGTGTTGTTGGATCAGCACTCATCCAGGCAAGTGAAGAGTATTCCATCACACTCCTTACTTGTGCCTTGTAGATGGTGGAAAAGCTTTGGGGAGTCAGGAGGTGAGACACTTGTCGCAGAATACCTAGCCTCTGACCTGCTCTTGTTGCCACAGTGTTTATGTGGCTGGTCCAGTTAAGTTTCTGGTCAATGGTGACATTCAGGATGTTGATGGTGGGGGATTCGGCGATGCTAATGCTGTTGAATGTCAAAGGGTGGTGGTTAGACTCTCGCTTGTTGGAGATAGTCATTGCCTGGCACTTGTGTGGCGTGAATGTTACCTGCCACTTATCAGCCCAAATCTGAATGTTGTCCAGGTCTTGTTGCATGCGGGTATAGACTGCCTCATTATCTGAGGAGTTGCGAATGGAACTGAACATTGTGGAATCATCATTTCTGACCTTATGTTGGAGAGAAGGTCATTGATGAAGCAACAACAACGTATTTATATACAGGAAACTTTGTTATATCCGGCACCGACGGGACCGAGCTGTTGCCGATCTATCAAAACTGCCGGACATAAAAGTTAATGTTGAAGCATACGGAGGTTTTCATCTCCGTATCTGACAACAAACACTGTTGCTTAGCAACAGCTTGTAAACAGTCGGCCCGTACCTTGGAAGCGTCTCTGTAGCTTAGCAACAGCTTCAGAGACTTTCCAGAGCCCGACTGTTAAAAACAAAGCCACGAGAAGAAAAAAAACCTAACAAAACAGCTCTTGATTTCTGCCGGTGGATCGAGGTTTCCGGACATACAACCTCCGGATAAACCAAAGTTTCCTGTAGTGCCTTTAATGTAGTAAAACGTCCCAAGGCGCTGCACAGGCGTATTTTAAGACAACAAATTTGACACCGATCCACATAAGGAGAAATTAGGGCTGGTGACCAAAAGCTTGGTCAAAGAGGTAGGTTTTAAGGAGTATCTTAAAAGAGGAAAGAGGGGTAGAGAGGCGGAGAGGTTTAGGCAGGGAATTCCAGAACTTAGGGCCTAGGCAACAGAAGGCACGACCACCAAAAGTTGAGCGATTATAATCAGGGATGCTTAAGAGGGCAGAATTAGGGGAGCGCAGATATCTTGGGGGGTTGTGGGGCTGAAGGAGATTACAGAGATAGGAAGGGGCGAGGCCATGGAGGGATTTGAAAACAAGGATGAGAATTTTGAAATCGAGGCGCTGCTTAACCGGGAGCCAATGTAGGTTAGCGAGCACAGGGGTGATGGGCGAACGGGACTTGGTGCGAGTTAGGACATGGGCAGCCGAGTTTTGGATGACCTCAAGTTTACGTAGGGTGGAATGTGGGAGGCCAGCCAGGAGTGCATTGGAATAGTCAAGTCTAGAGGTAGCGGAAGATGGTTGGGCCTAGGACACTGCCCTGAGGAATTCCTGCAGCGATGTCCTGGGGCTTAGATGATTGACCTCCAACCACCATAATCATCTTCCTTGGTGCACCCTCATCCACCACTTGCTCTTCTGGCTTCTTCATGCTCTGTGAATCAGCCGGTGTTAGATCCTCACTTACACAAAGCAAGGGACACAGCAGGTGATATCAAAGGGAATATGTGGCGCAAACAGAATCTAGTGACTCTAGGGTTGCCTGGTTGTCATCCTCATTCTCTTCATCATAATTGAGGAGGAAGACATTTCTTCCCTCCTCATCGTCATCCTCTAGGTCATTTTCCTCTTCCCTAAGCTGCTGTGGTGGACTTGCAAGAAAAAAGAACATGAGCTCAGAATGGGTATGCCAAAGCCAGAAAGGCTGAGGAGGCAGTGAAGTGTCATAATCTTTTGGCTGGCTTGCTGCTTAAAGGAACTACTACTGGTAACTGTCTAGGTCTGCATGCACTAACCTCCCATTTGCATGGTGGGCTATGCTATGCTGGGGGGTCAGAAAAGAGGCAAGCAGTGCGATTGTCACTTCCTTCCATGTGGCTCAGGACTTTTTTTGGAGTTTTCTATCAATGAGAACCAGTCTTTCTCTCCTATTAGCATCTGAAGGTTGAAGTTATGGGCTTTTGCCACCCCCCCCCCCCGCCCGCCTGTTTTGCAGGCGATTGTTCCCAATTTGTATCCCTTTGGCTGCTCCTGAAGTTGAAACCATTCTTACAAAATTGCACAAATTATCTGGTAAGCTATCTATCCACAAAATCTGAAATGCTAACTAAGATGTTAGGGCTTCCAGTGTTTACCTGCTGCTTCCCCAGTCTACTGCTGCAATTCTCAATTGCTGCATGTTTTAAAAGGCAGCAGGACCAAATTTCCACCTCCTCAGCACAGTACTCCCATTTACATGGAAGCTGTGCTGCTTCAATATCAATCAGGATGCAAATGAGTTGACTCCTATGAATTACAGTGGTCAGTGTTGCAAATCATCAGCAGGTGCAAGTCCCGCCTCTGGAACACAAGAACGGTAATAAATAGCCCTATTGATTTTAGGGCCTTTGCTTATTCCACTCATGATTGATTTTCATACTTGTTGCTTGTGAATTATGTGGCTTCCTTTCATCAACCAAGACAGTGATTAGAATGTGAAATTCTCTGACAAAACTATTGTTAAAGTGGAATCAGTGAGGGTGATTTTTATATTGCTACTGCCCCATTTGCACTTAAAAATAGGGCGGTAACAAGCAAAAAGTAAGAAAGAAAGAAAATACTTACATTTATATAGCGCCTTTCATGACCTCGGGACGTCCCAAAGCGCTTTACAGCCAATGAAGTACTTTTGAAGTGCAATCACTGTTGTAATGTAGGAAACGTGGCAGCCAATTTGTGCACAGCAAATGTGATCATGACCAGATAATCTGTTTTAGTGATGTTGATTGAGGGATAAATATTGGCCAGAACACCGTGTATACCTCCCCTGCTCTTCTTTGAAGTAGTGCCATGGGATCTTTTATGTCCACCTGAGAGAGCAGACGGGGCCTCAGTTTAACATCTCATCTGAAAGACGACACTTCCGACAGTGCAGTACTCCCTCAGAACTGCACTCAAGTGTCAGCCTAGATTTTTGTGCTCAAATGTTGGGAACGGTAGCACAGTGATTATATTGCTGGACTGGAAATCCAGAGGCCTGGACTAATGATCCAGTAGACATGAGTTCAAATTCCACCACAGCAGCTGGGGAATTTAAATTCAGTTATTTAAATAAATCTGGAATAATAAGCTAGTATCAGTAATGGTGACCATGAAACTATCAGATTGTCATAAAAACCCATCACTAATGTCCTTTAGGGAAATAAATCTGCCGTCCTTACCTGGTCTGGCCTCTATGTCACTTCAGATCCAATGTGGTTAACTCTTAACTGCCCTCTTAAATGGCCTAGCAAGCCACAAACCGCTACAAGAAACAATAATAAATGTAAAACAGGACGGACCACTTGGCACCGACTTTGGACACGGCAACGGCACACGCAGCCCAGTCCACCCTGCAACGTCCTCCTCACTAACAAATGGGGACTTGTGTTAACATTGGGAGAGCTGTCACACAGACCAGTCAAGCAACAGCCTGACATTTTTTTTATTCGCTTATGGGATCTGACCGTTGCTGGCAAGGCCAGCATTTATTGCCCATCCGCAGTTGCCCTTGAGAAGGTGGTGGTGAGCCGCATTCTTGAACCGCTGTAGTCTGTGTGGTGAAGGTACTCCCACAGTGCTGTTAGGGAGGGAGTTCCAGGATTTTGACCCAGAGACGATGCAGGATTGGCGATATACTTCTAAGTCAGGATGGTGTGTGACTTGGAGGGGAACTTGGAGGTGGTGGTGTTCCCATGCGCCTGCTGCCCTTGTCCTTCAAGGTGGAAGAGGTCGCGGGTTTGGGAGGTGCTGCCGAAGAAGCCTTGACGAGTTGCTGCAGTGCATCTTGTAGGTGGTATACACTGCAGCCACGGTGCACTGGTGGAGGAGGGAGTGAATGTTTAAGGTCGTGGATGGGGTGCCAATCAAACGGGCTGCTTTGTCCTGGATGATGACGAGCTTCCTGAGTGTTGTTGCAGCTGCACTCATCCAGGCAAGTGGAGAGTATTCCATCACTGTAATGTAGATACCTTTAAGGGGGGAACTAGGTTTTACAGCTCATGTATACTGCAGTACCGGCAGTGACCACACCTGTATATAGCACTGAGTAGTAATCTGTACAGATCAGTTGCAGTGTGAGCCGCAGTCTGTGTCTTTTTATACACGGACGCAACATTGGCGACGAGGCAGGTTCGAACCTGCCTGCAACTCTGCATCACCTCCCGGGGATTCGTTCCTGGAGATCAGTGGATTGGAGGTCAAGGCCAGAGACTTGGGCGTCGACCACGGGCAACCGCCCAGTCATCCAGCAGAGACTCGAGAATTGCGGGGGAGGCTGTCGAGAGCCAGGCTTGGCTTTCCAGTCGAGGTGGTCCAGCGAAATGGGCTGGCAACAGGTAGTGCGCAGACCCTTTCCGGACAGCGGCAGGCTAGAGCCTGACCGAGCGGCACAGCAAAGGGCCGAGCAGCGTCGACGGGGGAGAGAGAGAGAGGGCAGAGCGCACAGGGCGCAGCAGGTGTTCAGGGGCCGAGCAGCGTCGGAGAGAGGGAGAGAGAGACGCGCAGAAACCCGCGAGGCGCCGCCATTGCCATGAGGACCGCCGAGAGCGGCATTGGCAGCAGCGCAGGAGAAGCGCGCAAAACCTACAGGGCGTTGCCATTGCCACGAGAACCGCCGGGAGCGGCGTTGGCAGCAGCGGGGGAGGAAGGAAAGTGCAGGAGACGCCATTTTAAGCCATTGGGAGACGCCATTTTAAACCACACCCAAAATGCCGAAGAGTGGCAGTATCACCGCATTTGACAATGAAGTCGAAGATTGGACTACATATGTCGAACGAATAGAGGTGTACTGCAAGGCAAATGAGGTGTCAGATGACAAGAAAGTGTCGGTATTGTTAAATTTAATGGGTGCAAAGACGTATGGTTTATTACGAAATCTAGTAACCCCAACAAAGCCAATGGAAAAGAGTTTTGAAGACATAGTAACGATACTAAAGGAACATTTAAACCCCACACCGCTGCTGATAGCAGAAAGATTCAAGTTTCACAAACGGAACCAGCATAAGGATGAAAGCAATGCTGATTATTTAACAGAACTGCGCAAACTATCGAAACACTGCCAGTTTGGAGCGGGACTGGCAGATACCTTAAGGGACAAATTTGTGTGTGGGCTTCAAAGTGAAGGAACCCAGAAACGGCTTTTATCTGAAAAGGACCTTACGCTGGAAAAGGCTTTCAGCATTGCGGTATCATATGAAGCAGCAGCACGGGGCGCTGCAGAGATACAACAGAGACCGCAAGAATATGGCACAAATGAAATGTCATATGGAACAGAGAAGTGCTATCACTGCGGCAGAACAACACACGACCAGAATGATTGCTGGTTCAAAGACAAAGTGTGCAGACAGTGTGGAAAAGTAGGACACATAGCACGAGTCTGCAGGTCGGGAATGAAAACCAGCAATAAGAAACCTACCAAAGGAATGTACAAGAAGGTACATAAGATGACGGAGAATAGTTCAGACGAACAAAAGAGTGATAACGACTCCGAAAGCAGGGAACTGAGTTGTCTGAAACTACATAATGTGATCACAACGGAGGATCACCGAACCATTTGGGTCACTCTCAAGTTAGCAGGAGTTCAGGTAAAGATGGAATTGGACACAGGATCAGCCCTAACAGTCATAAACCGACAGGACTACGAGCGGCTATTCTCACACATACCCTTGAGAGAGACAAAAATTATTTTGAAGACGTACACGGGGCAAAAAGTCTACCCCAAAGGAAAAATAAGGGTGACCGTTATATATAACGGTAAGGAAACACCAAAACTAGACCTGTATGTATTGCAAGATGGAGGACCACCATTACTGGGACGTGAATGGATCCGGAAAATACAACTGGATTGGCATTCCATACAGGCACTTGTAATGTCCGTGTGTAATTGAGACACGGACTGCAGAAGTTGGTTATAACAGGTGTTTACTGAATGGAGACAAAACTGGAATTACTATACAAAGTTACTACACAGGCTTATATACAGGGGTGGTCACTACTGGTACTGCAGTATACAGGGACTGCAGAATATAGTTCCTTCTTCAAGGTACATACACTACAATTCCTCCCCTGTTAGCTAAACAGTACATAACATTCGATTAATAATTAAATAACATATTTACAATTACAGTTGCTATATACATTAGCTGAAGTTAATCAATTATAAATTCAGTCTTTGAGGAGGCTTTCTGATTCTGTCCGGATAATGCCTCTTTGGGGTATCAGGTTCTTCTGGCAAAGTTGATTCGGGATCAACGTCGTTGTTTGGTTCGTCTGCTTCCAATATCACCGATTCTGAGGTAGATGCAATTGGTACTTCGGTTTCATCACCAGGTGTATAGGATCGTGGTGTAGATTTGACGTTTTCCAGTGACTCTAGAATCTGGTCAGCATGGCGTCTTACAATGCTCTCTCCAACGTCCACGGTATACATTAGAGGTCCTTGCCATGTGCAGATCGTTCCTGGCTGCCATTTCTCTGTGCGGTAGTCCCGGGCCAAAACTGGTTGACCTATCTTGAAACTCCTGGTTGGCCTTTCATTCATATTCTGAAACTGCCTGTTCTCCACATCTCTTCTGATGTTTGGCTTAACCAAATCCAAGCGGCATCTTAGTCTTCGATTGAAGAACATCATGGCTGGAGTTTGGTTGGCAACCGCATGTGTCGCATTCCGGTAGGCAAACAAGAAGTTATCCACCTTGTGTTGTAGGGGTATGTCTTCATTACACATTGCCTTGATAGCCTTCTTGAATGTTTGAACGAACCTCTCAGCCAATCCATTGGTGGCTGGATGATATGGGGCGGATGTGTAATGCTTAATACCATTGTTCTTTAAGAACCTCCGGAACTCTTCAGACACAAACTGTGGTCCATTGTCGGAGCAAATCTGTTCAGGCAGCCCATTTCTGGCGAATATGGTTCGGAAGACTGTGATCGTTTTTTCTGTGGTGGTTGAGGACATTTTTATTACCTCTGGCCACTTTGAATGTGCATCCACCACAATTAAAAACATCGAGTCCATAAATGGACTAGCAAAATCAATGTGTACCCTTTGCCATGGAGATGAGGGCCACTCCCATGGATGTAGAGGGGCTTGTGGTGGGGCGTTTTGGACCTTCTGGCATCCTGTACAGCTCTTGGTCATCTCTTCGATTTCTCTATCGATTCCCGGCCACCACACAAACGCTCTGGCTAAGTTCTTCATTTTTACCCCTCCCAGATGACCCTCATGAAGCTCATTGAGCACTCTATCCTTCAATTTGGGTGGAATTACTACTCTGGATCCACACATCAAGGTTCCTCGGCACACTGACAGCTGTTCTCTTCTTGGCGAGAATGCTGGCAACAGTGGTTCGCCATGTGCTGGCCATCCCTTTACCGTTAAATCATAGACCCTGGAGAGTGTCGGGTCATTTCGTGTTTCCTTTTCTATGTTTGCATTCGTCACAGGTAGACATTCGACTATGGTCAAGTGGAATATCTCCACAGGATCCACTGCAGGTGCTTCTTCCACCATCGGCAACGGTAGGCGCGACAATCCATCAGCATTCCCATGCTGTTTAGTTCCTTTGTACTCTATGTCATATTGGTGTGCCCCTAGGAAAAGGGACCACCTCTGTAGCCGTTGTGCTGTCATTATCGGGACGCCCTTCTTAGGGTTGAAAATGGAGACAAGAGGTTGATGATCAGTTAGTAGAGTAAATTTCTGTCCGTGCAGGTAGTGATTGAACTTCTTCACCCCCCACACCAGGCTGAGGGCCTCTCTGTCAATCTGGGCGTAGTTACGCTTGGCTGAAGTTAACAAGCGTGACGCAAAAGCTATCGGCCTCTCTGAACCATCAAGGAATTTATGTGACAGTACCGCTCCAACGCCGTAGGGAGACGCATCACACGCCAGTCTTATCGGTAGTGATGGGTTGTAGTGAGCCAATACTTCTCTTGAAGTGATCAGGCCTTTACACTTCTGAAAGGCCCGCTTACATTCATCGCTCCATTTCCATGCTACTCCAGTTTGTAGCAGGGCGTTCAGTGGGTGCAGAATTGTGGACAAATTCGGCAAAAACTTATGGTAGTAATTCACCAATCCGAGGAATTACCTCAGTTGCGACACATTTTCAGGCGCTGGAGCCTTAACTACCGCTTCAATTTTGTCAGGGGACTTATGTAACCCCTCTTCATCAATCACGTGGCCACAATACGATATTTGTTTCTTAAAAAACTCGCACTTGGGGCGATTGGCTCGCAGCCCATGTTCTCTTAGTCTAGTGAGCACCTGCTCTAGGTTGGCAAGGTGTTCACTGTCATTTTCACCTGTCACTAGGATGTTGACCAAGTAACACTGAGTCCCCGGAATCCCTTGCAGGACTTGTTCCATCGCTCTTTGCCATATAGCTGGAGCTGATGCTACTCCGAATACCAGTCGATTATACTGGTAAAGACCTTTGTGAGTGTTTATCGTGAGATATTTCCTAGAGGATTCTTCAACCTCCATCTGCAAATATGCTTGCGCTAGGTCAATTTTTGTAAAACGTTTCCCTCCAGATAGTGAGGCGAAAATATCTTCTATCCTCGGAAGAGGATACTGTACTGTGTGAAGGACTGGGTTCACAGTCACCTTGAAGTCCCCACAGATGCGAACCTTCCTTGGCTCCTCAGACTTATTGTTTAACGTTTACTTCATGACAGGAATGATGGGTGTCGCCCACTCGCTCCAGTCTACCTTAGATTACACGCCTGCATTCTCCAGATTCTCCAGCTCTGCCTCGATGGCTGGGCTAATTGCATACGGTACCGGTCTTGCTTTGAAAAACTTGGGAATTGCATTCTCTTCTATTTTTATCGAGGCGGTTACGCCTTTAAGAGTTCCCAGTCCTTGTTGAAATACCTCTTTAGCATTAGCTAAGATTTTTGACAATCGTCTGGGTGTGACGTTGTCATCCTTTTTACCAGCTACAGTCAGTGCCTGAATGGCGTGCCAGTCTAAACTTATCTCTCTGATCCATTCACGTCCCAATAACGGTGGTCCACCATCTTGCAGTATGTACAGATACAATTTCTGTATTTCCTTGCCGTTGTATTCGACAGGCACCCTTATTTTCCCTCTGGGGTATACTTTCTGCCCCATATATGTCTTCAAGACAATGGATGTGTCTTTCAAGGGTATGTGTGAGAATAGCCGCTCGTAGTCTCGTCGATTCATGATGGTCAGGGCTGATCCTGTATCCAATTCCATTTTGACTTGGGACCCTGCTATCGTGAGGGTGACCCAAATGGTTCGGTGATCCTCTTTTGCAATTACGTTGTGTAGTTTGAGACAGCTTAGTCTCTTGTTCCCGGATTCACTATTGCTCTTCTGGTCTTCGGAACTACTGTCCGTCATCTTTTGCACTTTCCTGTACTTTTCCTTAGTAGTCTTTTTGTTGTCGTTAGTCTTCTTCCCGGACCTGCAAACTCGTGCAATGTGCCCCATCTTTCCGCATGTTTTGTCCTTGGACCAGCAGTCCTTCTGGTCATGGGTTGTTCTGCCGCAGCGATAACATTTTTCAAATCCCCGTGTCATTTCATGGGTGCCGTATTCCTGTGGCTTTTGCTGTATTTCCGCAGCTCCCCTTGCTGCTGCTTCGTACGATACTGCCACGCTGAAAGCCTTATCTAGCGTCAGCTCTTTCTCTGAGAGTAACCTCTTCTGGGTTCCTTCACTCAGGAGTCCACAGACAAATTTGTCCCGTAGGGTATCTGCCAGTCCTGCTCCGAACTGGCAGTGCTTTGATAGCTTGCGTAGTTCCGTAAGGTAATCAGCATTGCTCTCATCTTTATGCTGATTTCTCTTGTGGAATTTAAATCTTTCTGCTATCAGCAGCGGTGTAGGATTTACGTGTTCCTGTAGGATATCAACAATTTCGTTAAAACTCTTCGCCATCGGTTTGACTGGAGTGATCAGGTTCCGCAATAGGCCGTACGTTCTTGCGCCCATTAAGTTTAGTAGCACTGATGCCTTTTTCTCATCGGCTACTTCATTTGCCTTGCAATATACTTTGACTCTTTCCACATACGTGGTCCAGTCTTCTATTTCATTATCGAAGGCAGTGATATTGCCAGTCTTCGGCATCTTGGAGATCTAAGATGGTGCCTCCCGCACTTTGCCTTCTTCCCCGATTGAACAAAATGGTGCCTCCCGCGCTTTGCCTTCTTCCCCGATTGAACAAAATGGTGCCTCCCGCGCTTTGCCTTCTTCCCCGATTGAACAAAATGGCGCCTCCCGTGCTTTTCCTTCTTCCCCGCTGGATTAAGATGGCGCCTCCCGTGCTTTCTGTCTTTTCCGCTGCTGCCAACGCTGTTGTTGGCATTTTTTATGCCTTGATGGCGACGCCCGATGGTCTTCGCACGCTTCCCCTCGCGTTGCTGCCAACGCTGCTCTCCGCGGTCCCCGTGGCAAACTGCAGCTCCTCACGGCTTTCTGCGCTTCTAATTTCTTTTTCTTTTATTTTAATTACTGTTCCCGTCGTCAGAGCAGACCCTATGGGACACTTTCCTCCCTCTTCTTGGGTCTGTACGCTGCCCGGCTTCGTAGCACCGGCCGCGCCCTGTGTGGTCCACCCTCTCTCTCTCTCTCCTCTTCCCGACAACGCTGCTTGGCCCCGTTGAAAAGCCACCCGATCGAGCTCTAGCCCGCCGCAGCCCAGGAAGGATCAGTGTACGACCTGCCACCAGCCCGATTAGCTGGAACACCATAGACTGGAGAACCAAGCCCAGCTCTCGACAGCCTCTCCTGCAAATCTTCGAATTCGATGAATCAGAGGGCGGTTGCCCACGGTTGACGCCCGTTTCTTCTGTTTTTTTTTTCTTTTTGGATTTCTTCCTTCTGGCTTCGACCTCTAATAACTTCGCTTCAGGGATGGATCCCCGTGAGGTGGTGCAGAACTGTAGGTAAGTTCGGATCTGTTCGTCGCCAATGTAATGTCCGTGTGTAATTGAGACACGGACTGCAGAAGTTGGTTATAACAGGTGTTTACTGAATGGAGACAAAACTGGAACTACTATACAAAGTTACTTCACAGGCTTATATACAGGGGTGGTCACTACTGGTACTGCAGTATACAGGGGCTGCAGAATATAGTTCCTTCTTCAAGGTACATACACTACAGCACTGACTGTGGCTGACAAAAAGGATGACGACGTCACACCTGGGCGACTGTCAAAGATCCTAACTGACGCAAAAGAAGTGTTCCAGCAAGGACTCAGAACACTAAAAGGCATGACAGCGACGATTAAAATTGAAGAAAATGCAAGCCCAAAATTTTTTAAGGCCAGACCTTATGCGATCCGCCCAGCCGTCGAAGCAGAGCTGGAGAGTCTGGAACGTTCAGGTGTACTGTCCAAGGTAGACTGGAGCGAGTGGGCTACACCCATCGTCCCTGTGATGAAAAAGTCATTGAGCAGCACGCCTGGGGAACCAAGGAAGGTTCACATCTGTGGGGACTTTAAGGTAACAGTGAACCCGGTCCTTCACACCGTACAATATCCACTTCCGCGGATTGAAGATATTTTCGCCTCGCTATCTGGAGGGAAACGCTTCACTAAGATTGATCTGGCCCAGGCGTATCTGCAAATGGAGGTAGAAGAAGCATCAAAAAAATACCTCACAATCAACACCCATAAAGGTCCCTACCAATATAACCGGCTGGTATTCGGGGTAGCATCAGCTCCGGCTATTTGGCAGAGGGCAATGGAACAAGTCCTGCAAGGGATTCCAGGGACCCAGTATTTTTTGGACGACTTCCTGGTCATGGGCGAAAATGACAGTGATCACCTTGCCAACCTGGAGCAGGTGCTCACTAGATTGCAGGAATATGGGCTCCAAGCTAACCGCCCCAAATGCGAGTTTTTTAGAAAACAGATCTCGTATTGTGGCCACGTTATCGATAATGAGGGGTTACATAAGTCCCCAGAGAAGATTGAGGCAGTAGTCAAGGCTCCAGCACCGGAAAATGTGTCACAACTGAGGTCGTTCCCCGGGCTGGTAAACTACTACCATAAGTTCTTGCCAAATTTGTCTACAATACTACACCCACTGAACACCCTACTGCAAACTGGGGTGCCATGGAAGTGGAGTGACGAATGTAGATGACCTTTCCAGAAGAGCAAAACACTAATCACATCGAAAGAGGTATTGGCCCATTACAACCCGGCATTACCAATTTGGTTGGCATGTGATGTGTCACCCTACAGCATTGGAGTGGTGCTGTCGCACAAATTCTCGGATGGCTCAGAGAGGCCAATAGCCTTTGGGTCACGATCACTAACCTCAGCCGAGCGTAACTACACCCAGATTGACAGGGAGGCCCTCAGCCTAGTGTGGGGAGTGAAAAAGTTCAATCACTATCTGCACGGACAGAAATTCACCTTGCCGACTGATCACCAGCTTCTTGTCTCCATTTTTAATCCGAAGAAGGGCGTTCCGGTGATGACTGCGCAATGACTACAAAGATGGTCGCTTTTTCTAGGTGCGCACCACTATGAGATTGAATATAAGGGCACGAAACAGCATGGAAATGCTGATGGGCTATCACGCCTGCCACTGCCTACTGCGGAGGAAGCACCAGCAGTGGATCCTGTCGAAATATTCCATTCGACTATAGTTGAATACCTACCGGTAACTAACGCTTGTATCGAAACGGAAACCCAAAATGACCCGACACTGTCTCGGGTATATGATTTGACGGTGAAGGGATAGCCAGCACATGGCGACTCACTGTTGCCAGCATTCTCAACAAGGAGAGAACAGCAGTCAGTGTGCCGGGGGACCTTGATGTGTGGATCCCGAGTGGTAATTCCACCCAAGTTAAGGCATGGGGTGCTCAATGAGCTTCATGAGGGTCATCTGGGAGGGGTAAAAATGAAAAGCCTAGCCAGGGCTTATGTGTGGTGGCCGGGAATCGATAAACAAATCGAGGACCTGACCAAGAGCTGCTCAGGATGCCAGAAAGTCCAAAATGCACCACCACAGGCCCCTCTACACCCATGGGAGTGGCCCTCATCTCCATGGCAACGGGTGCATATTGATTTTGCTGGTCCATTCATGGACTCAATGTTTTTAATAGCCATGGATGCGCACTCGAAATGGCCTGAGGTCATCAAAATGTCCTCCACCACCACGGAGAAAACTATTGCAGTCCTACGGACCATTTTTGCCAGGAATGGCTTGCCAGAACAGATTTGCTCCGACAACGGACCACAGTTTGTGTCCGAAGAGTTCCGGAGGTTCTTGAAAAAGAATGGGGTAAGGCATTACGCATCCGCCCCGTATCATCCAGCCACAAATGGATTGGCTGAGAGGTTCGTACAAACCTTTAAGAAGGCAATAAAGGCTATGTACAATGACAACATTCCGCTGCAGCACAAGGTGGACAATTTCCTGTTCGCCTACCGGAATGTGACACATGCAGTCACCAACCAGGCCCCAGCCATGATGTTCTTTAACCAAAGGTTAAGATCTCGCCTGGATTTGCTCAGACCAAACGTACGAAGAGATGTTGACTGTAAGCAATTCCAGCACATCCATGAGAAGCCAACAAGGAGCTTCAATGTAGGGCAACCAGTCTTGGCCCGCGACTACCGAACAGAAAAATGGCAGCCAGGAACGATATGCACACGGCAGGGCCCACTAATGTACACAGTGGACGTTGGGGAGAGCATCGTGAGACGCCATGCTGACCAGTTCCTAGAGTCACAGGAACAAGTCAACCCCATGCCTCACCCATACGTACCTGGTGATGAACCCGACGTACAGGTCGCATCTACCCCAGAAACAGTAGCATCGGAAGCTGATGAACCAACCGACGACAGGGGGCCAGAATCGCCTCCGCACCAAGAGCAAGACACTCGGGAAAGGCGCTATCCAGAAAGGATCAGGAAGCCTCCCCAAAGACTGAATATATAATTAGACTATTTTCAGCTAATGTTGCATGTTAAAAGTGTTAATTGTAATTAGTTTGATATTTAATTGTTAAATGAGTGTTATGGTACTGTTAATCTAAAAGGGAAGGAATTGTAATGTAGATACCTTTAAGGGGGAACTATGTTTTACAGCTCATGTATACTGCAGTACCGGCAGTGACCACACCTGTATATAGCACTGAGTAGTAATTTGTACAGATCATTTGCAGTGTGAGCCACGTTGAGTAAACACCTGTTGTACCATTCTCCGCAGTCTGTGTCTTATTATACACGGACGCAACAATCACACTCCTTACTTGTGCCTTGTCGATGGTGGAAAGGCTTTGTGCAGTCAGGAGGTGAGACACTCGCCACAGAATACTGGTCCAGTTAAGTTTCTGGTCAATGGTGTCCCCCAGGATGTTGATGGTGGAGGATTCAGCGATGGTAATGCCGTTGAATGTCAAGGGGTGGTGGTTAGACTCTCGCTTGTTGGAGATAGTCATTACCTGGCACTTCTGTAGTGCGAATGTTACCTGCCACTTATCAGCCCAAGCCTGAACGTCGTCCAGGTCTTGTTGCATGTGGGCATGGACTGCTTCATTATCTGAGGAGTTGTCAATGGCACTGAACACTATGCAGTCATCAGTGAACATCCCCATTTCTGACCTTATGTTGGAGGGAAGGTCATTGATGAAGCAGCTGAAGATGGTTGGGCCTAGGACACTGCGCTGAGGAACTCCTGCAGCGATGTCCTTGGGCTGTGATGATTGACCTTCAATCACCACAGCCATCTTCCTAGTAATACTCACAGAATCATACCTTTTAGCCAATGTCCCAAACTCCTCCATCACCATCCCACCGGCTGGACAGACCCACCAGAACTGGTGGCACAATGGTATACAGAAGGGACGGAGTGGTCCCGAGAATCCTCAACATTGCCTCTGGACCACATGAAGTCTCTTGGAAATGTCCTGCTGATTACCACCTACTGCCCTCCCTCAGCTGATGAATCAGTACTCCTCCATGTTGAACACCACTTGGAAGAAGCACTGAGGGTAGCAAAGGCACAGAATGTATTCTGGGTGGGGGACTTTCATGTCTATCTCCAATAGTAGCTCGGTAGCAGCATGAATGACTGAGCCCTGAAGGACATAGCTGCCGTCTGGGCCTGCGGCAGGTGATGAGATAACCAACATGAGGGAAAAACCTACTTGACCTCGTCCTCACCAATCTACCTGTCCCTGATGCATCTAGCACCACTAATGACTGAGCTGGCCGAGTCCTGAAGGACATATCTGCCAGACTGGGCCTGAGAGGTGGGGAGAGAACCAACAGGAGGAAAAACATACTTGAGCTTGTCCTCATCACTCTACCTGTCGCAGATGCATATGTCCATGACAGCACTGGTCACCGCACAGTCCTTGTGGAGATGAAGACCCGCCTTCACACTGAGGACACCCTCCATCATGTTGTTTGGCACTACTACCATGCTAAAAGTGATAGATTCAGAACAGATCTAGCAACTCAAAACTGGGCCACCATGAGGTGCTATGGGCCATCAGCAGCAGCAGAATTGTACTCCACCACAATCTGTAACCTCATGGCTTGGCATATTCCTCACTCTACCATTACCGTCAAGCCAGGAGACCAACCCTGCTCAATGAGGAGTGCTAAACATCATGCCAGGAGCAGGACCAGGCGTAACTAAAAATGAGGTGCCAACCTGGGGAAGTTGCAAGTCAGGACTACATGCATGCTAAACAGCAAAAGCAGCATGCTATAGACAGAGCTAAGTGATCCCACAATCAACAGATCAGATCAAAGCTCTAAAGGCCTGTCACATCCAGTTGACAATGGTAATGGACAATGAAACAACTAACGGGAGGAGGAGGCTCCATGAATATCCCCATCCACAATGGTGGCGGAGCCCAGCATGTGAGTGCAAAAGTCAAGGCTGAAGCATTTGTAAACATCTTCAGCCAGAAGTACCGAGTGGATGATCCATATTGGCCTCCTCCTGACGTCCCCACCATCATAGACAGCCAATTCGATTTACTTCACGTGATATCAAGAAATGGCAGAGCGCACTGGATACAGCATAGGCTATGGGCCCCGACAACATCCCGGCTGTCGTGCTGAAGAATTCTGCTCCAGTGCTAGCTGTGCCTCTCGCCAAGCTGTTCCAGTACAGCTACAACACTCGTATCTACCCAATAATGTGGAAAACTGTCCCGATATGTCCTATTTACAAAAAGCAGGACAAATCCAATCTGGTCAATTACCGCCCCATCAGTCTACTCTTAATTGTCAGCAAAATGATAGAAGGTGTCGTCAACAGTGCTAACAAGCAGCACTTACTCATCGATGCTCAGTTTGTGTTCCACCAGGACCACTCAGCTCCAGACCTCATTACAGCCTTGGTCCAAACATGGACAAAAGAGCTGAATTCCAGAGGTGAGGTGAGAGTGACTTCCCTTGACATCAAGGCAGCATTTGACCGAGTGTGACATCAAGGAGACCTAGTAAAATTGAAGTCAATGGGAATCAGGGGAAAACTCTCCACTGGCTGGAGTCATACCTAGCACAAGGGAAGATGATTGTGGTTGTTGGAAGTCATCTCAGCCCCAGGACATCGCTGTAGGAGTTCCTCACGGCAGTGTCCTAGGCCCAACCATCTTCAGCTGCTTCAACAATGACTGGCAGGTAACATTTGCGCCACACAAGTGCCAGGCAATGACTATCTCCAATAAGCGAGAGTCTAACCACCGCCCCTTGACATTCAATTGCATTACCATCGCCAAATCCCCTACCATTATCATCCTGGGGGTCTCCATTGACCAGATACTTAACTGGACCGACCACATAAATACTGTGGCTACAAGAGCAGGTCAGATGCTGGGTATTCTGTGGCGAGTGTCTCACCTGCTGACTCCCCAAAGCCTTTCCATCTACAAGGCACAAGTCAGGAGTGTGATGGAATACTCTCCACTTGCCTGCATGAGTACAGCTCCAACAACACTCAAGAAGCTTGACACCATCCAGGGCAAAGCAGCCCGCTTGATCAGCACCCCATCTACCACCTTAAATATTCACTCCCTCCACCACCAGTGTACCATGGCTACAGTGTGTACCATCTACAAGATGCACTGCAGCAACTTGCCAAGGCTTCTTTAACAGCATCTCCCAAACCCGCGACCTCTACCACCTAGAAGGACAAGGGCAGCAGACACATAGGAACACCATCACCTGCCAGTTCCCCTCCAAGTTACACACCATCCTGACTTGGAAATATATCGCCATTCCTTCATCGTTGCTGGGTCAAAATCCTGGAACGCCCTCTCTAACAGCACTGTGGCAGTACCTTCACCACACGGACTGCAGCGGTTCAAGAAGCCGGCTCACCACTACCTTCTCGAGCAATTAGAGATGTGCAATAAATGCTGACCTTACCAGTGACACCCACATCCCAGGAACAAATAAAACAATGTTAAAGTCTTTGGAGTGGGACTTGAACCCACAACCTTCTGACTCAGAGGTGAGAATGCTACCCACTGAGCCATGGCTGAATGAACCGGCTGCTCATCCCACCCACTCCCACTAACTACTGTATTTTCAGCTGGACGTGAACCCTAGTGACCAGAGCTCCCATTGGTAACAGGTGAGAGCCTCATGCATATATGCAAATTGGGGTCGTGATATCATTTAGAGATTTTCATCAATCAGTGCCTGACTACCTCCAGTTCCTGCTCCTGATCACCAACCTTGAGCAATACATGTCATGAGGTAGCCATTTGGAGTAATGTTTAAAGGAATACTTTTCTGGAAGTTGTTCATGGGTTTCACATCTTAATGGATTTGAAAGCTTATGCAGTTACTAGTGTAGGTACTGAACTTGTATTGCCTGCTGTTCCACGGTGTTGCTACTCTCTCTTTCTGCTGAAAAATACTCCTCCTCCTTAAGCTACTGTTGCAGGTCTTTGACAATCAGCCTTACCAGCTGATTTTCTGCCTCCAAATCGATGAGATACCTATGGGGAGCACCGATCATGCTGGCAACTCATCAACCACATGTAACTGAGGGGTGATCCGAAGAATCACACAGTTCCTCCAGTGACACCTCCAGGTGGGGCCACACTTGCTCCACCCACTACTGACCCATTTACCGTGCGCTTATGAAAATTGTCCACCATAAGTTCTTTTAAAAGAGAATTAAATAGTTGTTTAAATAAAATGAATATTGAAAGGTATGGAGAGCAGACATCTGCTGAATGCAGTTGATTTTTCATACACCTCTCTTCCCCGTTCATGTACTTTATTTGTGTTACTCATTTTGTTCTTGTGCAATACTGTAGACCAATTGGTGTGACTATCCATAAGCACACCAATCTGAATAGACTTGAGAACATTTACAATTAAAGTCCATGTCAATAATATAGATCCTTTGAAAAAAATCTGGATGCCATAATTATGCTTTACAGACAAATAATTGAAAAATGGTTGTATTCAGTTCTGTTGTTGGGTGTGGGGGTGGGGGTTGGGGAGAGGAAGGAAAATCACATTAGCTAGTACTAATGGAAGACTTCGGATGCTACTGCATTCAGTAACACAGTGAGAGTTCGCTCGCACTCCAAACATAAATAAATTCCCAATTACAAGAGGAAGACCAGCTGGTATCAGACAATGTTAATTTAGAGTGAGGATAGATCCTGTGATTGATTACAAACAAAATGCAGGGTAACGTGCAAAAAAGATTCTATTTTCATTCCCAGGACTTTGGTTAAGAGTCACTACAACAGCTCATCCAATTTTATTGTGAGAGTCCTTCATTTAATTCATCATCTTTAATGCAAGAACTCATAATTTTTACTGAGAAACCATCACTTTTTATTGTGAGAATCCATCACTTTTTACTGAAAGTCCACATTTTTACTGTGAATCCATCACTTTTTACTGAGAATCCATCACTTTTTAATGAGAATCCATCACATTTTACTGAGAATCCATCGCTTTTTACTGTGAGAATCTATCACTTTTTACTGTAAGAATCCATCATTTTTACTGTGAGAATCCATCAATTTTTACTGAAAATACATCACTTTTTATGGAGAATCCATCACTTTTTACGGAGGGAGAATCCATCACTTTTTACCGAAGAATCCATCACTTTTTACTGAAGGATCCATCACTTTTTACTCAGAAACCATCACGTTTTACTGAGAATCCATCACGTTTTACTGAGAATCCATCACGTTTTACTGAGAATCCATCACTTTTTACTGAGAATCCATCACTTTTTACTGAGAATCTATCACTTTTTACTGAGAATCCATCACTTTTTACTGAAGGTTCCATCACTTTTTACTGAGAATCCATCACTTTTTACTGATAATCCATCACTTTTTACTGAAGGTTCCATCACTTTTTACTGAGAATCCATCACTTTTTACTGAAGGATCCATCACATTTTACTGAAGGTTCCATCACTTTTTACTGAGAATCCATCACTTTTTACTGAGAATCCATCACTTTTTACTGAGAATCCATCACTTTTTACTGAAGGTTCCATCACTTTTTACGGAGAATCCATCACTTTTTACTGAGAATCCATCACGTTTTACTGAGAATCCATCACGTTTTACTGAGAATCCATCACTTTTTTACTGAGAATCCATCACTTTTTACTGAGAATCCATCACTTTTTACTGAGAATCCATCACTTTTTTACTGAGAATCCATCACATTTTACTGAGAATCCATCACTGTTTACTGAGAATCCATCACGTTTTACTGAGAATCCATCACTTTTTTATTGAGAATCCATCACTTTTTACTGAGAAACCATCACTTTTTACTGAGAATCCATCACTTTTTACTGAAGGTTCCATCACTTTTTCCTGAGAATCCCTCACTTTTTACTGAGAAACCATCACTTTTTACTGAGAATCCATCACTTTTTTACTGAGAATCCATCACTTTTTACTGAGAATCCATCACTTTTTACTGAGAATCCATCACTTTTTACTGAGAATCCATCACTTTTTACTGAAGGTTCCATCACTTTTTACTGAGAATCCATCACGTTTTACTGAGAATCCATCACGTTTTACTGAGAATCCATCACTTTTTACTGAGAATCCATCACTTTTTACTGAAGGTTCCATCACGTTTTACTGAGAATCCATCACTTTTTACTGAGAATCCATCACTTTTTACTGAGAATCCATCACTTTTTACTGAGAATCCATCACTTTTTACTGAGAATCCATCACTTTTTACTGAGAATCCATCACTTTTTACTGAAGGTTCCATCACTTTTTACTGAAGGTTCCATCACTTTTTACTGAGAATCCATCACTTTTTACTGAGAATCCATCACGTTTTACTGAGAATCCATCACTTTTTACTGAGAATCCATCACTTTTTACTGAGAATCCATCATTTTTACTCAAAATCCATCACTTTTTACCGAGAATCCATCACTTTTTACTGAGAATCCATCACCTTTTACTGAGAATCCATCACTTATTACTGAGAATCCATCACTTTTTACTGAGAATCCATCACGTTTTACTGAGAATCCGTCACTTTTTACTGAGAATCCATCACTTTTTACTGAGAATCCATCACTTTTTACTGAGAATCCATCACTTTTTACTGAAGGTTCCATCACTTTTTACTGAAGGTTCCATCACTTTTTACTGAGAATCCATCACTTTTTACTGAGAATCCATCACGTTTTACTGAGAATCCATCACTTTTTACTGAGAATCCATCACTTTTTGCTGAGAATCCATCACTTTTTACTCAGAATCCATCACTTTTTACTGAGAATCCATCACTTTTTACTGCGAAACCATCACTTTTTACTGAGAGTCCATCACTTTTTACTGAGAATCCATCACTTTTTACTGAGAATCCATCACTTTTTACTGAGAATCCATCACTTTTTACTGCGAATCCATCACTTTTTACTGAGAATCCATCACTTTTTACGGAGAAACCATAACTTTTTACTGAGAAACCATCACTTTTTACTGAGAATCCATCACTTTTTACTGAGAATCCATCACTTTTTACAGAGAATCCATCACTTTTTTCTGAGAAACCATCACTTTTTTACTGAGAATCCATCACGTTTTACTGAGAATCCATCACTTTTTACTGAGAATCCATCACTTTTTACTGAGAATCCATCACTTTTTACTGAAGGTTCCATCACTTTTTACTGAGAATCCATCACTTTTTACTGAAGGTTCCATCACTTTTTACTGAAGGTTCCATCACTTTTTACTGAGAATCTGTCACTTTTTACTGAGAATCCATCACTTTTTACTGAGAATCCATCACTTTTTACTGAGAACCCATCACTTTTTACTGAGAATCCATCACTTTTTACTGAGAATCCATCACTTGTTACTGAGAATCCATCACTTTTTACTGAGAATCCATCACTTTTTACTGAGAATCCATCACGTTTTACTGAGAATCCATCACTTTTTACTGAGAATCCATCACGTTTTACTGAGAATCCATCAATTTTTACTGAGAATCCATCACTTTTTACTGAGAATCCATCACTTTTTACTGAGAATCCATCACTTTTTACTGAGAATCCATCACGTTTTACTGAGAAACCATCACTTTTTACTGAGAATCCATCACTTTTTACTGAGAATCCATCACGTTTTACTGAGAATCCATCACTTTTTACTGAGAAACCATCACTTTTTACTGAGAATCCATCACTTTTTACTGAGAATCCATCACGTTTTACTGAGAATCCATCAATTTTTACTGAGAATCCATCACTTTTTACTGAGAATCCATCACTTTTTACTGAGAATCCATCACTTTTTACTGAGAATCCATCACGTTTTACTGAGAAACCATCACTTTTTACTGAGAATCCATCACTTTTTACTGAGAATCCATCACGTTTTACTGAGAATCCATCACTTTTTACTGAGAAACCATCACTTTTTACTGAGAATCCATCACTTTTTACTGAGAATCCATCACTTTTTGCTGAAGGTTCCATCACGTTTTACTGAGAAACCATCACTTTTTTACTGAGAATCCATCACTTTTTACTGAGAATCCATCACTTTTTACTGAGAAACCATCACTTTTTACTGAGAATCCATCACTTTTTACTGAGAATCCATCACTTTTTACTGAGAATCCATCACTTTTTACTGAGAATCCATCACTTTTTTACTGAGAATCCATCACTTTTTACTGAGAATCCATCACTTTTTACTGAGAATCCATCACTTTTTACTGAGAATCCATCACTTTTTTACTGAGAATCCATCACTTTTTACTGAGAATCCATCACTTTTTACTGAGAATCCATCACTTTTTACTGAGAATCCATCACTTTTTACTGAAGGTTCCACCACGTTTTACTGAGAAACCATCACTTTTTTACTGAGAATCCATCACTTTTTACTGAGAATCCATCACTTTTTACTGAGAATCCATCACTTTTTACTGAGAATCCATCACTTTTTACTGAGAAACCATCACTTTTTACTGAGAAACCATCACTTTTTACTGAGAATCCATCACTTTTTACTGAGAATCCATCACTTTTTACTGAGAATCCATCACTTTTTACTGAGAATCCATCACTTTTTACTGAGAATCCATCACTTTTTACTGAGAAACCATCACTTTTTACTGAGAATCCATCACTTTTTGCTGAAGGTTCCATCACGTTTTACTGAGAAACCATCACTTTTTTACTGAGAATCCATCACTTTTTGCTGAGAATCCATCACTTTTTACTGAGAATCCATCACTTTTTACTGAGAAACCATCACTTTTTACTGGGAATCCATCACTTTTTACTGAGAATCCATCACTTTTTCCTGAGAAACCATCACTTTTTACTGAGAATCCATCACTTTTTACTGAGAATCCATCACTTTTTACTGAGAATCCATCACTTTTTACTGAGAATCCATCACTTTTTACTGAGAATCCATCACTTTTTACTGAGAAACCATCACTTTTTACTGAGAATCCATCACTTTTTACTGAGAATCCATCACTTTTGACTGAGAATCCATCACTTTTTACTGAGAATCCATCACTTTTTACTGAGAATCCATCACTTTTTACTGAGAATCCATCACTTTTTACTGAGAGAATCCATCACGTTTTACTGAAGAATCCATCACATTTTACTGAAGAATCCATCACTTTTTACTGAGAATCCATCACTTTCTACTGAGAATCCATCACTTTTTACTGTGAATGCATCACTTTTTACTGAGAATCCATCACTTTCTACTGAAAATCCATCACTTTCTACTGAGAATCCATCACTTTTTACTGAGAATCCATCACTTTCTACTGAGAATCCATCAGTTTTTACTGAAATCCATCACTTTTTACTGTGAAAATATATCGGTTTTTACTGTTAGATGCCATTATTTATTCCTGTGTTTACAGCCGTTTTTATTTTGTGAGTCATACATGTTTCACTGGAAAAGTTCATTATTTGCATTTAAATTTGATGGACTCCTGCATCTTTGCCTGTTTGGTGGAACACCAATTATGAAATTTACGGGGAAAGTCAAATCAAAGAAGTGCATGAGCATGACTATGCGCCATGACAGTCCATGGACTGATATGGTTCCTCACCACTCATTCTATGTAACAATGTAACACACAATCCCACATACTTGTTATTCGTTGTAATACAGGCAGTATTAAGGAGAGTTACTGGCCATTTCATACCTGAATAGTAAATTTAGATAAGGAGGAGCTGAGTAAATGTAAAACAAAACACTAAATCTGTGTATATGACTAATGTGACATGAAGCTTTATTTCATAATTCAACACCAGAAAACAAGCTTTGAATTTATGCTGTGCAAAGAAGCCAAACCTTCTTCTTTCTCTGACATAAAGAACTAACAGTCCCACCTAGTGCATCATAATAATACTGTAAATATAGGATTCTTCTAAGCAATATTTCAGAACTGATGTAATTCATTTGTGGAATGTGGGCGTCGCTGGCAAGGCTGCCATTTATTGCCCATCCATAATTGCCCTTGAGAAGGTGGTGGTGAGCCGCCTTCTTGAACCGCTGCAGTCTGTGTGGTGAAGGTACTCCCACAGGGCTGTTAGGTAGCAAGTTCCAGAATTTTGACCCAGCGACGATGAAGGATCATAGAAACATAGAAAAATAGGAGCAGGAGTAGGCCATTCAGCCCATCAAGCCTGCTCCACCGTTCAATATGATCATGGCTGATTCACTATCTCAATACCATATTCCTCTGCTCTCTCCCCATACCCCTTGATGCCTTTTGTGTCTAGAAATCTATCTATCTCCTTCTTAAATATATTCAGTGACTTGGGGCTGGATTTTGCCAATGGGGAGCTTTTGGAGGTGGGACTCCCACTTGTCGGGTATTAGTCCTGCCTTCATCGACTTGTGGCCAACTCCGCGCTATTTTCCATTGATTGACCTTGTTAAGCCCGCCCAGCGGGCTTAGCAGGCCAATTAAGGGAAAGCCAGTTACAGGTAACGTCAGCGAGTGCCGTTTCATCTGTCAAGAGCTTTTGACAGATGAAATGTTATCGTTTGACAGCTCTGTGAAGCTATCAAACACTGACGATCTGTCTTCTAAGTTGTGTCTTTACTCAAGACTCAATTAGAAAGCCTTACTGACCAGAAAGCAGAAGGCTGCAGCTTTTGACAGTTCAGTGGCCATTCTGATTTCTGAGCCGGTGAGCTGAGGGACTCCCGAGACCTGAAGGGAGGAAGCTTGCAGGAAGTAAAGGTAAGTAAAACTTATAGAAACATAGAAGACAGGAGATAAGAGCAGGAGTAGGCCATTTAGCCCTTCGAGCCTGCTCTGCCATTCAATGAGATCATGGCTGATCATCCAAATTCAGTACCCTGTCCCTGCCTTCTCCCCATATCCCTTGATCCCTTTAGCCTCAAGAAATATATCCAACTCTTTCTTGAATATATTTAATGAACTGGCCTCCACCGCCCTCTGTGGCAGAGAATTCCACAGGTTCACCACTCTCTGGGTGAAGAAATTCCTCCTCATTTCAGTCCTAAATGGCTTACCCCTTATCCTTAGACTATGACCCCTGGTTCTGGACTCCCCGGCTATCAGAAACATCCTTTCTGCATCTAGTCTGTCCAGACCTGACAGAATTTTATAGGTTTTGATGAGATCCCCTCTCAATCTTCTAAACTCCAGTGAGTATAAGCCCAATCGACACAATCTCTCCTCGTACGTCATTCCTGCCATCCCAGGTATCAGCCTGGTGAATCTTCGCTGCACTCCCTCCATGGCAAGAACGTCCTTCCTCAGGTAAGGTGACCAAAACTGCACACAATACTCAAGGTGCGGTCTCACCAAGGCCCTGTACAACTGCAGCAAGACATCCTTGTTCTTGTACTCAAACCCTCTTGCTACGAAGGCCAACATACCATTTGCCTTCTTAACCGCCTGCTGCACCTGCATGCTTACCTTCAGCGACTGGTGCACAATAACACCCAGGTCTCTTGCACTTCCCCTTCTCCCAATCTATTGCCATTCAAAAATAATCTGCTTCCTGTTTTTGCCACCAAAGTGGATAACCTCACATTTATCCACATTATAGTGCATTTGCCATGTTTCTGCCCAATCACCCAACCTGTCCAAATCGTACTGGAGTTTCATGACATCCTCCTCACAGCATACCCTCCCACCCAGCTTTGTGTCGTCTGCAAATTTGGAGATATTACATCCAATTCCCTCGTCCAGATCATTAATATATATTGTGAACAGCTGGGGTCCTAGGACCCATCCTTGCGGTACCCCACTAGTCACTGCCTGCCACTCGGAAAATGACCCGTTTATTCCAACTGTTTGCTTTCTGTCCGCCAACCAGTTCTCTATCCAAGTCAATACCTTGCCCCCAATCCCATGTGCCTTAATTTTGCACGCTAATCTCTTATGTGGGACCTTATCGAAAGCCTTCTGAAAGTCCAAATACACCACATCCACTGGTTCTCCCTTATCTATTTTACCAGTTACATCCTCAAAAAATTCCAGTAGATTAGTCAAACATGATTTACCTTTTGTAAATCCATGTTGATTTTGTCCGATCCTGTCACTGCTTTCCAAGTGCTCTGCTATTACATCTTTTATAATGGACTCCAGCATTTTCCCCACTACCGATGTCAGGCTATAATTCCCCGCTTTTTCTCTACCACCTTTTTTGAACAGTGGGGTAACATTAGCTACCCTCCAATTCATGGGTACTGTTCCAGAGTCTATTGAGTTCTGGAAGATGACCAGCAATGCATCTACTATCTCTAGGGCCACTTCCTTAAGTACCCTGGGATGTAGACCATCAGGCCCTGGGGATTTATTGGCCTTCAGTCCCATCAATTTTCCTAACACCATTTCCCTACAAATACTGATTTCTTTCAGTTCCTCCCTCTCATTGGACCCTATGTTCCCTGGCATCTCTGGAAGGTTATTTGTGTCCTCCTTTGTGAAGACAGAACCAAAGTATGTATTTAGTTGGTCTGCCATTTCCTTGTTTCCCATTATAAATTCCCCTGATTCTGACTGTAAGGGACCTACGCTTGACTTCACCAATCTTTTTCTCTTCACATATCTATAAAAGCATTTACAGTCAGTTTTTATGTTCCCTGCAAGCTTACTCTCATATTCTATTTTCCCATTCTTAATTAATCCCTTTGTCCTCCTTTGTTGACTCCTAAACTGCTCCCAATCCTCAGGATTATTGCTTTTTCTAGCCAATGTATATGTCCTCTCCTTGGATCTTATGCTATCCCTAATTTCCCTTGTTAGCCACGGCTGAGTCACCTTTTTTGTTTTATTTTTATGCCAAACTGGGATGAACAAATTCTGTAGCTCATCCATTCGGTCTTTGAATGTTTGCCATTGCCTATCCACCGTCAACCCTTTGAGTGCCATTCCCCAATCAATCCTACCCAACTCGCTCCTCAGACCATCGTAGTTTCCTTTATTTAAATTGAGGACCCTTGTCTCTGAGTCAAGTACTTCATTCTCCATCTTAATGAAGAATTCGATCATATTATGATCGCTCCGACCCAAGGGGCCTCGTACAACAAGATTGCTAATTAATCCTTTCTCATTACAGAATACCCAGTCTAAGATGGCCTGATCTCTGGTTGGTTCCTCGACATATTGGTCCAGGAAACCAGCCCGTAAGCACTCCAGTAATTTCTCCTCCACAGTATTGTTACTAATTTGGTTGGCCCAATCTATATGTAGATTAAAGTCACCCATGATGACTGCTGTGCCCTTATTGCACGCTTCTTTAATTTCCCTTTTAATGCCATCCCTAACCTCCGCCTTACTGTTTGGAGGTCTATATACCACTCCCACTAATGTTTTTTTCCCCTTAGTATTTCTCAATTCTACCCATACAGATTCCACATCATCAGAGCTAATATCCTTCATTACAATTGTATTAATCCCTTCTTTAACCAGTAATGCTACCCCACCTCCCTCTCCTTTTTGCCTATCTTTCCTGAATATTGAATACCCCTGGATGTTGAGTTCCCAGTCTTGGCCATCCTTGAGCCATGTTTCCGTAATCCCAACCAAATCATATTTGTTTACCTCTATTTGCGCAGCCAATTCATCCACCTTATTACAAATGCTTCTCGCATTAAGACACAAAGCCTTCAGGCTTGTTTTTTTAATGCTCTTAGACCTATTAGAATTATTATTTACTGTGGCCACGTTTGATTTAAACCGTTAAAACACTTTACACACACCTCACACACTTACCTCAGCACACATGCACCCATTACTCACCTGCACACCGGGCATCTCAGCCCCTCCGACCCCCACAGACCGACGGCCCACCTCACTGACCCTGGCATCGGGAAGCCCACACTTCAGGGCTCAAAATAGGGATTAGCCAAAAAACTGCCTGTTAACTACTTGTTAACAGGCAGTTAATTGGCATTAATTCCCTTCCCGCCTCGAGGAGGCGGGACCCAGCACGGGTCAGCTACCCGCCTCCTGGCAAGATGGCATGAGGGTGGGTTGGGCACCCGCCCCCAAATTCTGCCATTTTCCCGGCAGTTCTGCCTCCAAACCCGCCTCCCCAGAGCTGGCAAAATCCAGCCCCTTGTATTCAAGACTCATCAAACCTGTTTTGTGAGCAGAAATCAGACAGCTGCTACATCGGAAAATGCAGCAGCCATCGGTCATCTCTGCCGGTGAGATGCCGGTGTCTCCGGTTCCCCAACTCTTGAAGCCTGCAGGAAGAAACAAAGGTAAGTAAACATTTTCTATCACTTTTCACTCACCTCACATACTTACCTCTCCACACTTGCACCCATCACTCACCTCTACAGTGCACTTTTGGACCCCTCTGACCCCCACAGACCAACTGCTCGCCTCAGTGACCTTGGCGAGGTTTCCCGACGTCGGGAAGCCCACACTTACAGGGGTAAAATGGGGATAATCCTCTTAACTGCCAGTTAACCACCTGTTAAAAGGCAGTTAAGTGGCTGTAATCCCCTGCCCACCTCGGGGAGGCAACTCCCAGTGCGGGCGGCTACCCGCCTCCTGGGAAGATGGCACAAAGGCGGGTTGGGGCGGGATGGGCACCCGCCCCCAGGTTCTGCCATTTTCCTGGCAGTCCCACCTCCAAACTCGCCTCCCCAGGGCTGGCAAAATTCCCCCCTTGGCCTCCATAGCCTTCTGTGGTAGAGAATTCCACAGGTTCACCACCCTCTGAGTGAATCGGCGATATACTTCTAAGTCAGGATGATGTGTGACTTGGAGGGGAACTTGGAGGTGGTGGTGTTCCCATGCACCTGTTGCCCTTGTCCTTCTAGGTGGAAGAGGTCGCGGGTTTGGGAGGTGCTGCCAAAGAAGCTTTGGCGAGTGGCTGCAGTGCATCTTGCAGATGGTACACACTGCAGCCACGGTACGCCGGTGGTGGAGGGAGTGAATGTTTAAGGTGGTGGATGGGGTGCCAATCAAGTGGGCTGCTTTCTCCTGGATGGAGTCAAGCTTCTTGAGTGTTGTTGGAGCTGCACTCATCCAGGCAAGTGGAGAGTATTCCATCACACTCCTGACTTGTGCCTTGTAGATGGTGGAAAGTCTTTGGGGAGACAGGAGGTGAGACACTCACTGCAGAATACGTAGCCTCTGACCTGCTCTTGTTGCCACAGTGTTTATGTGGCTGGTCCAGTTAAGTTTCTGGGCAATGATGACAGGATGTTGATGGTGAGGGATTCGGCGATGGTAATGCCATTGAATATCAAGGGGCGCTGGTTAGACTCTCGCTTCTTGGAGATAGTCATTGCCTGGCACTTCTGTGGCACGAATATAACCTGCCACTGATAAGCCCAAGCCTGAACAGTGTACAGGTCTGGAGCACAAGTCTTCAGCACGATAGCCGGGATGTTGTTGGGGCCCATAGCCTTTGCTGTATCCAGTGCGCTCAGCCGTTTCTTGATATCACGTGGAGTGAATTGAATTGGCTGAAGACTGGCTTCTGTGATGGTGGGGACCTCAGGAGTAGGCCGATATGGATCATCCACTTGGCACTTCTGGCTTCAGATGGTTGCAAATGCTTCAGCCTTGTCTTTTGCAATCACGTGCTGGGCTCCACCATCATTGAGGATTGGGATATTCATGGAGCCTCCTTCTCCCATTAGTTGTTTAATGGTCCACCACCATTCACAACTGGATGTGGCAGGACTGCAGAGCTTTGATCAGATCCGTTGATTGTGGGATCACTTAGCTCTCTCTATAGCATGCTGCTTCTGTGTTTTAGCATGCATGTAGTCCTGTGTTGCCGCTTCCCCAGGTTGACACCTCATTTTTAGGTACGCCTGATGCTGGTCCTGGCATGCTCTTCTACACTCCTTATTGAACCAGGGTTGGGTCCCTGGCTTTATGATAATGGTAGAGTGAGGGATATGCCTGGCCATGAGGTTACAGATTGTGGTGGAATACAATTCTGCTGCTGCTGATGGCCCACAGCGCCTCATGGATGCCCAGTTTTGAGCTGCTAGATCTGTTCTGAATCTATGCCATTTAGCACGGTCGTAGTGCCACACAATGGGGGGTATCCTCAGTTTGAAGACGGGTCTTCGTCTCCACAATGACTGTGCAGTGGTCACTATTACCAATACTGTTGTGGACAGAAGCATCTGTCGCAGACCCAGACTGGCAGCTATGTCCTTCAGGACTCGGCCAGCAGTGGTGTTACTGAGCCACTCTTGGTGATGGACATTGAAGTCCCCCACCCAGAGTACATTCAGTGCCCTTGCTACTCTCAGTGCTTCTTCCAAGTGGTGTTCAACATGGAGAAGTACTGATTCATCAGCTGAGAGAGGGCAGTAGGTGATAATCAGCAGGAGGTTTCCTTGCCCATGCTTGACCTGAAGCCATGAGAATTCATGGGGTCCGGAATCAATGTTGAGGGTTCCCAGGGCCACTCCTTCCCGACTGTAGACTACTGTGCCACCACCCCTGGTGGGTCTGTCCTGCCGGTGGGACAGGACATACCCAGGGATGGTGATGGATGAGTCTGAGACATTGGCTGAAAGGTATGATTCTGTGAGTATGACTGTCATAAGTCCCCAGATGTTGGTGAGGAGGACTTTGCAGGGTTATCTGTGCCGTTGCCGTGTCTATAGCTGGTGCCGAGGTCGATGCCGGGTGGTCCGTCCAGTTTCATTCTTCTTATTGTTTTTCATAGCAGTTTGTTACAACTGAGTTGTTTGCTTGGCCATTTCAGAGGGCATTAAGAGTCAACCACATTGCTGTGGGTCTGGAGTCACATGTAGGCCAGACCAGGTAAGGATGGCAGATTTCCTTCCCTAAAGGACATTCGTGTACCAGATGGGTATTTACGACAATCTGGTAGTTTTATGATTACCATTACTGATACTAGCTTTTTATTCCAGATTTATTTAATTGACTGAATTTAAATTTCCCAGCTGTCATGGTGGGATTTGAACTCATGTCCCTGGATCATTAGTCCAGGCCTTTGGATTACTAGCCCAGTGACATTACCACTTTGCTACCGTTCCTGTTGAGTCTGTGTTTCCAAATGTAGTTATGCTGAATAACTGGACACAGACTACAGAAATAATTAAACAGGTCTTTAGTAATTGAGGGTCAGGGCTGAACTGGAATACACTTTGCTCCACAGGGTTTATATACCGGTGTGGTCACCACCGGTACTACAATGTACAGGAGCCATCAAAAAGTAGTCCATCACCTTAAGGTATCCTCTTAAGGTGGTACAGGTTACATACACTACAATTCCTCCCCTTTTAGCTTAACAGTGTACACCCCAATTTAAACATTACATGGATAACATATATACAACTTTCACACAAAACTGTTCAAAGATTCAGTCTCTGAGGAGGCCTCCTGATCCGGGCCGGATAATGCCTTTCAGGGGTCTCTGGTTCTCGTTGCTGGGGTGACTCATCCATTTGATCTCCTATGGATTGAACATCATCATGTACGTTCGAGTCTGAGGTAGATGCTACAGGCTCAATAACTTCTTCAACTGGTGTCTCTGCCGTAGACATGGGGTCGACCCTTGTTCTCGATTCCACAAGTTGGTCAGCATGACGTCGTATTACGTTCTCTCCAACGTCTACCGTGTACATCAAGGGTCCTTGTCGGGCACGAATTGTTCCGGATTGCCAATTATCATTCCTATAGTCCCTGGCCAACACTGGTTGTCCTATTTCGAAACTCCGAGTAGCCTTGTTATTTACGTGCTGGAATTGCTTGTTTTCGACTTCCCTACGCACATTGGGTTTTAACAAATCCAACCGGGACCGCAACCTCCTGTTATAGAACATTATGGCAGGGCTTTGATTTGTCACTGCATGTGTGGCGTTTCGATATGCCATCAGGAAATTGTCCACCTTGTGTTGTAGTGGAATATGGTCTTCGCTCATGGCCTTTATCGCCTTTTTGAACGTTTGTACAAATCTCTCGGCCAACCCATTTGTAGCCGGATGATATGGGGCAGATGTATAGTGTTTCACCCCATTCTTTTTCATGAATTTCTGGAATTCTTCTGACACGAACTGTGGTCCGTTGTCTGAACATATTTGTTCCGGCAACCCATTCCTTGCAAATATGGTTCTTAGAACTGCGATCGTCTTTTCAGAGGTAGTGGTCGACATCTTAATCACTTCTGGCCATTTAGAATGTGCGTCTACTGCTATCAAAAACATGGAATCCATGAATGGACCTGCAAAGTCGATATGCACACGTTGCCATGGGGTTGAAGGCCATTCCCACGGATGCAGCGGTGCAATTGGAGGTGCGTTTTGAACTTTTTGGCACCCTGAGCAGCTTTTAGTCAGATCCTCTATTTGTTTGTCGATACCTGGCCACCACACATAAGCCCTAGCAAGGCTTTTCATCTTGACTCCCCCCAGATGACCTTCATGCAATTCCTTCAGAACTCTCTCCCTTAATTTAGGAGGAATAATCACCCTTGTTCCATACATCAATGTTCCTTGACAGACGGACAGCTGTTCTCGTCTGGCTGAGAATGCTGGTAACAGTGGGTCGCCATGTGCTGGCCATCCCTTCACTGTCAAATCGTAGACCCGAGACAGTGTCGGGTCATTTCGGGTCTCTCTCTCAATACCCGCATTGGTGACTGGTAAGCATTCGATGATGGTCGAGTGAAATATCTCGACAGGGTCAACTGCCGGTGCCTCTTCCGCTGTAGGTAGTGGCAGGCGCGACAGCCCATCAGCATTACCATGTTGCTTTGTACCTTTGAATTCGATATCATATTGATGTGCCCCTAGGAAAAGGGACCATCTCTGAAGCCTCTGCGCCGTCATAACCAGAACACCCTTCTTAGGGTTAAAAATGGAAACCAACGGCTGGTGATCTGTCAGCAGCGTAAACTTTTGGCCTTGCAGGTAATGGTTAAATTTCTTAACTCCCCACACGAGGCTGAGAGCCTCCCTATCTATCTGAGCATAGTTGCGCTCTGTGGAGGTCAATGATCTGGATGCGAACGCGACTGGCCTTTCCAAGCCATTTGGAAACTTATGTGAAAGCACTGCCCCGATACCATATGGAGAAGCATCACAAGCTAAGCGAATAGGCAACGTTGGGTTAAAGTGAGCCAACACTTCCTTAGAGGTGATCAGTGCCTTGCTTTTTTGAAAAGCCCGCTTACAATCATCGCTCCACTTCCATGGTATTCCCATTTGCAAAAGAGTGTTCAGCGGGTGTAACACCGTGGATAAATTTGGAAGAAACTTGTGGTAATAGTTAACCAACCCAAGGAACGACCTCAACTGGGATACATTTTCCGGAGCGGGAGCTTTCACAACAGCTTCGATCTTGTCAGGTGACTTATGGAGCCCCTCCTGGTCAATGACGTGGCCGCAGTACGAGATTCGCTTTTGAAAGAACTCACATTTCTGGCGATTAACTCTGAGCCCATATTCTTTCAATCTGGTGAGCACCTGCTCCAAATTCGCGAGGTGATCCTTATCATCATCTCCTGTAATCAGAATGACGTCCAGGTAGCATTGTGTGCCTGGAATTCCCTGCAATACCTGCTCCATGGCCCTTTGCCAAATCGCTGGAGCCGATGCCACTCCAAAAACCAGTCTATTATACCGATATAAGCCCTTATGTGTGTTGATCGTGAGATACTGGCGTGACGTTTCATCAACTTCTATCTGTAGGTACGCCTGCGCCAGGTCTATCTTGGTGAAGTGTTTCCCGCCAGACAGCGAAGCGAAGATATCTTCAATCCGCGGAAGCGGATATTGCACCGTGTGAAGAACCGGATTAACAGTGATCTTGAAATCGCCACAGATGCGAACCTTCCCAGGTTCCCCTGGCTTGTTGCTCAATGAACGCTTCATGACAGGAACAATGGGTGTGGCCCATTCGCTCCAGTCCACCTTTGACAGTACTCCTGAACATTCTAGCCCTTCCAGCTCTGCTTCCACAGCAGGTTGTATCGCATAAGGTACTGGTCTGGCTTTGAAAAATTTTGGGTTTGCATGTTCTTCAACCTTGATGTTTGCCGTAATTCCTTTCAGTGTTCCCAGTCCTTGTTGGAACACCTCCTTAGCATCGTCCAATATTTTGGACAGTCGTTTAGGTTTGACGTCGTCCTCTTTACAGGAATCTACAGTCAGTGCTTGTATGGAATGCCAGTCCACATTTATTCTCCGGATCCATTCCCATCCCAGTAGTGGCGGACCTCCATCAGGTAACACATACAAGTCCATTTCCTGACTTTCTTTACCATTGTCGACCACATTTACTTTTATCTTTCCGATGGGGTATACTATTTGCCCCGTGTATGTTTTCAATACAATCTCCGTATCCCTCAGGGGAATGTGCGAGAATAACCTTTTGTAATCTTGCTTATTCATGACCGTCAATGCCGATCCAGTGTCCAATTCCATCTTCACTTGGACTCCTGCTATCTGAAGCATGACCCAGATAGTTTGGTGGTCTGCTGTGTTACCCACATTATGTATTTTTAGACAACCCAGTTCCTTACTGCTGGAGTCTGAATCCATCTTCTGTTCATCCGAACTGTTCTCTGTCACCTTGTGTACTTTTTTGTACTTCTCCTGCGGCGACTTTTTGCTGCTGGTCTTCTTTCCTGACCGGCATACTCTCGCTATGTGACCAAGTTTGCCACATTGCCTGCATTCTTTATCTTTGAACCAGCACTGGTTCTGGTCATGCGTTGTCCTTCCGCAACGATAGGACTTTACTGCGCCCAATGCCATTTCATTGGTGCTGAATTCTAATGGCCTTTGCTGTATCTCTGCAGCGCCTCGTGCTGCTGCCTCGTGCGATGCTGCAATGCTGAAAGCTTTGTCCAGCGTAAGATCCTTTTCCTCTAGCAGTCGCTTCTGGGTTCCTTCCTTAGGAGCCCACACACAAACTTATCTCTCAGTGCGTCTGCTAGTCCTGTACCAAACTGACAGTACTTTGATAACTTGTGCAGTTCGATTAAGAATTCAGCGTTGCTTTCCTCTTTAAGTTGAATTCTTTTGTAGAATTTAAATCGTTCCGCTATCAGCAGCGGCGTGGGGTTTAAATGCTCTTGCAGGATAGTAACAATATCCACGAGACTCTTTCCTACCGGTTTATCTGGTGTTACAAGGTTCCTTAATAACCCGTACGTCTTCGCACCCATCGAGTTTAATAGGGTTAGTGCTTTCTTATCCTCTGGTACCTCATTCGTTGTACAGTAAACTTCGACGCGTTCCACATAAGTGGCCCAATCTTCCACATCGCTATCAAAAGCAGTGATGTTACCCGTTTTTGGCATCCTTGTTGAGTTTCCTTTCCTTCGGATATGATTATTATTTTTTTTTTTTTTTTTCAAAATGGTGGCTTCCCATGCTTGGCGGCTTTTCCCGCGCTTGTCTTCTTCCCCCGCCGACTCAAAATGGCGATTACCGCGCTGTTGCCGTTCTCGCCTCCCAGCGATCCTTTATTTTCCCCTACGCTGCTGCTCTTGTTCCCCGCCGCTCCCGCGGTCCTTGTGGACATAAACGCTTTTCTGGCTGCTGCGCGTCTCTGCCCCGATTGCAGTCTGACCCCTGACACCGGCTGCGGTTGTGTTCTCCGCCCTTTTCGTCATTTCCCTCCCCTTCTCTTACTGACAACTCGGCCGACTTCCCCCCCGTGCCGCTCGATCGGGCTTACCCGCCGCTGTCGTCGAAGGGATGTTCACTGATGTTTGACTTCGTGGCCAGAAACCAACCCGGGTTCCCGATTGCCTCCTGTGCTATGCAGTGCCCAGCAGGATGTTGAGGGTGGATGTCCTTGATCGACGCCCGTTTCAGAGGCGAAGCTTCCTTTGATGCAACTGCCGCTAGGTAAGATCAGACTCGTCGCCACTGTTGAGTCTGTGTTTCCAAATATAGTTATGCTGAATAACTGGACACAGACTACAGAAATAATTAAACAGGTCTTTAGTAATTGAGGGTCAGGGCTGAACTGGAATACACTTTGCTCCACAGGGTTTATATACCGGTGTGGTCACCACCGGTACTACAATGTACAGGAGCCATCAAAAAGTAGTCCATCACCTTAAGGTATCCTCTTAAGGTGGTACAGGTTACATACACTACAGTTCCTGTAATAACACATTTATATTTCTGATTAACATTTCCTCAGTATTTTACATTACAAAATTAATAATGTTTGAATTTTCCTTCAAAAGATAGTGATAAGCCTATTTGATCTTCTGATGATTATGCCCTGTTGCATAAGTATACATAAATAATTACAGGCTTGTGGCTTTGATTAGCTTTTATTATGAAATCTTTTAAAGTAAACTTCAAATACTCAATGCTCTGAATTAATTTCAACCTATCAATCAATGGTAGCAATATATGTGATTACAATAAGTAGTTTCTGAATTAGATTATTAAATGCAACGCTCAGTATGGCAATATTCTAATGAATTTTCAGTGTTTTGTGAATCATCCACCACTGATGAAAAACTACTTTGGTTTGTTCTTTCCATAAAGGAGCTTTGTTTGACATCTTTTGAACATGAATTAACAGTTCCATGAGTGTTTTCACAGAAAAAATGGTGGCAAATTTCTTGACCTTTGCTCCATTTCCCAAGCACAAACATCAGGAAAAAGGGGTGGAGACCACTTTCATCAGGTCGGAGCAGAGTTGGGCCTGCAACTATTGTAGACCTCTGAAGACCAGAGGATGCTGGGCACATTGAGGGGGTCAGGAAATTCGGTTGCAGTATTTTGCTACAATACTGAGATACATCTCCTGGCAAATTGTTGAAGGAGCAGCACTGATGACAATGGGATAGATTTTTGTCTGGGCCCATTTTCGGGATCAATCAGCGCATGCCCAAACTGAAAGGCCAGAGGATCAATGGAAATTGGTCCGCGAGCATCGTCAGCATACTCCCGCTGCACAAGCTGCTAGGCAGGTCGCCTGAGCATAGGGATCAATGTTGGACCGCCTGCCTTGCTGGAAGTGGCCCTCGGATAAGTCCCAGGAGAGGGGGGTATTGTATTGGCCTGGGACATCTAAAAAAAAACTCACGAATTTAGCAGTGGGTCCAACGCCTCTGCAGTTTTGGTGCAGGCTGTCCTATTGCTATATTGGTATGATTTGTGCTCATTTTACACCCAAAAAGCAGGCTTAAAAGATACCAATTAATACCCCTATCGCTATACAGTTTTCCCTTTACAAAGATAAAACTTTGATTTGACTTGACAAGAACTAGCTATTCCATTCACTGCGAGTAGAGTTTTACAAGTTGAAGAGAACAAGATACCAGTGTAGGGTTTGGCCGGTGCCAACATCAGTGGGTGCATGGGCCTGAAGGATTTTTGGACTTTTAAAATGGATATGTACCCTTTAAAATGAAGACGCACATGGGCTGCATTCCATAATGGAGTTTGGAATTCTCCACTTTTAAAAAAAAAGGACTGAGTTTTGGTTTCTGTGAAGATAGCAGGAACTGTCTGTCTTTTGGGTTGCCATGGGACCAGTCTCAATGCGGACGTCATGAAAGGCAGGGGCCTTTCCATATTCAAACTTGTGTGATTTGTGGAAAAACACCTTTTGTCCATGGAGCTGGGATGTCTGGATGGACAATGACGTTTGCAGGCCAAAAGTAACACCTCTGGACTTTCTCAATGAAGGAGCAGTCAAGAACTTAACAAACAGTTAGCCCTTCGAGAACTGCTCATCTACAGTAATGGCCTACCATTGTTTTCATCAAGATGACCAATCCAGGACAGAGACGTCACCAGGAAGTCCAACTAGAGCCTCTGCGACCATGGTAACCAGGAATCGCCCAGCCAGTTTTGTGTATTATACGGGGTATAAATATGCTGAACTTTGGGGATTTGCGCTTGTTTTTTTCTCTACCATCTGGAACGGGGTTCTCCATGTAGCTACATGTCTGTCAACTCTCCAGGAACGCCCGAAGTGAGTGCCTCGCCGTACCGCCTGAACATAACTCTCTAGGCCTCATCGCATGCCTCTGTTAGGCACGGTTTTGTCTCTGGAGTCGAACGGACCCGGGACTGCGTGAATCAACGACAAGGGCTGGTAATTATATCCAGCATACACTTCTAGAAATCCCCAGGACCGCCCCCATGTTTGGCTGCTGAGGAACTGCAAGCGTCCAAGACGCAGGCTAACACGTGTGTGTGTGAGGAGACTTCCAAGTGTGGGTTCTGACTAAACCAGGAGAGGGCTTTAGTTAGAAGGGTTTTTCCATTATCTAGGCTTAGATTCTGGGAAGGGGGTTGGTTCGGCGTAACTGAGAGGCTGGGTATTTTAGTCTAAGATTATAAGTTGGTGTCCACGGTCACCTACTCATTATGCCGTAAGCGAAAGGAGTAGGGGTTGTCATTTTGTGATTGTAATAAAAGGAATCGATCTTTGACCAACCTGAACCGTTTCGTTTCGTCTGAGTCAATTATAATCTATCCATAGTAACTCCTTGGGTCCGAACTTGGGGGTTGTGGGGCTTGTAGTTCGCGGTATAATTCGGAAGACCAACCGGGTGGCATCTGGTCACGGCCGGTTTACACAGTAATCCCGCTGGGGACGCTGCGCATCGGGCATAGGAGAAGACCTATTTGGCCTTGGTTTCTCTCTCTGTGTGGGATTACCCGCTAATCGACGGGCCAGGCAGGGATTATTGACAAAAGCTCCTGCCGTCCAAGGGAAACAACCTAAACTGGGGAGTTTTTAATGCACGGGTCAACTCAAGGGAGAGTCATAGCAACACGGGGCACGCAAAAACACCCTACACCAATACCGAGGTTTATTTAAGAGGCAGCATAAACAATTAATATTTTCTTATGTGAAGCTAGTTTCAACTTGCTGCAGTGACCTAGATATCTGTGGCAGTGAGTGCCTAAAATGGTACTTGCAGACTTAACTTCTAAACATGGTTGACCACTCCATCCTTCTCCATCGCCTCTCCACCATCGTCCAGCTGGGTGGGATTGCACTCGCCTGGTTCCATTCTTATCTATCTAATTGCAGCCAGAGAATCACCTGCAATGGCTTCTCTTCCCACTCCCACATCGTTACCTCTGGTGTCCCCCAAGGATCTATCCTTGGCCCCCTCCTATTTCCCATCTACATGCTGCCCCTTGGCGACATCATCCGAAAACACAGCGTCTGTTTCCACATGTACGCTGATGACACCCAGATCTACCTCACCACCACTTCTCTCAACCCCCCACGGTCTCTAAATTGTCAGACTGCTTGTCCGACATCCAGTTCTGGATGAGCAGAAATTTTCCCCAATTAAATATTGGGAAGACCGAAGCCAGTGTTTTCGGTCCCCGCCACAAACTCCATTCCCCAGCCGCTGACTCCATCCCTCTCTCTAACATCTGTCTGAGGCTGAACCACACTGTTCACAACCTTGGTGTCATATTTGACCCTGAAATGAGCTTCCGATCACATATCCGTGGCATAATAATTCCACCTATTTCCACCTCCATAACATCGCCTGCCTCCACCCTTGCCTCAGCTCATCTGCTGCTGAAACCCTCATCCATGCCTTTGTTACCTCTAGACTTGACTATTCCAACGCACTCCTGGCTGGAATCCCACATTCTACCCTACGTAAACTTGAGGTCATCCAAAACTCGGCTGCCCGTGTCCTACCTCGCACCAAGTCCCGTTCACCCATCACCCCTGTGCTCACTGACCTACATTGGCTCCTGGTTAAGCAATGCCTCGATTTCAAAATTCCAATCCTTGTTTTCAAATCCATCCATGGCTTTGCCACTCCCTATCTCTGTAATCTCCTCCAGCCCCACAACCACCCCCCCTCCCCCGAGATATCTGCGCTCCTCTAATTCTGCCCTCTTAAGCTTCGCTGATTATAATCGCTCAACTTTTGGTGGCCGTGCCTTCTGTTGCCTAGGCCCTAAGCTCTGGAATTCCCTGTCTAAACCTCTCCACCTCTCTAACTCTTTTTCCTCCTTTAAGACACTCCTTAAAGCCTACCACTTTTGAGCTTTTGGTCACTTGCCCCAATTTCTCCTTATATGGCTTGGTGTCAATTTTTTTTGTCTTTTAACACTCCTGTGAAGTGCCTTGGGATATTTTACTATGTTAAAGGCGCTATATAAATACAAGTTGTTGTTGTTGATGGGATTGCTCAGTAGGTGCCTCGGGCATGTGCCTGAAACTGGCCGTGATGCTGCAGTTAGTTTTTTAGGCGCACAGCCGGAGGTTGCCACTTAAAAGATAAGTTTCAAGCTTTTCACTTACCTTATTGTAGAGCCGAGAGGAGTGCTCCGGCATCGGCTTGTACTCCTCCCGCTTGCCTCCTCCCGGACTCTCCTGAGGCCCTCGTCCATCATCTAAATTCGCTGATCTTGCTGCCACCCCCGTGACCAGTAACTTGTCCCTGGAGCTGCAGCTGGTGTCTGCAACCCGCCAGTACTATCTTACTGAGGCTGGTGGATCAATTTGCCATTGCCCTGCCGCCAAACTCATTAAGCCTGTGCAGCGTGCCCTGCACAGGGATCATGCCCCGATTCGGGCTCGATCCAATTTTTAGGCCAGCAGTTCTGTATGGTTATTAGTCATTCTAATGTGTTTAGGGACGCAAAGACAATTTACAATCAGTTTAATGAGTGGAGAAGATGGAAGGAAGGTAATGAAAAGCTGACCCCTGGTGGTGGATGCAGTGGGCTACATATCAAGGTAAATGAGGTCAACCTTAATGCGTAAAAGCATTTCATTTTATTTTTCCATGGAATAACAACAAATGACAGATTCTGTAAATAAAAGAACATACAAACGTTTAATGAATAAGTTATTACAAAACAATGTAACTTTAAATGCAGGACACATTTGTAAAAACTGGTCCTTGTAAGTGATTCTTTTAGTTTGCTCAATTAAAGCAAATAAGGTGTCCGCAGCACGTGTGAGTGTTTCTAAACCTGAAGAATTTAGATATAAGTAGTTCTACATATCCAAAACATAGGCAATGTATGTGCAGCTAAGGACAGACTCAAATCTATGTACAAACTATATTTATTCAGATCACTGCTTCAGAGGCTTGTCTTACTTTGCTGCTGAACATGTGATCATTGATGTTGAGCCTTCTGTTTTTAGGTCACCAGATTTCCTTGTGACAGCGATCGTGTCATTTCTGTATTTACAAAGTATGTTTTCAGCTCTCCTTTCCCTTTGACATTTATTATTCCCCTGCATGTGCAGTTGTAGCCAAGTGTTTGTAAAATGTTACTGGTTTCTTCTGTGATCTAGGAAAAGTTAAAAATGAACAAGAAAAAAAGACTCGTTACGACAGTAATTTATCCTGCACATTGTGTTCTTATGAAGTTTGAATCTCTAACCTAGTGTTGTAAAATATTGCAACAAAATAGCATTTTGATATTTGGATCTGGGTCTTCCTTCTAATTACAGCCCATTTTCAGGTGGTTTTGAGGCACTGAAAAGAGTAAAATGGGATGGTAAGGTCAACCACCTCTATTCACACAAAAGAATTGTATCAAAATTGACCTCCCAAAACTCTGCCTTTCATCTTTAACACCTGCCTAGAGCCCACTCACCACAATTAAATGGTGGTGTGACCAACATACCTGCTCCATTTCCTTCAATTACTGCGACAAATCTGCCTCAAATAAAAGCGTGCGAGCACTAACAGCTGTATCCTTGAGTGTGATACTGCATTCAGGGGGCCATTATGTTTGCTGAAGCTGCATATCGATCTTAGCTGTTTGATACTCTGAAGGTTCTGTCAACACTCTTCCTGTCACACTGAGAATATGGATTTCCCAATGGGAATCCCTTTATTCTTAAGTTTTGAAGAGGATGCGGATATGGAAGAGGCAATTAGAGTGAGGCATTGCAGAAGACATTTGTTCCCTACATGTAGCTACCCACTCATCGGGGTTTACAGACCTAGTTTTCTCAGCATGTCACTTCCTCAGAAGGTTGTGCTTCCTCTCAGAGGCAACTGAAGACCTGTTGCCCACTTCCACCAGAGGAACAGCATTGTCTGTAGCAGTCAAAATCACTACTGTCTTGAATTTCTTTGCTACCGGATCCTTGCAGGAAGCATTTGGTGACTTTTGTCACATTGGCCACGCAGCATCTCAACTCTCATGCTCTTTTCAGCAGGCCACCCAGTTTATTTCCTTGTCAATGAAACTAGCTAAACAGAGAGCTATCCAATTCAACAGACCGACAGGGTTCCCACAGGTGTAAGGAGCACTTTCTGAATGCACGTGGTACTCAAAGCTCAATATGTGAACCATCCTCAATTTCAAAAACATGAAGGTCTTTCATTTGATTAATACACAGCTAGAGTGTGCTGCCAGTGACCTTATCCTACATTTGTTCGCTCACATGGTGGGAGATATTGAGGCCCTAGAGTAAGTTCAGAGGAGGGTCATTAGATTAATACCTAGTTTCAAAATCCCTACCTATCAAAATTAGAACATAAGAACTTAAGAAATAGGAGCTGGAGAGTCTAGAACTAGGGGGCATAGTCTCAGGATAAGGGGTCGACCATTTAAGACTGAGATGAGGAGGAATTTCTTCACTCAGAGTGTTGTGAATCTTTTGAATTCTCTATCCCAAAGGCCTGTGGATACTGAATTGTTGAGTATATTCAAGGCTGAGATTGATAGATTTTTGGTCTCTAGGGGAATCAAAGGATGTGGAGATCAGGCGGAAAAGTGGAGTTGAGGTTGAAGATCTACCATGATCTTATTGAATGGCGGAGCAGGCTCGAGGGGCTCTTTGGCCTACTCCTGCTCCTAATTCTTATGGTTGCTCCCTATTCATAGCTCTTTTGTACACTAAGACCCTGAGATTTAGGCCCCTACGCTCCTCAGACAAAGACGGTAATTTTGCCTCCCTCTCCTGGATTTCTCGGCACTCTTCCACTCCCAGGTCCTCCTGCTCACAAATGTTATACCCAGTGAAAACACTTCTGACTCACTGGCCCTGATATTAATGGAAAGGCAGCTTCTGAGCTGGACTGGGGTAAGCGGTGCAGGGGAGAGTTGGAATTGCATGGGCAAAACCCGTAAGTCAGGTCAGTGCATTGGATTCTTCGATTTCAGCTTGATTGAGGGAATACATTTGGCTTCTGGGTTTTGCGTCTGCAAGCTGCGCAGTGGGCATCTTACGCACCCGCATGACGCGCTCTTAACTCTATTTAAAGGGACAATGTAGAAATAGAATTTGGAGGAGTTAGGAGGTGTTCATGATTGATGGTGCACAGAGAGCATGGGTAGCACCCAGATTTAATGATGCATCCTTGGAATTACTTCTGGGTGCAGTCAGAAGCAGGGGGGAGATACTTTTCCCTAGCAATGGGAGAAAGAAACCTGTGGCTCTCTACAAGAAGGCGTGGTTGGAGCTAGCTGTGGAGGTGAGCAGCAGAAGTGTTATGTCCTGGTCTTGGATGCATTGCAGGAAGTGATTTAATGACCAAACTAGTTCAGGAAGAAGTGAGCACATTTTCTGATTCACCTACATCATGTGGTTTAACCTCCCCCACCATTTTACTCTGTCTTGCCAAGCATACTCTATCACATCACTCCTCCCCAATGTTCCCTATAAACTGTGCGGCTGTCTGGAGGTCCTGCGCGGCCAGCTCACTGGCTTTTGAATGGAAAAACCGCGCAAGCGCGGAAATTTGAATGGGCCGCGCAGCCCGTTAAAGGGACTATGCACCCCCCAAAAATGAAAGGGAATATTGCTCCTCACACTCACTCAAATCTCAGCAGCACCCAGCCTTCACTTTCTATACACTTCAACACTTCCCCATTTATCCATCTACCATTGCCACTCACCCTAATCCTTATGCAATGTGATGCATCTACCTCATAGTCACCCTCACTGAATGCACTTTGTAGGAGAAGAGAGCACAAAACACGAGGGAGAGGACTGGAGGTGTGCTGCCACAAATAGTTGGTTGGGTTTTCACCTGGTGGTTCACTACTCACAAGTGAGCATGAGCAAACACTGGTGCCAGGGATAGCTGTGGTAAGTCCGCTTCGGGGGCAAAATCCTCTCCAAGCTCTGCTCAGCTGGACACCGATGTTGAACCTCAGGGGCTATCATTGAGAAGGAGAATGCCAGAGGTACAGCAGTAACTTTGCGAGATGCTGGCAGGTGTGCCAAGCACACACTCCACAATAGCGGAGAGGATTGAGGAGTCTAACTCGATCACTAGTGGATTGGTGGCGTAGAGAATTGCGAGAATGTCTGCCCTGGAGTGAATGGCTGCCTCCATGGAGCTTCAAGCACAGCGATCAAATGAGTCCATGCAGGCCATGACCACGGCCGTGCAGATTTTGGATGGCAACATTTCTACCGCCTTAAACAGGATAACAGATACCTTATCTGTGGCCTTACAATTTGTCACTAATCTTCGCCAAGCTGGTCTGCAGCAGAGTGGTAGGAGTGATGTGGCACTGGCCCATGGCGAAAATATTAAGGGCAACAGATAGGGTAGAGAGAAACTATTTCCACTGGTTGGGGATTCTAAGACTAGGGGGCATAGTCTAAAAATTAGAGCCAGACCTTTCAGGAGTGAAATTAGGAAACACTTCTACACACACAGGGTGGTAGAAGTTTGGAACTCTCTTCCGCAAATGGCATTTGATGCAAGATCAATTGTTAATTTTCAATCTGAGATTGATAGCTTTCTGTTAACCAAAGGTATTAAGGGATATGGGCCAAAGGTGGGATATGGAGTTAGGTCGCAGATCAGTCATGATCTTATTGAATGGCAGAACAGGCTCAAGGGGCTGAAAGGCCTACTCCAGTTCCTATGTTCCTATGAAAGGGGACATGGAAGTTGGAACTCCACTCAAAGCCCTCCCACTTCTCACCTGTTGCCTCCGCCCCCCCCACCCCGCACCCCCCACCCCCAGCCAGTAGCCGACATCCTGCCTCGTCTCCCGATGGCAGAGTCTTCCCCTGCACAGGTGCAGGTGGAGCAGTCTTTGGCAGGGTCCTTAGGGGCTCCAAACCCCAGAGGACGTAGGCTGAAAGCATTTCAGCAGTCAGGGGAGGGATCTGAGCTGCCTGTCACTATCTCTGCTGAAGGCACAAGGGATGAACCAAGTAGAAACAGCAGAAAGCATAAGAGAAAGCTATTGTAATTGACCAATGGTATGCACATGGGTGTTTGGCAAAATGTTATACTGTTGTGTTTCCTTTTTGTATAACGACACATGAAATTTATTGATTAGCACCACTTCCACATCCTGCCCACCATTGTGTGCCGAGTGCCTGCCCACCTTGTGTCCCGAGTGTCAACTTGCCCTTTTCCCTTTTACTTGTTTCATGTTGAATGTCAATATATGACAGGACCAATTGGGTAGATGTGCAATGGGTGGATGTGTGGTTGAAGGACTGTTTAATGCAAAGGCGGAGTGGGGGGCAGTGGATTTGGTGGTGGTGGTGGGAGCGGGCCAGAGGATTTCATTTGTGATGGTTTCTTGTGTGAGTCACCACTAGCTGAACTGTTGAGCTATTGGGGCATCCCTTGCAGCAATGTACATGGCTGGTCTGTCGATGGGTGCCCCATCTTCATATTACTCCTCCTCCTCTTCAGTGTTCTCCTCATCCGAAGATAAATGATGAGTGCCTTCATCCTCTCAGCTGCACAATGTTGTGCAAGATGCAGCACATCACTATCATTCTGGATACCCTCGCTGGTGAGTATTGAAGGGCGCCTCCAGACCTGTCTTGGCACCTGAATGTCTCCAACATTCCAATGGATTGGTGGCCATGTGGCACTCGTTGTGGAGCTCCTGCGCCTTGTTGGTGGGGTTACTTATAGGTGTCATGAGCCAACTTTGAAGGGGGTATCCTTTGTCTCCTACGAGCCAGCCCTTAAGTCTGCTTCCTGGAATGAAAAGGTCTGGAATATTGGACTGCCATAGTATGAAAGCATCATGACAGCTCCCAGGCTATCAGGCACCCACCTGCATGAACCTCTGCTTGTGGTTGCACACCAGTTGCCCATTGATGGAATGCTATCCCTTGCAGTTGATGAAAACTTCTGGTTGCTGTGGTGGCACTCGGATTGTGTGTGCAATATATGGCACCCTGTACCTGTGGGACGCCAGCCAGAGAGGCGAATGCGAGTGTCCAGTCATTCTGGCTACTGTCATCACAGGAGAAGTTTACATAGCTCCCAGCCCCAACAAACAATCCATCAGTGATCTGCCTTATGCATCTATGTGCAGTGGACTGCGAGACTCTCCGGTAGCACTCTGGAAGGAAGCAGAGGCAAAATAATTGAGGGCGATGGTGACTTTCACAGCCACTTGTAATGCGTATCTGCCAGGACCAGCAGGTCTTCTTCTAGGAGGCTACAGATGTCTGTGACCACTTGACGTGATAGCCTCAACCTGCGGAAGCACTGCTCTTCTGAGAAGTCAAGGAAGCTGAGACTTTTTCTGTAAACCCTGTAATGTGGGCAGTGCCTCCTACGACCTTGGCCCCGCTCCTGTGCACCTCTCTCTCCTGTGCACCTCTCTCTCCGGTGCACCTCTCTCTCCTGTGCACCTCTCCCTCCTGTGCACCTCTCTCTCCGGTGCACCTCTCTCTCCTGTGCACCTCTCTCTCCGGTGCACCTCTCTCTCCTGTGCACCTCTCCCTCCTGTGCACCTCTCTCTCCGGTGCACCTCTCTCTCCTGTGCACCTCTCCCTCCTGTGCACCTCTCTCTCCTGTGCACCTCTCTCTCCTGTGCACCTCTCTCTCCGGTGCACCTCTCTCTCCTGTGCACCTCTCCCTCCTGTGCACCTCTCCCTCCTGTGCACCTCTCTCTCCGGTGCACCTCTCCCTCCTGTGCACCTCTCTCTCCTGTGCACCTCTCTCTCCTGTGCACCTCTCCCTCCTGTGCACCTCCCTCTCCTGTGCACCTCCCTCTCCTGTGCACCTCTCCCTCCTGTGCACCTCTCTCTCCTGTGCACCTCTCTCTCCTGTGCACCTCTCCCTCCTGTGCACCTCCCTCTCCTGTGCACCTCCCTCTCCTGTGCACCTCTCCCTCCTGTGCACCTCCCTCTCCTGTGCACCTCCCTCTCCTGTGCACCTCCCTCTCCTGTGCACCTCTTCCTCCTGTGCACCTCTCTCTCCTGTGCACCTCCCTCTCCTGTGCACCTCTCCCTCCTGTGCACCTCTCTCTCCTGTGCACCTCTCTCTCCTGTGCACCTCTCTCTCCTGTGCACCTCTCCCTCCTGTGCACCTCTCCCTCCTGTGCACCTCTCTCTCCTGTGCATCTCTCCCTCCTGTGCACCTCTCCCTCCTGTGCACCTCTCCCTCCTGTGCATCTCTCCCTCCTGTGCACCTCTCTCTCCTGTGCACCTCTCCCTCCTGTGCACCTCTCTCTCCTGTGCACCTCTCCCTCCTGTGCACCTCTCCCTCCTGTGCACCTCTCCCTCCTGTGCATCTCTCCCTCCTGTGCACCTCTCTCTCCTGTGCATCTCTCCCTCCTGTGCACCTCTCCCTCCTGTGCACCTCTCCCTCCTGTGCACCTCTCTCTCCTGTGCATCTCTCTCTCCTGTGCACCTCTCCCTCCTGTGCACCTCTCCCTCCTGTGCACCTCTCCCTCCTGTGCAACCTCTCCCTCCTGTGCACCTCTCCCTCCTGTGCACCTCTCCCTCCTGTGCATCTCTCCCTCCTGTGCACCTCTCCCTCCTGTGCACCTCTCCCTCCTGTGCACCTCTCCCTCCTGTACACCTGCTGATCCCACCACAGCACGTCGTCGGTGCTGTGGATGGTGATGGTCTTCCTCTTCTGTCAAAAACATCCAAGGCGTCTCCCATTTTGCTGGTGTCTGGTTGAAAGCCTCCAAAGTTCTCCAATGCCTATATGGTGACAAGAACTCTCTGCTAAACATTTGCCAAAGAGAACTGACAAAGCAGCTGTAAGAAATGAGCCTTTATTAAGTTTGAGCTATTTGAAGTTGATAGACCCCCGTGAAGTGTACCTTCAAATCGTCTCCTTTTTACTGATCAGTTTCCCGAGACCCATGCTGGAGGTGTTAAATCTGAAGGAAAGTTAAATTCCTGTGAAAAGGCCCTCATTTGCATCCAATTAGCACCTTAAATTATGTCTTCATTGTCCACCCGCCTGCGTTAATGATCACGTCAGCTTCGGCGAGCAGATTGTTCGCACGCAGCCAAATGTGCCTCAGTGAAACCCGAAAGTCGGCGCGTTGGAGCCAGGTTGCGGTCGCGACTCTTTTCTCGCCAAATTTAACTACACACAATGCACTAACCCACTCATTCTAGCCTGTTAAAATTCCCCCCACTATTTGCTCCTGACTGGATATGTTTGGATTGGTGCTGGAGTAGGTGAGATGTCATGATGGAGTTAGTGCGAGGAGCTCATATACTTATTTGTCACTAAGATTAAGGCTATCCGTTCAGCTGCCTCTGCCACTTCCCTCCCTTCCCCTAGCCCACTGGGCCAAATATCCCCTAAGGTTCCTCCCACCGTAGCCCTGAACTTGCATTTTACTCCATTTTCTCCCCAAATTGCCTCATGCCTTCTTTAAGCTCATCTTGTCCATGAGATCCACCTTCGACCCTATTCCCACCAAACTGCTGACCACCTAATTTCCCTTCCTGACCCCATGTTAGCTAATACTGCTAACGGTTCCCTCTCCCCAGGTAATGTCCAACTCCCCTTCAAATTTGCCATCATCACCCCTTGCCTCAAAAAACCACCCTTGTCCCCTTGTTCTTGTAAACTACCGCCCCATCTCCAACTTCCCTTTCCACTCCAGTCATTGAACGTGTTGTCACCTCCCAATTCCGTGCTCACCTTTCACGCAACTCCATGTTTGAATCCCTCTAATCAGGTTTCCGCACTGGCACAGTACTGAAACAGCCCTTATCAAAGTCACAAATGACATCCTATGTGACTATGACCGTGGTAAACTATCCCTCCTCATCCTTCTTCACCTGTCTGCAGCCTTTGGCACAGTTGACCACACCATCCTCCTCCAATGCCTCTCCACCATCGTCCAGCTGGGTGGGACTGCCTTTGTCTGGTTCCATTCTTATTTATCCAGTCTTGGCCAGAGAATCACCTGCAATGGCTTCTCTTCCCACTCCTGCATTATTATCTCTGGAGTTCCCCAAAAATTTATCCTAACTCCCTCCAATTTCTCATCTACATGCTGCCCCTCGGTGACATCTTCTAAAACACAACATCAGGTTCCACATGTACGCTGATGACACCCAGCTCTACCTCTCAACCTCTACACTGTCTCTGATTTATCATATTGCTTGTCTGACATGAGCAGAAATTTCCTCCAGTTAAATATTGGGAAGACTGAAGCAATTGTCTCGGTCCCTGCCACAAACTCTGTTCCCTAGCTATTGATTTCATCCCTCTCTCTGGCAACTGTCTGAGGCTGAACCAGACCACTCACAATTTTGGTGTCATATTTGACCACAAGATGAGCTTCCAATCACATATCCGCTCCATCACCAAGACCACCTACTTCCACCTCCGCAACATCGCCCGACTCCGCCCATGCCACAATGCATCTGCTGCTGAAACCCTCATCCATGCCTTTGTTACCTCTAGACTTGACTATTCCAATGGTCTCCTGGCCGGCCTTCAATCTTCCACCCTACATAAATTTAAGCGTATCCTAACTCGCACAAAGTCCTGTTCACCCATCATCCCTGTGCTCGTTGACCTACATTGGTCCCAGTCTGGCAATTTTAAAATTATCATCCTTATTTTCAAATCCCTTCATGGCTTTGCCCCTCCTTATCTCTGTAACCTTCTCCAGCCCTACAACTCTCCGAGATCTCTGCGTTCCTCCAATTTTAGCCGCTTGAGCATCCCCGATTTTAATCGCTCCACCACTGGCAGCCTTGCCGTCAGCTGCGTGGGCCCTAAGCTGTGGAATTCCCTACATCTTGCTGTGTGCATCACACCACCCCCTCACTCTTCCTTGTCAAGCCTGCTCCATGACATCACTCCTTACACCCACTTACCTTGCACACGCACCCATTCTTCTCTTTTTATGCAATTCCTTACATCCCCATCTAACAATCCACCACTCCCACTCACCTTCATTTTATGCAATTTCATGCCTTTCCCTGACACACCCTCACCAAATGCACTGCAACCAACGGGTGAACACATGCCATTACACTCACTCGTAGGTCGGTTCTTTCACTCACTGCAGGAGAGAGAGCACAGAACACGAGGGAGCGGGCAAGGACTGGAATTAGGCCTCCAAACATTTCCCAGCTTACAAGTGCAGAGGAGGAGGTTCTCGAGATAAGTGGAGTTTCGGTGTCCCTGGCCATCAGAGATGGGGAGATGGGGACCTCCCAGCTACCTGGTGACACAATTAAATATCAGTGACCCACATGTCATACAACACTCAGTCATGTTGATTTGATTTCAACAGTGAGTGAAATATGATCATCTTCCTAATGATAAGTTGCAACATTCTTACCTTGCCAGGATTAATTCATATTAATTTTTATCTCCCCCAGGGCCTTCATGCGCGCAGCAGAAGTCACTGGAGGTTGTGGAAAATGATTCCTCAAAGGAGCTGAATCCTCAGGACTCATGCAGACCATGCACCAGCTCAGACACTCACACCAGCTCAGATACTCGCACTTCGGTGGGACCAGATAGTAAGATAGTTTGGTTTTTACCTGGTGACTCAGTTCACAAGTGAACAACTGCGGACAGTGGAGACAGGGACAGCAGTGGAGGGTCTGCATCAGAGGGCGCAGCCTCCTCCAAACTCTGCTCTGCTGGACCCTGGGGGTCCATTGATAAAAAGAATCACTGAGCAGCAGCAGAGAATTTGCAATGCACTGACTGGCCTTCCAAGCACACTCACCGCGATTGTGGAGAGAATGGAGGAGTCCACCTCAAGTATGAGTGGGTTGATGTCACAGGGCATTGTGATGATATATTCTATGGATCGAGTGGCCAGCTCCATGGAGCATCAAATGCTCCAATCAAATGAGGCCATACACACCTTGACCACAGCTGCGCAGACTCTGGATGACAAAATATCTGCCATCTTAAATTCCTTAGCCTTGGCCTTACAGTGCCGCACTGATCTGTACCAAAGTGCTCTCCAGCACAATGGTAGCAGTAAACTGGGGCTGGGCCATGAGAGGGATGATGGCGAAAGGGAACATGGAAGTGGGGACTTCACTCAAAGCACTTCCACTTCTCACCTGTTGCCACGCCACCAAGCCACCCCCCCACCACCCCATTCAGTCAGTACCCGACATGTTGCCTCATCTCACGATGGCTGAGTCTCCCACTACACAGGTGCTGGCGGGCCTCTCACCGGCTCCAAAACCCAAAGGTTTTCGGTCACAAGCATCTCAGTAGTCAGAGCAGGGATCTGAGCAGTTTTCCTCTACCTCTGCTCAAGCCACAGGGGTTGCACCATGTAGAAGTGGAAGGGAAAGAAAGTGGAAAACTTTGTAGTTGCACAATGGTATGCACATGGGTGTATGATAAAATATAATGTTAAGTTTCTGTTGTTTAGTTAAACCACATAAATGTTATTCTATTGCACCACTTTCCCGTGTTGCCCATTTTTGGTTGCTGGGTGGCAAATAGTCATTTAACTTGTTTGATGATGAATGGGAGACCTGAACTGATGGGGACCAATGCGGGGTATGTGCAAGGAGGCTAAAAAGTTGAGGGCAGTGGTAACTTTGACAGCCACTGGTTAACGCTCAGCTAACAGGTCCAGCAGGCAGCAGGTCTTCTTCTAGGATGCTGCCAGGCGTGTGCCACCACTTGACACGACAATCTGAGCCTCCTGAAACACTGCTGTTCGGACATGTCAATGAAACTCAGCCTCTGCCTGTACAACCTGTGTCGCAGGTACTGCCTTCTGGGAGATTTCTGCTACTGCCCTCTCTGCTGCTCCCCTCTCTGCTGTCCAGCTACAGGTCTCTCAAGTGCAGGCTGCTGCTGGTGCTGGTCATATTGTTCCTCATCTGAGACTCAATCTAAGACAGCCAAAGTGCTACCCATCCTGCTGTGATTCAGAAAACCTCCAAAGTGTAGAAAGTAAACTCTCAGCAAAAGTACTGTGAACAAACACTTTCCCACTAGCAGATAAGAAAGCAGCTGTGAGTACTGAGTATATATCGCAGTATTTCCACGAGTTTAATTCAGCCTCCTCAATTGCCTTTGTGTTCTTGCCTTGCGCCCACCGGCGAGTTTCAGGAAGCCCGAAAAACCTGTGGATGCGCTGTTAAATTAAAAAGTCAGTTGAAATAACGCTCCAATTGAATGACTAAAACATAGAAACATAGAAACATAGAAGATAGGAGCAGGAGTAGGCCATTCGGCCCTTCGAGCCTGCTCCGCAATTCAATGAGATCATGGCTGATCATCCAAATTCAATACCCTGTCCCTGCCTTCTCCCCATATCCCTTGATCCCTTTAGCCTTAAGAAATATATCCAACTCCTTCTTGAATATATTTAATGAACTGGCCTCCACCGCCCTCTGTGGCAGAGAATTCCACAGGTTCACCACTCTCTGGGTGAAGAAATTCCTCCTCATTTCAGTCCTAAATAGCTTACCCCTTATCCTTAGACTATGACCCCTGGTTCTGGACTCCCCGGCAATCAGAAACATCCTTCCTGCATCTAGTCTGTCCAGGCCTGACAGAATTTTATAGGTTTCGATGAGATCCCCTCTCAATCTTCTAAACTCCAGTGAGTATAAGCCCAATCGACACAATCTCTCCTCATACGTCATTCCTGCCATCCCAGGTATCAGCCTGGTGAATCTTCGCTGCACTCCTTCCATGGCAAGAACATCCTTCCTCAGATAAGGCGACCAAAACTGCACACAATACTCAAAGTGCGGTCTCACCAAGGCCCTGTACAACTGCAGCAAGACATCCTTGTTCCTGTACTCGAACCCTCTTGCTACGAAGGCCAACATACCATTTGCCTTCTTAACTGCCTGCTGCACCTGCATGCTTACCTTCAGCGACTGGTGCACAAGAACACCCAGTTCTCGTTGCACTTCCCCTTCCCCCAATCTATTGCCATTCAAAAAATAATCTGCCTTCCTGTTTTTGCCACCAAAGTGGATAACCTCACATTTATCCATATTATAGCACATTTGCCATGTTTCTGCCCAATCACCCAACCTGTCCAAATCGTACTGGAGTTTCACGACATCCTCCTCACAGCATACCCTCCCACCCAGCTTTGTGTCGTCTGCAAATTCGGAGATATTACATCCAATTCCCTCGTCCAGATCATTAATATATATTGTGAATAGCTGGTGTCATAGGACCGATCCCTGCGGTACCCCACAAGTCACTGCCTGCCACTCGGAAAATGACCCATTTATTCCAACTCTTTGCTTTCTGTCCGCCAACCAGTTCTCTATCCAAGTCAATACCTTGCCCCCAATCCCATGTGCCTTAATTTTGCATGCAAATCTCTTATGCGGGACCTTATCAAAAGCCTTCTGAAAGTCCAAATATACCACATCCACTGGTTCTCCCTTATCTATTTTACCAGTTACATCCTCAAAAAATTCCAGTAGATTAGTGAAGCATGATTTACCTTTTGTAAATCCATGTTGACTTTGTCCGATCCTGTCAAGTGCTCTGCTATTACATCTTTTATAATGGACTCTAGCATCTATTATTTCTAGGGTCACTTCCTTAAGTACCCTAGGATGTAGATTATCAGGCCCTGGGGATATATCGGCCGTCAGTCCCATCAATTTTCCTAACACCATTTCCCTACAAATACTGATTTCTTTCAGTTCCACCCTTTCATCAGACCCTATGTTCCCCGGCATCTCTGGGAGGTTATTTGTGTCCTCCTTTGTGAAGACAGAACCAAAATATGTATTTAGTTGGTTTGCCATTTCTTTGTTCCTCATTATAAATTCCCCTGATTCTGACTGCAAGGGACCTACGCTTGACTTCACCAATCTTTTTCTCTTCACACATCTATAAAAGCTTTTACAGTCAGTTTTTATGTTCCCTGCAAGCTTACTCTCATATTCTATTTTCCCTTTCTTAATTAATCCCTTTGTCCTCCTTTATTGAATCCTAAACTGCTCCCAATCCTCAGGATTATTGCTTTTTCTGGCCAATTTATATGTCCTCTCCTTGGATCTTATGCTATCCCTAACTTCCCTTGTTAGTCACAGTTGAGTCACCTTTTTTGTTTTATTTTTATGCCAAACTGGGATGAACAAATTCTGTGGTTCATCCATTCGGTCTTTGAATGTTTGCCATTGCCTATCCACCGTCAACCCTTTGAGTGACATTCTCCAATCAATCCTGCCCAACTCGCTCCTCAGACCATCATAGTTTCCATTATTTAAATTGAGGACCCTAGTCTCTGAGTCAACTACTTCATTTTCCATCTTAATGAAGAATTCAATCATATTATGATCGCTCCGACCCAAGGGGCCTCATACAACAAGATTGCTAATTAATCCTTTCTCGTTACATAATACCCAGTCTAAGATGGCCTGATCTCTGTTTGGTTCCTCGACATATTGGTCCAGGAAACCATCCCATAAACACTCCAGGAATTCCTCCTCCACAGTATTGTTACTAATTTGGTTAGCCCAATCTATATGTAGATTAAAGTCACCCATGATGACTGCTGTGCCCTTATTGCACGCTTCTTTAATTTCCCTTTTAATGCCATCCCCAACCTCCGCCTTACTGTTTGGAGGTCTATATACCACTCCCACTAATGTTTTCTTCCCCTTAGTATTTTTCAATTCTACCCATACAGATTCCACATCATCAGAGCTAATATCCTTCATTACAATTGTGTTAATCCCTTCTTTAACCAGTAATGCTACCCCACCTCCCTTTCCTTTTTGCCTATCTTTCCTGAATATCGAATATCCTTGCATGTTGAGTTCCCAGCCTTGGCCATCCTTGAGCCACGTTTCCGTAATCCCAACCAAATCATATTTGTTTACCTCTATTTGCGCAGCCAAGTCATCCACCTTATTCTGAATGCTCCTCGCATTAAGACACAAAGCCTTCAGGCTTGTTTTTTTAACGCTCTTAGACCTATTAGAATTATTATTTACTGTGGCCATGTTTGATTTAAACTGTTGATTTCTCTGACTGCCACTTTTGTTTTTTCCTTCCTCTCTTTTGCTTTTATCCTTGTTTCCCTTTCCTCTGTCTCCCTGCTCAGGTTCCCAACCCCCTGCCATTTTAGTTTAAACCCTCCCCCACAGCACTAGCAAACACTCCCCCTAGGACATTGGTTCCAGCCCTGCCCAGGTGCAGACCGTCCGGTTTGAACTGGTCCCATCTCCCCCAGAACCGGTTCCAATGTCCCAGGAATTTGAATCCCTCCCCCTTGCACCATTCCTCTAGCCACGTATTCATCTGAAATATCCTTCTATTTCTACTCTGACTAGCACATGGCACTGGTAGCAATCCTGAGATTACTACCTTTGAGGCCTATTTTTTAATTTACCTCCTAACTCCCTATATTCCGCTTTTAGGACCTCATCCCGCTTTTTACCTATATCGTTGGTGCCTATATGCACCACGACAACTGGCTGTTCTCCCTCCCCTTCCAAGATGTTCTGCAGCCGCTCTGAGACATCCTTGACCCTTGCACCAGGGAGGCAACACACCATCCTGGAGTCTCATTTGCGGCCGCAGAAATGCCTATCTATTCCCCTCACAATAGAATCCCCTATTACTATAGCTCTCCCACTCTTTTTCCTCCCGTGCTGTGCAGCAGAGCCACCCCTGGTGCCAGGAAGTTGGCTGCTGCTGCTTTCCTCTGATAAGCAATCCCCCCCAACAGCACTCAAAGTGGTGTATCTGTTTGAGAGGGGGATGTCCACAGGGGTCCCCTGCACTACCTGCCTGCGCCTAGTACTCCGCCTGTTGGTCACCCATTCCCTTTCTTCCTGTCCAACCTGTACTTGCGGTGTGTCCAACTCTGTAAACGTGCTATTCACGATGTCCTGAGCATCGCGAACGCTCCAGTATGCATCCAATCGCAGCTCCAGTGCCGCAATGCGGTCTGTCAGTAGCTGCAGCTGGATGCACTTCCTGCACATGTAGTTGTCAGGGACACAGGAAGTGTCCCTGAGTTCCCACATAGTGCAGGAGGAGCATACCACGTGGCCGGGTTGTCCTGCCATGACTTACCCTTTAATTAATTGAATTTAAATTAAATCAATCAATCCCACTAATTACACTACAGTTAAATGGTTTACCAACAGTCCCCGCTACACCAGAGAGACCTCAGTAACTATAAACCACGGAGTTAAAGTTTAAAAAAGAGAAATACTCACCAACCAATCACTTGCCTGCTTCCTGGTGACGTCACACTTTGATTACTTTTTACCTCTCTCTCCCACTGCTGAATTGGTATGCCTCGTTCACTGCCGCGGCTTTTAAACTGCCACCGCTCCTCGTTCCTCACCCAGGTCCATCGCTCTGGCCGGGCCTCGGTCGCTGCCGCCGCTTTTAAACTGCCGCCGCTTCTCGCTCCTCACCCAGGTCCATCACTCTGGTTGGGCCTCGTTCGCTGCCGCCGCTTTTAAACTGCCACCGCTCCTCGCTCCACACCCAGGTCCATCGCTCTGGTCGGGCCTTGTTCGCTGCCGCCGCTTTTAAACTGCCGCCGCTCCTCACTCCTCACCCAGGTCCGTCACTCTGGTCGGGTCTCGTTTGCTGCCGCCGCTTTTAAACTGCCACCGCTCCTCGCTCCACACCCAGGTCCGTCGCTCTGATCGGGCCTCGTTCGCTGCCGCCGCTTTTAAACTGCCGCCACTCCTCGCTCCTCACCCAGGTCCGTAGCATATGTTAATAGGCAACCCGCCTCCCCGAGGGGATTGCATGCAAGTAGCCTAACATGCTCAAGTTAAACGTGGAAGGCGGCGGGTTGGAGCCGGCTTCCCGACGCGCTTGCATTTTTGCTGGGTTTAAACCCCCACCTGCACCCAAGCCCACGCGCTCCTCCAGGTTAAAATTTACCTCATTGTTTCAGCAATGATGACCATACAGTAATATATGTCCAAGTAAAGATGCTGTGTGAATTGGAGGAAAATTTGAAGGTGATAATTTTCTCAAAATATTGCTGCTCTTGTCATTCTTGGTAGAAGAGGTGACAGGGCTTGGTGGTGCTGTTGAGGTATGCTTGGTGGGTTGTTGCAGTGCATTCTGTAGATGGTATATACTGCACCCAGTGTGCCAGAAATGGAAGGGATGGATACTGAGTCTAGTGGCAGAGGCACTGATCAACTGAACTGCTCTGTCCCGGGTGGTGTCAAGCTTATTGAGTGTTTCAGCTGCACCTATCCAGGTGAGTATTGCATCACACTCCTGACTTGAACCTTGTAGATGGTGGAGGGACTTTGAGGAGTCAGGAGGTGAGCCACTTGTCACAGAGTACCCAGCCTCTGCCATGCAGAAAGGAGGGAGAGAGAAAACGGGGAACTACAGACCAGTTAGTCTGACATCAGTAGTAGGGAAAATGCTAGAATCTATTATTAAGGACATAGTAACAGGGCACTTAGAAAATAATAATAGGATTGGGCAGAGTCAACACGGATTTATGAAAGGGAAATCGTGTTTGACGAATCTGTTGGGAGTTTTTTGAGGTTGTAACTAGCAGAATAGATAAGGGGGAACTAGTGGATTTTCAGAAGGCATTCGATAAGGTGCCACACAAGAGGTTATTAAACAAAATTAGGGCTCATGGGATTGGAGGTAATATACAAGCATGGATTGAGGATTGGTTAATGGACAGAAAACAGAGAGTAGGAATAAATGGGTCATTTTTGGGTTGGCAGGCTGTGACTAGTGGGGTACTGCAAGGATCAGTGCTTGGGCCTCAGCTATTCATAATCTACATCAATGATTTGGATGAGGGGACCAAATGTAAGATATCCAAGTTTGCTGATGATACACAGCTGGGTGGGAATGTAAGTTATGAGGAGGATGCAAGGAGGCTTCAAGGGGATATAGAAAGGTTAAGTGAGTGGCCAAGAACATGGCAAATTGAATATAATATGGAAAAATGTGAAGTTATCCACTTTGGTAGGAAAAATAGAAAAGCAGAGTATTTTTTAAATGGTGAGAGATTGGGAAATGTTGGTGCTCAGAGCGACCTGGGTGTCCTTGTACAAGAATCACTGAAAGTTAACATGCAGGTACAGCAAGCAATTAGGAAAGCAAAGGGTATGTTGGCCTTTATTACAAGAGGATTTGAGTATAAGAGTAAAGATGTCTTACTGCAATTATATAGGGCCCTGGTGAGACCACACCTGGTGTATTGTGTACAGTTTTGGTCTCCTTACCTAAGGAAGGATATACTTGCCATAGCGGGAGTGCAATGAAGGTTCACCAGACTGGTTCCTGGGTTGGGGGGATTGTCCTATGAGGACAGATTGCATAGACTAGGCCTATATTCTCTCGCGTTTAGAAGAATGAGAGGTGATTTCATTGAAACATACAAAATTCTTACAGGGCTTGACAGGGTAGATGCAGGGAGGATATTTCCCTTGGCTGGGGAGTCTAGAATAAGGGGTCGGCCAATATAGGACTGAAATGAGGAGAAATTTCTTCACGCAGAGGGTGGTGAATTTGTGGAATTCTCTACCCCAGAGGGCTGTGGAGGCTCAGTCGTTGAGTATATTCAAGACAGAGATCGATAGATTTTTGAATATTAAGGGAATCAAGGGATATGGGGATAGTTCAGGAAAATGGAGATGAGGTAGAAGATCAGCCACGATCTTATTGAATGGTGGAGCAGACTCGAAAGGCCAAATGGCCTACTCCTGTTCATATTTCTTATGTTCTTATGCTCATGTAGCCACATTGCTAATACAGCTGGCCCAGTTAAACTTCTGGTTAATGGTGATCTCCAAGATGTTGATGGTGGGGGCTTTGGCAATGGTGATGCTGTTGAAGGTTAGGGGGAGATGGTCGGTCTTTCTTTTGTTCAAGATGGTCATTACCTACCCATTATATACAAAATTTTCTCCTTCACGAATTAGACTCCTGGATGTGCTCTGACCCATCTGCAAGATCCATGACCAAACTGTGAATTAGGCTTGTGGCAAAAAGGGGAAACGATTGCAGGAAGGGATGGCTCAAATCTACACTGACCTATCACTGAATGACCTGCAGGGAAAGTTAGCCTCACAATGGACATGTCTCTTTGCCAAAGTATCTCACATGACAATCTGGATTAAACTGTTAGCGATGATTACACCTGGTACATGGTATTTGACTTTGTCTAGAATATCAAGGTGGCTGACATACTTTCAATTGCCACATATAGGTCTTTCAACCACCCTGAAGTCAGCTGTCTGTCAAAAAGTTGATGAGGAAACACTGAAATTTTAGATGGCTTAGTGATAACATTTTCCAGTAGTCTGTCAAATGGTAACTATTCTCAGTTATCATCAGTTAATGTGACTTTGGATGCCAGTAGCTTTTGATCATTTTAATGCAAGCTGAATTCTCACATCTACCAATTCCTGATAAAAATAGGGTGTCATTAACAAATCATTCACAAAGCTTTCTGCTAATTTTTATGATGATAATTCTGCATGTGATGCTTTATTCGCAAAAGTAACATAAGTTAATATTGAAAGGTAAATTTACTAGTCCCTGCAGGGAGCCATGCTTGAAGGAAGCCTGGATCAGAGACAGCACTACAATACTATGGTGTGGAGATGCCGGTGTTGGACTGGGGTGGACAAATGTAAGAAGTCACACAACACCAGGTTATAGTCCAACAGCTTTATTTGAAATCACAAGCTTTCGGAGCGCTGCTCCTTCGTCAGGTGAAGTGGAGAAATGCATAAAGACACAGCTTATATAGTCAGAGAATAATGTCAGATGTTTACAGGTAATCTTTCTAACTGCCATTTATCACACCTCGGCAGAGAGATAATCACAGCAATCAAAGGTGTGAGTGGTGTCCAAACAGGTCAGTCAGGAAAACATTACATCAAAGAACAATGAGGTGGGGTCACAAGGGGTCAAATGTTGCAGATGCTGGGGTCTGCATGAAAAACAAAAAAACAGACAAAAAACATTTTTTTTGCTTGAAATCACAGCAGGTCCAGCTGCATCTGTGTAGAGAGAACAAGCCAACGACGACTCGAGTCTGGATGACCCTACGTCAGGTGGGGTTACATGTAGCATGACATGAACCCAAGATCCCGGTTGAGGCCATCCTCATGGGTGTGAAATTTGGCTATCAGTTTCTGCTCGACGATTTTGCGTTGTCGTGTGTCTCGAAGGCTGCCTTGGAGAATGCTTACCCGAAGATCGGAGGCTGAATGTCCTTGACTGCTGAAGTGTTCCCCGACTGGGAGGGAACACTCTTGCCTGGCGATTGTTGCGCGGTGTCCGTTCATCTGTTGTCGCATTGTCTGCATAGTCTCGCCGATGTACCATGCTCCGGGGCATCCTTTCCTGCAACGTATGAGGTAGACAACGTTGGCCGAGTCACATGAGTATGTACCATGTACCTGGTGGGTGGTGTCCGCACGTGTGTTGATGATCTGGCATGTCTTGCAGAGGTTGCTGTGGCAGGGTTGTGTGGTGTCATGGTCGCTGTTCTCCTGAAAGCTGGGTAATCTGCTGCGAACGATGGTCTGTTTGAGGTTAGGCGGCTGTTTGAAGGCGAGTAGTGGAGGCGTGGGGATGGCCTTAGCAAGGTGTTCGTCATCATCGATGACATGTTGAAGGCTGCGAAGAACATGGCGTAGTTTCTCCGCTCCGGGGAAGTACTGGACGACGAAGGGTACTCTGTTGGTTGTGTCCCGTGTTTGTATTCTGAGGAGGTCTATGCGATTTTTTGCTGTGGCCCATCGGAACTGTCGATCGATGAGTCGAGCGTCATATCCCGTTCTTACGAGGGCGTCTTTCAGCGTCTGTAGGTGTCCATCGCGTTCCTCCTCGTCTGAGCAGATCCTGTGTATTCGCAGGGCTTGTCCATAGAGGATGGCTTGTTTAACGTGGTTAGGGTGGAAGCTGGAGAAGTGGAGCATCGTGAGGTTGTCCGTGGGCTTGCGGTAGAGTGAAGTGCTGAGGTGTCCGTCTTTGATGGAGATTCGTGTGTCCAAGAATGAAACCGATTCTGAGGAGTAGTCCATGGTGAGTTTGATGGTGGGATGGAACTTGTTGATGTTATCGTGTAGTCTTTTCAGTGATTCTTCACCGTGGGTCCATAGGAAGAAAATGTCGTCGATGTATCTGGTGCATAGCGTTGGTTGGAGATCCTGTGCAGCGAAGAAGTCTTGCTCGAACTTGTGCATGAAGATGTTGGCGTATTGGGGTGCGAATTTGGTCCACAGGGAAGTCCATCGTCAACCTGTCCGACCACACCCTTCAACCAGACGAAATTGAAGTTCTCAGCCGAGGGCTCAATTTCTGCCCCACCACCAAAATGGACCCCATTGGTCTCGCGGCAGACACAGAGGAATTCATCAGGAGAATGAGGCTCCGGGAATTCTTCCACAAATCCCAAGATGTCAGCAGCGAACCCAATGAGACAATCAATGATCTGGAACAGCAGACAGAGGGATCCACAGTGCAGCAACCGAAGAAGAAAGAGTCAAATTGGACCCCTCCGGAGGGTCGCTGCCCTAAGCTTGACATGTATGCTCACGCTGTCAGGAGATGCAGCAACGCTAGATTCATCAGCTGCACTCACAAGACAGTCCAGAATGTCACCCGAGCACAACGCAATGCCATCCACGCTCTCAAGACCAACCACAACATCGTCATCAAACCAGGAGACAAAGGAGGAGCCATCGTCATACAGAACAGAACAGACTATTGCAAAGAAGCATACCGACAACTGGACAACCAGGAACACTACAGGCAGTTACCCGCAGATCCGACCAAAGAACACACCCGCCAACTCAACAGGCTGATCAAGACCTCCGATCCAGATCTTCAAAGCATCCTACGCGCTCTCATCCCACGTACTCCCCGCGTGGGAGACTTCTACTGCCTCCCAAAGACACACAAAGCCAACACACCCGGACGTCCTATCGTATCAGGCAACGGAACCCTGTGTGAGAACCTCTCTGTATATGTCGAGGGCATCCTGAAACCCATCGTACAGGGAACCCCCAGCTTCTGTCGCGACGCTACAGACTTCTTACAGAAACTCAGCACCCACGGACCAGTTGAACCAGGAAAACTCCTCGCCACGATGGACGTCTCAGCACTCTACACCAGTATCCCCCACGATGACGGCATCGCTCGGACAGCCTCAGTACTCAACACCAACAACAGCCAATCTCCAGGCGCCATCCTACAACTCACCCGCTTCATCCTTGATCACAATGTCTTCACCTTCGACAACCAGTTCTTTACCCAAACACACGGAACAGCCATTGGGACCAAATTCGCACCCCAATACGCCAACATCTTCATGCACAAGTTCGAGCAAGACTTCTTCGCTGCACAGGATCTCCAACCAACGCTATGCACCAGATACATCGACGACATTTTCTTCCTATGAACCCACGGCGAAGAATCACTGAAAAGACTACACGATAACATCAACAAGTTCCATCCCACCATCAAACTCACCATGGACTACTCCTCAGAATCGGTTTCATTCTTGGACACACGAATCTCCATCAAAGACAGACACCTCAGCACTTCACTCTACCGCAAGCCCACGGACAACCTCACGATGCTCCACTTCTCCAGCTTCCACCCTAACCACGTTAAAGAAGCCATCCCCTATGGACAAGCCCTGCGAATACACAGGATCTGCTCAGATGAGGAGGAACGCGATGGACACCTACAGACGCTGAAAGACGCCCTCGTAAGAACGGGATATGATGCTCGACTTGTCGATTGACAGTTCCGACGGGCCACAGCGAAAAGTCGCATAGACCTCCTCAGAATACAAACACGGGACACAACCAGCAGCGTACCCTTCGTCGTCCAGTACTTCCCCAGAGCGGAGAAACTACGCCATGTTCTTCGCAGCCTTCAACATGTTATCGATGACGACGAACACCTCGCTAAGGCCATCCCCACGCCTCCACTACTCGCCTTCAAACAGCCGCCTAACCTCAAACAGACCATCGTTCGCAGCAAATTACCCGGCTTTCAGGAGAACAGCGACCATGACACCGCACAACCCTGCCACAGCAACCTCTGCAAGACATGCCAGATCATCAACACAGATACCATCATCACACGTGCGGACACCACCCACCAGGTACATGGTACATACTCATGTGACTCGGCCAACGTTGTCTACCTCATACGTTGCAGGAAAGGATGCCCCAGAGCATGGTACATCGGTGAGACCATGCAGACACTGCGACAACAGATGAATGGACACCGCGCAACAATCGCAAGGCAGGAGTGTTCCCTCCCAGTCGGGGAACACTTCAGCAGTCAAGGACATTCAGCCTCCGATCTTCGGGTAAGCATTCTCCAAGGCGGCCTTCGAGACACACGGCAACGCAAAATCATCGAGCAGAAACTGATAGCCAAGTTCCGCACCCATGAGGACGGCCTCAACCGGGTCTTGGGTTCATGTCACGCTACATGTAACCCCACCTGACGTAGGGTCATCCAGACTCGAGTCATCATTGGCTTGTTCTCTCTACACAGATGCGGCTGGACCTGTTGTGATTTCAAGCTAAAAAAATGTTTTTTGTCCGTTTTTTTGTTTTTCATACAGACCCCAGCATCTGCAACATTTGACCCCTTGTGACCCCACCTCATTGTTCTTTGATGTAATGTTTTCCTGACTGACTTGTTTGGACACCATTCATACCTTTGATTGCTGTGATTATCTCTCTGCCGAGGTGTGATAAATGGCAGTTAGAAAGATTACCTGTAAACATCTGACATTATTCTCTGACTATATAAGCTGTGTCTTTATGCATTTCTCCACTTCACCTGACGAAGGAGCAGTGCTCCGAAAGCTTGTGATTTCAAATAAAGCTGTTGGACTCTAACCTGGTGTTGTGTGACTTCCTACAATACTATGGCATTGATTCTTTGACTTATGCTCCTATCGAGTGCAGCTTTCTACTAAGAGTGTGAGATCAGTGAATTTATCCTTTAGAAAAATATTACATAAAACAGCTTTAAAAATCAGCAATCTTTGGTGACCAGCTATCTGTTAGTCCTGTTACAATCTCTCTTCCTCTATGCCAATGTGATTAGATAAACTTTTTTCCCATTCTGAGATCCTACATATAACTGGATTCTGTTGTAACTTAAGATTGAAAGTATTTGATACGCGAATTGTTCGTATAAAAAATAGCAGCTATTTGTGACACATGAAGGACAGTAAATCCATTAGGTGCTTGTGTCTGAAGAACAATGTAGAAAGAATTAAGATGAGGCTACCTGTATCTTGCCAAGGACTCCTGTGCTGTCCATCCTGCTGGCCACATTAACACTATTTCCCCAGATGTCGTACTGTGGTTTCTGAGCTCCAATCACTCCAGCAATAACAGGGCCATGGTTAATACCTGCCAGAAAATTAAATGATCACTTTGCAAACAATGGTATAACAAAATATTTTCTCACTGTTACAAAATAAAAGTGGGGCAAGGGCAGCGACAGGTCAGTGCATATCAAAAAATATTATGGGGCAGCTTTTGTGGCTGGCAGCATACCTACGGAGTGCGCCGCAGGCATCCGAATAGAATACAAACTTACCTGATGGGGACTCTCCTTCATGAACTTGCTCTCTGATGCTGCGGATTTGAGGGCAGTGTAATGGCCCACAGATCCCAGGGGCTCAGTGTGTGCGGAAGCGTACCTGAGATCACATGGGCCTGGCGCTCCAATCATCAAACGGAATTAGATTTTAAATCATTTCAGAATCAAATCCCGTAATCAGATTTCATTACAATTACTTTACAGGATTGGAATTTAATTCCTCATTAGCTTCATTCCACCAACTTCACTACATCTTAGGCAGCATCTGTGGAGAGAGAAACAGAGTTAACGTTTCAGGTCGATGACCCTTCGTCAGAACCTTCGTCATCGACCTGAAACGTTAACTCTGAGTTAACGTTTCAGGTCGATGACCCTTCGTCAGAACCTTCGTCATCGACCTGAAACGTTAACTCTGTTATCTTTCCACAGATGCTGCCTGACCTGCTGAGTATTTCCAGCATTTTCTGTTTTTATTTCAGATTTCCAGCATCCGCAGTATTTTGCTTTTGTTTTTTCACTACATCTTAGTTATGTTAGGAAAAATTTAAATTTGCTGGTAATAATTATCAACATCATTAAAACTGCAATCTTTTCAGAAACAAGAAAAACTCATTTGATACAGATACAACAGTATGTAAGAACAAAGGAGCAGATTATTCTTTGTGTATGTTTAATTAACAAATTTGAATTATGAATGGGGATGGCGATCTATGGATCAATTCAAACACCTCAAAATCAGAAAATTAAACAGTCCGATTTCTGAGATGAAAATGATGTTAAAACATGCCGAACAATGCTTTGGATCTTCTGCGGTATCCCCTCATGCTGATGCAAACAGGCCCTGCGTCTGTTTGCATTAGCCATAAAAAAAAATTGTACGTAATTGCTGGGCAGTTGGTGGGCAATTAGCCCAACTCTGCGCCAACAATTGAGATTTCCAAGGCGGTGCGGATGATCTGTCAAGTCGTAACTTGACAGATTGCAAGTTTGGGATTTAGTGCATGCGCTTCCCGAACTTGTGGTCCATTTCAAAGGCGGTATGACGCGTACCCACCGCAAATTCTGGCCCAACATCTGCATGGCAGACAGGTTTAATAAAAAAACCTTTAATTCCTCCATGACTATAACATACTGGTAGCAGGCATGTGCAACTCTGATCCTTTGATTAAATGGTTTAGCTTTGAATTACCAGATAGAACAAAAATGCAATTGACTGATTGGATATTTTGAATTGAAAAGGAACATTCTATAGTGGGTTAAGTGATTACAGGACATAGCTACATTTACCAACATAATACTATATTTTCTTCTGACACACCACCTGTTTTCGGGCAGTGCAGGAAAAATGAGCACAGCGAGGCCTATCTGAACCTCGGTCCCCAAATCAGGCCACTGAAACTTTTCTGTCCTGTCATTACCGGAGATCACGGTCATCTGGCCTTTGGCCGTCCTGCCGCATTCAAATGATGGTGAGGAAGTAGGACTTTATTGCTGCAGTACCGCCAACCCATAACTAGACTGCTACCAGTGTGGCACATTACTGACTTTAGTGACAGAAAGAGCATGCCATCCAGGGAAGCGGGAGGGGAAGAACTTGTGTTGTCCACCACTCCCTCTCTTATGACTCGACAACTGACAGGTCTGTTTTGAATATCGTCAGGGCAATTCTGCCTCCTTTAATAGCTATCTAGATTTTCCTAGGTTGCAGTGCTGAGCTCCCTCTAAAGAGCATAAATAATTGATCCCAACTCGGGAAGATGAGAAGTCCTCTCCGCAACCCATCTCCACCGGCAATACCATCCTAAATGAAATTCCAGGTCTATATATCAGGGGATTAAAAGTTCTACCTAAAATAATGAGTCAATGTAGGAATAGACCTTTGAATTAATAGTTTGTTTATTTGAGTGTCAACAGTATACTGGTTGCCTACTTCTAATGAAGCCTTTCTGTTCTGTACTGTTTAAAACTGGGTGCTGCAAGTACTGGCACATGTTTTTAATTTGTTCATGAGATGTGGGTGTTGCTAGCGAAGCCAGCATTTATTGCCCATCCCTAATTGCCCTTTAGAAGGTGGTGGTGAGCTGCCTTCTTGAACCGCTGCAGTCCGTGTGGTGAAGGTATTCCCACAGTGCTGTTAGGTAGGGAGCTCCAGGATTTTGACCCAGCGATGATGAAGGAATGGCGATATATTTCCAAGTCAGGATGGTGTGTGGCTTGGAGGGGAACTTACAGATGGTGGTGTTCCCATGCGCCTGTTGCCCTTGTCCTTCTAGGTCAGTGGCAGGCAAAATACGGACCGTGGGCTGTATCCAGCCCTCCAATGGATTCAATCTGGCCTGTCAAGGCCTGCCTTCGAGGCCGAACATTCGCTGCAACTGACCCCGGCCACATAACGTCAGGAGGCGGGTCATTGTTTCTCAGGGAGCAGGGGTATCTACCAATGGGCCTTAGAGATAGGAGGCAAAGATGTAGGGCTGGATTTTACCAGCCCTGAGGAGGCGGGTTTGAAGGCGGGTCAGGTGGGAAACTTTGCAAAAATGACGGTGGGTTCCGATCCCACCATCAACCCGCCTCCGCGCAACTTTGCCAGAGGCGGGCTTGCAGAGTCTGTTTCGGTCGCGCCTCCAAGCGGCGGAATAGGCCCTTCAGGCTCTTAACTACCACTTACCCACCTCTATAATGCCATTTTGAGAGGCCTTTCCCACATTTCCAGCATCCTGCACGTCTCCTCTGAAACACACCAGCTTATCCTGTCGGGTTCACAAATGGCTGGCTTCCTAACAGCTGCAGCTCCACCATACAAAAGGAGTTTTCAACAAGGATCAGTTGCAGGTGGCATAACTTTGTTTTTTTAGATCTTGGAGAACGTTTTGCAGGTCTACTCATTTTGGAAGTGGTGAAGCTGAGATCCATCTCCACTGTGACCTCCTGGGAAAACCCTCTCCCCACATTGACTGAGCGCTTCCTCAACTGAGGTATCCACCAGCAGCATGGGAACCATTTATATCCTTTCATCCTGGACTTCTGATTCAGATGAAGAGCAGCCGCGGCAGCAGCAGAACCAGGAACAACAGCAGTAGGAGCGCCAACCTGCTGCTCATCCACCTGATGGTGCACAGGGCAGAAGGCGGCAGCGCAGGGAAGCACGTCGTCGCAGAAGATACCACCAAGACAGGATTTACAGGATGAGGATGAGCTTCCTCAACATGAGTGAGCAGCAGTGCCAAAGGAGGCTGAAACTTTCGCGAGAGGTAGTCGCTGACATCTGCGCAATGCTGCACCAACACCTGGAGCCCAGAGGATCCGGTGGACACTCCTTACCAGAGGCTGTCAAAGTCACCACCACACTCAACTTTTTTGCTTCAGGCTCCTTCCAGGGATCATCAGCAGAACCTCCCAGTTGGCCGCACACACTTGCATCACGCAGGTAACTGATGCCCTCTTTGCAAAGGCGCACAATTACATACACTTCTCCACGGATCAAGCACATATAACCGCGCGTGCAGTTGGCTTTGCAGGCTTGCCAAGGGCGCAGGGCGTCGTAGACTGCACACATGTTGGTTTTTTTTTATTCGTTCATGGGATGTGGGCATCACTGGCAAGGCCAGCATTTATTGTCCATTCCTAATGGCCCTCGAGAAGATGGTGGTGAGCCGCCTTCTTGAACTGCAAAGGGCAGTTAAGAGTCAACCACATTGTTGTGGGTCTGGAGTCACATATAGGCCAGACCAGGTAAGGATGGCAGATTTCCTTCCCTAAAGGACATTAGTGAATCAGATGGGTTTTTACAACAATCTGGTATTTCCATCACAACCCAGCTATTTTTGTCAATTGCAAGGGCTTCCACTCCCTCAACGTGCAGCTGGTGTGTAACCACAGGAAGGACATTTTGCATGTTCGCACCAAGTACGCTGGCAGTTGCCATGACTCATTTATCCTGCGGCAGTCTAGTGTGCCTCCGCTCTTCAGTCTGCCAAACCAACTTTCGGGATGGCTGCTTGGAGACAAGGGCTATCCCCTGAAGACGTGGCTAATGATGCCGTTCAGGAGGCCATCCAACGAAGCCGAGGAGCGCTACAACTCCAGCCACATTTCGACCAGATCCATTATCGAGCAAACCATCAGCTTGCTGAAGTTGCAATTCAGATGCCTTGATAGATCAGGTGGAGCCCTGCAATGCACAGCAGCCAGGGTCTCCAGAATCAACGCGGTCTGCTGTGCACTGCACAACATTGCACAGCATCGTGGCTGGCAGCTGCCTGAGGAACAAGTGAGTCAGATGAGGAGGAGGAGGAGGATGAGGAGGAGGAGAAGGAGGAAGAGGAGGAGCAGTAGGAGGAGGAGGAGAATGAGAATGAAGACCTTGTGGCGACGCGAGCATATTGCTGCCCGGAATGCAAGGGATGCACTCATCTTGGCCAGATTTGCTTAAGTTGGCCAATCAAACACTTGTGCCTGGCACTGTAAGATTCGAAATTTTTCATTATATAATCACACGAGACAACAGGATTAATAACACAGCTTTATTGACCAAAAGAAGCTTGTACCGATAAAACCTTTGATAAAAGGGCACACAAAATGGCCGCCAGACCTCGTGATCAGTTTCTTGGACCATTTGATTTCTGTTACTGCAAGCCAGACAGGCTTGTGGATTGAGAACAGTAAGCCCGCGAAAGCCAGTATCGGGAAACTGAAACTCAGGGAAATGGGCATACATATTCAATTGGATTCTAAGTACAAGACAGTTTCAGGCAAACAGGATGGGGCCCATCAAGATATGGGCGGACAATGCATGAACACTTAAACCCATTTAATGTACAAAGGAAAAACCGTTTAACAGCCATCAAGGGAAATCTCCAGACCGATCAATATGCGAACCGAGTTACGGTGACAAAGTAAAAGACATTATCGGCCAGGAAGGCCAGTTAAAGCTATCACCGGCTCCCGTTACAAGACAAAGCGCCCCTGCAGAGATTTCTGCCCGCCAAAATATTACAAAGACTGGACTATGATCTGGCGGGAGATAAGGCTGGCCCAAAAGGGTATAACTATGGATTTTGAAAAGTCCATCAGCGCCTCTTCTACCTCGGTAGCTTCGGAATTCGATCAGGACGTTTCGGATGGACATTTCGGAAAAGGACAACGTGGTCGGTGTTCAGCCAGACAAGGCTCGGCCACGACGAGAAGACAACGAGGGTGGCCCGGGTGCCGTTGTCGGGAGATCATCGACGACCCAGGCCGAAGAAGAAGACACCCTCAGGAAAACCGACGATCCAGGCCGGAGGGAAAGGACATTCCGGGCCTAGCACTCCCGTGCCTCAACATCCCATTCTCGGGGTGTTTTCCTGCTCCATGAATCCAAATCCACAACAGACTTAGTGGATTTCAGCCATGACGAGCGCTCACCGAGGCTGTGTCCACTGCCTCATCGCCTGAGAGAGAGAGAAAAACAAGCTGCGCCAGAAGTTTCCAAATCCACGCGACGACGGAAAGCTGTGCAAAAAGGCTGCGAACCCCTCCTTTTCGTGAGTTTGAAAGTGGTGAGCATGATCCCGAGTTCCTCAAGTCGAAACTTAGTTTAGGTATAAAGGGGAGGGAGAGGGTAAGGGTAATCGTAATGTGTTTCCCCTTTTTCGATGTGCCGTGTGTTTCCCATTTCCATGGAATCAAGTTTATAGATATGTGCATGCTTGTAGTCGCTTTGATTTGTGCTTATGATATGTATTTTGTAATGCTGCAAACTGTTTAATAATAAAAGCATCCATTTCGTGCTATTCAACCTGGTCTATTGAGTCTTTCTCTGCACTACAGTTCCCTGCACCTAAGTCCAAGGTCTAGAACCGTAGGGAAGAGTGGGTCGAACCACTCAAGGGTAATTATTGCACGAAGCCTGGTAGGAGACCAGAACGAGCAAGAGAAACCCCCTACAGAAATGGCGACCGCGGCAGGACCTTGGCAGCAGGAATGTAGCGTGTTAGATCAAGGTTTAAATAAACGAAATGTGATGGATGAGAGGATAACAGATTATGTTTTTGGGAAGGTAAACCTTACAAAACAATGGATATCTGACCTATTAAGGGATAGGCGCTCGCTAGACGCAGCCATCAAGTGGACAGAAGGCAAAGAGCACAAAAGATCTGCAGAAAAGGCGGTCTGGCTGATGTGTTACAAGAAGCAAGTCCAGCTTTTGGACCAGGTCGTTGTAGCACAGACAGCCCAGATAAAAGGGCTGCTTACAGAAGTAGAGGAAAAGGTTGCGGGAGGTCAGAAACTGATTCAATCGCTCAATGTGCTGAATCAGGAACGCCAATCCACAACCCACCGCCATGAGACCGGATAGAGTATTTGGAATGTCAGGTCATTGAGGCCAAGGCCAGTGAAGGTAGAATGAGAGAGAGATGTTTCCGCCTAGCCAAGCAGATAGCGACACAGGAGGAAAGTATCTTGGGGGCCAGGGCAGCCTATAAGATGGCCATGCAGGATAGGTCTGAGAACACCGACCATAGCGCTTGCCACCGGGAGCTAGAGGACCTGAGAACGGCCCTAGCCAAGGCAAACGGATTGGTGTGTCTCATAAACCCGCCAGCGAGCCAGCTACTGTTAGCCAAGGAATCCAAAAGACCGATTCCACCAGAGACAGTTAGGGTATCAACTCCCGAGCCCTCAGCACCTCCTGCCTATGATGAGTCTTGGACTCCGGGGAAGGAAACGGAGGAGTCAGACACAGGGGTTCTTGAGGCAGAGCAACCCCAGGTAGCAGAGTCAGGACCGGCACCAGTGTGTCCCACGCGACACCGGAGGCTCGGTCCGGACCAAGCGAATGGCGATGATGGACCCCTTGTGAATCAGATCATAATGCCCCATAGCGCACGACAGCTAAGGGAAATGATCAGTGACATCCCAAAACTCTCCGAGTCAGGAGATCCCTCAGTGCATTTTCGGGACGTGGAGCAAACCGCAGCAGTTAATGACTGCGACGGGGCCGAAATGTCCAAAATGCTGCTGTTCTCCCTGGACAGCTCACTCCACCAATGTCTCCCTGATGAGAGCAAGAGAGGGCGAAAAACGTACGAGGAGATACGGAATGAGATCCTGGAGATTATAGGGGAGGGTGATGGAAGTCCGTTCCTCCGATTGGAAAGGACGATACAGCTAGCGGGAGAACCCCCACGCGCTAGATGATGACCAAAGGGCTCATTGGCTCCGGTGTCTGGTCGCCAATTGCTTGCCGTCGGTGAGGGAGCAGGCCAAAGCATGGTTTGACCCCACTAACCCCCGCTCCACGGAGGAAATAGTACTTGATCAGCTCACGATAGGTTACAGAAACAACAAGAGTAGGAGTGTGCCTTCCTCAAAGGGGAAGGTGCATGAGGCAAGGCCTGCAGCTCCTGCTAAAAAGGAATGGCATCAGGAGGGGAATCGCGCCCCCCAAGCCAAGAGCAGTTGTTACGGGTGTGGAAAGGAGGGTCATTGGCGCCGGGACTGTAGAAATCCGTGGAAGGATAATAGAGGGAAATTTCCCGCAGTCCAAGCCCAAGCCCAGACCGCTGCCCCAGCACCAGCCCAAAACCAAACCATAGCTCTCGCCCCAGCACCAGCCCAAAACCAAACCGTAGCTCTCGCCCCAGCACCAGCCCAAAACCAAACCGTAGCTCTCGCCCCAGCACCAGCCCAAAACCAAACCGTAGCCCCTGCCCCAGCACCAGGAGCTGGTGCAGTTGTGGATCCCGCCGCGATTGAGTCGATTTTACAGACAATGCGGTCCCTAATGACCTCGCAGGGGAAGGTGGCATTTGTCAACAACCCTGTTGCTCCCCCAGCCCCAACCGCAGCGCCCCAATGACTGAAGCCCGCGCAGCCCGTCTACCTGTGTCCGCTCCGTTATGACGCGTGGAGAAGACCCGTTGTGGAGATGGAGGTGGAGAAGGAAAAGGGTAGTTACCTGTTGGATACGGGAGCATCATGCACCGTGATCCACACAGCTAAGCCTTTCGCCTCACCTCTATCTACCCAGACTCCATTCTCAGTAGCGGGTTTCACAGGCAGAGAACAGGCTGGCGCGTACTCCATCCCGCTCTCCATTCATTTGGGAGCACTCCACACCACATGGACGTGCATCCTATTGAAGTGGAATGAGGGGGGTGGGAAAGGCATCCTCGGGGCTGATTTCTTGGTGGAACACGGGATCCTCGTGGACCTTAGAAATCACTGTCTCTGGGGAGCCGAGAATGGATTAGGTAAGGTAGTTGTGATCCCAGGGAAGGGAGAAAAAGGGACCCTGTGCACCATGAAGCCGTCAGGGGGTTACGACCGCGAGCTTCTGGTCGCGGACGTCCCAACGGACTTGCAAGCGTTTGTGTCAGACAATCTGACCGCGTTTGCCACCCACAAGCACGACTGTGGGAGGGTCACCGGGTTTGAGGTCAGCGTAGACGGGGACCCCATGATCCGGCCACAAAAGCAGTATAACTTCCCCAAGGAGGCAGAACCCGACATGGAGACAGCAATATCTTCCTTGGTGCAGCAGGGCGTATTAAGACAAATAGCCACTCACGTGAACTCCCCATTATGGCCGCTAAAGAAGCCGGACAATTCATGGAGGGCCACGGTGGACTATAGAGTCCTCAACAGTAACATCCCAGCCTGCACGCCCACGGTAGCAGCAGTTGCCGACCTAATAGGGAGTATTCCAGCCTCCGTGACCACGTTCACAGTGTTGGATATCTTGAACGGTTTTTGGTCCATCCCAATGCGGCGGGAGGATCAGTACAAGTTTGCTTTTACTTTTAAAGGGCAACAGTACACTTGGAACTGCTTGCCACAGGGTTTTCACAACAGCCCCAGCATTTTCCATCAATGCATGGCGGGAAGTTTAAAAGAATTTAGCCAGCCCAATCAGATAGTGCAGTATGTGGACGACTTACTCCTGTTCACGGACTCAAGGGAGGAGCACGGCCCACTATTAGCCGAATTATTGGAACTGCTAGAAAGGAAGGGTTTCAAGGTAAACCCAAAGAAGGCACAGATCGGCCAGCAAGAGGTGAAATTCCTGGGTCTGGCCATCCACGCCGGGGAAAGGGCCATAGATAAGGCTAGACGGGAATCGGTGCAAGATTTACCGATCCCTAACACAGTAACGGGTGTAAGGTCCTTTTTGGGGTTGACCGGGTACTGCAGGGATTTCATCGAGGACTATGCAGCCACAGCAGCCCCGCTACTCCGACTCTTACACAAGGGAGTCGAGTGGTCTTGGGATGAGGGGTGTCAGGCAGCATTCGAGAAGTTGAAAAGGGATCTGCAGACCGCGCCAGCCTTAGGGGCCATAGATGGGGGAGAGGAGTTCTTCCTGGAAGTAGCCGCTAGTGGGGGCAGCCTGAGCGCCGTGCTGCTCCAGGAGCGACACGGCAAGCTGAGACCAGTGGTCTATTCCTCCAGGGTACTCATGGATGTGGAGAGGAGTTTTTCCAATTGCGAACGGCATCTCCTGGCCACGCATTGGGCTGTGAACAGATCAGTGATCTTCACAGGAACCTCTCCCATCACTCTCCTCACCCATCACACTCCCACAAAGATGCTTCTGGATGGAAGGATTAAGGGTGGGACTGTAAGCAGCGCCCGGATTGCGCGCTGGACCCTCCTCCTTTTCCAGATGGATCTCAAAGTTAAAGGTCTCTGCGAGCCGAAGCTCGCAGCCAACATGGTATATCCCGGAACAGCCCATCGGTGTTCCGTCGAAGGGGTATGGGAGGTTCACATAGGTTTATGGGCCGGGATACACCCCACAGGCCGCGAGATCTATGTAGACGGTTCCAGCACGGTATCTGCTGGCGAACGACTCACAGGGTGTGGAGTTTATGACCCTGCGGCAAACATTGCCTTGGCAATTAAGCTCCCCAGCACTATGAGCGCACAGCAGGCTGAACTGTCCGCGGTGGCGTACGTGGTCACCCACCCCGAAATTTTCCCGACCCCATACACTATTTGCTCGGACAGCATGTTCACGTGCAATTCGTGTACGGAATACCTCGCCATCTGGTCCCGCCGCGGATATACCTCCGCGGACAGACGGCCTTTAACAGTTAAGCCCTTGCTGGAAAAGATCCTGGCAGCTGTGGGGGAGGAAGGGGAGGTGTTCATCCATAAGGTGAAGGCTCATTCCACCACAGAACCCCGCAGTCAGGGCAACCAGCAGGCGGATGCGCTAGCCAGGGAGGGTGCCCGCAACGGCATTCTCTGGGACCCCTATGGACCCGGACCCGTGGCGGCGATCCAAGGCGGGGAGGGGACTCCAGGGAACACAGGGGTGACACCGCCCCTAGACCTAAAAACCGTCCAGACCCTGGATCCCGCCCTCAAAACGGTCCTCAAAGCCATTGCTGAGGGTAAGCAGGTAGAGGGTCCGTACAGTACGGCAGCCCTCTCAGTCAAGGAAGGCATGCTGTTCCGAGAGGAGCAGTGGGTTGTGCCGCAGCAGCACCGGAGGGAATTCCTTCAACTGGCCCATGAGGGTCCAGGGGCAGGACACCCCGGGCCTGAGGTTACTTGGCAACGGGTAGAGCAGGCGGGATGGTGGCCGGGACTTAGAGACGATGTCTGCGAGTTCTGTGCGAGCTGTCTTGTGTGTGCTGCAAACAACCCAGACCCCCAGAAAAGGAAGGTGCCCATGGGACACATCAGGAGGGTAGAGGGACCGTGGCAATCGATTCAGGTCGACTACATAGGGCCCCTGCCCGCCGCCCAGGGCGGTTATAAGTATTGCCTTGTTCTGGTGGATGTGTTCACCAAATGGGTAGAAGCTTTCCCGTGCAGAACAGCTACGGCACTGGGTACTGCCAAGATCTTGATCCGGGAAGTGTTCTCACGGTGGGGACTCCCCCGTTTTGTTGAGTCCGATCAAGGGAGTCAGTTCACCGGTCAAGTGATGCAGAACACCCTCATGCTCTTGGGCATTGAAGGGAAGTGGCACGTAGCTTACAATCCCCAGTCATCCAGGATTGTTGAGCGCATGAACCGGACCCTCAAGGAAAAGCTGAGGAAAGAGACAATGGGCTCGCCCCAGAAATGGGCGGAGGTCCTGCCTTTAGTCCTCATGGGGATCCGAGCCAGCCAGTCCAAAAGTACGGGATACTCCCCGCACGAATTAATGACTGGGAGGATCATGCGAACACCCACCCATGTACTAGCCCCGGTGCTCACTGAGGGCCAACTCCAAGAGGTGAAACGAGACAAGTTCGTCCAGACCCTTTTGGAGCGCCTGAAACAGATTTATGGGCAGGCGGCTGGGAACATAGGGAGACAGCATCAGGGCAATCGACTGTTGCTGGAACCTCGTAAGCAACAAGAGTGGGAAGTCGGAGACCAGGTCATGGTTAGGAACTATGCCCGGGTGGGGAGTTTTGAACCACTGTACATGGGGCCTTACAGCATTGTAGACAAGGCCAGCCCCATGGTTTATGCAGTGAAGGTGCCCTGACGTACAAAATGGTTTCACATTAACCAGTGCAAACTGTTTAAGGCGGGTGCACAAGGGCCAACAACAGTGGCCAGGTCTGAGGACGAAAATCCCCAGCCTGCGACAGAGTCACAGACCATACAGGCTGGAAGAGTGGCCTGCGTGAAGGGAGAAGTCATCCCATTGGAGTGGGAGGTGTTGTGTATGTAATATGTGTGCTACTTGAACCTATGGACAGGACTGCACTACTTGTAGGGCGTAGTGATACGCAGTACCACTCCTGGCCATAGGGGTATAAATAGTACTGTGGGTACTGATCTCCCCTCAGTTCCCGCCTGTGGGCATGAAGTAAAGACCTACGTATAGTCCCTACCTCCAACCAGTAAAGACCTGTTTGAGTTATACGTTTAAGTCTTTGTGTTAATTGTTCAATACAATACACATACTTAACACTGGCGACGAGTCAGGTTCTTACCCTGCGGCAGTTGAAGAGAGGTTTCAAACATCACCACACCACTAGAAGCGACAGGCTTTAGGACTCTGAAGCCTCCATCAGCGACTGAGCACTGGAGTGCAGCAGCCATCCTGACAGCTTCCAGCGACTGACAGAAGTCTTTCTGCAGTTTCCTTGTTCAACCTAGGTGGTGGGGTAAGCCGTGCAGCGTTGGCTGCAAAGACAGGGCTGGGGAAGTTGGAGGAGATAAGGGCGATCGCAATCCCTGATAAGAGCCGCGGTGAAATGCGCGAGCGGGTAAGCCAGAGCCCGGGAGGGAGCGAGCAAGAGCCGCGCGAGCGGGCGAGCCAGAGGCCGGGAGCCGCTTCAAGTGCGAGGCGCAGCGCGGGCCAGCGATCGGGACCAAAGATAAGGGCTGCACTCGGGCTGAAAGGCGCAGCGTCGGCAGACACTGAAGGCGCGAGAGCCGCGGTGAAAAGCGCGGGCCATCGATCGCGGCGGAGATAAGGGCCGCACTCGGGGCTGAAGGGAGACGGCGTCGGGGGACGGGTGAAGACCGCCAAGCGTGGGAAAACCGCCATTTTGTGGGCGGAGGACGATGGCAAGAGCGGGAAGCCGCCATCTTGGATAGCAGTAAAAAAAAAAATCTGAGAAATTGCAAATCTGATAAAGTACTACAATGCCTAAACACGGGAATATTAGCAACTTTGATAGTGACATCGAAGATTGGGCCATATATGTTCACAGAATCACAGAAACCCCACAGTGCAGATAGAGGCCATTTCAGCCCATCGAGCCTGCACCGACACATATCCCACCCAATCCCCGTAACCCCTACACCTAACACATATCCCCATTTAATCCCCCTAACACTAAGGGTCAATTTATCATAGCCAATCAACCTAACCCGCACATCTTTGGACTGTGGGAGGAAACCGGAGCACCCGGAGGAAACCCACGCAAACACGGGGAGAATGTGCAAACTCCACACAGACAGTCGCCCGAGGCCGGATTCGAACCCGGGTCCCTGGCGCTGTGAGGCAACAGTGCTAACCACTATGCCACCGTGCTGCCCTTGAACGAGTTAAAAATTATTGTAAGGCCAATAAAATTCGTGAGGCTGATAAAGCACTAACATTATTAAATTTAATGGGTGCGAAGACATACGGGCAATTGAAACACCTGTTATCACCAGATGAACCGGCGGATAAGACGTTCGATGAGATTGTTACTGTCCTGAAAGATCATCTAAACCCCACGCCGCTGATGCTAGCGGAACGATTTAAATTTTACGACAGAAGGCAGCTACAGCATGAAAGCAATGCTGAATATTTGCTGGAATTGCGTAAATTAGCGAAATATTGCCAGTTTGGAACGGGACTGACAGATGCACTACGAGACAAATTTGTGTGTGGTTTATTTAAACAGGATACACAAAAGCGACTGCTCGAGGAGAATGAGCTGACGCTTGAGAAGGCGGTCACTATGGCAGCAGCACACGAAGCCGCAGCGAGAGGCACGGCAGTAATGCAGCTACGGTCACCGGAGCTCAGTGCACACAAATTGGGTGTGAGTTCTGGCAAATGTTATCGTTGTGGAAAGACAACGCATGATCAGAACCAGTGTTGGTTTAAAAACCAAGAATGTAGAACTTGTGGTAGGCTTGGACATATAGCTAGAGTATGCAGGTCAGGGAAGAAGACCAGCAACAAGAAGTCACCGCAAGGAAAATACGCAAAGGTACACAAGGTGACCGAACAGGAGTCCGATTCAGACGCTAGCAGTAATGAACTGGCTAGCTTAAGCTGTAATGAACTGGCTAGCTTAAGAGTACTCAACGCTGGTAAGGGTGCAGACCTCCAGACAATTTGGGTCACTCTTCAGATAGAAGGAGTCCAAGTAAAACTGGAATTGGACACTGGATCGGCATTGACGGTCATAAATAAGAAAGATTACGGAAAGTTATTCCAACATATTCCCCTACAGGATACGGGGATTATATTGAAAACATACACGGGGCAAAGAGTGTACCCCATCGGGAAAATAGAGGTTGCAGTGGTCCACAAGGGCGAAGACAGTCAAATAATGGACTTATATGTGATATCTGAAGGAGGTCCTCCACTACTAGGATGGGAGTGGATTAGGAAAATGAATATGGACTGGCATTTCCTACAAACAATAACGAGTGAGAACTCGGTGAAGATAGTCGGCCCAGACTCTGGAACGGATGATGGTAAGCCAACTCAGGTGCAAAAGACAAAGTTTCAGCACAGAATTCCACTGAGCAACAACAACATAGTTTAACTGTGGATTCTGAGTCTGGCAAGTCTACTGATGTGCCCATTTCTGAGGGACACCGGGCTCGAACTCAACTCCATTTCAAACTACAACAGCAATTAGAACAAATGCTTCGCCGTTTTGAGCAAGAGTTGAATGCAACGAAAGAGTTCTTTGATATAGAGTTGGAGAATCTGGAAAGACAACAGAAGCAGCTGATGGAGAAAATGGAGCAGGAGCACACAAAACGTCTGATGTCAGAGGAGTTAATGGTCAGCCAACTCCTGCATATGCTGAAGGACAGGACTCTGAAATGGGAAAAACTTGAACACGAACTTCAATATTCAAACGAAAGGGGTTCGGAGCTCTCAAAGGTTATTGGAAGAGCTGAGGTGGCAACACAGATTGAGATGACTGCAACAGAGCAGCCCTTGGATGCCAAAAGTACGCTGACTCACGTCAACGTAGAACAACAGACCGCTGAAACAGCTGCTCCGGTAGAGGGATTGAATAGTCCGATCAATCAATCTCCAAAAGAAGTTGAAGTAGTAAAATCTCAAATGAGGTCATTAGTAAACGACTTGCTGAAAGCCCAGAAAAAGCTGGATGAAGAGGTACGCATGAAGAAGTCTCTTCAGGAAAGATGTCTGGACTTGGAACAAAAGCTGGCTAACGCCCAGCTGGGTATGGAGGAAATAGAAGACCCTCTCGCTAGCCTAGATCAGGACGACACCGAATATTACTATGTCCTGTCCTGCCCAACTTGTAACTTCGACTCCCACCATACAGAAGTCATGGAGGAGCACCGAAAGTCTACGGAACATCGGGAGAAGGTGGCTCTACTACGGAAAAAGGAGGAAGAGAAGGAGGAACTGCGCATGCAGCTGGCAGCTGACAGTGGAGCCCAGAGAGTCTCCAAGAAGCAGAAAAGGAAAAGTCGAAACAGAAGATGACCCATCTGAACCATTATTACCTCTACCAGATCACACACGTGGTCCCTCCGAACGGAGCCAATTCAGTTCGGAAGTTCAAACAGTTAAATCCATGGAAGGACTATTGAATGAGTCACTCCAGCAACGTGAACCGACTACACCACAGAGATTGAATCTGTGAACTGTTTTCCGCAGAGACTGAATCTGTGATCTGTTTTGACATGAAGTTATCTATGTATCTATGTTATTCTGTTATGTAAACCTGAAGTTATATATGTATATATGTTATTACGTTATGTTAAATGGGGAGATGACTGTAAAGCTAAGAAGGGAGGAATGTTGTGTATGTAATATGTGTGCTACTTGAACCTATGGACAGGACTGCACTACTTGTAGGGCGTAGTGATACGCAGTACCACTCCTGGCCATAGGGGTATAAATAGTACTGTGGGTACTGATCTCCCCTCAGTTCCCGCCTGTGGGCATGAAGTAAAGACCTACGTATAGTCCCTACCTCCAACCAGTAAAGACCTGTTTGAGTTATACGTTTAAGTCTTTGTGTTAATTGTTCAATACAATACACACACTTAACAGGAGGTCTCCCCCCTGATTTGGGATTCGGATGGGGAGGGGGCTGAACAGCTTGACCCCGCCCTTGACCCGATCACGGAGGAGGATGAGTCAGAGGACGAAGATTCCGCCCTCGACTCAAGCTCAGGGGAGGTAGGGATTGGGGGAGGAGACTCACTACCTGTAGGGACAGGTGCGGTAGAGTCGGATACCACAAATCCCGGCCCCGGGGGGGCGGAGCCAGAGGGAAGGGAGCCGGAGCCGGCAGCTGTGGTGGGACCACAGGCTGTGACGGTGAAAGTCCCAACCCCCGGTCCGTCAGCCCTGGGAGCCTCACCCAAGGCAGCCCCTCGTAGGTCGACTCGAAAGCCCCAGCCCAGAAAGCAATGGTCCAACTCTCCCTATCTTCCCCAACCTCGATACAGAGCAGCCCGAGAGAGGCACGATTCCCATTCAGCAGAGACAGGCTGCGGGGGATCAAAGCCTAAGGTCAGTGCAGCCCCGCCACAGGAAGCGGCGTGCTGCAGCCCTCACAGGAATTAGGTAGGCCGCCCGAAGGAGGGCGGCGCTGTATATAGGTTTAGGTGATGATGTCAAGTATAAGTCATTTTAATGTCAGTTTAAGATGGGAAAAGTTTGAAATGACGGAATGTTTAAAGAATAGTTTTCAAAGTCTGCCCAGTATGTGTGGTTGTTTGGAAGCAGGGTCAAGGGACCCGCGCGTCCGTTTAATTAAGCCAGCACCCGTTGGGAGCCTGGCTACATCATCTTGTCGATTACAGGAACCAGGGATACAATGGAAAGGATTCTCGTAGGGATCGCGGTGATCGGGTGCGGGCTGGCCTACCGGGGCCACACCAAGGACGTCATCGTGTTCGGGTGTTCCGGGGACACAGCCCCCATCGCGACGGATGGGACGGGGAAGCGAGAGGTTGAGGAAACCGCCACCTACTTCCACCAAGGGAGATGGCCAGGATGGCTGGGGACAAATTCTACGGAATACTCCAGCAATTTCGGTTTCGCCTACCAAGAGACTTCATTGATGTGCCCTCGGGTGAGGATCCTTGCACCCAGAGTCAGCGTTACCGTGGGAAAGAAGATCTGTTTGGTGTGTAATGGGAACGTACCACTAAGTCGATGGTGGTGGTTACGAAAGCTGGGAAAGGACATGAAAAACTCTACTATCGAGTGGGAGCGACTGGGTAACAATACCCATCGGACAATTACGGGGACTCACGGACAGTTACGTGTGTGTTGGGACAAATGGTGGGAACCAGATGAAGGAATATATGTCTGTATGTGGGGTTCGAAACGCGTCTGCCCCAAGGGCGTATCCATCTTTTTCCAGAGGCAGTGGCAGGTCGAAGGAAAGGGGATGAGATGGGATGTCAGCACTCGGGCGTGCGGAGCCCCATACTCCCCGATTCCGGTAAACGCCACTGAACTCATCACCCGCCCACGCAAGCCCCTGCCCACAATCCCGGTAGCACTAGCCCAGAAGGAAGGGTGCCCCACCACCACAAAGGGACCCGGAAACGGGTTAGTATTGGTACCCACCGGTCAGGTGCTGTACCAAGGGGTACACTACGCGGTGGCCTCAGTGATTTTAAACCTCACTGAGGTACGATTGCCGGAGTGGTGTCCCAGAGAGACGGAACAGTTGTACCAGGTACTGTTAACCCGAATGTTCAGACAATTTTACGAGTTTCACTTTGCCGACATCGACAAGGCCAAATTATACACCACACCACAGGAAGTTTTGGATCGGGTAGGGAGGCAAAGAAGGGGTACTGTAAATGACATTTTCACTGCTTTTAGCACCGGAACGTCTGTTGTCAACGCTCTAGACAACGTGGAGCTGCAGACACAGATCAATGGTTTAAAAACCCAGTTGAGGAACATACTGACAAGCGAAAATAAGGTAGTGGGTTCTGAGCTGCATGAAGACCAAGCCATGACACTACACTTAAAGGAAATAATTGCTGAGCTGGAGAAGCACGCTAGGACAGTAAATGCGCTCATTAAGGAGGATCGGAATGCGTCCGATCAGGCTGCGCAGAACGAGGCTTGTGTGCTATACGGGGCGTGGTTACTGGGCGAGGGCCGCAGTAATCTGGAGGATTTAAAACAAGGTTTGGTCCCGTCCTGGATCAGCAACAAGCACTTGCAAGCGCTCCACCCTTTCGAGAACGCATTAAGTCCGTGCCAACTCAGACTAGCCGCAGAGGCGTACCCAGTCCCAGTGGACTGCGGACGCTCGAATCACACTATCATGGGAATCGTAATAAGGATGCCGGTGTTGGGTCCCGCAGCAAGGCCCGCCCCGGTATACAGGGTGGAGAACATTGGAGTCATTCAGGGGGGTGCGCACATTCGTTACGCAGTGGTCCCGCCTTATGTCAACAGATGGGAGCGTACGATGACAGGCACCGACCTCTCGGGGTGTCGTAGCCGGGGAGCACACATCATCCTGTGCCCCCAGCATTTGAATGCCTTTTTGAAACCACAGTGCGGGTTCAGAGCCGCTAGCGCGAAGCCGATAAATTGCACCATGGAGGCAATGGCAAAGGACCATGTGCCCCCGCAGGTGGCATATATCGGAGGTGGGGCATACTGTGTCACCACTGCAGCACCTCACTACCGCCATGGACAGCACGAGTGGTGTCCGGTCAGTGACAGCAGTTTCTGTTTCAAACCCAGGGCTGAAGTTCAAGTGGCACAACAACGGATTGTCCCCATTCCTGCACCCTCCACCGTTCACCTCACTGTAAAAGAGAATTTCACGGACTTGCAGTGATTCATCGCGCATTTTGGTTATGTCATTCCCCCTCTCCCCGAACACCTCACCAAGATTTTAAAAGCCGTTATAGTTTCACAGAAACATTTCTACACACTGGAGCAGAAGACAATAGAGATAGGAAAAGACATATTGGATATGGTCACCCCACCATGGTGGGACCTGTTCACCAATATAGAAATCCCGGCCTGGATTAGAATAGCATCCCACATCCTAGTAGTGTGTCAGGTTTTAATTGTAATATTTTTATTGTTCGTGCATTGCAAGAGAGGCAAACGCCTCCAGAGGCACGAGAACACAGGAGAATGGAGAGAACGCTATGTACGAGTGGGGGAGGAGGACACCCCTGTGTAAACAGCTAGCGTTAAAAGTTAAAAAGCGTCCCTCCATTTTTAGATTTTCAGATACTGCAGGGTTTAAGTGTGTGAATATTGTAATATTATAGCCGTTTGGTGAAGTTTGTTTTTTTGATTAATAAAAGGTGTATACAGGTGGTGCAAGGAGCATTGGGCCCTTCACATCTGAAAGATTTAGTGTGTTATAGTTTAAGGTAATACTGCCTATGATTGTCCAATTGTACACAAGGTAATTTTCTGAAATGGGAACTGCATGTGTCATGGGGGTCATGGATAGTAAATTACCGGGAATGTTTGGACGTGAGGAATCGGGAAAAATTTGCTCACCAAGGATTATTGATACTGTAAGCAAGCTATCAGTATCACAGGGGGGACTGTAAGATTCGAAATTTTTCATTATATAATCACACGAGACAACAGGATTAATAACACAGCTTTATTGACCAAAAGAAGCTTGTACCGATAAAACCTTTGATAAAAGGGCACACAAAATGGCCGCCGGACCTCGTGATCAGTTTCTTGGACCATTTGATTTCTGTTACTGCAAGCCAGACAGGCTTGTGGATTGAGAACAGTAAGCCCGCGAAAGCCAGTATCGGGAAACTGAAACTCAGGGAAATGGGCATACATATTCAATTGGATTCTAAGTACAAGACAGTTTCAGGCAAACAGGATGGGGCCCATCAAGATATGGGCAGACAATGCATGAACACTTAAACCCATTTAATGTACAAAGGAAAAACCGTTTAACAGCCATCAAGGGAAATCTCCAGACCGATCAATATGCGAACCGAGTTACGGTGACAAAGTAAAAGACATTATCGGCCAGGAAGGCCAGTTAAAGCTATCACCGGCTCCCGTTACAAGACAAAGCGCCCCTGCAGAGATTTCTGCCCGCCAAAGTATTACAAAGACTGGACTATGATCTGGCGGGAGATAAGGCTGGCCCAAAAGGGTATAACTATGGATTTTGAAAAGTCCATCAGCGCCTCTTCTACCTCGGTAGCTTCGGAATTCGATCAGGACGTTTCGGATGGACATTTCGGAAAAGGACAACGTGGTCGGTGTTCAGCCAGACAAGGCTCGGCCACGACGAGAAGACAACGAGGGTGGCCCGGGTACCGTTGTCGGGAGATCATCGACGACCCAGGCCGAAGAAGAAGACACCCTCAGGAAAACCGACGATCCAGGCCGGAGGGAAAGGACATTCCGGGCCTAGCACTCCCGTGCCTCAACATCCCATTCTCGGGGTGTTTTCCTGCTCCATGAATCCAAATCCACAACAGACTTAGTGGATTTCAGCCATGACGAGCGCTCACCGAGGCTGTGTCCACTGCCTCATCGCCTGAGAGAGAGAGAAAAACAAGCTGCGCCAGAAGTTTCCAAATCCACGTGACGACGGAAAGCTGTGCCAAAAAGGCTGCGAACCCCTCCTTTTCGCGAGTTTGAAAGTGGTGAGCATGATCCCGAGTTCCTCAAGTCGAAACTTAGTTTAGGTATAAAGGGGAGGGAGAGGGTAAGGGTAATCGTAATGTGTTTCCCCTTTTTCGATGTGCCGTGTGTTTCCCATTTCCATGGAATCAAGTTTATAGATATGTGCATGCTTGTAGTCGCTTTGATTTGTGCTTATGATATGTATTTTGTAATGCTGCAAACTGTTCAATAATAAAAGCATCCATTTCGTGCTATTCAACCTGGTCTATTGGGTCTTTCTCTGCACTACAGTTCCCTGCACCTAAGTCCAAGGTCTAGAACCGTAGGGAAGAGTGGGTCGAACCACTCAAGGGTAATTATTGCACGAAGCCTGGTAGGAGACCAGAACGAGCAAGAGAAACCCCCTACAGCACCTTCTTACCACATCATAGACAATGGACAAGGACCTGTGGCTTCCTATCACTCTGACCACCATCATGACAAAGACAATTCACCCTGAGCCCTCAATGTGGCACTTCTATTTCCGAAATGACTGAGTCCAGGACTTCAACAGTTTGCCATCAATTCATTTTAATACATTGACTAAAGGATGGCATTTAACAATTAAACCCAACAGAACACCCAAGTGACTACCCTTGTGACTACTTGTGCTTTATCTTCCTCTTACGTGTGCTCCTACGTGGTGCCTCCCCTGTGGCTTCAGCAGATGTGGAGGCCCCTTTCTCACTTTCATGCTGCTCCTGCTTCGACACCTTTGGCGGGCATCCTCTGGGGTTGCGAGCCTGTGAGGGCTCGGCAACAGTCTGCTCCTCCTGCGGCTGTGCAGGGGCGAGACGCCCATTTGAGTTGGGTGAGGACTCTAGTGGGGCTCTGACTGAGGGCTCCGCAGTGGCATGGAAGTGTGAGCACTTGGAGAGGAGCCCCCACTTCCTTGTTGTCTGCTACCAACATCCCTCTCATGGGTCGGCCCCACTTCAGTGCTAGCAAGTGGTTTGACAGCACCTTGCTGCACATCAGGGGAGCCATGAGGAACCGTATCTGCACTGGCAGTCCTACTCCAGGGGACTTCCTTGAAGGTCTGGTTTCTCTGATCAATAGCTGCCCGTCACTCCTCCAGAAATGTCAGTCTATTCTGAACATTCACCATGTTTTCAACACTCTGACGACTTAGCTCCTCCATGGCCGTAGCCATCCTCTCCTCTACCATAACCATCCTTTCCACGGAGGTAGCCATCCTTTCCACGGAGGTTGCCATCCTTTCTGGGGTGATGCGTTCATGCGCCAATGCCTCTACAAAGGCTCTGCTTATGTTAGCGTTGGATTCCTCCATCCTCTCCACACACGCAGTGACCCTGGAGACAAAACCTGCCAGAGACTCCTGCACCTGTTCCTGGAGTTCCAGCACCACTCTCCTTTTGGATGAATCCGGAGGCACAGGGTCCACATGCAGCTGAGCAGAGCTGGGAGCGCCCCGCGGCCTTCGACAAGAATTCGCCACTGCTGTCCCTGTCTCCACCATCTGCTGATGCTCACTTGTGAGCTGTGATACAACAGGTGACAACACTGCTCTATGTCCTGAAGGTCCCACTGAGGTCTGAGTGTCTGCGCTGGTGCTGGGTGCGTTTAACTCTGCTGACGCTGCACCCTCAGAGGTTGCAGGGCCCTCTGAGGAGTCTTCCAGCTCAGGCTCTTCCTCCTAGATCGTGGGGAGGGGGGCTGTTGATGGTCCTGTGGGGGAGTAAAGAAATCAGTTAGACATGTGATATAAACGTTGAATGCACATGGAATTGTGAAGATGATCAGAAGTCAATGGCCTAGAAATTCAGTGGGCTGCGCCACCAGTTACGCCTAAAGAGGGCACTCAGTGGCTTTAGCGCCACTGGCCGTGCCCGCCGCGATATTTAGCGGGGCGCTAATGGCGGCGTTAGCCTGTTGCGCTGCGCCACCACCGATGACGTCATCGGTGTGCGCAGCGCCCCGCTACCGCCCCGATCATGATATTTGGTCGCGCCCGCCTCTGTAACGCCGATCGCAAATCGCGCCCGGTTCATGGGGCCTACCTGTGGCGGTAGTGGCGCAAATTAAGGTGGAGGTGCGGGGCGGCCATTTTTTCGGTGGCCGCCTGCCAGCACCTCCATCCCCGGCCTCCTGATCCCCCCCCCCACACCCGGGCAGTGCCAGCTGTGTCCCGAGAGCCCGGCACTTCTCCTCGGTGCCGGGCTCTTTTGCCGGCACTCGCGATCGGTCATCGCGCTGGTGCAGGCCCCTCCCCCTTAAGAAGGGGAGGAGGGCCTGCAGTACCGCAGTGCGCCGTGCCGCAGTGTGTGGCGCTGCAGCACGTTGCGCTGCGATATTCAGTTTCAGCGCCCCAAGAGGGACGCGGGGCGCCTCGAGCAGCGCCCCGCGTCCCTCTTGGGGCGCTCCAACTGAATTTCCGGCGGGCGCAACTGCTCCGTTCACAGCGGTAATTCCGGCGCCCAGGCGAGCTTGGCGCCCCATTTGGGGCTCCACCGAATTTCTAGGCCAATCTGTTTGAGCATCAGTAGCCATATCTGTCACTCAGGCAATGTAAATGAGAGAGATGCAAAGCTATTGTGTCACCAGCCTGCTCTGATGCGCCCGCCTGTCTGTCCCCCACTTTCACATCCTCCTCGGCTCGAACGACCTCTAGGGCCGCCTCCTCAGCGCTGGTGAGATGGGCTATTGAGGGTGGCCCTCCTCCTGTCTTTGCCCTTTCCCTCTTATTGTAGGCTTTTATTTTCTGCAATGTGGAACACAAGTAGAGTTTGAGTGAGAATGATAGAGTGAGTGTAGATAATCCATAGCATAGATGCTTCGAAGGACACAAAGATGGAGGCCGGTGTCGGGAGCAGCAGGAAAGCGGCATTACAGTGAGTATTTAAACCCACTTTTGCAGGCTTTTTTCAGAGGCTTACCAATCTGGTGGCGTTCCAGAGCCACGTCACAATTCAAAAAGTGACGCGGGCAAGAGGAAACAGCTGATTGGGTGAGTATGGCCAAGTGAGTATTTATACTACTCCATAGTTTGAGAGTTAAGGTTACTAGTTTATAAAGTTTAGAAGGTCGTCATTTTTGTGGTTTATAGTTTCTAAGGTCTTTGTTGTGTAGCGGGGAGTGCTAGTAAACAAGTGCCCTTGAATATATCATTTAATTATAGTGTAATTAGTGATATTGATTTGATTTAATTTAATTTGAATTAATTAAAGGGTAAGTCATGGCAGCACAGCTCGGCCCCGTGGCATGCTCCTCCTGCACTATGTGGGAAATCAGGGACACGTTCTGTGTCCCTGATGACCATGTGTGCGGGAAGTGTATCCAGCTGCAGTTACTGGCAGACCGCATTGCAGCGCTGGAGCTGCGAATGGATAATACTGGAGCATTCACAATGCTGAGGACATCATGGATAGCACGTTTAGGGAGTTGGTCACACCGCAGGTAAAGGCTGCACAGGCAGGAAGGGAATGGGTGACCGCCAGGCAGAGTAGTAGGCGCAGTCAGTTAGTGCAGGGGTCCCCTGTAGCCAACCCCCTCTCCAACAGATATACCGCTTTGGATATTGTCGGGGGAGATGGCTTATCGGGGGAAGGCAGCAGCAGCCAACTTCCTGGCACCATGGGTGGTTCTGCTGCACAGGATGGGAGGAAAAAGAGTGGGAGAGCTATAGTGATAGGGGATTCTATTGTAAGGGGAATAGATAGGCGTTTCTGTGAGCGCAAACGAGACTCCAGGATGGTATGTTGCCTCCCTGGTGCAAGTGTCAAGGATGTCTCGGAGCGGCTGCAGGGCATTCTGGAGGGGGAGGGTGAACAGCCAGTTGTCATGGTGCATATATGTACCAACGATATAGGTAAAAAACAGGATGAGGTCCTAAAAGCTGAATATAGGGAGTTAGGAGGTAAATTTTAAAATAGGATCTCAAAGGTAGTAATCTCAGGATTGCTACCAGTGCCACATGCTAATCAGAGTCGAAATAGAAGGATCTTTCAGAAGAATACATGGCTAGAGGAATGGTGCAAGGGGGAGGGATTCAAATTCCTGGGATATTGGAACTGGTTCTGGGGGAGCTGGGACCAGTACAAACTGGACGGTTTGCACCTGGGCAGGACCGGGAGCGATGTCCTAGGGGAGTGTTTGCTAGTGCTGTTGGGGAGAGCTTAAAGTAAAATGGCAGGGGGTTGGGAACCTATGCAGGGAGACAGAGGAAAGGGAAACAAGGATAGAAGCAAAAGACGGGAAAGAGAAAAGCAATAGTGGAAGGCAGAGAAATCAAGGGTGTAAATCAATCAGGGCCACAGTAAATAATAATTCTAAAAGGACTAAGAGTGTTAAAAAAATAAGCCTGAAAGCTTTGTGTCTTAATGCGAGGAGCATTCGTAATAAGGTGGATGAAATAGCTACGCAAATAGATGTAAATGGATATGATATAACTGGGATTACGGAGACATGGCTCCAGGGTGACCAAGGCTGGGAATTCAACATCCAGGGGTAATCAATATTCAGGAAGGACAGGCAAAAAGGCAAAGGAGGTGGGGTAGCATTGCTGGTTAAAGAGGAGATTAACACAATAGTAAGGAAGGATATTAGCTCTGATGATGTGGCATCTGTATGGGTAGAGCTCAGAAATACCAAGGGGCAGAAAACGTTAGTGGGAGTTGTATACAGACCCCCAAACAGTAATGCTGAGGTTGGGGATGGCATTAAATGGGAAATTAGAGACACGTGCAATAAGGGCACAGCATATAGATTGGTCTCACCAAATTAGTAACAATACCGTGGAGGACGAATTCCTAGTGTATACGGGATGGTTTCCTGGACCAATATGTTGAGGAACCAACTAGAGATCAGGCCATCTTAGACTGGGTATTATGTAATGAGAAAGGATTGATTAGCAATCTTGTTGTGCGAGGCCTCTTGGGGAGGAGCAATCATAATAGGATAGAATTCTTCATTAAGATGGAGAGTGAAGTAGTTGACTTAGAGACTAGGGTCCTGAATTTAAATAAAGGAAACTACGATGGTATGAGGCACGAGTTGGCTAGGATGGATTGGGGAACGTTACTTAAAGGGTTGACGGTGGATAGGCAATGGCAAACATTTAAAGAGCGCATGGATGAACTACAGAATTTGTTCATCACTGTTTGGCATAAAAATAAAACAAAAAAGGTGACTCAACTGTGGCTAACAAGGAAAATTAGGGATAGCATAAGATCCAAGGAGAGGACATATAAATTGGCCAGAAAAAGCAGCAAACCTGAGGATTGGGAGCAGTTTAGGATTCAGCAAAGGAGGACAAAGGGATTAATTAAGAGGGCGAAAATAAAGTATGAGAGTAAGCTTGCAGTAAACATAACAACTGACTGTAAAAGCTTCTATAGGTATGTGAAGAGAAAAAGATTGGTGAAGTAAAGAGTAGGTCCCTTTGCAGTCAGAATCAGGGGAATTTATAATGGGGAACAAAGAAATGGCAGACCAATTAAATACATACTTTGGTTCTGTCATCAAAAAGGAGAACACAAATAACCTTTCAGAGATGTCGGGGAACATAGGTTCTAATGAGAGGGAGGAACTGAATGAAATCAGTATTTGTAGGGAAATGGTGTTAGGGAAATTGATGGGATTGAAGGCCGATAAATCCCCAGGGCCTGATAATCTACATCCTAGGGTACTTAAGGACGTGGCCCTAGAAATAGTAGATGCATTGCTGGTCATCTTCCAAAATTCTATAGACTCTGGAACAGTTCCCATAGATTGGATGGTAGCTAATGTAACCGTACTATTTTAAAAAGGTGGCAGAGAGAAAATGGAGAATTATAAACCTGTAAGCCTGACATTGGTAGTGTGGAAAATGCTAGAGTCCATTATAAAAGATGTAATAGCAGAGCACTTGGAAAACTGCGACAGGATCGGACAAAGTCAACATGGATTTACAAAAGGTAAATCGTGCTCGACTAATTTACTGGAATTTTTTGAGGATGTGAATGGTAGAATAGATAAGGGAGAACCAGTGGATGTGGTATATTTGGACTTTCAGAAGGCTTTCGATAAGGTCCCGCATAAGAAATTAGCATGCAAAGTTAAAGCACATGGGATTGGGGGTAAGGTATTGACTTGGATAGAGAACTGGTTGGCAGACAGGAATAAACGGGTCTTTTTCCGAGTGGCAGGCAGTGACTAGCGGGGTACCGTAGGGATCGGTCCTAGAACCCCAGCTATTCACAATATATATTAATGATCTAGACGAGGGAGCTAGATGTAATATCTCCAAGTTTGCAGACGACACAAAGCTGGGTGGGCGTGTGTGCTGTGAGGAGGATGCAGAGAAATTCCAGGATGATTTGGACAGGTTGGGTGATTGGGCAGATGCATGGCAGATGCAGTATAATGTGGATAAATGCGAGGTTATCCACTTTGGTGGCAAAAACAGGAAGGAAGATTATTATCTGAACGGCAATAGATTGGGAAAAGGGGAAGTGCAACGAGACCTGGGTGTCCTTGTGCACCAGTCGCTGAAGGTAAGCATGCAGGTGCAGCAGGCGGTTAAGGAGGCAAATGGTATGTTGGCCTTCATAGCGAGAGGATTTGAGTACAGGAACAAGGATGTCTTGCTGCAGTTGTACAGTGCCTTGGTGAGGCCGCACCTTGAGTATTGTGTGCAGTTTTGGTCGCCTTATCTGAGGAAGGATGTTCTTGCCATGGAGGGAGTGCAGCGAAGATTCACCAGACTGATACCTGGGGTGGTAGGAATGACGTATGAAGAGAGATTGGGTCGATTAGGCTTATATTTGCTAGAGTTTAGAAGAATGAGAGGGGATCTCATTGAAACTTAGAAAATTCTAACAGGACTAGACAGACTAGATGCAGAAAGGATGTTCCCGATGGCGGGAGAGTCCAGAACCAGGTGTCACAGGCTAAGGATTAGGGGTAAGCCATTTAGGACAGAGATGAGGAGGTATTTCTTCACCCAGAGAGTGGTGAACCTGTGGAATTCTCTACCACAGAAGGCAGTTGAGGCCAATTCATTAAATATATTCAAGAAGGAGTTAGGTATATTTCTTAAGGTTAAAGGGGTCAAGGGATATGGGGAGAAAGCGGGGACAGGGTACTGAATTTGGATGATCAGCCATGATCTCATTAAATGGCGGAGCAGGCTCGAGGGGCCGAATGGCCTACTCCTGCTCCTATCTTCTATGTATCTATGAGTGAGGTCCCAATACTAAGGGCCCTCCCTGTGTGTTGTTAGTTGTTGTCATTGCATAACAGTGATAGGGAGTGTGAGGGCAGTATAGTCGAATTGTGAAGTGATTGTGTACATAGAGAGAGAGGGAATGGTTAAGGGTGCAAGGGATGTAAGGGTAAAGTGGGATGTGTTGGAGTAGGTTGACAATGCAGAGTGATGGTGCTGAGAGGAGATGGGGAGCAGAATGAGGGTAAAGGTGATGTTATACTCACTTTGCCTGTTCGGACAAGGTCATTGAACATCTTTTGGCACTGCAGCCAGGTTCTGCTGCATATTGATCTGAAACTGACCTCCTGAGCCAGTTGTAGCCACACAGCTTTGGTCTGCTGGGGATGTTATTTCCTCCCAGAGGATGGAAACAGCACCTCCTTTTGTGCTCTGGCTCCCTCCACCAGAGCATGGAGGGAGTCATCATCAATCCGTGGTGAGGCCTTGGGCCTTGAAGTAGACATTCCACTAGCTCCAAATACTTTGAAGAGAAGCAATCACAAGCATAGAGGCCAAAAATTAAACAAGGCTGCTTGGAGCCCTTAAATGCAGCAGGAAAAATAACATCATCAGAGGCGAGTTTCAGGCCCAAAAGACTCATTGGGTCAGAGGTACGCACACGCTGGGAATCAATTGCCCAATTAGGGCAAAATAGATCAATTATCCTGCCTGACAGCGGAGGTGGGAGCGGGACCCGCCGACCACCTGACACCTGGTAAAATCCAGGCCACAAAGTCTGGCAGCTGAGGTGGACACAAGGTGACCGGGAGTCGCAGATTGGGCCACGCCCCCCCCAGTGAGGGCCTTTTACCGACGGCAGCGTGGCCCCATAACCGGTGGAGAACAGTGAGTGCAGCAGCGGGGATGGCGCTGGCCCATCCCCCACCCCCAACCCAGGCTGTTTGTTGCTGTCAGGGACTAAAGGAAATCTGATACTGTCTCATTTCATTGACAAGGAGAATGGATATCAGGTAGCAGACTATCTGTTCTACTGAAGTGTTGAGAGTTTGTATAAGACCATGTGGTGTTTGGTCTTGCTGTCGAGGGATAGGTGTGGCATAGATGTGACAGACTACATCAAATCAGATATTATTCTCATGTCACAACGGGTCCGAAGCATCCCAAAATCTGGCTATATTTATCTAACCCCTGTGATGGGGTGACTGATGGATGATACCTGTTAACCAATTATTAACTACCACCTAACTAATTAATGCAAAACTGATTTGTGTTTACTAATTAGCATTTTAATTAGCTCAAATTTATTTATTTAACACTGATTATACTAACTGATAATTAGTAAATTAGTTAGCAGATTTATTCATTAACTTAACACCCTCTGCTCATTAGGCAATTGGTGAGTAATTTAATTTTGCTCATTACTGTACTAATTACACAGCGATTAATTTAAAAGCCGCTGAGCGGTGTGCGCGGGACCTCCAGACCACCGAACGACTGAACGGGAACATTGGTGTGCGGCCATCAATAACTTACTAAAACTTGTTAAGTGGCCCTCCAGCCCAAATAATTGGCCACCCCTGTTCTAGGTGGTAGAGGTTGCAGGTTTGGGAGGTGCTGTCGAAGAAGCCTTGGCGAGTTGCTGCAGTGCATCTTGTAGATGGTACACACTGCAGCCACGGTGTGCCAATAGTGGAGGGAGTGAATGTTTAAAGTGGTGGATGGGGTGCCAATCAAGTGGGCTGCTTTCTCCTGGATGGTGTCGAGCTTCTGGTGTTGTTGGAGCTGCACTCATCCAGGCAAGTGGAGGGTATTCCATCATACTCTAACTTGTGCTTTGTCGAAAGAGTAAAGACTTTGGGGAGTCAGGAGGTGAGTTACTTGCTGCAGAATACCCAGCCTCTGACCTGCTCTTGTAGCCACAGTATTTATGAGGCTGCTCCAGTTAAGTTTCAGGTCAATGGTGACCCCCAGGATATTGATGGTGGGGGATTCGGTGATCCCATTGAATGTCAAGCGGAGGTGGCTAGACCCTCTCTTGTTGGAGATGGTCATTGCCTGGCACTAGTTTGGTGTGAATGTTACTTGCCACTTATCAGCCCAAGCCTGAATATTGTTCAGATTTTGATGCATGTGGGCATGGACTGTTTCATTATCTGAGGAGTTGCGAATGGAAATGAACACTGTGCAATCATCAGCAAACATCCCCATTTCTGACCTTATGATGGAGGGAAGGTCATTGATGAAACAGCTGAAGGTGGTTGGGCCTAGGACACTGCCCTGAGGAACTCCTGCAGTGATGTCCTGGGGCTGAGATGATTGACCTCCAACAACCAAAACCATCTTCCAACTGGAGTCAGTATTAGTCTACAAATCCAAAATGAAGAACCCTCTGCATGTGTGTAAACATGTGTGTATACAGCCTCATTTGTCTGATCAGATGGGTATATGGAACTGGAAGTATAATTCAGTGTCACCAGTTCTGCATCATTCTAAGCAGGTATTAGTTTCAAACCATATCTGCAGCATAACAGCACCAAAGGAGTACTTTGTACTGGCAGTTTCACCACCAGATCATGAGAGCAGACAGTATAAACATACATACCAATACGCAGCTTAAAGTCATTGAAAGAATGCTTGTTGATCACATCAAGTTTTATCATGAGTGCGAAGGCAAACTCTAACATGGTTCCAATGTGTGTATACTGTCTGTCTGCCTCCTGAAAATCAAGAGAATCTTTGAATCAAATTGCATAAGAAAGCAAGACTTTCATTTATATAGCACCTTTCGTGACCTCCGGACGTTCCAAAGTGTTTTACAGCCAATAAAGTACTTTTGAAGTGCAGTCACTGTTGTAGTGTAAGAAACGCACAGCCAATTTACGCACAGCAAGCTCCCACAAACAGCAATGTGATAATAACCAGACAATCTGTTTTTTAGTGATGTTGATTGAGGGATAAATATTCACCAGGACAACTCCCCTGCTCTTCTTTGAAATAATGCCATGGGATCTTTTACATCCACCTCATTCGAAAGATGGCACCTCCGACAGTGTAGCACTCCCTCAGTACTGTATTGGAATTTCAGCTTGGATTTTGTGCTCAAGTCTCTGGAGTGGGGTTTGAACCCACAACCTTCTGACATGAGAGGTGAGAGTGCTACCCACTGAGCCATGGCTAACGCTTAGTGACTAGGCAACACACAGTTCACAAATGAAAGGTATATTGGGAAGCATTTAGAAATTGTTCATAAAACTGAGCAAAAATAAATCTATGAATGTAAGCTAAAAATGCAGAAAATGTTATTAAGCAACATTAATTTTTTTTTGAAGGAAAATGTGGATCAACACACAAATCACTAAGTGCCGTAGAGCCTGCATAATGAATAACATTGAGTGTTAATATATATTACATAATAATCTACCAAAGGACATTGATCCACTTAGCTGTCATGCCCAAATTTAAGTATTTTAAATAATGCCCTGCTCCAAAGGTATTTGCTATAATTTTGCACATGTGATGTAGAATCTCAAAAATTAAGTTCAGGCTTTTATTATGAAACATAACACAGATGTTTCTGCTTTTATGTTGTTGATGCATTGATGATGTAGCTAACAGTTCACAGATCAAAATAATACAATGTTATTAATTTACTTGTTTGCCTGCTAAATCTTGCACATTGTGTTTGCAGTTTTCCTGCTTTTTGTAGCATTAGCTGCTGAGCTTTCCTGAAAGTGTTCCTGCCAAGTATAGAATCACCACCTCATCTGATGGGTTGGGAATGGCTGCTGATTTATGTTAATTCACATTATTTTCTGTCCAGAGTACTCTGCTCGCCCATTTAAACTCGCACATGGGGAATCTTGAAACGTGGGCGCTCAACACCCAGTACAGCTGAGACTAGCATGCACAGCTCCTGCTACATCTATTTTTACAATTATTGTAATTGGGGCCCTATTGGTGTGAATACTGTCTCTATTTTTGCATTGTTAAATGCCTGGTAGCAGGTTACCTGTCTACTGGCAGAATAATGAATGTTATGGGAATTGCACAGAGGGAGGAAAAATAAACTATGCATTTATGCAAACAGATTAATCTTATCTTGGAAAGCAGTCAATGCTTGTGAGGAAAAGGTTATTAACCGTATTATTATTTTGGATTTCAAGCTGCTTGGCAGTTCCCAATTAAGTGTCCTCTCTATATAGTCAGCACTTTGGGAGCCTGATCCGTGTCAAAACAAACATCAGTGTAGACCAAACCACTGTCCTCACAGCACTGATTCTTCTGAGCCAGGTTCAATGGCAGAGTGGAAGATGAGTACCATTTGAACTAGATTGGAAGGAAAGAACAGTGCAGGTTCAATGGTGGAGGAAGGAAAAGATTGGCAGATTAAAATGAGGTGAGAGGGGGAGTACCAGGTTGAATTGAGGAGAGCGAGGCAAAAAACATGAACTGGGAGAGTTTGAAGAGGAGAGAGCTGGTTGGATTTTTCTATTCTCATAGTAGAAGGTGGGTCGGAGCTGAACTTCTACCCACTGCCCCGACCATGCCATGAATGCAACTGATTTTCCTGAGTCAGGTCTGATTAAAAGTCCTGATGGGATCTCCACCACACAAGAGCCCTATACATCAAAATTTGGGCCAGAAGAAGGAGCCAGCATTAAAAGACTTTAAAAGCAATTTTTACAAATGGTTCTGAATGAACAATTGACCCAAGGCATGGGACAGAAGTGAAGGACAGGTGTCCACTACCAGACACTCTCAGTCCATTAGGACCTTCAGTGGTCTTTGTGCCACTGCCCCCATGTTACCTGGGGTTGGTGGTACAGTAGCGGGAAGGCAGAGAAATAGGATGGTTTCCTTAGTCCCGCCACCCTGACTTCATTTAAATGCAGTGTGGCAGTCAAGGGTTGGGTGGCGAGTTTCCTGCTTGGGGAGAGGAAAACTTGAGATTTCACTTTTCAGGGTCAGGGATTTAGTGACAAGAGGAAAGAAGCTGGAGGCAGTGCTAGAGTGGAGAGAGAAGAGGGAGTTCTGGGGAGGATGGGAAGAACACAAGTTTGAATTGGAGGAGAAAGCAGAATGCTGGGTTCAACCAGGAAAGTGGGGACTAGAGGTAGAGCACCAGTTTGAACTAAGGGGAGGAGAGGGTGAAGTTTGCTAGCATGAACTGGAAGAGTTGGAGAGGGAGAGGGTGAATTGGGTTCAGAGGGCAGTGAGTGTCTCAATAAACTGGGGGTGTGGTTTGAGGGGAAGAGTGCCCCTATGAAACAGGAAGAGTGACTATTGAGGTAGGTTTTGGAGGAAACCCAATGACATTGCAGTTTTCCTTTTATTTGATTAAAAATCTATCAGTTGTGAAGTATAAATGGAGGAGCAATATTTGGAAATGTGTATAATTCTAAATTTACTGTCTGCCATCCTGATTCAAATAATCCTATGATCAATAAGGACACATTTGAGTTTCCTATTTGCTGTGATGCTATTTTTAAAAGAAAAGAAAATTAACTAAAAACTTTTCTCTCTCAGTATACAGATTATTGTCTGCTGTTAAGGAAAGCTTTAAAACATAAAGAAAAATAATGAATTACCAAATACAAATACAGAATACTTTTCAATAAAATTGAGCAAATGTTTCATCCTTTTTAGGTGAATAAATGCAATGCACTTCTGCATTATAAATTCCAAAATACTTAAAATGCACAAAATTAAGTATTGAAAGCAACAACTTGCACCCCTTTAACAGAAAAATGTCCCAAGACATTGAATGGTGAGCTAAAGAAGGTATAATTAGTAAAGGTGACCAAAAGCTTAGTCAAAGTTATGCGTTTTAAGGAGGATCTTGAATGAGGAGAGGATAGTGAAGCGTTTAAAGGGTTTAGGGAGGGTATTCAAGAGCGTGGGACATTAGTGGCTGAATGCAGTCACCAATGGTGGGGTGGGGGGTGGGGGGGTGGTGGCGTAGTGCACAAGAGTTCCAAGTTAGAGTAACAAAGAGTTCAGGAGGGGGATTGTAAGGCTGGATGAGGTTACAGGAATAGGGGAAGGAAGGTCATAAAGGGGTTTAAACACGAGGATGAGAATTTTACATTTGAGATATTGGAGGACCAAAAGCTAATGTTGGCGAGGACAGTGGGACTTGGTACGGGATAGGATATAGGCAGCCGAATTTTGGATGAGCTGATGTTTATGGAGGATGGAAGTTAGGTGTTGTCAGCGTAATTGTGGAAGATGGCACCATGTGTGTGGATGATGTTGCCAAGGGGTAACATGTAGATGAGGAAGAGGAGGGGGCCAAGATAGATCCCTGTAGAACTTCAGAGATAATGGTGCAGGGGCAGGAAGAGAAGCTATTGCTGAAGATGCTCTGGCTACAAAATGTTCTGGGTGGGTGGGGGTGGGGGGGAGGCTGGTGGTGACATAACCCCAGACTCCACTCCCAAAAAAATAAATTTTGTGCCTTCAACATCTGTATGCCTCCAGACTTTCAAGCGCTTATTTGCTCCCCCCAATATGATTGAAGGAACATTGGGTATACCAATAGCTTAAGTTAAAAGCTCATGCCCCACTGCAATCTCAGTATAATTACTTGTTTTCACATACCATAGACAAGGTCAGATTTGATTTTGAGTTGTTAGGTTTTTGAAACTATTAGTCAACTTTTTTGAAGCTATTGATCAGCGTTTGCTACTTTTCTAGGTTGGCAATTATGTATGCAACACTGTCACAGCTAAAAAAAACAGCCTAATTCATCTTGATATAATTCACATGGAAAATAACCAGATGATTGCACTTGTCTAACAACAGCCATTTTAGTGGAAATAATCTGTATTCACAGTCGATGCTAAACAGACACACCTTTGAAAAGCAAAATGTCAAGTGCTGTTTAGCAATGAAGAGTTCACTATAGGGACAATTATCACAGATTGCACCACCGGCAATGCCTTTGAGATACACTAAACAATGAAGAGTGAATAAGGCTCTTCAGATTATTTGCATTCTAAGAAACTGCAGTAACTCATTTTAATTGGTTGCTGTCATTAACACAGAACAACCACATTTCATAGTTAGAATTCTAATTAGCAATTCAAATTGTTGCTGCAATTACCAAATTAATCCTCTTCTACAGATCCTAATAAAGCTCTTTCACTCTGATAAGTTTAGATGCTAAAGCATGTCACTCATTTTGTAAAATGGGCACAGGTATATCAATTTCAGCATAACCATGGCAATACGTTTAATAACTAAAACAGAGCATTATAATCTGTTCTTGTTTAGTGGAAGCTTGGCTGTAAATTTAAAATAAAAGCATGTTCTGCTAAAGATGCTTCACTATGTCTGGGAAAAAGTTCAGATGTTTTAAAATGCTTTACAAGTCAACCATTTCAGGACTATGATGGAACTTTTGCAGTAAAATTGAAATCAAAAATGATAGTGTACGTGAGGGACTGGGCACTGAATGAAACTGAACAGGTCGCTCCTTTTATATCCCTATCTCTCTTTTCAATAGCATCATGTTCTAACTCATTGATCCTTTATCTATCAACCATGTGCTTACCTCATGAATAACAGCATTACCTCCCTGGGCTATTCCCTCTACTGGATACATATGCAACTGCATTGTATTATTTTAAACATTACTATTTGTATCATTTTATATTATACAGAAAATGTGTATGTGATATATATTTTACATTAAAGTGGAAACTGAGGATTAGGAGAATTATAGCTACGCCGATGCAATCAATTGTTCATACAGATTGTTTTCTTCACTGGAACATTTTAGGTTAAGTGCGAATTAGGGCTCTGCATAAAGGTAATTTATACATTTGGCAAATATTCTAAAAGAGTAGTTCTGCAGTCTTGTTTTACCATTTATCTGAATTTCCCCAAATCACATTTTTTTAAATTGGGCATTCTCTAATTCTAAGCCCATAGACTGTCTTTACATTACCCATAGTTAGGAGGGACAATAAATAGTGCAGATGGGAGGAGGAAGTTGCAAAGGGGCATAGAGAGTGAGTGGGCAAAATTATGGCAAATAAAATTCAACATGGGTAAGTGTGAGGTTATCCACTTTGGACCTAAGAAAGATAAATCAGAGTATTTTCTAAATGGTGAGAAATGAGGAACTGAGCAGGATCAAGGAGATTTGGGAGTCCAAGTACACAAATCATTCAAAGCCAGTAGACAGGTACAAAAAGGCGAATGAAATGTTGGCCTTTATATCAAGGGGGCTAGAATACAATGGGGAGCAAGTTATGCTTCAGTTGTATAGAGCCTTGGTCAGACACCATCTGGAGTACTGCGTTCAGTTTTGGGCACCGCACCTCAGGAATTATATATTGGCCTTGTAGAGGGTGCAGCGAAGATTCACCAGAGTGATACCAGGTCTTGGTTAAATTATGGGGACAGGTTGCACAAACCTAGCTTCTATTTCCTTGAGTATAGAAGATTGAGGGGTCATCTGATAGAAGTGTTTAAAATGTTAAAAGGATTTGATAAGGTAGATATGGAGAATCTATTTCTTATAGTGGATGAAATCAAGAACAAGGGGGCAAAATCTTTAAAATTACAGGCCATTCAGGAGTGAAATCAGAACTTTGTCACACAAAGGGTAGTAGAAATCTGGAACTCTCTCCCCAAAAGGCTGTGGTTACGAGGACAATTGGAGCTTTTAAGATTGAGATAGATAGATTGTTGTTAGGTATGGGTATCAAGAGATATGGAGCAAAGGTGGGAAAATGGAGCTGAGGTACAGATCAGGCATGATCTAACTGATTAGCAGAGAAGGCTCGAGGGGATAAATGGCCTTCTCCTGTTTCTAATGGGAATGGGAATCTTAACATAAATCATAATTATGCAGAGTACCCATAAACCCTCAGATGGGTGAAAGTAAATTTATACCACCCTTAGCTTCTCAATTATGAGCTCCCAGTACCACCTCAGCAACAAGATGGTTTCTCATTTATAGCCCAAGAAGTAACACATTCCTTTAGCGAGTGGGCAGCAGCAGATCCAGAGAAAGTAGAGTCGATGGCAGTGACCACACACCTTAATGGGAAGGCTGCTTGGATCACAGGAAACGTGCCTCTCTGATTTTAATGTTTTCAGTGGCAACAGTCCCACTCTCCACAATGCTGCTACTCTGCATCCTCCCCTTTGCTACCACTTGCCAAAGGACCCATATACATATGTATAAAAATAGCAAAATATTTTGCGCAGGTTTGTTTCTAAAATTATGGGTATGCCTGTGTAAATCTGAAACTGAACAATGATATGCACTGAAAACTTGCCATTAGAAACTCATTTTAAAGAAAGAGAAAAGAATATGACTTACTTGGCTGTACTCCTGAACTGTGGCAGCACTTAGCCCAGTTGCTGCCATATACGTGCTCCCAATAGTTTTGATCTTTTCTACTCCGCTGAATTTAGGCTTGGACAATAACTATAGGAAATAATAACATAATATTTTTGTGAACATCTAAATATTAATTTGGATAATCAGATTCCAAGTAAATAGTGTCTTGAACAACAGTGATGTGTATATATTTAGGGGGTTAACATGCTATGATTGTTTAACACAAGACAAAAACAAGAGATTGCTTTGATGTTGTACAAAATAAGCTAACAGACAAATACATTCAAAGTATTAAATTCAATTTAAAACCGATAGATTTATTCCAAAAAATGGAGAAATGCAGCAACAACACAACAGATTGTTTAAATGTTTATTATTTTTGAATTTTACTATCAACTGAAAGCAGGAAAATAGTGATTAAAGGTGACCAATGAAAGTGCTTCAAGGTTATTTTGAAAGCCAACCTGAGGGGCTGTTGAATCTCTATTATGGTCTGGGAGAAGCAAATTGAATAATGTACAAAAGATTTGAAGAAAAATGCATGCCTGATCTGGCAGAAAAAAGGGCAAAAGGAAAAGCAAAACAAATCACCAAGAACAGTTTTTGATGAATTTACTGTGCACTAAATGTGACGATGCACGCACATCACTCGTTGGATTTGCATTCATCCCAGAATCCAAAAAGCTTTAATTCCACATCAACGTAACTTGACTGTTATGATCAATACCTGAGCTAAATTTCAAAAGGTAGCCTGTTCTATTGCACAAGTGTGTTTATATTTCAAAATCTATGTTTGGAGAGAAAGTTAAAGGGAATTGAATCGCAGAGAGTAGAGAGATGTGTTTAGTATTTAATCATCTGTCTTATATCAATAAAACCACATTGGTTTAAAGCCTTAGGCCAGAATTTTCTTTACCTGGGCAGGTCAGGTGCAGGCGGTCGTCATTGCGGGTCATGACCCCATTCTTGCTTCCATCCCGCTGCTGAGATCGACTTTGCGCTAATGGGGCCTATTAAGCCAGCCCTGCTCGTTACCCGGCCCTCTTAAATGATAAATGATACAGACCTGATAACGTCATCGATGATGCGTTTTCAGCCGGGATATTTAAACGAGCCATGGCCACATTGCATTTGAAGGATTATCTAGGAGTGTGCAGCCACTGCACTGGAGGTTTTGATTGCTCCAAGCAGTTGGAGAGATGATTGCACAGAGGCAGAGGACTGCACACAGGTTCTCCGATGACTCCCTCCATATGCTTGTGGAAGGAGCCAGAGCACACAGGGAGGTCCTCTTCCCTTTGAATGGAAGAGACCTCCTTAGGAGACAAAAAGAGCCTGGCTCCAAATTGCAGAGGAGGTCAACAGAAGGGATGTGTTCAGGAGGACCTGGGTGCAGTGCCGGAAACGTTTTAATGATCGCATTAGGAAAGGTGAATGCAAAGCTGCACTCAACTTCATCCTGCTGTGCCTCTCATCACATCCTCATCACTCTGCTTTCCCAACCCTATTCCTGCACATCCTTACTCACACCAACATACCTTGCACAATCACCCATTCCTCTCTCTCTATCTACATTATCACATCCCCATCTTACTAGCCATCCCTAACACGCACCCTCATCCTAATGCAATCATACCAACTAACAGCATGCAAGGAGGCCACTTGGCATTGCCACCGTAATCCATCATAGTCTTCTTCTAAAGATGTAACCCATCCATTCCTTACACCCATTCCATCACTCTCACTCAGCCTTCTCTTCTTTCCCTCCTTGCAGGAAAAGAGAGCGCACAATAAGAGGGAGAGGGAGAGAACTGGAGGTGGGCCTCCATCATTTGCCACCCTCACAACGGCAGAGGAGGCTGCCTTGGAAGTATCGGGAGTGGCCGAGCAGCTGGAGGTGGGAGACGGAGAGAGGGGGACATCTCAGCAACCTGCTGACAGAATTACATACCATACGGCATACATCAGTCACTCATATGGGGACTGATATCATCAGCCACTGAATGGTCATCATGTGCATAATGGTATGTGTACCCATTCTTCATATGGCAAATCTAACTGATCTCTTTACTCTCCCATAGATCCATCAAGAGGCTCCCCTTCCAGGAGGAAGAGGAAGACAACTCCTCAGAGGAGCCTCCAGCCTCTGAGGGCGCAGCATCACCAGACATGAGCTCACCTAGCACCAGCACACAGACGCACACCTCGGTGGGTCCCATGCGAGATAGTGTTGTCACCGGGTCCGTCACAAGTCAAAAGTCAGCAAGAGCAGATGATGGAGACAGGGACAGCAGTGGAAGCTCCTACAGAAGGGTGCAGGATGCTCATAGCTCTGCTCAGCTGCATGCAGATGCTGAGCCTCAGGGGGCCATCCAGAAAGAGGGCGATCCTGGAGGTGCAGGAAGAAATGCAGGGGGCTCTGACAGGTTTTGCGACCGCGATGTCCATCTCCAACATGAGCACCACTGTGTAGCAGGCGATGGTAACTGTAGGCTCTTCCATGGATAGGATGGCCACCTGCATGGAGCAGCTAATGCACCACTCACAGGAGCACATGGTCTCTATGGAGAATAGATGGCTATCTATGGAGCATAGATGGCAGAGGCTCATAGACCTCCTGTCTAGGAGGGATGTTCCTATCTCTATGTTTCTATGTTTCTATGTTTCAGCATAGATGTGGGTCCTTATGGCCCCACTGATGTGCAGCAAGGTCCTCTCCAGCTCCTTGCTAGCAGGGAAGTATGGTTGGGCCATGAGAGGGATGATGGTGAGAGGGGAAATGGAAGTGTGGGCTCCTCTCAAAGCACTTATACTTCTCCCCTGTTGCCACCCCCTCAGTCAGAGTCCCAGATGGTTACTCGGATTGCGATGGCCGAGTCTACCCCTGCACAGTCGCAGGAGGAGCAGACTTTGGCGGGGCCATCACAGGCTCCAAAACCTAGAGGACATCCGCCAAAAGTGTCTATGTAGTCGCAGCAGGGAAGTGAGCTGGCTACCTCTACCTCTGCTGAAGCCACAGGGGTAGCACCATGTAGAAGCACGTGGAAGAGAAAGATGACACAAGTAGATTCACAAGGGTAGCCACTTGGGTTTTTTATTCAATGTTAATCTTAAGTTTCCGTTAATGTATTGTCAACCATAAAATCTTTATTTTCACCACTTTCCCGTCATGGACAAATTTGTGTACAGCTTTGGAAGTGGCTTATTGAGTTGCAGTGAATGGTGAGACTTAATGGTACCTCCAGCAATGGTGGTCAGTGTGAAAGAAATGGCTTGGTTATTGTAGGGATCCTTTATGGTGTTGCTGTGGGGTGGTGCCAACCTGGCGCAGCATGTGGCAGCCATATGGGTGGGTGTACTGCATAAAGTTAAGTAAATCTGGCCATGACGAGGCCATCCCCGGGCAGCAATGTGCTCGGGTGCTGGTGGGATCTGGCCCGCAGCTTCCTCCTTCTCTGAAGAGACTGTGCACTCAGTGCCTTGCTCTTCAAGCAGTGCTAATCCTTGCTGCTGCACTATATTGTGCAGGTGCAGCAGACCACAATGATTCTGGAGACCCTGGCTGGTGCATACTGAAGGGCTCCTCCAGATCTGTCAAGGCATCTGAAGCACATTTTAAGCATGCCTATTGTCTGCTCTATGACACATCTGGTGGAAATGTGGCTTTCACTGTGTCTCTCCTGGGCCTCAGTACTTGGCCTCCTCAAGGGTGTCATGAGCCATGTCTTCTGTGGATAGCCCTTGTCTCCAAGCAGCTAGCCGGAAAGTATGTTTGGAGGAGCGAAGAGCTGAGGGAGGGTGAACTGGCGAAGGAAGAAAGCGTCATGGCAGCTGCAATGGAATTTGGCACACACATGCATGATGATCTTCCTATGGTTGTAGACCAGCTGCACATTGAGGGAGTGGAAGCCCTTACGGTTGACAAAGACTCCTGGGTTATGATGGGGTGCCCTGATGGCCACAAGCATGCAGTCGATGATGCCCTGCACCCGTGGGAAGCCAGGCAGTGTGGCAAAGCTGAGCGCCCGCTCAGTAACACTGGCTTCATCAGTGGCAAAATTGATATAATTGGCTGACTTGTCAAAGAGGGCATCAGTGACCTGTGTGATGCATCTGTGGGCGCCGGACTGCAACATGCCGCAAATGTCTGCTGCAGATCCCTGGAAGAGCCTGAAGTGAAGAAGTTGAGGACACTGGTGACTTTGACAGCCACTGATAAGGCACATCCACCCACTCCTCTAGGCTGCAGGTCTTGCTCGAGCAATGTGCAAATGTCTGCGATGACATGGCGTGATAGCCTGAGCCTCCTTTGGCATGCTGCTCCGTCATGTTGAGAAAGCTCATGCTCTGCCTGTATACCCTAATTTGGGGGTATCGCCTCTGGTGCGGTGCAGCCCTGTGATGATGCCCTCTGTCCTGTACAGCATCAGGTGGTTGAGGAGAAGGTTGGTGGTGTTGTTGTTGGTGCTGATGGTGTTCCTGGTGCAGCTGGTGTTGGGGCTCATCCTGGTTCGATTCTGAGGAGACAAGGTGAGACAGTATAAACGGCACCCATGCTTATGGACTAGATGCCAGGTCAAGTAGAGATCAGAGGAGCAAGCTGTCAATGGTGTGATGAGTTGTACCAATGAGGTGAGACTGGATGGCAACTTTGTTGGAAACACTTGCAGCCTATAGAAAGTTAAATGTGTGCTGGGAATGCAATCAGCAACAGCTTCTGCCTGAGGAAAGTGATAAGCTGTGAGGTGGGAGCTTTTATAGTACATTTTATGTTGTCATCTAATCAGCTGGAGCAATGGCCACTCACCTCCCACCTCAGGCTGAAAGACATCGTTCCCGAGCTGCGTGAATCTCGTGAGAAGCCAGGGAAATTCGAAAGCTAGGTTGAAAAAGGTGCTTAAAAGTCTGACAACTACCTGTTAATGATTTGAATTAGGTTGCCCGCCTCAGCTGGTTGGGTCACTGCTGCACCGGCAAACGCACCCAAGGGAAATAGGCGTCGGGGCGGGATGATGGTGGGTTCCCGACCCGCTGCAACTTATTTCAAATTTCCCACCCGATCCGCCTCCAATTGCGCTTGCACGGGCTCCAGAAAATTCCGGCCTAAGCCTTAGTCTTGTAGGAGCACATATTCAGGCCACTTTTGAAGAGGAGAGTCATGAGGTAACACAATATATTCCATTAGCTGGGAATCTCTGTTACAATCTGTGGGTCTTGCTATCATTTACCTAGATATTGGGCAGAAAAAGAGGCACTCTGGATCCAGGTAAACAAGGTCTGCTTACGGGAATGGTCAGTGAAGCTGAATAACAACATCTTGTAATTAAATAGTGCCTTTAATGTAGAAAAATGTACAAAGGCACTTCACAGAAGTATAATTAGACAAAAACTGATACCGAACCATGGAAGGCGATATTAGGAGTAACTAAAAGCTTTGTCAAAGAGATAGGTTTTAAGGAGGGTCTTAAAGAAAAAGAGGTGGAGAGGTTTAGGGAGGGAATTCCAGAGCTTAGGCAGCTGAAGTTTGACCCCCAATGGTGGGGCAAAGGGAGTGGGGGATGCACAAGGGCCCAGAGTGTAGGAGGAATGCAGAGTTCTCACAGGGTTGAGCTCAGTGAGCACAGGGATGATGGGTGAGCAGTATTTGGTGCAGGTTAGGGCAGAAGTTTTGGATGAGCTGAAGTTTATGGAGGGTGGAGGATGGAAGGCTGGTCAGGAGAGCATTGGAATAATCGATTCTGGAGGTGACAAAGGCATGGATGAGGGTTTTGGCAGCAGATAAGCTGAAGCAGGGAAAGAGACGAGCGATATTACAGACATTTTTGTGATGGAGAGGAGATAGGGTCAGAAGCTCAACTTGGGGTCAAATAGGAGACTGAGATTGTGAAAGTCAGCTTCAGCCTGAGACAGTGGCAGGGAATGGGGATGGAATTGGTGTTGTGGGTAAGTGTGGCAGGTTCGAAGACGACGGTTTTGGTCTTCCCAATATTTAGCTGGAGAAAATTGTGGCTCATCTAGGACAGGATGTTGGTCAAGCAGTCTGGCAACACAGAAGCAGTGGAAGGGTCGAGAGAGGTGGTGGAGAAGTAAAGTTCGGTGTCATCAGTGTACATGTGAAACCGGACGCCATGTCTTCGGATGATGTCGCCGATGGGGGGCATGTAAATGAGGAATAGGATGTCTCCAAGGATAGATCTTTGTGGGACTCCAGAGGTAATGGTGTGGGGGTGGGAAGAAAATCCATTACTGGAGATGCTCTGATAAAGTTTGGATAAGAAAGAGTAGCACTGTCCCATTGAGCTGGACAATGGAAGAGAAGCGTTGGAGGAGGATAGTGTGATCAAAAATGTTAAAGGTTACAGAAAGGACGAGGAGGATAGTACGCTATGCTCACAGTCACAGAGGATATCAGTTTGTTTCAGTGCTTTGGCAGGGGTGGAAACCTGATTGTAGAGAATCAAACACTGAATTGTGGGAAAGATGGGCATGGATTTGGGAAGCAACAACATGTTCCTGGACTTTTGAGATGCAAGGGAGATTGGAGATAGGGCGGTAGTTTGTGAGGACAGAGGGCTTGAGGGTGGGTTTTTGAGGAGGAGATGGAAGCATTTACAATGGGGGCCAGGAAAGGAATGTGGGTGATCAGCAAATTAGTGAGAATGGGGATGAGAGAGCAGGAGGTATCTCTCATGGACAAGATGAGCTCGGAGACGGCATGGGGGGAGTAAGGAGACAAGCTAGACAAAGAGCTGGTTCAGGGTTCGGACTTGGGAAGCAGTGTTAAGTAGGGCGGACCGGTGAGAAATCCGTCGGGCATCCTGCCCCCAACACTATTTGCATGCAGTTGGCAGGAGTGGCCAGTAGAAATCCCCATGGAAGCAGACAGAAGGAAATCTCAGTCGAGGCTGTGAGGCTGCAGTAGGCCTCATCGCCCACATTTTTCATCATTCTCCTCTGTGATTCCATCCAATTTCGGATGGGATTGCGGTTGGTGAATGCCGGCCACAGTTATTTTGTACTTGTCTCTAAATTTACTACAGTACTATATTCTTCTTTGTCGTTAAAAGTGAAAATGTGAATGAAAAAAAATGGTTTATGTGAAGAAATTTACAATGCAGTAAGTTAGATTATTGCACTTTTTCCATCAAGGGCTGTCAGTCATCTGAATACTGAGAAGTGGTTCCCCTGCATTTGGAAAGATCACATCATCATATCTACAGGCTAACAAATGGCTATGTTGCTGTACACTTACATCATCAAAGTCAGCAATAATTTCATTCAGTAATCGGAGACATTCCAATCCTTCTTTATTTACATCTGACTCTGTGTAGAATTCTTTGAAATCTGGGATGGATGCAAACATGACACAGACACATTCGTATGACTGATGGTAAAGGTCCTGCCAAGCAAATGAGAGATGTAACATTAGAAATGTGCAGGCTTATTCTTTTCCATTGAAAGTTTAAATCCAGCATTCAATCCACACATTTTCCAAGTCTAATTACAATCATGCATTTTTTCTGATATTTGGAAGAATTGAAAAGACTATGAGGGCAAAATTCCCCTTGATAACCGTGCCTCCTGCAAATTCTGCGGGAGGTTAGCGGCGGCGCTACTGGGTATCACCCCGATTTTCTGCGCCCAGAGATCATTTGCCTGGTAATGTGGAAACACCCATAAATGGCGAAAACCCAGTATAACTGGGTCCTACCATTTTCTTGGGAATTCCAACAGAGATACAAAAGGAGGCCCATTGAGCCCCAGCAGAATTTATGGGACATAGCATTTTGGAGTCCCATTGATGGGAACAGATTTGGACCCTGAAACATGATTACATATAATCGGTAAAGTTTACACATGAATATTACATTCTTCTGTGTGCTATTTTAAGGCAGGCATTAACCATTTTATGAGTATATTAAGCATTTCTACCTGAACTTCATCAATCAGAAAATATAACTGACACAGCCAAAAGAATTTAGGATCTCTTTTATGATGCACTAGCCTTAGTGCAACTAGGTAGAAAAACTAAGGTGTTGTGAATTCCATTCAAGTATAGAATCAAGCGTAATAATTCTAAAATCGATTAACATGTCTTGGGCAAAAAAGAATTAATAGAAATTAAATGATAAAGCTTCTAAAACCTTGTTGCATAATTACATTTTGGGATTTTTTTTAACTATGTATTTTCATTGGGTTCAGCTTCACACTCCATAAGTGAGTACTTGAACCCCATGATCATTACCTAACATTTAGGTAAGTGATGTGAGCGCAGGGGTCCAACAGAGATAAGAACATAAGAATTAGGAGCAGGAGTCAGCCATACGGCCCCTCGAGCCTGCTCCTCCAATCAGTAAGACCATGGCTGACCTTCGAACTCAACTCCACTTTCCTGCCCTATCCCCATATTCCTTGATTCTACAAGAGTCCAAAAATCTATCTATCTCAGCCTTGAATATACTCAACAACTGAGCATCCACAGCCCTTTGGGGCAGAGAATTCCAATGATTCACAACCCTCTGAGTGAAGAAATTTCTCCTCATCTCAGTCTTAAAAGGTCGACCACTTATCCTGAGACTATGCCCCCTAGTTCCAGATTCTCCAGCCATGGGAAACAATCTCTCAGCATTTATCCTGCCAATCCCCCTCAGAATCTTATATGTTTCAATGAGATCACCTCTCATTCTTCTGCACTCCAGGGAGTATAGGCCCAATCTACTCAATCTCTCCTCAAAGGTCAACCCTCTTATCCCAGGAATCAATCTAGTGAACCTTCATTGCACGCCTCTAAGGCAAGTATATCCTTCCTCAGATAAGGAGACCAAAACTGTGCACCGTACTCCAGGTGTGGTCTCACCAAAGCCCTGTACAATTGTAGCAAGACTTCCTTACTCGTGTACTCCAATCCCCTTGCAATAAAGGCCAACATGCCATTTGCCTTCCAAATTGCTTGCTGTACCTGCATGCTAACTTTGTGTTTCCTGTACAAGGACACCTAAATTTCTCTCAATACCAACATTTAATAGTTTCTCACCATTTAAAAAATATTCTGTTTTTCTATTCTTCCTACCAAAGTGAATAACCTCACATTTCCCCATACAGGAAACTTTGTGCTATCCGGAGGTGAGCTATCCGGCAATCTGGAGCCACTGGCAAAAATCAGCAGCCGTTTTTTATTCTTTTTGTTTGTTTTTTTTGCTTTGTTTGAACAGTCAAGCTGTGCAAGGTCTGTAGCTATAGCAACAGCTTCAGCTACAGAGCTTTAGGGCCACACCCGAGTGTTTAGAAGCTGTTGCTAAGCAACAGTGTTTGTTGTCAAATACGGAGATAAGAATCTCCGTATCTCTCAACATTAACTCTGGAGAGTACGGCACTTTTTAGGCAACGGCAGCAGCTCGGTCCCGTGGGTGCCGGATAGCACAAAGTTTCCTGTATTATACTCCATCTGCCACCTTACTTGCCCACTCACTTAACCTGTCTATATCCCTTTGCAGGCTCTTTGGGTCCTCCTCCCAGCTTACTTTCCCACCTAGCTTTGAATCATCAGCAAACTTGGATACATTGCAATCGGTCCCTTCATCTAAGTCATTAATATAGATTGTAAATAGCTGAGGCCCAAGCACTGATTCTTGCGGCACCCCACTAGTTACAGCCTGTCAATCTGAAAATGACCCGTTTATCCCTACTCTCTGTTTTCTGTCCGTTAGCCAATCCTTTATCTACTCTAATACGTTACCCTTTTATGTGGCACCTTATCGAATCCCTTATCCTTGTACTCTAGTTTAATGCATATAATATTTGCTGCCATGAGACCTCCTCAACTTCAGAAAGATGGAAAAGTAAACACACTATCAGGCAATGGCTTAAGCTATAAACTGCTGGACTGACTTACTAAGCAGTACACAGTTAAATGAACAGTATTAAATACAAACAGTGGGTTTATAGTACAGTAATTACAAATTTTGCTACACTCCTCAAAATCTTGAAAATAACAAAGATGCATTCTGCATTATTGGTCACTTATGTCTTCAATACCATAGACTCTCTGGCCTGACCTATTGTTGTTGGCTTCAGAATGACTGCTAACTAGGAGAAAGTTAGCCACAGATATACTAGTCAAAGTAGTTTCAAAATACACAAAAATAAACAATATTAAAAAATATATTTTTCATAACTACATTAGGTGGTCAGCCACTCACAGAATTCAAGTCAGTGTTTGCCAGCACAAATAGAGTTGTCACTTACAGTAAGGTTCAAAGACATCTCTCAGCCTGTTTGTCTGTACCTGACCAAGGTATCAAGCTGATCAAATGGAACAGAATGGCACCCAAGCATATCAGTGATAGGAAGTGCTTCATAGGAATAATGAAGCAAATTTTCCTCTTCCTGTGGCTGAATGTATTGAATTGCCTGGGTGCAGTGCATAGAGGAAAATTGGGCAAGGAGGTTTGCATACTCACAAGGGAGCCTATCAATCTGGTGAGCCCCATTTTGGGCAAGCGATCCTCTCTGTCCAATTTTCCTCTATGCAATATGTCTAGGCAAAACAATACGTTCAGGTGCAGCAACAGGAAAATAAACCCCAGTGTCTTTAAAGTGACCTTTTATGTACCAGATGGTAATGTGTATTCCCTGCAGCTTGAAGAAGAAGCTAACTGCATCCGATATTTAAAGTAATTGCCAGAGTTTTGTGCACAGATGCAGCACATCTAACTGAGGCAGTGATACTTGCATTTGATGGCTGTGGGAAGCCCCTCTCCCCCATGTAAAGGGTAAGTGTGGCTCTTTTAGTCTTGGTTGCAGCCCACCTAGAAAAAGGTACTCTGAAGATAGAAAAGACCCATGAGGAAGGCCATGGCAAAGCACTTCAGCTACTCTTCCCTAGTAAGTGGCTCAAGAATCTTATGTGTGATACTTGAGTTAAGACCTGCTGTAGGGCAGAACACAATAGATGAAGGGACGGACATATCTGCTATGTAGCACCAGATGCAATGCAATTCCTGCTAAGGTTTGCTTTAGGCATTGTATGGGATTTTTGAGCGTGAACCACCTTTTACTTTATTTGTACTATTATATTACTAAAAAGTGCTGGGATTTGTCTGCAGAATTACAGACAGCAACAGTTTGTGCGTGTCAATATTCCACCATGTTGGTTGTGGTGTTTTCTGGGCTTTAGCTGTCTGGCATGGCCTGAAGTTTTCAAAAATTCGACGGTTTTACTGAAAGTTTTTTCATTTTTACATGAAACATATGGTGGATGATGCAATTACGCCATTGTGTGCTCAACAACTTAATGGCCCTGAAATTGCGGTGTCTGTGACAGAATACTCTCAGTGTACACCATCGTATTCTCTTTAAAAGGCTCCGCAAGTTTTGGATTTCCACATGCGCTTGCAGTACGCCTTGACAGATCATCCGAACTGCCTGAAAAATGAGTATTGCTGGTGCAGAGTTGGGCTATTTGCCCAAAAACTGCACAGCAATTGCCCACACAACTCTTACAGCTGGTAAAAGGAGGCATAGGGCCTGCTTGCATCAACGTAAGGGTATATATATTGCTTAAATAAAACATTTAAAGATCCAAAATTATGCACATACACATTAAATTAGTTCATGCAAATATTGACCCAGATTTCAAAGGTTGAAATAATTAATCAAAAAATTAAATTTTTATTGAGGTTGGTGCAATGAAGGAATTCATGAATAAAATTGCAATTCAATACATTGTATAATTATTAGAATTCTGTACATTGTATAATTATTTGGGGATTCCATTGCATATCATTAGGGGATTCCCTTCATAAATGATTGCAATGGAATCCTCCATTGTCATCGGAGGACCGGGCCCACTTGATCCCAGGGACGCTTCCAAAATGCCTGTATCTCTGGGATCTATGGGCCTTTACGTTTCCGTCCGCCTGGAGGCCTGAGGCCACAACTCTTTGCAACCTGATCGCCAACAGGTAATTTCAGAATTGTTTCGCAGGTTGGAGGCGTACTCTGGAGGTACGCTTCCGACCGCAAGTTCTAGGCCAATATGTACCAAAAGAATCTTTAAAATTGACTTGGATTTTCAATCCAAAATTGCTTTACTAATAATCACTATTGCCATTTCCTACACACGTGCATCAATCCAGTGCTGCAGACAGGCTAGTATCTAAAAAATGTACATGAAACGTGATGTATTAGAAAACAATTAAATTTTATGTGTATTTATTAATCCTATAAAAGCAGTGTAAGTTTTGAAAATAAGTAATATGCAAAAAAAGTCCAATAAGACTGTAAATTAGCAACTGGACTGACTGCAGCACTGGATTGATGCACTGTGTGTAGAAAATGGCAATAGTGATTATTAGTAAAACAATTTTGGATTGAAAATCCAAGTCAATTTTAATGATTCTTTTGGTACATATTAAGTTGTTGAGCACAGAATGGCATAATTGCAATACCCACTATATGTTTCACATAAGAATGAAAAAGATTTCAGTAAAATAGTAGAATTCCATTTTCTGTCTGCTGCCGCACAAGAATCTCACCAGGACTCCATGTGAAGTTTTCTGTTAAAGCTAGTACTGGTGGGAATCCTTTAGACCAACAAGACTGATGAACTAAATAGTGGCTGGAAATGTATATAGACTCATAACAGAAACCATTGATTTTTTTTGTTGAAGACTGAAAAAACACTTACTTCATTTTTCCAGTTTTGAGCCAGGAAATGTTCAGCCACGTGAGCAGGAAGCACATTTTCTAGCAACACTCTGTTGAGGTTTTCCATGGTTTCTATCTCCTCACATTCTCTTTTGAATTTGTTCTTCCACAGGAAGTCTAACCTACAGTAATATTCATTCTGTTACAAGAGGACACAGAGGTAAAGAAACAATAGACAACTTATCATCTGACCGAATTACACAAGATAGTAAAAAGATTCTAAGGCAAATGGAATGCATGTTAACACACATCAGTTTATAATATGAATGCACTGATGGTATAAAATCAGTGGTAGATGTCACAGTAAAACTCTCAAAGTCTCAACTTGCAACTGTACAGCGCTCCTTACATGCAGGAAGATGTCTCAGAGCACTTTACAATAAAGTTCCAAGGGATACCGTACACACCAAGCATGAGAAAAGAGGGAAAAGGGCAAAGAAGGTTTTGAGGAGTTTTTTGAAAGTTGGGAGAGGAGGGGCAAGGCAGAGGGAACTGGGTAAAGAGTCCCAGAGGGCTGGAGCACAGAGGGAGAAATTGGCTAGTGCCTATCAACGGGCACAAATCGGGCAGCGCTACTGCAACGCATGCCCGAAGAAGTTAGCCCAAGGATCACCAAAAATTGGTCCTCAAGCCTCATTACCATGAAACTGCTGAGATGGGGGCGCCAAGCAGGTGCTCTAATGCAGCTCGTTGGTTGGGCCAAATGCAAAATCAGCTAGCTCGGGTGCCTGCAACGGTCGCCGTGTAAAACCTGTGGGGTGAGAGGCAAACAGGAGGGGGCTAGGTTTTGCGTCTGTTTTACGCCCGAAAAATGGGCAGAATGCATACCAATTCCTACCATATAGTGGCCAACTCCCAACTTTCAATCTAATATCTAAATATTAATCTTTATGTCCAGAAGCTGAGTAAATACAAAGAATCTCCAAGTAACAATACTTAAAAAATTTACATTTTAATCTACATTTAGAGTTCTGAAATTAATAAAAAATAATTTGGACTAAAATTGATCTTAAAAAGAGTTATTTTCACATATGGTACCTTCAGTTGAATATAATTTCATGGTGAGTTTGTAGTGTGAAGATTTATGTTAGAAACACTACAAGCCCATATTTTGTTAAGAGATTAATTACCACGTTCTATAAATTCAATTAGCTACAATTATCAACTGAGGATTACCCTTAAGAATTACACCAAGGGCCTCAAAAATTGTAGTATTATACAAGCTCAAGGGGTCCAGTTAAAATTCTTCTAGCTGTTTTTCTTCTCCACTTGAGTCACTGTTACTAACAGAGAGCTCTGCAGTAGCAGATTGTGCTGTTAGATGGCACGAATACACGCTTGACTCATATCAAAAGTAAAACAGCCCTTTATAAAGGGTGTTTTAAAAAATACATTATTGGTGAGGTTTAGTGCTCCACTTTTGCATATATCAATGAAGCACTCCAAGGTCACATGTGATACAGCCAGATGTCAGGTCAAAATCCTTTGACTACACCACAGGTATGTGCTTTAATCTTCCACTTCAAAATAAAAGAATCCCAATACACCAGTGTGAATTTTCCCACTTCAGCCATTGTCTTTAAGTAAGATGGTCAATTAATGCTGAATTATTGATGATGTGTCTGCATAGGAACTGGGTTAAGTGAGCCCAAACTGTTTTCAGGCAACTTTAAAACAATCTTCCTTTCTTCCCTGAAGGCAATGATTCCTTATTGCTTATGGTTCTACAGACACCCATCACCAGACATCAAATGGGTTACTATACTTTGTCAGAAATATGTTTGACAATGTGGAAGATGCATTGACTGTCATTAACAAAGTCCACATTGATAGAACTCAGTTGGTATTGGGCCATATATCAAAGGCAAAAGCGAGGAATGGTTTAGTGTGAAGATTTGGCATGCAATCACTGAACGGAAAAGGCCAAGCTCAAAATTCTTAACGTATTTGATCCAGATGATATATAGCGGAATAAAGAAGAATTCAAACAAAAAGACAAGGCAGTTAAATGCTCAGCATGTAAAGACAAAGGAAACAGCATCGACAAACAAGCTCAAGAGGCAGAAATGGCTGCAGCGAGGGGCGATATGAGGGCATTCGATCAGATCACAAAGAAACTTGCAAGACACTTTAAACAGCATGACGAAGATCCTGTCACAAACAAGCATGATTTACCTATCACCAAACCAGAAGATATAAAGTGGTGGGCAGAGCACTGTCCACAAAATCTTCAACATAGGAATAGGAGTAGGCCATTCAGCCCCTCAAGCTTGTTCTGCCATTCAATTAAACATGGCAGATCTGTATCTTAACTCCATTAACCTGCCTTGCTTCCATATCCTTTAATCAGTCCACTTCTGAAGAGTAGGATTGACTTTAACTGAAGATAGCTGAATTGGATATCAATTGTGATGAAATTACATTGTATGAGCTAAGATCTGATATAGCTAACTTAAAGAACAAGAAGTCACTTGGACAACATCAAATTTGTGTAGAATTACTTAAATAAAGTGCAGATGAAAGCCTGATTACCATCCTACGTTTATTTAATTAGTGTGGGAAATAGAAATTACACCAAAAATTTGGATAAAAGGAATCAGTGTCAAACTTCCCAAGAAGGGGGACAGAAGTGATTGTAACAACCGGGATAATATTATGTTACTCTCTGACTCTTCTGTACCATTATCCTCAATAGAATTAGGGTGGCCATTACGTAAGAAAGTCATCATTAAAATTCTGTATCAAGAAGCGCAGTGTGCAGTGAGAACAAGCAATGAATAATCCAATGGTTCGATATATACTGGTGACAGACAAGGTTGCATCTTGTTCCCTATACGTTTTGGTAGATGTTTTGATGAGACAGTCACCTAGCATCAAATCAGACATTGCATGGACCAGTGGAGAACTTGGAGACCTAGGGCTAACTGGCAAAAAGTTGCATTAAGATGGTGGCCGCCGCTCATTCACCTGCTGGTGGCAGGTTCCGCGGCGTCCTCCATTATCAAAGGCCCGGCAGCACTGCCGATAACATCCATCGCCCAGCAAATTAAAATGAAGGCGGTGATGTCAGGTCGGCGTGCAACGCTGACTTAACATCACCACAGCGAACTTGGGCCTTTGCGCTGAGTTCAGCGGTGGGTCCTAAGCTTGCCATGTAAACCTAGCGTGCAGCAGACTGACAGGCGCTGTCAATACCTCTTAAAGGGACACACACATCTTTCAGGCAAGTGTGCATTTAAGCTTTTAGACTGTTTTTTTTAATTTTATTGAAGCAGTGACTTGCTGAAATACATGTTAAAAGTTTTTTGTGTGTGTAGGGAGTGCTGCTGGATGCGTGCAAAGCCGCAGATGGTAAAGGAAGGCCTCTGAGAAGACAAAAAAATGCTGGAAATACTCAGCAGGCCAGGCAACATCACTGGAGAGAGAAACAGAGTTCACGTCTCAGGTCAAGATGCTGCCTGACCTGCTGAGTATATTTTATGCTGTCATTTCAGATTTACAGCATCTACTCACAGAAAGAAGAGGAAAACGCAGAAGATGAAGACGCAGAAGAGGAAGAGGCTGAAGAAGAGGCAACAGAAGAGGAGGAAGCAGAAGGAAGGTTGCAACCCAGACAGCTCCTTTCTGGCTGGGATATCCGGGATGGAATCATCTGCCTGCGGTACCAATGACCACAACCCCAATTCCCCTTTCACCATTTGTCCCACACCTTACCTTCCCTCTGTTACTGACCATCACAGCATCCTCTTGGCCACAATGCTGAAATAAAAGCTGCCACAAAGCAAATTTTCCAATCCAACTTTATACATCCATCCTCCAATATGACATCAAGAAATCAACTTATCACTCTTATGCATTCTCTTAGTGACTGTCTTGTGTGTGCCTTTGCCTATCCTACTGATGTCACGCAGTGCTACCCCAGTGGCTGCAGCATGGCTGGTGGAAAGCTGCTGGCCTAGAAATTGAGTTTGCGCTGCGCCAGGGCTTTAGCGCCGGAAGTTAGCGCCGGCGCTAAAGCCCTTTGCGCGCGCCAAAAATTCAGTAGCGCCGCGCCCAAACGGCTGCCGGCGCTACTGAAGGGTTTTAGCGCCTGAAAACTGGCGCAACGCACCGCATTGCGGCGCTATTCCGGCGCTGCGGCACCCGCTGCGGTGCGGCAGGCTCGGGAAGTGCAGGCCTCCTCCTTCCGTTAAGGAGGAGCTGCCTGCACCCGGCCGCGGCCCGCGCAAATCTCATCAAAAATGAGCCCGGCACCTCGGACAAGTGCCGGGCTTGCATCTGTTCCGGGGGGGGGGGGGGCGGAGAAGTCCGGGGAGGGAGCTGCGGGCAGGCGGCCGGCGGGAAAGCGGCCGGCCGCCGCGCCTCCTTAAAGTGCCGGCGCAGACTCCGGCAACACTCGTTTGCCGGAGTCTTAGTTGCGGCTGCCACTGGCGAGGCGGCCGCAACTGAATTTCGGCTTGGGGCCGGGTTACCACGGCAACCGGGACGCTGCGCACACCGATGACGTCATCGGTGCCGGCGCAGCGCTACCGGTCTACCGCCGCGGAAGGGCGCCAGGCAATTTAGGAACCGGCGCCAATTGCAGCGCTAGGCCCTCTAGCGCCGCAAAATCGGTGCTAAGGGCACTGAATTTCTAGGCCGCTGACTTTCACTGGGGGACACTTCAAATGACCCTGCTGGTCGACCTTGAGGAGCTGGAGGCTGGGAGTGTGAAATCAAATGAAGGTGTTTCTTCTTCTTCGCCCTCCTCTTCATCTTCTTGGCCCTCCTCTTCATCTTCTTGGCCAACCACTGGCTGGCTGGCTGCATTTCTTGGGTGTGTGAAATAAGGAAGGCAAAAGGGTGTAGTTGTGATGAGGGGAGGGCAGGAAAGCAAGAGGTGCATGCAAGAAGGAGGATAATGTATGAGGATACCAGCATCTTGTATCCTTTCTGCCCCGCCACTGACCAAGGGCTCAGCCATACTCCTGCCAAGAATGGCCTGCACTGTCTCCTCCAAGGGGGTGAGGTGAGGCTAGGAATAGGAAGCGTGCTTCGTGATTGGTACAGATTGTTGGTAGGTCCGTGATTTGGTGGGGGAGGGGGGGAAAGTCGTGCATTGAGCAATGTGTGAGGCTAGCTGGAGTGCTGCGTGTGAGACCCTGGGTGCCCCTTCCCTGTCTTGCTGAGCCATTTGTGTTAGTGCTTGTTGTGTATGTACCTTTAAGAGAATAACTGGTCTCAGACTGCAATACCGGCAGTGACCACCCCTGTATAAAAGGCGCTAGAGAGCCTCTGTTTTGTTAGATTCGTTTATGCCTTTCACCAGTAAAGTTCTGTTTGTTTCTCTCCTGCTAGTCCGTGTCTCAATCATTCATGGACTTAACATTGGCGACGAGGTAGAAAGAACTTACCTGCAACTCCGCAGCAGCTCCGACGACGTTGAAGGTCGGAAGAAAAAAAAAAGAGTCCATTGAAACTCGAGGAACGGGCGTCGACCGTCAATCATCGGGTTCAAGGCTTTGCAGGAGCGACTTTCCAGAGCCAGGCTGGGTTCCTCGGTCCGTGGTTTCCCAGCTAATCGGGCTGGTGGCAGGTAGTGCTCTGATCCTTCCTGGGCTGCAACGGGGCCGGGCAGCGAGTCGGGAAGCAAGGAGAGAGAGAGAGGGTGGAGCATACAGGGCGCGGCCGGTGTTTCGAAGCTGGGCAGCGTTCGGACCTCAGAAGAGAGAGGGGAGTGTTCCAGAGGGTCCGCTCCACGACAGGAAGATAATAAAAGAAAACGAATTAATATTTAACGCGCAGGAAACCGTGGAAAGCAGCGCTAACAACAGCGGGGAAGAAGGAAAAGCGCGGGAGGCGCCATTTTGTTAAATCGGAGAAGAAGGCAAAGCGCAGGAGGCGCCATTTTAGATTTGCAAGATGCCGAAGACTGGCTGTATCACTGCTTTTGATAATACATTAGAGGACTGGACCACGTATGTGGAAAGAGTAGAGGTATATTTCGAGGCAAACGATATAGCGGAGGGGAAAAAGGCATCGGTATTGTTAAACTTAATGGGCGCTAGAACGTACAGCCTATTGCGGGACCTGATTACTCCAGTCAAACCGAAGGCGAAGAGTTTTAACGAAATTGTTGCTGTTCTACAGGAGCACTTAAACCCTGCACCGCTGTTGATAGCAGAAAGATTTAAATTCCACAGGAGAACTCAGCACAAAGATGAGAGCAATGCTGAGTATCTTACGGAACTACGCAAGCTATCAAAGCACTGCCAGTTCGGAGCAGGACTGGCAGATACCCTATGGGACAAATTTGTCTGTGGACTCCTGAGTGAAGGAACACAGAAGAAGTTACTCGCAGAAAAAGAGCTGACGCTAGATAAGGCTTTCAGCGTGGCAGTATCGTATGAAGCAGCAGCCAGGGGAGCTGCAGAAATTCAACAAAAACCACAGGAATACAGCACCCATGAAATGACACGGGGATTTGCAAAACGTTATCGCTGCGGCAGAACTAACCATGACCAGAAGGACTGCTGGTCCAAAGACAAAATATGCAGACAATGCGGGAAGATTGGACACATTGCACGAATTTGCAGGTCTGGGAAGAAGACCAGCGACAACAAAAAGGCTACTAAGGAACCGTACAAGAAAGTACAAAAGATGACGGACAGTAGTTCCGAAGACCAGATGAGCGATAGTGAATCCGAGAACAGGAGATTAAGCTGTCTCAAACTTCACAATGTAATCGCAAAAGAGGATCACCGAACCATTTGGGTCACCCTCACGATAGCAGGGTCACAAGTTAAAATGGAATTGGATACAGGATCAGCGCTAACTGTCATGAATCGACGAGACTATGAGCGGCTATTTTCACACATACCCTTGAGAGAGACATCCATCATCTTGACGACGTATACGGGGCAAAAAGTATACCCCAGAGGAAAAATAAGGGTGCCTGTCGAATACAATGGCAAGAAAATACGGAAATTGTATCTCTACATACTGCCAAATGGTGGACCACCGTTATTGGGACGGGAATGGATCAGGAAGATAAACTTAGATTGGCATTCCATTCATGCAATGACGGTGGACGGTAAAAAAGATGAAGACGTCACTCCTGGACGATTGTCAACAATCTTAGCTAACGCCAAAGAGGTATTTCAACAAGAACTGGGCACGCTTAAAGGCGTAACCGCCTCGTTAAAAATAGAAGAGAATGCAGTTCCCAAGTTTTTCAAAGCGAGACCGGTACCATATGCAATTCGTCCAGCCGTCGAGGCAGAGCTGGAGAATCTGGAGAAGGCGGGCGTGTTGTCTAAGGTCAACTGGAGCGAGTGGGCGACACCCATTGTTCCTGTCATGAAAAAAACATTAAGCAATAAGTCCGGAGAGCCAAGGAAGATTTGCATCTGTGGAGATTTCAAGGTGACGGTGAACCCTGTCCTTCACACAGTACAATATCCTCTTCCAAGGATAGAAGACATCTTTGCCTCACTGTCTGGAGGGAAGCGTTTTACAAAAATTGACCTAGCACAAGCATATTTGCAGATGGAGGTTGAAGAGTCCTCTAGGAAGTATCTCACGATAAACACTCACAAAGGTCTTTACCAATATCATCGATTGGTATTCGGAGTAGCATCGGCTCCGGCGATATGGCAAAGAGCGATGGAACAAGTCCTGCAAGGGATTCCGGGGACTCAGTGTTACTTGGACGACATCCTTGGAACAGGTGAAGATGACAGTGAACACCTTAACAACCTAGAACAGGTGCTCACTAGACTACGGGAACATGGGCTGCGAGCCAACCGCCCCAAGTGCGAATTTTTAAAGAAACAGATATCGTATTGTGGCCACGTGGTTGATGAAGAGGGGTTACATAAGTCCCCTGACAAAATTGAAGCGGTTGTTAAGGCCCCAGCGCCTGAAAATGTGTCGCAACTGAGGTCATTCCTCGGGTTGGTGAATTACTATCATAAGTTTTTGCCGAATTTGTCGACAATTCTGCATCCACTGAACGCCCTGCTACGAACGGGGGTAGCATGGAAGTGGAGCGATGATTGTAAACGTGCTTTTCAGAAGAGTAAGGACTTAATCACTTCGAAGGAAGTATTGGCTCACTACAACCCAGCACTGCCAATCAGGCTGGCGTGTGATGCGTCTCCCTACGGCATTGGGGCGGTACCGTCACATAAATTCCTTAATGGTTTGGAGAGGCCGATAGCTTTTGCGTCACGCTCGTTAACTTCTGCCGAGCGTAACTACGCCCAGATTGACAGAGAGGCCCTCAGCCTAGTGTGGGGGGTGAAGAAGTTCAATCACTATCTGCACGGTCAAAAATTTACTCTACTAACCGATCATCAACCTCCTGTCTCCATTTTCAACCCTCAGAAGGGCGTACCGATAATGACAGCACAACGGCTGCAGAGATGGTCCCTTTTCCTAGGGGCACACCAATATGACATCGAGTACAGGGGAACTAAACAGCATGGAAATGCTGATGGATTGTCACGTCTACCGTTGCCGATGGTGGGAGAAGAAGACCTTGCAGTGGATCCAATGGAGTTATTCCACTCGACCATAGTCGAATGTCTCCCTGTGACGAATGCAAACATAGAAAAGGAAACACGGAATGACCCGACTCTATCACGGGTCTATGATTTAACGGTGAAGGGATGGCCAGCACATGGCGAACCACTGCTGCCAGCATTTTCATCAAGAAGAGAACAGCTGTCAGTGTGCAGAGGAACCTTGATGTGTGGATCCAGAGTAGTAATTCCACCTAAGTTGACGGATAGAGTGCTCAGTGAGCTTCATGAGGGTCATCTGGGTGGGGTAAAAATGAAGAGCTTAGCCAGAGCGTTTGTGTGGTGGCCGGGAATCGATAGAGAAATCGAAGAGATGACCAAGAGCTGTGCAGGATGCCAGAAGGTCCAAAACGCCCCACCACAAGCTCCTCTGCATCCATGGGAATGGCCCTCATCCCCATGGCAAAGGGTGCACATTGATTTTGCTGGTCCCTTCATGGCCTCGATGTTTTTAATTGCGGTGAATGCACATTCAAAGTGGCCAGAGGTAATAAAAATGTCCTCAACCACCACGGAAAAAACTATCGCAGTTTTACGAACCATATTCGCCAGGAATGGGCTGCCTGAACAGATTTGCTCTGACAATGGACCACAGTTTGTGTCTGAAGAGTTCCGGAGGTTCTTAAAGAACAATGGTGTTAAGCATTACACATCTGCCCCATATCATCCAGCCACTAATGGATTGGCCGAGAGGTTTGTCCAAACATTCAAGAAGGCTAGCAAGGCAATGTGCAATGAAGATATACCCCTACAACACAAGGTGGACAACTTCTTGTTTGCCTACCGGAATGCGACACATGCGGTTACCAACCAAACTCCAGCCATGATGTTCTTCAATCGAAGACTACGATGCCGCTTGGATTTGGTTAAGCCAAACGTCCGAAGAGATGTGGAGAACAGGCAGTTTCAGAATATGAATGAAAGGCCGACCAGGAGTTTTAAGATAGGTCAACCAGTTTTGGCCCGGGACTACCGCACTGAGAAATGGCAGCCAGGAACGATTTGTACACGACAAGGACCTCTCATGTATACCGTGGACGTTGGGGAGAGCATTGTAAGACGCCATGCTGACCAGATTCTAGAGTCACTGGAAAACGTCAACTCCACACCACGATCTGATACACCTGGTAATGAAATCGATGTTCCAATTGCAGCTACCGCAGAACTGGTAATATTGGAAGCAGATGAACCAAACAACGACATTGATTTCGACTCAACATTGCCAGAAGAACCTGATACTCCAAAGAGGCGTTATCCAGACAGAATCAGGAAGCCTCCTCAAAGACTGAACTTATAATTGCTTAAACTTAACCAATGTATCTAGCAACAGTAATTGTGATTGTAATTCGTTATCATTAGTGTTAAATGAATGTTATGTACTGTTTATCTAAAAGGGGAGGAATTGTTGTGTATGTACCTTTAAGAGAATAACTGGTCTCAGACTGCAATACCGGCAGTGACCACCCCTGTATAAAAGGCGCTAGAGAGCCTCTGTTTTGTTAGATTCGTTTATGCCTTTCACCAGTAAAGTTCTGTTTGTTTCTCTCCTGCTAGTCCGTGTCTCAATCATTCACGGACTTAACAGTGCTGAAGCACTTTTCTCATTTTTTAAAGTTCGGAAGGGAGTTCAGTTTTAAGAGCTGAAGGGCTAGATTTTCAGTATAGACAGTTTTGGGGCGCTAAGCTTAGCGCCCGCCCGAAGTTATCGCCCGCCCCAAAGTAGCGCCCCGTTGCCGGAAATTCAGTGGCTTCGCCCTAAGAGGTTGGTGGAGCGCTAAAAGAGGCGTTCCACTAGTATCTTTAGGCGCTAAGCCGGCGGTGGAGAGCGCAACACCCGAGCTTGGGCGCAGCGCACGGCAGACACTCTGGTGCCAGTGAGCTCTTAAAGGGGAAGGGTGCATGTATTTTTTTCAAATGCAAAGTCTGGGGGGAAACGGGATGATGATGATGATGATGATGATGATGATGATGATGATGAGGAGGAGGAGGAGGAGGAGGAGGAGGAGGAGGAGGAGGAGGAGGAATAATAATAATTATTGGTGCCCGGAAACAGGACCGTTCACAACAACACCCAGCTTACTTCCACACAACACATGCAGAGTGCCTTTTGTACGAGTGCCCTTTAATTTGCGCTCCCCAGGGTGTGTTGCGTTCCCTTTTACAAACGCTCTGGACGCCAGCCGCACAATGGGGCGGTCCGACTGAAGTTTGGATTCGGGGCGGCCAAAGGGCGTTGCACGAGGATGTGACGTCATTTTCTGCGCGCGCATCCGGGCGGCCGCTAAACTTTGCACCGGCGCTAACGGGCAACTTAATTTGGGGCGGGGCGCAAACTGCGCTGCGCCCAGGCGCTACACGCATAGCGCCCGAAAATCACTTCTCTTAAGGCGCTAACTGCTGGCACAAGCAACTGAAAATCTAGCCCGAAGTCTCCCATTTGGGACTTCTTTTTAATGTTAATTTTTTTTAAAAAGGCAGTAAGGGCTGAAAACTTAATTTTTCCACTTAATTTTAATTTTTATAAGTTCAGAAGGCATTGCCCTTTTAATGCATTGCCTTTCAATTTCCCATAATGCCTAGTGAACTCCATTGCCTCGCTTCCAGAGGCTGTTGGAACATCGAAAGCCGCTTCTGGGGGGCACTCCGATGCCTGCAGTAACACACCAGGAGGGCATTACATGGTAAATTAGCGCTGGGCTAAAAATCTTTAGCCCCCACCATGAATTTTTCTCTTATAGCTTCGTCCATTTTCAGCGGCCGTTAACCCAAGGCCGCGGTGACACCAGCACCTCTCGTGGCAGCCATGAATTTTTAGCCCCTAGTTTTTGCAGACGATATCTGCCTCATTAATAAAAGTATACAAGACATGCAAAGAAAGACAAATGATCTCACAGAGACAAAACCAGAAAAGTGGGGTTATGCATCAACAGTACAAAAAGTCATGTCATGAAAGTTAATGTTGACTGAAAGGTGTATGACTGCAGGTTGTGTATTCTTAAACCTACTTAGGCAGTGTGCTGGAAGACGATGGAGGCTGCATGTCAGATATCAAAGCTCGCACCAGAAAGCGAGTAGAGCTTTTAAAATGCTTCACTCAATCTGGAAACCAAATGTGGCCGGAGAAAAAGCCAAGTTGAGAATTTTTCAAAGAAGTGTGCTAGCTGTGGTCCTACATTGATTAGAAATGTAGTGGTCCAACAGAGCCACCCAAAAGAAGCTCAACAGCTTCCAGTGTAGATGCCTGCGACTGCTCTTTATATCAGATGATTTAATAAAGTGATGATTGCAAGTGTACTTCAGGTGGCACAGATGCCAGCATTGACTATAATTACCACCTACAGGAGGCCTTCAAAGTGGAAATGGTTCAGGTACAGAGTAGACACATTCCCACGAGGAGGAAAGGAAGGGCATCCAAAGCTGGATGAATAAAGATATAGATGTTAAAATGAGACAGAAAAAGGAGGCTTATGACAATTGCAAGGTTCATAACACAGTGAATATAGAAAGTACAGGGGAGACCTAAAAAAAGTAATGAGGGGCAAAGCAAGAGTATGAGAATAGATTAATGACTAACATTAAAGGGAACCCAAAAGTATTTTATAAATACATAAATAGTAAAATGTTTGTCAAAGGAAGAGTGGGGCCGATTAGGGATCAAAAAGGAAATATCCTTGTGGAGGCAGAGAGCATAGCTGAGGTACTAAATGCATACTTTGCATCTGTCTTCACTAGATAAATGGATGCTGCCAATGTAGCCGTAAAGGAGGAGGCAGTAGCAATTTGGATAAGATGATAATAGATAAAGAGGAGGTACTTAAGTGTTTGGCAGTCCTCAAAATAGAAAAGTCACCAGGTCTGGATAGGATGCATCCTAGGTTACTGAGGGAAGGGTGGGACTTGTGGAGGTTCTGGCCACAGTCTTTCAATCCTCATTGGGTATGGGGGTGGTGCCAAAGGGCTGGAGGATTGCAAAGGTTATACTGTGGCAGAACCACTGAATGACTCTGGCTAACTATATATAATTCTCTTTAACGATGTTCTAACACCAGCCTAAACCTGTACCATTGTGTTAGGCATTACTATGTTTTGTATATAGAGTTTGCATGTATGGGGCGTGGCCCCTTTAAGAGCGCGGGAAAACGCGGGCAAACGCGATGACGTCACGTCGCAAATCACGGGACTGCCCAGTCAGTCCTCGTGGCATCTCCTTTGAGTAAAGACCTATTTGATTGTTCTCTTGTGTCGATCTCCGTTATTCGTAGGAATTTGTTAATTCCTACATTGGTGACCCCGTTTTTGTGAACGTTTTCACAAAAGAAGAGCACAGCATGGAAGCAAACGCCATTTCGCTAAAGCTACCGCAGTTCTGGGAGCAGCAAGCGCCCTCGTGGTTTGTTCAGGTCGAGGCCCAGTTCGCCCTGAGGAACATCGATGCGGATCAGACCAAGTATCTTTACATGGTCTCCGCACTCGACAGCTCTACCGCCTCTCGGAACGTCAGCCTCCTCGAAAACTCCCCAACGGAGCGCAAGTATGAAACCCTCAAAGCTCGGGCCATGTCATCCGTCCAGTCTACCGGGTTCTTGCCAGTCTTGCCCTTGAGGGCCTCGTACAGGGGCTGCATGAGTAGTGCTGCCTTGGGCACGAAACGGTGGTAAAAGTTTACCATGCCTAGGAATTCCTGCAGGGCCTTTATGTTCTGCGGGCGTGGAAAGGATGTCACCGCCTCTACCTTCGAAGGTAAAGGAACCGCTCCCTCTGAGGTGATGCGATGCCCCAGAAAGTCAATTTGGTGCAGGCCAAACTGACACTTGGCCGGGTTGATAATCAGGCCATGTTGGCTGAGGCGTCGAAAAAGGGTGCATAGGTGACAGGTATGTTCTTCCTTAGTAGGACTGGCAATTAGAATATCGTCCAGGTAGACGAAGAGGAACTTGGGGTCCCGCAGCACGGAGTCAATCAGGCATTGGAAAGCCTGGGCGGCGATCTTTAACCCAAACGGCATCCGTAAAAACTCGAAGAGGCCGAATGGGGTGATGACTGCAGTCTTCTGGACGTCTTGTGGATGAACTGGGACCTGGTGGTAGCCCCGGACGAGGTCGACTTTTGAGAACACGGTGTTCCCTGCCAAATGGGCAGAGAAATCCTGGATATGGGGGATCAGGTACCGATCCGGAGTGGTGGCGTCGTTTAGTCGTCGATAGTCGCCGCATGGCCGCCATCCACCGCCAGGCTTCAGGACGATATGGAGGGGTGAAGACCAGGGACTATTCGACCGGCGAATAATCCCTAACCGTTCCATGGTTGCGAACTCCGCCTTTGCGACCGCCAGCTTGCCAGGTTCTAGGCGCCGGGCCCGCGCATAGACCGGGGGGCCGTTGGTGGTGATGTGGTGTTCCACACCATGTTTCGTGGCTGTGGAGGAGAACGTGGGTCTTGTCAGGTTGGGGAATTTGCTGAGCAGGCGAGCGAACTCATCAGGAGTCGGGAACGCACAATACCACTGTTTAAAAAAGGGTAGAGCGATAAACCCAGTAACTACAGGCCAGTCAGCCTAACGTCGGTAGTAGGGAAACCTTCAGAGACAATAATCTGAGACAATATTAATTGGAATTTGGAAAAGTATGGGCTAATAAATGAAAGTCAACATGGATTTGTTAAAGGCAAATCGTGTTTGATGAAGTAACGGAAAGGGTTGATGAGGCTGATGTTGTGTATGGACTTTCAAACGGCGTTTGACAAAATACCACATAATAGACTTGTTAGCAAAATTAAAACCCATGGGATTAAAGGGACAATGGCAGCATGAACACAAGATTAGCCAAGAAAGAAAGAAAGAAAGAAGAAAGACTTGAATTTATATAGCACCTTTCATGACCACCGGCAGCCAGTTTGCACACAGCAAGCTCCCACAAACAGCAATGTGATAATGACCAGGTAACCTGTTTTAGTGATGTTGATTGAGGGATAAATATTGGCTAGGACACCAGGGAGAACTCCCCAGCTCTTCTTCAAAATAATGCCATAGGATCTTTTACATCCACCTGAGAGGGCAGATGGGGCCTTGGTTTAACGTCTTATCCAAAAGACAATAGAAAGCAGAGAGTACTGGTGAACGGTTGTTTTTCAGATTGGAGTGAGGTGTATAGTGGTGTTCCCCAGGGGTCAGTAATAGGACCACTGTTCTTTTTAATATATATTAATAACTTGGGTATACAGGGCATAATTTCAACGTTTGCAGATGATACGAAACTGTGTAGAAAACAATGAGGAGGATAGTAACTGACTTCAGGAGAACATAGACAGACTGGTGAAATGGGCCGACACATGGCAGATGAAATTTAATGCAGAGAAGTGTGAAGTGATACATTTTGGTAGGAAGAATGAGGAGAGGCAATATAAACTAAATGGTACAATGTTAAAGGGGCTGCAGCAACAGAGAGACATGGGGGGTGTCTGTACACAAATTTTTAGAGGTGGCAAGTTGAGAAGGCTGTTAAAAAAGTATATGGGATCCTTGGCTTTCTTATCAGATGAATAGAGTACAAAAGCAAGGAAGTCATGCTAAACCTTTATAAAACACTGCTTAGGCCTCAGCAGGAGTATTGTGTTCAATTCTGGGCACCACACTTTAGGAAGGATGTCAAGGGCTTAGGGAGGGTGCAGAAGAGATTTACTAGAATGGTACCAGAGATGAGGGACTTCAGTTATGTAGAGAAACTGTAGAAGCTAGGGCTTGTTCTCCTTAGAGCAGAGAAAGTTAAGAGGGGGTTTGATGAATGTGTTCAAAATCATGGATGGTTTCCAGTGGCAAAAGGGTCGGTAACCAGAGGACACAGATTCAAGGTGATTGGCAAAAGAATCAGAGGTGACATGAAGAAATATTTTTTGAGACAGTGAGTTGTTGTGGTCTGGAATGCACTGCCTGAAAGGGTGGTGGAAGCAGATTCAATAGTAACATTCAAAAGAGAGTTGGATATATACTTGAAAGGAAAAGAATTACAGGGCTATAGGGAAAGAGCAGGGGAGTGGGATTAATGGGATAGTTCTACAAAAGAGCCGAATGGCCTCATTCTGTGTTGTATCATTCTATGGTAACAGTCTGGGAGAGAAGATGGACCTACATTGGTCGCATTCTGAGAATGACTGACACAAGGATCACTAAGCCAACATGAAATTAGAAGCAACGAGGAAAAAGAGCTAGAGTTGATCAAGAGAAACTCTATGCAACAACAATGGATGCAGCTGTAGTGCACTTGCAACTAGGGGAGCTGGAGGCAAAAGCCTAAGACAGAATTAGATGGCGTGGATTGGTTACTACCTTACATCAATGGCACAGGAAGAATGATGATGGTGGGCTGGCAATGCATCTAAGGTGTTCTCCTCACCACCCCCCCACCCCCGCTGGAAATTCCAGACAGTCCGGCCACTGATTGGAGCCAGGGCAGGGTGTCAGTAACCTCCCCCCTCCTTCCAGCTTACACAGGGGCTCGTATTTAAATAAGTTTTAAAACATTATATTCAGGAGTCCCACTTCCGCCAGTTGTTCAAGCTGCTTCCCACCAGACATACTAGCATGTAACATGCACTGGATCCCTAAGTAGACCTGGAGCACAGGAACTCTGATGTTTGGAGTCCAAGTGCTCCTGATGTCAATGACTTCTAGGGGAAGGAGTAGGCTCTGCTCTCCCAAAGCCATCCCAGAATTCCTGGTTCTATGATGGGAACCAGTGTAACCTGCTTAATTTCTAGCCATTCTGGAGGTATTCAGTCAAAGTTATGTCAGAGGTCCACCAAAATGGCTGCAAATTTTTTGTCTCTATGTTTTCTATTACAGCATTACAACAAAAAGTTAATATCTGCTTCAAATTAAAATATAGCCCAATAATTCTACCAATATAGCCTGGAGTCTCAAAGCTGACTGGCCTTCAGGCCAACCTTTCTTCTTCATTCAGAGGGTCACCTCTTGTCAGTTGCTATGAAGCAGCAAAACCCTTAGGTATCTACAACTCAGGCCATTCCTGATTCTGGCTAGATAAGATGCAGGAAGAGGAGAGGAAATAGAAAGATTTTTTTTAAAAATTTCAAGCATTGTATATTAATGAATAATTATTGCAAGGCCCCATTCCTGGCATGTAGGCTCATTAGATTGGAGGAGGGGAGGGCTAGTCTTAAATCCACTCTTCTTCATTCCCCACCCCCAGATGATGGAGTGCTCCATAGTGCTCCATTTTGCAACCCAACCAACAACAGAGAAATCTGGTCAATGAGGGTTGGAAATAAGGCAACACTATAGGGCTGATTCTGTGACCCATGCTCCCAGCCAGACTTACAAAAGGATCCCATACTTATATGGTATTCACCATCCAGAAAACTTTTCAAACTGTTTACATTTCAGCCATGGCTCAGTTGATAGCACACTCGTCTGAGTCAGAAGGTTGTGGGTTCAAGTCCCACTCCAGCAACTTGAGCACATAAATCTAGGCTGACACTCTAGTGCAGTAGTGAGGGAGTGCTGTACTGTCGGAAGTGCCGTCTTTCAGATGAGACGATAAGCCGAAGCCCTGTCTGCTCTCTCAGGTGGACGTAAAAGATCCTATGGCACTAATTTGAAGAAGAGCAGGGGAGTTATCCTTGGTGTCCTAGCCAATATTGATCCCTCAATCAACATCACTGAAACAGATTATCTGGTCATTATCACATTTTGTGGGAGTTTGCTGTGCGCAAATTGGCTGCTGCATTTCCTACATTACAACAATGACTACACTTCAAAAAGTTCTTAACTGTCTGTAAAGCGCTTTGGGTCTGGTGGTCCTGAAAGGCGCTATATAAATGCAAGTCTTTATTTCTTTTGTTTTTAAAAAACTTTTACAGCTCCAAAAACAAAGAAAAGCAATTTATATGTCACTGTATGAAATGTAGCTGAAGCCAAAAGAGTTTCAGCTTTTAACAATTAGTGTGTGAGATGTAGGTTAATACAAGGGAAAATGCTACTCCCTGTATTAATCACTTGAATGTCAACAAGGTCAAGGGAGTCTAGTGTCATTGAACCTCTGTTTATTATTGCAGTATTAATTTAATAATCTTTAAAATTATTCCTGCACATTTCAATTGTTCAGCTCTTTTCTCTTCATTTTACTTTTTATTGTTAAAAAATCAAATATTTAGAGAATGCTGTCCTCACCTGTCTAGCCAGAACAAGAAGAGTGACGAAGAAAATAAAAAGAGAGATTGCACCCATTGTCTTCAGATCCTTCAGCACACCAGGCCTAACAAAGGAGTAGAAATATAATATGCTTAATACATGAAATCAATATTAGAATAAAATTCTGGCACCAGATCAGTGTATAACTGTAAAAAATATTGACCTTTAAACAATATTGATTCAATTTATTTGTATACAGTCTTCCTTTTTGTTCCATGTTAAAATTTTTCCTTACTTCCACTTTTTTAATTTAATGTTCATTGCAAGCTGTAACATTTCCATCTGTTTCTTTTAAAGTTATTGTGATAAACATACAATGATGGAAAACATGATCAAAAGTTTAAGGGGAAAAAATTTGGCATCGGCCATTTTGGGACGCTAACATCGCCTGGGCGATAACTTTAGCGCCCGGCTGTAATTAGCGCCGGCAACCGCAAAATTGAGTTTTAGCGCCCCAAGAGGGAAGTGGATGCTAAATCAAGTGCCTGATGCACGCCTCCTGCAGTTGTCGGTGTTTTCAACTGGCGCTGCTGCGGGGAGCGGAAGTCAATTTCGGGTCCGGGGCGCTACCGGGGCAATGCGCACGGCAATGATGTTATGATCTCCGGGCGAAGGAGATCGGGGCGCAACGCCATAGCACCGCCGCCAAACTCCCGCCTAATATGGCAGGAGTCGATGTCAGCACCGCGCCCGATCGCAAAGCCATTTGCGCCCATTAGCTCCCCCAGGCAAAAGCATCCAATTTCACCCCCATAAGTTTTTCATATTCACCACAAAAATATTTATTTCACGGTGTTCTGAATTGATTCCATCATACTCATCGTATTCATAATATGTATAAATTCTTTGCTACTTTCATTTTTTAAACCTTGATTTCTTCAACTTTTTCTATCCACGGTATATTTCAGCCAGAAGGGTGAAATAATGTGCATAGTTAGTAGTGTAGGTTGCATAATGAGAGTTCTTCACTTCCTTGAAATAAAATAATGGTATCAGGAGTAATTTCTTGGTGAAGCAGAGAAGGCTAAAAGGAAATTTTATATATATTTAAAATTTTGACAAGGTGAATAGAAAAAGGATATTTACTCCAGTTGGAGATTCAGTGACAAGGGGAATTTAAAACAGTCATTAGCACAGTGAGAAGAGAGATTAGAAGGGATTTCTTTAGGCAAAGAGATGTTGGAGCATGCAATGCTTTGCCACAGGACATAGTTGAGGCATACCTTTTAATGGAAAAGTGGATAAATATTTGAAGCAGAGGAAGATACAGAGCTATATGGAAAGAACAAGGCAGTGGGATTAGTTTTGGATTGCTATAGCAAAGAGCTGGCAGACACATGATGGGCCAAATGGCCTCCTTCTATGCTGTAAACTTCTATGGTTGAATGATTCACACATATGATAATCAACAGGAAAAACTCTACAAAGTACTGTAAGCTTGGAGAGAATTTACCTTTCTATCTGTACAGTTGTGTATAGCATTTTGCTATAATCATCAAAGAGCGAGGCATGGGTTTGCAGAAGAATTACATTGTAAACCACCACAGCAATCAGCATTATCATCATCTTCAGCTCGTAGTTTACTCGCAGGAACACAGAACACGACATCAATGCCAAAATACAGCTGTATAGAAAGTACTATGGTAGAAAAGTAACACATTGAAACCCTATTATAGTGAAGTCTATTAAAATGAATTTTCCTTTATAAAAAAATTGAAAATCGCACTGTTGGCTTCTGCTATAATAACACACCTCTTACAGGGAGATGTCTCTAAAAGGTCAAGATCAGTGCCGCAAGGCTAAGAGTATTTGGATGTATTGCTAGCACAATCCAATATAAAACAAAAAGCACCATAATGTCTTTGTACAAAACCTTAGTTAGAACTCACCTAGTAGTCAAGTTATGATCTCCTCACATGGTGGGTAATAGAGGCCCTGGAAAAGGTTCAGAGGAGGGCCACTAGATTTATACCCAGTTCAAAAGCCCTTAATTATGATATACTTAGAGAGCTTGGCATTTCTACTCTAGAAAAGCATAGACTTCGAGCAGATTTGATTGAGGTATTTAAAATAATGAAAGAACTAGACTGTGTTTGGGTGAATAGACTATTTTGATTAGAAATGTTAGAGAGAAGCAGGGGACATGCATATAAGTTAGGTAAGCATAGCACTGGTTAGATGTCAGAGGTTCTTCTTTTTGCAGAAGGTCATCATTCTCTGGAACAAGTTGCCTGCTTGTGCAGTGAGTGCGGATTCATTGCAAACATTCAAAAGAGAGTTGGAGGAATTCCTGGCTGAGGCTGATATCACAGTGTGCAAAATGTAGGTGGGATGGATTGGGTGATATGTCTCATGGTCACTGTGGTTTCTGGAACTAGTTTTGGCTACCTTTGGGAGTCAGAGATGAATTTCCAAGAATGCTACCTCCACCGCTTGCCCCCACCCCTGAATTGGCCATGGGTTTTTTTTTAATCTGTTTTTTTGCCTACCAAGGAGATTACATGGCTTCTGGTGGATGGGACCATTGGTGGTCAGGTTGCTTAGTTGTAACATGACTGTACGGGACAGTCTTAACGGACCAGCTGATCTTTTCCTGTCCATCATTTTTGTATGTTGGGACAAGCAGGACTTTGTTCTAAGAGGGTTTCACTATGGATGTGCATTAGAAACATTTTTTTTTGAAAGAATCTAATAAAAAATGAAAAGTCACTAAAATACAACTATGAATCAAAAATAAAACTAATGGTTACTATTTCTGATTTGAGTTGTCAACATAAATGGCTGAGTGGTACCTATAATGTTTTCAAAATGTCTAATGTGTGCAGCTTACAGCATTAACATCAAAGACAACAGCAAGCTGACTATAGTACTCTGATGTTTCTGTAGAACCACTGCTGTGCACATCAATCCATCAACCAGAGCTGCAAAACTAATACTGTGTAATTTCTCTGAAATGTTGCTACATATGTCCAAGTTAAGAGTAAGAATACATGAGATGAGAAATGGTCATTCAGCCCATCTAGCCCGTATCTTCCAGAGTCGGTAATCCACTTTATCACGGACTCTATCCAGCTTATTTAAGCTCCTGAGGAAACTTTACCCCTGATTTTTAAAGGTGAATTAAACAAATATCTAAAAACATTCATGTTATGGCAATGTGAAATTACTTCACAGCAACTGATAAGCCTATGTTTCTCAGTTATCTGTAAACATTTTTCATTCTGTCTTAAATTATCATTTTACAATTCAAATAATTATAAAACTAGTCAGATGATCTCTGATGAACTTTTTTAAAATAAATGTGTCTTTCTTGTGCTGTAAATGATTTTCTGTTTGTGTGGTACTGTGCAACGCTTTGTCTGAAAAATAATATGATGAATACTCAAGAAGGAAGTTGATCAGAGCATAAGTAATAGATGTTTCACTGCAGATGGAAAAATAAGTATAATTTTAGATCTTTATGTGTGTTGAGCTGGTTCTTCTTTACTTGGCTAGATGTTCTAACTTTCCTTTTTCTACTGCGATGCTTCTAATTTATTTTTCTGGGTAGGAAGTGAATTCATAACTACTGCCAAGATGATATAATCAAATAAATATCAATTATGGCCTTCTGCCAACCAAAGGAAAATATGCCCTTTGGGGTGTGATAAAACTCTTAGGGCTAGATTTTCATGGAGCCGTCAGGCGGGGTTTCAGGCGTGTGGGGGGGAAAATCCCAGCTTTGGGGGTCCCGACACCATCCCGCCCAAAACCCCGCCCCACGTAAGTTTCAGGGGCGGCGGGTACCTGCCCCGCACTGGGACCCGCCGAAACCAGGCGGGAAGGGATTAGTGCCAATTAACTGCCTGTTAACAGGGAGTTAACAGGCAGTTTTTAGCCTAATCCCCATTTTGAGGGGTTTCGTGTAGGTTTCCCGACGGCTCCAAACCACGCCAGGTTAGAGCAGCGGGCTGTCGGGTTGAATGAGTTGGAGGAGTCGCGATGTCGGCGCTCAGGTGAGTGATGGGTGCATGAGTGTAAAGGTAAGTGTGTTTGGTGTGTCTAAAGTGTGTAAAGAACTTTTACTCACCTTAACAGCCTTTCTTCCTGCAGCCGTCGGGAGCGCAGCACTCAGCTGGAACTGAAAGCTGAATGGCTGCGATCTGTCAAAAGTGACAGCCTTCAGCTTTTAGTGCTGCTGAGATTTCTAAATGAGTCTGCGCAGAAGGACTCAACTTAGAAATCAGACTGTCAGTGTTTGACAGCTTCAAACAGCTGTCAAACACTGATATTTCATCTATCAGAAATCTTGACAGATGAAATTTCAGTCTGTGATGTCACCTGTTGCCGGGTGGCCCTTAATTGGCCTGCTGAGCCCGCTGGGCGGGCTCAACAAGGTCAATCAAGGGAAAATCGCGCGGATTGGCCGGACGTCGAAGTAGGCGGGTCAGAAACCCAAAAGGGGAAGTCCCGCCTTCTTCCCGACAGGTTCGACAAAATCGACCCCTTAAATTCTATTTTTAGGTGTCCTTTGGTGTTACTTTATCTTGAAGCACTTCATTAAAGGTGCATTCTTACTACAAGTGCTGACTTGGCTTTTGTTCAGAAAATGTTACTTTAACACCAAATATCACCCATTAGGAAAATATTCACTCAGCATAAAGATTCCAGTGGGGTTTCAAGTTATCAGATCAGGTTACTTTTCAATATAAAATAATTCCAAACCATATGCATCACTAATCATTGAAATATTATTGACCAACATGCAACACAATCAAACATGCATCAGTGAATTCATAAATTAATAGAGTACCATCAACCAGAGAATCAATACATTCAGAGACCACTGGGAGCCAGAAATTAATAAATGAATACAGTAGCAGAAAAAGCAGTAAACAGAAAATAATACTGGAGCAACTATTGTAGAAATGGGTTGCAGTGAATTACTAGACCAGTGGTATTACCAGCAAAAACAAGATTTTAATGAAAATTGGACAATATCTTAATAAATTCATCGAGCAGCAGGCACATCAATAAATGAATACATTGACACAGCACTGGGCACGAGTGAATTAGTAAATGAATGGAGTAGTGGTACATAAACAAATCAATAAAATAATGAAGCATCAGCCACTAATAAATTCATAGAAGAGCAAGTACACCAACAAATTAATGAAACAGCAGGCCCCAGCAAATTTATTAATGCATAAGTGGACACCAGTGAATTAATAAATTTACAGAGCAGCAATCACACCAACAAATCAATAAAATAATGGAGCAGAAAGCAGCAGTGAAGCAATGAATTAACATAGCAGCATGCACACCAACAATATCAATAAATGGATGGAGCAGCCAGTACACTATCAAGTGAATAATAGGCAGCAGGCACCAGTGAATTAATACACGACAAATAATTAAATTATGGAGCAGTACTAAACAGTGAATTAAGCAATCAATGTAGAAGTGAGTATTAACTAATGAATAAATTAATAGAGCAGCAGGCACACCGTTAAGTCAATGCATTAATGGAAAATGGTCGCACCAACTGAATGGTATATCAGGCAGAAACTAATTAATAAATTCATAGAGCCGTGAGCAAACTGACAAATCAAGAATTAATTAATGGAGCAGTGTGCAGTAGTATTTAATTAATTATGGAACAGTAGGCACACCAAAATGGAGCAGAGTACTAATGAATTAATACACCCTTCCTATTTTTGAAACTGCTGCCTCCTGTAGCTGCTGATTTACTTTCATTGGTTTCACCTGCAGTTAATGACAACTACATTTTCATGTCACTGTGTCACACAGTGGCCAGAGGGCTGCAGTTACAAGACACGATGTTAACATTGGGATTTTCTATTATACTATTTTTTTTCCATTATAAATGTTGACATGAAAGTGACAAAACATTGTGACAACAGAAAATAAGGTTTGGAAAAACAATTATAAATTAACTTCCAGATTAACTATTTCAAATCCTCTTCTGCAATTTACTTGAATTATTTGTATATTGGCAAGTAATTGATTTTTAAACTACATATAACTACTTTATTATTTTAAGTGTTACAGTTGGTATAGTGAAAGAAATGACTCCAATGGACTGCTGCCTTTAGCTAAATATTAACATGCATATATAAAACAATTCATAAGGGAGAGAGCGGTCAAATATAATTGTACTTACTGGCAGGAAGAAATAGTCATTGTGCACAAACAACAGAGCCTGCCCATTTGAAAATTGTAAACTTGCATTTGTGCTGTTAACAGAGACAGAAGGTACCACTGAGTTCTTCAAGAAAAACTGAAGGAAAAATGACAAAAGAAATCAGCAATTGTAGATAAAAATAGAAGTTTTCATTTTAGATAGTAACATCTCTTAAGACTATTGATGTAAAACATCTTGAAATTCGGGTCGGGGGCTTCCTGCGGGAGCAAGCCTCCGACCTGCACTTACCTATCGCGCCGGCCGTTGAGCTGTGGGCCCCCGTGGGATTTCGATCCTGGGCCTGCTCCAACTGCCGGCGTGCAGTGCTTGCGTATCCCAGGGGCGCAGTTAGTTCGATGCGTCCCCTGGGATCACGTGGGCCATGGAGAGCCAATGGCAGCAGGGAATGCTTCATTCATAAGTTTGACAGGAAGAACTGTCAAACCTATAAATACTATAAGCCCCAAAACATCACTAAAACTTCAAATACATTTTTTTTTAAATCACATTTTTAAAATAACTATAAATTACATGAAATAACTATTTTAAACAATAATTAAAATTTTTGAAAAAATTAATTACATTTTCTAATGGGGCTAAAAATAAACTTACCTTTCTTTAAAGTATTTAAAAATAATAAACCTGTGGAAAAAATGTTTTAATTTTTATTAATTCACCACTTACCTTGTTAAAAGCAGGCCTTGCACCTGCTTTTTAAAAGTGTAACTGCTGGAGACTTAACCTCCCGGAAAAACCTGGAAAAAAAACGTAAGTTCGATGCGCATGCGCTGCCTCTCCGGCGCACGTGTTCCACCTCTCAACCCCTTCTTTCAGGGGAACGAAAGTGCTGGTTTCCCGCGCATGCGCAGTGCATGCACGAAACCAGCACTTCCATTGGGCCTACGCGTGAGTACCCTGTGTGTACTCACGCGTTGGGACCCGAATTTCTGGGCCCTTCTCTCCGCTTATGTATAATATTGTTTCAGCATAGGAAGCAGCTGAAGGTTTTTTAATGATAAATTAGCCCTCACCTAGAGATTCAGTGAATATAATTAAACCATTTGTCAATGTGATAAAGTCAGTTTTTTAAATTGCTAATATAGGCATATTTACATTACATAACTGTATTGTTGCCCTATTTAAGTGCATTTCCCCCCCAACTTATTCAATGCCTCATCAATCATGCAGCAGTTCTGTCCAGGCTGGGGGAGGGTGGGGTGAAAGAGTGGTGATGCTCCACATTGTACCATCAGAACATATACAAACTATACTTTATGCTTGGTGGTCATTTGACTGGTTTGTTACTCGTGTTGTTATTAATGGTGAAAGTATATTTTATTTTGTGTCAGGTTTTAATATGCAAAGTGGCTTCTTCAAATGGAGTAATGTTTAGGCTAAGAGTTTACTTCATTTAATTGTTTGCTTTTCAAAACAAAATAATTATATCACAAATAGAGTAAAAACTGGAACAAATTTCCCTTTCTGTTTTACCAACTTGGTTGAACTTTTTGAGGAAGTTACTAAGTTGGTTGATTTCAAAAGCCGAATGACAATACGCACCTTGATTTTCAGAAAGCCTTTGACAATATGCTGGACAAAAGGCTACTAAATAAGGTTATGTCTTGAGATTGGTAGGCAGATTTTGGGTTGGATAAGAAACCGGTTGCATTCTCTTAGCCAGAAAGTAGTTATTAATGGTAGTAGTTCTGTGTGGGGATCCGTCACTAGTGGAGTCCTAAAGGATTTTGTGTTCGGGCAGTTGTTCTTCACCATCTTTATCAATGATCTGGATAAAGGGAACTGTCCACTAGTTCGTGGATGGTATGAATATATATGTAGGTGTAGTTATTAAATGAACAATAAAGAACTCTGAAAAACTATTTTAAACAATATTGGCCCAGTAATTCGGGTCCGGGGCTTGCCGCGCGTGCAAGCCCCGTATATGCACTTACCCGACGCGCTGACATTTCACCTCCAGGGACGCCTGCAATTCGAGTTTGAAAAAGAAGAATCCCGGGCAGCGTCTGACGTCACGCCGCCCAGGAGTGCAGCCAGCGCGAAGCCTGGAGCGCGCTGTGCAAGTGAGACACGCCCCTTGAGGTCTCAGTTTAATAGGACACGCCCCCAATGTTTCTCACAAGCTGCTAAGCATTTTTACATGCAAAGCAACATTTTAAATAGGTTTTTGGTATTTTTATGAAGTTTTTGGTAACTTTTATAAACTTTTAAAAACGTTTACATTATTTTGAAGAATCTGAAGTAGTTTTAAACAGATTTAAAGCAATTTAAAGACTTTTAAAAGCCCTAAAATAATTTTTTTTATTCCATTTATTTATTTACCAATGTCATCGTCATACGTGTCTTCACACTGTTCCCTTTGGCGAACTGTATGAAGTGGTGGAAGGATTTATGGCCGTGATTAACACTCATTCCGTGACCGTAACCATCTTTGAACCAGCCATTAGGGTGGTTAGTCCTATGGCAGGAGGGTTTTACGGGCTCCCACAAGCTATACAAGGAGGGGGGGCTACCCACACCCACGGACGCAAATATCCCACTGGATGTCAACCCAGCATTTAGAGCCGGAGCTCCGACTCCACTTGCCGGGACTGTCTGGAGCGGGGTTCGAAACCCTAACCCCGTTTGGCCCAGCGGCGGGGATCCTACCGCTACGCCAAAGGCCCAATCCGATTAGCAACGTGAAATGGCTGGAATGAGCACAATTCACGGCATTAAAAGAACTCACAATTGAACTGATGATGACCTCAGCAATCTCCTCAATGAGGTGGAGGCGCAGCGCCTGCTCATCATTGGTAATGAGAAGTCCAAGGCGCCGCAAAAAGGACAGATGATAGCTTGGTCTTTCAAGTGGCAGCATAGGGCTCCAGTCACGGGGAGGGAAAAGGCGCAGGAAACGTATGGGTGTCACCTTTTGCGCGGAGTGGGCCTTTTGCGTAGCGGTAAGCATCCCCGCCGCTGGGCCAGAAGGAGTAGGGTTTCGAACCCCGCTCCAGACAGTCCCGGCAAGTGGAGTCGGAGCTCCAACTATAAATTCTGGGTGGACATCCAGCGGGATACTTGCGTTCGCGGGTGTGGGTGGCCCCCCCCTCAGATGGGTTGTGGGAGCCCGTAAAACCCTCACGCCATCGGACTAACCACCCTAATGGCTGGTATGAAGATGGTTATGGTCACGGAAGGAGTGTTAACGTGGCCAGAAATCCTTCCACCACTTCATACAGTTCCCGAAAGGGAACAGTGTGAGGATACGTACGACGATGACCTGTTGCGCAATGCACCTCCTTGGACCCTCAGTCGCAGATGCGAGGGGGCAAATCGTGCAATTGTTAAATTTTTCATTTTATTGACATGTAAAATATTGGCCCAGTAATTCCCTTCCAAACGCGCGAGTACGGTCGGGGTACTTACGCGTCTGTCCGGAGGAAATGCCGGTTTTCAGCATGCACAGCGCATGCGGGGAAAATCGGCATTTCCTGTCCTCTGAACGAAGGGGTTCAGAGGCAGAACGCGTGCGACTGTACAGGCAGCGCGTGCGCAGTAAAATTCGCCGCTTTCATTCATGCTTTCAGTGAGGTCAAGTCCTTACAACTTACACATGAAAAAAGCATGAGTACAGTTGCTCCAGAGGCTGCGGTTGTTTGGGAAAGGGATGAAAGTTATTTTAAGAAATGCTGAGGTAAGTTTTAAAGTTTATTTTTGTTTTTTAAAACGGGTTTTCAGTACTGTAGGTAGAAGGATCAATTGTGGCTATGTGAATTGAATTTGCTGTGTTTATTAAATGTGAAAATGACTCCAACATTTTTAAGAAAGAAACTTTTCATCAGTAATCTATTCTTTTAAGTAATTATGTATGTATGTCTGTATATATTCCTTTGAGTGTATGTATATATTCCTTTACTTATGTGTATGAATGTATGTATTTAATTATGACTTTCAAAGAAAGTAACTTATTGGAAAATCATAATTAAAAACATACATTCATACACATAAGTAAAGGAATATAAAACATACATACATATACGTAAAGGAATATATGCGGACATACATACATAATTACTTATTACTGATGAAAAGTTTCTTTCTTAAAAGTGTTGGAAATGTTACATTACTCATTTTAGAACACTCATTCTCACATTCAATTCACACAGCCACAATTGCTCCTTCTACCTACCGTACTGAAAACCCGTTTAAAAAAAAAAAAAATTTAAACTTTAAAACTAACCTCAGCCTTTCTTAAAATAAGTTTCCTCCCTTTCCCAAACAGAAATTGAAGACTTTCAGAAGCTCCACGATGACAGACTTCTTCCTCCGCAGCTTCTCGATAGCTTTACTCCTGCTTTTTTCATGTGTAAGTTGTAAGGACTTACCCTCACTGAATCCATGAATGAAATCGACGAAGTTCACTGCGCACGCGCTGCCTGTGCAGTCGCACGCGCTGTGCCTCTGAACCCCTTCGTTCAGAGGACCGGAAATGCCGGCGTTCTCCGCATGCACGGTGTTTCCTGAACGCCGGCATTTCATCCGGCCAGATGCGTGAGTACCCAGACCGTACTCACGCATTTGGACCCGAATTACTGGGCCAATGTTAAAATTTGAAAAAAAAAAAAAATTTTTAAATCGGGGCTAAAACTAAACTTACCTTACTGTAAATTCTTTAAAAATAACAAAATGGTGGAAAAAAAAATTCTCAATTGTACTAAAAGCCCACTTACCTGAAAAACTAAGTACTTACGTGTGGTTTTTCAATGCGTAAAGACCAGAGGCCTTTACACACGCGCAACTCTGGAAAAAAAAAAGGAATTTCACTGCGCACGCGCTGCCTGTGCAGTCGCGCGTGTTCTGCCTCTTAACCTCTTGGGTCAGAGGACAGGAAATGCCGGTTTTCAGCGCATGCGCTGTGCATGCTGAAAACCGTCAATTCCTCCGGGCACACGTGTGAGTACCCCGTCCGTACTCATGCGTTGTGCCCGGAATTACTGGGCCAATATACTGTTGTGTCCCGCATGCAGTTCTATCTGAAATGTGTAATGAGTGGGGGTATTGGGGATGAAAAATCACAGCCCTTCCAGCATGCTTCCACTGTATCTCTGGTGGGAGTGTGCTGGAAGGTCCGCAAATTAGGCTGAAACCCAGAATTGCCAGGTTCCAGGCTTATTTTGGGAGATTCTGCAAGGTCTTATCGGGGCAGATCCTCCATTCACACCAAACAAGGTCAGTAGGCTAGCAGAGGGCAGGGGTAGGAGTGGGAAGACTGAAATTTTGTGTCCCCCCACCCGCTCAATAAATGGGAGGATTATCAGTGACTGGTATGTCGAGTAAAATTGGGGGTAATGGCCAGCTGACTAACCATTGTAGGGCCCACTTGGGGTTCCAGGCCTCTATCATGGCCTGTACTCCCAAAGGTTCTGCAATTTTTTTAATACATTATTGGCTATGCCGAGAGAGGGAGCTAAGGGGGCACTTCATAAAAACATAGAAGATAGGAGCAGGAGTAGGCCATTTGGCCCCTCGAGCCTGTTACGCCATTTAATGAGATCATGGCTGATCATCCAAATTCAGTACCCTGTCCCTGCTTTCTCCCCATATCCCTTTAGCCTTAAGAAATATATCTAACTCCTTCTTTAATATATTTAATGAATTGGCCTCAACTGCCTTCTGTGGTAGAGAATTCCACAGGTTCACCACTCTCTGGGTGAAGAAATTCCTCCTCATCTCAGTCCTAAATGGCTTACCCCTTATCCTTAGACTGTGTCCCCTGGTTCTGGACTCCCCCGCCATTGGGAACATCCTTCCTGCATCTAGTCTGTCTAGTCCTGTTAGAATTTTATAAGTTTCAATGAGATCCCCTCTCATTCTTCTAAACTCTAGCGAATATAAGCCTAATCGACCCAATCTCTCCTCATACATCATTCTTGCCATCCCAGGTATCAGTCTGGTGAATCTTTGCTGCACTCTCTCCATGGCAAGAACATCCTTCCTCAGATAAGGTGACCAAAACTGCACACAATACTCAAGGTGTGGTCTCACCAAGGCCCCCTACAACTGCAGCAAGACATCCTTGCTCCTGTACTCGAATCCTCTCACTAAGAAGGCCAACATACCATTTGCCTTCTTAATCGCCTGCTGCACCTGCATGCTTACCTTCAGTGACTGGTGCACAAGGACACCCAGGTCCCGTTGCACATCCCCTTTTCCCAATCTATTGCCGTTTAGATAATAATCTGTCTTCCTGTTTTTGCCACCAAAGTGGATAACCTCGCATTTATTCACATTGGGCAGATGCATGGCAAATGCAGTATAATCACCCAACCTGTCCAAATCATACTGGAGTTTCTCTGCATCCTCCTCACAGCACACACGCCCACCCAGCTTTGTGTCATCTGCAAACTTGGAGATATTACATCTAGTTCCCTCATCTAGATCATTTATATAGATATATTGTGAATAGCTGGGGTCCTAGCACCGATCCCTGAGGTACCCCACTAGTCACTGCCTGCCACTCGGAAAAAGACCCAATATTCCTATTCTTTGCTTCCTGTCTGCCAACCAGTTCTCTATCCAAGTCAGTACCTTACCCCCAATCCCGTGTGCTTTAACTTTGCACACTAATCTCTTTTGCAGGACCTTATCGAAAGCCTTCTGAAAGCCCAAATACACCACATCCACTGGTTCACCCTTATCTATTCTGCCAGTTACATCCTCAAAAAATTCCAGTAGATTAGTCAAGCATGATTTACCTTTTGTAAATCCATGTTGACTTTGTCTGATCCTGTCACTGTTTTCCAAGTGCTCTAATATTACATCTTTTATAATGGACTCTAGCATTTTCCCCACTACCGATGTCAGACTTACCGGTCTATAATTCTCCATTTTCTTTCTACCATCTTTTTTAAATAGTGGAGTTACATTAGCTATCCTCCAATCCATGGGAACTGTTCCAGAGTTTATAGAATTTTGGAAGATGACCAGCAATGCACCTGCTGTTTCTAGGGCCACTTCCTTAAGTACCCTAGGATGTAGATTATCAGGCCCTGGGGATTTATCGGCCTTCAATCCCATCAATTTTTCTAACACCATTTTCCTACAAATATTGATTTCATTCAATTCCTCCCCTCTCATTAGACCCTATGTTCCCCAACATCTCTGGGAGGTTATTTGTGTCCTCCTTTGTGAAGACAGAACCAAAGTATGTATTTAATTGGTCAGCCATTTCTTTGTTCCCCATTATAATTTACTCTGATTCTGACTGCAAGGGACCTACGCTTGACTTCACCAATCTTTTTCTCTTCACATATCTATAGAAGCTTTTACAGTCAGTTTTTATGTTCCTGAAAGCTTACTCTCATAATCTATTTTCCCCCTCTTAATTAATCCCTTTATCCTCCTTTGCTGAATCCTAAACTGCTCCCAATCCTCAGGTTTGCTGCTTTTTCTGGCCAAATTATATGTCCTCTTCTTGGATCTTATGCTATCCCTAATTTTTATGCCAAACAGGGATGAACAAATTCTGTAGTTCATCCATGCGATCATTAAATGTTTGCCATTGCCTATCCACCATCAACCCTTTAAGTAACATTCCCCAATCCAGCCTAGCCAACTCGTGCCTCATATTTCTTTCCAGGGCAGAGGGGACCTAGCACCCCATCTGGTTCTGGCAACCTGCACTGCAGTTTGCGGCCTCTGAGGCCTAGGGCTCGATTTTAATAATGGATGTGGGTTGAGGGCGGGCCCGCTACTCGGCAGCTTTCGGACCTGCACCCGGCTGCCGCCTCCCAGCACTTCTGATTTTGGCTTCGTTGTCCTCGTTACGGCCGACGTGCAGGTCCCTCCAGGCAATTGCTTGGAGGGTGTCAGTTTCTTGCGTCTGATGACACATTGTTTGTTTGAAACTTTAAAGGGGCCATGTCCCCTTTGCATACAAATGTCATTGGGATGGCTTGGTGCTTTATTATCTAGAAAGGGTAGTTGACAGCGTCTGCTCTGAGCAAAATTTAATGAATGATATTGCTGGTCATAATATTCCAGAAGGAGATTCATGATTTTTTGATATCATCGGACAATGAAATGAAAAAGATGTTAGATGTGTTCCAATCATTTGCTTTGGTAATATTGCTTTTTTCTCTTAACGGTGCTGGGAGCTGCAGGAATGGTAGCCCCAAAACTAAGGCTGCAGCCAGGTTCAATGAGGGCTCTTTCCATGCTCTTGTTGAGGAAGTTAGAGGACGTTAGGAGCTCCTCTTTCCTGGAAACGGAAGGAGGAGGCCTCCTCAGCAAACCAAGGCAGCTTGGCTGCAAATTGCTGAGGAGGTGTGCTCGAGGTCTGAGTGCAGACGCACATGGGTTCAGTGTTCAGAAAGGTTTAATGATCTGCTGAGATCACCTAAAGTGTGGCCTCTGTGTTCTGGGAAATGTAAGTTCAAGAGTGAGGGCTCAGGGCAACTTCCATGTAGAATGTTGGTGGTGACACTGAGCGCAAACCACCGTTTATTGGACAGATGATGCCTGGGGTTTGAGACTGTCGGACTTATATTCATCTCCATGTGCCAGCCACCTGTGGTTGAAGCGTTAGCTTACGCGAATCTGGCATGGCTGAGTGTATCCCTTGCCTGACGGCCATCAATGTGGTCACCTGCTGCTGGATTGGCGGCATTCGGCCCCGCAGGGTGTCACTCCCCGTTCTCCGCCTCGTCCTATTCATCTTCCTCCAACGAGGCTGTGTGCTGTGCCACTTGTTCATCCGGCAGCACTAAACCGCGCGGCTCTTCCTCCGAACCCGACGACCAGGATGAGAGGATGTAAATGGTTCCCATCCCGTTGTTATAGATTTCAGTTGAGGCAAGAAGCTTGCAAGTGCACACTCAAAGTGGCCTGAAATTATTCTAATCAGTTCAAACTGCAGATGGGTGTCAGCTTGACCAGTCACAAGGTCAGTAGATTTGCAAAATCTTATCCCAAACCTCCAACAACAAAGTTGTTGCGCTTGAATGCCAGCCATGTTACAGAGCACTAAAGTTCTGCACCAATAATGACTACAAATCATGTCCTCTACCAACAAGTTTCCTTGCAGCGGGACTGTTTCTGACAAGACAGGAAACAGGAGCCAGAGGCACGAAAATGGGAACCCACTATCAAAATAGGATTAGCACAGCAGTTAACAGCCTCTTAACTGCATCAACTACCTGTCCCACCGGTTGGAGTCGGGTCAGTTTGGGAGCGGCTGACCCGACACTCTCAAAAATCACGTGGGGGGCGGGATGGAAGCGGGTTGGGTGTCTGAAGCCATTATTTCCAATTTTTGCATCTGACCCGCCTCCTCAGGGCTATTAAAATAGATTTACTTAGTGACACAGGTACCCATCGTTGTAATGGAATTGAAGGGACCTCCCACTGACCCCAGAAACTGTGACAGGGTCAGTGATTATGCTGTGATGCTGCCCACACAGATTATGTGTCACTAATATACTTTTGTTTTAGCCAACTGTGTTTATTATCATAATAACTTGCTAATGGAAAAATGGCTATAGTCTGTCCTGGAAAGAATTAAGATGGATGCTAACAACACTCATTGCAATAACATGGAGTTAGGTGCAGAATGAAGATCGCTTTACATTTTTCCAACAAGGAACCTCTGAAGCAATGATTCCAATGTCTTGACAGATCTTGGGACTTCCTTCAACACAGTCGAAATGGTTTGTCATGCATTATTTTGGTTTGGTGTGCAACATGGAATTCATAGGCGCTGACAGGAGAGGAGAACCCTCAGTTTCCCAAGGTTGAAGACACACAGTGAGGATGCCACTGATGGATAAGAATTACCAGGCACCAGTGGCTTGTGTCAAGATCTGATTAATGAGTCTTTCACATAGGACACCTTAGCTCCCTTGCATGAACAGTCCTCTCAAAACACTTTCCTCATTCCCTGGAAATATACACCCTCACCACCACAGTTAATAACTATTCCACAACTGCCAAACAGAGCATTTATTTCATCTCTGGTTCCAATTTACATTGTTGTAGCAGGAATGCTCTCTTGACACAATTTTAATGAAGTACCACAAAATGTTATTGTTCAACATTTCACTTAGATCTCTTGCTAATGTTTGCCACCCCGTGTTCATCCCAGGTACTTGAGTGTTGTGCTGTACTCCCTAATCTTGTGCTTCTATGATGTGCTCCCCCAATGACTGGAGCATGGAAGGTGGATTATCTACTATATTTCAGCCAAAGGTTCCTAAGATGGTGGTAGTTGTTCACCCCTGTGAGCAGGTGCCTGAGGCAGCCCAGCTGCAGCCTACACTGGAATGACCACAAGCTCCATGGTGGACTGTGCAATAGAACCCCACATATATGGGGTGTGGCATCTGCCATGCGCTGGAAACTCCTATACACACTCTCTGAACCTTGCTGCAGTGTGTCAATACTCAGAAAGCATTGTTCTTTTAAAAGCTGGATTCCTAAAGTCTGCACATGTTCTTTTCAGCAGAGAATAGGTCAACTCGGCTGCTGAGCAGCTTGTTCCTTTCCTTTATTGTCACCACCACCTGCTCCTACTCACTTGTATTCCAAATATTATCCAATGCATTCCTTTAAAAGTCACTGTCTAAATGTTGCAGGTGGATATTGCTATGCTGATACTTAGCAGGGTGAAAATCAGTGGTTGTGCATCTTTCAGTTGCCACATCACTAGACCCTAAGTCAGTTGCCTGACCTTGGGAAAGAAAAGAGACATATGGGTTAGGATGTAGCATTGATGACAATGACTTCTCAGTTCATTTTCCGCACATTGAAGGAACTGATGTTCACTTTCTGATTGAGTTACAGTGAGTGAAAAATTGGGTAAACAATGGTCTGGAAAAGCTGGTCACAGCCCTCAGCTGGGACTATACCTCTGGCCTCCCATCTCCTGCTTCCGCCAAATTATCCCTGCCCTGGATCTCTTGGGCTGCCTCCTCAAAAGGGTGAAATGAATCAGGTTGAGGGAGCCTTTTCCTGTGCAGCTTCTCCATCTCTTGTTATAGGCATTCTTCTCTTGCAAGAACAATGCAGAGAGTTAGATAATTGATATTGGTAAGAAGGCAGTCAGCATTGGCCATATGTAAGTCTGCTTACTATAGTGTATATGATAACAGGAACAATCATCATGCCGCTGCACTACATGGGAGGAGTTGTCAGGGGGAGCAGCATTTCAGGGTATGAGGAAAGGCACAATGAGGGTCAACTTTGTTCTAGACTTGACTATTCCAACGCTCTCTTGGCTGGCCTCCCATCTTCCATCATTCATAAACTTCAGCTCATCCCCTGCTGCCCGTATCCTAACTTGCACCAAGTCCCATTCATCCATCACCCCGGTGCTCGCTGACCAATATTGGCTCCCGGTCCAGCAATGTCTCAATTTTAAAATTCCTATCCTTGTTTTCAAATCTCTCCATGGCCTTGTAGTGATCAATAGCATGTCATTCTATAGTGGACACTAGGTGGAGCTCTGTAGAGCTGTATATAGCTGTATGTATAAGACTACACTACCCAGCTGTATGATATTAAGACTACATTACCCATGAGGCACTAGGCTACCCACAAGGCAACAGTCAAGATGGAAGCCTCTACAGAGACTGTACAAGTCCACATGTGCTCAATAAAAGTAACTAGCAAAAGCTAGCTGTGTTCATAATAAGAATGTCTAGTTATTAATGAACATAACATGGTACCAGGGTGGTGAAGATCTGCTGAGAATTGTGAAAAGCGACATGGAGAATTTGAAGCCACCAGAGCATTTGAATCTCACAGAAAAAATCGACTACAATTGGCAGACTTTTAAACAACAATTCGAACTCTACATTGCAGCCATCGGATTCGGTACGAAGCCAGACGCAAGGAAGATGGCGTTGCTGCTTACGGTTGCAGGCCCACAGGCGATAGAGGTATTTAATACATTTGTATTTAATCCAGAGGAGAACAGAGGAAAATTAGAAGATGTGCTAAAAAAATTTGATGCACATTGCTCTCCCAAAAAGAATGAGACGTATGAAAGATACATCTTCCGTTCTCGGACACAGCAACAAAATGAGACTTTTGATAGCTTTATAACTGATCTGAAACTGAAAGCACAGACATGTAATTTCTCTGAGCTCAAAGCATCCATGATTCGTGACCAGATTGTGTTTGGTATTCATGATAAAAAAGTCAGGGAACGTCTGTTGAGAGAAACCGAACTAAATTTGGAAAATGCGGTGAAAATATGCCAAGCCAGCGAGCTAGCTCGAAATCACGTGAAGACTTTCAGTGAAATCAATAATGATGCGAATGTAATGAGTGATAATGCTGCTGTTGGTGCTGTGTCCTACAAGGGGAAGAAACGTGGGCAGAACAGAAATGAAAAGCAATCGGAGGATGAAATTTTTAATTGTAAACGCTGTGGTTACAAACACCAGTTAAGACAATGCCCAGCATTTGGAAAAATGTGCACAAAGTGTAATGGAAAGAATCACTTTGCCAAACAATGCTTTTCAAAAGTACAAACTAAGAAAGGGCAACGAGTTAATGTGATTGAGGACACTGATTTAAGTGAGACATTTTTTGTAGGAATGGTGTTGTGACGATATCAAAAAAGATACAGAAAATGTGCAGCCCTCAGAAATAAACAATGCTGAACATAAAGTTAATGCAGTAAAAGAGGACAAATGGATGATCCCACTGCAGATAAATGGAGCATTAGTTACATTGAAACTGGACACTGGGGCAAAAGCAAACTTAATCAGTATGAGTGACATTAACAATATGAAAGAAAAGCCCAAAATACAGAAAAAGTCAGTACTACTGAAGAACTATAATGGACAGAAAATAGATAGCTTAGGTGTATGCAGACTTAAAGTGACAGTCAAAGACAAAGTGCATCATCTCATGTTTTCTGTTGTGGCTGAAAGACTTGATTCGATACTAGGTGACAAAGCTTGTGAAGACTTAGAACTGGTCAAAAGAGTCTACCGTATAAACTGTGCCATAAGCAGACCAGATGACTCAGGTGATGAAGCAGAGAGCCCATCAAGGATGAAAAGGCCAAAGGGTATCCATGTCTTAAAAAAGCCTAGTTTCTCCAAGAAGAAAAAGACTTCAAGGTCAAAGAGAAGCCAAAGGAAGAAAAGCACAAAGAGGAAAAACACAAGGAGAAAAAATCCAAAGATATAACCGCAGCAGATGTTGTTTAGCAGTGGAAAGAGAAAAAGAAAAAGAAGAAGCCTGCACCAGAGCAGGAAGCAGTTCCGGTGGATACTCCTTCTTCCCTCAGGCCAATCTTTGGTGTTCCATTAGCCAAGGCTGCTGAGAGGACTATGCCGAACATAAAGTGAACCAGCTGCCAGCAGTTTTTCGAGAGTGCATTGACTACATTGAGAGTTATGGAATGAAGAGTGAAGGAAACACTGAAACCCTCTCCAAGCAAAGATCGCAAGGAGACCTCGATCTATACAAGAGCAGATTGATGACAATGCCGCAACTGCATCTTGTCATTCACCACCAGAACAATCTCATGAAGACACATCAGACTTACCCGTGTTGAGAAGATCCACACGTGAAGTAAAAAAAGCCTGATAGACTTAATCTTTGAGTACAATGTAAAGCTTTGAAAATGTGTTGACTGTTTTGAAAATGTTTATGTTTATAGAGCACTAACAAAAGTGTTACTGATATTATTTTTATTGTTTTCTTGAAAGTTGATTGATATTGATTTTGTTAAACCTCAAAGAAAGGGGGATGTAGTGATCAATAGCATGTCATTCTATAGTGGACACTAGGTGGAGCTGTGTAGAGCTGTATATAGCTGTATGATATTAAGACTACATTGCCCATGAGGCACTAGGCTACCCACAAGGCAACAGTCAAGATGGAAGCCTCTACAGAGACTGTACAAGTCCACATGTGCTCAATAAAAGTTACTAGCAAAAGCTAGCTGTGTTCATAATAAGAATGTCTAGTTATTAATGAACATAACAGGCCTCACCCCTCCCTATCTCTGTAACCTCCTCCAGCCCCACAACCCTCTGAGATCTCTACGCTCTTCTAATTCTGGCCTCTTGCGCATCCCTGAATTTAATCGCTCCACCATTGGTGGCTGTGCCTTCAGCTACCTAGGCACTAAGCTCTGGAATTGCCTCCCTAAGTCTCACCGCCTCTCTAAATTTTTCTCCTGCTTTAAGGCGCTCCTTAATACCTAACTTTTTGACCAAGCTTTTGGTCATCTATTGTAATATCTCCTTATGTGGCTCGGTGTCAAATTTTGGTTGATAATGTTCTTGTAAAATGCCTTGGGGCGTTTTACTGTGTTAAAGGTGATATATAATTGCAAGTTGTTGTCGCATAATGGGCCAACATGGCAATCTTCCCAGGTACTGTCAGCCTGTATGGAGGTGAAGGCATGGGTCCTATGTTAATTATACTTAAGTGGAGTGTGCGTGTGTGTGTGTGTTCAAAATCAACTGGGCCGCACACATAAACATTGTCTGGCCCGGGACAGCTGGAGCTGCTTGGGTGAAGTTTTTCTTTCTATTCCCATTAACATGATTTGATGGAGGACTGCGCCTGGGCAGTTCCAGCTGTCCTGGGTGAAGACATCCCCTCCCCCTACCAGGAAGATCCTAAAGACTTGTATTTAACAACTAGAAAGTGCACCCCTGCAACAAAGTGCACCCCTGCAACAAACCCAACCCACCCATTGAGCCCCGTTTCGAGTGGCGACCCACCTCTGCAGCCTCCCTCCTTCCTTCCCTCTCTCTCCCTCTATCACTCTTAAGAGACAACCTCTCCTTTTGTTATTATTATTGTTTCCTTTACCTTTTTTGAGCAAAGGGGAGAAGGCGCCTCTCCCATCCTGATATCAGAGGGTGAGGTGGGGTTTTCTTCCTTTTTGTTTCTAAAACCCCTCTGTCTGAGAGAAGGCCATACTAGTGTATCAGGCCTAAAACTTGGGGTGAGTGTAGCCCTTATTAACAGCAGTGGCAACTCCATCTTCATCAGTGACGGGGCATAAGTGGGCATGGCAGCTACAGCTATTCCTGTTGCCCTGTCACTTTTCACCCTTATCATCCAAAAACATGGGGCGAAGGGCTACACTTACCCCAACATGACCATCGAGCCATGCGTCAAAGCAATGGCTGGGGTTGTCGGCTCTTCAGCCATCGTTGCTGCCTCAAACGTACGGGAAGGCTGTGTTCTTCCTGAGGTCTGAGCGGGTGGTGTTCCTAGCCCTTAATAAGGGGCTCATGGTGGGCGGGACCTTCCTGCCACTGGATCCCCTTGAGGCCACCACTCAGTTTTTATCAAATGTCCCGCTCTTTATCCTCAGTGAGCGCCTCCTCCCCCACCTACATCAACTGGTGGAGGTGAGATCGGGGATAGCGCCGATCCCGCTCAGCTTCAGAGAGGTCAGCCTCCATCACGTCGTCTTCTTCCGGCGCCAGCTTTACATTCAGCGGGCAAGGGAGGAGGACACGGAGGGTGGATTTGTAGTTAACCACCTACCGCGTCGCCTGCAAGGAGGGTGGGGTATGTACGTAAAAACTGCCCTGCTTCCAAGGCAGCCAAAACAACTAAGGCGGCCAAGGCTGGCACTGCCACTGCCACAACCCGCCTCGCCCCCGTGCTAGGAACACAAATGCGTGGTCGACTTCGGAGGCCAATGTCATTGCGGCCTCTGGCGGGGAGTGCGGAAAGCATCCATGTTGAAGGAAGGTGCGGCAGCAGATTAGACACCTCAGGCCGAATTCCTCGGAGAACGCGAATGCTCACATACCCATGCTCATTCGGGATTCTGATCCTGTGCCAGCGAGCGACCCCGTGCCTGCGAACGATCCCATGCCTGAGCCCACGATCATGCCCGCTTCTGCAGAAAACTTGCATCCTGCAGTCGGGCTCAGGATCAGGAGCCAGAAACAGAAGGAGGATGTGGAGATGGAGTCCTTTGCCAACATGGAGGTCTCCCTCCCTCTGCACCCCTCCGAGAGGAAGAGACGAAGGCGCCACTTCTTAGAAGTGGAGGAGAACCCATGTCCCTCCGTGGAAGAGGAGACAGCGCCCATCGCTGGTGCTGTGGCACCCCCAGCACCACCTCACACAGTCGGCGGGAGTCGACCATCCCTCGGGAGGGTGAGACAGATCCGCCTGTCCAGCCTGTGCCTCCTGGGGGTGGGATGGAAGCCCTGCCCATGGGGAGGGCAGCAGACCCTCCCAAAATAACACTGTCACTCATCGCTGGGTCAGGCATCCTGGAGGTTGGGGCGGGCGGGGGGTTGTTACATGGAGCAGTCCCGTGCAACAAATTTTTAAGTAGATTCATGGACTCCCAGGCTGCCTGCAATTTCTGCTGCCTGGATGAGTCCCTGTACCATGTATACACAGAGTGTGAGGGGCACCTGCCTCTCTTACAATTTTTAAAGGAGCTGCTCCTCAATTTTTGGTTGCACTTCAGTCCCACGCTCATTATCCTTGGGTACCCAGTGCGGAGGGGAGTGGGCAGATCGGAGGACCTCCTTGTTGGACTGCTCCTGGGCCTGGCCAAGGTGGCCATTAACAGTTCCAGGCAGCGGGCGGTCGTTCGGCCTGACTGCCTGCCTCTCTTCTGTGGCTACGTTCGCACCCAGGTTTCCCTGGAGATGGAGCATACAGAGTCTGCCGTACGCTTGAGGCCTTTGCGACCGGTGGGCACCGCAGGGACTGGAGTGCTTCATTACCCCGGGAACAAAATTTTGATTTGATTTGTTAAGTATCATTTAAATTCGATTTAATTTGCAGTTTATTGGTTGTGCCCTTTTAAAATGGGGCACTTGCTTTTTTATTGGTGATGGCACCAGCCATCGATCACTGAAATCAATATAAAAGATGTAAGTAACTGAAGACTGGGCTCCAGTACTCTATCCATCACCAACTGGCTACCTGACATTTACAGCCTACGCTTCAGGTTGCAACAATGAGAGGTGTGAATAAGATTTTCTGCTATCCACACCGAGTGAAATCATTGAACTTCTTGCAACACTGTAGCCAATTGCTTGGAACAATGATGCTGCTGGCATTCACATGGATGGTTACTTCTTGCCAAGAATAATGCCCAACTTGCTGTGGGACACATCTGTAGGGAAGATGTCCCTGCTCAGTTGCAGTTGCGCCAGTAATATTTCCACAACTTTTAAGACTTGCAACAGCATGCAATTTCCCAGCCACTCATGCTGCCAATCTTAGGCGCTACTCATGCCTGCAGCGTGCCCAAATTATGCTAATTATACTGAATCCAAAAACTTAGCTGAATTCAGCACTTTTTGGGGTTATTTAAGCCTAAGGGTGAAAACAGGGGCGAAATCGGTGCTGTGCTAATAAGAAACTCCTGTTTGAAAGTCCGCATTTAGCACACAATTTTCAGGCTAATTGATGATTATCATGATTTGAACTTGTCTGGAGCGCTAACCAGAAACCTGCAGGTTTAGCACTCAAGTGCTGATTAGATGCAATTTTAGAGGAGCAGTAGTTGTGGGCTCCTCACACACACTTTCACTGAAGGTGTGGAGTGCTCTCGCTGGCACATAGTAGTACATTGCAGGATGCCGCAGGGACTGAGGGAGAGGGTGCACAACAGGTTATCTGATGCGGCACTGGAGGTCCTGGTGAAGGAAGTCCAGAGGAGGAGGAGGGATGGCCTGTACCCACAGGAAGGGAAGGATGCCAACTTGCCTTCCTGTCCCTCTCTCCTGCAGCAGCTGGTGCTGCTCTGCCTGACCTCATGTCCTCCTCTCATTCCTCATCCAGGCCAAGGTGCCCATGACCAAGCACTCCCTTTCTTCTGGTGACTCCTATAAGGCGCAGTACCATAGAACTTACTCTTTTTAGGTGAAGTCCTCAGAGAATTTAGGGAATATTGCTCAAGTGTTGCTGAAGTCTTAACAAAGTGTCCCAGAAAGTCTCCCGATGTGTTTCAGAGGTCCTCTTCACAGCTCCAACAGCAATGATCATGAAATGGTGAGTATCCCTTTAAGTAGCGTTTGAAAACATCAACACTGTGTTTACTCCCAAACAGCTGTCGCTGTTAGGAGAGGGCGTAGTTGAAGTGTTAGCCCCCAAAATGCCATGCAGACTCTTTAATGAGCGCTAGAAGGCATTTTAAGTTGCAAGCAGCCATTCCTAGCACTGGCTTCAACTCCTTTACCAAGATGGCATCTTGCGCAAATGTGGGCTAAACTGGCATTTCAGCTTAAGACCCCATCTTGGCTAACTCTTTTGCGCCTGAAGTATTCGACGAAAATTTCCCCCAATGACTTTGGCGGGTGCTATTCCTGCTGCACCTGCCTCCCTCCAGTTCCAGGATTATACATGCAAATCAGCCCAAAATGTTCTTAGAAATTCAAATAGAAAAACTCAGCAGATCTGAAAGGATTAAACTCAATTAAGCAAAAAGAGAACTGGAATTGATTTATTGTCCTGTTCTATTTTACAATGAGGGAGTGGAGTCAAAACACCTTGCTCTTATTCAGTTTGCCTCGAAATGTACTTTCAAAGACATAACAAATAATTTTACTTATGTTAAGACATTTAACCACAATGTTCTCCTCTTCAAATTAGCTCTCAAATACTAATTGCTCAGCTCACTGCAAGAAAAAAAAATACTTTGCAGCTTTGAAAGTGTCAGGATCCTCTGTATTTTTAATTCTGTGCTTATCAAGGGCATTTTCTTCATCAAAATATCTGGGGCTAGAAATTTGCCTCCTTTGCACCTCCTGTTAGTGCCTCTGTGGGATGATAACTGGGCTCTACCGGCTTTGTGACTGGGCGCAGCAATAGTACCGATGCCCGCGAAATTGACGTGGAGGTTTGCGGTGGCGGTAACCACTAGAGCCATGATCTCCTGCACCCGGAGATTGTGACCTCATCCGGCTGTGGAGTGCCTCGGATCCAAACTTCGGTTCTGCCTCCTGCAGCACCGCTGGGCGATAACACCGACGACTACAGGAGGCGTTGTTAGGGAGGCCGGGTGCTTGGGGATCGGTATTTAAAGGTAAGGCTGCTTGCGTCAATTAAAAATGTCTTTTCACCCCTTAGGTTGTTTTTTCAACTTTTTCCTATGCTGCAATTGATCAGCCCTGCGCTCTGAGTGCTAGGGGCTGATCATCGCGGATCACAGCTGCCGTCGGCGACGAGGGACATCAATTTAATGCAGAGCCTGCAGCAATGGCCCTTCCCTTTAAGAGGGGGAAGAAGCCTCCATTCCCGGCAGTGCTGCACTCGACATTGGGCAGCGTTGAACCGGTACCGCCCCTCTTGCTGAACTTTAGCGCTCCAAGGGAAATGGTAGCACTTGATTTAGTGCTGCACTTCCTTCCTGGAGCGCTAAACCCGAAGTTCACATCGGAATTACTGGCATAGCGCCGGGCACTACTTTTTCGTTGCCGCTAAAGTTATCACCCCAAAAGTAGTCCAGGTAACACGTAAAATTCATGCTCAGTGCTCACTTAGATGATTATAGTGCTGATATCAATGCTAAAACTGCTGCTCTTGGGCTCGCCACTCAATTGAATTAATTAAAGGGTAAGTCATGGCAGCACAGCTTGGACCCGTGGTATACTCCACCTGCACGATGTGAGAAATCAGGGACACTTTCTGTGTCCCTGACGACCATGTGTGCGGGAAGTGTATCCAGCTGCAGCTACTGGCAGACCGCATTGCGGCACTGGAGCTGTGAATGGATACATACTGGAGCATTTGCGATGCTGAGGATGTTATGGATAGCACGTTTAGGGAGTTGGTCACACCACAGGTAAAGGCTGCACAGGCAGGAAGGGAATGGGTGACCGCCAGGCAGAGTAGTAGGCGCAGGCAGGTAGTGCAGGGGTCCCCTGTCTCCATCCCCCTCTCAAACAGATATAAAACTTTGGATATTGTTGGGGAAGATGGCTTATCGGGGGAAGGCAGCAGCAGCCAACTTCCTGGCACCATGGGTGGTTCTGCTGCACAGGACGGGAGGAAAAAGAGCAAGAGAGCTATAGTGATAGGGGATTCTACTCTAAGGGGAATAGATAGGCGTTTCTGCGGCCACAAATGAGACTGCAGAATGGTATGTTGCCTCCCTGGTGCAGGGGTCAAGGATGTATTGGAGCTGCTGCAGGGCATTCTGCGGGGGGTGCTCACAGGTAATAACGATATAGGTAAAAAATGGGATGAGGTCCTAAAAGCTGAATATAGGGAGTTAGGAGGTATATTAAAAAATAGGACCTCAAAAGTAGTAATCTCAGGATTGCCACCAGTGCCACGTGCTACTCAGAGTAGAAATAGAAGGATACTTCAGATGAATACATGGCTGGAGGAATGGTGCAAGGGGAAGGGATTCAAATTCCTGGGACATTGGAACCGGTTCTAGGGGAGATGGGACCAGTGCAAACTGGATGGTTTGCACGTGGGCAGGACTGGGACCGATGTCCTAGGGGGAGTGTTCGCTAGTGCTTTTGGGGACGGTTAAAACTGAAATGGCAGGGGGTTGGGAACCTGTGCAGGGAGACAGAGGAAAGGGAAGCAAGGATAGAAGCAAAAGACAGAAAGGAGAAAAGCAAAAGTGGAAGGCAGAGAAATCAAGGGTGTAAATCAAACAGGGCCAAAGTAAATAATAATTCTAAAAGGACTAAGAGTGTTAAAAAATAAGCCTGAAGGCTTTGTGTCTTAATGCGAGGAGCATTCATAATAAGGTGGATGAATTAGCTACGCAAAAAGATGGAAATGGATATGATATAATAGGGATTACGGAGACATGGCTCCAGGGTGACCAAGGCTGGAAATTCAATATCCAAGGGTATTCAATATTCAGGAAGGACAGGCAAAAAGGAAAAGGCGGTGGGGTAGCATTGCTGGTTAAAGAGGAGATTAACACAATAGTAAGGAAGGATATTAGCTCTGGTGATGTAGAATCTGTATGGGTAGAACTGAGAAATACCAAGGGGCAGAAAACATTAGTGGGTGTTGTATACTGACTCCCAAACAGTAATGCTGAGGTTGGGGATTGCATTAAATGGGAAATTAGAGACGCGTGCAATAAGGGCACAGCAGTTATCATGAGTGACTTTAATTTACATATAGATTGGGCTAACCAAATTAGTAACAATACTGTGGAGCAGGAATTCCTAGAGTGTTTACGGGATGGTTTCCTGGATCAATATGTCGAGGAACCAACTAGAGATCAGGCCATCTTAGACTGGGTATTATGTAATGAGAAAGGATTAATTAACAATCTTGTTGCGCAAGCTCCCTTGGGGAAGAGCGATCATAATATGATCGAATTCTTCATTAAGATGGAGAGTGAAGTAGTTGACTCAGGGACTAGAGGCCTGAATTTAAATAAAGGAAACTACAATGGTATGAGGCGCGAGTTGGCTAGGATGGATTGGGGAACGTTACTTAAAGGGTTGACGGTGGATAGGCAATGGCAAACATTTAAAGATCACATGGATGAACTACAGAATTTGTTCATTCCTGTTTGGCATAAAATTTTTTAAAAAGGTGACTCAACCGTGGCTGAGAAGGGAAATTAGGGATAGCATAAGATCCAAGGAGAGGGCATATAAATTGGTCAGAAAAAGCAATAATCCTGAGGATTGGGAGCAGTTTAGGATTCAACAAAGGAGGACAAAGGGATTAATTAAGAGGGGGGAAATAGAATATGAGAGTAAGCTTGCAGGGAACATAAAAACTGACTATAAAAGCTTCTATAGATATGTGAAGAGAAAAAGATTGGTGAAGTCAAGCGTAGGTCCCTTGCAGTCAGAATCAGGGGAATTTATAATAGGGAAAAAAGAAATGGCAGACCAATTAAATACATACTTTGGTTCATTCTTCACAAAGGAGGACACAAATAACCTCCCAGAGATGTCGGGGAACATAGGGTCTAATGAGAGGGAGGAACTGAATGAAATCAGTATTTGTAGGGAAATGATGTTAGGGAAGTTGATGGAATTGAAGGCCGATGAATCCCCAGGGCCTGATAATCTACATCCTAGGGTACTTAAGGAAGTGGCCCTAGAAATAGTACATGCATTGCTGGTCATCTTCCAAAATTCTATGGACTCTGGAACAGTTCCCATGGATTGGAGGGTTACTAATGTAACCCCACTATTTAAAAAAGGTGGTAGAGAGAAAACGGGGAATTATAAGCCTGACATCGGTAGTGGTGAAAATGCTAGAGTCCATTATAAAAGATGTAATAGCAGAGCACATGGAAAACAGTGACAGGATCGGACAAAGTCAACATGGATTTACAAAAGGTAAATCATGTTTGACTAATCTACTGGAATTTTTTGAGGATGTGACTGGTAGAATAGATAAGGGAGAGCTAGTGGATGTGGTGTATTTGGACTTTCAGAAGGCTTTCGATAAGGTCCCACATAAGAGATTAGCGTGCAAAGTTAAAGCACATGGGATTGGGGGTAAGGTACTGACTTGGATAGAGCACTGGTTGGCAGACAGGAAGCAAAGAGTTGGAATAAACGGGTCTTTTTCCGAGTGGCAGACAGTGACTAGTGGGGTATCGCAGGGATCGGTGCTAGGACACCAGCTATTCACAATATATATTAATGATCTAGATGAGGGAACTAGTGGTTAGCACTGTTGCCTCACAGCGCCAGAGACCCGGGTTTGAATCCGGCCTCGGGTGACTGTCTGTGTGGAGTTTGCACATTCTCCCCGTGCTTGCGTGGGTTTTCTCCGGGTGCTCCGGTTTCCTCCCACAGTCCAAAGATGTGCGGGTTAGGTTGATTGGCTATGATAAATTGACCCTTAGTGTTAGGGGGATTAAATACGTGGGGTTACAAGGATAGGGTGGGATATGTGTTGGTGTAGGGGTTACGGGGATCGGGTGGGATATGTGTCGGTGCAGGCTCGGTGGGCCGAAATGGCCTCTATCTGCACTGTGGGGTTTCTGTGATTCTGTGATTCTGTAATGGCCTAGAAGTTGGGTATAGCCCCGCTTGAGGCGTTAGAACTGGCGCTGCACAAAGTTTATAGCCAGACAAAACTTATCGCTGCCTGGCGCGATATTGGGTTGCATCACCCTCAAAGGGGATTGAGGCGCTAACTCAGACGTTGCACGGGGCTCCTAAGGTGCAAAAGTTCAGGTGCTACCCAATATCGTCGTGGATGGGCGCAGCGCAGGTGATCTCAATTACCGGAAACCACGAGACTTCCAGGCGCCGGCCGGCTCTTAAAGGGATGGGTCAGTCAGCCTGAGCTGCTACACTCAACGCCCTGTAGGCGTCAGAATCGGCGCTCGCCCTTCTCTGGCGCAAGAAACTTGGTGAGGATGGAGAAGGTGAGACAGAGAGCAGAGCGCTTCAGCACTGGACCACTTGGTGTCTGCAGTTGAGTGCCGTCGAGATGTTCTGTATCCTGACAATGGCAAGAGGCCGAATCAAAAGGCTTACCGGCGATCTTAGAGGGAGGTTTCTCAGAGGGTCAACTCCAACAGCTTGGCGACCAGGACCCCTGTTCAGTGCAGGAAGAAATTCAACGACCTCACTCGGGTCGTTAGGGTGAGTGTTGGTTATGCAAACTTCTGATTCCCTCCATCTGCACCTAACTTCGAGGACCCTGTTGCCATGATGCCCCAATGGCCATCTGTCAGCAAGCACCCATGGCCCTTTCTGGGCACACACATGGACATTTCTCTCAAGGCCACATGTAAGGGCCCTTGCACCATGGGGGGCATCAGATGATCTCTCAAGGCATCATGTTACAGAACTTCCCCTTCTTTCCCCTGCAGTCCAAGCTGGCGACGATGCGGAGGGAGCAGCGTCGAACCGGTGGCGGACCTCCACAAGTGGTCACTCTCACGGATCTCGAGGAGAGAGTGCACCAGATTCTTGGAGGACGTCTGTCTGGTCCTGTTACCACTGCAGCTGCCGACCCCATTCTCGACAGCGAGGGTAAGGCTCTCACCTTTTGCAACTGTCTCCTTCCACTTGGTCCCCCCGCCAGCATGCTTCCTCAGTGTGCCACAATCTGCCATGCCTTTCCGCCAACCTGTCCTTTTGCTAAAGCCACTCTTCCACCTCCCCGCTTTCAGATGATGCATCACCAACTGGGGCTCCATGCCCTGAAGCTACCAGTGCCAGTGCCTCCAGAGTTGAGGATCAGGAGGAAGCCGGACCATCCGCTCCAATCTCAGAGGAGCATACACATGTACAGACTGGGGATAGTAGTTCCCTGGAGGGGAGCGGGGGGTGCTCTGATGATCAGGCAGTTGCCGGACCAAGCGGCATGCCGCAACGCAAGGGGGGTAGGCAAGTTCGGCCACCGTCTCCCCGGAGGGCAAGGCAGGTAGTGATGACTGCTGCACAGAGTGCAGAGGAGGTGCGTCGCCTGGCTGAAATGAGCACCCAGGCCCAGCTCAGGCACACTGAGCTGATGGCTGCAGTGGGGAGGATGCCTCAGTCAATAGATACACTGACAAAGAGTGTGTTGGACTTCGGGGCAACAATGGAGAGGACTCTCCAGGGCTTCGGGGCAACAATGGACAGGACTCTCCAGGGCTTCGGGGCAACAATGGACAGGACTCTCCAGGCCTTCGGGGCAACAATGGAGAGGTCTGTCGAGGACTTTGGACCAACAATGGAGAGGACTGTCCAGGGCTTCGAGGCCGCTATGGAAAGGACTGTTCAGGGCTTCGGACAATCCCTGGAAAGGTCTGTCCAGGGCTTGTCCGAGGCAGTGGAGCGGTCAGCACCGGCCTTGTCCGAAGCAATGGAAAGAACTGTCCAGGGCTTCTCCGAAGCACTGGCACCTGGCTCACAGGTCCTCACTGCTGCCATGCAGTCACTTGCCGGCCTCGTCCACACCCAGATTGAGGCAACGCGAACTCTCACTGCAGCCACCCTATCTGCATCAGCTAGGATCACCCCGGGCCCTTCCAGTCCCATACAAGGCCAGGAATCAGTGGAGCATGCGATTGTGGCGGATGAGCCGAGCCGGTCCCCTCAGAGAGCCAGTGTGTCATCCGACAATGGTGCAGGTGTCCTCTCTCGGCAGGTGACCATTCCACATGCCAGCGCTGGCACGTCTGCAGTGCAGCTGCCACCACCTGCAGTGCACACTGCCTCCAGCCATGCTCAGATCAAGCATCCTGCGTCCGCACCCTCCAAGCCCAGAGGACGGCCAGGCCGTCCCTCAGGTGCTTCTGCGCTTCCAGACAGTCAGCAGGCGTCCCCCAGCCTTCACCCCGCCACTGGGGTTCAATTACGTAGGAGCAGCAGGGAGGGAAGGGGCCGAGCGCGAAAGAGAAGTCGTTCTCCATCAAGGGGCCAGCAGTAGAGGGAGATCCTGAGACGTTTCTTTAGCCAAACTCAAGGAGACCCTCACCTGTTGGAATTGTTGGAAATAGTTTGTTCAGTTTGGCGGCTTCGCCGAAGAGTTTACTGTTATTTTGTTTGTTATGGTTTCTGTTGACATGACGTTGTTTTGCTGTAATGAAAGACTTTTGTGACAATAAAGATAAGTTTAAATGTGCTATGGTGTACATGAATAATTACAGTGATGCTGGCCTTCAGATGCTTTCAAACATCCAAAGTGCGCAGCAGTTAAGACACTCATCATTCCGCCAGAGGGGCCTCGAGATGACTCCTCATGAGCCAGTGACGGATGGCCCTTCCACTTTCAGGAGCCCTTCCATCTTCCTCCTCCTGCTCCTCCTCCTCCTCGTCCGCACGCTCCTCCTCCTCCCCCGCCTGCTTCTCCAGGGTCAGAGGGAAGGCGATGAATTGACGCCTTCGCCTATAAAGGGCAGCTGTAACTTGCCGGATGCAGCAGTGGACTGCAGCCTGAGAGATATTCGCGATGTCCCCAATGGCTCACTGAAAGGATCCGTTGCCATAAAAATTGAGGCCAACAGTCAGTTTAGCGGCCACCGACAGAGAGGTCATGCACCGTTGACGCGGCTGCAGATCCTCAGTAAGCAGGTGGCACAGCTCAGTAACAACGTCCATCCCGATTCGGAGCCTTCGCACACACTGCTCCTCCGACATGTCAAGGTATGACCCCTAAAGACCCTCGCAGCATACCCTCGGATTGGGCAACCTCCATTGCCCCGCCTCCTTCTGGCCAATCCCGGCCCTCTCTCCCGCCGTCTTTCTGCCCCTTCATAGTGTTCGGCCAGGAGCCCGTCGCCCTCCAAAGCATCTCCCATTCCGATGCCAGTTGGTCAGAAGGCTGTTAGGTCTAGTGCTCCAACTGCTCCGGACAGGTTTGAGGGTCCCAAGTACTCTAATGCTAAAATCCAAAAACTCTGCTCCACAGTAGCTCCCCAACTCTCTCCACCAACGATCGCAATGAACAGGCCAAGTGACTGAAGCTTCTATACTAGAGCTGTCCCCTTTAAATAGCGCCCCCCGACTCCGAGAAGGGCCTGCTAACGCTCCTTTGAACTGTCACTAATAGCGCTAGGCGTTAAGGCTCCGGGCGCCGCCCAATATCCAGTCAGGCGCCCCTAAAAGGCGTTGCACCATGAAATGACGTCATTATGTGCTTGCGCTCGCAGACGCGCGCAAACACTTAGCGCAGGCGTTAAATGTATAGTCAATATGGGAGTTGTCGCTATCTTCATTGCGCCCGCCCCAACATTAGGCAACGCCCTAATTCTCGGTCTCTTTAGGCGCTAACCGCTGGCGCAAACAACCGAATTTCTAGGCCAATATGTCCAAGTTTGCAGACGACACAAAGCTGGGTGGGCGTGTGTGCTGTGAGGAGGATGCAGAGAAACTCCAGTATGATTTGGACAGGTTGGGTGATTAGGCAGATGCATGGCAAATGCAGTATAATATGGATAAATGCGAGGTTATCCACTTTGGTGGCAAAAACAGGAAGGCAGATTATTATCTAAACGGCAATAGATTGGGAAAAGGGGAAATGCAATGAGACCTGGGTGTCCTTGCGCACCAGTCGCTGAAGGTAAGCATGCAGGTGCAGCAGGTGGTTAAGAAGGCAAATGCTATGTTGGTCTTCATAGCAAGAGGATTCGAGTACAGGAGCAAGGACGTCTTGCTGCAGTGTACAGGGCCTTGGTGAGACCACACCTTGAGTATTGTGTGCAGTTTTGGTCACCTTATCTGAGGAAGGATGTTCTTGCCATGGAGGGAGTGCAGCAAAGATTCACCAGACTGATACCTGGGATGGCAAGAATGACATATGAAGAGAGATTGGGTCAATTAGGCTTATATTCGCTAGAGTTTAGAAGAATGAGAGGGGATCTCATTGAAACTTATAAAATTCTAACAGGACTAGACAGACTAGATGCAGGAAGGATGTTCCCGATGGCGGGGGAGTCCAGAACCAGGGGTCACAGTCTAAGGTTAAGGGGTAAGCCATTTAGGACTGAGATGAGGAGGAACCTGTGGAACTCTCTACCACAGAAGGCAGTTAAGGCCAGTTCAATAAATATATTCAAGAAGGAGTTAGATATATTTCTTAAGGCTAAAGGGATCAAGGGGTATGGGGAGAAAGCAAGGACAGGGTACTGAATTTGGATGATCAGCCATGATCTCATTAAATGGCGGAGCAGGCTCGAGGGGCCGAATGGCCTACTCCTGCTCCTATCTTCTATGTTTCTATGTTTCAACAGGTGGGCCAATATCGGGTGCAGTCTAATTCCCAGTCTTGTTTGGCCTAGGTTTTTCCACTACTTAAAGGGGAGATTCTTTGATACAACAGCACCTCATTGTCATTGCATTTGGAGCATCACTTGGAAGCAGAACTGACTAGGAAGAGATGGCTGTGCAGCAGCAGAGGGAGAGAGCAACATGGTTATCAGATGCGGTGCTGGAGGCACTGGTGGTGGCCGTGGGAAGGAGGTGGGCTGTCCTCTTCTCACAAGCCAATAGGAAGCCATCGGCCTGTACGTGTAGAGGCTGTGCTACGAGATATCTGCTTACATGACGGCCAACATTTTGGTCCCCATGTCCTCGATCCAGTGCCGCAAGAGGTTTAATGACCTCACACGGCAGGTGAAGGTGAGTGAATGCATCAGCAAATGCCATATCCTACCTTCTGCACCACAAGCCTCACAGACTGCTCAAAGCACTACACCCCCATCACTCTGCTACCAACAATCTCTACCTATCACCACTCAGACCACACAATCATAGCTTCACTTCACCCTCACAACCTTATCACTGCTGAAATATTCACACCCACATCTCACACCATGCACACACTGACAGCTATTTAGCTATGGCAGGCACTTCACCCAAACACATTGCACCACACTCACTCACACACTTCCCTCTCTCTTGCAGGCTAAGGACACACACAATTGCCGGGAGCAGGAGCAGACAGACCGGGGCGGGGGGGGGGGGGGGGTGGTGCAAGTCACAATACAGGCCTTGAGCCAACTGGAGGAGAGAGTGCTCAACATCATTGGGCGGGAAGTCACTGAGGCCGTAGCAATGGGTGAAGTTGAAGCCCTTGGTGACAATAACAGATTGGTGATTCCTAATCCTTCTTCTCACATCCCACTTCCCCCCTCTTCCCACAATCTCTTCTCACTTGCATGCATATCTTGCTCTCCCCCCAGCTCCCCTCCACCACAACCCGACACTTGTTCCTTTCTGTTTTCAGATAACCAAGAACAAGCAGCCACAGAGCCTATCCCTGAGGCAATGGAGGAGAGCGAGGGGACGAAGAAGAAGACACACCATAACTGCATCTGACACTGTCAGACACCAGTTCAGAAACTGGCACTGCGCATAATTTAGAGGGTAGTGTAGAAGCAGGATCTGCACATCAAATTGCTAGGTGCAATGGCAAGCCTGCCAGAGAGCCTCTTGGCAATGTCAAGGAGCATGGAGGAGTCTGCCTCCAACATTGGCCAGGGTTTTGCACAGAGCTTGGAGCCCATGATTTCCATGCTGGAAATGATGGAAAACTCCAGGAGAGACCGTGTCAACCCAGACACGGTGTTGTGTGTGATGGGTGATGTCGCAGCTGCCATTGCAGCACAGGCAGAAGCGACTCAACATCTTAGTGCTGCAGCAGAAGCGCAGACAGCTGTCCTGCAGTCTCAGCTTGCTGCCATACAAGATCAGACTGCTGCTATCGTGGCTGGGTTTACCACTGTCGAACTGGGCTTGCAGCAGGCCAGCAATCTGTCCTTCAACAGATTGCGTGGAATGCTGAGGCGTGCCCCGGGGGAGTGGCAGTGGGTCTGTGGAGCAGGGACCTGCTGTCCTCTCTCAAGGTGACAGCATTCCTCTTCCCACCACTGCCACTCCACCATTGCCCTTGCCACTGCATGTAAGCCAGCCAGCCCAGACTGCTGCCGCCCATGCGGAGGTGGTGCAGTGTACAGCTGGGCCTTCTAGGGCCAGAGCTGCTCGAGGTCATCCTGCAAGGCCATCTAAAGTCTCCCCTATGGAACCTCAGCAACCTTGAACCAGCCATGCTGCAGCCACTAGGGGAGCACTTTGTCGGAGCACTAGAGCAGGAAAGGGCACCTGAACGACAGGCACTTAGGGATTGCACAAGGGTGATTAATTGATATAGTATTTGTGGATTGATTATTGATAAATTTATTAATTTTGTTTGGAATCTTTGTTTGTGGTGGCTCTCATTTCAGCTTTGTGCCCAGGAGAATTGTGTGGTATTCCATGACACAGGGATGGTATGATGGGGATCTGGTTGCTGAGGATGTGGTGAGCAAAGGGGATCTGGGGTTACATTCACTGGAATCGGTGTCTGACGAGGCTTTCGGGGACAGCCCGTGCCGAAGGGGGATTTGCTGCCTGCCTCCTCCCTTCCTCCTCTTCTTCTTCCTGAGGTGGTCCTGCAATCCCTGATGGCAAGAGCTGTGCCCTTATGATGGCCAAGTTGTGAAGCATGCAGCAGACCACCACAAAATGGGACACCCGCTCCACCTAGTACTGGAGGGCTCCTCCTGAGCAGTCAAGGCAGCGGAACCGGTGCTTCAGTAGCCCGATGGTCTGCTCGATGATGTTCCTGGTGATAGCATGGCTCTTATTATTATTTGAGTGCTGGGCACGAGTGGTGGGGTTGCGGAGGGGAGTCCTGAGCCAGGAACAGAGTGGATAGCCCTTGTCTCTGAGCAGCCACCCTCAGGTTTGACATGGTGACTGGAAGATTGCTGGCACACTGGACCGACGCACGATGAAGCAATCATGGCTGCTGCCAGGATAGCAGGGATTGACCATCAGGATGTGCTGGGTGTGGTCACACAACAACTGCACATTAAGTGAGGCGTAGCCTTTGCGGTTACGGAAGATCTCAGGATTGTTATGCGGCGCACACAAAGCCACGTGGGTGCAATCGATGGTGCCCTGCACCATGGGGAAGCCCGCTATCCCGGCAAAGCCTAATGCGCGATCCTTTTGCTTCTCTCTGCTGAGAGAAGAAAATGTAGTCTTCTCCTGGTGTTAAGAGCCTCTGTGACCTTCCGGATGAAGCGATGAACGGGAAACTGGGAGATGTTCGCTATGTCTCTTGCTGGAGACTGGATGAATCCACTGCCGAAGAAATTGAGGGCCACTGAGAGAGCCGTGGTCGCCCTGCTCTGAAGCTGCAGGTCTGGTTGCAGAAGGTGGCAGAGTTCTGTGATCACCTGCTAGGTGAAGTGGAGCCTCCTAATACACTGCTCCTTGCTTAAGTGGATATAAGAGAAGTGCGCTCCTGTTGAGAGGCCTCCTGTTTGTAATGATCAATAACATGTCATTCTATAGTGGACACTAGGTGGAGCCGTAGAGCTGTATGTATAAGACTACACTACCCAGCTGTATGTATATTAAGACTACATTACCCATGAGGAACTAGGCTACCCACAAGGCAGCAGTCAAGATGGAAGCCTCTACAGATACTGTAGCTAGTCCACATGTGCTCAATAAAAGTGTCCAGCAAAAGCTAGCTGTGTTCATAATAAGAATGTCTATTTATTAATGAACATAAGATGGTACCAGGATGGCGAAGATCTGCTAAAAATTGTGAAAAGCGACATGGAGAATTTGAAGCCACCAGAGCGTTTGAAACTCACAGGAAAAATCGACTACAATTGGCAGATTTTTAAACAACAATTCGAACTCTACATTGCTGCCATCAGATTCGGTACGAAGCCAGATGCAAGAAAAATAGCGTTGCTGCTTACGGTTGCAGGCCCACAGGTGATAGAGGTATTTAATACATTTGTATTTAATCCAGAGGAGAACAGAGAAAAATTAGAAGATGTGCTAAAAAAATTTTGATGCACATTGCTCTCCCAAAAAGAATGAGACCTATGAAAGATACATCTTCTGTTCTCGGACACAACAGCGAAATGAGACTTTTGATAGCTTTATAACTGATCTGAAACTGAAAGCACAGACATGTAATTTCTCTGAGCTCAAAGCATCCATGATTCGTGACCAGAATGTGTTTGGTATTCATGATAAAAAAGTCAGGGAACGTCTGTTGAGAGAAACCGAACTAAATTTGGAAAATGCGGTGAAAATATGCCAAGCCAGCGAGCTAGCTTGAAAGCACGCAAAGACTTTCAGTGAAATCAATAATGATGCGATTGTAATGAGTGATAATGCTGCTGTCGGTGCTGTGTCCTATAAGGGGAAGAAACATGGGCAGAACAGAAATGAAAAGCAATTGGAGGATGAAATTTTTAATTGTAAATGCTATGGTTACAAACACCAGTTAAGACAATGCCCAGCGTTTGGAAAAATGTGCACAAAGTGTAATGGAAAGAATCACTTTGCCAAACAATGCTTTTCAAAAGTACAAACTAAGAAAGGGCAACGAGTTAATGTAATTGAGGACACTGATTTAAGTGAGACATTTTTTGTAGGAATGGTGTCATGTGACAATATCAAAAAGGATACAGAAAATGTGCAGCCCTCAGAAATGGACAATGCTGAACATAAAGTTAATGCAGTAAAAGAGGACAAATGGATGATCCCACTGCAGATAAATGGAGCATTAGTTACATTGAAACTGGACACTGGGGCAAAAGCAAACTTAATCAGTATGAGTGACATAAAAAATATGAAAGAAAAGCCCAAAATACAGAAAAAGTCAGTGCTACTGAAGAGCTATAATGGACAGAAAACAGATAGCTTAGGTGTATGCAGACTTAAAGTGACAGTCAAAGACAAAATGCATCATCTCATGTTTTCTGTTGTGGCTGAAAGACTTGATTCGATACTAGGTGACAAAGCTTGTGAAGACTTAGAACTGGTCAAGAGAGTCTACCGTATAAACTGTGCCATAAGCAGACCAGATGACTCAGGTGATGAAGCAGAGAGCCCATCAAGGATGAAAAGGCCAAAGCGTATCCATGTCTTAAAAAAGCCTAGTTTCTCCAAGAAGAAAGAAAAAGACTTTAAGGTCAAAGAGAAGCCAAAGAAAGAAAAGCACAAAGAGGAAAAACACAAGGAGAAAAAGTCCAAAGATATAACCGCAGCAGATGTTGCTAAGCAGTGAAAAGAGAAATAGAAAAAGAAGAAGCCTGCACCAGAGCAGGAAGCAGTTCCGGTGGATACTCCTTCTTCCCTCAGGCCAATCATTGGTGTTCCATTAGCCGAGGCTGCTGAGAGGACTATGCTGTATGATGGGATCCAGCTGCCAGCAGTTTTTCGAGAGTGCATTGACTACATTGAGAGTTATGGCATGAAGAGTGAAGGAAACACTGAAACCCTCTCCAAGCAAAGATCGCAAGGAGACCTCGATCTATACAAGAGCAGATTGATGACAATGCCGCAACTGCATCTTGTCATTCACCGCCAGAACAATCTCATGAAGACACATCAGACTTACCCATGCTGAGAAGATCCACACGTGAAGTAAAAGAGCCTGATAGACTTAATCTTTGAGTACAATGTAAAGCTTTGAAAATGTGTTGACTGTTTTGAAAATGTTTATGTTTATAGAGCACTAACAAAAGTGTTACTGATATTATCTTTATTGTTTTCTTGAAAGTTAATTGATATTGATTTTGTTAAACCTCAAAGAAAGGGGGATGTAATGATCAATAACATGTCATTCTATAGTGGACACTAGGTGGAGCCGTAGAGCTGTATATAGCTGTATGTATAAGACTACACTACCCAGCTGTATGTATATTAAGACTACATTACCCATGAGGCACTAGGCTACCCACAAGGCAGCAGTCAAGATGGAAGCCTCTACAGATACTGTACCTAGTCCACATGTGCTCAATAAAAGTGTCTAGCAAAAGCTAGCTGTGTTCATAATAAGAATGTCTATTTATTAATGAACATAAGACTGTTGAGAGCCCTTCTGGCCCTCCTCCTCCTCTGCGCGCATCTTCTCCTCTTCCTCGCTTTCCTCACTGCCTCTGCTCCCTCTCCCGAAGATACTCGACTGTGAGGGGAACTGCCAGTAGAGCCCCTATGACTGTGAGCAAGTGTCGTGAGCAGAAGCCTTTAAATAAAAACGAAGGCACTCTCCACTTGCCCCAATACTCCCCGTCACCTTAGGACCTCGAAAGAAGTGTAGAAAACTGCTGGAGTTGCAGAAATTTCCACAAAGTTGCACAGAGCCAGTCAAACTGCAGAAACATGTCAGCTGCAAATTGTTGCTGATGATCCCTTTGAATAATGTTGCTGGAGCCTCCTTTCTGCTCATCGTCTTGCTCAGCTGGTCGCAATTAAGACAGGCCGGTAAGTGGAGCGACGCAGTTCAAAATGGCAGATCGGGCGTCAAGTGAGCTTACTGATGTCGCGATCTGTATAATCTCCAAAATGATGGCGAGCGCACACATCGGCAGCACAGCCGCCCAGCTGAAAATGGCGGCTGCCGCGGGACTGACACGCAGTGCATGGAAGTTTGGCAGCTGCCATTTTTTCACCAAATCAGGCCTTAACGACTGACATTAAACCCCTGAATTTATAGAGATTGAAAGGAAACAGAAGATGGAGGCTTATGATCAATGTCAGGTTCATAATGCAGAAGATAACTAAGCTGAATACAGAAAGTACTGAGGGGAACTGAAAAAGGAAATAAGAGTAGCAAAGAGAGATTAAGAGAATAGATTAGTGGGTAACATAAAAGGTAGCAGAAAAGTCATGGCTGAGGTACTAGATAAGTACTTTGCATGAGTCTTCACTAAAGAAGAGGATGATGCCAATGTCACAGTAAAGGAGGAGGTAATAGACAATTTGATAGGATAAAAATAGATATAGAGGAGTTATTAAAAGCTTGGCAGCTCGCAAAGTAGAAAAGTCACCCAATCTGGATGGGATGCATCCTAGGTTGCTGAGGGAAGTAAGGGGGAAGTTAGTGGAGGCTCTGGCCACAATCTTCCAATCAATGTTCCCTATAAGCTGCGTGGCTGCGGAGCTCTCTGCCAGTCTCGCGCAGCCTGGGACTGGCTTTTGCAATGTTAAAGTTCACGCATGTGTGAAACTGTGAATGTGACACGCAGCCCCTCAAAAAAAAATTACGGGGTACATTGCTTCCAATCCTCCCAAGAGATGTGAAGTGAAAAAGGAAATAATAAGGAATATATTAATGATCTGGACGAGAGAACTAGATGTAATATCTCCAAGTTTGCAGACGATACAAAGCTGGGTGGATGTGTGTGCTGTGAGGAGGATGCAGAGAAACTCCAGTATGATTTGAACAGGTTGGGTGATTGGGCAGATGCAGTATAATGTGGATAAATGCGAGTTTATCCACTTTGGTGGCAAAAACAGGAAGACAGATTATTATCTGAATGGCAATAGATTGGGAGAAGCGGCAGTGCAACGAGACCTGGGTGTCCTTGTGCACCAGTCGCTGAAGGTAAGCATGCAGGTGCAGCAGGCGGTTAAGAAGGCAAATGGTATGTTGGCCTTCGTAGCGAGAGGGTTCGAGTACAGGAACAAGGATGTCTTGCTGCAGTTGTACAGGGCCTTGGTGAGACCACACCTTGAGTATTGCGTGCAGTTTTGGTCGTCTTATCTGAGGAAGGATGTTCTTGCCATGGAGGGAATGCAGCGAAGATTCACCAGAATGATACCTGGGGTGGTAGGAATGACGTATGAAGAGAGATTGGGTCGATTGGGCTTATATTCGCCGGAGTTTAGAAGAATGAGAGGGGATCTCATTGAAACTTATAAAATTCTAACAGGACTAGACAGACTAGATGCAGGAAGGATGTTCCCGATAGCGGGGGAGTCCAGAACCAAGGGTCACAGTCTAAGGATATGGGGTAAGCCATTTAGGACAGAGATGAGGAGGAATTTCTTCACCCAGAGAGTGATGAACCTGTGGAATTATCTACCACAGAAGGCAGTTGAGGCCAATTCATTAAATATATTCAAGAAGGAGTTAGATATATTTCTTAAGGCTAAAGGGATCAAGGGATATGGGGAGAAAGCAGGGACAGGGTACTGAATTTGGATGATCAGCCATGATCTCATTAAATGGTGGAGCAGGCTCGAGGGGCCGAATGGCCTACTCCTGCTCCTATCTTGTATGTTTCTATAAGAGGGGCAAAGAGACTATACGAGAATAGATTGGCGGCTAACATAAAGGGGGATCCAAAGGACTTCTATAGGCATATTAACAGTAAAAGGGTTGTCAGAGGATCGGTGGGGACGATCAAGGACCAAAATGGAGAACTATTGGTGGAAGCAGGATGCATGGCTGAGGTACTAAATGAGTACTTTGCACCGGTTTTTACCAAGGAAGAGGACTTTACCAAAGCTATGGTAAACAAGGAGGTTGCTGGGATACTGGTTGAGATAGAAATAGATAAAGGGGAGGTACTAGACAGGCTGGTAATAATTAAAGTGGATAAGTCACCCGGTCCGGATGGGATACATCCTAGATTACTGAGGGAAGTAAGGTCAGAAATTGCGGAGGTGCTGGCCACAATCTTACAATCCTCCTTAAATACAGAGGTGGTGCCAAAGGACATAGAAACATAGAAGATAGGAGCAGGAGTAGGCCATTCGGCCCCTCGAGCCTGCTCCGCCATTCAATGAGATCATGGCTGATCATCCAAATTCAGTACCCTGTCCCTGCCTTCTCTCCATATCCCTTGATCCCTTTAGCCTTAAGAAATATATCCAACTCCTTCTTGAATATATTTAATGAATTGGCCTCCACTGCCTTCTGTGGTAGATAATTCCACAGGTTCACCACTCTCTGGGTGAAGAAATTCCTCCTCATCTCTGTCATAAATGGCTTACCCTTTATCCTTAGACTGTGACCCCTGGTTCTGGACTCCGCAACCATCGGGAACATCCTTCCAGCATCTAGTCTGTCTAGTCCTGTTAGAATTTTATAAGTTTCGATGAGATCTCCTCTCAATCTTCTAAACTCCAGCGAGAATAAGCCCAATCGACCCAATCTCTCCTCATACGTCATTCCTGCCATCCCAGGTATCAGCCTGGTGAATCTTCGCTGCACTCCTTCCATGGCAAGAACATCCTTCCTCAGATAAGGCGACCAAAACTGCACACAATACTCCAGATGTGGTCTCACCAAGGCCCTGTACAACTGCAGCAAGACATCCTTGTTCCTCTACTCAAACCCTCTCGCTACGAAGGCCAACATACCATTTGCCTTCTTAACCGCCTGCTGCACCTGCATACTTACTTTCAGCGACTGGTGCACAAGGACGCCCAGGTCTCGTTGCACTTCCCCTTCTCCCAATCTATTGCCATTCAGATAATAATCTGCCTTTTTGTTTTTGACACCAAAGTGGATAACCTCGCATTTATCCACGTTATATTGCATCTGCCATGCTTCTGCCCAATCACCCAACCTGTCCAGGTCATACTGGAGTTTATCGGTATCCTCCTCACAACACACACGCCCACCCAGCATTGTGTCATCTGCAAACTTGGAGATATTACATCTAGTTCCCTCATCCAGATCATTAATATATATATTGTGAATAGCTGGGGTCCAAGGACCGATCCCTGCGGTACCCCACTAGTCACTGCCTGCCACTTGGAAAAAGAGCCATTTATTCCAACTCTTTGCTTTCTGTCTGCCAACCAGTTCTCTATCCAAGTCAATACCTTGCCCCCAATCCCATGTGCCTTAATTTTACACGCTAATCTCTTATGCGGGATCTTATCGAAGGACTGGAAGATTGAAAATGTTACACACTTGTTCAAAAAAGGGGAGAAGGATAAACCTGGCAATTACAGGCCAGTCAGTTTAACGTTGGTGGTGGGGAAGCTTTTAGAAACAATAATCCGGGAGAAAATTCACAGTCACTTGGATAAGCATGGACTAATAAAGGAGAGCCAGCATGGATTTGTTAAGGGCAAATTGTGTTTGACTAACTTGATTGAGTTTTTTTTATGAGGTAACTGAGAGGGTGGATGAGGGCAGTGCAGTTGATATTGTTTATATGGACTTTCAAAAGGTGTTTGATAAAGTACCACATATTAGGCTTGTTAGCAAAATTGAAGTCCATGGGATAAAAGGGGTAGCAGCAGCATGGATACAAAATTGGCTAAGGGATAGAAAACAGAGAGTTGTGGTGAATGGCTGTTTTTCAGACAGGAGGGAGGTATACAGTAGTTGTCCCCAAGGTTCAGTACTAGGACCACTGCTGCTTTTGATGTACATTAATGACTTGGACTTGGGGGTACAGGGCACAATTTCAAAATTTGCAGATTACACAAAACTTGGAAGTGTAGTAAACAGTGAAGAAGATATTGGCCCAGAAATTCGGATCAGGGGCTTCCCGCAGGTGCAAGCCCCCGACCTGCACTTACCTTGCGCGCCGGCAGTTGAGCTGTAGGGCCCTGTCAAATTCCGATCCAGGGCCTGCTCCAGCTGCCGGTGCGCAGTGCTTGCATGTCCCAGGGGCGCAGTTAGTTCGATGCGTCCCCTGGGAATCACGTGGGCCATGGGCAGCCAATCGGAGGAGGGAAAAGCCCATTCATAAGTCTTGACAGGAAGAGCTGTCAGACTTATAAATACTACGGCCCCAAAATAGCAGTTAACCTTCAAATAATTTTTTTTTTAAATCACATTTTTTAAATAAACTATAAATTACATTAAATAACTATTTTAAACAATAATTTAAATTTTTGAAAAAAATAATTTTATATTCTAATGGGGCTAAAAATAAACTTACCTTGCTTTAAAGTATTTAAAAATAATAAACCTGTGGAAAAAATGTTTTAATTTTAATTAATTGACCACTTACCTTGTAAAAAGCAGGCCTTACGCCTGCTTTTTAAATTTCTAAATTCTAAAGACTTACCCTCACGGAAAAACCTGTAAAAAAAACGTAAGTTCAAAGTGCACGCGCAGACTCCCCTGCGCACGCGTTCGACCTCTGAACCCCTTCGTTCAGAGGAACGGAAGTGCCGGTTTCCCGCGCATGCGCAGTGCATGCACGAAACCGGCACTTCCATCGGGCTTACGGGTGAGTACACAGCGCGTACTCACCCGTGGAGACCCGAATTTCTGGAATAATAGACTTCAAGAAGACATAGACAGGCTGATGGAATGGGCAGACACATGGCAGATGAAACTCAACGCAGAGATGTGTAAGGTGATACATTTTGGTAGGAAGAATGAGGAGAGAACATACACACCAAATGGTACAATTTTAAAGGGGGTGCAAGAACAGAGAGTCCTGGGGATGCTTGTGCACAAATCTTTGAAGGTGGCAGGACAGGTTAACAAAGCAGTTAATAAAGCATATGAGATCCTGGGCTTTATAAATAGAGGCAAAAGCCAGGAAGTTATGCTCAACCTATATTAAACACTAGTTCGGCCTCAGCTGGAGTATTGTGTCCAATTCTGGGCACCACACTTTAGGAAGGCATGAAGGCTTTGGAGAGGGTACAGAACACATTTAGTGCAATGGTTCCAGAGATGAGGGAATACAGTTACATGGATAGACTAAAGTAGCTGGGGTTGTTCTCCTTGGAGCAGAGAAGGCTAGGTTTGTTCTCCTTGGAGCAGAGATGGCTAAGAGGAGATTTGATAGAGGTGTTTAAAATTCTGAAGGGTTTAGATAGAGTAAATAAAAAACTGTTTTCAGTGGCTGAAGGATCAATAACGACTGGGCACAGATTTAAGGTGATTGGCAAAAGAACAGAGGTGACATGAAGAAAAACTTCTTTATGCAACGAGTGGTTAGGATTTGGAATGCAATGCCTGATAGGGTGGTGGATACAGGTTCAATAGTAGCCTTCAAAAGGGAATTGGATAAATACTTGAAGAAAAAATTGCAGTCCTGGAAATAGGAAGGGGCCATTGAACTTGAACTTATTAGAAAGGCCACTCTAATATGCAAAAGCACTTCTCACCTCCATCTCAGAAGAGAAGCAGAACAATGAACCCACTAGCCTCTGCCAGCTGAAGAGGAGCCAGTTTTTCCCAACACAAAGACCAAAGATATGTCCCAGACTTAGGGCCATTAATCCAATCACGGGCGGCGCAGACACGATGGGCCGAAGGGCCTCTTTCTGTGCTGTAAAACTCTATGACTCGTGGGTTTGATGATGACCCATCACTGATTAAGCACCGGAGTGCTTAGAAACAAAAGGAATTTAAAGATTGGTGGAAAAGATAGGGGTAGCAAGACTCCTATAAAGATAAATCCTTTTCCACCATTCTCTCTCTCTCTCAGTCTCACTCCACCAAGATTGACCTAACAAGAAGTACCAGAGGAAGAAGCCGCTGAGCGGAGTGATCGAGACCGACTGTGTGTGGTGGTAAGCATGGTCTCGAGTGTCCGAAGTTGGTAACCAGGTACCCCAGGCGAGCTGGGTCAGGTGTAAGGGCTCAGGGCTTTTCTCAGAAGTGAAGTTTTTGGGCTATTCCGGGGTGGAAGCTTCATTTGGTTCAGCCAGGTGAAGGGGCTTATGCAACTGGGTAATTCATTGGTAGGGGTGGAGTTAGAGTCCACCATAGCAACAAGGGAATTACTGCATGTTATAGTCCCCAGTTGTGTGCTGTATGTATGTTGTTTGTAACCTGGACCTTATTCTCCAGAGAGTGATTTCATTTAGTAGTGTATGTTTTAGCCAGTGTATGTTAGACCAAATAAATATAAGTTTGATTTTTCACCGAAGCATTCCTGCCTGTGACTTACTCCATTTACGCTCTGAATAATCATTCCCGGATATAGAACTTTTGTAAGGCGGGGGCGATTCGAACTGTCCGTCTAGCAATTGGGCTAGGATCAAAACTGCTTACAACGGGGGTGGTGCCAGAAGACTGGTGAATTGCAAATTTTACACCCTTGTTCAAAAAAGGGTTTAAGGATAAACCCAGCAACTACAGGCAGGTCAGTTTAACCTTGGTAGCGGGAAGCTTTTAGAAACAATAATCTGGGACAAAATGAACAGTCACTTGGACAAGTGTGAATTAATTAAGGAAAGCCAGCATGGATTTGTCAAAGGCAAATCGTGTTTAACTAACTTGATTGAGTTTTTTGATGAGGTAACAGAGAGGTTTGATGAGGTCAGTGCGGTTGATGTGGTGTACATGGACTTCCAAAAGGCGTTTGATAAAGTGCCACATAATAGGCTTGCCAGCAAAGTTAAAGCCCATGGAATAAAAGGGACAGTGGCAGCATGGATACAAAATTGGCTAAGTGATAGGAAACAGAGAATAGTGGCGAATGGTTGTTTTTCGGATTGGAGGAAGGTACACAGCGGTGTTCCACAGGGGCCGGTACTAGGATCACTGCTTTTCTTGATATATATATTAATGACTTGGACTTGGGTGTACAGGGCACAATGTAAAAATTTGCAGTTGATATAAAACTTGGAAGTATAGTAAACAGTGAGGAGGATAGTGATAGACTTCAAGAGGATATAGACAAGCTGGTGGAAAGGACAGACACGTAGCAGTTGAAATTTAATGCAGAAATGTGCAAATTGATACATTTTGGTGGGAAGAATGAGGAGAGGCAATATAAACTAAAGCATCCAATTCTAAAGCAGGTGTATGAACAGAGAGACCTGGGGGTATATGTGCACAAATTGTTGAAGGTGACAGGGCAGGTTGAGAAAGTGGTTAAAAAAGCATACGGGTTTCTGGGCTTCATAAATAGAGGCATAGAGTACAAAAGCAAGGAAGTTATGATGAACCTTTATAAAAACACTGCTTCGGCCTCAACTGGAGTACTGTGTCCAATTCTGGGCACTGCACTTTAGAAAGGATGTGAAGGGCTTAGAGAGTATGCAGAAAAGATTTACAAGAATGGTTCCAGGGATGAGGGACATCAGTTACGTGGATAAACTGGAGAAGCTGCGGTTGTTCTCCTTAGAGCAGAGAAGGTTGAGAGAAGATTTGATAGAGGTGTTCAAAATCATGAGGGGTCTAGACAGAGCAGATAGAGAGAAACTGTTCCCATTGGCGGAAGAGTCGAGAACCAGAGGACACAGGTTTAAGGTGATTGGCAAAAGAACCAAAGGCGACATGAGGAAGAACATTTTTATTTCCATTATTTTCTGATTTTACCCCCAATAGTCAAAGAGTCAGAAGAAGTCGTCAGAGACGTTCCAAGGCAAGAACCAACCAAAAATCACTGTAGGAATTTTTTCTACAAACTTCACTCAGGAAATTCAAAATCGCCCCCTCCGTGCTCGTACTGCCACTTGAGTGCCACTTTTAGAGTGGCAGTGCTCTGGGAGGTCAAGTTAGGGGTGGAAGTTGGGATAAATGTTGTGGGAACATTGGCATGTCCACCCAGCTCCACTTACCTCCAAGCGGATGTCAATATCAATTAGCGATCTTGTTGGCCACCTTTTGGGGTGGGACATATGCATCATTTTACTTTATTTTATGCTTCAATATGCTTGAAAATAGGTGTTTTTTTAACACAAAAATCCTGGCCGTTATAGTAAATATTGTTGTTGTAAAGATGTGTTCACTGATTATTGATAAATGTATTAATTGACTTCGGATAATTTTGTACTGTCTCTCATTTCAGCTGTGCGCTGTGATATGGCCTGTGACAGGGATGGAATGATGTAGTGAGCAACGGGGATTTGGGGCTGAATTTACTGGAACCACAGTTTGATGAGGCGGACACGGACTGCCCTTCCAGAAGGCCGATTGAGTGGCTGCCTCCTCCCTCGCTCCTGTTCCTCATCGTCCTCGTCATCCTCCTCCTCCTCATTTCCCTCTTCCTCTTCCTGAGGTGGTCCCGCAATCCATGCTGGCAAGGGCTGGGCCGACATGATGGCCAGATTGTGGAGCATGTAGCACAACATGACGAACTGGGACACCCACTCCGGCGCGTACTGGAGGGCTCGTCCTGAGTGGTCAAGGCAGCGGAACCATTGCTTGAGCATCCCAATGGTCTGCTCAATGAAGTTCCTGGTGGCAGCATGGCTCTCATTATGAGTGCTGTACAGGAATGTTGGGGTTGCGGAGGGGAATCATGAGCCAGGTGGACAGCAGATACCCCTTGTCTCCGACCAGCCAGCCACGAGCCTGGTGTGGTGGCTGGTAGAGAGCTGGAACACCGATCTGGCGCAGGATGAAGGCACCGTGGCTGCTGCCATTGAGGATTCGCTGTCTGTGGTCACACACCAACTGGACATTAAGTGAGTGGTAGCCTTTGCAGTTACAGAAGATCTCAGGATTGTTATGAAGTGCCTGCAAAGCCACATGGGTGCAGTCAATGGCGCACTGCACCATGGGGAAGCCCGCATTCCTGGCAAAGCCACATGCACACTCATCCTGCTTCTCTCTGGTGATGGGGAAGGAAATGTAGTCCCTTATCCTACTGTAGAGAGCCTCTGCGACCTCCCGGATGCAGCGGTGGATGGCGAACTGCGACATTTTACCTATATAACCTGTTGCAGACTGGAAGGATCCGTTGGCAAAGAAATTGAGGGCGACGGTGGCCTTGACTGCCACTGAGAGAGCCATGGTCGTCCTGATCTGAGACTTGAGGTCTGGTTGCAGGAGGTGGCAGAGTTCTGTGACCACCTTCTTGCTGAAGCGGAACCTTCTAAGACCCTGCTCCTGGCTTAATTGGAGGTAGGAGAATTGCTGTCGGGAGACCCTTGGAGGGTAAGGCCTCCTGTTGAGAGCCCCGATGGCCCTTCTCCTCCCTCTGGCCACATGTTCATCTTTCTCGCTGCCTGTGCTCCCTCCACAATAGATCCTGGAGGGCGAAGTCGACTGCCAGTACAGCCCCCATTAATGTAAGGAAGTGCAACACTTTGATATTTTGTGAGAATAAATGTAACTAACTTTTAGAAGCTGCAACATTCCGGAGATTAAACAACCTTTGAATGACTGAATTAAACTCTTGAATGACTGAATTAAACTCTTGAATGACTGAATCAAACTCTTGAACTATCTCAAACTGACAAGGAAACAGTGAAACAGCACTAACCTGACAGCTGTGACTCATTACTCATATTCCCTTTAAGTAGCGCCCCTGGAGCCAGCTCCAGACTGCTTCACGCCTCTTCTCCCTGTCGCTGTCACGGCGAGGCACTAAGGCAAGGGGCGATATTCAATTTGGCAGATCGCGTGCCCAGTGAGCGTTGCACGCTCACTGATGTCACAAACTGCCGGGTGCTGAAGGCGCTAATTCGTAGCGGTGGCGCTATGGGGGGGGGGGCAGAATTTGTCGTGCAGTGCTGGATTTGCCTCGCTGCGGCGCTACTGCCTCAGCCCCACCTAGCGGCCCTGACAGCCGCTAACTGGAGGCGTTAAGATACCGAATTTCTCCACCCATCTATTTTCTTGCTGGTTTGGGAAGCTGCTCTGATTATTCTATAGGGCAGTTTGATGAACTGGCAGTATGACAGAAAGTGACACTGTACTTCCCTTGTGTAGTTAGCTGCCCTCACACATAGAACTTTTCCTCTTTTTTAGTTCATTTGCATGGGAACTGCAATTGGAACTCATCAGCAGAATAAATCCCAAATAAAAATAAATGCACAAAATTCTGTGGAGATACTTTTTTCCGCTCACCTCTGAACTGATTAGCTGTCAGAGATGGTTTGGTTCATTTGGAGGAATGGAGTTCAGATCATTTATGAATGCTTGATTTTTATAAACATAGTTTTAAAAAGGCTCTGAGAACAAAAAAAATTCAGATGTCTGTGCTTGTCTCTGACTCCTCCCTTTCTCCTGGCCCTTTATCTCTTTTCTCTCACATTCAAATTTGAATTTATCAATTTTGCACCCAATAATTTTCCATATTTGTATAAGTAAACATAACCTCTTATGTATCCCATAAAAAGAGGACCATTATGTAACAAAGAAACTTAACGGAGAGAGACATTCCTGAGCATTCACTCAATATTATACAGCGAATTGTTGCCTAACAATTGTACTTTTCTATGTGCCTCTTTTCCAATATCTAGTACTGCTCACATTATGGCTGGAATTTTCTGTATCTGGGTGTTCGATGTGGCGGGTCGCGACCCCATTCTTCATTCCATCCCGCTCCTGAGATTGACTTTCCGTTAATGGCGCCTATTAAGGCCGCCCTGCGTGTTATACCCAACCCTATTAAATGGTGCAGGTCTGATGATGTCATCGATGACACATCTTCAGATGGGATATTTAAAGGAACCATGGCCACATTGCATTTGAAGGTTCATCTAGGATAGTGCAGGGACTGCACTGCACCATTGGAGTGTTGCAAAGAGTGGCAAACATGATGGCACAGAGACAGAGGGCTGCACCCAGGTTCTCAGATAATCCCCTTCCATATGCTTGTGGAGGGAGTGAGAGCATGCAGGGAGGTCCTCTTCCATTCCAATGGGCAGAAGAGATCTCCCCAATAGACCAAAGGAGCCTAGCTCCAAATAGCAGAGGAGGTCAACAGCATGGATGTAGTGAGGAGGACCTGGGGGCAGTGGCGCAAACATTTCAATTATCTCATTAGATCAGGAAAGGTGTGCGCAAAGCCACACTCAACTTCATCCTGCTCTCTCATCACATCCCCATCACTCTGCCTTCCCAAGCCTACTCCTACACATCCTTACTCACACCAACGTACTTTGCATGTCCACCCATCCCTCTCTCTCTATCTACATTATCACATCCCAATCTGGCTAACCACCCCTCACACTCACCCTCATCCTAATGCAATCATGCCAACTGACAACACAAAAGGAGGCCACTTGACATTGCCATCCCACTCCATCATAGTCACCCTCTAAAGATGTAACTCATCCATTCCTTAAACTCATTACATCACTCTCACTCAACCTTCTCTTCTTTCCCTCCTTTCAGGAAAAGAGAGCGCACAATAAGGGAGAGAACTGGAGGTGGCCCTTCATCAGTGGCCACTTTACCAACAGAGGAGGTTGCCCTGGAAGTGTCTGGAGTTGCAGATCAGCTGGAGGTGGGAGACGGAGAGAGGGGGACATCTCAGCAACCTGATGACATAATTACATCTCATACAGCCACATGGCATACAGCAGTCACTCATATGGGGACTGCTGTCAGCAGCCAGTGAATGTTCATCATGTGCATAATGGTATCTGTGCCCATTCTTGAGATAACATATCTAACTCATCCCTTTACTCTCCAACAGGTCCATCAAGAGCCCCTCCCACTGTCCAGGAGGAAGAGCAAGATGACTCCTCGGAGCAGCCTCCAGCCTTTGAGGGCGCACCGTCACCAAACATAAGCGCATCCAGCATCAGCGCAGATACGCATACCTCAGTGGGTGCAATGCAAGATAGAGTAGTGTTGTCACCTGGTGTCTCACAACTCACAAGCGAGCAAGAGCAGATGGTGGAGGCAGGGACAGCAGTGGAGACACCTCGCCAGAGAGCACAGGATGCTCCCAGCTCTGCTGACCTGCATGCAGATGCTGAGCCTTGGGGACTTTCCAGAAAGAGGGCAATTCTGGAGTTGCAGCAAGAAGTCATAGAATCTTAGAATGGCTACAGCACAGAAGAAGGCCATTCGGCCCGTCGAGCCCGTGCCGGCTCTCTGCAAGAGCTCTTTAGCTTGTCCCACTCCCCGTAGCCCTGCAAATATCTTTCCTTCAGATACTTGTCCAACTCCCTTTTGAAAGCTGTGGTTGAATCTGCCTCCACCACCCTTTCAGACAGTGCATTCCAGATCTTAACCACTCGCTGCATAAAAAAGCTTTTCTTGCATCTCCTTTGGTTCTTTTGCAGGAGGCTTTGACATGTTGTGCGACTGCGATGTCTGCAAACTTGCAGAGAATGGAGGAGTTCATCTCCACCATGTCGCAGGTGATGGCAACTGTAGGCTCTTCCATGGAAAGGATGACCACCTGCTTGGAGCAGCTAATGCGCCACTCACTGGAGCACATGCTATCTATGAAGAATAGATGGCTATGGAGAATAGATAAGAAAGAAAGACTTGCATTTATATAGCGCTTTTCATGACAACCGGATGTCTCAAAGCGCTTTACAGCCAATTAAGTACTTTTTTGGAGTTTAGTCACTGTTGTAATGTAGGAATACAGGAGAAAACTGTGGTCTGGATCTCACTAGCACCCAAGCACATTGCTGCCCGGGAGGCCAGGGATGGCTTCATCGTGGCTAGATTTACTTAACTTCATGCATTACACTCATATGGCTGCCACATGCTGTGCCCGGTTCGCACAGATGGCTATCTATCTTCTTCTTAGGTAGTCCCTTGGAACCGAGGATGACTTGCTTCCACATTAAAAATGAGTTCTCAGGTGACTGATGAGTCCAATGCGGGACCTACAGCGCTGGATTTTGATTCAGGGGCGGGCTGGGGTCGTGTAATCCGCATTTCGTGTTAGCCACCCAATTCTAAATCAATGTGGGAGAATGATGCGATTTTAACTTAATTGGCCAATTGAGTTCCAATGTGTGGGAACCCATGGCCAATGAGTTTTTCCAGTCTGAAAGTCGCCTCCGATGACGTCATCATTGCTGCTGCATTTAAGGTCTGTAACAAGACTTGCTTCTTCTGCAGACTGCCAACCTTTTGGCCTTTGCAGTGAGAGGGTCCTGGAGGAAGAAAAGCCAGCCAGAGACCTAGGTCTGCTCCCAGGTTCGATGACATTGCCCTGCAGGCTTTAGTAGAGGGAGCAAGAGCACATAAAGAGGTGCTCTTCCCTTCCTCAGGGAGGAAGAAGCCTCCCCACCAGACCAAGGCTGTGTGGATCCAGGTGGCAGAGAAGGTCAACTCATTGTCAGTAACTCGCAGAACCTGGCTTCAGTGCACGAAGAGATTTCATGACGTTCTGCGCACTGGAAAAGTGAGTATGAATTTCCCATCACCCTCAATCTGATCCCCATTGCCTTTCTGCACCAGCACTCAGCTTTAGCAATCTCTTCCTCCACATCCCACTTGACACTGACATCCATGCTCCCTTCCCCATTCCCTCTCTCTCTATGGTCACATTCACCTAACTATTCGACTATGCAGCCCTCACACTCCCTATCACTGTGATGCTATGAAAACAACTGACAACACACAGGGAGGACCCTTGATCTTGTCTGCTTCTAAGCATCTATGCTATGGCTTCTCTACACTCATTTCTTCATTCTCACTCAACCTCCACTTGTCTCCCTCATTGCAGGAAAAGAGAGCTCACAATAAGAGAGAAAGAGCGAGGACAGGAGGAGGGCCACCCTCAGTAGCCCAGCTCACCCCCTGGGAGGAGGCGGTCCTGGAGATCGTGGGAGTGGAGGACGATGCGCAAGTGGGGGAGGGACAGATGGGTGCATCACAGCAAGCTAGTGACAGAATAGTTTTCCATCTCTCTCAATGACATTGCATGAGTCGCTGATAATGATTCTGAAGCTCTATCAGGTGGACTTAAGATCATCTGCAATATGCAATGTGCATGTAACCTTGGCATCACATCTCTGACTCTTTCCTTTACTCCCTCACAGGACCATCGCAAGCAGCCATCCCCACTAGCCAGGAGGAAGAGCCTGAGCATCCAGACTCCTCAGAGGAAGCTGCAACCTCTGAGGGTGCAGTGTCAGCAGAATTCAGCGCACCCAGCACCAGCGCAGACACTCACACCTCGGTGGGACCATCGCGAGATAGGGTAGTGTTGTCACCTGGTGTATCACAGCTCACAAGTGAGCATCAGCAGATTGTAGAGACAGGGACAGAAGTGGAGAGTCCTAGTCGGAGGGCGCAGGACTCTGCCAGCTCGGCTCAGCTGCATGTCGACCCTTTGCCTCTGAGTCCATCCACAAGATCAGCGGTGCTGGAACTCCAGGAACAGATGCAAGAGTCTCTGGCAGGTTTTGTCTCCAGGGTCACTGCGAGTGTGGAGCGAATGGGGGAGTCCATTGCAAACATGAGCAGAGCCTTTGTGGAGTCATTGGCACATGAACGCTTCACCATGGAAAGGATGGCAACCTCCATGGAGATGATAAGTCGGCAGAGTGCAGAAAACATGGTGAGTGTTCAGAATAGAATGACATCTCTGGAGGAGCGATGGTCATCTACTGAACAGAGAAACCAGCCCTTCATGGAAGTCCTTCTGAGTAGAACTGCCAGTGCAGATACGGGTCCCCATGGACCCTCTGATGAGCAGCAAGGTGCTCTCAAGCCACTTGCAAGTGCTGAGGGGGACCTGACCCATGAGAGGGAAGTTGGTGGCAGACATCAAGGAAGTGGGGGCTCCTCTCCAAGCGCTCACACTTCCATGCCACTGCAGAGCCCTCGGTCAGAGCCCCACCAGAGTCCACACCCATCTGAGATCGGCATCTCAACCCCTGCACAGCCGCAGGAGCAGCAAACTGTTGACGAGCCCTCACAGGTTCGCAACCCCAGAGGACGCCCGCCAAAGGTGTCAAGACAGGAGCAGCAAGAAATTGAGCAAGGGGCCTCCACATCTGCCGAAGCCACAGGGGAAGCACCACGTAGGAGCACGCATAAGAGAAAGATACTGCACAAATAGTCACAAGGGTAGTCACTTGGGTGAAATTTGATGTTTTATGTTAAAAAGCCATCAGATGATTATTGTAAATAAAAAAATCTGATGGCTACTGCTGCAGTTGTGGTGTGTGTCATTTCGCGAATGGGACTTCCACATTGAGGGCTTAGGATTACTTGGTATATGCCTCAGTTGAGGAAGCGCTCAGTGAAGGTGGCGAGAGGGGTTTCCCAGGAGGTCACACTGGAGATGGGTGTCAGGCTCCAAACTTCCACAGCTGTGGTTATGCCTTCTAAAAGTTCACCCAGACCTGAGACAACAAAGTCCTGCCACCTGCAAATGATGGCTGATCAAATATCCAATTTAATGGTGGAGCTACAGCTAATAGTCAGCAATCCAATTGTGCTCCCGCCAGGTTTCACCGTCGTGTTTCAGAACAGGCATGCTTCATGTCGGAAAAGGGTTAAAATCACCAAGGCCTATCAAAATGGCACTATAGAGGTAATTTAATGCTTGTTAAGGGCAAGGACGGAGACGGGACCAGTAGACACAATTTACGTAAAATTGCTTGGAGGCAGGGTTGGGCCCGCCCGCCAGCTTTTGCAATTTTAAACCCCACACGCCTCCAATCCCGCCTCAATGGCCCGATGAAAATCGAGCCCACAGTCTCTGACATTGGTGGGGCAGGTGGTGGTTGAAGGGGTGGGTGGTTGGGGTGCTTGGGGTGACGTGCGCTGCTTGCGCTTGGCTTCCGCTTGTTCCCAGCGAAGAGACTTGAGGTGTTCGGTGCCTTCCCGGATGCTTCTCCTCCATTTTGTGTGGTCTTGGGCCAGGGATTCCCAGGTGTCAGTCGGGATGTTGCGCTTTTTCAAGGAGGCTTTGAGGGTGTCCTTGAAACATTTCCTCTGCCCACCTGTTGGAGCTCCAAGTAGAGCGCTTGTGTTGGGAGTCTCGTATCAGGCATGCGGACGATGTGACCCGTCCATCGGAGCTGATCGAGCGTGGTCAAAGCTTCGATGTTGGCCTGAGTGAGAACACTGACGTTGGTGCGCCTATCCTGCCAATGGATTGGCAGGATCTTGCAGAGGCGGTGTTGGTGGTACCTCTCCAGTGCTTTGAGGTGCCTGCTGTACATGGTCCATGTCTCTGAAGCATACAGGAGGGCAGGTATCTCTACTGCTCTGTAGACCATGAGCTTGGTGCCGGGTTTGAGGTCCTGGTCTTCAAACACTCTCTTCCTCAGGCGACCGAAGGCTGCACTGGCACACTGAAGGCGGTGTTGGACTTCGTCATTGATGTCTGCCCTTGTTGATAGTCGGCTCCCAAGGTATGGAAAGTGGTCCACGTTGTCCAAGGCCTTGTCGTGGTTTTTGATATTCGGGGGGGCAGTACTGTGTGGCGCGGGCAGGTTGGTACAGGCCCTTTGTCTTACGGATATTTAGTGTAAGGCCGATGCTCTCGTACGCTTCGGTGAAGGTGTTGACAATGGTTTGGAGTTCGACCTCTGAGTGTGCGCAGATGCAAGCGTCGTCTGCATACTGTAATTCGAAGACAGAGGATGGGATGACCTTGTATCTGGACTGGAGGCGACGGAGGTTGAACAGTTTCCCGTTTGTTCTGTAGATTAGCTCCACTCCAGTGGAGAGCTTGCTGAGGGTGAGATGGAGCATTGCAGCAAGGAAGATCGAGAAGAGCGTTGGTGCGATGACACAGCCTTGCTTGACCCCGGCCCGTACATGAATTGGGTCTGTGGTGGAACCATTGGTCAGGATCACGGCTTGCATGTTGTTGTGAAGCAGACGGAGGGTGGTGACAAACTTTTGAGGGCAGCCGAATTTGAGGAGGACGCTCCATAATCCCTCACGGTTGACAGTGTTGAAGGCCATTGTGAGGTCAAAGAAGGCCATGTACAGCGGTTGGTGCTGTTCCCTGCATTTCTCTTGTAATTGACGCGTGGTGAAGATCATGTCCATTGTGCCCGTTAGTGGGCGGAATCCGCATTGCGACTCTGGGAGGAGCACTTCAGCCACTGGGAGAAGGCGATTGAAGAGGATTCTTGCGATGACTTTCCCTGTGTCAGACAGCATGGAAATGCTTCTGTAATTACCGCAATCGGACTTGACACCTTTCTTGAAGATTGTCACAATTATGGCGTCTCTGAGATCCCCTGGCATGCTCTCCTCCTTCCAGATAAGAAAATGAGTTCATGAATTCGCACCAAAGTGCTTCTCCGCCATGCTTTAGTGCCTCGGCAGGGATTCCATCTGCTCCTGAGGCCTTGTTGTTCTTCAGTTATTGGATGGCCTTTTCAATCTCTTGCCGGGCTGGGGTTCTGCTGAGGTGGTGGCGGGTAGCATGCTGCGAGATGGAGTTGAGGATACTCGCGTTGAAGACAGAGTCTCGGTTAAGGAGATCTTCGAAGTGCTCCTTCCAGCGGGCACTGACTGCCCCCCTGTCCTTGATAAGTACCTCTCCGTTCTTGGCCCATAGTGGGGTAGGACCTTGGGTGCTTGGGCCGTAGGTGGTCTTGACTGCGCTGAAGAATCCACGCATGTCGTGGTTGTCAGCTAGCTGCTGGGTCTCCTGCGCTTTCTCCACCCACCATCTGTTCTTTAGGTCGTGAGTTTTTTGTTAGACCTCGGCCTTCAGGCATCTGTAGAGCTGCTTTCTTGCTCTCGAGTTCTATGGAGAATAGATGGCAGACGCTCATAGACCTCCTCTCTAGGAGGGATGTCAACGTAGACATGGGTCCTCATGGCCCCACTGATGTGCAGCAAGGTGCTCTCCAGCTCCTTGCTAGCAGGGAAATGTGGTTGGTCTATGAGGGGGATGATGGTGACAGGGGATATGGAAGTGGGGGCTCCTCTCAAAGCGCTCACACTTCTCCCCCATTGTCTTCCATCAGTCAGAGCCCCTGATGGCTCCTCGGATTGTGATGGCTGAGTCTGCTCCTGCACAGTCGCAAAAGGAGCAGACTTTGGTGGGGCCATTACAGACTCCAAAACCCAGAGGACGTCCGCCAAAAGTGTCTATGCAGTTGCAGCAGGGAAGTGAGCAGGCTGCCTCTTCCCCTGCTGAAGCCACAGGGGTAGCACCTTGTAGAAGCACGCATAAGAGAAAGATGAAACACAAGTAGATGCACAAGGGTAGCCACTTGGGTGTTTTAATAAATGTTTCTGTAAAGTTTCCGTTACTGTGATGTCACACACAAAATTATTTATTTTCACCACTTTCCAGTCATGGACAAATTTGTGTGCAACTTTGGAAGTGGCTTAGTGAATTGTGAGACGTAATGTTACCTCCAGCAATGGTGGTCAGTGTGAAAGGAATGGCTTGGTCATTGTAGGAATGCTTTATGGTGTTGTTGTGGGGTGGTGCAAACCTGGCACAGCATGTGGCAGCCATATGGGTGTAATGCGTGAAATTAAGTAAATCTGGCCATGATGAGGCCATCCCTGGCCTCCCGGGTGCTGGTGGGATCTGGACTGCAGGTTCCTCCAGCTCCTCCTCCTCCTCATCTTCCAGCTGATGCTTCTCCTGCTCCTCCTCCTCTGAAGAGGCTGTGTGCTCAGAGCCTTGCTCTTCATGCAGCGCTGATCCTTGCTGCTGCGCTATGTTGTGCAGGGTGCAGCAGACCATGATGATTCTGGAGATCCTGGCTGGTGCATACTGAAGGGCTCCTCCAGATCTTTCAAGGCATCTGAAGTGCAATTTCAGCATGCCTATTGTCTGCTCTATGACACCTCTGGTGGAAATGTGGCTTTCATTGTATCTCTCCTCGGCCTCAGTACTTAGTCTGCTCAAGGGTATCATGAACCATGTCTTAAGTGGATGGCCCTTGTCTCCAAGCAGCCAACTAGAAAGTCTGTTTGGAGGATGAACAGCTGAGAGAGGGTGGACGGATGCAGGACAAAAGAGTCATTGCAGCTGCCAGGAAATTTAGTGCACATATGCATGATGATCTGACTGTGGTTGCAGACAAGCTGCACACTGAGGGAATGGAAACCCTTGTGGTTGACAAAGACTCCTGGGTTATGATGGGGTGCCCTGATGGCCACATGTGTGCAGTCGATGACGCCCTGCACCCATGGGAAGGTAGCCAGAGCAGCAAAAGCCAGCGCCCACTCATTAACACTGGCTTCATCAGTGGCAAAGTTGATATAATTGGCTGACTTGTCAAAGAGGGCATTGATAACCTGTGCGATGCATCTGTGGGCGGCCGACTGCGAGATGCCGCAAGTGTCTGCTGCAGATCCCTGGAAGGAGCCTGAGGAGAAGCAGTTGAGGGTGCTGGTGACTTTGACAGCCACTGGTAAGGAGTGTCCACCAGGTCCTGTGGGCAGCAGGTCTTGTTTCAGCAATCTGCAAATGTCTGCGATGACCTGACACGATAGCCTGAGCCTCCTTTGGCACTGCTGCTCCGTCATGTTGAGGAAGCTCATCCTCTGCCTCGATACCCTGTGTTGAGGGTATCACCTCTGGCCCTGCGTTGATGCCCTCTGTCCTGTGCAGCATCAGGTGGTTGAGGACAAGTTTGGTGGTGGTGTTGTTGGTGCTGCTGGTGTGCCTGGTGCTGTTGGTGTTACGGCTCATCGTGGTCCGATTCTGAGGACCAAGGTGAGACAGTATAAACGGCACCCATTCTGATGTAATAGATGGCAGGTCAAGTAGAGATGATGGAAGCAATCTGTCAATAGTGTGATAGGTTCTACCAATGAGGTGACAATGGATCCCGACTTTGCTGGAAACACTTGCAACCTCTAGAAAGCTCAATCTGTGCTGACAATGCACTCAGCAACAGCATCTGCTTTAGGAAAGTGACCAGCTGTCAGGTGGGAGTTTTTATTGTACTTTTCATGCTGTGCACTAACGAGGAGCATCAATGGCCACTCGACTTCCGCCTCAGGTTCATCGACGTGGTTCCCGAGCTGCGTGATTCCCGTGCTCATCCAGGGAAATTTGAAAGATCAGGTTAAAAAAAAGCTTAAGTGTCTGACAAGTACCTCATAATGATCTCAATTAACCTGGCCGCCTCTGCCGGTCGGGTCACTGCCACGCTGGCAAACGCACCTGAGGAAAAGGAACATGGGGGCGGGATGATGGCGGGTTCCCGACCCACGCCAAGATTTTTCAAATTTACCTCCCGACCCTCCTCCAATCGCGCCCGCACAGACCCCAGAAAATTCAGGCCTATGTTTTCTCCAAAATACAGTTTTGAAATCTGTAAGACATGCTGTTAAGGCCAGTTTGGGTGAAAAAAATCACAGCCTCACTTTCGGCCACTTATGGCGGGAACTGCAACGGCCGCCATTTTGGGCAGGTCGGCAGCTCTGCCGTTGCCTTCGCTCATTGCAGAAATGGTAATGAGGCAGATTGTGACATCAATCAGCGTGCAACACTGATTTGACGCAAGAACTGCCATTTTTGACCTCACCACTCCATTCAACGGTCTCTCCAAATCACGAACAGATGGACAAGCAGCAAAAAGGATCCCCCAGCAGCGTTATTTAAAGGGATCAGCAACAACATGCAGCTGACTTGCTTTTTGATTTCTACTGACTCTGTGAAAGTTTGTGCAACTGTTTAGAGCTTTCTACAGTTATTTAAAGTTGCTGAGGTCACAGGGAGTGTTGCTGCGAGTGGAGAACGCCTTGCTTCTCATTTAAAGGCTTCTGCTCACACCACTTGCTCCCAGTCATGGGGGCTCTTTTTGCAGTTCCCCTCGTGCTTGAGTATGACAGGGAGATGGAGTGGAGGCAGCAAAGAGGACAACTTGCTCGCAGAGGGAGGAGGAGGAGGGGCAGGAGGGCTCTCAGCAGGAGACCTTGCCCACCTAGGATCTTCCGAGAGCACTTCTCTTAACTCCACTTAAGCAAGGAGCAGTGTATTCGGAGGCTCCTCTTCACCAAGGAGGTGGTCACAAAACTCTGCCACCTACTGGAACCAGACCTGCAGCCTCAGAGCACGGTGCTGCCAGTGGTCCTCAAGGTCACCGTGGCTCTCAATTTTTCCGCCACCAGATCCTTTCAGTCTGGAGCAGGCGACATAGCTAACATCTCCCAGTTCACCATCCATCGCAGAGGTTCTGTACTCCAGTAGAAGGAACTTCATTGTCTTCTATCTGAACGGAGAAAAACAGGAGGAACGTGCATGTGGCTTTGCCAGGATATCGGGCTTCCCCATGGTGCAGGGTGCCATCAACTGCACACACATGGCTTTGCAGGCACTGCATAGCAATCTGGAGATGTTCCGTAACCACAAAGGCTACCACTCACTTACTGTGCAGTTGGTGTGCGACCATGCCCAGCACATCATGATGGTGAATGCCTGGTATCCTGGCAGCAGTCATGATGCCTTCATCCTGCGCTAGTCCGGTGTGCCAGCAATCTTCCAGGCACCACATCAAACCCAAGGGTGGCTGCATGGAGACCAGGGATATCGGCTCTACCCCTGGCATAATAAATAGTTGGATATCAAAGTGCAGTACAGCATGTTAGAACATCTAAGCACTGTACCATAGAGTGGTAGAATGTGGGCATACAATTTCCCACCAGCTGAGTTTCCAGTATCAGTTGCACCAAACAGATGCAACATGCTTCACTGCTGCACAGTGAGAAGAAATCAGAGAGCAAGTCAACTGTGGCTCATTCTTACACAAACCTTGATAACCGATTCAATACTGATTCTGGCAGAAACCTGGGAACAAGCATTTGTTTTTATTCTAATCTGTGAATGCTCCATGGTACAAGAGGAAAGAAAAATAAATAGGGATGATTTAATATAGCAGTACAAAAAATGAATTTAATAAAGAAGATTAACCCCACAATGTTAAAAGAATCAAAGCCTAATTTGGTTTCATTATATAACATACTTACCATGTTAAATATGGCCATAACTAATATAACTGTGGTGGTAGTCATTGTGAGTGTAAGACGTGGCAAAGGCCTGTTGGCAATTATCTCAGATGATTTCAAAATCCACAACAAGGATGCTGAAGCCTTCTTGCTACATTTCTAGATGCAAAAGAAACAATACAATTAAACTTCTTTAAAAGAAAATTGCAATCCATGCTAGCAGTCCAAATTAACAATTTCTGTCAGCCTAAATGCTTTTGGTTTTGCTAATATGAATTATTGCCAGCAAAAGTGGAAAATTAGAAAACTAAATTTTTGCCAAATAAACCATTAGTTAAAAGATTAAATTGCTGCTCAGTAATAGCAGGAAGAATCTCCGACCTCTTTTGATACCAATTAAGTATTTGAATGCATCATTCCTGTATAAATACATATGACACATATTTACCACTTTAAAACTGTGGAGATGGACTTGTTATAACCTTGAAAGGTGAAGAAAACAGTAAAGTCTAATGTTTTACATCTTTGCATGAGTGGATCTAGTTAACAGTCAGATTTTTTGGCTCAAAAAAATCCTGCTGCTTCAATTTGAGCTGCAGCCCTTACACGCTGCTCACTCAGTCCCACACAACATTGACACTTGCTTCAAAAACACTTGAGACGGCATTATTCGAACAGTGAAGATGTGTCCCAATGTACAGAGGCAAGATCATCATTTATTCAAGATTTATGAAGCACACATTTTCCTGCTGTCACCCTATTCACCATGCAGAATCCTAAAATCATAGAATAGTACAGCACAGAAGGAGGCCATTCAGCCCATCAAGTCGGTGACAGCTCTTTTGAAGAGCAATCCAGTTAGTCCCACTCTTCCGCTCTTTCCCCATATCCCTGCAATTTTTTCTTCTTCAAGTATTTATCCAATTCCCTTTTGAAGGCTACTATTGAATCTGTATCCGCCACCCTATCAGGTAGTGCATTCTAAATCCTAACCACTCGTTGCATAATAAAGTTTTTCCTCATGTTGCCTCTGGTTCTTTTGCCAATCGCCATAAATCTGTGCCCTCTCGTTATCGATCCTTCAGCCATTGGAAACAGTTTATTTACTCTATCTAAACCCTTCATGATTTTCAACACCTCTATCAAATCTCCTCTTGAGCTTCTCTGCTGCAGAACAATCCCAGCTTCTCCAGTCTATCCACATAACTGTAATTCCTTATCCCTGGAACCATTCCAGTAAATCTTTTCTGTACCCTTTCCAAAGGCTTCCCGGCTGGGGCCGAACTATTGTTTTATATAGGTTTAGCATTACGTCCTGGCTTTTGTATTCTATGCCTCTATTTATAAAGCGCAGGATCCCATATGCTTTATTAACTGCTTTGTTTACCTTCAGGGATTTGTGTTGTGTATGTAATAGGTATGTTACTTTAAACCTATGGCCAGGGCAGCACTACTTTGTAGGGCATAGTGATACCGTAGTACCACTCCTGGCCATAGGGGCATAAATAGTACTGTGGGTACTGATCTCCCCTCAGTTTCCCGCCTGTTGGTATTAAGTAAAGACCTACGTTGAATCTTCCAAGCTGTCTCGTCATTATTGCATTAAGTATAGACACATACTTTATACTGGCGACGAGTAAGGTTCGAACTCACCAGTACACGGTGCAACAAAGGAACGGTAGCAGTACGGAGAGAGAAGGAGAGAGGCTTCTTACCAGCCAGCCTGCAGAGTCCAGCGTCGACCAAAGGAGGCCGCCCAGCACTCCGGGTTCGGGAGGAGCGGCAGCAACGGAGCGAGAGAGAGAGAGGTTTCCAGCGGAGGCTGCGGCAGCTGAGAGAAGAGGCTGAACGGGCGCTCCAGCCACGGGGCAAAAGTCCACCCAGGGCCAGGTAAACTGAAATTCTTCCCGGGGAACGGGAGCTGCAAGGGCCAGAATGGGCAGGCGATCTGGGGAACAAACGGAGCCACAAGGACTAGCGGGCCACGAGAGGGGAAGGTCGTTGTTAATAGCGGCGGTGGCAATAACGGGAGCTGCAAGGGCCAAAAATAACGACGCTGGAGAGAGGTCATTGACAGCAGAGGGAGAAAAGGCGGGAAAAACGCCATCTAGTGGAGAAAGCGGGAAAAGTTTTTTTTTCTCTTCAAAAGTTTAAAATGGCTAAAGAAGGTTGTTTGTCAGCATTTGTTGAGGACACAGAAGAGTGGGATGCCTATATCGAAAGGCATGAACTTTATTGCATAGTAAACAAGGTGGAAGATGACCAAAAGGTAGCAACCTTATTAAATTTTATGGGGGCAAAAACATACGGTCTGCTGAGGAATCTTCTTACTCCAGAAAAGCCAGCAAACAAAACGTACGCCCAAATTGTTGATACATTAAGGGAACATTTAAACCCTAAGCCACCATTTATAGCGGAAAGGTACCGCTTCTACAGACGCGACCAAAGGAATGATGAGTCGCAGGCAGCCTATTTAGCTGAGCTCAGAAGGTTGTCCAAACATTGCCAGTTTGGAGCCATATTGGCGGGCGCGATCAGAGACAGATTTTTCTGTGGCATGTTAAATGAGAATACCCGTAAACGGTTGCTAGCCAAGAAACAGCACAGCCTAGATCAGGCGATTGAAAGAGCACAGGGTGCTGCTCAAATACGACAAAACACAACCGGCTATGACACCCATGAGGTGACATTTCACAAAGGTAAATGCTACCGTTGTGGCAAAACCACCCACGACCAAAGTAATTGTTGGTTTCGTGATAAAATATGCCGGCAGTGTGGGAAAAAGGGGCATATAGCGAAAGTTTGTCGGTCTGGTACGAAACCCAATCGTGGGGGCAATCCGAGCAGTACCAAGGCAAGGACAAAAATACATAAGATGTCTGACAGTAGCTCAGACGAGTCACAGGAAGGCACAAAAGCAGAGCCTAAAGGTCTGGGATGTCTCAAGTTATATGGTGTAGACAAAACGGAGGACCACAGCACCATGTGGGTTAAAATGAAGGTAGCAGGCGTCGAAGTTAAGATGGAGCTGGACACGGGTTCAGCCCTATCAGTAATTAATGAACAAGATTAGAACAGGCTGTTCAAACGCATTCCCTTAAAGGATACAGAAATTAAATTAAAAACATATACGGGACAAAAAGTTTACCCGAAGGGAAAAATGCAAGTAACAGTTAAATACAATGGCAGAAAAGTGCCAGGACTTTATTTATACGTCCTACCAAACGGTGGACCACCACTTTTGGGTAGGGAATGGATAAGAAAAATCCATTTCGACTGGAAGTCGATACATGAGTTAAAAGTAGAGACCACCAAGGATGATACAACCATTACAAGCAGGCTGTCGAAACTATTGGCAAAAACGCCAGAGGTGTTCCAACAAGGGCCAGGGACCTTAAAGGACATTAGAGCAAAAATAACTATTGCTCAAAATGCAAACCCCAAGTTTTGTAAGGCCAGACTGGTGCCTTATGCCATTCGGCCAGTGGTGGAAGCAGAACTGGATGCCTTAGAGAGTGCAGGTGTCCTTGCAAAGATTGAGTGGAGCGAGTGGGCCACGCCCATCGTCCCAGTTATAAAGAAATCTGCAAATAACACACCGGGGGAACCAAAGAAGGTTCGCATTTGCGGGGATTTTAAGATAACTATTAACCCAGTCCTGCACATGGTACAGTATCCGCTGCCGCGGATAGAGGACATATTCGCATCGTTAGCTGGGGGTAGACACTTTACGAAGATTGACCTTTGTCAAGCTTATTTACAGATGGAGGTGGAGCAGGACTCGAAAAAGCTCCTAACGATTAACACACACAAGGGATTGTACCAGTACAATCGCCTGGTATTTGGTGTGGCGTCCGCCCCGGCAATATGGCAGAGGACCATGGAACAGGTCCTGCAGGGCATTCCAGGAACGCAATGCTACCTGGATGACATCCTGGTGACAGGACAAACGGATAACGACCACCTCGCTAACCTGGAGCGAGTACTTCTGTGGTTACAACAATACGGATTCAGGGCGAACAAGCAGAAATGTGAGTTTTTCCAGGAACGTATCTCATACTGTGGTCACATTATAGATAAGGAAGGCCTGCATAAGTCCCCGGAAAAGATCGAGGCAGTAGTGAAGGCCCCGCCCCCTGAGAATGTATCTCAGTTACGATCATTCTTAGGCCTTATAAATTATTACCATAAGTTCCTCCCGAACTTATCGTCCATTTTACATCCACTAAATTCATTGCTGCAACAGGGAGTCTCCTGGAATTGGGATGAAGCGTGTGAGGCTGCTTTTAAAAAGGGTAAACAACTCATTACATCAAAGGAAGTGCTCGCACACTTTGACCCAAAAATGCCAATGAGGTTGGCATGTGACGCCTCCCCGTACGGTATAGGGGTAGTGTTGTCACACAAATTTCCCAACGGGACGGAGAGGCCAATAGCATTTGCCTCAAGGTCGTTAACTACAGCCGAAAGAAACTATGCACAAATCGACAGGGAGGCCCTCAGTCTGGTGTGGGGTGTAAAAGAATTCCACCACTACCTGCATGGGCAACGTTTCACACTACTGACGGATCAACAACCGTTGGTGTCGATATTTAATCCAACAAAAGGGGTGCCCCTGATGACGGCCCAAAGGCTACAGAGATGGTCACTGTTCTTAGGAGCACACCAGTACCTTATCGAATATAAGGGTACCAAACAGCATGGCAATGCGGATGGCCTGTCGCGGCTACCCTTGCCTGCCGAGATCGAAGAGGTAGTACAGGACCCCGTGCAAATATATCATACGGCTGTTATGGAACACTTGCCCATCACCAGCCAATGTATCGAGCGGGAAAAACGGAACGACCCGAAATTGGCAAGGGTTTACGAATTAACCGTGAAAGGCTGGCCGGCGCAGGGTGACGCATCATTGCCGGCGTTTTCGGCAAGTTGTCCGTCTGCCGGGGCACATTGATGTGCGGAGCCAGGGTGGTGGTCCCTCAAAAATTACAACATAAAGTGTTGCAGGACTTACACGAAGGTCATCTGGGGGGTGTCAAAATGAAAAGCCTCGCCAGAGCCTACGTCTGGTGGCCCGGCATTGACAGGGACATTGAGGAAGTAGCAAAAGCGTGCCAAGGGTGCCAGATGGTACAGAACGTACCACCACAAGCCCCACTACATCCGTGGGAGTGGCCCTCAACGCCGTGGCAAAGGATCCACGTGGACTTCGCTGGCCCCTTCCTGGATGCGATGTTCCTTATTGTAGTGGACGCCCATTCAAAATGGCCGGAGGTCATAAAGATGTCATCAACGACAGCCGAAAAGATGGTCACAGTCTTAAGGAGCATTTTTGCCCGAAACGGGGTGCCCGAGCAAGTCTGTTCGGACAATGGGCCACAATTTGTGGCAGAAGAATTTCAAGCATTCCTAAAAAGGAATGGAGTGCGACATTATACGTCCGCAACATATCATCCGGCTACAAATGGGCTGGCAGAGCGATTTGTACAGACTTTTAAAAAGGCCATCAAGGCGATGGGGGAGGAAAGGTTGCCACTACAACACAAGGTGGACAACTTCCTATTCGCATACCGTAATGCTGCACATACGGTGACCAACCAGGCCCCCGCCGTCATGTTCTTTAATAGAAGGTTGAGGTCTCGCCTTGAATTGCTCAGACCAAACATTCGGAGAGACGTGGAAAACCGAGTATTTCGTAGGGCTCCTGACAGACAGACACGGAGCTTCGAGGTGGGGCAGCAAGTGTTGGCCCGTGATTATAGGAATGAAAAGTGGCGGTCTGGTACGATAAAGGCCCGCCAGGGACCCTTGATGTACACAGTTGAGACAGGGGAAGGCATAATCAGACGACATGCTGATCAACTTGTGGAGTCCAGAAACCCAACTGATTCACTACCTCAAACGTCTCAGCACATTGTTACAGCGGAATCACGGCCCAGCTCGTCGTTACAGAGGTCTCAGGATTGCGAGGAGTTCAGCACTCCAGTGATCTCCACGGCACAGGATGTGCCATCAGACACTGACGAGTCCAGCGATGAAGGGGTGACGGAAGTACCACCGCCTACACCGAGACCGACTAGAGAAAGACGTTATCCTAGTCAAGACAGGAGGCCTCCTCAGAGACTGAATCTATAACATGCTTCTGTTTATATATATATAAGTAGACAACTCTTGATGTAAATATGTTATGTATATTGTGTTACCAAATGTTATTAGCCCTAGTTATGGGGCATCGATTGACTTAATTGCACGGGTACGTTTTAATTAAAAAGGGGAGGAATGTTGTGTATGTAATAGGTATGTTACTTTAAACCTATGGCCAGGGCAGCACTACTTTGTAGGGCGTAGTGATACCGTAGTACCACTCCTGGCCATAGGGGTATAAATAGTACTGTGGATACTGATCGCCCCTCAGTTTCCCGCCTGTTGGTATTAAGTAAAGAGCTACGTTGAATCTTCCAAGCTGGCTCATCATTATTGCATTAAGTATAGACACATACTTTATAATTTGTGCACCCCCTTTAAAATTGTACCATTTAGCATGTTTTGTCTCTCCTCATTCTTCTTGCCAAAATGTATCACCTCACACCTTTCTGTATTGAATTTCATCTGCCATGTGTCCGCCCATTCCACCAGCTGTCTATTTATTTCCTTTTGAAGTTTATTACCATCTTCCTCACTGTTTACTACACTTCCAAGTTTCATGTAATCTGCAAATTTTGAAATTGTTCCCTGTACCCTCAAGTTCAAGTCATTAATGTATATCAAAAACAACAGTGGCCCTAATACTGAACCTTGAGGAACTTCACTGTATACCTCCCTCCAGTCTGAAAAACAGTCATTCACCACAGCTCTCTGTTTTCTATCCCTTAGCCAATTTTGTATCCATGCTGCTGCTGCCCCTTTTATCCCATAGGCTTCAATTTTGCAAACAAGCCTAGTATGTGGTACTTTATAATAATAATAATAATAAAATAATCAACTTTATTGTCATTGTTAGTGCACAAGTGCAGTAATGCCTTTTGAAAGTCCATATACACAACATCAACTGCACTGTATTTAAGGAAGATTAGAAGATTGTGGCCAGCACCGCTGCAATTTTTAGGCAAAATATGCATATTCATCTACACATAGCTCATTGCATTTTAAGTTCCTTGCTCAGTTTTCTCTATAATTTGCTTATTTACACCATAAATTAGGAACCACTAAAAAAGGGAAGGTAATGACAAGTAAGGAGCATTAATGACAAGTGTGTTGTGTGTGACTTAAATTTAACACCTGTGAAAAATGAGAATGACAAACTGTGGATCTTCATAAGTTGTGCTCAGTGAAGGCGCTAGAGAAGATTTTAAATACTATACTTTATAAAAACAGTCATAGCAGCTAGAGGGTCAAATGGACTTTTTTGCGCTCAATAATGCAAATAATTCAAAGAGAAAAGATCCAAGTAAATTTGGTCTATGAAGGAGATCAACTAGTTCTATTATTCTTGGTACAAGGGAATTTCAAACTGATTTACTTCACTGGTCTTGGGAAGTACCTCCATCATCACCAAGACTAGGGTAATGCTGAGAAACTAAGATGAAAGACATTGGTGAGTAGCCATCCAGGTCATCGCTGCAGGGGTTCCTCAGGGCAATGTTCTTGACTCAACTATCTTCAGCTGTTTTATCATTGACCATCACTCCACCGTAATATCAGAATGGGGCTGTTTGTTCACAGTGATTGCATAGTTTTCATCTCCATTCACAATTCCTCAGATAATGAAGCAGTCCATTCCTGCATGCAGCAAGACTTGGACAACATCCAGGCTTGGTCTGATAAATGGCAAGCAACACCTGCGCTACACTAGTGCCAGGCAATGACCATTGCCAACAAGAGAAAGCCCTTTCTCCTGACATTCAACAGGATTACCATCACCAAATCTCCCACCATTAACATCCTGGGGGGTCACCATTAATCAGAAACTCAACTGAAACAGCCACATAAATATCGTGGTTATTTCAGCAGGTCAGAAGCTGGGTGTTCTGCAGCGAGTTGTTCACATCCTGACTCCCCAAAGCTGTAAGATTTCACAAGAATTTCTGAAATTTCTACAGCCGAAGATTAAAGATAACCTGGGTAGAATATACCTTTAAAAATCCAGGGATCAAAATGGCCGTCAGACCTCGTGGCAGAAGACAAAAGACAGTCTCTCTGCAAAGCACGGGCTGACAAAAAGGACTTGAAAGGCAACCTGTGTGTGTGCTGTGAAAAGGATAATCAAAGATGGCTATCCGACCTCGTGGCAGAAGACACCACACAGCCTGTGTGCATATGAAAGGGAAAATCAAAGATGGCCGACAAAGGATTTAGAAAAAAAACCAGCCCCTGAAGCAATGGAGTATTTAAACTGTCAATCAAAGGCAGTTCGAGGAGTTTCACTGCAGGACAATCGATGTTTGTTTACAGGAAGTCTACAATGTTGACACAAAGGCTTAACCACTTGAGACTGCCAATCAATTGCGGTTCCAGTGGCCACAAGACAATGGCTTTGTTCACACTAACATCCAAGGGCTGTTTACTCAGCAATTAAGGAAATAGACATGTTTTTTTCAAACCAAGACAGCTCTATTCAAACCCATCACGATGAATGGGGAGACATTCAAAAACCCTTCATAAGGGAAATGGGTAATTCATCCAAACCCCATCACAGTCAATGGGGACAGTTTGGATCCCTTTTGTTCAGCCCAGATACATCCGGATTTGGGCAGGAAGATTTCGGCCCCAAATGGGGTATAAGATAGCTTCTCAAGAAGCCATCTCTCTCTCTCTCTGCAGCCTCACCTCCGTGCCCTATCTACAACTCAGGAGCCCGCCCAAGGGAGTGGAATACCAGCAGTTACTTTTAAACACTGGGGTATCTCCATTTCAGGGTTGTGAAGAATCTAAGACTGCAGGGGCACGGAGCAGGCATTTCACTGGTGAGCATAGTTTTTCTGGCCTATCACAAGGCAACTTAGATAGGTATTTACGGGTGGGATTTAAGGGGGATTTTGTTAAATTGTGATTTTAGTCAATTTTCCCTTGTTGTGTCTGTTTTCTCCTCCCCTGTTAAGTAACAGTGTTGCACTAAGCAAAAGAGTGCTGTAGTGGACACTAAGTACTGTGAGAAGTAAAGTGCCGCACTAGTTATAAGTGCTGTATTTAAGTAAGAGTGTACTGTATTAAAAGTGCTATATTTAAGTAAAAGAGTGTTGCACTAAGCAAAAGAGTGCTGTAGTGGACACTAAGTACTGTGAGAAGTAAAGTGCTGCACTAGCTATAAGTGCTGTATTTAAGTAAGAGTGTACTGTATTAAAGGTGCTGTATTTAAGTAAAGGAGTGTTGCACTAAGCAAAAGAGTGCTGTAGTGGACACTAAGTACTGTGAGAAGTAAAGTGCTGCACTAGTGAAAAGTGCTGTATTTAAGAAAGAGTGTATGTATTAAAAGTGCTGTATTTAAGTAAAAGAGTGTTTCACTAAGCAAAAGAGTGCTGTAGTGGACATTAAGTGTACTGTGTTAAGTAAAAGTGCTGTATCGAGCACAGGTGTGTTGTATTCATTATTTTAAGTTGTTTTCTTTTTGTTTCAATAAATACTGGTCTGTTTTGCACCCAACCACAAGTCTTGTTTCTGTCTACATCGCTACTGACTAAGTCCAGCGGTCAGAACCAGGGAAAGGGGAGCACTTCGAAACCACACGGGGCTCTGTAGCAGCTCAGAGGCTTCTGACTGGCCAGACACAATAACCCCATCCCCGTTAATAATTCCTATAAAATGACGACCGCGGCAGGACTGTCGGCAATGGTATGCCATGTGGCTGACGGTGGTTTGAGTCTGGACAGAGCAGCAGTTATGGTTTTACTTTTTATCACCCCACTGATCTGTTTGTGGTTAGGTGCCCACAGGCTTGGGGAAGTTACCCATAGGCTTAGGGAATCTAGAGCAGAGAGTTGGGATACGGAAAGGGAGGTCAAAGAATACCAGGCCAAGATAGAGCAACTGGTGGTCCAGTTTAGTGAGGGCAAAAGCCACACGAGGCACGAGTCAGAGTACCTGAAGTGCCTAGTTGCAGAGGCCAAGAGCAATGAGATGAGGGTGCGGGAGGAGAACGCCCGCCTCATACAAGAAATAAAAGATCAGGAGGAAAAGGTTAGGGAGGTAAAGGCAGCATATAAGCTGGCCTGCGAGCAAGGGTTTGAGGAAGCAGATCATGGCCCCTGTAGGGAAGAGATAGAAAGCTTGAATATGGCTTTAAAGAGGGCAAAGGGGATGATATGTCTGATCAGCCCGAAGGCAGGTCAGTCGGATTTTACCGGCAACCCAAATAAAACTGTTCCATTGGCAACACCCAGGAAAAGGCTGGTCAGGGAATCAGAGGTCCCACGACCGCCACCCACGGCACCGAGCTTTCAGGAGCTCTGGCAGCAAAGGGGGGTGGAGGATGAGGTGGTAGAGGAAGCACAGCAGGCCCCGCTAGATAGACCGGGACCAGGACCAGTGTACCCCCTCCAACAACGGAGGTACGGTCCGCCCGTTGATGAAGATGACCCCGGGGCCATCCAGAATCAGTTTGTGGTGCCGTATGGCACCCACCAGCTCAGGGACATGGTTAGCCACATCCCCAAGCTCACTAAAAAGGGAGACCCCTCTCTGCACTTCAGGGAGATAGAGCAAGCAGCTTGTGTAAATGACTGCGATGACGCAGAGCAAGCAAAAATGCTGCTATTTTCCCTGGCAGCTGATCTCCTCCAGGCCCTATCTGGCGAGTGCAAAAGGGGGCAGAGGGATTATGAGGGTCTGAAGAATGAGGTATTGGAGGCCATGGGACTCAATGATGGTAGCCCGTTCACCCGGGTAGAAAGAACGGTGCAGCTCCCAGGGGAGTCCCCGCAGGCGTTCGCAGACAGGCTGTGGCCAGTCTACCGGAGCACATGCCCGGGAATGCCAGGGCGGGCAGCACTGGATCCAGTCCAATTGACTCACTGGCTCCGGTGTCTCATGACAAACAGCCTACCCCAGATCCAAGCCCAGGTTGTGGCTTGGTTTGACCCCCGAAACCCCCAGACCACTGAAGAAGCGGTGATCCGCTGGCTCACTGTAGCCTTCAGGAACATGAGGGGTATCGAGACGCCCCAACCCAAGGGAAGGGTCCATGAGGTTAAACCTGGGAGCCAGAGTAAGAAAGAGTGGCACCAGGAGGGGAACCGTCCCTCCCAGGCTAGGTTAAATTGCTATGGGTGCGGGAAAGATGGTCACTGGAGAAAAGACTGTAAGAATCCCTGGAAGGATAGCAAGGGAAAGGATCCCACAGCCCCAGCCCATAAGGCAGGGCCAGGCATCCCTCCTGCAGTGATTGAGTCATTTTTACAGTCCCTACAGTCTCCTCTGACTGGCCAGGGGAGAGTAGCAGCCACCACCAGTGCTTTGACCCCATCTGTCCCACCTCACACTCAGCAATGACTAGAGCCAGCGCAACCTGTGGAAATGCTGAGGGGAGCAGGCCCTATGTTGAGATGGGGGTGAAGATGGTGCAGGGGAGATATTTGGTGGACACTGGAGCCTCCAGCACGGTGGCCCACTCAGAAGACCTGACCAATTCACCCCGGTCTAACAAGGTCCCATTTAGCTTAATGGGACCCACAGGGAAACAGGCAGCTGGGAGCGAACCTGAGAATAGAGATCCTCAGCCCACAGCAGGTACAAGCTCACAGGCTGCACAGGCAGGTGCAGTGGCTTGTATTAGGGGAGGAGCCATACAGGACCAGTGTAAGTTGTTTAAGCAGGGGGGCAGGGAAGGAGAGTTCTGGGACCCCTGTAGAGCAGGACCGGTAGCAGTAAGCCAGGACAAGGAAGGCACACAAGGGATAGCTTTGGCCCCGGACCAAAAGCAGCTCCAGGCCCAAGATTCCACATTTAAGGCCGCCCTGGTAAGGGAAAAGGATTTTGAACAGGATTACTGGCAGGCTGCCAGTTATATTAAACAATGCGGGTTGTTTAAGCAGGGGGCAGGGGAACAGGCAGCTGGGTTGTACCCAAGATTAGAAATCCCCAGCCTGCAGCACGTATGCACACACAGACTGCACACACAGGTGCAGGCGCGTGTATGAGAGGAAAGCTCCCCAGCACTTGGCCGGAGCAATTCCCCCTCTCTTGTGGGACTCCGGGGAGGAGCCTGAATCAGGTTTTAGACCTGAAGGGGTAGGCTGTCAGCCACCGGCAGCCAGTGGCAAGGGGTTGCCTGTCCCCAGCCCAGGTTTAGGAAGGGAGGGACCCAAAGGAGGAGGTCCCCAGCCAGCAGGGAGTGTGACCCGAGCTAAGAGTCTGCTCGCCGGGGTAACCCCACCAGTGACACTCCCTAGGTGGTCTCTTCGGGTACCCCAGCCCAAGAAAGTAGGGTCACCCACTTTCCAGTGGAGTAGGGCAGACTCCCGAGTCAGGGAGGAGCCAAAAGGCGGAAGTCCCCAACCAGCAGCCATAATCTGCGAGGGACCGGAAGCTGGAATCAGTCCAGCCACGCCGCAGGGAGCAGCCTGTGGCAGCCCAAACAGGGATTAGGCTGGCCGCCCAGAGACGGGTGGCGCTTGTATATAGCTTTGTTCAAGTAATGTGTATAAAGGATTAAGGTAGTACGTGTTAATTTTAATTATTATATTGCAATTCAGTCGTGGTAATTATTAGTGTATAAGTTTTAAGTATGGTACCGTTCCAGAATTGTATTGTGAATCGAGGTCGCGGGACCTGATCACACTCCCTCGAGCCAGGGGATCTGGCTAGATGTCTTTTTAGTCTTTTCCAGAGGTCCGGAAGGTACAGAGGACCATCGTGTTTTGGGTGATTCGAGAAAGGAAGCACCCCTAGTCCACGAAGGAAAGGGTCTGCAGGAAGCAGATGCCCACAACATTTAAACTGTTATTGGAAATTCGATTAAGATTAAGAATTTACAAAGCTTGTTAATTATTGTTTGGAGTTAAGGGAACAAATTGCATATGCCTATGAATTGTTATGTTTGCATGGCGAAAATTTGAAAAACATTTATGGCTGAAGAATAGTGCCACTTAATAAAGTGTCAGACAATTGCATTTTAATTAAAAAAAAGGAAGCTCGTTTTCTTCCATGTGTATTTTTAACAGATATGTTGGCTTGCTGATAATCCCATTGAAGATGTTGTATCATGATAAAACTATGTCGCAAGTGGTGCAGGGGCATTGGACCCCTCCATGCTTGAATTATTGTGAATGCAGTGATGCAGGGGCATTGAACCCCCTCCGTGTATTGATTATTTAACTAATCTTGTTTTTCTGTCGATAGATGCTTACTGTGTACTGTGATTCTCTCTGGGTAGGGGAGATGGAGGTGTCGGGGGATCAAAGATAGATTTAGATAAGTATAAGGGAAGGTTGTTTGTGGGGGGTCAGAAATTATTGCTCACCTTTGGACAGGATACTACAAGCAAGTTTTAGTATCCGATGGGGGACTGTAAGATTTTGCAAGAATTTCCGAAATTTCTACAGCCGAAGATTAAAGATCACCTGGGTAGAATATACCTTTAAAAATCCAGGGATCAAAATGGCCATCAGACCTCGTGGCAGAAGACAAAAGACAGTCTCTCTGCAAAGCATAGGCTGACAAAAAGGACTTGAAAGGCAACCTGTGTGTGTGCTGTGAAAAGGATAATCAAAGATGGCTGTCCGACCTCGTGGCAGAAGACACCACACAGCCTGTGTGCATATGAAAGGGAAAATCAAAGATGGCCAACAAAGGATTTAGAGGAAAAAAAACAGCCCCTGAAGCAATGGAGTATTTAAACTGTCAATCAAAGGCAGTTCGAGGAGTTTCACTGCAGGACAATCGATGTTTGTTTACAGGAAGTCTACAATGTTGACACAAAGGCTTAACCACTTGAGACTGCCAATCAATTGCGGTTCCAGTGACCACAGGACAATGGCTTTGTTCACACTAACATCCAAGGGCTGTTTACTCAGCAATTAAGGAAATAGACATGTTTTTTTCAAACCAAGACAGCTCTATTCAAACCCATCACGATGAATGGGGATACATTCAAAAACCCTTCATAAGGGAAATGGGTAATTCATCCAAACCCCATCACAGTTAATGGGGACAGTTTGGATCCCTTTTGTTCAGCCCAGATACATCCGGATTTGGGCAGGAAGATTTCGGCCCCAAATGGGGTATAAGATAGCTTCTCAAGAAGCCATCTCTCTCTCTCTCTGCAGCCTCGCCTCCGTGCCCTATCTACAACTCAGGAGCCCGCCCAAGGGAGTGGAATACCAGCAGTTACTTTTAAACACTGGGGTATCTCCATTTCAGGGTGGTGAAGAATCTAAGACCGCAGGGGCATGGAGCAGGCGTTTCAGTGGTGAGCATAGTTTTTCTGGCCTATCACAAGGCAACTTAGATAGGTATTTACAGGTGGGAATTAAGGCGGATTTTGTTAAATTGTGATTTTAGTCAATTTTCCCTCATTGTGTCCGTTTTCTCCTCCCCTGTTAAGTAACAGTGTTGCACTAAGCAAAAGAGTGCTGTAGTGGACACTAAGTACTGTGAGAAGTAAAGTGCTGCACCAGTTATAAGTGCTGTATTTAAGTAAGAGTGTACTGTATTAAAAGTGCTGTATTTAAGTAAAAGAGTGTTGCACTAAGCAAAAGAATGCTGTAGTGGACACTAAGTACTGTGAGAAGTAAAGTGCTGCACAATTATAAGTGCTGTATTTAAGTAAGAGTGTACTGTATTAAAGGTGCTGTATTTAAGTAAAGGAGTGTTGCACTAAGCAAAAGAGTGCTGTAGTGGACACTAAGTACTGTGAGAAGTAAAGTGCTGCACTAGTTAAAAGTGCTGTATTTAAGTAAGAGTGTACTGTATTAAAAGTGCTGTATTTAAGTAAAAGAGTGTTGCACTAAGCAAAAGAGTGCTGTAGTGGACATTAAGTGTACTGTGTTAAGTAAAAGTGCTGTATCGAGCACAGGTGTGTTGTATTCATTATTTTAAGTTGTTTTCTTTTTGTTTCAATAAATACTGGTCTGTTTTGCACCCAACCACGAGTCTCGTTTCTGTCTACATCGCTACCGAATAAGTCCGGCGGTCTGAACCAGGAAAGGGGTGCGCTTCGAAACCACACGGGGATCTGGAGCTGCTCAGAGGCTTCTGACTGGCCAGAGACAATAACCCCATCCCCATTAATAATTCCTACAAAGCCTCTCCACCACCTACAACCCAGAAGTAAAAAGTGTGATGGAGTACACTCCACTTGCCTGGATGGATGCAGCTGCAACAACACTCAAGAATGCTCGACACCATGCTTGACAAAGCAATCCGCTTGATTGGCATCCCATCAACTAGTTTAAACATCCAGTCTCTCCCCCACCGGTTCACCGTGGGTGCAGTGCATCCTATCTACAGGACGCACTGCAGCAAATCACCAAGGCTTCAAAACCCACAACCTCCACTAACTAGAAGCTTCAGAATGATTAAGCTGCTTGTTGACCCCATTGTCACTCTTGAATGTCCACTCCATGTAGTGTTAAAGCAGATTAATAGATATGTCTCCTGTGCCTTTTCCAAACTTAATAACACATAGCAGTACAAATACATTACTCTCTTAAATTCTAAATTCTATCAGTTTGCTTTAGCTGTTGGCTAATTGTGCTCTCCCTCTGTGCTGGCTGGGCTCAACTGTGATGTTGGCTATGGACAAAAAAACCTGTCAGCACTCATTATGTAGGCTGAAATATTTAAAAAATGGCCATTTGAGAACAATAGCACACTGTGGCCAGCAGCCATTGAATTGTATTCCACTTTGAGTTACCACCTTAAGAAGAGGGAGAATGAAAGGAAAACATGATTTTTTTTTTAAAAAAAACAGCTTGCCTAAGGATGGCATTGTTATTTTTAGCACTCAATGTTGCATTACATTTAAAGAAAATTAACCTGTTTTTCTAATTGCTGTGGGTGATCTCTTCATCATAGATACAGACACATCTATCTGAGATATTATCTGACTGATCAATCACATGGATATAAGTAGTTGTCTGTTAATTTATTATTATCTCTATCCTAAATGAAAGGCATAATCACCCACCAGAAGCTGTCCTGCAAAACAGGTGAAGAGGATGAGGACGAGTGTGAGGAAAGCAGTTCCAAATGAAATCCCAAGAATAGAAGTTCTACAAGAAATCCAAATATTTCATTTAAAATAAATGTATTTTTGATCACTTACACAAATCGTATTAACAGTTGCTGAATTAACCAATATGTGTTTCAACTTTGGCCTACCATCAAAACAGCATCTCACATCTCCCAAGATATCCCAAAGTGTGTCACATATATTGAATTACTTTTTCTTTTACAGCAATTTCATTGCTCCACAAATAGCAATGGAATGAATGGTAATTTATTTTGGTGGTGTTGATTGAGAGAAGAATGCTGGCCAGGAACCTGCTCGTCTTTTAATGGTGCCATAGGATCATTAACATCTACCTGAACCACTGGACTAGGCATATAAGACCTTGGTTTAATGTGTCATCTGAAGGACACACCTCCAACTGCGTACCTGCTTAGATTATGCAGTCAAGTACCAAAATTGAGCATGAACTCACAATCTTCTGACTATGGGGTAAAAGTGATTCTAAGTAAGCCAGCTAACATTTAAAGAACTTCTGCTGATGGATAATGGGGTACTATGGCTTGTTGACTCCCTAAGTTGCAGCACCATGGAATTCCGTGAGTTTAAATCAGTTTTCTGATTTCCAATCTCAGCCACTGTGGGAAAGCACTGACCATAGGTCTAGCCTTCCTCTAAAACGGAAAAACTTAGTTGAGAGAGTTGTCCCAAGCTGCTGTCAACACACATTACACATTTTAGCACCCAATTCAAGAGTGCATGGGTGGAGGCTGACAAGGAAGGGTGGTGGCTGCTGTCTAGAAAACAGTTGGTATATACCATGGCCAACCATGGCATGGAGAAGATAAAATAGAAGTTAGCACTCCTATTTAAAAATAAAATCACTCTCATTGACTCTATTAACATGTATTACATAACAGTCACTTAACAAAGCCAAATCCGTAGCAAGTAAAGATCTCATTTGTCATATGAGCCTTATAATAAATGTCCATCAAATTCACTAGTAATGTATCAAAGTTAGGTGCACATAGTCATGTAAAACAGGAAAGCATCAAACAATGCTACCAGTCAAGTTGAATATATTATTATTACTGAATTAAAAGCAAAGATATAAAAATCAAATACACAACATGATAATCAAAGAATCTTTAATGCATCATTAAATGCTAGGGCCTAGAAATTCAGTGGTGTTAGCGCCCACTTAGCGCCTAAAGAGGTCTTTTGCGCCGGCGCTGTTGGTAGCCTGGAATTCAGTGTAGCGCAAATGGTGGCGTTAGCCGGTAGCGCTGCGCCGGCACCGATGACGTCATCGGTGTGCGCAGCGCCCCGGTTCCAACGCGATGCCGGCCCGACGCCCAAATTCAGTTTTGGCCGCCTCTCCCGTAGCGGGCGCAAAGAGCGTTTGTAAAACGGGGCCTTGCAGCTCCGAGAGGCCGGGGCGTAAAGGTGGAGGTGCGGCCGGCCGCTTTCCCGGCGGCCGCTTGGCCGCACCTTCCTCCCCGGACTCCCACACCACCCCCCCCGTGGCATTGGTCTCTGACCCCCGCGAGCCCGGCACTTCTCCGTGGTGCCGGGCTCATTTGCCGGGGGAATCCAGCGGCGATCTCACGGCTGCAGGCAGCTCCTCCTTAAGAGAAGGAGGAGGCCTGCAGTACCCCAGCCTGCCGCACCGCATCGGGTGGCGCTGCGGCAGCTGGACGCCTGAAATTGACTTTCAGCGCCCCAATCGGAGGCAGCCAAACCCTGCAATAACGCCCGCCTCCGTCTTGGGGCGCTGCAACTGAATTTCAGGCGGGCGCTACGGGAATCCGGGCGTGCGCTAACTTTCGGGCGCTAAAGACCTGGCGCGGCGATAGCAAAATTCTAGGCCTAGGTATTTAATTATTAAAATATGGAGAGGTTAGTAAAGCTTTATCTTGTAGTCCCCCCTTTTATATTTCAACCCTGCTCTATTCACATTAGTATCTCTCCATCAGCATATATCATAAATATTTTTTATGCAGACTGCCTCAATATAATCCCTTGGTCAACCTGCCAGGGTTGGACTCAAGCCTGGGGAATGAGGAGAAATTTTGTGACAATTGTCAAGTCTGCTAGGATTTTTCATAGACTCTCAATAGGCTAGCCTACCACTGGTGGTAGATTGTTTCCTGGATTGATGTGGGTAGGGTCTCCATGCTATTTTTCTTTTCTTTTATTGATGACACAGTTGACAAGAGCAAAACAAAGTCACTAAGGAAAGCATAATGTAAATGATGGTTCACCAGTTAAGAATTAATTTCTCCAGCATCATAGCTGCTGAATCAAGAATAAATTGAGTTTAACATGTGAAAAATCATTCAGAGGATTAACAATTTTGTTGATGATTTACATTTTAAAGATCCGCTTGTAGCAGCATCTACAGGTGTAAAGTGCTTCCTTAAAAACACGCGATTCATTATAGAAGGGTATTGGGAAGGGAAATCAAATAATCAAATTAAATTGCAGAAGTCAATTATCACTTCTGTTATTATAGCCCGTATTTTCCGATGCCTATGGGTGTGTACCCGCTGTGTACACACCCATAGGGACATCGGAAATGCCGGTTTCAGGCATGCACAGTGCATGGGCTGAAAACCAGCATTTCCGATCTGTCAAGAATGCTCTTGACAGATTGGATGCCTGCCCTGGAGACAGGCCTCTGCGGGGGAGAGTTCCACTTTCTGCAGAACCTCCGCCCGCTGAAAACCCTTAGAAATCTTACGCCTGGTAAACGCAGGGGTAAGGCCTGCTTTTACCAGCATAGGAGTTGAAAAAAGTTTTTTTTTAAATTTCACTCATTTATAATTTTAAAATACTTTTAAAAAAGGTAAGTTTATTTTTAGCCCTGTAAAAAACTTTAATTCTTTTCAAAAATAAATTTTTGTTTCAAATATTTAATTTAATGTAATTTTCACTCATTTTAAAAACGTGATGGCTTTTTTAAAATGTATTTAATGTTTTAGTGTCTTTTTGGGGTGATCTCCATTCATATATTTGACAGGTCTATCTGTCAAAAGTATGAAGGGAGATTCCCTTTTCCTATTGGCTGGCCTGGCCCACGTGATCCCAGGGACGCTTGTGAACCGCATGCGCCCCTGGGATACGTGGGCCCTGTGCATTTCGACTGAGGAGAGGCCCAGGAGCGGAAGTGTCCGGACCTTGGGAGCCTTCAGGTAAGTTCATAGATTTTTTTTCGATAGGAGGCATCCGCACGCAGGAAGCCTCCTATCGGAAATTATGGGCCTTAGTATCATGACAGTGTCAAGGGCAAGTCACAAAATTCGATTTTCATGAAGTGAAGAATGTTTTTACAATACAAATTAAGTTGCACTTCAGAACGGTCTCCGCTGCAGCCTTCTAATGCTGGCTTTCCCGCCCAGCAGCCAGCCAGCCAGCCTCTCAATCTGACCGACTGCGAGGAGGGAAGTGGAGTAAAAAAATGACAATGAGATCCTGCCTTTAAATTCGTCAGGACTTCGACATTCCTGGCATTGCCAGGTTCATCCCCACACCGCACCCCCCGGGAATTGTATGTTGTTGATTTTAACTTCACAATATGAAAACTTTACAGGAGTGGCAATCCACTTAAACAGTGGAAGATTTAATTGGCAGTGGGAGACATCCTTCTCATTTCTACCTGTCTACCAACTTACCCATTATTTATCAGTTCACATCCTGTGTTTCCCTTCAGTTTGCTTTTTCAGTTTTTTTTAGACCCAATTAAATTATTTAATTCACATATTAGTTCAGATACTGTCCATCAAAGGTGTATGAATTATGATGAGTAAGTGTCATGAATGATAGATACATCATGCATTTAATTAAAAATATAAATTTGGATCTAAATAATATATTTGCATACATATCTGTAAAGCAAGCATCATTTTGTTTCCAAAGAGTGGAAGGACATAGACATAGAAACATAGAAGATAGGAGCAGGAGTAGGCCATTCGGCCCCTCGAGCCTGCTCCGCCATTTAATGCGATCATGGCTGATCATCCAAATTCAGTACCCGGTCCCTGCTTTCTCCCCATATCGCTTGATCCCTTTAGCCTTAAGAAATATATCCAACACCTTCTTGAATATATTTAATGAACTGGCCTCCACCGCCTTCTGTGGTAGAGAGTCCCACAGGTTCACCACTCTCTGGGTGAAGAAATTCCTCCTCATTTCTGTCCTAAATGGCCTACCCTTTATCCTTAGACTGTGTCCCCTGGTTCTGGACTCCCCGACCATCGGGAACATCCTTCCTGCATCTAGTCTGTCCAGTCCTGTCAGAATTTTATAAGTTTCAATGAGATCACCTCTCATTCTTCTAAACTCCAGCGAGTACAAGTCCAATCGACCCAATCTCTCCTCATACGTCATTCCTGCCATCCCAGGTATCAGCCTGGTGAATCTTCACTGCATTCCCTCCATGGCAACAACATCCTTCCTCAAATAAGGCGACCAAAACTGCACACAATACTCAAGTTGTGGTCTCACCGAGGCCCTGTACAACTGCAGCAAGACATCCTTGTTCCTGTACTCAAACCCTCTCGCTACGAAGGCCAACATACCATTTGCCTTCTTAACCGCCTGCTGCATCTGCATGCTTACCTTCAGCAACTTGTGCACAAGGACACCCAGGTCTCGTTGCACTTCCCCTTCTCCCAATCTATTGCCATTTAGATAATAACCTGCCTTCATGTTTTTGCCACCAAAGTGGATAACCTCACATTTATCCACATTATATTGCATCTGCCATGTTTCTGCCCAATCACCCAACATGGCCAAATAATCCTGGAGTTTCTCGACATCCTCCTCACAGCACACACGCCCACCCAGCTTTGTGTCGTCTGCAAATTTGGAGATATTACATCTCGTTCCTTTGTCCAGATCATTTATATATATTGTGAATAGCTGGGGTCCAAGGACCAAACCCTACGGTACCCCACTAGTCACTGACCGCCATTCGGAAAAAGACCCGTTTATTCCAACTCTTTGCTTTCTGTCTGCCAACCAGTTCTCTATCCAAGTCAATACCTTGCCCCCAATCCCATGTGCCTTAACTTTACACGCTAATCTCTTATGCGGGACCTTATCGAAGGCCTTCTGAAAGTCCAGATACACCACATCCACTGGTTCTCCCTTATCTATTTTACCAGTTACATCCTCAAAAAATTCCAGTAGATTAGTCAAGCACGATTTACCTTTTGTGAATCCATGTTGACTTTGTCCGATCCTGTCACTGTTTTCCAAGTGCTCTGCTATTACATCTTTTATAATGGACTCTAGCATTTTCCCCACTACCGATGTCAGGTTTACCGGTCTGTAATTCCCCGTTTTCTCTCTACCACCTTTTTTGAATAGTGGGGTAACATTAGCTACCCTCCAATCCATGGGTACTGTTCCAGATTCCATCGAATGTTGGAAGATGATCAGCAATGCATTTACTATTTCTAGGGCCACTTCCTTAAGTACCCTAGGATGTAGATTATCAGGCCCTGGGGATTTATCGGCCTTCAGTCCCATCAATTTCCCTAACACCATTTCTCTACAAATACTGATTTCTTTCAGTTCCACCCTTTCATCAGACCCTATGTTCCCCAGCATCTCTGGGAGGTTATTTGTGTCCTCCTTTGTGAAGACAGAACAAAAATATATATTTAGCTGGTCTGCCATTTCTTTGTTCCCCATTATAAATTCCCCTGATTCTGACTGCAAGGGACCTACGCTTGACTTCACCAATCTTTTTCTCTTCACATATCTATAAAAGCTTTTACAGTCAGTTTTTATGTTCCCTGCAAGCTTACTCTCATATTCTATTTTCCCCTTCTTAATTAATCCCTTTGTCCTCCTTTGTTGAATCCTAAACTGCTCCCAATCCTCAGGATTATTGCTTTTTCTGGCCAATTTATATGTCCTCTCCTTGGATCTTATGCTATCCCTAATTTCCCTTGTTAGCCACGGTTGAGTCACCTTTTTTGTTTTATTTTTATGCCAAACTGGGATGAACAAATTCTGTAGTTCATCCATGCGGTCTTTGAATGTTTGCCATTTGCCATTGCCTATCCACCGTCAACCCTTTGAGTGACATTCCCCAATCAATCCTACCGAACTCGTGCCTCCGTCCATCGTAGTTTCCTTTATTTAAATTTAGGACCCTAGTCTCTGAGTCAACTACTTCATTCTCCATTTAATGAAGAATTCGATCATATTATGATCGCTCTGACCCAAGGGGTCTCGTACAACAAGATTGCTAATTAATCCTTTCTCATTACATAATACCCAGTCTAAGATGGCCTGATCTCTGGTTGGTTCCTCGACATATTGGTCCAGGAAGCCATCCCATAAACACTCCAGGAATTCCTCCTCCACAGTATTGTTACTAATTTGGTTAGCCCAACCTATATGTGGATTAAAGTCACCCATGATGACTGCTGTGCCCTTATTGCACGCTTCTTTAATTTCCCTTTTAATGCCATCCCCAACCTCCGCCTTACTGTTTGGAGGTCTATATACCACTCACACTAATGTTTTCTGCCCCTTGGTATTTCTCAATTCTACCCATACAGATTCCACATCATCAGAGCTAATGTCCTTCCTTACAATTGTGTTAATTCCCTGTTTAACCAGTAATGCTACACCACCTCCCTTTCCTTTTTGCCTATCTTTCCTGAATATCAAATACCCCTGGATGTTGAGTTCCCAGCCTTGGCCATCCTTGAGCCACGTTTCCATAATCCCAACCAAAACATATTCGTTTACCTCTATTTGCGCAGCCAATTCATCCACCTTATTACAAATGCTCCTCGCATTAAGACACAAAGCCTTCAGGCTTGTTTTTTTAACGCTCTTAGACCTATTAGAATTATTATTTACTGTGGCCACGTTTGATTTAAACCGTTGATTTCTCTGACTGCCACTTTTGTTTTTCTCCTTCCTATCTTTTGCTTTTATCCTTGTTTCCCTTTCCTCTGTCTCCCTGCTCAGGTTCCCAACCCACTGCCATTTTAGTTTAAACCCTCCCCCAGAGCACTAGCAAACACTCCCCCTAGGACATCAGTCCCGGCCCTGCCCAGGTGCAAACCATCCGGTTTGAACTGGTCCCACCTCCCCCAGAACCAGTTCCAATGTCCCAGGAATTTGAATCCCTCCTCGTTGCACTATTCCTCTAGCCACGTATTCATCTGAAATATCCTTCTATTTCTACTCTGACTAGCACGTGGCACTGGTAGCAATCCTGAGATTACTACCTTCGAGGTCCTATTTTTTAACTTACCTCCTAACTACCTATGTAAGAGCCATAAAAGCTTAAGAAAATACTTTAAAATAGTGGCTAAATGGCATAATACAGTTAATTTACCTGAACGACTTATTGTATTAAGAAACCCCCTATTTTCTTGCTCCAGTAGTATAGTCCGACACCCCCTTCATTCTTGCCACAATGGAACAGTCCCTAAGCCACACATGGGTGCAGCCATCTTACAGTTTTAAACTGCACGTGGTGAAAGAGGCAGAAGCTGTGAGGTTTGGAGCAGTACAGTTTTTGACCGTGTTCGTTTATACGTGTTTGCTTTGTAATTCTGTTTGTTAAGTGTTATAGTAAACCATTTAAAAGACAAAGCTACGTTTGGGAACGTTTTATTTCGACACGCGTCTACTCGATGTTAAAAGCCCCACAGCCCAGTGGCCTGCCTGTTTGGAAACTAAGAAGCGCCACTACATTAGTCAAAAACTAGCTCCCTAAGAAGGAAGGGACGGAATCGTCGGCGAACGTATACATGAATGGTCACGGAGCCAGACGACAATTTAAGAAAGCGAAGGTACAGTGACTGTTACTTGCTTTGTTCATTCTGTTGAGAAGCTAAATAAGAGCTGCGGGTAAAATGGCCGAGGCCTTACGGAGCCAGGAGCTTCCCCCAGCCAGAAGGATTGCTGGCCAAAAGAGGGAAATAAAGCTCACCCCAAAGGCAAGGGAAGAGAAGTTACATAGAAGCATAGGTGCAAGGAAGGCTAAATTAGTTCAGATAACTGGAAAAATGAAGATAATTGATCGTCTCATGGAAGATAATGCTAATATTAAGAAAGCTGAAGACATGATGTATTACGATTTCTCCAAGCTGCATGAAGAATTTAATATACTCAATGAAGATGTATTAGCACTTCTGTCTGAAGAAGAGGGAAGCACTGATCAGCACGACTGGTTTGATCTTAAATCAACCAGCATTAAGGACTATATCAAGGCCACGGAGCAGTGGATGTTAAAAATTCGTCAAGATGCTGATACAGCAGAGAAAGATAAGGTTGACGATGAAGTCGGACCAGACGATAGCATTTCAGAGACTTCCGCCAGACCGAGCAAAAATCGAAAAGAAGGTAGCTCTGTTTCTGGACGCAGGTCAGTCGCTTCTACCACAAGCTCGGCGCGACGCATGAGAGCGGAGGCTGAACGGGCGGCGTTGATGGCGCGCGCAGCATCTTTAGATGAGAAGCAAGCTCTTGAACGGGAAGAGGCCCAACTGCAGGTCCAAGAGGCCCAACTGCAGGCCCAACTGCAGGCCCAACAGGCCCAACTGCAGGCCCAAGTGCAGGCCCAACAGGCCCAAGTGCAGGCCCAGCGGGCCCAGGTGCAGGCAAAGAAAGAACGGCTGGAGATGAAAACAGCTATCGAGGTCTCAGATGCCAGGTTGAGTGCGTACGAAGATTATGAAGGCTCACGGGACGGCGGGAGCCACTGCCAGTCAACGTTGCCACATAGAGTTGGATCCAGGGCACCTTCAAGAGTTACAACAGAGCCCGAAAGCAATTCCCCGGCATTACAGCGTGGAAGAGTGGCCTCTCCACTAACAGGAGCACGTGATGCTACCCCAGACGTCAGACGGTCTAGACTAGACCCTGCTGATGACCACCAGAGGCCTGAAGACACAGGGAGAAGCCTATACCGAGTGATGCAACGTCAGAACGAAATTACAGAGATGCTTGTAAAACAACAGAATCTGTTTCGACTCCCTCAAAGAGACATACCAGTGTTCCAAGGCGACCCACTCAAGTATAAGCCCTTCATCAGATCCTTTGAACAAGCCATTGACTCCAAGACAGAGAGCAGCAGTGATAAGTTGTACTACCTGGGACAGTACACCAGTGGTAAACCACAAGACCTGGTCAGAAGCTGTGAACACATGAGACCGGACCGGGGATACATAGAAGCCAGGAAGTTGCTGCAGGAGCACTATGGTAACAAGCTGAAGATAGCCACTGCATATATCGAAAAGGCTACCAAGTGGCCACAGATCAGATCGGAAGACGGAGAGGCATTGAACGCATATGTTCTCTTCCTCATAGGATGTCGCAACACCATGGAGGATGTTGAATTCATGGAAGAGATGGACAATCCTACGACTATGAGAATCGTCATCTCTAAGCTTCCTTACAGGATGAGAGAACAATGGAGAAGAACAGCCTTTGAGATAATGGAGAGACGGAAAAGTAGAGCCAGGTTTGCAGACTTAGTGAATTTCATAGACAAACAGGCTAAAATTGCTAGGGACCCATTGTTTGGAAACATCCAGGATGTCAGCCCGACCACCGATGGAAGAGTGAAAGCCAAGCCTGCTGAATCAAAGACTCTCAGGAAAGGTGGTTCCAGGGGAAGCAGCTTTGCAACTATCGTCACTCAGGCCGAGGAAGAAAGGCCCCAGAACTCATCTCCCAAAAAGAGCAGCACAGTGACGCCTGCTAATGCCTTTCAGAAGCCATGCTTATTCTGCCAGAAGAATCATACATTGGATTTCTGCAGCGACATCAAAGCACAGCCACATAAGGACAGAATCGAATTCCTGAAGTACAACGGCCTATGTTTTGGATGTCTCTCTCAGGGGCACCTGAGTAGAAACTGTAAGCAAAGAACAACATGCAGAGAGTGCACTCGGAAACATCCCAGTCTGCTGCATATCCATAAAGAAGAACAAGTCTCTAAGAAGAGTGAAGAAAACAATACCGACGAGAAGGTTGTTTCAAGTGCTCTGGTGTCGCTAGAACCAGAGACTTGTGGACTCACTGGGGCCGGTGACAGTGACTGTATTCTTGCCATCGTACCAGTAAGGATCAAGTCTAAGAGGAGTGAGAAGGTTGTGGAGACTTACGCCTTCATGGATCCAGGTAGTTCAGCAACGTTCTGCACAGAATCACTCATGCGACAGCTGAACGTTAGAGGCAGAAGAACAGAAATCCTATTACGCACCATGGGTCATGAGAAGTCAATGCAAAGCTATATCCTGTCAGACCTAGAAGTGTGTGGACTTGAAGAGAAGGACTTCATAGACCTGCCTAATGTTTTCACACAGAGGGAGATTCCTGTTAGAATAGGGAACCTAGCCCTGCAGAAGGATGTGGATAGATGGCCCTACCTAGAAAAGGTGCGTCTCCCATACATTGAAGCAGAAATTGGCCTATTAATTGGAACCAATGCCTACAAAACTATGGAGCCATGGCAGGTGATAAACAGCAAGGATGACGGACCCTACGCCGTCAGGACAGCCCTTGGATGGGTAATCAATGGACCGGTAAGGAGAGATGATGGCCACAAGTCGAACAAGGAGGAACGACAAAACGTCACAGTTAATCGCATCTCTATCGCAAGCATTGAAGAGCTGTTGATACAGCAGTTCAACGCAGGCTTCTCAGAACGCAGCTGTGAGGAAAAGACAGAGACGTCACAAGAAGACCATCAGTTCATGGGTTTGATGACAAGGTCTACACAGTTCATTGATGGCCACTATCACATTGGTTTGCCACTGAGAAGACAGACCGCGAAGATGCCGAACAATCGCTGCATAGCAGAGCAACGCGCCATCAATCTAAAGAGAAAGCTGAACAAGAACCCTGACTTTCACGAAGACTACAAAGACTTCATGAGAAACATCATAGCGAAAGGCTATGCTGTAAAAGTGCCCGAAGAACAGTTGAACAGAGACGATGGAAGGGTCTGGTACATTCCTCATCATGGGGTGTATCACCCAAAGAAGAAAAAGATCCGTGTAGTGTTTGACTGTGCCGCCTCATTCAGAGGAACTTCATTGAATGACCAGCTGCTTCAAGGTCCTGATCTTACTAATACCCTCATTGGCATCTTGACTAGGTTTAGACAAGAGCTCGTTGCCATGATGGCAGACATAGAATCAATGTTCTACCAAGTCAGAATCCCTGACGAAGATGCTGATCTTCTGCGTTTCCTTTGGTGGCCAGATGGCGACGTTAGTGAAGCGATGGTGGAATGTAGAATGGCCGTACACCTGTTTGGAGCCACATCATCTCCCAGCTGTGCAAGCTACGCTCTCAGAAAAACTGCAGAAGATGGCAAGGGCAAAGCACCATCCGAGGCTGTGGAGACAATCTTCAGAAACTTTTATGTCGATGACTGTCTGAAGTCCGTGTCAACAGAAGACGATGCCATCGCACTGTCAAGAGACCTTAGAACTCTGTGTTCGAATGGAGGATTCCATCTGACTAAGTGGATAAGCAACAGCAGAGCAGTTCTAGCTTCTATCCCAGAAAAGGAAAGAGCCACTGAAGTCAAAGATCTGGACCTGAGCCACGATGTCCTTCCTATCGAGAGAGCTCTTGGTGTACAATGGTGCATCGAGTCAGACACGTTCAACTTCAGGATAATGGTGAACGAAAGACCATCCACAAGACGAGGGATTCTCTCCGTGGTCAGTTCCATCTACGACCCTCTCGGATTCCTGGCACCACTCATTCTGCCGGTGAAGCTGATGCTACGAGAGCTGTGTAGAGACAAGAGAGGATGGGATGAAGATATCCCAGAAGGTCAAGCTCAGAGATGGCACAGATGGCTGACAGATTTGCAACAACTTTCTAGCTTCAACGTCAGTAGATGCATCAAGCCCGCGAGTTTTGGAGTTACAAAGACGGCTCAACTACATCACTTCTCGGACGCCAGTGAGGACGGCTATGGCATGGCTACCTACCTCTTGCTGACAAATCAACAGGGCCAGAAACATTGTGCCTTCCTCATGGGAAAATCCAGGGTGGCTCCGCTGAAGCAGGTCACCATCCCGAGACTGGAATTGACGGCAGCGGTTGTTGCAGTTAAAGTTGACCAGGTGATGCGTAAAGAGTTACAGCTCCCATTAGAAGAATCTGTCTTCTGGACGGATAGCACGACGGTGCTGAAGTATATAGAGAATGAGAAGATACGCTTCAAGACCTTCGTAGCAAACAGAATCTCATCCATTAGAGAAGCTACACAACCATCTCAATGGAGGTATGTAAACACCTCATTAAACCCAGCAGATCAAGCCTCACGGGGATTGAAGGCTGAAAACTTCATGAGGAGTGAAACTTGGATACAAGGCCCAAGTTATCTGCTGGAAACAGAGAGATCATGGCCAGAAAGACCAGATATGCCAAGTCAGATTACTGAAGACGACGTCGAAGTCAAGAGATCAGTCACAGTAAATTTCATAACTACGAAAGAGAACTTTGACACAGTGAACAAGCTTGTTAACCATTTCTCAGGATGGCACCAGTTGAGGAAAGCAGTTGCATGGTTTCTAAGGTTGAAAGAGTTGCTGCTACACCTGAGCGGTAAGAGAAAAGAGTACCGAGCCACTATCAGTCAGTCTGAAAGTAACCCTGATAAGCAGAGAATGCTTCTACAGCAGTATATGCATCAGCACAAGACCACATCGAGCAAGAATTCATTGACCGTGGAGGATTTGGCCAAGGCTGAGAAGGAGATAGTTTGCTTCAGTCAAAGACAAAGATACCCAGAAGAAACTGAAGCTCTACAGCAAAATACTCCAATCAAGAAAGGTAGTCATATCTACAAGCTGGACCCTACACTGCAAGCTGGAGTACTGAGGGTGGGAGGGAGACTAAACAAATCTGCTATGCCAGAGGAGGCCAAGCATCCTGCTATCCTTTCTAAGGACCTCCGGGTTGCTACTCTCATTCTTCAGCATATACACCAGAGTATTGGACACAGTGGGAGGAATCACGTGCTTGCGAAGCTAAGACAAAGATACTGGATTCCAGGAGCTAATTCCGTAATAAGAAAAATACTCTCTGAATGTATTGTTTGCAGACGGTTACACGCTAGAGCTGGGGAGCAGAAAATGGCAGACCTGCCTGAAGACCGTTTGTTACCAGACAAGCCCCCATTTACAAATGTAGGGGTGGACTATTTCGGGCCTTTCGAGGTAAAGCGAGGACGGAGCCTTGTCAAGAGATATGGTGTGCTTTTCACTTGTTTGACCATCAGAGCAGTTCATATTGAGGTGGCACACACGCTTGACACTGATTCCTGTATTAACGCCTTGCGGCGCTTTGTCTGTAGAAGAGGACAGGCGTCCATTATGCGTTCTGATAATGGCACTAATTTCGTCGGAGCGGAGAGAGAACTACGGGAAGCTATTGAAGGTTGGAATCAGCTTAAAATACAGGAAGCCATGATGCAAACAGGAATTAAGTGGATCTTCAATCCTCCGGCTGCATCCCACCACGGAGGTGTCTGGGAAAGACAGATACGCACCGTAAGAAAACTACTCAGTTCTGTACTGAAGCAGCAAGCGCTGGACGACGAGGGACTCCAAACCGTTCTGTGCGAGGTCGAAGCCATCATTAATGACCGACCGATAACTAAGACATCAGATGATCCCGATGACCTCGAAGCCCTGACTCCGAACCACCTGTTGTTGTTGAAAACACAGCCAGCCATGCCCCCGGGAGTCTTCAAAAAGGAAGATCTGTATGCCCGTCGGAAGTGGAGGCAAGTTCAGTATATGTCAGACCTCTTCTGGACCAGATGGACAAGAGAATACTTACCTCTGCTACAGGAGCGTCAAAAATGGTCCAAAATAAAGAGGAACTTCATCGTCGGAGACATTGTCTTAATTGTGGATGATTCAGCCCCTAGAAATTCTTGGTTGATGGGAAAAATAATTAAGGCCATGCCAGACTCCAGAGGCGTCGTTCGTCGCATCTGTTTGCAAACCAAGACCAGTACCCTGGAGAGACCGATCACAAAGCTCTGCCTGCTACAAGAAGCAGCGTGAAAAGCTCCTGAACGAAAGAAAAAAGTGGACACTTGTATTGTAAATATGTTGAACTCATTAGTTTATGACTCTTAATGTTTGAGTAATTGATATGCCTCATGTGCCTAGTCAATTAGGGGCCGGAATGTAAGAGCCATAAAAGCTTAAGAAAATACTTTAAAATAGTGGCTAAATGGCATAATACAGTTAATTTACCTGAACGACTTATTGTATTAAGAAACCCCCTATTTTCTTGCTCCAGTAGTATAGTCCGACACCCCCTTCATTCTTGCCACAATGGAACAGTCCCTAAGCCACACATGGGTGCAGCCATCTTACAGTTTTAAACTGCACGTGGTGAAAGAGGCAGAAGCTGTGAGGTTTGGAGCAGTACAGTTTTTGACCGTGTTCGTTTATACGTGTTTGCTTTGTAATTCTGTTTGTTAAGTGTTATAGTAAACCATTTAAAAGACAAAGCTACGTTTGGGAACGTTTTATTTCGACACGCGTCTACTCGATGTTAAAAGCCCCACAGCCCAGTGGCCTGCCTGTTTGGAAACTAAGAAGCGCCACTACAACCTATATTCAGCTTTTAGAACCTCATCCCTGTTTTTAACTATATCGTTGGTACCTATATGCACCACGACAACTGGCTGTTCACCCTCCCCTTCCAAGATGTTCTGCAGCCGCTCTGAGACATCCTTGACCCTTGCACCAGGGAGGCAACACACCATCCTGGAGTCTTGTTTGCGGCCGCAGAAATGCCTATCTATTCCCCTTACAATAGAATCCCCTATTACTACAGCTCTACCCCTCTTTTTCCTCCCGTCCTGTGCAGCAGAGCCACCCCTGGTGCCAGGAAGTTGGCAGCTGCTGCTTTCCTCTGATAAGCCATCCCCCCCAACAGTGGTGTATCTGTTTGAGAGGGGATGATGCTGGGATGATGCACACATCCCTTTGAAGAATGCTCAATCCTTATCATTGATCTTAGTGGGGGCATAGTATGGGTTGCAGCTACGAAGACAGGAAGAAGCCGGAGCATCTCCTGACTTTTTAAGGTACCAGCGCCATTAAAGAGTTAAAGCCTCATGAGAGACTGGAAAGGATTTGGGTTTTTTCACAGGTAATGGGGAAGGATTTTATCTGGACACCTCCTGATGAAGAATAATGGCCCGCGGGCGGAGGGCTGCGACCTGGAAAAATCTGCGCCCTTGCTTGAGGGCTCCCGGAACGCACATGCTTCCGCTCCTGGGCCTCACCAAACTTGAAGTGCGCAGGGCCCACATATCCCAGGGGCGCATGTAGTTCGCAGCATCCCTGGGATCAGGTGGGCCATGGGGAGCCAATCATAGAAGGGAATCTCCCTTTATACATTTGACAGGAAGACCTGTCAAATATATGAATGGAGATCAATGAAAAAACATAGTAAAACTTTTTTTTTTTTAATTTAAAAATCACATTTTTAAAATGATTTGAAATTACAATAAATTAAGTATTTTAAACAAAATTTTAATTTTTTGAAAAAAATAATGAAAGTTTTTTATGGGGCTAAAAATGAACTTACCTTTTTTAAAAAGTATTTTTAAATGATAAATCAGTGAAAATTTAAAAAAAAACTTTTTTCAACTCTTATCCTCGCAAAAGTACCAGGCATAAGAATTGTAAGGGCGGAGGGTCTCCAAAAAGCGGAACTATCCGCCCGCAGAGGCCCTTCTCCAGGGCAGCCGGACGATCTGTCAAGAGGATTCTTGACAGATCGGAAATGCCGGTTTTTAGCATTTCCGATGTCCCTACGGGTGGGTACACAGCGCGTACCCACCCGTAGGGATCGGAATATTTGGGCCAATAAGTTCTTAAGTAAATGGGGGTAATTTTAACCCCACACGACCGGCGGGAGAGGGGTCGGAGGTTAAATTGTCAAATATGTGACACCTGACCCCAACCCGCTGCGAACGCGCCTACTTCTGGTTTAACCACGAGTACCCTGCTCTGGAGCGATGGGTTCGTGATTATAATATGTTAATGAGGCTCCCTTCCTAGGTTTTGGCAGCCATTTGATGTTAACGCTGACCGGCCAGGTTTCCCAGGGCTTGGGAAACCTGGCAGCTAAAGGGAGGCGGAAATAGCCGGATCAAGCAAGTAAGTGCTTTTTAGAGCACTGCTTGCGGGCCAGGAGGAGCAGAAGTCCTTCCCCTTGGCCCCTGAAGCAAATCTTCTGCCGCAATAGGCTGACCCCAGTTGCCCCTACGATCTGCCGACACCCCCCGCTCCAAACCCACGATCCCGCGCTTTCCTCCCAGCCATTCCTCTCTCCTTGCTGCCGCGTTCTAAGCCCTCCACCATGCCTCGGCCTTTTCTGATTACCAGGGACTGTCCCCGGTGGTCCCCACTGCAGTCTTCTAATGCTGGCTTCCCGCCCGGCAGCCAGCCAGCCTCTCAATCTGGCCGACTGCCAGGAGGGAAATGGAGTAAAAGAATAAAAATGAGCAAGAGGAGGGTACTGGTTTGACTGTGAAGCTTGTCTTTTTATTCCAAGTGGCAGGGAGTAGGGATATGCTCAGCAAGTGGGGGAGGATTCCTACTCGGTAGCATTGGTTAGTGGCCTAAAAGAGGCCGAGGTGAATAGCTATCTAGGGGCTTGTGGTTGCTTCCCCTCATCTGTTTCCAAATAAGCCATAATCAAAAAAGGGTAGGGTGTGGCACAGTACTGAGCACAGCCTCCATTACTAGGTGTAACAGATGACCAGCATTCGGATCCAAGCCCTGAAGCAGCAAAATCATGTTTTATTCAAAAAGCAAAACTAATTACCATGCTTGACATTACCAGCCTGTCCCTTAAGAAAGATAGCACCTAAATGATGCACTGGAACCAGTTGCACCAGATTTATTGGGGGAGTAGTTTGTTTCTGGGCTGCATCCGAGTGTAAAGGTCTATGGCATTCATTTTCATGTGATTCAGGTGCAGACACCATAAAAGCTCGGCGGTTGGAAACGCTGCAGCAGTGGGAATGACCACTGGAGTCCTGTCCTTCTGGATGCTATCTAAAAACAGCAGCCAGAAGGCCTTCAGTATTTATTCCTGTTCCTTGAAGATAAAAAAAAGACTTAGCTTGGGCCCTGTTGTCTTTGGTGCCTGTCCCTCCGCGATCATCGATTGGAGAGTGGCCAGGCGCAGGGCCTAAGGCTTATTTCTACTAGGCGCCTTTCAAAATGGCCCCCTTTCAGTGTTGGAGAGGAAAATGAAGCAGGAGAGCCAAGAACGCCCCTCCTGTCTCATTACCATGACAGTCCTTAGCCTGTGCCTACTGTAGATACAGGTACTCTCTCCACTTCTTGGGGGAAGCCCTTGAAGTCTTGGAGAAATGCAAAGAGGCAGAGAATAAGCATCTTCTGGGTGCAAAGCACAGGGAAATTGCCCCTAGTATTTCAAGGACATTAATACATTCACAGAAGTGAATTGTGTACACGTACTTACTTTGGCAACACCAGAATCTGAACGATGAAGATACAGAAAAATATGAGGCAAGCACAGGTGACATAGTACTTGAAGGCTGGAAGTGTAGTTGCTCGGTACTACAGGAGTTAATACAAAAATATTAATTAATAAATGATCTAATGTAAAAAAAAACTACACATTACTGTAAACTGATATTTTTCTAAGTACAGACAGTAAAACAATAGCCCCAAAATTCATGAGGAGGCCTTAGCAAGGTGAATCTGGAGTAAATAGTCTCCCTATAAAACAATTTGTAAAATGTTCCCAAGTAGTCATAGTTGGTCCATTTTGGAACATTTTTAATGCTGGCGAAGAGTTCTGTCAGCTTTTTTCTACCATTAAATAAACTGGCATGCAGATGCCCATAAGAGAACCTTTTCACATATATTTAAGTATGTATGCATAGAATATCATATTGCCACAGAATAATGCATATATGGCAGCATAATTTAGCATTGCAAATTTCATGGTACCATGCAGGTACCAGCTTTAAATGGTAATCTGTAATATAATAATGTCATAAAAGTGCTTAAGCTTAATGCTTTAGGGGCTAAATTGGGCCGTATGTCACCTGTTTGTTAGGCGCTATGTGGCCAACTAAGACTCGAAAATGGGGTCCAAGATGCAGGTGCACTCTTCCGATGAGAGGTGTGCAGGAGGCCATCTTGGTAAAGGGGTTTGTGTGCACGCCTAACGACCACCAACAGCATGCAGAGCAGCGAGATGATGATGCAAATCAGTGTGCAATACTGATTTGAAGCCACCGCTGCCTTTTTCCAACTCCACACTCCAGCCAATGCCCTAGCTTAACCTCGCAGAATGAAGGATCCCCCACCAGTGTGCTATTTAAAGGGATCATGAACAATGTTCCCTGTAATTTTTTTTTTGCTGCATGGGCCCTTTAACTGCCTGCATGGCCCATTCAATTTCTCACACATGCATGGTTGTTTATTTGAAAAGTCTGTGAGCAGCCTACGCAGGACCTCCAGAATGCTACCCGTTAGTGGGAAAATGAATCATGAAGTACTTATAGATTAGTTGCTGGATTATTTCTTCTGGCTGCTGGTGCAATTGTATGTATTTTTGGAAGTTTCCTACTTGACTAAAGTTTGAATACTCTACAGGGAGTGGTCTGGTTAGTCTTGTAGTACTTTTTTTGTTAGATAAAATATTGTGCTGAAAGAAGTTGCTTCCAGGCATGGGTGGTCTGGTAAGGCTTCCTCTGGGAACTGAACATAACTGGGAGAATAAAGAGAGGCCTCAGAGAGCAGGACAAGCTGCTAGAAGAGGGAGGAGCAGGAGGAGGGGGAGAAGGGCACTCAGCAGGAGACAATAGCCATGGAGGGTCTTCAGGGAGCAATTCTCTTACCTCAACTTCAGCGACGACCAGTGCATGAGATGTCTTCACTTCACTAAAAAGGTCATGACTGAAATCTGTCAACTGCTGCAGCAGCAACTGCAGCCTCAAGGCAGAGCAAGGACAGCATTGCCTGTAGTTGTCATGGTTGAAAAGCTGCCAGTGTGTGTAAGCTGTGAGTTGTGTGTGAGGGTGAGTTAAACCACAGGAATTGAAGGGTTGAGTACTGCTTGATAGAGATTATTGGTAGGTGGGTGATGGGGGTTTAGTGAATTGAGCAGTGGATGTGGATAGTGGTGCAGTTGGTAGGATACGCCATTTGAAGATTGAACTCACTCACCTTGACAACTTGTGTCAGATCATTAAACTTCTTCCTGTACAGCATCCATATTCTTGGAGCAACTCTCTTGGCATTGACCTCTGCTGCTCTTCCCACTGTTTCCTGAGCATATGTCTCAAGGGCCTCCTGCCCCCCTGTGGATACAGGATGTCCCTCCTTCTCTCCACGTCTTGCACCAAGTCCTCCAGTACATTATTAGAAAACCTTGGTGCATGCTGTCTCGCATGTTCAGTCACTCTTCAATATATTACTGCCCAGATTCAGTTCACAAAGGACTCCCACCAGTTCTTGCAGCCATAATGCACCGTCCCTTTAAGAGTTGCAGGTTGGCTTTAAGTAGCGCTAACCATTTGCAATATAGGGCCCCCTGCTGATGTATGCAGCCAATAAACAGCGCGGGTAGCGCAGGCTGCACGCAGCAATCATTTAAAACAGCAGGCAGCACGAATTTACCGTGCTGCCTGCAACACAATGAATGGGTACAGTTTAATCGCATGCCGCGATCCCCACGCCCGTTTTTGGGGGTTATTAAATTTAACCCCCAATATCTTCACTATAACATCAATATTTGAATAATAATGACACTTACCTCTTTCTCTAATTCTTGATTATGAAAGAAAAGGGAAATTCTTTGAATGTCATCAGATTTTAGCCATTGTCTATAAAACAAACACATTTTCTATAAACTATTCTGTTAATTCTCAAACAAATGCTACAGATTTTTTTTTTAAAGAGTAAACGTTGTGATCTGGGATTGATTCCAGATAAATGCATAATCTGATCCAAACCAAGAACACTAATGTAGTAAACTGGCAATGTCTAACCCCAGGCCACTTATTCATATTATCTGGTGCATGGAGCTCTGACTTTCAACACATCCCTCTCACCAGGCCACTGGTAAGTGCAACGAGCACTGTTAATGAAAAGTGCTCCCTCCTGAAAACCAACTGACAGAAACAACCGATTTACTGGTAGATTTTAGAAATTTAACAAAAAACTAGTATCAGCATTGCTGCTTAATTAGCAGGAGCACAGCAGGCTGACATGCAACTATTGTTTCCAGCGGTGGTGCTCTCCACTCCAGTTGAGTCACCTGTGCAGGAGGAATCTGTTAAAAGGCAGAGCTCTGCAAGATGGATAAAAATGGGAAACTGGCTGGAGTTGGTTCGTGGGCTGGAGATTGGACACCGTCACCCACATGCCAGAGTTCTGATGCCCCCTCTTTTACCTGCCTGAGTCCTGATGCCATTGCCTCTAACTTACCTACTCACCTGAGTCCTGATTCTTCTATGCACCTGCCTAAGTCTTCACCAGATGCTGCTGTCTCTAAATTGAGTTTGAGTGCTGCTACTTCTAGCTACCTATCCAAGTCCCTATCTTATGCTACTCCGTCTAACACACCTGCTGACGTGGATGCTCTTACTGGTGTCTCTCCTTGACTGCAATTGCAGAAACAAACAGGGGAGAGAGTCAAAAACAGAAGAGTAAGAAACAAGTGAAAAAGGAGAAAAGAGAGCAGAGAGAGAGAAGTGAAGGAGACTGTGCTTTGATTGCATTGAGGAAGAGATTAAAGTCCCTGCTCCTCCAGGACCCATAAGAAATGTCAGACAAAAATACATAGGGGGCAAAAATGAGCTCAGTAGCACTGTTATTGGGTGATACAAGTGTCCTTAGGGTTCCAAAATGGCACACGTGTGCACTTCTGATGCAAAGTGCACCATCTTGGTAAAGGGGTTAGCACGTGTGCACTTAATGTCCACTGGAAGTATGCAGAACCGGCAGATCATGATATCAATTGGCCTGCAACGCTGATTTGACACCAGCTCTGCCATTTTGGAGCTCCACGCTCCAGCCAACACCCTCTCTTAAGCTTGCACAGCTGAACACATGTTAAGCAGCAGGAAGGACCCCCACCAAAAGTGTGATTTAAAGGGATCATCAACTACTTACAGGTTAGTTGCTGTTTTATTTTTTCTGGCTGTTGCTACAATTTTACACGTTTTTGGTGCTGTCTATAGTTGTTTCAAGTTTCAAAAGTGTACAGGGAGTGGTGTGGCAGGTGCTGAAGTACTTTTTGCTGGCTTCAAGGCTTCTGCACAAACCAGACATGCACTAGTACAGCTTCCTTTTGGAATCGAGCATGACTGGGAGAATGAGCAGAGGCCACACAGAGCAGGACAAGCTGCTGGAAGAGAGAGGAGGAGGAGGGGGAGAAGGGCCCTCAGCAGGAGGCCATATCCACCCAGGGTCTTCAGGTAGCAATTCTCCCACCTGAACCTCAGCGACAACCAATGTTTAAGATGTCTGCAATTCACTAAGGAGGCAGTCACTGAAATCTGCCACCTACTGCAGCCACAACTCCAACCTCAGAGCAGGGCAAGGACCGCATTGCCAGTGGCTGTGAAGGTGACTGCGGGTATGAAATTTTATGCGTCTGGCTCATTCCAGGCTGGAGCTCGAGATATTTGCAACATCTCGCAGTTTGCAGTGCACTGTTGCATAAAGGAGGCCACTGAAGCTCTCGCCTGCTCAGAAGAGCAGGCTAAAATCAGAACCTGTGGGATCGGTGTGGGACGTTGCTAGGTGAGTCCCATAGGTGATTTAAACAGCCAGTTAAAATCACCCCTATAGAAGTAGAGAAGGGAGGCAGAGTTAAAGAAAGGAAAGAATCAAACTGAAATGGAGAAACATGCTGACAGAAGAGCAGGAGGAGACAGACAGGCAGAAGCAACAGAAGTGGAGAAGAGATATGCAGGCAATTGTAAAGGAGAAGGAAAGATAGACAAATAGAATTGAAGATGTGCTTTTTTATATTCATTCCTGGGATGTGGGCATTGGTGGCAAGACCAGCATTTATTGCCCATCCCTAATTGCCATTCAAAAGGTGGCGGTGAGCCCCCTTCTTGAACCGCTGCAGTCCGTGTGGTGAAGGTACTCCCACAGTGCTGTTAGGGAGGGAGTTCCAGGATTTTGACCTAGCAACGATGAAGGAACGGCGATATATTTCCAAATCAGGATGGTGTGACTTGGAGGGGAACTTGGCATCTAGTTTAGCAAGTGAAATATGCAATGTGTGAAATACATGAGGTCTAATGAGTTGCAAATCAATGGAAATTAGAAGACTGATTTAATTCAGACTCAGAACACCACAGGCAGAATTTTCTGTGGTCCAACACCACCGGTGGAATTTTGCACACAGCAGGAGGCTAATTGGAAAATCATTGGGGTGTTGTCTGAGATTTTCTGGCCATTAATGTCAACGAATGGAAAATAGCTGACAGTGTACCCAATATTTTCTGATAATCCACCCGTTGCGTGCAACGTCATACTGGTGGCGCAGGGCCTTAGAAAATGCTGCCCAGGTTATTTAAAAAAAAATCGTTCCTGGGATGTAGGCATCGCTAGCAAGGCCAACATTTATTGCCCATCCTTAATTACCCTTGAGAAGGTGGTGGTGAGCTGCCTTATTGAACCGCTGCAGTCTGTGTGGTGAAGGTACTCCCATGGTAGTGAATTTCTTGAGTGTGTCTGGGATTGTTTTCTACAACAATATGTCCTAGAGGCAACAAGGGGGCATGCCATATTAGATTTAGTAATGAGTAATGAGCCAGATTTAGTTAACAGCCTAACCGCGCGTGAACCTTTATCCAATAGCGATCATAACATGATCGAGTTCAACGTAGCATTTGAAAGGGAGAAACGGTAAACAGCTACTAAGATTCTAGATTTGGGTAAGGCCGACTTCAACGGGATGAGACAGAGACCATCCGCAGTAAACTGGGCAAATCTGTTAATGGGTAAAATGACAGAAGATCAGTGGGAGATGTTCAAAAAATAATTTAATGTGATACAGAACCAGTTTATACCCCTGAGGGGCAAGAGCTCTACTTGCCAAAAAAAACCCAGCCAAGGATGACTAACGAGGTGAGGGACAGCATAGAACTAAAGGAAAAAACATACAAAAATGCAAAAAATAGCACAGATCCTGGTGAATGGGAAAAATACAAAGAACAGCAAAGGGTCACAAAACAGACGGTAAAAGCTACAAAAAGGGTGTATGAAAATAAACTTGCAAGAGATGTCAAAATTAACACACATTTTTTTTACAATTATATTAGGAAAAAGAGGGTAGTCAGGAGCAATGCTGGCCACCTGAAAACTGAAAGCGGTGATATTGTCAGTGATAATAAGCAAATGGTGGACTTGTTGAATAATTACTTTGCATTAGTATTTACAGTAGAGGAAGAGAATAGCATGCCAGAAATCCCAAGGAAACTAATATAAATCAGGGACAGGAACTCAATAAAATTAACGTAAGTAAAATAACAGTAATTATGAAAATAATGGCACTAAAGAGTGACAAATCCCCAGGACCAGATGGTTTCCATCCCAAGGTTTTACAGAAAGTAGGTGAGCACATTGCAGATGCCCCTAACTATAATCTCCCAAAGTTCTCTCGATTCAGGAACTGTTCTTTTAGATTGGAAAATTGTGCATGAATTTATGAATGACAAGAGAGGGAAAGAAGGGAATTATGGACCAGTTAGCCTAACATCTATTGTTGAGAAATGACTAGAGTCTATAATTAAGGACAGGGTGACTGAACACCTCGAGTATTTTCAGCTGATCAGAGAGCCAGCGTGGATTTGTGAAAGGTAGGTCATGCCTGACAAACCTGATTGAAGTTGTGAGGAGGTGACTAAAGTGGACAGGGGAATGTCTATGGATGTTATTTATAAGGACTTCCAGAAGGCATTTGATAAAGTCTCACATAAGAGACTGTTAACTAAGATAGAATAGTGGTTATATTACTGGACTAGTAATCCGAAGGCCTGGACGAATGATATGAAGACGTGCGTTCACAATCGCATCACGGCAACTGGGGAATTTAACTTCAGTTAATTAAATAAGTCTGGAATAAAAAGCTAGTATCAGTTATGGTGACCATGAAACTATCAGATTGTCGTAAAAACCCATCTGGGTCACAAATGTCCTTTAGGGAAGCAAATCTGTGGTCCTGACCTGGTTTGGCCTATTTGTAACTCCAGACCCACAGCAATGTGGTTGACTCTTAACTGCCCTCTGCAATGGCCTAGCAAGCCACTCAGCTGTAACAAACTGCTACGAAAAGCAATAAGAAGAATAAAACCGGATGGACTGGAGAACAGCTAACGTTGTAGCATTATTCAAGAAGGGTAGTAGGGATAAACCAAGGAATTACAGGCCAGTGAGCCTAACATCAGTGGTAGGGAAATTATTGGAAAACATTCTGAAGGACAGAATTAGTCTCCACTTGGAGAGGCAAGGATTAATCAAGGATAGTCAGCATGGCTTTGTCAGGGGGAGATCATGTCTGACCAATTTGATTGAATTTTTCGAGGGGGTGACTAGATGTGTGGATGAGGGTAGTGCAGTTGATGTGGTCTACATGGACTTCAGTAAGGCTTTTGACAAAGTCCCGCATGGGAGACTGGTCAAGAAGGTAAGAGCCCATGGGATCCAGGGCAACTTGGCACATTGGATCCAAAATTGGCTTAGTGGCAGAAAGCAGAGGGTGATGGTCGAAGGTTGTTTTTGTGACTGGAAGCCTGTGTTCAGTGGTGTACCGCAGGGATCGGTGCTGGGTCCTTTGCTGTTTGTAATGTTCGCAGATGACACAAACATTGGTGGGGTAGTAAATAGCGAGGAGGAAAGCCTCAGGCTACAGGACGATATAGACGGGTTGGTCAGATGGGCAGAACATTGGCAAATGGAATTTAACCCTGAAAAGTGTGAGGTGATGCATTTTGGATGGACTAACAAGGCAAGGGAATACACAATGAATGGTAGGACCCTAGGAAAGACAGAGGATCAGAGGGACCTTGGTGTGCATGTACATAGATCCCTGAAGGCAGCAGGATAGGTAGATAAGGTGGTTAAAAAGGCATATGGGATACTTGCCTTCATTAGCTGAGGCATAGAATATAAGAGCAGGGAGGTTATGATGCAGCTGTACAAAACGCTAGTTAGGCCACAGCTGGAATACTGTATGCAGTTCTGGTCGTCACACTATAGGAGGGATGTGATTGCATTGGAGGGGGTGCAGAGGAGGTTCACCAGGAAGTTACCTGGGCTGCAGCGCTTCAGCTATGAAGAGAGACTGGGCAGGCTGGGGTTGTTTTCCTTAGAGCAGAGAAGGCTGAGGGGGGACGTCATTGAGGTGTACAAAATTATGAGGGGCATAGATAGGGTAGATAGAAAGGAACTTTTCCCCTTAGTAGAGGGGTCAATAATCAGGGGGCATAGGTTCAAGGTAAGGGGCAGGAGATTTAGAGGGGATTTGAGGAAAACTTTTTCACCCAACGGGTGGTTGGAATCTGGAACTCACTGCCTGAAAGGGTGGTAGAGGCAGGAACCCTCACAACATTGAAGAAGCATTTAGATGAGCACTTGAAACGCCATAGCATACAAGGCTATGGACCAAATGCTGGAAAATGGTATTAGACTGGACAGGGATTGATGGTCGGCGCAGACACGATGGGCCAAAGGGCCTCTTTCTGTGCTGTATAACTCTATGACTCTATGACCACCCAGCATCGACCTCGGCACCAGCTTCAGACATGAAATCGGCACACCCAGCCCAATCGACCCTGCAAAGTCCTCCTCACTAACATCTGGGGACTTGTGCCAAAATTGGAAGAGCTGTCCCACAGTCTAGTGAAGCAACAGCCTGACATAGTCATACTCACAGAATCATACCTTTCAGCCAATGACCCAAACTCCTCCATCACCATCCCTGGGTATGTCCTTTTCCAACAGCAGGACAGACCCACCAGAGGTGGCAGCACAGTGGCATACAGTCGGGAAGGAGTGGCCCTGGGAGTCCTCAACATTGACTCCGCACCCCATGAAGTCTCATGGCTTCAGGTCAAACATAGGTAAGGAAACCTCATCTACCGCCCTCCCTCAGCTGATGAATCAGTATTCCTCCATGTTGAACACCACTTGGAAGAAGCACTGAGGGTAACAAGGGCACAGAATTAACTCTGGGTGGGGGACTCCAATGTCCATCACTAAAAGTGGCTCGGTAACACCACTACTGACCGAGCTGGCCAAGTCCTGAAGGACATAGCTGCCAGACTGGGCCTGAGAGGTGGTGAGAGAACCAACAGGAGGAAAAACATACTTGACCTCGTCCTCACCAATCATCTGTCCATGACAGCATTGGTAGGAGTGACCACCGCACAGTCCTTGTGGAGACGAAATCCTGTCTTCACACTGAGGACACCCTCCATCATGTTGTGTGGCACGACCATGGTGCTAAATGGGATAGATTCAGAGCAGATCTAGCTGCTTAAAACTGGGCATCCATGAGGCGCTGTGGGCCATCAGCAGCAGCAGCATTGTATTCCACTACAATCTGTAACCTCATGGCCCAGCATATCCCTCACTCTACCATTTCCATCAAGCCAGGGGACCAACCCTAGTTCAATAAGGAGTGTAGAAGAGCATGCCAGGAGCAACACCAGGCACACCTAAAAATGAGGTGCCAACCTGGGGAAGCTGCAACATAGGACTACATACATGCTAAACAGCAGAAGCAGCATGCTATAGACTGAGCTAAGCGATCCCACAATCAACGGATCAGATCAAAGCTCTACAGTCCTGCCACATCCAGTCATGAAACTAACGGGAGGAGGAGGCTCCATGAATAGGCCCATCTTCAATGATGGCAGAACCCAGCACGCAAATGCAAAAGACAAGGTTGAAGCATTTGCAACCCTCTTCAGCCAGAAGTGCCATGTGGATGATCCATATCGGCCTCCTCCTGAGGTCCCCACCGTCACAGGAGCCAGTCTTCAGCCAATTTGATTCACTCCACGTGATATCAAGAAATGGCTGAGCGCACTGGATACAGCAAAGTCTATGGGCTCCGACAACATCCCGGTTGTCGTGCTGAAGACTTGTGCCCCAGAACTAGCCGTGCCTCTAGCCAAGGTGTTCCAGTACAGCTACAACACAGGCATCTACCCGACAATGTGGAAAGCTGCCCAGGTATGTCTTGTCCACAAAAAGCAGGACAAATCCAATCCGGCCAATTACCGCCCCATCAGTCTACTCTCAATCATCAGCAAAGTGATGGAAGGTGTTGTCCACAGTGCTATCAAGCGGCACTTACTCACCAACAACCTTCTGACCAATTCTCAGTTTGGGTTCTGCCAGGACCACTCGGCTCAAGACCTCATTACAGCTTTGGTACAAACATGGACAAAAGAGCTGAATTCCAAAGGTGAGGTGAGAGTGACTGCCCATGACATCAAGGCAGCATTTAACCAAGTATGGCATCAAGGAGCCCTAGTAAAATTGAAGTCAATGGGAATCAGGGGAAACCTCTCCACTGGCTGGTGTCATGGTGTCAAAGGAAGATGGTTGTGGTTGTTGGAGGCCAATCACCTTAGCCCCAGGACATCACTGCTGGAGTTCCTCAGGGCAGTGTCCTAGGCCCAACCATCTTCAGCTGCTTCATCAATGACCTTCCCTCCATCATAAGGTCAGAAGTGGGGATGTTCGCTGCCCTTGACATCAAGGCAGCATTTGACTGAGTGTGGCATCAAGGAGCCCTAGTAAAATTGAAGTCAATGGGAATCGGGGGGAAAACTCTCCACTGGCTGGAATCATACCTAGCACAAAGGAAGATAGTTGTGGTTGTTGGAGGCCAATCATTTCAGCCCCAGGACATCGCTGCAGGAGTTCCTCAGGGCAGTATCGTAGGCCTAACTATCTTCAGCTGCTTCATCAATGACTTTCCCTCCATCATAAGGTCAGAAGTGGGGATGTTCGCTGATGATTGCACTGTGGTCAGTTCCATTCGCAACTCCTCAAATAATGAAGCAGTCCACACCCGCATGCAACAAGACCTGGACGACATTTACGGCTTGGGCTGATAAGTGTTAAGTAACATTCGCGCCACACAAGTGCCAGGCAATGACTATCTCAAACAAGTGAGAATCTAACAACCATCCCTTGACATTCAGCAGTGTTACCATCGCTGAATCCCCCACCATCAACATTCTGGGGGTCATCATTGACCAGAAACTTAACTGGACCAGCCACATAAATACTGTGGCTAAAAGAGCAGGTCAGAAGCTGGTATTCTGCGGCAAGTGTCTCACCTCCTGACTTCCTAAAGCTTTTGCACCATCTACAAGGCACAAGTCAGGAGTGTGCTGGAATACTCTCCATTTGCCTGGATGAGTGCAGCTCCAACAGCACTCAAGAAGCTTGACACCATCCAGGACAAAGCAGCGCACTTGTTTGGCACCACATCCACCACCTTAAACATTCATTCCCTCCACCACCGGTGCACAGTGGCTGCAGTGTGTCAAGTAGGTTTTTCCCCTCGTTCTGGTCCACTTACCACCTGCTACAGGCCCAGTCTGGCAGCTATGTCCTTCAGGACTTGGCCAGCTAGGTCAATAGTAGTGCTACTGAGCCACTTTTGGTGATGGACATTGAAGACCCGCCACCCAGAGTACGTTCTGTGCCCTTGGTGACTTCAGTGGTGTTCAACATGGAGGAGCACTGATTAATCAGCTGAGGGAGGACAGTAGGTGGTAATCAGCAGGAGATTGGAGGGAGGTATACAGTGAAGTTCCTTAAGGCTCAGTACTAGGGCCACTGCTGTTTTTGATATACATTAATGACTTGGACTTGAGGGTACAGGGAACCGAGCCATTGAAGTCCCCCAGCCAGAGTTAATTCTGTGCCCTTGTTACCCTCTGTGCTTCTTCCAAGTGGTGTTCAACATGGAGGAGTGCTGATTCATCAGGTGAGGGAGGGCGATAGGTGGTAATCAGCAGGAGGTTTCCTTGCCCATACTTGACCTGAAGCCATGAGACTTCATGGGGTCAGAGTCTATGTTGAGGACTCCCAGGGCCACTTCCTCCTGACTGTATACCACTGTGCCACCACCTCTGGTGGGTGGGTCTGTCCTGCCGGTGGGAGGAGTCTGGGACATTGGCTGAAAGGTATGATTCTGTGAGTATGACTATGCCAGACTTGACTAGTCTGTGGAATAGCTTTCCCAATTTTGGCACAAGGCCCCAGATGTTAGTGAGGAGGACTTTGCAGGGTCAACTGGGCTGTGTGTGCCATTGCCGTGTCCAAAGCTGGAGCCTAGGTTGATGCCGGGTGGTTTATAATGGTTTTGATACAACTGAGTGGCTTGCTAGGCCATTTCAGGGGGCAGTTAGATCATTTCAGAGGGCAGTTAAGAGGCAACCACATTGCTGTTGGTCTGGAGTCACGTATAGGCTTGACTAGTTAAGGACAGCAGGCATTTGTGAACCAGATGGGTTTTTACTACAATCCAATACCTGTAGTTTGATGGTCACCATTACTGATACTAGCATTTAAAAAAATTCCTGATTGATTTAATTAACTGAATTTAAATTCCCCAGCTGCCATGGTGGGATTCCGTACTAGTCCAGTAACATAACCACTAGGCCACCGTACCCAATATTATATGAAGGAGAAAGAGTGGACAGCAGTGAAGCAGATACATGGGTTGGTCCAAGGATTACAAGAAATGCAAAATATATTGTAAATTGGATGTAACATCTAATTATGTTTCCACTTGACTCACAAAAATTTTAATCAGATTGTCCCAGTCATTAGTTATGTCACAAAAAACTAGTGCACTGATCCAAAAAGTTTTCTCTGGGCTAACCTCCTTCCCATTAACCATTGCAATATAAAGATTCATGCCTAAAATGTGCCACAAATGATCCAGTTTTTAATGCTCAGGCTGTAAGCATAGATATTCCACTATTAGATTGTACCTGGGAAGAAATTTAAATTGCTTTACTGGGAAACACAGGCCCCGATATTTACTGGGGCGAATTTTGTGAGCGAGTGGGAGAAGTTTTGGTCGAAAACTCAGAAGTCAGCGTATATGTGTGTGTCTTTTCTTGCCAGCAGGTTCCCCGCCCGGAGGCCAGTCTGATTGATAGGCTTGGCTCCCTGTCGGGTGAGGAACACTCCAGAGCAGGCTGCAGATCAAAAGCAGGTAGGGAGTCTGCAGCTGGGTTAGTGGTAGCGTGGGGGGTGGGTGGGGGAACCGCATCTTGGGGGGGTGTGGTTGCCGATCCAAGTTGGGGGTGGGGGGGGTGGTCTGATACCTGATCCCAGGGGGGAGGGTGTCTGATTGCAGGGCGGGGGGTCCGATGATAGCCAGGGTAGAAGGTAAGCTTGGTGGGCTAGGAGGAAGCACTCCTGCTCCTTTGGATGACAAGCACTTAACTTTCCCGTAGCAGCCCTTGCCTCCCTTTATAGAGTCATAGGCCTAGAAATTCGGTGGTGCCCCAAACTCGCCTGGGCGCCGGAATTACCACTGCGAATGGAGCCGCTTCCGCCCGCCGGAAATTCAGTTTGAGTGCCCCAAGAGGGACGCGGGGTGCTGCTCGAGGCGCCCCGCGTCCCTCTTGGGGTGCTGAAACTGAATATCGCAGCGCAATGTGCCGCAGCGCCACACGCTGTGGCACGACGCGCTGTGGTACTGCAGGCCTTCCTCCCCTTCTTAAGGGGGAGGGGCCTGCACCAGCGCGATGACCGATCGCGAGTGTAAAGTCCGCGCCTCAATAATACACGGACTTCGGGAGAACAGCTTAATAGGTACTTTACTGAACAAGAGGCAGCTTGAAACTGAAACTACAGAAGCCTGCTAGGGCCTTTTAGGGGTGGTCACTGCCGGTACTGCAGTCTAAGACCAGTTATTCCCTTAAAGGTACGTACACAACAATTCCTCCCCTTTTAGATAAACAGTACATAACATTCATTTAACAACTAAATAATAACTAATTACAATTACAATTTTCTCAGTAATATATACATCAATTGGAATAGTCATTTATAAGTTCAGTCTTTGAGGAGGCTTCCTGATCCGGACTGGATAGCGCCTTTCTCGAGTATCCTGTTCTAGCGGTGGAGTCAATTCTGGCTCATTGTCATTGGTTGGTTCGTCAGCTTCCAATACCCCTGCTTCTGAGGTAGACGCAATCTGTACTTCGGGCTCATTACCAGGTGCACATGCTTGTGGTACAGGTTTGGCTTGTTCCTGTGACTCTAGAATCTGGTCAGCATGGCGTCTCACGATGCTCTCTCCAACGTCCACTGTGTACATTAGTGGTCCCTGCTGTGTGCATATCATACCTGGCTGCCATTTTTCTGTTCGGTAGTCGCGGGCCAAGACTGGTTGCCCTATCTTGAAGCTCCTGGTTGGCTTCTCATTTATGTGCTGGAACTGCTTATCCTCAACATCTCGTCTTATGTTTGGTTTGAGCAAATCCAAGCGACATCGTAGTCTCCGGTTGAAAAACAGTACGGCTGGAGTTTGGTTGGTTACTGCATGCGTCGCATTCCGGTAAGCAAACAGGAAGTTATCCACCTTGTGTTGCAGTGGTATGCCATCATTATACATTGCCTTTATGGCCTTTTTAAAGGTCTGAACCAACCTCTCAGCCAATCCATTTGTGGCTGGATGATATGGGGCAGATGTGTAATGTTTCACCCCATTATTCTTCAGGAACCTCCGGAAATCCTCAGACACAAACTGTGGGCCATTGTCAGAACAGATCTGTTCTGGCAACCCATTCCTGGTGAAGATGGTCCTTAGGACTGCAATAGTTTTCTCCGTGGTGGTGGAGGACATTTTAATGACCTCTGGCCATTTCGAATGGGCGTCCACAGCGATTAGAAACATTGAGTCCATAAATGGACCAGCAAAATCAATGTGTACCCGTTGCCATGGAGATGAGGGCCACTCCCATGGATGTAGCGGGGCCTGTGGTGGAGCGTTTTGGACCTTCTGGCATCCTGTGCATCCCTTGGTCATATCCTCGATTTCTTTATCGATTACCGGCAACCACACAAATGCCCTGGCTAGGCTCTTCATTTTTACCCCTCCCAGATGACCCTCGTGAAGCTCATTGAGTACTCTATCTCTCAACTTGGGTGGAATTACCACTCGGGATCCACACATCAAGGTTCCCCGGCACACTGACAGCTGTTCCCTCCTTGGCGAGAATGCTGGTAACAGTGATTCGCCATATGCTGGCCATCCCTTCACCGTCAAATCATAGACCCGAGAGAGTGTCGGGTCATTTCGGGTTTCCTTCTCAATACTTGCGTTTGTAACAGGCAAACATTCGACTATGGTCGCATGGAATATCTCCACAGGGTCCACTGCAGGTGCTTCTTCTGCCGTAGGCAACGGTAGGCGCGACAGCCCATCAGCGTTTCCATGTTGTTTCGTACCTTTGTACTCTATGTCATACTGATGTGGCCCTAGAAACAGTGACCATCTTTGCAGCCGTTGCGCCGTCATCACCGAAACGCCCTTCTTTGGGTTAAAAATTGAGACCAGGGGTTGATGATCAGTCAGTAGGGTGGATTTCTGCCCGTGCAGATAGTGATTGAACTTCTTCACCCCCCACACCAGGCTGAGGGCCTCCCTGTCAATCTGGGCATGGTTACGCTCGGCTGAGGTTAGCGAGCGCGATGCAAAGGCTATTGGCCTCACTGAACCGTCACAGAATTTGTGTGACAGCACCGCTCCAATGCCGTAAGGTGACGAATCACATGCCAACCGAATCGGTAGTGTTGGGTTGTAGTGGGCCAATACTTCTTTTGAAGTGATTTGGCATTTACATTCCTGAAAGGCACGCTTACACTCATCACTCCATTTCCATGTTACACCAGTTTGAAGGAGGGCGTTCAGTGGGTGCAGAATTGTAGATAAATTCAGCAAGAACTTATGGTAGTAGTTCACCAACCCGAGGAACGACCTCAGTTGCGACAGATTTTCTGGTGCTGGAGCCTTGACTACAGCCTCAATCTTGTCCGGCGACTTATGCAACCCTTCCTCATCAATCATGTGGCCACATTACGAGATTTGTCTCCTGAAGAACTCGCATTTGGGACGGTTGGCTCGTAGCCCATATTCCTGCAATCTCGTGAGCACCTGTTCCAGGTTGGCAAGGTGTTCATTGTCATTTTTGCCCGTAACCAGGATGTCGTCCAAATAACACTGGGTCCCCGGGATCCCTTGCAGGACTTGTTCCATTGCCCTCTGCCACATAGCCGGGGCCGATGCTACCCCAAATACCAGTCGATTGTACTGGTAAAGGCCTTTGTGAGTGTTTATCGTGAGGTATTTCCTAGATGCTTCTTCCACCTCCATTTGTAGATACACTTGAGCCAGGTCAATCTTTGTAAAACGTTTCCCTCCAGATAGTGAGGTGAAAATATCTTCTATCCGCGGAAGCGGATACTGTACTGTGTGCAGGACTGGGTTCACAGTCACCTTGAAGTCCCCACAGATGCGAACCTTCCTTGGCTCCCCAGGTGTGCTGCTCAATGCTTTCTTCATTACAGGAACGATGGGTATGGCCCACTCGCTCCAGTCCACCTTAGACAGCACCCCCGAACGCTCCAGACTCTCCAGTTCAGCTTCCACAGCTGGGCGTATCGCGTATGGCACCAGTCTGGCCTTGAAAAATTTTGGGGTTGCGTTATCCTCAATCTTTATGGTTGCCTTTACTCCTTTTAGAGTCCCAAGTCCTGGTTGGAACACCTCTTCCGCGTCAGATAGAATTTGTGACAGACGTCCAGGTGCGACGTCATCATCTTTTTTGTCAGTCACAGTTAGTGCCAGAATGGAATGCCAATCCAATTGTAGTCTTCGGATCCATTCACGTCCCAATAATGGTGGTCCTCCATCTCGTAGTATATACATGTATAGTTTCTGTGTTTCCTTTCCGTTATACTCAACTGGCACCCTTATTTTTCCTCTGGGGTAGACCTTTTGCCCCGTGTATGTCTTCAATACAATGGACGTGTCCTTTAAGGGTATGTGTGAGAATAGCCGCTCATAGTCTCGTCGATTCATGACAGTTAGGGCTGATCCTGTGTCCAATTCCATCTTCACTGGGGACCCTGCTATCGTGAGGGTGACCCAAATGGTTCGGTGATCTTCTTTTGCGATCACGTTGTGTAACTTTAAACAACTTAGTCGCCTGCTCCCGGAGTCCTTATCACTCTCCTGATCTTCGGAACTACTATCTGTCAGTTTCTTTACTTTCCTGTACTGTTCCTTAGTAGTTCTTGTCGTGTTGGTCTTCTTTCCCGACCTGCAGACTCTTGCTATATGTCCCATTTTCCCGCATTGCCTGCATATTTTGTCTTTAAACCAGCAGTCCTTCTGCTCATGGGTTGTTCTGCCGCAGCGATAGCACTTTTCGGCTCCATACGCCTTTTCGTTAGCGCTGTATTCTTGTGGTTTCTGTTGTATTTCCGCAGCTCCCCGTGCTGCTGCTTCGTAGGATACTGCCACGCTGAAAGCCTGTTCTAGCGTCAGGTCCTTTTTTGAAAGTGGTCGTTTCTGGGTTCCTTCAAACTGGAGCCCGCAGACAAACTTATCCCATAAGGTGTCTGCCAGTCCTGCTCCGAACTGGCAGTGCTTCGATAACTTGCGTAGTTCCGTACGATAATCAGCATTGCTCTCATCTTTGTGCTGGTTTCTTTTATGGAACTTGAATCTTTCTGCTATCAGCAGTGGTGTAGGGCTTAGGTGTTCTTGTAAGATATGAACAATCTCCTCAAAACTTTTCTCCATTGGTTTAGCTGGGGTAATTAAATTCCGCAATAGGCCGTACGTACTCGCACCCATCAGATTTAATAATACCGACGCCCTCTTTCCATCAGCCACCTCATTTGCCTTGCAGTACACTTCAATTCTTTCCACATACGTGGTCCAGTCTTCTACCTCGTTGTCGAAAGCAGTGATACTGCCACTTTTTGGCATCTTCGGCGATTTAAAATGGCGCCTCCCGCGCTTTTGCTTCTTCCCCAATGGAATAAAATGGCGCCTCCCGCACTTTTGCTTCTTCCCCAATGGGATAAAATGGCGCCTCCCGCGCTTTTGCTTCTTCCCCTTACTGCCACGCTGCTCCTAGCGTTCTACGGGGTAATGGCGGCGACCCGCAGCTTCGGCGCGTCTCGCTTTCCTTCCCCCCGTTTAGTTTCTCTCCGCTGTCCTATTCTCGAGCACCAACCGCGCCCTGGGCGCTCCACCCTCTCTCGTTTTCTTTTCCCGGCGACGCTGCGCGGCCCGATTTGTAGAGCCGCTCGATCGAGCTTGAGCCCGCCGCAGTCCGGAAGGGTCAGCGCGCTACCTGCTACCAGCACAATTCGCTGGAACCACAGTCTCTCCCGCAATTCTCCAAACACCGATGGATTCTTTGGGCGGTTGCCCTCGGTCGACGCCCGTTGCTCAGACTACGACCTTCCAGGACCTTCCTTTCAGGCAAGATCCCCGTGAGATGATGCCACACTGCAGGTGAGTTCGAACTTACTCGTTGCCACTGTAAAGTCCACGCCTCAATAATACACGGACTTTGGGAGAACTGTTTAACAGGTACTTTACTGAACAAGAGGCAGCTTGAAACTGAAACTACAGAAGCCTGCTAGGGCCTTTTATACAGGGGTGGTCACTGCCGGTACTGCAGTCTAAGGCCAGTTGTTTCCTTAAAGGTACATACACAACAGCGAGTGCCGGCAAAAGAGCCCGGCACCGAGGAGAAGTGCCGGGCTCTCGGGACACAGCCGGCACTGCCCGGGGGGGGATCAGGAGGCCGGGGACGGCTGCGCGAGGAGGTGCTGGCAGGCGGCCACCGAAAAAAATGGCCTCCCCGCACCGCCACCTTAATTTGCGCCACTACTGCCACAGGTAGGCCCCGTGAACCGGTCGTGATTTGCGACCGGCGTTACAGCGGGGGGCGCAACCAAATATCGCGATCGGGGCGGTAGCGGGGCGCTGCACACACCGATGACGTCATCGGTGGCGGCGCAGCGCTACAGGCTAACGCCGCCATTAGCGTTCCGCTAAATATCGCGGGAGGCATGGCCAGTGGCGCTAAAGCCACTGAGTGCCCTCTTTAGGCGCTAACTGGTGGCGCAGCCCACTGAATTTCTAGGCCATAGAGTTATACAGCACAGAAAGAGGCCCGTCAGCCCATCGTGTCCACGTGGCCATCAAGCCCTGTATTCTAATCCCATTTTCCAGCACTTGGTTTGTATGCTATGGCATTTCAAGTGCTCATCTAAATGCTTCTTGAATGTTGTGAGGGTTCCTGCCTCTACCACCCTTTCAGGCAGTGAGTTCCAGATTCTAACCACCCTCTGGGTGAAAAAGTTTTGCCTCAAATCCCCTCTAAACCTCCTGCCCCTTACATTGAATCTATGCCCCCTGGTTACTGACCCCTCTACTAAAGGGAAAAGTTCCTTTCTATCTACCCTATCTATGCCCCTCATAATTTTGTATACCTCAATCAGGTCCCCCCTCAGCCTTCTCTGCTCTAAGGAAAACAACCCAGCCTGTCCATTCTCTCTTCATAGCTGAAATGCTCCAGCCCAGGTAACATCCTGGTGAATCTCCTCTGCACCCTCTCCAATGCAATCACATCCTTCCTATAGTGTGGCGACCAGAACTGCACACAGTATTCCAGCTGTGGCCTAACTAGTGTTTTGTACAACTCCATCATAACCTCCCTGCTCTTATATTCTATGCCTCGGCTAATGAAGGCAAGTATCATATTGTGGCAAAGCCACCAACAGACTCCTGTATAAATGCCTTTAACAGAGTGCTACAGCGCCTATGTTTGTTTACAGTATGTAAATAGCCGTTCTGGATAAGCCCCAGAATCAGCGCGATGACATCATCACGTTGGTCACGTGAAGCCCCGAACGGCGGGAAATGTGATGACGTCATGACGTCAGAGAGTGGGAGGTTCCCAACTCAAACCTCGTGAAACCAGCACCAGAAAAGACCTGTTGATTATTTCTCCTGCATGCAATTGTTTGTTCTCTAGCTTCTATTAAACTTCGTTTTATTATCGGACTGACTCGACCTCAGTGCTTCAGTTAGGGATCTGACGATTCCTACATTGGTGACCCCGAGACTTCGCGGACGATTTTCGCGGAGGACACGCAGAACAAAATGATGGATGTTAATGCAGCGACTTTGAAGCTCCCTCAATTTTGGGAACAACAGGCGGCCTCCTGGTTCGTCCAAGCAGAGGCTCAGTTCCAGCTTCGGAACATCGTGCTGGGTCAGACCCGTTATCTTTACGTGGTCTCCGCACTGGGCAGCTCGACGGCTGCACGGATTATCAGTCTGCTGGAGACCCCGCCCGTGGATAACAAGTATGATACGCTTAAGGCGCGACTTATGCAGGTTTTCGGCCTCACGAAAGCGGAGCGCGCGCGACGTTTACTCACACTGCCCGGGATAGGCGACGCTAAGCCGTCTGAGTTGATGAGCCAGATGCTCACGCTCATTGGGTCTGAGCCGCAGTGTTTTCTGTTTCGGGAACTGTTCCTGAGCCAGCTCCCCGAGCAGGTGCAAGCAGCCCTCACCAGGTCGGAGGCTACGGACTGTGTAGTGCTCGCAGCCGAAGCCGACACCATTTATGCGGTATTGCAGCAGTACTGTGCCACCTCGAAGCGTCCCGCCCCGAAGAATCCCACCTTGGCGCCTCCACCGACCGGCCTCTGCTACTACCATGCCTGTTTCGGTCCAAAAGCCAGATGTTGCCGACACCCATGCAGTTTCGCGCCAACTGCACCGAGGAAGCAGCAGCACCACCGATTGCGTGAACGGAAGAACGACCCCGAGGTCGGTTTCGCGTCTACGATGGCAGTTGGCGATTCCGGGAAATTATTGTATATCACCGACTCCATTTCGGGCCGGCGGTTTTTGTGCGACACGGGCACTCAGTGCAGCATCCTTCCCGCTTCGCTCCTCGACGTCAGGTCAGGGAGGCGCGGTTCTCCACTCCAGGCCACCAACGGCAGCGCTATTCGTACGTTCGGGAAGCGGCGGATCCAGGTGTGTTTCGGCGGGCAACTTTTCCACTGGGAGTTTATAACCACCAAAATCGCACACGCAATCCTCGGTGCTGATTTCTTCTGTACCAATGGCCTATTGGTTGATTTACGTAATTGCCGTCTGATTCATGCCGCCACGTTTGCCTCCATCTCCTGTTTTCGGGGCTCAGGCACGCCCCACGCGGGTTCCTGCACCGTGCCGGCGCCCGACGACTTCACCCACCTGCTTGGGGAATTTCTGGATCTCACTCGACCCACCTTCTCGGCAGTGATCGCTAAACATGGTGTAGAACACCACATTGCGACGACCGGCCCCCCGGTTTATGCCCGGGCTCGATGGCTGGAGCCCAGTAAATTTGAGGCCGCGAAGGCGGAGTTCAGCACCATGGAGCGACTGGGAATCGTTCGCCGCTCGGATAGTCCCTGGTCGTCGCTGCTTCATATCGTCCCTAAGCCCGACGGTAGTTGGCGGCCCTGCGGCGATTATCGGCGCCTCAATGAGGTCACGACTCCTGACCGGTACCCAATACCGTACGTCCAAGATTTCTCCACTCATTTGGCAGGCAATTCGTTTTTTTCCAAAATTGACCTCGTCCGGGGGTACCATCAAGTGCCCGTCTACCCCCAGGACGTCCAGAAGACGGCGGTCATTACCCCTTTTGGACTGTTTGAATTCCTCCGAATGCCATTCGGACTCATAAATGCAGCGCATGCGTTCCAGCGCCTTATGGATTCAGTGCTGCGGGATCTTAAGTTTCTCTTTGTGTATCTCAATGACATCCTGGTCGCCAGTGCTTCGAAAGAGGAACATCTACAACACCTGCGCCTCCTTTTTTGACGCCTCCATCAGCATGGCCTTATAATCAACCCGAACAAATGTCAATTCGGACTGCGGCAGATAGACTTTTTGGGCCACCGCATCACTGCAGCAGGGGCACTGCCGCTTCGGTCGAAGGTGGCGGCCATCGCTGCTTTCCCGCGCCCGCAATCCATTAAAGCGCTCCAGGAGTTCCTTGGTATGATAAATTTTTACCATAGGTTTGTCCCCCGGGCCGCGCAGCTGATGCGGCCGCTCTACGAGGCACTCAGAGGGAAGCCTGGGAAGGAACCTGTGGTTTGGACGCCGGAGATGGATCGCGCTTTTGTGGACACGAAGGATGCTCTCGCAAACGCAACGATGTTGGCGCACCCGCTGCTTGGCGCCACCATCGCGCTCACGACGGACGCTTCAGACTACGCTGTAGGCGCCGTGCAGGAGCAATGGGTCGATGGGACATGGCAACCACTGGCGTTTTTTAGTTGCCAATTGCGTCGTAATGAGCGTAGCTACAGCACATCCGCCATTTTCATTTTCTATTGGAAGGACGCCAATTCACCGCGTTTGTGGATCACAAGCACCTGACGTTTGACATGGCCAAGACGGCTGAGCCATGGTCAGCTCGACAGCAACGACAGCTCACCTTTATTTCCGAGTTCACCACCGACATCCGGCACGTGGCCGGCAAGGACAACGTGGTCGCCGATTGCCTCTCGCGTGCGACTGTCCAGGCCGTCCAGCTGGGACTCGATTATTCACTCATGGCTGCTGATCAAGCGGCTGATCCAGAAATGCAGGCTTTCCGCACTGGCTCGTCCTGCCTGCAGCCAGCGGATGTGCTTTTCCACTCGGCTGGCACCTCCTTGCTCTGCGACGTCTCCTTGGGAGACCCCCGCCCGATCGTTCCGCTGTCCTGGCGTAGGAATGTTTTCGATGCCATTCATGGGCTTGCGCACCCGGGCGTGCGGGCTTCACAAAAATTGCTGGCGTCCAAGTTCGTCTGGAGGGGAATGCGAAAAGATGTCCGTGATTGGGCCAACACCTGCGTCGTGTGCCAGAGGGCTAAGGTGCAGCGCCACGTCAAAGCTCCCGTCGCCGTATTCGAGGTACCGGAGAGGCGTTTTGATCACGTCCATGTCGACCTCGTGGGCCCACTACCGCCGTCACAAGGTTTCACACATCTTCTGACCATAGTCGACCGTACCAGCAGGTGGCCAGAGGCCATTCCTTTGACGTCCACCACCTCCGCGGATGCCGCCCGGGCTTTTCTTTCATCCTGGGTTGCACGTTTCGGCGTTCCGTCTGATATTTCGTCGGATCGCGGGCCGCAATTCTCGTCTGCTTTGTGGAACGCCGTAGCCTTGGGTTTGGGCACCAAGCTCCATCGGACCACGGCTTACCATCCGCAGGCCAATGGATTATGCGAACGTTTTCATCGGTCTTTGAAGGCGTCGCTGAGGGCCACCCTCCAGGGGACCGCATGGATGGACAAGCTGCCGTGGGTGATGCTCAGGTTACGCACAGCGCCTAAAGAGGACCTGCAGGCATCGGCCGCCGAACTGGTTTATGGCCAGCCGCTCCGGGTACCCGGCGAGTTTCTTCCATCACCAATGCGTCCTTGGTCGACGGCCGAACAACTGGAGGCTCACTGGGCCGCAGCGCAATATTTCCGGCCCATTCCGACGTCGCATCACGGGTTGCCCGCGTCCCACGTTCCGCCGGAGCTTGTGTGGACTAAATTTGTTTTCGTCCGGCATGACACCCACCGTAGTCCTCTCACGCCTCCATATACAGGCCCTTTCCAGGTACTGCAGGCGGGTGCCAAGAGTTTTTTAGTGGACGTCGGGGGCAAGCCTGACCACATTTCCGTGGACCGCCTCAAGGCCACACACCTGGACCTTGAGCAACCGGTCGAGGCAGCGCAGCCACTGCGTCGTGGGCGGCCGCCCGTGACCACTTCGCCTGACCCGACTGTTCTGCAGACCACCGTCTGACCAGCCCATTCCTCTCTGGGAATATCGGAGTCGTTTGGACAGGCTTGTCCGACCTCCTCTGCAATTGACTTTTGAGGTTAAAGACACTTCTGGGGGGGGCGCATGTGGCAAAGCCACCAACTGACTCCTATATAAATGTATAATAACTGCCTTTAACTGAGTGCTACAGCACCTATGTTTGTTTACTGTATGTAAATAGCCGTTCTGGATAAGCCCCAGAATCAGCGCAATGACGTCATCACGTTGGTCACGTGAAGCCCCGAACGGCGGGAAATGTGATGACGTCATGACGTCAGAGAGTGGGAGGTTCCCAACTCAGACCTCGTGAAACCAGCACCAGAAAAGACCTGTTGATTATTTCTCCTGCATACAATTGTTTGTTCTCTAGTTTCTATTAAACTTCGTTTTATTATCGGACTGACTCGACATCAGTGCTTCAGTTAGGGATCTGACAATTCCTACAATATATGCATTCTTAACTACCTTATCTACCTGTCCTGCTGCCTTCAGGGATCTATGTACATGCACACCAAGGTCCCTCTGATCCTCTGTCCCTCCTAGGGTCCTACCATTCATTGTGTATTCCCTTGCCTTGTTAGTCCTCCCAAAATGTATCACCTCACACTTTTCAGGGTTAAATTCCATTTGCCACTGTTCTGCCCATCTGACCAACCCATCTATATCGTCCTGTAGCCTGAGGCTTCCCTCCTCGCTATTTACCACTCCACCAATTTTCGTGTCATCTGCGAACTTACTGATCATACCTCCTACATTCATATCTAAATCATTAATGTACACTACAAACAGCAAGGGACCCAGCACCGATCCCTGTGGTACACCACTGGTCACAGGCTTCCAGTCACAAAAACAACCTTCGACCATCACCCTCTGCCTCCTGCCACTAAGCCAATTTTGGATCCAATGTGCCAAATTGCCCTGGATCCCATGGGCACTTACCTTCTTGACCAGTCTCCCATGCGGGACTTTGTCAAAAGCTTTACTGAAGTCCATGTAGATTACATCAACTGCACTACCCTCATCCACACACCTAGTCACCCCATCAAAAAATTCAATCAAATTGGTTAGACATGATCGCCCCCTGACAAAGCCATGCTGACTATCCTTGATTATTCCTTGCCTCTCCAAGTGGAGACTAATTCTGTCCCTCAGAATTTTTTACAATAATTTCCCTACCATTGATGTTAGACTCACTGGCCTGTAATTCCCTGGTTTATCTCTACTACCCTTCTTGAATAATGGTACTATGTTAGCTGTCCTCCAGTCCTCTGGCACCTCCCCTGTGGCCAGAGAGTTTCTGAAAATTTGTGTCAGAGCCCCTGCAATCTCCTCCCTTGCCTCACACAGCAGCCTGGGATACATCTCGTCTGGGCCTGGGGATTTATCCATTTTTAAGCCCACTAAAACCGCTATTACCTCCTCCCTCTCAATGCTAATTTGTTCATGTATATCACAATCCCCCTGCCTGATTTCTATGCCTACATCGTCCTTCTCCAGTGAGCACAGATGCAAAATATTCATTTAAAACCCTACATCTTCTGGCTCAACACACAGATTGCCACTTTGGTCCCTAATGGGCCCTACTCTTTCCCTGGTTATCCTCTTGCCCTTAATATACTTATAAAACACCTTGGGATTTTCCTTTATTTTGCCCACCAGTGTTTCTTCATGCCCCCTCTTTGCTCTCCTAATTTCTTTTTTAAGTAACCCCCTGCACTTTCTATACTCCTCTAGGGCTTCCACTGTTTTTAGTCCTTTCTATCTGCCAAAAGCCTCCCTTTCTTTCCTAATCCATTCTTGTATATCCCTTGACATCCAGGGTTCCCTGGACTTGTTGGTCCCACCCTTGACCTTTACGGGAACATGTTGGCGCTGTACTTTCTCTATTTCCTTTCTGAATGACTCCCACTGCTCTGATGTGGATTTTCCTACAAGTAGCTGATCCCAGTCCACTTTGGCCAGATCCTGCCTTATCATATTAAAATCAACCTTCCCCCAATTTAGAACCTTTGTTTCCGGTCCATCTTTGTCCTTTTCTATGACTACCTTAAATCTCACCGAATTATGGTCATTGTCACCAAAATGCTCTTCTACTGACACTTCTACCACTTGCCTGGCTACATTCCCTAGAATTAAGTCCAGTACCGCCCCCTCTCTTGTAGGATTTTCTACATGCTGGCTCAAAAAGCTCTCCTGGATGCACTTTAAGAATTCTGCACCCTCTAAGCCTTTCACACTCTGACTATCCCAGTTAATATTGGGGAAGTTGAAATCCCCTACTATTATTGCCCTATTATTTCTACACTTCTCTGAGATTTGCCTGCATATTTGTTCCTCTATCTCCCCCTGACTGTTTGGGGGCCTATAGTACACTCCCAGCAAAGTGCTTGCCCCCTTTTTGTTTTTAAGTTCTACCCATATGGCCTCATTAGAGGAACCTGCTAAGATATCATCCCTCCTTAGTGCAGTAATTGACTCCTTGATTAATATTTCGACACCCCCTCCTCTTTTGCACCCCCCTCTGTCTCGCCTGAAGATTCTATACCCCGGAATATTGAGCTGCCAGTCCTGCCTCTCCCTCAACTATGTCTCTGTGATAGCAACAATATCATACTCCCATGTGTTCATCAACACCTTCAATTCAGCTGCCTTACTCGCAAGACTCCTTGCATTAAAATAAATGCCATCCAGCCTTGCCATACTCCCTTGTGCCGTTACATATTTGCTCTGCCTTCTAGGCTGACTTGTTTTCTCCTCTATATTTGGCTGTGCATCACCCCTTACTATAGCTCCACTCCGTATCCCATCCCCCTGCCAAGTTAGTTTAAACTCCCCGCAACAGCACTAGCAAACCTCCCCGCAAGGATGTTGGTCCCATTCCGGTTCAGAAGCAACCCGTCTGACTTGTACAGGTCCCAGCTTTCCCAGAAACAGACCCAGTGATCCAGGAAACTAAAGCCCTCCCTCCTGCACCAACTCTTTAGATGCTGTGTTTCCTGAGGCCCAGGAAACCTGGCCCGCCAGGGTTAAATCTGGAAGGTAGTTTAAATCTGAGGCACGCAGTTTCATTATAATTTTTAAATGACCAACCCGCCTCCTGAGAGCAGGCTGATTGCCTGCTCCCACCAGCAGCCCCCCATCCCGCCTCCATTAAAACCGGAATGGGTGGGTTGAAGGCATTTTGAGATTTTTAAATTCTCACATCTCACCCGAGCCCAACCCACCTGTTTTTGGGGGTTAAAATTCCTCCCCCAGAGTTGTTATCTGAATGTCAGTTGTGCATTGCAATTTTTCTAATGTGGTAGTGTCAGGGGTCCTAGAATTCTTGGCCAATTCTTGTGGTAAGACCAAATTAATTGTGCGGTGCAAAAATTAAAATCCCTGATTTTAATCTGGTGCAAATTAGGGGTGGGCAGGTGTCCCTCATGGATGGCTTGGGGCCATTTAACTCCCAGGCCTCATTTAAATGTGTCTACCCTGAAGCTGGTGGGAATGACATCAGGGCCAGTGGGTAGGAGCAGGAAATCAGACAGGAGGCCGACACTGCCGGCATAAGGTTCATGCTGGGGTGGAGATCTCCATAGAGCTGTCAGTAGTGGGAGGGAGAGGGAAGGCAGGGCAGAATCCTGCTTCTCCTGGCCCACAAGGAATTCTCACAAAAATGAAAAAAATATATTTATGTTGACCTCTTACGATCCTTCTGCTGCCTCCTGCCAGATTTTGCTGGTGGTTAGGTGCCGTGTGGGCCTCCCATGATTTTCAGTTAATGATGTCATCGGCCTGCGACTTTCACCTTTTTACTTCACAGCTCCTGAATACTGACAGCTAAAATGGTTGGGGGCAGTAACGCAGTGGCATATGTCCAACCATCACTTTGACTCCCTTACCATCCCATTCCCACCGGTTCGGCTGGGTTAAAATCAGGCCTAAAAATTCTGTGGCAAGTCTATCCAGGGATTGCGCATATCTCAATTGGCATATAATAAGGATTTTAATAGTGTAATAATTTTACAGTGGTTGCTTTTGCTAGGCATTCTAAATTATTTTAAAGCAATTTAATGCGCTTAGCCTTTGAGACCCTGGTGCTGCTCAGCTATTAATAATTATGGTTGTCACTTAACAATTAGCTGTCCTTGCCAGGTGAGAGTAATACCTAGCACAAAGGAAGATGGTTTTGGTTGTTGACAGTCAATCATCTCAGCCCCAGGAGTTGCAGGAGTTCCCCAGGACAGTTTCCCAGGCCCAAACATCTTCAGCTGCTTCATCAATGACCTTCCCTCTAACATAAGGTCAGAAGCCTTTCCACCATCTACAAGGCACAAGTCAGGAGTGTACTGGAACACTCTCCACTTGCCTGGATGAGTGCAGCACCAACAACACTCAAGAAGCTCGACACCATCCAGGACAAAGCACCCCATCCACAACCTTAAACATTCACTCCCTCCACCACCAATACATTGTGGCTGCAGAGTGTACCATCTACAAGATGCACTGCAGCAACTCGCCAAGGCTTCTTCGGCAGCACCTCCCAAACCCGCAACCTCTACCACCTAGAAGGACAAGGGTAACAGGTGCATGGGAACATCATCACCTCCAAGTTCCCCTCCAAGTATTTTTTTATTTGTTCCTGGGATGTGGGCATCGCTGGCAAGGCCAGCATTTGTTGCCCATCCCTAATTGCCCTTGAGAAGGTGGTGGTGAGCCGCCTTCTTGAACTGCTACAGTCATCATATGAAAGTACTCCCACAGTGCTGCTAGGACAACAGGATTTTGACAAAGCGACAGTGAAGGAACGGTGATACATTTCCAAGTCAGGATGGTGTGTAACTTGATGGGGAACTTGCAGGTGATGGTATTCCCATGCACCTACTGCCCTTGTCCTTCTAGGTGATAGATGTCTCGGGTTTGGGAGGTGCTGCCGAAGAAGCTTTGGCGAGTTGTTGCAGTGCATCTTGTAGATGTTACACACTGCAGCCACGGTACGCCGGTGGTGGAGGAAGTGAATGTTTAAGGTGGTGGATGGGGTGCCAATAAAGTGAGCTGCTTTGTCCTGGATAGTGCTGAGCTTTTTGAGTGTTGTTGGAGCTGCATTCATCTAGGCAAGTGCAGAATATTCCGCCACACTCCTGACTTGTGCCTTGTAGATGTTGGAAAGGCTTTGGGGAATCATGAGGTGAGACACTTGCAGTAGAATACCCAGCCTCTGACCCACTCTTGTTACCTCAGTGTTTATGTGGCTGGTCCAGTTAAGTTTCTGGTCAATGGTGACCCCCAGGATGTTGATGGTGGGGATTCGGTGATGGTAATGCCGTTGAATGTCAAGGGGCGGTGGTCAGACTCTCGCTTGTTAAAGATGGTCATTGCCTGGCACTTGTGTGGCGCGAATGTTACTTGCCACTTATCAGCCCAAGCCTGAATGTCATCCGGGTATTACTGCATGCGTGTATGGGCTGCTTCATCATCTGGGAGTTGCGAATGGTACTAAACACTGTGCAATCATCAGCGAACATCCCCGCTTCTGACGTTATGATGGAGAGAAGTTTATTGATGAAGCAGCTGAAGATTGTTGGGCCTAGGACACTGCCCTGAGGAACTCCTGCAGCGATGCCCTGGGCTGAGAGGATTGACCTCCAACAACCACAATCATCTTCCTTTGTGCTAGGTATGACTCCTGCCAGTGGAGAGTTTCCCCCCTGATTCCCATTGACTTCAATTTTACTAGGGCTCCTTGATGCCACACTCGGTCAAATGCAGCCTTGATGTCAAGGGCAGTCACTCTAACCTCTGGAATTGAGCCCTTTTGTCCATGTTTGAACCAATGAGGTCTGGAGCGAAGTGGTCCTGGCGGAAGTCACACACCATCCTGACTTGGAAATATAACTGTGTGGGGACGGAAAATAATGAACAAAACTAACAGGGATAAATCCACTGTCGAAGACAAAATTCTGTAACACTTTCCATGTCCGGTGATTTGCAGAGAAATACAGGCCCTGGGTAGAATGTAACGAATCAATGGAGGAGTGTGCTTTTTGACGTATTTTTAATCGGTTAATAAAAGTATTTCCACTGCTTTATAATAGATGATCTAATCCCCAACTATCTGGGTGGTCTCAGCCAGTCATTGCCTAATTCCTATGGCATAGGAGAATGTTAGAGGTAGTACCTGTGCTTTAGTAGCACATAGGTGACCTCTAATGTATAGGTGCTGTTTGTGATATGTGTGATCTCTGGCAGGCTAGTAATCATATGATTGTGCACTCATCTTTGGGAATCAGCAGCACGCATTGATGAGCTTCTTTTTGATTTTCTTATATTAATTTTTGCCCCTCCGTGTTATCCTTCAACAGAGATGGTGAGGCAGTCAAGGCTTTAAATTTCTTCATAGCTGTCAAGAGTATTCTAACCATCCCAGATACAAACTTATGGTAAATTGTGTGGCATTAATATTTAACTCTGCATTTTAAATTATTTATTAAGTTGTCAGCCTTTCTTTAATGCAAACTTACTTTTGTGAATTAATTCCATCTATAGCTCGAATCATCCTTTCATTTAATTCCTCCTCAAATCTCCTTTTCTGTGACTTTGTTCTGCAACAGTAAAAGTGGTTATCTGTCAATGTAGAGCGTGGGATACTTATCAGCCAAACGTAACACCAAGTAATTCAGAGAAAAACTCTGAGGATTCCCATCATGTTTCCTTTATCACCACATGCACAGAACTCTTGCATGTAGTTACTTGCTGACATACACTGGTCTTGAAATTGTGCACCATGATAATAAGAGCCATAACTCCAGAAAATAGGCTAGGACCTAGATACATCAGGTCCTGACCATGTGCTGCCACTTGCTGTGGGGCCTTGTGGAGGGCAGGAGCAGGGAAGAGGGTCAACTGGAGTCCAAAGACCTTGGGCTAACAGAAGCTGAGGGCATTTTCAGAAGCCAGTACACCAGAAGAGTAGAGCTATACTTAGCAGAAGTGGGTGTGGGGGGATCTAGGCCTCAATGGTAGGCTGGACCCTTGAAGAGATAAGGCGCAGGAATTGTTATGCATTTTGCTTGTTTTTCAGGTAAAACGACACAACATATACCAATTTCTGGGTGCGAGGGCTTGTGCCCGATACACAGTGGCGGTTTGACCACTGGCATATTGGAATTTCAGGGCTATTGTGTACAAATGCTTAAAACGTTCATATGAAATTTCTCTCTGCTAATTAAGTGGAGGTGTTAGCCATTTAAAGTAAATAGGTTAATGCCTCCGCTAAAATAGCGTTTAAAGATTTTCAGATAAATCTGTTAACCATTGCTACGCTACTACCTTAAAGCATAATTTCAGAACCACTGTACAAAAACTTCAACAATTCCGAATCTAAGAGAAGAACAGATGTAGGTTTTAACAGAGTGATCAGGAAAACAGCTGATGGGGTAATGAATTAGAAGCTGTATATGAAGGATGATAATTGACACTAACCTTTCTGTGCGTCGATGGAAATGGTACTGAACCATAGGTACGTCCTGCAAAAGTGGAATATTATTTGATCATTGTTATCTGGAAAAAAACCAAAACAGTAAGAAAACACACCATTTCATGGTGTTGTCACACATATGACTAAATGTTCCTATTTCACTGTTTCTTTAAACACTCTCAGTTCTATGGGGCTGAAATTTACAGGGCCTGAAATTTGGGGTGGAACACAGATCTGTCATTTCATCACTCCATTTAAACAATGTACCAAATTCCATTGGGGATGCGGCGGGCGAGCTGTCTGCCTGACCCTATGCCTTGGGGGTATGTCTGTGGGAGTTCAGGGCTACCTGAGAAGTCCATCAATAACAACCCCATTAGGTTCTACAGAGCTTTGGTCTGCTGAGAGCTGGCGTAACTTCCACTTTGAGATTAGCAAAGGCTCCAAGACTGTACTGAAGAAAGATAAATGATCCCAGAGGGGGTTGATTACCTCTCCACTTGCACTCTTAGGAACATTAAACAAAATTCTAGCATTTTCTCTTTGGGCTTTCCTGGTCCTCACATCCACCATATTCCTGCATGACTCCTCTCCAAATTTCCTGATAGCATCTGTACAGGCATGGGCCACCTGTCTCTAGTATTTAAAAAACTCCATCCTCATGATTTGGGACAAGATCTACAGCAATGGAGGATGGCAGAAGGGAGTCCCGCTCCATTGCACTACTACTGTCGAAGTGGAACACCTGGAATTTTGGCCTCTATTTCTCAGTCTTGCATGGATAATTTTATTTAGCAACGATTATTGTCTGGAGCCACATATGTAGAAAATTGTTGTCGGTCCTGATTTCGCTCGGAATCACTGTTATTTTGGCCATCCATCTTCTTAGTTTTAAATTTAAACTTCGCTCTTCCCCACCCCTCCTCCCCGCACGCAATGCTGTGCATTAATTCCCAAGTGAGAGGTCGGCAGACAACATGCTGTGAAGCTGGTAATTTTTCATCCATCCCTGCAGTGCTTCAAACAAAATCAGAAACTTCTTGTGTGGGATTCCTAAGTGAAAAATCAACAGCTCATCGCTTCACAGCATAGCACAAATAGAAGCTTGCTGTTACTGAAATGAAGTGAGTGCACTAGTCAGCTCATGTATTTATAGTTTTCTGTTAATCAGTAGGTTCAAACTCATTTCATCTTATATCATTTGTAGCTCTCCAGATGAGAAACAAAATGTATTAATGAAGTTTGTTGGAAATGTGTGGTTAACATGTGATAGACAGTGCAATGTAGAACGGCACAAAAAGTTCTAAGAAAAGACAAATGGACGTATATAGATCTTTGTACTTAAATGCCATCCTGCACTTTTAAAACATTAATTTCAAGATGACACTTGGGCAAATTTCTGACAAAAGCTTATCAATATAGTTCTTTAAAAGACTAGTATTTCTCCTATTTTATTTTTGACAGGAGGTTGGAGGATATGCTGCCTGTCCTATTCCCTGCTCTCCTGCCCCAACCCTAGGCATCATCTCTAATCTTCGCCAGACCTCCAACTCTGCAATTGCCCCAGTTCTCTTCATATTAATAGGCACCAGAGAGGGCTCTGGAGGTCTGATGCTGAGACCTGATTGGGGGGTGTGCGGATTAGGGGAATTTGCCATTGATGCTAGAGGAACCCGAGTACATATAAACAGCTGGACAGTGATGTGCTATGGGTTTGGCCATTCTGGGGGAATGGGTCAAACTTACAAATTTTCAAGTAGAGGTGAGAACTAATTTTTCCAGATATATTTAGTTAGTTTCCATACAACAGATTTTATATCTTTGATCCTAACACTGATTCCAGCCCCAGCTCCTGCCTCAATCACCCCTTCATGTCAACCATGCAGAACCCCACATTCTCCAATTTCTCTTATTTGGAAGGAGGAGGGCATGCCAGGGGATCTCAGAGACGCCGTAATCGTGACCATCTTCAAGAAAGGTGACAAGTTCGATTGTGGTAATTACAGAGGAGTCTCCCTGCATTCTGCCACAGGGAAAGTCATCGCAAGAATCCTCCTCAATCGCCTTTTCCAGTGGCTGAAGAGCTCCTCCCAGAGTCGCAATGTGGATTCTGTCCACTAAGGGACACAATGGACATGATCTTCACCATGCGTCAACTACAAGAGAAATGCAGGGAACTGCACCAACCACTGTACATGGCCTTCTTTGACCTCACAAAGGCCTTCGAGACTGTCGACCGTGAGGGATTATGGAGTGTCCTCTTCAAATTCGGCTGCCCTCAAAAGTTTGTCACCATCCTCTGCCTGCTTCACGACGACATGCAAGCCGTGATCCTGACCAACGGATCCACCACAGACCCAATTCACATATGGACCGGGGTCAAGCAAGGCTGTGTCATCGCACCAACGCTCTTCTTGATCTTCCTGGCTGCAATGCTCCATCTCACCCTCAGTAAGCTCCCCGCTGGAGTGGAGCTAATCTACAGAACAAACGGGAAACTGTTCAACCTCCGTCGCCTCCAGTCCAGATCCAAGGTCGTCCCATCCTCTGTCATCGAATTACAGTATGCAGAGGATGCTTGCGTCTGCGCAGACTCTGAGGTCGAACTCCAAACCATCGTCACCACCTTCACCGAATCGTACGAGAGCATAGGCCTTACACTAAACATCCGTAAGACAAAGGTTCTCTACCAACCTGCCCCTGCCACACAGTACTGCTCCACGATTATCAAAATTCATGACGAAGCCTTGGACAACGTAGACCACTTTCCATACCTCAGGAGCTGACTGTCAACAAGGGCAGACATCGATGACAAAGTCCAACACCACCTTCAGTGTGCCAGTGCAGCCTTCAGTCACCTGAGGAAGAGAATGTTTGAAGACCAGGACCTCAAACCCAGCACCAAGCTCATGGTCTACAGAGCAGTAGTGATACCCGCCCTCCTGTATGCTTCAGAGACATGGACCATGTACAGCAGGCACCTCAAAGCACTGGAGAGCTACCACCAACGCTGCCTCTGCAAAATCCTGCAAATCCATTGGCAGGATAGGCGCACCAACATCAGTGCTCTCGCTCAGACCAACATCCTCAGCATCGAAGCTCCGATGGACGGGCCACATCGTCCACATGCCCGATACGAGACTCCCAAAACAAGCGCGCTACTCGGAGCTCAAACACGGCAAGAGAGCCCCAGGTGGGCAGAGGAAATGCTGCAAGGACTCCCGCAAAGCCTCCTTGAAAAAGTGCAACATCCCCATCGACACCTGGGAATCGCTGGCCCAAGACCGCACAAAGTGGAGGAGAAGCATCCAGGAAGGCGCCGAACACCTCGAGTCTCTTCGCCGGGAGCAAGCGGAAGCCAAGCGCAAACAGCGGAAGGAGCACACGTCAACCCAAGCACCCCACCCACCCGCCCCTTCAACCACCATCTGTCCACCTGTGACAGAGACTGTAGGTCCCGCATTGGACTCATCAGTCACCTGAGAACTCATTTTTAATGTGGAAGCAAGTCACCCTCGGTTCCAAGGGACTGCCCCAGTCGCTCTCTCTCTTCCCCCCAGTCGCTCTCTCTCTTCCCCCCAGTCGCTCTCTCTCTTCCCCCCCAGTCGATCTCTCTCTTCCCCCCAGTCGCTCTCTCTCTTCCCCCCAGTCGCGCTCTCTCTCTCTCTCTTCCAACAACAACATGCCCTCGAAAAAGCCTCAGCACCGCCGGGCACTCCAGCTAGTATTGTTATAAAAGGGAGAGGAGTCTACTAAATAAATATAGACTAAGATAAGGTAAGGATCGAAGATAAAGAACTAAGATACCTAAAGCGGGTTTCAAAAAGCATGAGGTGTTCCAGTAGTGTCCATTAGGCCGGGATAAGCAACTCACAGACCCGGTGATGTCACAGGACAGCAGGTAGGTGACTGGTTGGTGAGTAATACATTTTTTTTGCTTTCGGGTGAGTAAACAGTGAGTAATTTGTTTTTTTTAACAAAAGTAGTCTACTTACTTTTCTTTAAGGCTATCAATAAACAAATTTTAAAAGGCTAGAGATGGCAGGGCAGGCGATGTGTCAGGATTGTAGTATGTGAGAGATCGTGGACAGCGAGTCATTCCTGGATTCTCACATTGGCAGGAACTGTTTCTGCCTTCAATCACTCTGGCTCAGAGTCATTGAGCTGGAGTGCAAGTTAGAGACACTCCGAAACATAAGGGAGGAGGAGGAATTTCCATGATAGATTTATCCAGAACACAGTCACACCTCAGCGGAAAGCACAGGTTCAGAAAAGGGAGGGTGTGACTGTTAGGGAGCCAGGTAGCGGGGACTTAGGAGAGGTTGAGAAGGTGGTCCTGCAGACACTGGTCCTGTCCAACAGGTACGAAGCACTCGCTATCTGTGAGGACAAGAAGAAAGACTGTGGAGAGGACAGCCACAATGCAGACCAAGGCACCATGGCTCAGAAGGCTGTCTAAGGGGAGGGCAGGGGGAAGAGCGGAATAGAAATGTGGTAGTGATAGGGGATTCTATATTTAGTGGGATAGCTAGCATCCTCTGCAGACACAAATGAGAATTCCGAAAGATGTGTTGCCTACCCGGAGCCAGGGTAAGGGATATCTCGAGGCGGCTGGAGAGGAATTTGGAAAGGGAAGGGGAAAATCCAGTTGTCGTCATCCATGTTGAAACAAACGAGATAGGTAGAAACAGGGAGGAGGTTCTGCTAAGGGAGTATCAGGAGTTAGAAGCTAAATTAAAAAGCAGGACCTCGAGGGTAATAATCTCTGGATTATTGAACGAGCCATGTGCAAATTGACAGATTAGGAGAACTAACACATGGCTAAAACGCTGGTGTAGGAAAGAGGGGTTAATTTTCATTGGACAGTGGCATCAGTACTGGGACAGAAAGGAGCTGTACTGATGGAATGAGCTCCACCGGAACAGGAAAGGGACCAGTATCCTAGTGGAAAGGGTAAATAGGGAGGTGGCAAAGGCTGTAAACCAGTAAGACGGGGGGAGGGATCTACAAGAAATGAAATAAGTCTAACTATAAAAAATACAGGAAAGGAGAGCATAGGACAGAATAAACTAAGGGAGAACATAAATGGCCAGGGAGTAAATAGAGTTGTAGAACAGGAGTGTAAAAAGATGGTTAAAAATAAAATAAGAGGAACTAGTATCAACAATGAATTAAACTGTCTGTACAGCAATGCACAGTGTCCATAATAAAACAGAGGAACTGCAGGCAATAATATGTTGTGAGGGACCAGATACAGTAGGGATTACTGAGACATGCTACAGAAAAATCAGGACTAGGAATTAAACATTGCAGGGTATTACATATTTAAAAAAGATAGAGGGGGAAAAGGGGGAGGTGGAGTAGCTGTACTTATTAGAGAAAACATAATGGCAGTAGAAAAAAGTGACACAGGCATCAGTAAGACAGAAATCAAATCCATGTGGATAGAGATAAAAGAGAAGGGTAGCCTACCGACCAATGTTCCCTTTAAGTTACGCGGCCGCGCAGTACTCCACGGGTCCCGTGCAGCCAGTGAGATGGCTTTTAAATTGAATGGGCCATGCAGCCTGCTGAAGGGGCCATGCAGACCAAAAATAAATTATGGGGAACATGACTATGGACCACCTAATAGTGGAAGGGAGAAGGAGGAAGAAATATTCAAACAAATTAGGGAAATGAGTAAAAAAACATTGGGGGAAAAATTCGTGTTTGCCAGTAAAGTTGCTGGCGTCACTGGCAACTGCAGTTAACAGCCGCTGAAAATGGCCGCAACGCTAACTGAGTGAAATTAATCAGCGGGTATGGAGATAGCTGGTGCAGTGCTCACCTTCCATGCAACGCCATCCTGGTGGCATTGCTGGAGGGATCCGGGGCGAAGTTTCTTTCTAGGTCTGGTGTTGCAGCTTCCCACAGCCTCTATAAGCGAAGCTAAGGAGCTCGCAAGGAATTGTGGGTAATGAAGAGGTCTGAGAATTAAAGGGACCCTGCACAGTGAAGCAATACAAAATAAAATGCAGTGAATCAATACATTTTTCAGCCCTTTCTGCCTTTAAAGAAATATTCAATATTTCAATTAAGTTCCAAATGTGAATATTCAGCTGTTAAAGCTGAATTACCTTCCTAACCTGAACAAATGGGAAAACTGCCTCAGCGCTAACACAACAAGCCAGTGAAGAGGCATCAAGGGCCTCACATACAGCACTCTAGCTTTGCGCAAGGGGTCAACACTGCAAGAGCGGCCCTTCACCCACGGGCCAGGAGGCCCTTCTGAAAGAACGATGTGGGAGTACATCACTGAGGCTGTCACTGCCAGCAGTGTCGCCCCCCACCACCTGGCTTCAGTGCCCAAAGAAGCTTCATGACCTCAGACCATTGGTCAAGGTCAGTGAATGCATCTTCAAAAGCTGTCCCCTACCAACTGCACCACTAGCCTCACACATTGCTCAATGCACAATCCCCAATCACTCACCTACCAACAATCTCCCATTCCTAGCCTCACCTCACCCTTGGAGGAGATGGTGCAGGCCATTCTTGGCAGGGGCATGGTTGAGCCTTTGGCCAGCGACGGGGCTGAAAGGATACAAGATGCGGGTATGCTTGTACGTTATCCTCCTTCTGGCATGCACCTCTTGCTTTCCCGCCCTCCCAACTGTGACATCCCAGCACAACTCCACCCTTGTGCCTTCCTCATTTCACACACCCAAGAAATGCAGCCGGCCCAGCCAGTCGGACCGAAGGTGGATGATTCCATCCCAGATATCCCGGTCACAAAGGGGCTGTCTGGGATACATCCTTCCATGTGATTCTTCCGCTTCGGCTTCCTCCTCTTCTGCGTCTTCCTCTTCTGCATCTACCTCTTCCCTCTGCAAGCAGAGGCTGTAACTGTAAAATGCTGGAAATACTCAGTTGGTCAGGCAGCATGTCGACCTGAGATGTGAACTCTGTTGCACAGATGTTGCATGACCTGCTGAGTATTCGCAGCAAGTTCTGTCTTCTCAAAGGCCTTCATTTACCATCTGAGCCCTTGCAAGCATCCAGCAGCACTCCCTACACACTTAAAAAAAAAATTCACATCTATTGCAGAAAGCCACCACTTCAATAAAATAAAAATCCAAACCCTTAAATTCAAACTTACCTGAATGATGTGTGTGTCCCTTTAAGAGCTGCAGACATTGCCACTGTCAGCCTGCTTGTATGCCAGGTTAACCTGGCATGCTTAGGTCACAGCGCTGAATTCAGTGCTAGGGTCAAAATTCGCATTGGTGACGTGAAGTCAGCGTTGCACGCCGATTGACATCACCACACCGCCTTTTTTTTTTGCAGGGCGCTGCCGGTTACCGGCAGCACAAAAGGGAAAAGGAATATGGCTATGGTGGCCGCTGCGGGAACCACTACCAGCTGGCGAAAGAGTGGCAGCTGTCATTTTATCGCCATTTCATGGCGCTACGGAGTGGCAGTGAGTAAATAAATTTCTAGTCCGTAGAATAATAATCATGAGGGTTTCAACTACCCCGAAGTTCACTGGCCAGAAGAGACAGGTAAAGGGGATAAGGTAATGGAGTTCCTACAATGTGTGCAGGACTCCTTTCTAACCCAGTATGTAAGAAGCCCAACAAGGAAGGATTTGCTATTGGATCTAGTAATGGGGAATGAACCAGAGCAGGTAAGAGAAGTAAAAGTTGGTGAACATCTAGGCAATAGTGAATAAAATATAATGTGGTTTAAGATAATAATTGGGAAGGACATAAGCATGACAGGATAATAGATTGGAGAAAAGCCAATTTTGAGGGGCTGAGAATAGAACTTGAGAAAATAAAATGGACAACAATAGTGGCAATCAATTATGTAGAACAGCAATGGGATACAACAGAGTCCATGAAAAATATATTCCGTTAAAAAAAAACACTAATGAGACACCATGAATGAATAAAGACATAAGGGAAAGATTGAGGGTAAAAAAAAGCATACACTAAGTACATGGACAGCAAGGGAGAGCTTGATAAGGGAGAATACGACGCAATTAGGAGAGAAGTCAAAAAAACAATTAGGAAGGCAAAGAGGAACTATGAAATTAAATTATCAAGGAACATAAAACAAAACAGTAAAATATTCTACAGGCACATAAATTTAAAAAAAGGAATGTTGGGATGGAAATAGGGCCACTAAAGGTTGGACAGGATAATGTCACAAGCAGTGATAGCGCAATGGTAGAAATATTAAAAAGTTACTTTGCTTCAGTATTTACTAGGAAGACAGATCAGGTGGACACAACATCGGAAGATGAGATAAGAAATTATATACTGCATATAAAATAAAGAGGAGAAATATTAAATAAATTAATTGAACTCAAAGAGGATAAAACCCCATGTCCAGACGGATTGCATCTGCACATTTTAAAAGAATCTAGGGAAGAGGTAGCAGAGGCACTACTAATCATATTTAATAATTTATTAGAAAAAGGTGTAGTGCCAGAGGACTGGCGGATAGTTAATGATATACCTATATTTAAGAAGGAAGATAGAACATATCCAGGGAACTATAGGCCAGTCAGCTTAACATCGGTGGTAGGAAAAATAACAGAATCCCTACTAAAGGTAACAGAAAAACATCCAGAAACTAAAATTATAATAACGAATAGTTAGCCTGGATTTCAAAAGGGAAAGTCTTGTTTGACCAACCTCATTGAATTCTTTGAAGAGGTAACAGAGAGAGTAATGCAGTAGATGTAATTTATCTAGATTTCCAAAAGGCTTTCGATAAGGTGCCACATAATAGACTAATGAATAAGGTCACAGCATGCAGAGTCAGGGGACAAGCAGCAGAATGGATAGCTAGCTGGCTGCAAGACAGAAAACAGAGAGATGGGGTAAAGGGTGGCTGTTCAGAGAGGCAGAAGGTAGAAAGTGGTGTCTCACAAGGGTTAGTGCTTCAATCTATATTAATGATTTAGACTTTGGAATCAAAAGCACAGGCCTAGAAATTCCTTACCTTAGCACCACCCATTAGCGCTGGAATCGTGGTGAAAAATGGCAGCTGCCACTCTAGTGCCCTTCTCTGGGGTGGGACTCAGCAGCCGCAATTTTGGTGAGGGCCTTAGTGCTGACGATAGCAGTGCTGGTCCTGGAGATGTAAATTAAGAGAGGGTGATGTCAGTCGGCGTGCATCGCCAACTTAACGTCACCTCAGCGAACTTCAATGTTAGGCTGGGTCCTAGGTTCGCTATGAAAACCCAGCATTCAGCAGACTGACAGAGACACTGTCAGCACCTCTTAAAGGGACACACACATCTTTCAGGTAAGTTTGCATTTAAGTTTTTGGACTGAATTTTTTTGATTTTATTGAAGTAGTGGCTTGGTGCAATACATGTTAAAAGTTTTTTAAGCGTGCAGGGAGTGCTGCTGGATGCTTGCAAGGCTTCAAATGGTAAAGGAAGGCCTCTGAGAAGACAGAAAATACTGGAAATACTCAGCAGGTCAAGCAGCATCCGTGGAGAGAGAAAGTGTTTACATCTCAGGTCGAGATGCTGCCTGACCTGAGTATTTTCAGCATTTTATGCTTTCATTTCAGATTTACAACATCTACTCGCAGAGGGAAGAGGAAGACATAGAAGAGGAAGATGCAGAAGAGGAAGACGCAGAATAGGAGGAAGCAAAGGTAGGATGCAAACCAGACAGCCCCTTTCTGCCTGAGATATCCGGGATGGAATCATCCACCTGAGGTACCAATGATCGCAACCCCAAGTCCGCTTTCAACATTTGTTCCACACATTACCTTCCCTCTGTTACTGATCTATCACAGCATCCACTTGGCCACAATGCTGAAATAAAAGCCACCACAAAGCAAACTTTGCAATCCAACTTTATACATCTTTGCATCCAATATGACATCAAGAAATCAACTCATCACCCTTATGCATTCCCTTGGTGACTGTTTTGTGTGTGCCTTTGCTTATCCTACTGATGTCATGCAGTGCTACCCCAGTGGCTGCAGCATGGTTGCTGGAAGGCTGCTGACTCTCTGTGGGGGACACTGCAAATGGCCTTGCTGGTCGACATTGAGGAGCTGGTGGCTGGGAGTGTGAAATTCATCCTTCTTCTTCTTCTTCTTCTCTCTCCTCTCCTTCTTCTTGGCCAACCACTGGCTGGGCTGGCTGCATTTCTTGGGTGTGTGAAACGAGGAAGGCACAAGGGTGGAGTTGTGGTGAGCAGAGGGTGGGAAAGCAAGTGGTGCATGTGAGAAGGAGGCTAACGTATGAGGATACCAGCATCTTGTATCCTTTCAGCCCCGCTGCAGACCAAAGGCTCAGCCACGCCCCTGCCGAGAATGGCCAGCACTGTCTTCTCCAAGGGGGTGAGGGTAAGCTAGGAATGGGAGGTGTGCCTCGTGTTTGGTACAGATTGTTGGTAGGTGAGTGATTGGGCGGTGGGGGGGGGGGGCAGTCGTGCATCGAGAAGTGTGTGAGGCTAGTGGTGCACTTGGTAGGAGACGGCTTTTGAAGATTTATTCACTGACCTTGATCACTGGTCTGAGGTCATGAAGCTTCTTTGGGTACTGGAGCCAGTTCGTGGGGGCGACACTGCTGGCAGTGATGGCCTCGGTGATCTGGTTGCACATCCTTCTTTCTGGAGGGCCTCCTGGTCCCTGTGGGTAGAGGACCTCACTTGCAGTGTTGACCCCCTGCACAAAGCTGGAGTGCTGCGTGTGAGACCCTCGGTGCCCCTTCCTTGGCTTGCTGAGCCATTTGTGTTACTGCTGAAGAATTTCCCCATTTTTTTAGGTGCAGAAGGGATTTCAGCTTTAAGAGCTGAAGACTCCCATGTGGAAATTTTGTTTAATGTTAATTTTTTTTTTCCAGACGGAAGTTGAGCTGTAAGGACTAAAAGCTGAATATTTTTTCATCATTTTATTTTTAATTTCAGAAGGCATTGCCCCTTTAAGAGATCAAAAATGCTTTCTGAAATGACAGCCTCATTTTCAGAGAGGCTGTTCTAGCTGCAATAACGCTTCAGCCACGCTACATTGAGGCCTCCTGCCGGACCAACGCCACCAGGATGGTGTTGCACAGTGAGTTATGCGTTGGGCTAATGTTAATTAGCCCACAGCACCAATTTTTCGGCCCAGCCAGTGCCATCATTTTCAGTGGCTGTTATACCTGACCACGGTGGCAGCGGCAGCTTTTGTACCGGTCACGAGGTTCTAGGCCACAATTTCATAAATTTGTGGATGATACCAAATTAATGGGGTGGGGGGGGAATAGTCAATGCTGAGGAGCACTACAACAAATTACAAGAAGGCATTAATAAACTTGCAGAATGGGCATATCATTGGCAAATAAATTTCAACACAGATAATTGTGAGGTATTACATTTTGATAAGAAAAATAAGGAGGTTACATATTACTTGGAAAATAAGAATCTAAAGGGGATAGAGGAGCAAAGGGATCTGGGAGTACAAATACACAAAATCACTAAAAGTAGCAATGCAGGTTAATAATACCATTTTAAAAAAACAATCCAAGCCCTAGGGTTTATTTCTAGAGAGATAGAATTGAAAAGTAGAGAAGTTATGCTCAACTTGTATTAAACCTTGGAGTACTGTGTACAGATCTTATCGCCATATTATAAAAAGGATATAGAGGCACTGGAGAGGGCTCAAAAAAGATTTACAAGGATGACACCAAAAATGCGAGGTTGTACCTATCAGGAAAGGATGAACAGGCTGGGTCTCTTTTCTCTTGAAAAGAGAAGGCTGAGGGGTTGATGCTGAAGAATAAAATAGTGTTCCACTTTTTACATTGTCAGCATCAAGCACCACAGACCAAGTACAACACAGGTTAGATTTGAGCGGTGGCGTCCTCTGTTCCGTTCCAACAGTGTGCCTTAAATCCCATGACACACTTACTGCATGTGTATGACATTGTAGATCTCCCACAATGTGTGACATCTCTGAGAAAGAATGTCAACTTGGAGCCAAATAATGCTGAATTATAGATAATTTTAAGCTTGGACCTTTCACCAACATGAACTGTATTGAGACCATTTGCAACCTATTCATGTTGTGACCTTGGTTTCTTGTCATTGATCTGAGCTCCAGAAAAGGATAGTGCTCTAATCCACTGCAACTCCCACCCTAAGCCCCATTTTAAGTAATTATATAAATTCTCTGTAACCCATGGGGAACTCCTCATACAAGCCTGACTGAAGTTGTTATCCTTGATGTCATGGACTTTCAACTGTACATTTGCATTTATCTCCAAATACCATGTAAGAACTGTAGTGTATGTGCTTTAAGTCAGAACTACTTTTTACAGCTCCTGTATACTGTAGTACCGGCAGTGACCACACCGGTATATAAGCTGTGCGCATGCCTCTCTACCCCAGTCTAGAGATTACCCTCCTCCAGTAAAGACCTGTTATTTGTTTATGTACAGCATCCGTGTAATTATTTATCCACTGAACCACGGATCTAACAGTGGCGACGAGTGTTGATGCAAATCTACCTGCAACATAAAAAAATTTTTTTTAAATAGTTGAGTCCAGGAACACGGGCGTCGACCGCGAGCAACCGCCCAGCAGTCAGGCAGAGATCCAACTTCGCTGGGGAGGCTGTGGAGAGCCGGGCTTGGTTCCCCAGCCACAACGAGCAGTAAGAGACCGACGACAGGTCCAGAGCAGACCCTTCCCAAGCAGCGGCGGCTGGAGCCGACCGACGGCAGAAAGAGAGAGCCGGGCAGCGTCGACGGGGTAAGAAAGAGGGTGAAGAGAACAGGGCGCAGCCGGGGGTTGATCACCGAGCGGCGTCGAGGAAAAATACTGCAAACCGGAGAGAGAGAGGGTAAAAAACAGCCGGGTTCTAGACTCAGCGGCGTTGACAAATATCAAATGAACGTGCAGAGCACAGCCAGGGATCACGGGCTGATCAGGGTCCACGGGGCGAAGCAAGGGGAGATGCCATTGAGCCGCGGAGAAGCAGGGAGAGCGTGGGAGATGCCATTGAGCTGCGGAGAAGCAGGGAGAGCGCGGGAGGCGCCATTGAGCCGCGGAGAAGGAAGAGCGCGGGAGACGCCATTTTGAGAAGCCGCAGCGGAGAAGACAGGCGAGCGCGGGAAGGAAGGAAAGCGCGAGAGACGCCATTTTGTGCCAGCGGAGAAGAAGGGGAAGCACGGGAGGCGCCATTGGTGATAGTTAACGCACAACCAAGGATGCCGAAGAGTGGCGGTATCTCTACGTTCGACAATGAAGTCGAAGATTGGGCGACATATGTGGAACGTATTGAGGTGTACTGCAGGGCGAATGAGGTGCCAGATGCTAATAAAGCACTGGTTCTGTTAAATTCCATGGGTGGAAAAACTTATGGGTTACTACGAAATCTAATAACCCCAGAGAAGCCGGTAAACAAGAATTTTGAAAGCATAGTAGAAATCCTACAGGACCACTTAAACCCCACACTGCTGCTGATAGCAGAACGATTTAAGTTCCATAAAACATAGAAACATAGAAACATAGAGATAGGAACAGGAGTAGGCCATTCGGCCCTTCGAGCCTGCTCCGCCATTCAATGAGATCATGGCTGATCTTCGTCTGAGATCATAGCTGATCTTACCAGTTCAGTACCCCGTCCCCGCCTTTTCTCCGTAACCCTTAATCCCCTTAGCCTTCAGAAATATATCCAATTCTCTCTTGAAAATATTTATTGAATTAGCCTTCACAGCCCTCTGTGGCAGGGAATTCCACAGGCTCACCACTCTTTGAGTGAAGAAATTCTTCCTCATCTCTGTTTTAAATGATTTGCCCGCTATTTTTAGACTGTGGCCCCTGGTTCTGTGCTCCCCTGCCATTGGAAACATTCTCTCTGAATTCAGCCTGTCCAGGCCTGCCATAATTTTATATGTTTCGATGAGATCCCCTCTCAATCTTCTAAACTCCAGTGAGTACAAGCCCAAACTATTCAATCTCTCCTCGTAGGTCATTCCCGCCATTCCAGGTATCAGCCTGGTGAATCGCCGCTGCACTCTTTCCATGGCAAGAACATCCTTCCGCAGATGGGGCGACCAAAACTGTACACAATACTCCAGATGCGGTCTCACCAGCACCTTGTACAGCTGTAGTAAGGTATCCCTATTCCTATACTCGAACCCCCTTGATATGAAGGCCAACATACCATTTGCCTTCTTAATCGCCTGTTGCACCTGCATGCTCTCCTTCAGTGACTGGTGCACAAGAACACCCAGGTCCCTCTGCACTTCCCCATCTCCCAATCTATTGCCATTTAGATAATAATCCACCCTCCTGTTTTTACCCCCAAAGTGGATAACCTCGCATTTATCCACATTATAGTGCATCTGCCACGTATCCGCCCATTCCCCCAACCTGTCCAAATCGCACTGTAGCCTCCTGACATCCTCATCAGAGCCCACCCCTCCTCCTAGTTTAGTGTCGTCAGCGAATTTGGAAATATTGCATCCAATTCCCTGATCCAGATCATTTATATATATTGTGAACAGCTGGGGTCCCAGGACAGATCCTTGCGGCACCCCGCTGGTCACTGCCTGCCACTCCGAAAACGAGCCGTTTATTCCAACTCTCTGTTTTCTATCCGCCAGCCAGTTCTCTATCCACGTTAATACTTTGCCCCCAATCCCATGAGCCTTAATTTTGCATGATAATCTTTTGTGTGGAACCTTATCGAAGGCTTTCTGGAAGTCAAGGTACACCACATCCACTGGCTCTCCCCCATCTATTTTACCAGTTACTTCCTCAAAAAATTCCAGCAGATTAGTCAAACACGATTTACCCTTTGTAAATCCATGTTGACTCTGTCCGATCCTTTCCCCATTTGTCAAGTGCTCCGCTATTTTATCCTTAATAATGGACTCTAGCATTTTGCCCACAACCGATGTAAGGCTTACTGGTCTATAATTCCCTGCTTTCTCTCTACCCCCCTTTTTAAATATTGGGGTAACATTAGCTACCCTCCAATCCACGGGTACTGTTCCCGAGTCAATGGAGTTCCGGAAGATGATCCTTAGAGCATCTGCTATCTCCAGGGCCACCTCCTTAAGTACCCTAGGATGTAGTTTATCAGGCCCCGGGGATTTGTCGGCCTTCAGTCCCCTCAACTTACCCAACACCATATCCCTAGAGATACTAATTTCTGTCAGCTCCTCCCTCTCATTAGTCCCTGTGTTTGTCGATATTCCTGGGAGGTTATTTGTGTCCAACACAAAGACGAAAGCAATGCTGAGTACCTAATGGAACTGCGCAAGCTATCGAAATACTGCCAGTTTGGAGCGGGACTAGCAGATACGTTAAGGGACAAGTTTGTGTGTGGGCTACAAAGTGAAGGAACCCAGAAACAGCTTCTATCAGAAAAGGACCTTACGCTGGACAAAGCTTTCAATATGGCAGTATCACACGAAGCAGCCGCAGGGGGTGCTGCACAGATACAACGGAGACCGCAAGAATATGGCACCAACGAAATGACCTATGGAACAGGGAAGTGCTATCGCTGCGGCAGAACAACACATGACCAGAAAGATTGTTGGTTCAAGGACCAAGTGTGCAGACAGTGTGGGAAAGCAGGACACATAGCAAGAGTCTGCAGGTCTGGGAAGAAAACCAACAGTAAGAAATCTCCACAGGAGAAGTACAAAAAGGTACACCAGGTGATGGACAGTGGTTCAGACGAACAGAAAAGTGACACAGACTCCGGAAGCAAGGAGCTGGGTTGTCTGAAATTACATAATGTAACCGAAATGGAGGATCACCAGACTATCTGGGTTACACTCAAGATAGACGGAGTCCAAGTGGAAATGGAATTGGACACAGGGTCAGCTCTAACAGTCATAAATCAAAGAGACTACAAGCGGCTATTTTCACACATACACTTGAAAGCTACAGAGATTGTCTTGAAGACGTATACGGGGCAAAAAATAAGGGTGAAAGTGACATATAAAGGTCAGGAAATACCTAAAATGGATATATATGTATTGCCAAATGGAGGAGCACCACTGCTAGGACGTGAATGGATCCGGAAGATACATTTAGATTGGCATTCCATACAGGCACTGAAGGTGGAGGCCAAAAAGGATGACGACGTCACACCTGGACGACTGTCAAAAATGCTAACTGACGCAAAAGAAGTGTTCCAGGAGGGACTAGGAACACTAAAAGGAATAACAGCAACAATTAAAATAGAGGATAATGCAAGCCCAAAGTTTCTGAAGGCCAGACCAGTGCCTTATGCGATCAGACCAGTGGTTGAAGCAGAGCTGGAAGGGTTGGAACGTTCAGGAGTACTGTTCAAAGTGGACTGGAGCGAGTGGGCTACACCCATCGTTCCTGTAATGAAGAGGTCGTTGAGTAATACGCCTGGGGAACCAAAGAAGGTCCGCATCTGTGGGGATTTTAAGGTGACAGTGAACCCAGTCCTTCACACGGTGCAATATCCGCTTCCATGAATTGAGGATATTTTCGCCTCGCTATCTGGTGGTGAACGCTTCACCAAAATTGATCTAGCCCAGGCGTACTTGCAAATGGAGGTAGAAGAAGCTTTGAAACATTACCTTACGATCAACACCCATAAAGGTCTCTATCAATACAACCGGCTGGTGTTTGGAGTAGCCTCGGCTCCGGCTATCTGGCAAAGGGCAATGGATCAGGTCCTGCAAGGGATTCCAGGGACCCAGTGTTATTTGGACGACACCTTGGTCACGGGCGAAAATGACGGTGATCACCTCGCTAACTTGGAGAAGGTGCTCGCCAGATTAAAGGAATATGGGCTACGAGCTAATCGCCACAAGTGCGAGTTTTTCCAGAAACAGATCTCGTATTGCAGCCACGTCATCGATGAAGAGGGGTTACATAAGTCCCCTGACAAGATAGAGGCAGTAGTCAAGGCTCCAGCACCGGAAAATGTGTCACAACTGAGGTCGTTCCTCGGGCTGGTAAACTATTACCACAAGTTCTTACCAAATTTGTCTACGGTATTACACCCGCTGAACACCCTACTGCAAACAGGGGTACCATGGAAGTGGGATGACGAACGTAGACGAGCTTTCCAGAAGTGTAAAGAATTGATCACATCAAAAGAGGTGTTGGCCCATTTCAACCCAGCACTACCAATTCGTTTGGCATGTGATGCATCATCCTACGGCATTGGAGAGGTGCTGTCGCACAAATTCCCAGACGGGTTGGAGAGGCCAGTAACCTTTGCGTCTCGGTCACTAACCTCAGCCGAGCGCAACTACGCCCAGATTGACAGGGAGGCCCTCAGCCTAGTATGGGGAGTAAAAAAATTCAACCACTATCTGCATGGACAGAAGTTTACCTTGCTGACTGACCACCAACCACTTGTCTCCATCTTTAATCCTAAGAAGGGCGTGCCAGTAATGACTGCACAGCGGTTACAAAGATGGTCCCTGTTTCTAGGGGCGAATCAATATGAAATAGAATATAAAGGCACGAGACAGCATGGGAACACTGATGGGCTATCGCGCCTGCCACTGCCTACTGTGGAGGAAGCACCAGCAGTGGACCCTATCGAGATATTTTATTCGTCGATAATTGAACAATTGCCAGTAACAAACGCGGATATAGAGGAGACCCGCAATGATCCGACGCTGTCACGGGTATATGAATTGACGGTGAGGGGATGGCCAACACATGGCGACTCACTGTTGCCAGCATTCTCATCCAGAAGAGAACAGCTGTCAGTATGCCAGGGGACAGTGATGTGTGGATCCAGAGTGGTGATTCCACCCAAGTTAAGGGAGAGAGTGCTAAATGAGCTACATGACGGTCATCTGGGGGGAGTGAAAATGAAAAGCCTAGCTAGGGCTTATGTGTGGTGGCCGGGAATCGATCAACAAATCGAAGACCTAACTAAGAGCTGCTTAGGATGCCAGAAGGTCCAAAATGCACCACCACATGCCCCTCTACACCCATGGGAGTGGCCCTCCTCTCCATGGCAACGGGTGCACATTGATTTCGCTGGTCCATTCATGGACTCAATGTTCTTAATAGCAGTGGATGCTCGTTCAAAGTGGCCTGAGGTGATAAAGATGTCTTCAACCACTACAGAGAAAACGATTGCAGTCCTACAGACCATATTTGCCAGAAACAGGTTGCCAGAGCAGATCTGCTCTGATAGTGGACCACAGTTTGTGTCCGATGAGTTCCAAAAATTCATGAAAAGGAATGGGGTAAGGCATTAAACATCCGCCCCGTATCATCCAGCCACTAATGGATTGGCTGAGAGGATCGTACAAACCTTTAAGAAGGCGATAAAGGCCATGTGCGACGAGGAAATTCCACTACAGCATAAGATGGACAATTTCTTATTAGCCTACCGAAACGCGACACATGCAGTTACCAACCAGACCCCGGCCATGATGTTCTTTAACCGAAGGTTGAGATCTCGTCTGGACTTGCTCAGACCAAATGTGCGAAGAAATGTTGAGGACAAACAATTCCAGCACATCAACGAGAAGCCGACAAGGAGCTTCAATGTAGGGCAACCAGTCTTGGCCCGGGACTATCGAACAGAGAAGTGGCAACCCGGAACGATATGTACAAGGCAGGGGCCATTAATGTACACAGTGGATGTCGGGGAGAACATTGTGAGACGCCACGTCGATCAGATCTTAGCATCACAGGAATGCATCAACCCCATGTCTCGAGTACCTGGGGATGAACCCGACATCTACTTCAGACCCAGTAGCAGTGGAACCCGATGAACTACCCAATGAAAGGGGGTCAGAATCGCCTCTGCACCAAGAACAAGAACCTCCGGAAAGGCGCTATCCCGAAAGGGTCAGGAAGCCGCCCCAAAGACTGAATCTATAAATGGACTTTTTGTTATTGAATGTACATGTAAAAATGTAATTGTTATTTGAATATTAAGGGGGTATTATTAATCTAAAAAGGGAGGAATTGTAGTGTATGTGCTTTAAGTCAGAACTACTTTTTACAGCTCCTGTATACTGTAGTACCGGCAGTGACCACACCGGTATATAAGCTGTGCGCATGCCTCTGTAACCCAGTCTAGAGATTACCCTCCTCCAGTAAAGACCTGTTATTTGTTTATGTACAGCATCCGTGTAATTATTTATCCACTGAATCACGGATCTAACAAGAACCACTATTACTTCCCATAGGTTCGTTCCACAATGTAACAAACTATACAGAGGCAACACAATTATGACAAAGGTCAATACAATACATCCACGAGTGAAACTTGGTTTTCTTGTAATAGATACTTTTCTAAAAGTGTTCTGACTTTGTACTGTCATAAGCTTCAAAAGAAAGTTAACACTTTTAGAATAATCTCCCAAAAAATAAAATACACCAGCTCATCCTTACAACAGTGTTGATTTTGCCATTTTCAGTTGTCATACTGTCTCGATGGTGTAAATGTGCAAAGGGTTTGGCTGCTCCCCAGGACTCCAGGTATCTGGTCATACGGACAGAAGCTCTCATCTTGGCTCCATCTGCAGTGTGTCGATGTCTGTAATGGTGCTGAGGGCTACGTCTCTCCACCTGTAAATTTAAAAACAAAGATGCTAAAAATCAGTACTTTCTAAAGGTCACATGACCAAGATATTCTACATCTTGCATTAATTCACATTAAAAAATACACATTATTAGAATAAAAAGTTAAAGTGATCCCTTAGGATCACACCCACCTTAAAGAAATCTCGCTACCAGCACTCTTTCTCAAAATCACACTGTTACAAACAATAATGAATAACTTTCACCTCTTTTTTCTGTCCTTTCATCGATGTCATTAGTCAGCTTTGTTTACATAAAAAAGATTTAAGAACATATACAAGGATAGATTCTGCAAGTCCTTGCACGTAGGGAGGCTTTGAAAAATCTACCCAATAGTGATGACATCATGGGAAGAACAATTCCGTAAAAGTCTGACCATGCAAGGGAGCCAATTATAATCTGTAGGTACAGTCAATATTAAACTAATGTGCATCAGCAATTTTGGTCATTTCAATTAACTCGGCTCCCTGCTTCTCAAATTCAACAGCGTGCATTTTCCAATTGGTTACACCTGATTAACAGGTATAAGTGGGTGTAACCAATTTGACAAATAGTTAGAGACACCCATTTTAGACCTCAGTGAAATCTCCAGTCAGATTTTATGCTGCTGCCAGAAGCATTATCACTTAATAGTAGGCCTCACTTTGGTATGTCCACAATACTGGGACAACAGGCTCCTCAACAGCCAGCAAATGGGGGTGGGAGTGTTGTGTCACTGCATCACTTGGCCACAGACATGGGGCACTATTTTGGTTAAAGGGTGAAAACAGGCGCTAAATGGGTGCTGTGCTAATAAGAAACACCTGCCCAAAAGACTGGATTTAGCATGCAATATTCAGGCTAATTGATGATTATCATGATTTGAACGTGCCTACAGGCGCTAACCAGAAACCTGCAGTTTTAGCACTCAAGTGCTGATTAGATGCAATTTTCATGGAGCAGTATATGTGGGCTCTTCGCGCCCATTTCCACTGAAGGTGTGGAGTGCTCTGGCTGGCACACAGTAGTACATTGCAGGATGCCGCAGGGACCGAGGGAGAGAACGCACAGGTTTTCGGATGTGGCACTGGAGGTCCTGGTGAAGGAGGTCCAGGGGAGGAGGGATGTCCTGTATCTGCAGGAGGGAAGGACGCCACCTTGCCCTCCTGTCCCTCTCTCCTACAGCAGCTGATGCTGCTCTGCCTGGCCTCATGTCCTCCTCTCTTTCCTCATCTTAAACTTAAATAAAGCCAATTACATAGGTATGAGGGATGAGTTGGCTAATGTAGATTGGGAACTTAGATTAAAAGGTATGATGGTAGATAAGCAGTGGCAAACATTTAAAGAAATATTCCAAAATTCTCAACTAATATACATTTCATTGAGAAATAAAAATTCCATGGGAAAAGTGAACAATCCGTGGCAAACAAAGAAATTAAGGATATTTTTATATTAAAAGAAGAGGCTTATAATGTTGCGAAAAATAGCAGTAGCCTGAGGATTGGGAGAGCTTTAGAAACCAGCAAAGGATGGCCAAAAAATTCATAAAAAGGGAGAAAATAGAATGAGAGTTGTGGTAAACCACTGTTGTTAGTATTGTTGTTCACTGTTAGTACTGTTGTTCACTCTTGCATATTGTTGTACTTGTCTGTGCATGCCTCAGCTGACTCCGCCCCTGGCTCCACCCTCATGGCTGGGTATAAAGGTTGCTGCTCAGAAGCCTCCAGCCCTTTTGGATACCAGGCAACCACAAGAGGCATGCTCTGTTCTTTGGTAATAAAAGCCTGTTTATTACTTTCTCAATCTCCAGTCTTTTGTAGCAATTGATAGTGCATCAATTTTATTACCAAAGTTAAATGTTGGCTGCGGATGCTGATCAACCGATGGCGCAAAACGCTGAGCAGCAGGCGCTGCTGTGAGCCCTCAGACCAACATGCCTGGACCTAGACCCCCAAGAAGCGGGTTCGTCGACTAAATTCGCACAATGGCTGCGTTGCTTTGAGGCGTATCTGGAAGCCTCGACCGTGACTCTTGATGAAAATAAACTGAAAATCCTGGCCTCGAAGGTGAGCCACCAAGTCTATACTTTAATCCAAGATGCGACGACCTACGCGGCGGCTATCGACCTACTGAAAGGGCAGTATGCACGCCCGGTTAACACGGTCTATGCCAGGCACCTTTTAAGATCTCGCAGACAGCAGCCCGGGGAATCGGTGGAAGCCTTCCTACGGGCACTGCGGGTACTCGGACGCGGCTGCGACTGCAAGGAAGTATCGGCCGCGGCACATGCGGAGGGATTGATACGAGACGCTTTCGTTGCGGGTCTAAGGTCCGACTACTCCCGGCAGAGGCTGCTGGAGAAGGGTGAAATAGACCTGACAAAGGCAGTGTCCCTCGCGCTCTCGCTCGACGCGGCCCACAGAAATATGGACGCTTTCTCCCCTCATCGCCCCGCGCCGTGGACGCCGCAATCTTGGGCCATGGGACCGCCACCTCCGACTGCTGCAGCGATGTCCAAGGCACAAAAATGCTATTTTTGTGGCCAAGCTAAACACCCTAGAGCACGCTGCCCCGCGAAGAATGCTACCTGCTCCGGCTGCGGGAAGAAAGGTCACTACGTTAGCGCCTGCAAAGGGAAGACCGCTAACGCCAGCAGCGCTGCGTGCGAACCGTGGGCGCAGCCATCTTGTCTGCCATCTTGGGCTCCCCCAGCCGCGTGGGGATCGGGACCGTGGGCGCCGCCATTTTGTCCGCCATCTTGGACGCCTCCGACTTCAACCACGGGGGAGCCGGACTCAACCACCGCCTCATCTGACGACCACATCGACTCGCTCGACCATACGCTGGCCTCCGTGACGCTGGACCAATCTCTCCCTCATCAACTGTCCAGGTCCATGATGGATATTACGGTAAACGGCCGCGCCACTACCTGCCTTTTTGACAGCGGGAGCACGGAGAGCTTTATCCACCCCGACACGGTGCGCAGTTACTCTCTCCCGGTCCTGCCGACGCGCCATCGGATCTCTTTGGCTTCCAAAGCCCAGTCAGCGGACGTCGGTGGCTACTGTGTAGTGACCCTTTCAGTAAGGGGCACAGAATACAAAAATTTTAAACTTCTGGTCCTGCCCCATCTCTGCGCTGCCGTTCTACTGGGGTTGGATTTTCAGTGCCACCTTAAGAGTGTCACATTAGCGTATGACGGACCCCTCCCCCCACTCACAGTCTGCAGCCAGCAGCTTTTAAATCGCCCGCCGTGCACCATTTGCAGCCTCTCCACCCTTAAAGTTCCCCCCCCCTCCTTGTTCGCTAACCTCACCCGCGACTGTAAGCCCATCGCTACCAAAAGCAGGCGTTACAGTGTTGGGGATAGGAGCTTCATTAAATCCGAGGTAGCGAGACTCCTGAAGGAAGGGATTATTGAAAGTAGCACCAGCCCATGGCGAGCACAAGTGGTGGTAGTGAAGACTGGCGAAAAACAGCGCCTAGTTATTGACTACAGCCAGACGATCAATCGCTACACCCAACTAGATGCATACCCACTCCCCCGCATATCTGACATGGTCAATCAGATAGCACAATACCGGGTGTTCTCGACGATTGATCTGAAGTCGGCATACCACCAGCTCCCCATCAGGGCTGAGGACCGCCAGTACACAGCTTTTGAAGCTGACGGTCGGCTCTATCACTTTCTCAGAGTTCCCTTCGGCGTCACCAACGGAGTTTCTGTCTTCCAACGGGAGATGGACCGGATGGTTGACCAGAACGCGCTCCAGGCCACTTTCCCATATCTAGACAACGTCACCATCTGCGGCCACGACCAGCAGGACCACGACGTTAATCTAGAGAAATTCCTCCGGACGGCCCAGCGGCTGAATCTCACATACAACAAAGACAAATGTATGTTTCGTACTACGCGCCTCGCTATTCTTGGCTGCGTAGTGGAGAACGGAGTCATCGGCCCAGACCCCGATAGAATGCGCCCCCTTATGGAGCTCCCCCTCCCCCACTGCCAGAAAGCACTGAAGAGATGCCTGGGGTTTTTCTCTTACTATGCTCAGTGGGTGCCCAACTATGCGGATAAAGCCCGACCCCTCATCAAGTCCGCCTCCTTCCCCCTGACAGCAGAGGCCTCCTGATAGACTTCAGTACACGAATTTTTAGTGCACTTCACCCCGCCGGACTCAATTCTAAACAAGGGGTGAATGTGGTAAACCACTGTTGTTAGTATTGTTGTTCACTGTTAGTACTGTTGTTCACTCTTGCATATTGTTGTACTTGTCTGTGCATGCCTCAGCTGACTCCGCCCCTGGCTCCACCCTCATGGCTGGGTATAAAGGTCGCTGCTCAGAAGCCTCCAGCCCTTTTGGATACCAGGCAACCACAAGAGGCATGCTCTGTTCTTTGGTAATAAAAGCCTGTTTATTACTTTCTCAATCTCCAGTCTTTTGTAGCAATTGATAGTGCATCAAGAGTAAACTAGCAAGAAATATAAAAATAGATTGTAAGAGCTTCTACAAGTATGTAAAAAGGAAGAGACTAGCAAAAGTAATCATTGGTCCATTAGATGCTGAAACAAGAGAAATTATAATGGAGAATAAGGAAATGGCTGAGACTTTAAACAAATATTTTGTATCTGTCTTCACAGTAGAAGACACAAAAAGCATACCAAAAATAGTGGGGAACCAAGGGCGAATGAGATTTGAGGAACTTAAAGTAATTAAGTTGAGTAGAGAAAAAGTACTTGAGACACTAATGGGACTAAAAGCTGACAAATCCCCTGGACCTGATGGCCTACATCCTAGGGTTCGAAAAGAGCTGGCTGCAGAGATAATGGATTCATTGGTTGTGATCTTCCAAAATTCCCTAGTTTCTAGAATGGTCCCAGCAGATTGGAAAGTATCAAATGTAACCGCGCTATTTGAAAATGGAGGGAGAGAGAAAACAGGGAACTACAGGTGAGTTAGCCTGGCATCAGTCGTCAGGCAAATGCTGGAATCCATTATTAAAGAAGATCATAATATGATTAGGCAGAGTCAACATGGTTTTATGAAAGGGAAATTGTGTTTAGCCAATGTGTTAGAGTTTTTGAGGATGTAACTAGCAGGGTATATAAAGGGGAACCAATTGATGTGGTATATTTGGATTTCCAAAAGACATTCGATAAGGCAATATATTAGCATGGATAGAGGATTGGTTAATGGACAGAAAACAGAGAGTAGGGATAAATGGGTCATTTTCAGATTGGCAGGCTGTAACTAGTGGGGTGCCGCAAGGATCAGTGCTTGGGTTTCAGCTATTTACAATCTATATTAATGACTCACATGAAGGGGCCGAGTGTAATGTATCCAAGTTTGCTGACGATACAAAGCTAGGTGGGAAAGTAAGCTGTGAGGAGGACACAAAGAGCCTGCAAAAGGATATACAGGAAACTTTGGTTTATCCAGAGGTTATATGTCCGGAATACTCGATCTAACGGCAAAAATCAGGAGCCATTTTCTATATGTTTTTTCAGTTCTCGTTGCTTTTTTTTTCCCAGTCAAGCACTGCAAGGTCTGTAGCTATAGCAACAGCTTCAGCTACAGATGCTTGCAGCTGCAGCCGATTGTTTTGAAGCTGTTGCTAAGCAACAGGGTTTGTTGATTCACACGGAGCTTCTCAGTTCTGTATGTTTAAACATTAACTCTGGTATGTCCGGCACTTTTGATGTTACGGCACCAGCTCGGTCCCATCAGTGCCGGATATCAGAAAGTTTCCTGTAGATAGGTTAAGTGAGTGGGCAATAAGGTGGCAGATGGAGTATAATGTGGGGGAATGTGAGGTTATTCACTTTGGTAGGAAGAATAGAAAAACAGAATGTTTTTTAAATGGTGAGAAACTATTAAATGTTGGTGTTCAGAGAGATTTAGGTTTCCTCATATAGGAAACACATAGGGGGAGAAATTCGGTTGTTAGCGCCACCGATTAATGCCTAAAGAGGCCGAGAAGTGGGGTGCTAGCCAATTTCCGGGCGGGCGCAAGGCGCCTAGTGCCTCGCCCCATATTGAGCATGCATTTAGCGCTGGCGCCAAATCTTAGCACCCGCTCATGGGCGCAGGCTGATTATGATGTCATTTGAGTGTGCAACGCCTTTTGGGCGCCCCGGACTGGAAATTCAGTGGCGCCCCCCTCCGTAGCACCTGGCGCTAATAGTGACAGCTTACCTGGACCTTACCAAGTCACTCTCGGGCTGGAGGAGCGTTATTTAAAGGGGACTGGTGTGGTTTAAAAGCGACAGCCATTTTTGGAGCACAACTTCCTCGAGAGCTACAAAGAGTTGCTGAGCTGCACACTGAGAGCCATTTGACCACTGAGCCAGCGCAGGCAGACGATCTTCAGCTTTCTGACCATCACCTTGCTGTTGGTGAGCCTTGACAATGGGGAACCTTCCTGTGGGCACTTATTATGGGGGCTGCATTGGAGGGGAATGTCCTGCTGCTGAATCATCTGGAAAGGGCACTGAGACGCTGGGAGAGGGGGGCGGGCATGGCCAGATGGAGGAGGGCCAACAGACATCACCACAGCAGACCTTACGCTGGCAGGGTTTTCCGACAGCAGTTTTCCTACATGAACATGCCGGAGGAGCAGTGTGTCAGAAGGCTGCGATTTAGAAAGGAGGTGGTGACTGAGCTGTGCCAGCTGCTTCAGCCAGATCTGCAGCCTCAGATAAGGTGCAGGACATCTCTGTCGGTGGCTGAGAAGATGCCTGCTGGCCTGAACTTCTACGCGAGCAGCTCTTCTCAGGCTGCGCGTCAGAGGCTGATCAGAAGTAGCTTCTAGGCCCCTCTCACGGAATGCTTGCTGCCATTCCAAGAACAGGAATGGAACCGGTCTGATACCCCCAAGCCAATGAAGGGCAAGATGCATGTAAATAGCAGGCATGGCCATTGTAAATGAAGAAAGTGTTTCATTAAACAAAATGTGGTTCCTTCAAACATGAGAAAGCTATGGCAACAGAAAGCAAAACTAATACACTGACACATAACTGCCTCTCACACCCGGGAGACTGTCCAAAACATAAATCACATTCCGACCATCTTCCTTGGCCTTGATTCCACTGCGCCAACCAAAGCATCCAATGCTCCATCAGTGAGGCGTTCCGCCCTCTGCCTCACCCTTTCCATGTCTTGCTAGGCTGGTGCGCCACAGGTAGGCTCCCACCACTTTGAAGGCCTACAAGGCAGTGAGTGTGTCTGGTGATGCCAATTGACCTGCCCCTTTAAGAGCTGGCCGGTGCCACTGTGTCTCAGGGAACATGATTATTGACAGCATCCTCGCTGTGCCCCGCCGCCGCGAAATTGGGTTGCGCCGCCGGGTTAGCGCCTTAAGAGTAGCGTGCAGCGCCTGATTTAGCGCCGCAATCACCTTTAGGGGGCGCCGCAACCCAATATTGCGCCAGGTGGCACTAAATCGCAACTGGCGCTAGGCTTTGCGCTTCGCCAGAACTAGCGCCCCAAACGGGGCTTTACCCAATTTCTCCCCCATAGAGTTAGCATGCAGGTACAGCAAGAAATTGGGAAGGCAAATGACATTTTGGCCTTTGTTGCAAGGAGGTTGGAGTACAAGAGTAAGGAAGTATTGCTACAATTGTACAGGGCTTTGGTGAGGTCACATCTGGAGTAATGTGCACAGTTTTGGTCTCCTTATCTGAGGAAGGATATATTTGCTTTAGAGGCAGTGCAACGAAGGCTCACTAGATTGATCTCTGGGATGAGAGGGTTGTCCTATGAGGAGAGATTGAGTAGACTGGGCCTATATTCTCTGGAGTTTAGAAAAGTGAGAGGTATGATGTGCCTCAATGAATCCGAGACTCGACGTTAACGGAGCAAAGCAAGGCTTTTATTAACTCAGAAAGTAATACACATTGGAGAAGTGTCTCTCATCCAGAGATCTGTTGTACTGCTGTGAGACACGCTGGGGCTTGCTTAAGTAGGGGCCAGGTATGGGCGGAGCCCTACACACAGTACAATACAGGTAAGGAAATGAAACTGAAACTAAACTAAACACAGGGAATACAGTGCCTGATGAATGGCATATTTCATCACAAGGTAATCTCATTGAAATATATAAGATTCTGAGGGGGATGACAGGGTAGATGCCGAGAGGTTGTTTCCCCTGGCTGGAGAGTCTAGAACTGGGCAGCACAGTCTCAGGGTAAGGGGTTGGCCATTTAAGACTGAGATAAGGAGGAATTTCTTCACTCAGAGGGTTGTGAATCTTTGGAATTCTTTACCCCAAAGGACTGTGGATGCTGAATGGTTGAGTATATTCAAGGCTGAGATAGATAGATTTCTGGACTCTAAGGGAATCAAGGGGCTATGGGAATCAGGCGGGAAAGTGGAGTTGAGGTCGAAGATCAGCCATGATCTTATTCAGTGGTGGAGCAGGCTCGAGGGGCCTTATGGCCTCCTCCTGCTCTTAATTCTTATGTTCATTCAGACTAAGGGGGTCATCTAGCAAGGTTCCCATGACCAAGAAGTCCCCTTCTCCTGGTGACTCCTATAAGGTGGAGTAGCACAACACTTACTCTTTTTAGGTAAAGTCCTCAGAGAATTTCCGGAATAAATGTTGTTAAGTGTTAGTGAAGTCTTGACAAAGTGTCTCAGAAAGTCTTTCGATGTGTTTCAAAGGTCCTCTTCACAGCTCCAGCAGCAATGATCATTGAATGGTATTATCCCTTTAAGTGGTGAGTATCCCTTTAAGTAGCGCTTGAAATCAACATCAACGCTATGTTTACTCCCAAACAGCTGGTCGCTGTTAGGAGAGGGCGTTAGTTGAAGCGCTAGCCACCAAAATACCGTGCAGCCTCTTAATGAGCGCTAGCAGGCATTTTAAGTGGCAATCAGCCCCTTAACGAGCCTCCGGGCAGCCGTTCCTAGCGCTGGCTTCAACTCCTTTAGCAAGATGGCATCTTACACTAAATGTGGCCTAAACCAGCGTTTCAGTTTAAGACCCCATCTTGGCCACCTCTTTACCTCTTTAGTGCCTGAAGTATTCACTGAAAATCGCCCCCAGCCCAGGTTTCTTACCTCAACATTTATTGTGCTAAACACTAGGTTTTATGGTGAGTTGTGTTGTGCACCGTGCAGTCTGTAAGGAGCTCCTGGTAACTGCTGCCCACCTATTGAGAACGCAAACTTATGCTTGTCAGTTGCTGAACAACTAATCAGTGACGATTTGCCTGGGAGGGGACAGTAAGCATTGTCTCTTTGAGGCTAAAGTGATTCCAAGATGACACGTCTGTAATGGAAGTTTGAAGTGAGTCATCCCTCTGTGGCTGACTCAGTAATCTGATAGCTGAAACAGGGAGGTCTGGAGTACTCCAATCAGCATGCTGCACTAGTGAAACACGGAGGGTTAGACCTGTCACTGGGGACTGCGACCCTTTTACTCAGTTTCCAGATGACCAATGCCTTACAGGTAGGTGGTCCTAACTGGACAAGCAATGGAAAGCTTACCAGTGCTCTGTACTGGTAAGCTGCATAATATTAACTAGTTCAATTGCAGCAGTACTTCTGCAAACACTAAGGGGGTGAAATTGGATTGGGCCCAAAAACGGGCACGGGGACCTGCCCGCGCCCTTTCAAAGTGGTGGAGGATGCATGCAGATTTGGTGCTGCCTATTCATTTACATGATTAGAGCGCTGAGCTCAGCGCTAAATGTGCTGCTGGTTGGCTCAGTGCTCAAGAGGGGGTCAATATGAATCGCAAACAGAGCGGAAGCTGAGAATTTGGTGATAGTAGGAATTCGGTTTGCAAGAGTAAGGTGGTTTTTCACGTCCAACTCAAAATTAGGAGTGGAGGCACAGGACCCGAGGATTCTAAGTTAAGTATGTAATATTTAGTTTATTTGTATTTGGTAGCTCACTGGTCTTTGTTAAGCTTGAGTAAATAATCTCGTCTTTGGGTAGTTTGCTTTGAGGAGCAAATACAAAAATTGCATGTAGTTTAGACATGGTTAACAGCAATTATATAAATCACCTTGTATCTAAGTAGTTTATTTTAAGTTTCCAATTAGTATGGAGGGACAGCTATGACCCGTAGCCTGCAATTCCTGCGTTATATGGGAACTTCAGAACGGTTCATATGTCTCGGTGACCCAGGTTTGCTCGAACTCACGCTGAGAGTTTCTGAGCTTGAGGGGCAGCTGGGTTCACTGCAGGGCATACGGGTGGCTGAGTGTGTCCTGGATCGCAAGTTTCAGGTGGCAGTCACCCCACAGCCAGACAGAGATCAGAATAGCAAGTGGGTGGCCACCCGCAAGGGTAGGAAGAGGCAGGCAATGCAGGAATCCTCTGGGAGTGTGGCACTCTCAAACCGATATTCAGCATTGAATACCGGTGAGGGTGATGATACCTGAAATGAGTGCAGTCCTGAGCCTGGTACTAGGAGGCAAAGGACTGCACAGGGGGCTACAGCAAAGTGCAGGAATGCAGTAGTAATTGGAGATTCAATAGTCAAGGGGACAGACAGGCAGTTCTGCTACCGTTGACGTGATACCCATTGCCTCCCTGGTGCCACGGTAATGGACATCACGGAGATGGTGCAGAACATTCTGTGGGGGGAAGGGGAAGAGCCAGAAGTCATGGTCCAGGTCAGAACCAACAACACAGGGAGGAAGAGGGCTGAGGTCCTGCAGTCAGAGTTTAAGGAGCCAGAGAGTAAGTTAAAAAGCAGGACCTTAAAGATATTAATCTCTGGATTACTCCCAGTGCCACGCGATAGCGAGAGCAGAAGTAGAAAGATATGGCAGGTTAATGCGTGGCTAGAGACACGGTGCAGGAGAGAGGGCTTCAGATTCTTGGGACATTGGGATCAGTTCTGTGGCAGGAGGGACCGGTTCAAGATGGAAGGGCTGCACCTGAACAGAGTTGGGACCAATATCCTTGTGGACAGGTTAACTAGTGCTGTGGGGGAGGGTTTAAACTAATTCACTAGTATTAAAAAGTATAAACAAGGTGCACAGCAGACTGAGAGAGACAGTTATAGTTAGAAATAATACAGAATTGGGTGGGATCATAGAAAATATGAAGAGGTCTAAGTTAGGTTTGCAATGCAGGTGTGCAAATGCACAAAGTGTGGTTAATAAGGTTGGTGAGATTCAGGTGCAAATAGCCATGTGGGAATACGATGTAGTGGCGATAACTGAGAACTGGCTCAAAAAAGGAGAGGATTGGATGCTTAATATTCCTGGGTACGAGATATTCAGGAAAGACGGAAGGAAAAAATGGAGGAGGGTTGCAGTTTTGATTTAGGAAATTATTGGAGTGCTAGAAAGAGAGAATGTCCTTGAGGGATAAAAGACAGAATCTATTTGGTTGGAATTGAGAAACAATAAAGGAGCTATTACGCTACTTGGTGTATTTTATAGACCACCAAATAGTAGGAAGGAGATAGAGGAGCATGTTTCCAAAGAAATTACTATAGAGTAGTGATAATGGGAGCCTTTAACTACCCCAATATTTAATGGGGCAGGGCTTGGGTTAAGGGCACTGAAGAGGAGGAATTTCTGAATTGTGTTCAGGAGAACTTTCTTGATCAGTATATTTCCTGGCCAATGAGGAAGGAGGCATTGCTGGATCTAGTCCTGGGGAATGAAATGGGTCAAGTGGAGAATGTCACAGTTGGAGAGCATCTCGGGAATAGTGATCATAGTATTGTAAGGTTTAGATTAGTTATGGAGAAGGACAAAGAGCAATCTAGAATAAAAATAGGAGGGCTAATTTGAGCAAATTGAGGAGGGATCTGGCTCGGGTAAATTGGCGCCAAAGACTGGCAGGCAAAAATGTAAAAAGGCCTAGAAATTGGATAAGGCCCGAAAACGGGTGGTGTCACAGCCTACGCTACTTGCCTGTGCCTCTTCTAAGTGGTGCAGGCAGCACGCAGATTTCGTGCTGCCTGCTCACTAACATCATTTGAGCGCTGATCTCAGCGCTAAACAGGCTGACAGTAATTAAAGTGGATAAGTCAGCCGGTCTGGATGGGATGCATCCTGGGTTACTGTGGGAAGTGAGGGTAGAAATTGCAGAGCTGCTGGCCATAATCTTCTAATCCTCCTTAGATACAAGGGTGGTGCTAATGGACTGGAGGATTGCAAATGTTCCACCCTTGTTCAAAAAAGAGAAGGATAAACCTGGCAATTGCAGGCCAGTCAGTTTAATGTCGGTGGTCGGGAAGCTTTTAGAAACAATAACCCGGGAGAAAATTAACAGCCACTTGGACAAGCGTGGATTAATAAAGGAGAGCCAGCACGAATTTGTTAAGGGTAAATCATGTTTGACTAACTTTTTGATGAGGCAACAGAGAGGGCGGATGAGGGCAGTGCAGTTGATGTTGTGCATATGGACTTTCAAAAGGCGTTTGATAAAGTACCACTTACTAGGCTTGTTAGCAAAATTGAAGTCCATGGGATAAAATAGGCAGTAGCAGCATGGATATAAAATTGGCTAAGGGATAGAAAATAGAGAGTTGTGGTGAATGGCTGTTTTTCGACTGGAGGGAGGTAAACAGTGGAGTTCCTCAAGGTTCAGTACTAGGACCACTGCTGTTTTTGATATACATTAATGACTTGGACTTGGGGGTACAGGGCACAATTTCAAAATTTGCAGATGACACGGAACTTGGAAGTGTAGTAATAGACTTCAAGAAGACACTGACAGGCTGGTGGAATGGGTGGACACATGGCAGATGAAACTCAATGCAGAGAATTTGAGGTGATACATTTCGATAGGAAGAATGAGGAGAGACCATACACACTAAATGGTACAATTTTAAAGGCGTGCAAGAACAAAGAGACCTGGGGGTGCTTGTGCATAAATCTTTGAAGGCGGCAGGACAGGATATCAAAGCAGTTAATAAAGCATATGGGATCCTGGGCTTTACAAATAGAGTACAAAAGCCAGGAATTTATGCTAAACCAAAATAAAACACTAGTTCAGCCCCAGCTGGAGTATTGTTTCCAATTCTGGACAGCACACTTTAGGAAGGACATGATGGCTTTAGAGAGGGTACAGAAGAGATATACTAGAGTGGTTCCAGGGATGAGGGAATGCAGTTATGCAGATAGACTGGAGAAGCTGAGATTGTTCGCCTTGGAGCAAAGAAGGTTAAGAGATTTGATAAAGGTGTTAAAAATCATAAAGGATTTGGATAGAGTAAATAAAGAGAAACTGTTTCCAATGGCTGAAGGGTCGATACCGAGAGAGCACAGATTTAAGGTGATTGGCAAAAGAACCGGCAGTGACATGAGGAAACACTTTTTTACGCAACAAGTGGTTAGGATTTGGAATGCACTGTCTGATGTGGTGGTGGATACAGGGTCAATAGTAGCCTTCAAAAGGAAATTGGATAAATACTTGAAGGAGAAAAAACTGCAGGGATATAGGGAAAGAGCTGGGGAGTGGGACTAACTGGATTGCTCTTCAAAAGAGTCGGTGTAAACTCGATGGGCTGAATGACCTCATCAGTGCTGTACTATTTTATGATTCTATCTCCTTGTGATACTCCAGCACAAGGGGGCTTGCAAGTAGAGCCCCCATGACTGGGAGCAAGTGCTCTAAGCAGAATCCTTGAATTCAGAAGCAAGGACTTCTCCACTTGCAGCACCAATCCCTGTCACCTCACCAACTTAAAATAACTGTAGAAATCTCCAAACATTTGCACAAACTTACATAGAACCAGTAGAAATCAAAAAGCATGTCACCTGCAAGTTGTTGATGACCCATTTAAATACCATGGGTGGGGGTTCTCTCGTGCAGCTGAACTCACATTCTGCTGTATGTGATTTGGAGAGGCTGTGCAGTCGAGCGGCGACTTGCAAAATAGCAGGTTGTGCGTCAAATCAGCGTGGCACGCTGATTGACGTCACGATCTGAGTCATTAACATTCTACTGGCGAATGCGGGCAACGGCCGCGCTACCAACCTGCCCAAAATGGTGGCTGCTGCGGCCCGTGCCAGAAGTGGGTGGAAATGAGGCGTCTGCCATTTTATTAACAGCTGGTGCTAAAGTACAGAATTTTGCGGCCTTATCCTTGCATCAAAGCTCTCTGGACTTAGTTAAGTGGGGTATGTCTCTATGGGAGAGAGAGTGCACTCTCTATATTGGGAAAACACAAATTCCAAATTATAGATTTCGCAGTTGCTTGGATTGTCGACTCTAATACATGGTGATGGGCTTCCATGTGTGTCAGACAAAGCACTTTAAAAAATTTATTTTTGAGACAAAGGAGTAGAATGCATAATAATATACAATGAAAACCTCTAGAAAGAAAAATAAAGTACAAACTAATCTGCAATTATTAAATGTACCTGATTAAAATATTTTAAAATTAAACTGATTCCCATGGTACAAATGTAAATTCAAAATTGCATGACTATAATTTTTTCAAGGACAGGGTACATTTGAAAAGATAATGCATTGTGCAGCTACATCTAGAATCAGAGGATCCAATGAATAAATAATAAAGCTTATTCCTATTCTTCTGAGTCATTCATTCCCCCAGGCATATTTTCTTATCAAACCAACTTTCCTATTTAAATGGAATGCAACCTCTCTCAGCATCCCAAGTAATCTTTGTGTGTTCCAGGGAACTTGCTGTAATTGCCCATTAGTTCCGCACTATAAATGGCTGAAAAAATTAGGGCTGGTGCATTGAGGAGTAAGTTTTTAATGGCATGATAAGTGATAATTACTGTTGAACAACCTCTCTGGCCCTGAAAAATTAATTTTCCCTTAATCCCATCTGTATGTCCCAATCTTTATTTCGCTTTCTGTACATCATTTAAATCTAATTATTATTTCCTGCTTTATACTTCCTGGTTTGGACTTTGCGTGTCTCAGTGAGGATTCTTCAACCTGATTGGTTGAAGAGCCTCGCTGTGGCTTCACTGCTCACACATGCCACAAATCCCCTGTAGAGGGTGCTGCACTGGAAAGGACGCTGGATTAGAAGAAATCTCCGCTGACAAGCCCGCAAAAAGTCTGTGGGCAGCGAGGTGATTGGTGAGCGTCGTTCCTTCCTCACTGAGAGCAAACTCCGGGCCAATGATTGTTTCCTTTTTCACTAAAAAAGAACCAATTTTCCATGCACTCTGTTCACTGCTCAGCAAGCTATTACTTCTCAAATAACTGCTGCTGATTATTAACATCTAATTTTAGACTTCCATTAAAATGTTTCAAACCCAAATAATGTTGTTCTAAAACTGACTGACTATGAAATGTACAACTGTACTAAATAGAGCAAATAGACTGAAAATACACTTCACAAACCTCAATTCTCAAAATATTATTTGAAGCATACTGTCTTGTAGAAATCAAGGTATGTGGCTAGAGTGGTGACGTTGGACAGCCATGTTATGCTCCTATTGCTATTTAATGAGAAAGGAGATGAAAGTGTTGTGATGCTAGGGGGTGATTTTGCCAATGGGGGCACATTGGAGGCGGGACTGCTGCTTGTCGGGTTTTAGTCCTGCCTCCATCGACTTGTGGCCATCCCACGCTATTTTCCCTTGATTGACCTTGTTAAGCCCGCCCAGCGGGCTTAGCAGGCCAATTAAGGGGAAGCCGGTTACAGAGAACGTCAGCAAAATTTTTGACAGATGAATTGTTATCGTTTGACAGCTTGTATTCAAGACTCATCAAACTTCTTTTGTGAGCAGAAATCAGATGGCTATTGCATCGGAGAATGCAGCAGCCATCTGTCATGTCTGCCGGTGAGATGCGAGAGTCTCCGCATCCCCAACTGTTGAAGCCTGCAGGAAGAAACAAAGGTAAGTAAACATTTTCTATCACTTTTCACTCACCTCACATACTTACCTCTCCACACTTGCACCCATCACTTACTTCCACAGCGCACTTTTGCACCCCGCAGACCCCCGCAGACCCACTGCTCGCCTCGGTGACCTGGCGAGGTTTCCTGAATTCAGGAAGCCCACGCCTCTGGTGGAAAAATGAGGATAATCCTCTTAACTGCCTGTTAACTACCTGTTAACAGGCAGTTAAGTGGTTGTAATCCCTTTCCTGCCTCCAGGAGATGGGACCCGGCATGGGAAGATGGCACGGAGGCGGGTTGCTGGCGGGATGGGTACCAGCCCCAGATTCTGCCATTTTCCTGGCATACTTACCTCGCCAGGTCACCGAGGCGAGCAGTGGGTCTGCGGGGGTCGGAGGGGTGCAAAAGTGCGCTGTGGAAGTAAGTGATGGGTGCAAGTGTGGAGAGGTAAGTACCAGCCCCAGATTCTGCCATTTTCCTCTAAATCCGCCTCCCCAGGGCTGGCAAAATCCAGCCCTGCTCTCTGCATCACCTGTTTAATACATTTGTGGCCAACACATTGATACTGCAGGTGATCCATATGGAAGGAGGCAGGGGCATAAATTTAACGGTGGTGGTGGCGACTATCTACCACTGGCAGAGCTGTCCTAATGCAAGAGGTGGTTGCATGTATCCTTACAGTTACTAACAGAGCTATGCAACTAGCCTCCTGCCGACCCAGGGCCTTTGGAGGCAGTCGTCCTCAGTCATTGCTTGGCAAGTGTCCCAGGGCCTGCAGATATGGTTGGCGGCATAACAGGAGGTATAGGAAGTCTAATTTTGGTAACTGGTCTCCTTGATTTGCCCTTTTTCACCTTGTACCACTTCAACTTTAAAAGCATTCCTTATCATTATTATAAATTGTGCTGCAAACTGGCACAGCACTCTAGCATGTATTAGATGGTTTGCCAATCCCTGAGGCGGAGTGAACATTTGTATTTTCATGCCCACTGTTCCTTTGCTAGATTCCTGTTCTGCTGAACTTTCGTAAATGCTTCAAGACTGACAGACTTGTAATTATATAGTGCCTTTCATGACCTTGGATGTCCCAAACGCTTTACAACCAATGAAGTACAGCCAGTGTAGTCACTGTTGTAATGTAGGAAACATGGCAGCCGATTTGCACAGAGCAAGGACCCACAAACTGAAATGAGATAAATGACCAGATAATCTGTTTTTAGTGATGTTGGTTGAGGGAGAACACCCCTGCTCTTTTTCCAATAGTGCAGAGGGATCTTTTACGTCCACCTGCGAGGGCAGACAGGGCCTCGGTTTAATGTCTGATCCAGAAGACCGCACCTCTGACAGTGCAGCACTTCCTCAGTACTGCACTGGATTGTCTGCCCAGATATTGTGCTCAAGCCTCTGGAGTGGAACTTTAACCCACAACCTTCTGACTCAGAGGTGAGAGTTCTACCACTGAGCCACAGGCTGTAATTCAATTACAATTCAGCTGTTTTTGTTCATACATAAACTTTCTGAACATCTCTGGATACAAAAAAAACTGCAAAAAACAAAAGCCAAAAATGAGAAAAAAAGGACAGAAAAATAACATTTTTTAAACCAGAAATTAAAAGCCATTTAAAAAACATTGGCCCGGATTTTCCGGGGCCTATGTGCATACGTGGTCATAAATGCCCCACGAGTTCTGGGTTTCCGTGTGATGCACATTCGCGAAAACCCCAAAGTTTCAGCTTGACAGATCGTACGAATCCGATGGAAATGGACATTTGCTGCCGGAGATTAGCCCAACTCCTGCCCAGCGAATGCCCATGAAACTCTTATGCCTGATAAAAGCAGGCATAAGGCCTTCTTTTACCAGCGTAAGGGTTTAAATAAATATTAAAATAAAATTTTTAAAATCAATTAAACATTCAAAAACTTTTAAAATGAGTTTAGGTTATTTTTGGCCCCTTGAAAAATATATACATTTATTTTTCAAAAAACTAAATATTTGTTTTAAATGTTTAATTAAATTGTATTCTAATAAATTTTTAAGCGCGATGATTTATTTTTATTTAAGTGCAGTGAAAATGTGTTTTTTAGGGGATTCCTATTATGCTTATGGGGATTTTGTACATAAATAGAGGCCCAGGACTGCAAGAGTCCAAAGATACAGAGGCACCAGGTAGGTGTGTAGGATCGGAGGCATTCGACCACTGGAAGCCTCTGACCACAATTTCCAGCCCATTAATAATGACACTGTTTGTTTAAGAGTTCCTTTATGTATTTGTTTTTTCTAGGCTTTAAACAAAAACAATTGAATTGTAATTGAAACAGTTACAAAAGTTCAGCAGAACAGGAAAATTGCAAAAGAAATGAAAATTACTTTTTTCTGTAACTAAATTTAAGTCAAGAGTCTTTTAGGTGAATAAATATTATAAATGTACCCAACAGGCTGAATTTTTGGCTGCCAATGAAAGAAAGAAAGAAAGACTTGTGCCTTTCATGACCACCAGACGTCCCAAAGCACTTTACAGCCAATGAAGTACTTGTTAAAGTGTAGTCACTGTTTTTAATGTAGGAAACACGGTAGCCAATTTGCACACAGCAAGCTCCCACAAACAGCAATGTGATAATGACCAGATACTTTGGGGTAGATTTTCCCGAACCTGTCAGGAAGAAGGCGGGACTTCCCCTTTCGGGTTTTTCACCCGCCTAGCCTACTTCGCCGTCCGGCCAATCTGCGCAATTTTCCCTTGATTGACCTTGTTGAGCCCGCCCAGCGGGCTCAGCAGGCCAATTAAGGGCCACCCGGCAACAGGTGACGTCACAGACTGCAATTTCATCTGTCAAGAGTTCTTGACAGATGAAATATCAGTGTTTCACAGCTGTTTGAAGCTGTGAAACACTGACACTCTGAGTTCTAACATGAGTCCTTCTGCACAGACTCAGTTAGAACTGTCACCGGCACTCAAAGTTGAAGGCTGTCACTTTTCATCGCAGCTGTTCAGCTTTCAGTTCCGGCTGAGTGATGCGCTCCCGACGGCTACAGGAAGAAAGGCTGTTAAGGTAAGTACAAGTAAGTAAAAGTTCTTTACACACTTTAGACACACCAAACACACTTACCTTTACACTCATGCACCCATCACTCACCTGAGCACCGACATCGCGAACCCTCCAACTCCTTCAACCCGACGGCCCACCTGCTCTAACCTGGCGTGGTTTGGAGCTGTCGGGAAACCCACACGAAACCCCTCAAAATAGGGATTAGGCTAAAAACTGCCTGTTAACTACCTGTTAACAGGCAGTTAATTTGCACTAATCCCTTCCCGCCTGGTTTCGGCGGGTCCCAGTGCGGGGCGGGTACCCGCCGCCCCTGAAACTTACGTGGGGCGGGGTTTTGGGCAGGATGGTGTCAGGACCCCCAAATTGGGGATTTCCCCCCCCCCCCCCCCACACGCCTGAAACCCCGCCTGACGGCTCCACGAAAATCTAGCCCTTTGTTTTTGTTATACATAGAAACATAGAAGATAGGAGCAGGAGTAGGCCATTCGGCCCTTCGAGCCTGCTCCGCCATTCAACATTATGTTGATTGAGGGATCAATATTGGCCAGGACACTGGGAATAACCCCCCTGCTCTTCTTCGAAATAGTGTTGTGGGATCTTTTACATCCACCTGAGAGAACAGAAGGGACCTCGGTTTAACATCTCATCCGAATGACGGCACCTCCGACAGTCCAGCACTCCCTCAGTACTGCACTGGAGTGTCAGCCTAGATTTTTATGCTCAAGCTTCTGGAGTGAGACACACATTGCCAGAGATTGGTGGTCGCGTGTCGTCCAAGTCCACTGTTTGAACACAGCCAATTTAAAGAATTATACCATAAAGAGGAGAGGAGGATAACCAATTAACACTTACCTTTGGGTTAATCACTAAGTGGGTCCTGATGTTGTGCACCTTCAGATAGGGGTCTCTGATATGCCCATTACCATCTTCCACTTTATAAGCTCCATTCAAATTCTCCAGTGTGACAGAAGTGATATGCACGCGACTAGCAGGGTCAAAAATAAGATAAAGTTGAACAATATAAGAGTAAGATTGCATAGTACTATGGAAAGTAAATGTGAACAATCAAAGACTTAAAAAATGGCTGTGAGGTAGTTCAAACTTAGCTTCTCAACATACACGGATTACAGCCATTAATCTTTGTAAACCAGTGTTCATTGCCCCAATCACCCATGTAAAGAATGCCACGAAACTAAATGGTAATGAAGATATTAAGCAGACAAAGCTCAAGTTCTGCAGTTTATAATCAGAAAATTATTGAACTATTACTGATAGCTGAGGCCTGGAAGTTATAGATCCTGAGGAATGAGAAAGAAGGAAAGAATGGGCAATCTTGTCATTTGTCCTGGTAAATGTTGACTGACAGTCTATAGCATATTCTGACTTTTTAAATGCAGATGTAACCCTTAAGCTTCCACTCTTCTCTCTCCTGTGAGTTCAGTTGATAGCACTCTCAGCTAAGTCAGAAGGTTATATGTTCAAGTTCCACTGCAGGGCTTGAGTATATAATCTAGGCTGACACTTCAGTGCAGCACTGAGAAAATGCTGGAGATGAGATGTAAAACTGAGGGCATGTCTAAAAGATCCCATGGCACCATTCAAAAAAGAGCAGTGGAGGTCTCCCTGTGTCCTGGCCAACATCCCTTAGTAAAAACAAATAAACTGGTCAATTATCTCATTGCTATTTGCGAAGCCTTGGTGTCCAAATTGACTGCCACGTTTGCCTCTAAACCAACAGTGACTACATTTCAAAAGTAGTTCACTGGCTTTGAAGCACTTTGGGACATTAAAATTAAATATAAATGCAAGTTCTTTCTTTCTATCTCTACTGTCAGCAGATGTTATACTCTGCACAGTTTGAGAAACACTGAAATTGTAGATGAGTATGTTACTGCATATTGAACACAAATAGGCCATTTGTTCCAATGGGCCTGCTTTATCATTTTACCATGACAGCTCTAACATTTTATTCCCGATTCTACATTTTTTTAGGTGTGGAGATGCCGGAGTTGGACTGGGGTGGACAAATGTAAGAAGTCACACAACACCAGGTTATAGTCCAACAGCTTTATTTGAAATCACAAGCTTTCAGAGCGCTGCTCCTTCTTCAGGTGAAGTGGAGAAGGAGCAGCGCTCCGAAAGCTTGTGATTTCAAATAAAGCTGTTGGACTATAACCTGGTGTTGTGTGACTTCTTACATTTTTTTAGATGCCCCAATACCCATGTTTCTCAAGTAAATATCTACCTCCCTTTTAAACACTTCAATTGATTCAGCATTTATGGCCTTCATGACCTTTTGTGCTAGGATTTGTTCTCTAAAACTAATTTTTAGCTAGCTTAGTTGAACTTTTATGAGAAATACATAAGTAAAGCCTAAAAGCATAAGTTCTATTAACTGTATCTGCTATTATTCCACCTACTTGTTTAATCCATCTATTTTATTTTTCAGTTTGCAGCTCCCTTCTTTACAATTCACCATGGAGTGATTCCATGATCCTGTGTTTCAAGAGGGAAGCCGTGTTCAATGGGAGCAAAGTTGGAAAGAAAGAAAAGACTTGCATTTACATAGCCTTTCATGGCCACCAGATGTCCCAAAGCGCTTAACAGCCAATTAAGTACTTTTTGAAGTGTAGTCACTGATGTAATGTAGGAAACACAGCAGCACAGCAAGTTCCCACAAACAGTTATGTGATATTGACCAGATAATCTGTTTTAGTGATGTTGATTGAGGGATAAATATTGGCCAGGACACCGGGGATAACTCCCCTGCTCTTCTTCGAAATAGTGCCATAGGATCTTTTATGTTCACCTGATAGGGCAGACAGGGCCTTGGTTTAACATCTCATCTGAAAGACGGCACCTCCAACAGTACAACACTCCCTCTGTACTGCACTGGAGTATCAGCCTGGATTTTTGGGCTCAAGTCTCTGGAATAGGACTTAAACCCACAACCTTCTGACTGAGAGGCAAGGGTGCTACCAACTGAGCCACAGCTGATACAGAGATAAGGGTACAACATTACCTCCAATTTCCTGACCCATACTGCCGTTCAGCACAGTTCCCTACTGAAAGCATGGGATCACCCATTATATTTCCTAGCTTGGTAACATCTGCAGTTTTGGCTATAATCTTATCTATTTCCAAATCTTGGTCATTTATAGACAGAAGGATAAGTGAGCACTGATTCCTGGAGAACACCCGTGCTTGCTTTTATCCCACATTTTGGCATCATACGTCCTATCAATTTTCTATCCATGCCATGAGGCTGCCTCCAATTTCATGTCCTTCAGTTTTAACTCACATTCATTTATGAGAAATTATCAAATTATCTTCTGAGATCCATGCATACAAAATACATTGATCCTCCGTTATTCACCAACTCAGTGACTCTCTCAAAGAATTCTATTAGCTTTGTTAGACATAAGCGCTTTTCCACAAAATCATGCTGACTCTCCCTAATCATCTTATATTTATTGATGTGTTAACTTACTGTCCCTGATTATAGATTCTTGTAATTTTTGCACTTCTGAAATTAAACTCACTGCCTGAAATTACTTGGTTTGTCCGTTCCTTCTTTTTTGAACAATGGAGTATTTAAGCCTTATGGTACTATCTCTAAATCTAGGAAGCTTGGAAGATTATGGGGTGAACTTCCTCGGGACTTCTCCCCCTCCGCTGCCATAACTTTAGCAGAAACCCCATATACACGAGTAAATGGGGCCGCTGCTGATTCCCGCTGAAATTACGGCAGCAGAGAGGAAGAATCCTGAGGAAATTCACCCACTCCAATTACCTTGCCTATTTTTTTAAATTCGCTTATGGGATCTGGGCGTCGCTGGCAAGGCTAGCATTTATTGCCTATCCCTAATTGCCCTCAAGAAGGTGGTGGTGAGCCGCCTTCTTGAACCGCTGCAGTCTGTGAAGGCACTCCCACAGAGCTGTTAGGTAGGGAGTTCCAGGATTTTGAACCAGCGACAATGAAGGATCGGTGATATATTTCCAAGTCAGGATGGTGTGTGACTTGGAGGGGAACTTGGAGGTGGTGGTGTTCCCATGCGCCTGCTGCCCTTGTTCTTCGAGGTGGAAGAGGTCGCGGGTTTGAGAGGTGCTGCCGAAGAAGTCTCGGCGAGTTGCTGCAGTGCATCTTGTAGATGGTACACACTGCAGCCATGGTACGCTGGTGGTGGAGAGAGTGAATGTTTAAGGTGGTGGATGGGGTGCCAATCAAGCGGGCTGCTTTGTCCTGGATAATTTCATTAAATGTAACCTTGAGAAGTATGGTTGGTGGTGAGAGGGGAGAATCGCCTTCATAAACATTCATGTTATGCCCATCCAACAGTAGCTGCTTAAGCAGAAATCGATTTGGTTCTACCTCACATTCCTTCTGATAGAAAAATACAGCTGTACATTAAAGAATCATAATGCGTCTTACAAATGTACGAATGATAGAAAATGTATCTGTGCTGAGTGGTAAACACTTCAAATAAGGAGTGACTGCTGGGCAGCATTGACAATTAATTACAATTTCAAACTAAATATTTATACCGTTGCATGTGTTCACAAATGTATGTGACAGGCAGTATTAGGAACAAGCCAGTGTACACTCAATATTCGAAACTCAGTGCATAAACACATGAACTCGTTTTCTTTAATCTGCAATTGTAGGATCATGGTGATTGTTGTAGTTCAGTGAATTACTCAGCAGCTTACTCTTAACAATACCCTGAGGTGCTGTCACAGGAGAATTGGTATTGGACACCTTGAAAGAAACCATTTGTCAATGCACCCTTCAAAAAAGTAATGTGACTATATGCTTTTCCATTCCATTGCTGTGGTTTAATCTGATTATTTTCCTCACAATTTTTTTAAATTTTTGTCCTCCAACCTCCTTGTAATGTGAAATTGAATAAAGAGAAGTCCTTCAGGAAAAAAAAAGAAAAAGAAAAAAAAAGAAATGATCAGCCATGATCTCATTGAATGGCGGAGCAGGCTCGAGGGGCCGAATGGCCTACTCCTGCTCCTATCTTCTATGGACCTGGAAATTTGCCTTGCTTCCTTAATTTATACTAATAAACAGGAAAATTCTAATGGTTAAAACTAATTGAATTGAAAAATTCCTTTGCTTCATAGATCTCTACCCGTCTTTGTACATCCAGTATCATATTTTCCTTCTCCAGAGTGAAGCAAAGTAGTTATTTAATGATTATACAATGTCCTCTAACTTCAACCTAAGTCATAAATGAATGTGTTTTAATGGTCCACCTCTGCATTCACTGGTTTCTTTTTTTGTTGCATGTATAAAAATCTTTGCTATTACTCATGATCATAAAATCAGAATTGTAGAATGGTTACAGCACAGAAAGATTCCATTCGGCCCATTGAGCCCGTGCCAGCTCACTGCAAGAGTCCCACTCCCCCGCCCTTGTCTCGTAGCCCCGCAAGGTTTTTCCTCCAATTCCCTTTTGAAAGTCACGATTGAATCTGCCTCCACCACCCTTTCAGGCAGTGCATTCCAGATCCTAACCACTTGCTGCATAAAAATTATTTTCCTCATGTCGTCTTTGGTTCTTTTGCCAGTCATCTTAAATCTGTGTCCTCTGGTTCTTGATCCTTCTGCCAATGAGAACATTTTCTCTCTATCTACTCTGTCTAGACCCATCATGATTTTGAACACCTCGATCAAATCTCCTCTCAAACTTCTCTGCTCCAAGGGGAACTACCCCAGTTTCTCTAGTCTATCCATGTAACTGAAGTACCTCATCCTTGGAACCATTCACGTAAATCTTTTCTGCACCCTCTCTAAGGCCTTCACATCCTTCCTAAAGTGCGGTGCCCAGAATTGGACGCAATACTCCAGTTGAGGCCGAACTAGTGTTTTATAAAGGTTCATCAATTACTTCCTTGCTTTGTACTCTATGGGCTGGATTTTCCTAAGCCCCTGGAGTCGGGTTGGAGGCGTGCGGGCGATAAAAATCGGAGATCTGGGGGTCCCGACCCCATCCCGCCTCCAACCCGCCTCCATGTCAATTTCATAGGAGTCGGGTTGCCGACAAGTGCTGGAACCCGACTCCCAGAGGCGGGAAGGGATTAAAGGCAATTAAACTGCCTGTTAACAGGTAGTTAACAGGTAGTTTTTTGCCTATTCGCGATTTTTATTGCTGGTTTGTGGGCTTCCCGACAGCTCCAAACCACGAAAAGTTTTCGAGGCGGGACGTGGGTCTGAGGTCTTGGAGGGGTCGAGATGCCCAGTGTTCAGGTGAGTGAGGGGTGCAGGAGTGCAAAGGTAAGTGTTTTGCAAGTGTTTAAAGTGTTTAAATAAGTTTAACTTACTTTTACTTACCTTTACAGGAGTCCTGCATTCCGGTGTCGGGAGTCGGCTGCAAGAACCACAGAAGCTCCGATTTTTAAAAAAAAATCAGCTTCTTGGTTTCTGCAGCAAAATGATTTTAAAGTTATCCTGAGAAAGGACTGAGGCTGAATTAGCAGTTTTTCAGTGCTTGACAGCTTCAAACAGCTGTTAAACACTGATATTTCATCTGCCAAAAGCTTTTGACAGATGAAATGTCAATCTCTGACGTCACCTGTTGCCGGGTGGCCCGTAATTGGCCTGCTGAGCCCACAGGGCGGGCTCAACAAGGTCAATCAGAGGAAAATCCAGTGGGTTGGCCACATCTCCATGGAGGTGGGACAACAAGCCCGAATGTGGGTTTCCCACCTCCAACCCGCCCCCGTAGCAAAATCCAGCCCTATGCCTCTATTTATGAAGCCCAGGATCCCATATGCTTTTTTAACCGTGTTGTCAACCTGCCCTGCCACCGTCAATGATTTGTGCACATATACCCCCAGGTCTCCCTGTTCATGCACCCACTTTAATACTCTTTAGTTTAAATTGCCTCTCCCCGTTCTTCCTACCAGAATGTATCACTTCGCACTTTTCTGCATTAAATTTCATCTGCCACGTGTCCACCCATTTCACCAGCCTGTCTATGTCTTCTTGAAGTCTATCACTATCCTCCTCACTGTTCACTATACTTACAAGTTTTGTGTCATCTGCAAATTTTGAAATTGTGCCCTGTACACCCTAGTCCAAGTCATTAATATATATCAAGAAAAGCAGTGGTCCTAGTATCAACCCCTGGGGAACACCACTGTGTGCCTTCCTCCAGTCCAAAAAATAACTGTTCACCACTACTCTCTGTTTCCTGTCACTTAGCCAATTTCGTATCTATGCTGCCACTGTCTCTTATATTCCATGAGCTTCAATTTTGCTGGCAGGCCTATTATGTGGCACTTTATCAAACGCCTTTTGGAAGTCTAGACAAATATCCTTGCGGGGAGGTTTGCTAGCACTGTTGGGGGGGGGGGTTTAACCGAACTTGGCAGGGGGATGTGGAACTATAATGGGGGTGATGTACAGCCAAATATAGAGGAAAAAACAAGTCAGCTTGGAAGGCAGAGCAAATATGTAACGGCACAAGGGAGTAGGGCAAGGCTGGGTGGCATTTATTTTAATGCAAGGAGTCTTGCGAATAAGGTGGATGAACTGAAGGTGTTGATGAACACATGAGAGTATGATATTGTTGCTATCACGGAGACATGGTTGAGGGAGGGGCAAGACTGGCAGCTCAATATTCCGGGGTATAGAATCTTCAGGCGAGAGAGGGGGGGTGGTGGGGGGGTAAAAGAGGAGGGGGTGTCGCAATATTAATTAAGGAGTCAATTACTGCTGTAAGGAGGGATGATATATTAACAGGTTCCTCTAATGAGGCCATATGGGTAGAACTTAAAAACAAAAAGGGGGCAAGCACTTTGCTGGGAGTGTACTATAGGCCCCCAAACAGTCAGGGGGAGATAGAGGAACAGATATGTAGGCAAATCTCAGAGAAATGTGCAAATAATAGGGTAATATTAGTGGGGGATTTCAACTTCCCCAATATTAACTGGGATAGTCAGAGTGTGAAAGGCTTAGAGGGTGCAGAAATCTTAAAGTGCATCCAGGAGAGCTTTTTGAGCCAGCATGTAGAAAGTCCTACAAGGGAGGGGGCGGTACTGGACCTAATTCTAGGGAATGTGGCCGGGCAAGTGGTGGAAGTGTTAGTTGGTGAGCACTTTGGTGACAGTGACCATAATTCGGTGAGATTTAAGGTAGTCATGGAAAAGGACAAGGATGGACCGGAAATAAAGGTTCTAAATTGGGGGAAGGCCGATTTTAATATGAGAAGGCAGGATCTGGCCAAAGTGGACTGGGATCAGCTACTTGTAGGAAAATCCACATCGGAGCAATGCGAGTCTTTCAGAAAGGAAATTGAGAGAGTACAATGGCAACATGTTCCCGTAAAGGTCAAGGGCGCGACCAACAAGCCCAGGGAACCTTGGATGTCAAGGGATATACGAGAATGGATTAGGAAAAAAAAGGGGGCTTTTGGCAGATACAAAGGACTAAAGACAGAGGAAGCCCTAGAGGAGTATAAAAAGTGCAGGGGGATACTTAAAAAAGAAATTAGGAGAGCGAGGAGGGGCCATGAAATAACACTGGTGAGCAAAATAAAGGAAAATCCTAAGGTGTTTTATAAGTATATTAAGGGCAAGAGGATAACTAGGGAAAGAGTAGGGCCCATTAGGGACCAGAGTGGCAATCTGTGTGTGGAGCCAGAAGATGTAGGTGGGGTTTAAAATGAATTATTTGCATCTGTGTTCACTATGGAGAAGGACGATGTAGACATAGAAATCGGGCAGGGGGTCTGTGATATACTTGAACATATTAGCATCGAGAGGGAGGAGGTACTAGCGGTTTTAGCAGGCTTAAAAGTGGATAAATCCCCAGGCCCGGGCGAGATGTATCCCAGGCTGCTGTGTGAGGCAAAGGAGGAAATTGCAGGGGCTCTGACACAAATTTTCAGAACCTCTCTGGCCACAGGGGATGTGCCAGAGGACTGGAGAACAGTTAATGTAGTACCATTATTCAAGAAGGGTAGTAGGGATAAACCAGGGAATTACAGGCCAGTGAGCCTAACATCAGTGGTAGGGAAATTATTGGAAAAAATTCTGAGGGACAGAATTAGTCTCCACTTGGAGAGGCAAGGATTAATCAGGGATAGTCAGCATGGCTTTGTCAAGGGAAGATCATGTCTGACCAATTTGATTGAATTTTTCGAGGGGGTGACTAGGTGTGTGGATGAGGGTAGTGCAGTGGATGTGGTATACATGGATTTCAGTAAGGCTTTCGATAAAGTCCCGCATAGGAGACTGGTCAAGAAGGTAAGAGCCCATGGGATCCAGGGTGCCTTGGCACATTGGATCCAAAACTGGCTTAGTGGCAGAAGGCAGAGGGTGATGGTCGAAGGTTGTTTTTGTGACTGGAAGCCTGTGTCCAGTGGGGTACCGCAGGTATTGGTGCTGGGTCCCTTGCTGTTTGTGGTCTACATAAATGATTTGGATGTGAATGTAAAAGGTATGATCAGTAAGTTCGCAGATGACACGAAAATTGGTGGGGTGGTAAATAGCGAGGAGGGTAGCCTCAGTCTGCAGGACGATATAGATGGGTTGGTCAGATGGGCAGAAGAGTGGCAAATGGAATTTAACCCTGAAAAGTGTGAGGTGATGCATTTTGGAGGGACTAACAAGGCAAGGGAATACACAATGAATGGTAAGACCCTAGGAAAGACAGAGGATCAGAGGGACCTTGGTGTGCATGTACATAGATCCCTGAAGGCAGCAGAACAGGTGGAGAAGGTGGTTAAAAAGGCATATGGGATACTTGCCTTCATTAGCCGAGGCATAGAATATAAGAGCAGGGAGGTTATGATGGAGCTGTACAAAACACTGGTTAGGCCACAGCTGGAATACTGTGTGCAGTTCTGGTCGCCACACTATAGGAAGGATGTGATTGCTTTGGAGAGGGTGCAGAGGAGATTCACCAGGATGTTACCTGGGCTGGAGCGCTTCAGCTATGAAGAAAGACTGGACAGGCTGGGGTTGTTTTCCTTGGAGCAGAGAAGACTGAGGGAGGACCTGATTGAGGTGTACAAAATTATGAGGGGCATAGATAGGGTAGATAAAAAGGAACTTTTTCCCTTAGTAGAGGGGTCAATAACAAGGGGGCATAGATTCAAGGTAAGGGGCAGGAGGTTTAGAGGGGATTTGAGGAAGAACTTTTTCACCCAGAGGGTGGTTGGAATCTGGAACTCACTGCCTGAAAGGGTGGTAGAGGCAGGAACCCTCACAACATTCAAGAAGCATTTGGATGAGCACTTGAAATGCCATAGCATACAAGGCTACGGACCAAATGCTGGAAAATGGGATTAGATTAGACAGGGCTTGATGGCCGGCGCGGACGCGATGGGCCGAAGGGCCTCTTTCTGTGCTGTATAACTCTATGACTCTATGTACAAAATGTCAACTGCATTGCCCTCATCATACCTCTCTGTTACCTCATCCAAAAACATTGATCAAGTTGATTGGTTTTTCCCTTGATAGGTTTTTCCCATGCTCTTTCATTGCCCACCTTAACATTTTCTTTCTCTTTTTCTGTTGCTTTCTATAACCCCCGCCATTCCACTTTTTTCCAACATTCTTTGCCCTTACACAGGTCTCTTGTTCTTGCACTATCGGCAATGTGGGGTTTTCCTTAACTGAGTTTATAATCAAATAAAGATATAGGCAATGTTCTCTATTGGTTCATATCTATTCCTTACTAAATATAGAATTTGGTTTTAAAGAATTGACGGAGCAGCAGAAAATGGTGGGATGCAGTTTAAGAACATAAGAACATAAGAAATAGGAGCAGGAGTAGGCCAATCGGCCCCTCGAGCCTGCTCCACCATTCAATAAGATCATGGCTGATCTGATCCTAACTGCCAATCCACTATCACAGAACCATCTCCTGAATCTAACAGAATTGGACACATGAAATAGGAGCAAGATCAGGCTACACAGTCCTTGGGCCCGCTCCGCTACCCACAGGGCCATGACCGATCCGAACCTAGACTCATGTCCAAATTCCTGCCTGCTCCCCGTAACCTTTAATTCCCTTTACTTCTAGGAAACTGTCTATTTCTGCTTTAAATTTATGTAATGATGTAGCTTCTACAGTTTTTTGGGGCAGCATATTCCATGGACCTACCACCCTCTGAGTGAAGTAGTTCCTCCTCATCTCAGTTTTGAAAGAGCAGCCCCTTATTCTAAGACTATGCCCCCTAGTTCTAGTTTCACCCATCATCGGGAACATCCTCCCTGCATCCACCCGATCCAACCCCTTCACAATCTTATATGTTTCAATAAGATCGCCTCTCATTCTTCTGAACTCCAATGAGTAGAGTCCCAATCTACTCAACCTCTCCTCATATGTCCATCCCCTCATCCCCGGGATTAACCGAGTGAACCTTCTTTGTACTGACTCGAGAGCAAGTATGTCTTTTCTTAAGTATGGACACCAAAACTGTACGCAGTATTCCAGGTGCGGTCTCACCAATACCTTGTACAACTGAAGCAATACCTCCCTATTTTTATATTCTATTCCCCTAGCAATGAAAGCCAACATTCCATTGGCCTTCTTAATCACTTGCTGCACCTGCATACTAACCTTTTGAGTTTCGTGCACCAGGGCCCCCAGATCCCTTTGTACTTCAGTACTTTCCAGTTTCTTGCCATTAAGATAATAACTTGCTCTACGATTTTTCCTGCCAAAGTGCATAACCTCACACTTTCCAGTATTGTATTCCATCTGCCAAATCTCTGCCCACTTACTTAGCCTGTCTATGTCCCCTTGAAGGTTTTTTATGTCCTCCTCACTCACTACTTTCCCCCCCATCTTAGTATCATCTGCAAACTTTGATATGTTATACTCGGTCCCCTCCTCCAAATCGTTAATATAGATTGTAAAGAGTTGGGGACCCAGCACTGACCCCTGCGGAACACCACTAGTTACTGATTGCCAGTCAGAGAATGAACCATTTATCCCAACTCTCTGCCTTCTGTTAGATAGCCAATCCTCTATCCATGCCAGAGTATTACCCCCAATCCCATGATTTTTTATCTTAAGCAATAATCTTTTGTGTGGCACCTTGTCAAATGCCTTTTGGAAGTCTAAATACACTACGTCCACTGGTTCCCCTTTATCCACCCTATATGTTACTTCCTCAAAGAACTCCAGCAAATTTGTCAAACATGACTTCCCCTTCATAAAACCATGCTGACTTTGTCCTATTAAATTATGATTATCCAAATGTCCTGTTACTGTCTCCTTAATAATGGACTCCAAAATTTTACCTACCACAGATGTTAGGCTAACCGGTCTATAGTTTCCAGCCTTCTGTCTACTGCCCTTTTTAAATAAGGGTGTTACATTAGCAGTTTTCCAGTCTGCCGGGACCATTGCCGAGTCCAGGGAGTTTTGGAAAATTATTACCAATGCATCCACAATCCCTACCGCCACTTCCCTCAAGACCCTAGGATGTAAGCCATCAGGTCCAGGTGATTTATCCGCCTTGAGTCCCATTATTTTACCGAGTACCACTTCCTTAGTGATTTTGATCATGTTTAGCTCCTCCCCCCCTTTAGCCCCCTGTTTGTCCAGTGTTGGGATATTCTTAGTGTCTTCTACTGTAAAGACTGATGTAAAATATTCATTCAGTGTTTTTGCCATCTCCATATTTCCCACCATTAATTTCCCGGTCTCATCCTCTAAGGGACCAACATTTACTTTAGCCACCCTTTTTCTTTTTATATAACTGTAAAAACTCTTACTATCTGTTTTTATATTTTTTGCTAATTTACTTTCATAATCTATCTTCCCTTTCTTAATCAATCTTTTTGTTATTTTTTGCTGTCTTTTAAAGTTTTCCCAATCCTCTATCCTCCCAGTAGATTTGGCTACTTTATATGCCCTTGTTTTTAGTCGAATACTATCCTTAATTTCTTTACTTAGCCACGGATGGCTGTCTTTTCTTTTACACCCTTTTCTTCTCAGTGGAATATATATTTTTTGGAAGTGCCCCAAACGCACTGAGTTGTCAATCTCCATATCACTGTGCATCACTCCACCCCTTCTGGAGGGAGAGTTATCTTTGGGAAGCTCTTATGCACTTGGAATTCTGGAAAATGCAACACAAATTGAGATTATTAAGTCCATCATGACTGTGTCATGCTAGCACTAATTCAGAACTATCTACTTCAATACCATTTGCCTGTTTTTTCCTGCTTTATCCCTATTCTGTTTATTATTTTTCTGCTGCAAGTTTCTATATAACTCACTCTTAAATGTCATAATTGACTCAACTTCAATAGCGACTTGTAGTAATATATCTAGGGGGCGATTTTCCCTGGATACTTTAGGCGCTAAAGTGCCTCCAAGGCGGCCAAGATGGGGTCTTAAGCTGAAACGCTGGTTTAGCCAGCATTTAGCGGCAAGATCCCACCTTGGTAATGGAGTTGCCCTAAGAAAGGCCGCCTGGAGAATCGTTAAGCAGCTGATTGCCACTTAAATTGCCTGCTAGCGCTCATTAAGGTGGCTGCATGGCATTTTGCTGGCTAGCACTTGAACTAGTGCCTGCTCCTAACAGCGACGAGCTAATTCAGAGTAAACTAGTCCTTGCAGAGGATTTTGAGTGCTACATAATGGTATATCACCTTTTACTGTTCACTTGTGGCTGGAGGTTTGAAGCAGACTTTTAAAATACATCAGGACACTTTCTGGGACACTTTGTCAAGACTTCACCAACACTCTATCAACATTTATTCTCGAAATTCTCTGAGGACTTCACCTAAAAAGAGTAAGTGCTGTGCTACTCCAACTTATTGGACATCTTATAGGAGTAACCAGGAGAAAGGGAGGTTTTGGTCATGGGCATCTTGCTAGGGTTTGGTCTGCAGGAGCAATGGGAGGAGGTCATGAGGTCAGGCAAAGCAACCTCAGCTGCTGCTGGAGAGAGGGAGAGAGGGATAGAACGGCGAGGTGGACTCCTTCCCCCCTCCGGGCAGAGGACATCCCTCCTCCTCAGGACCTCTTGTGTTGCATCCGAGAACATTGGCACCCTCTCTCTAGGTCCCTGAGACACCACAAGGACTACAGCGGTTCAAGAGGTTGGCTCACCACCACCTTCTCAAGGGCAATTAGGATGGGTAATAAATGCTGGCCTTGCCAGCGATGCACACATCCCAGGAACAAATTTTTAAAAATCCTTCCACGTTGGCTTCTCTCCCAGCCAGCGCACTTCCATGCCTTCATTGGAAGTGGGTGAGTGCAGGCTACATATACAGCTCCGGAAGATGTAGGAGGGGTTCTGAATGAATTTTTTGCGTCTGTTTTCACTATGGAGAAGGACGATGTAGACATAGAAATAGGGCGGGGGGACTGTGATATGCTCGAACATATTAACATCGAGCGGGGGGAGGTATTGGCGGTTTTAGCTGGCCTAAAAATGGATAAATCCCCAGGCCCGGATGAAATGTATCCCAGGCTGCTGTGTGAGGCAAAGGAGGAGATTGCGGGGGCTCTAACACATATATTCAGGACCTCTCTGGCCACAGGGGATGTGCCAGAGGACTGGAGAACCGCTAATGTAGTACCATTATTCAAGAAGGGTAGTAGGGAAAAACCGGGGAACTACAGGCCAGTGAGCCTAACATCAGTGGTAGGAAAATTATTGGAAAAAATCCTGAGGGACAAAATTTGTCTCCACTTGGAGAGGCAAGGATTAATCAGGGATAGTCAACATGGCTTTGTCAAGGGAAGATCATGTCTGACTAATTTGATTGAATTTTTTGAGGGGGTGACTAGGTGTGTGGATGAGGGTAACGCAGTGGATGTGGTATACATGGATTTCAGTAAGGCCTTCGATAAAGTCCCGCACAGGAGACTGGTCAAGAAGGTAAGAGCCCATGGAATCCAGGGTGCCTTGGCACATTGGATACAAAACTGGCTTAGTGGCAGAAGGCAGAGGGTGATGGTCGAAGGTTGTTTTTGTGACTGGAAGCCTGTGGCCAGTGGGGTACCACAGGGATCGGTGCTGGGTCCCTTGCTGTTTGTGGTCTACATTAATGACTTGGATATGAATGTAAAGGGTATGATCAGTAAGTTCGCGGATGATACAAAAATTGGTAGGGTGGTAAATAGCGAGGAGGGTAGCCTCAGTCTGCAGGACGATATAGATGGGTTGGTCAGATGGGCGGAACAGTGGCAAATGGAATTTAACCCGGAAAAGTGCGAGGTGATGCACTTTGGGGGGACTAACAAGGCAAAGGAATACACAATGAATGGAAAGACCCTAGGCAAGACGGAGGGTCAGAGGGATCTGGGTGTGCAAGTACACAGATCCCTGAAGGCGGCGGAACAGGTGGATAAGGTGGTAAAAAAGGCATATGGGATACTTGCCTTCATTAGCCGAGGCATTGAATATAAGAGCAAGGAGGTTATGATGGAGCTGTATAAAACACTGGTTAGGCCACAGCTGGAATATTGTGTGCAGTTCTGGTCGCCACACTACAGGAAGGATGTGATCGCGTTAGAGAGGGTGCAGAGGAGGTTCACCAGGATGTTACCAGGGCTGGAGCGCTTCAGCTATGAAGAGAGACTGGGCAGGTTGGGTTTGTTTTCCTTGGAGCTGAGGAGGCTGAGGGGGGACATGATTGAGGTGTACAAAATTATGAGGGGCATAGATAGGATGGATGCTGAGGAGCTTTTTCCCTTAGTAGAGGGGTCGATAACTAGGGGGCATAGATTCAAGGTAAAGGGCGGGAGGTTTAGAGGGGATTTGAGAAAGAACTTTTTCACCCAGAGGGTGGTTGGAGTCTGGAACTCACTGCCTGAAAGGGTTGTGGAGGCAGAAACCCTCACAACATTTAAGAAGCATTTGGATGTGCACTTGAAATGCCATAGCATACAAGGCTACGGGCCAAATGCTGGAATATGGGATTAGATTAGACAGGGCTTGATGGCCGGCGCGGACACGATGGGCCGAAGGGCCTCTATCCGTGCTGTATTACTCTATGACTCTATGACTCCACAAAAAAATGAGAGTTCTAAACCTGTCGTTGTCGGTTTCAGCACCTGCAGGCACGTTTAAATCATGATAATCATCAATTAACCCAAAAATTGCATGCTAAATCCACACTTTTAATCAGGTGTTTCTTATTAGCACAGCACCCATTTAGCACCTGTTTTCACCCTTTGGCCAAAATAACCCCCTTAATATTCTAAAATGCCTTTGCATGAAAAATTGCTTCTAAGCTCTTTAAGCTTCTATTACTAAACCCAAATGTATGCCCCTTGTTACTGATTCAGCAACAAATGGAATTAATCTTTCACTGCTTACTTTTGCAAACACTTTCATAATTTTGAACATGCTGATTAGATCATTCCTTAACTGTCTCTAGTGAATGCAGCTGAACTTTTCAAGCCTCTCTTCCTTGCAATTCTCCCAGTTAATCTCTGTTGCACTTGTTCCGTGGATCCTTTTTTTTATTAAAGGGCTCCCTAAATCTGCATACAGAACTCCAACTTAGCCTAACCAAAATCTTGTACAGATTCATCATCATCTCTTTTCTTTTGCATTCAATGCCCTTATATGTAAAATCCAGAATCCTATTGTCCTTTTTATGACTTTTCCCACCTGCAATCATGCTTTTAAAGATCTGTGTATCTGCACCATTTGACCTTTTGTTCCTCCATTCCACTGAAAATTTTCGGGTATATTTTCGATCTTTTTTCCAAAATGTGCTACTTCATATCTATTTATATTGAATTGCATTTGCCACATTGCTACCCACTCTCTTAGGGTTATTTTGAGTAATGACTCAGCCACAAGGAGATATCACCAAAGTGAAAATGAGTTGGCAAATTACAGAACTTGGAACTTGGCATCCAGATCCTAATGAATTTTAATTTAATAAAATTATTAAATAAAATAAAATACTTTTTGCAGAATTTACCGCAAAATCAAATTGTTTCCCTAATTACTACTACAAATAGGCACAAAAATTCTCAAAAGTAATAATGAATAAATTGAAATTCATCCATTAACAGAAACTAAATTATTTATGCCATGCTATTACAAGATCTCTGTTTCAGAAGGTTGTAGGATTTTACCAGTTTTTTTTAATATTGCAGGATAGTTTGATACAAACGATAGTGAAGATGCTTAACTACTCCTTTTTACAAGAAAAAGGGAGCATATGTTATAGCATCACATTTATGGTTCATGGGGGTTCTGCCAGTCTTCTGCCACAACTCCAGCAGAAGAATAGTGGAACTGACCGGAAATCACAGGGACCCGGATGCACTGGATCTCTGCTGCTCCCCAGATATTCCAGCCTCCTATTCCAGGACCTCCTGCTTTCCTGGCTGATTTGGGACCCAGCGTAGTACAGAATCCATTACACTGAGTGAGATGAAGTGCATCGACTTCCAGATGGGCTCTACTGGGTGAGACCAGGGAAGGCAAATAAAGAATGAGGCAAGTATTTTTTTTTAAATATTTGGTTGAGCCCTCTTAAGTAGGGGGCTGAGGGAGACATGGCTATTGTCCACAGTGGGCAGAAACAGGATTTTCCTCCTGCATGGGGCAGGCGGGTGCCGGACTGTGCCCGCAGAGGTGCTTGCATCCACCGCTCCACACAAATTAGATGCTTTCCCGCTGACCCAACAAATTCCAGCAGGGACAGTACTGGAGGGCACCAGATGGGCACGATGCCAGCTTAAGCGCTGGGATTGCATCCTGAGGATTTTCAGGGCGATAACAATTAAGTCATTAAGGGGGAGAAATTCCCCTCCTTTGTGCCTCCCATGGGGGGGCGCTAACGGGGCGCAAAGGCCTTTTAGCCCTGCTGCGGTGCTGACCGCGCCTCCCGCCAAATTCCACGTGGCGCTGCTGTGCTGAGCTGTGCGCCCCGGGTCGCGAAGTCACCCCCCGCCCCCCACTCTTGCGCTCCAAGAAGGAAGTGGAGTGCTTGATTTAGCGCTCCACTTCCCTCTTGGAGCAAGAAGTGGGAATTTTAGAAAGGCTGGAAGAGGTTAGCAGCTGGCGCTAACTTTTCCAGCTTTTCTGATTTAGCGCTCCAAACGGGGCTCGAGGGGAATTTCTAGCCCAATGATCCTTGTATAAGACCAGAGTCAACACAGCTTTTATTCAACAAAATTTCACCTTCATGTTGGCTGGTGTACACAAAGGTAATTTCTCCCTTCTTTTTCTTTACATTAACTGGTCCTCCACTCTTCCAGGGCAGCAATATGCCTTCCAATTTCAGTACTGGCTTCTGCTGCTGAATTTAAATCTTCTCTCGCTGTATCTATCTGCTTTCAATTTAAAACCAGCAGCAGAAGCCTCGATTGAAGTTGGTAGCTGAGAGGAAAAATTGCCATTAACATTGCAACATTGAAGGAGCAGCGTGGAATAACAAGTGACAGCAACAGTTGCTCAGAATGTACTGGCATTGTGCTGTTGCTGGGTCTACCATTTTTGAAGAGATTGTTCCACTAGGAGGGAAATCAACCAGGAGGGAAACCGTGTGCAGGATATGAACCTTGTACAAGACAACCTTGGTTGCTACTTTTCATCCCAAATAGACATATGGAAATATATATGGTACTTTTAAATTTCAAACATAAAAAATAGTGGTGCATTTGGAAATTTTCTTACCCTGGGACACCTCCAGCTTCCATGTGATTTGCAAGAGTAACATCATGTGACCAGACATCATATTGCCATTTCTGTAATCCAATGACTCCACAAAGAACATTCCCAGAATGTACTCCGACACGCATGTTTATATCAACTCCTGTGGCATCCCTTACCTTCCTTTAAAATAAAAGATGAAGATTAATATGAGCAACTTTTGTTCTAGAATGAGAACAAATTGAAAAATAAATCCCAGTTATCCATTACAGAATTCTAGTGCTGAAAGTTCCTTTCAGAGCTTTTAGGTGGACATGTGGTTAATTTTCACTTTCATCGCCAGGTGGAAAATGGGAGGTAGTGGATTGACTGCCCATTTTTACACCATGTGTACACTGGTCCGCACTGACCCCCCCTTCCCACCAGCCCACCCCACCCCCCGCCATTTATCTGTGGGCCAACTTGGCGAACCAGCCAGATGATTTTGGGAGCTGCATTGGAACTCTCCGTTTGCCATCCGCAGCTTGCCGGTGTTATGCAGATGTGCCCAAAGGGTCAATTGCAAGTAAGGCTTGGGCTTCCATCTTTAAGAGCGTGTCCCAGGTGCGCAATCCACTTTGCTCCAGTTTTTGGCATGGGCCCAATTTCCTAGCCAATATGTTCCTCAACTAAATATAATGGCCACAAAATTCGGCTCCTTAGCGCCCATTGTTTCAGCGCTATGAGTGCTATTTTGGCTCCAAAATGGTATCCGCAGTGCGCTCGTGCATTTCTGGTGCAAGTTGCCTTGGACGCCATCTTGGTGATGGTGTTAGCCTCCGTGCAATGAGCATCTGCCGGAAGTATGTAGAGTAGGCAGATTGTGACGTCAATCAGTGTGCAACGCTGATTCAATGCCACCGCTGCCATTTGGAGTTAAACGCTCCAGCTGATGCCCTCTCTTAAACTCGTACAGCTGAATACCTGTTCAGAAGCAGGAAGGACCCCTGACCATGCTATTTAAAGGAATCATCAGATGCTTTGAGGTTAGTTGCTGATTAAGTGCTACTAGCTTTTGCTATGACTGTACAAGTGTTTGGTGTTTTCTAGAGTTCTTTAAAGTTGCTAAAAACATCAGGGAGTGGTGTGGGAGGTGCTGAAGAACTTTGTCCTGACTTCAAGGCTTCTGCACAAGCCAGTTGCTCCCAGACATGGGTGAACTAGTGGGAATTCCCCTTGGAATACAGCATGACCTGGAGAATGAACAGAGGGCTGGCAGAGCAGAACAAACTGCTGGCAGAGGGAGGAGGATGGAGGGGAGAACGTTTCTCAGCAGGAGGTCATATCCGCCCATGGTGTTCAGGGAGCAATTCTCCTACCTGAACCTCAGTGAGGAACAATGTGTGAGACGTCTGTGCTTCAGTAAGGACATCCTCACTGAAATCTACCACCTGCTGCAGCCACGACTGCAACCTCAGAGCAGGGCGAGGACCGCATTGCCAATGGCTGTGAAGGTGACTGTGGCCATGAACTTTTATATGCGGGCTCCTTCCAGGCTAGAGCAGGAGATATTTGCAACATCTCTCAGTTTACTGTCCACTGTTGTGTAAGGGAGGTCACTGAGGCTCTCTTTTCCAAGAGAGCTCACTACATTTCATTCTCTCTTGCCAGAGATCAGCAGGCAGAGTGAGCACGCAGCTTTTCAAGGATTGCAGGCTTCCCCATGGTGCAGGGGGCCATTGACTGCACACACATCGCATTGCAGGCGCCGCATGCCAACTCTGAGACGTACCGCAAGTGAAAGGGATTTCATTCCCTCAACGTCCAGCTGGTGAGTGACCATATGCAGCAAATTATGCAGGTCAATGCCTGGTATCTTGGAGGCAGTCATTATAACTTCATTCTGCGGCAATCCACTGTGCCATCAGCATTTGAGCCACCAGGACAAACCAAAGGTTGGCTCCTGGGCAACAAGGGCTATCCATTGACAACATGGCTCATGACGCCAGTGTTCAACCCACGAACACGTAGGCAGCAGACATACAATAAAAGCCATGCTGCCACATGAAATGTGATAGAGCACACCACTGGTGTGCTGAAACAATGCTTCCACTGCCTGGACCGCTCTGGAAGAATCACAGAAACCCCACAGTGCAGATAGAGGCCATTTCGGCCCATCGAGCCCTGCAATACTCGGCAGAGTGGGTGTCAAGATTCGTGGTGGTCTGCTGCATGCTGCACAACCTCATCATCATGAAGGCACAGCCCTTGCGACCAGCTGTACAACTGCAGGATTCTCAAAATTTACAGATCCCCCATTACGAAAGAAAAGCCATATTAAAGTGATTTTGGACCCTTGCTAAAAACTACAGGAGGATAAAAGGCATGTTGGGCATAGCAAGGAGATTCAAGGTCAAAAACCAGACTTGGTATTTTTTTTAAAGGGACATGTTCAGGCAGGTTTGGGAAACAGGCTGCAACAAAGAATTTGGGATCTACTTATGCAGTAGCCAGTTTGAGTATTCGAGGTAATCAAACTGTCTGGGGGGAAACTGTAAACGTAACTCAGCCCCTATCAAGAGATTTACATGCTAACAATAGACACGGAAGAACAGCCTCACAGACCCATCCAAAAACATGCATAAACCAAATCGTTTAGCCAACCTACAAAGAATCTCAGGCCCCACAGGAAACTCAAAGCTTGAGGACAATTCACTACAATTAGATAAGAGCTCAACAGCTTAGTAAAACCATCCCAAAACTACTTCTTACATTTTTAATGACTCCAACAATTCAGGAAGCCATCTTGAAACCGCTTAAATAATTTACACATCTTAATATTAACGAGCCCGCCAAAATCTAACAAAAGACCTGAACAGATTTGGCACGCAGATTAGCAGGCCTCATTTTGTATAATTGGGGGCCTGTTCAACAGTTAAAGGGTATTCATCTCAAAGTACGTTCAAGTTCAGCAAGGCGGAGTACAGTTCAGCAAGGTATCATCTCACAGTTCCAAGTTCAAGGAGAGTCATCGCTGAGCAACATCGAGGTCGAGGAGCAAACATCTTGAAGCAGTTCTGTCTCGAAGAAGTAACACACCAACGGACACCTCGTGGCACCAAGGGCCCCATGAAACAATCAACCGAATATTACCCACAGCCAACCAGGTAATATTGGGCCACCGCGACCAATGAGAAAAAAACAACTTGGAAGAAGCCGAAGATTCCGCAAGTCTTTTCCACTCTACATTCTATCCTGACTTACCCCTGGGTAAGATTTTATCCAAAAAGACTCTAGGCCCTATTCCTAGCCAAAGAAAATTGGGTACTCACCTGATAGATCCAATACGCACCCTACCGCATCAGTGGACTCGTGAAGACTGACCAGCTACGCAGGTGAAGTCTTCTACCGCATCTGGGGTACGGCAGACCCCAACCAACACATCTAGTGAACCCCGAAATCGTGAACCAGCTCAACTGTCAAGAAGTTGTTTTGGTGAGCATTATCCCTGGTCCTTTAGAGTCCAACTTAGCTAGTAAGATGGGATTGGGAGATGTGAGAGATTTGTCTACTGTAAATTTTTCCTCGTGTATGTTGAAATGTTTCCCCATTTTATTAGAGTGTTATTATTGTGTTGTATTTTCTTTTCTCAAATAAAAATCAAAGTTCTTGCACCAAAATCAGTTGTTTGCTGCACTTTTATCACAACCCCCAAATAAGTCCAAGGTCTAGAACCAAGGGAATGGGAGCGATTCGAACCGCTCACAAGTCAGGGGCAAAGCTGACTCAAAACACCACCTCCTACACAGCGAGCAGCTGAGGAGGAGGAGAAGGAAGTGAAGGAGGAGGAGGAAGAGAAAGTGAGGAGGCAACCTAGACAGCCTCTTTCTGGATGGGCTGTCCGTGAACGACTCATTCAAATGCGATACCAGAAACGCAATCCAAATTCCCCAAAGTTCCACACCTTACCTTCCCTAATTGGATAAAGCCTAAAAATGGGTGTGGGGAGCAGGAAGCGTAATGTGCCTGCGACCGTTCAAAGCGCACCTCATTGTCAGTCTGGATGAATCATGGCCCAACAGGGAAGAGAGAGGGCGAGGAGGTTATCTGATGGGGCACTGGAGGCCTTGGTCCTGCAGGTTCACAGACGACATGAGTCATCTACTAGCAGGGGGGCAGGAGGTCTTCCAGGCAGCATGCCAGAAGGCTGTGGGAGGAAACAGCTCCAGCTGTCAGTGCAACGAGTGTTGTCCCCAGGACCTGGATCCAATGCCGCAAGAAGTTTAATGATCTCACACGAGTGGTCAAGGTGAGTCAATGTATCTTCAAATGACATATCCCACCAACTGCTCCATTAGTCTCACACACTGCTCAATGCACCACACCCCCATCACTCACCTACCAGCAATCTCTAGCAATCACCACTCATACCTCACAATCATAGTTTCACCTCACTCTCACACACGTACCACTGTTGCAACAGCCTTGCCAGCAACGCCCACATCCCAGGAATGAATTAAAAAAGACTCACATCAACATCCCACACCTTGCACACACTGCCAGCTTTTCAACCATGGCAGGCACATCACCCAAACACATTGCACCATACTCACTGACACACTTCCCTTTCTCTTGCAGACAAAGGTGGCTCATAACCGCTGGGAACAGCAGCAGACGGGCAGAGGGGAAACTTGACTTCACAACCTCATGGAGCTGAAGGACACAGTGCTGGAGATAATTGGAGGGGCCACCACTGAGTCCGTGGCAAGCCACAAAGTTGAAAGTATTGCTCATGATGACGATATGCTCATACCTAATCCTTCTTCTCACATCCCACTTCCCCCTCGTCCCACAATCTCTTCTCATTTACAAGCTGCTGATTGTGTAAGCATGCACATTTTGCTTTCCCCACCTCCCCTCACCACAATTCGACCCTTGTTCCTTTCTCCTTTCAGATCCCCAAGGAGTCCCACCAGCCCAGCCTGTCCCCGAAATTATGGAGGAGGAGAATGAAGGAAACGAAGAGGCACTGTCACACGATCTGACATTTCCAGGCACCAGCTCAGAAAATGGCACTGCGTGGACTTTAGAGGGTAGTATAGAGGCAGGATCTGCACATGGTGAGTCACCGGGCACGAGTGGGCTGTAGCCAGGCCAGGGGGAAAGGGTAGCTCAGGTGCCATCTCCCCGAAGGGTGAGTTCACACATGAGTTCTGCTGCACAGGACTCAGATGATGACCTCAATGGGGCAACCTTCAAAAGGGGGGTGGCGATGCACACGGAAATGCTTTGCGCAATGGCAAGCCTGCCAAAAAGAGCCTTTTGTCAGTGTCAAGGAGCACGGAGAAGTCCGGCTCCAACATTGCACAGGGTTTTGTGCGGAGCTTGGAGCCCATGATTTCCAGGATGGAAGTGATGAGCAACTCCATTAGAGAAATTGTCGACCAAACCATGATGCTGGGTGTGATGGGTGATCTCGCAGCTTGCATTACAGCACAGGCGGAAGTGACACAGTGCTGCAGTGGAAGCTCAAACTGCTCTCATGCAGTCTAAGCTTGCTGCCATGCAAGATCAAATGGCTGCCATCTTGGCTGGGTTTAGGAGTGTGGAAATGGGCTTGCAGGGTCTCACAGCAGGCCAGCAATCTATCCTCCAACAGATTACTAGAACTGCTGAGGCACTGCTCCAGGGGAGTGGCAGTGGCTCCATTGAGCAGAACCCTGTTGTCCTCTCTAGCATTCCTACTCCCACCCCTTCCAGACCGCCAGTGCCCTTGCTGCTGCCTGTCATCTAGCCAGCCCAGACTGCTGCCGCCAATGACAAGGTGGTGCAATCTACATCCGTGCCTTCTCGACCAGAGCTGCTCGAGGTCATCCTGCAAGGCCTTCTGCAGTGTTTCCCATGGAAATCCACAGCCTTCCACCAGCCATGCTGCGGCCACTGGGGTAGCAATGCATAGGAGCACTAGAGTAGGAAAAGGAACACGAAATAGAGACACTAAGGGAATGCATCAGGGTGATTAGTTGACGTTGTTATGTAGTATTGGAATTAATAAATTTATAAATTATATTTGGAATGTTTGTTTTGTGGTGGCTCTCATTTCAGCTTTGTGCCCAGGAGGATGCTGTGATGTTCCGTGACAGAGGGATGGCAAGGTGGGGAAGTGGTGAGCAACGGGGATCTGGGGTTTCATTCATTGGAACCGGAGTCTGATGACGCGCTCACAGACAGCCCGTCTGGAACGGGAATCTGCCGCCTGACTCCTCCCTTCCTCCTCCTCCTCCTCCTGAGGTGGTTCCGGAACCCATGGTGGCAAGGTTGTGGAGGATGTGGTAGACAACCACTCCGGTGTGTACTGGAGGGCTCCTCCCGAGCGGTCAAGGGAGCGGAACCATTGCTTGAGCACCCCGATGGTCTGCTCGATGAGGATCCTCGTGGCAGCATGGCTCTCATTATATGACTGCTGGCCATGAGTGGTGAAGTTGCGGAGGGGAGTCATCAGCCAGGCATAGAATGGATAGCCCTTGTCTCCGAACAGCCACCTTTGGGTTTGAGATGGTGGCTGGAAGATTGCTGGCACACCGGACTGGTGCAGGATGAAGGCATCATGACTGCTGCCAGGATAGCGGGCATTCACCATCATGATGTGCTGGGCGTGGTCGCACACCAACTACACTTTAAGTGAGTGATACCTTTTGTGGTTATGGAACATCTCAGGATTGATATACGGCACCCGCAAAGCCACGTGTGTGCAGTCGATGGCGCCCTGCACCATGGGGAAGCCCGACATCCTGGCAAAGCCACATGCGCACTCCTCCTGCATCCCTCTTTTCAGAGAGAAGACAATGAAGTCTCTTCTCCTGAAGTACAGAGCCTTCCGGATGCAGCGATGGACGGTGAACTGGAAGATATTAACTATGTCTCCTGCTTCAGACTGGAAGGATCCAGTGGAGAAATTTGATATGTTATATGGTTCTGAAGAAAAAAGGAATTTTCTCTCCTTTGATGATCAATAGCTTTCAAATCAGCTGTTCTGAAGGCAGTGATCAAATGCTTAACATGTGAATCAAAAGGAATGGCACAGCAAGAGATGGTGACAGAACATCCATATGATGTGAGACTGCTAGTACAGCAGCAAAAAGATCTGGGAGACAGCCTCTTACAGGGGTTAAAGGCTGCAACCATTATTATCACAAATAGCTTGCTGACTAAAGAACTAGCAATGCAAATGCAAATTATTATGGACCTTTTATTCACCCTTTTCAATTCACACTTAATAGCGAAACTACGTGGTCCCACTTTCGACGATTAGAGAGGATGTGGTATAATTAGTGTTCGGCTTTTAAAGAACAAGGCATACTGAAACCATATAGCAGCACATATAAAAATCACCCTATAATATTGCACAATCAGTATGATATTTTTGTTTCATAGAATCATTGAATGATACAGCACAGGAGACCATCGTGCCTGTGCTGGCTCTTTGAAAGACAGCCTGCCCTTTCCTCATAGCCCTGCAAATTGTTCCCTTTCCAGTTTTTATCCAATTCCCTTTTGAAAGTTATTACTGGGTTCTCCAGGCAGTGCATTCCAGATCATAACATCACTCTGTAAATTTTTTTATCCTCATGCCGCCTCTGGCTCTATTGCCAATTACCTTAAGTCTCTGTCCTCTGGTTACCGACCCTTTTGCCACTGGAAACGATTTCTCCTTATTTACTTTCAAAACCCTTCATAATTTTGAACACTTCTATTAAATACCCCTTTAATCTTCTTGGCTCTAAGGAGAACAATCCCAGTTTCTCTAATCTCGCCACAGAATTGAAGTCCAGCGTTCCTGGTACCATACTGGTAAATCTCCTCTGTACACTCTCTAAGGCCTTGACATCCTTCCTAAATTGTGGTACCCAGAATTGGACGCAATGGAGGGAATTTTAACTTTTGGACCCACCGGGTGTGGGGGGATCCGGTAGCATGATGGAAACCCGGAAGTCCGAGTCTCCTCGCATGCTGCCGTGTGTGTGACGTCACTGACAGGTTCCCCGTCCGGAGGTTAGCCTGATTGACAGGCTTGGCTTCCAGTCGGGTGGGGAACACTGGAGAAAAGGCCGTAGCCCCAGGTAAGTCCGTGATCCAAACCCAGGGAGGAGGGTTGTCTGATCCTGGGTGGGTTATCCGATCCTGGGGGGGCGGGGTTTGTATCGAGAGGGTGTAGTTGATGGTGGGGGAGATTCGGGGGCTGAGAGGAAGCACACCTGCTCCTCCCGGTCCACAAGGAGTGCTCCCCGAGGCTGTCCTCACCTCGCTGCAGCTGCTGGGATTTCCGAAGCCTGGGAACCCTGGCAGGCCACAGTTAAACCTGCAAAGTAGGCTAAATCCGAAGCTTCCAGCTATATAGTTAAAGTGCCAACCCGCCTCCTGGGAGCTAGGTTGGCTGCCCACCCCATCCCGCCTCCATTAAAACCGGAAGTGGGCGGGTTGGGTCTGGATTCAGATTTTTAACACTTTAATCTCCTACCTGATTCAAACCCGCCCATTTTTGGGGGTTAAAATTCACCCCAATACTACAGCTGGGGCCTAACCAGTGGTTTATAAATATTTAGCATAACTTCTTTGCTTTTGTATTCTCTGCCTCTGTTTATAAAACCAAGCTTTTTTAAGCAACCTTCTCAACTTGTCCTGGCACCTTCAAAGATTTGTGTACGTACACCCCCAGGTCTCTCTGTTCATGCACCCCCTTTAAAATTGCACCATTTAGTTTATATTGCCTCTCCTCATTATTCCTACCAAAATGCATCACTTTGTATTTTTCTTCATTAAATTGCATCTGCCATGGATCTGCCCATTTCACCAGTCTGTCTACGTTCTCCTGAAGTGTGTTACTATCCTCCTCACTGATTACTACATTTCTGAATTTCGTGTTATCTGCAAACTTTGAAATAATGCTCTGTATACCGAAGTCCAGGTTGTTAATATATCAAAAATAGTAGTGGACTTAATACCGACCCCTGGGAAACACCATTGTATACTTCCCTCCAGTCTGTAAAACAACCGTTCACCACTACACTCTGCCTTTTTCCTCTTAGCCAATTTCGTATCCACGCTGCCACTGCCCCTTTAATCACATAGACTTCAACTTTGCCAACAAGTCTATTATGCAGTATTTTTATCAAAAGCCTTTTGAAAGTTCATATACACAACCTTAATCGCACTACCTTCATCAAACCTCTCCATTACTTTATCAAAGAACTCAATTAAGTTAGTCAAACATAATTTGACTTTAACAAATCCGTGCTGGCTGTCATTTATTACCCCATATTTTTCCAAGTGCCAATTAATTTTGTCTCGGATTATTGTCTCTAAAAGTTTCCCCACCACCGACGTTAGGCTGACTGTCTTGGAGTGTCCTGGTTTATCCCTCCTCTTTTTTGAACGGGGGTTGCAATGTTTGCAACCCTCCAGTCCTCTGGCACTGCTCCCATAATGAGTATTGGAAGATTGTGACTTAGAGCCTCTGCTATTTCCATGTTAAGTTCTCTCAACAACCTAGGATGCATCCAATCCAGACCTCAGCAATGCCCTCTGATTCCACAAGAAAATCTGCTTTCTGGTCCTAATTGTAATGTATATACCTTTAAGGGGGGAACTATCTTTTACAGCTCATGTATACTGCAGTACCGGCAGTGACCACACCTGTATATAGCACTGAGTAGTAATCTGTACAGATCAGTTCCTGTGTGAGCCACGTTGAGTAAACACCTGTTGTACCGTTCTCCTGCAGTTTGTGTCTTATTATACACGGACACAACATTGGCGACAAGGCAAGTTCAAACCTACCTGCAACTCTGCATCACCTCCCGGGGATTCGTTCCTGGAGATCAGTGGATTGGAGGTCAAGGCCAGAGACTTGGGTGTCGACCACAGGCAACCTCCCAGTCATCCAGCAGAGACTCGAGAATTGTGGGGGAGGCTGTCGAGAGCCAGGCTTGGCTTTCCAGTCGAGGTGGTCCAGCGAAACGGGCTGGCAACAGATAGTGTGCAGACCCTTCCCGGACAGCGGCGGGCTAGAGCCCGACCGAGCGGCACAGCAAAGGGCCGAGCAGCATCGACGGGGGAGAGAGAGAGAGGGCAGAGCGTACAGGGCGCAGCCGGTGTTCAGGGGCCGAGCAGCGTCGAAGAGAGGGAGAGAGAGACGTGTAGAAACCCGCGAGGCGCCGCCATTGCCACGAGGACCGCCGAGAGTGGCGTTGGCAGCAGCACAGGAGAAGCGCGCAAAACCTACAGGGCGCCGCCATTGCCACGAGAACCGCTGGGAGCGGCGTTGGCAGCAGCGGGGGAGGAAGGAAAGCGCGGGAGATGCCATTTTAAGCCATTGGGAGACGCCATTTTAAACCACACCCAAAATGCCAAAGAGTGGCAGTATCACCGCATTTGACAATGAGGTCGAAGATTGGACTACATATGTCGAACGAATAGAGGTATACTGCAAGGCAAATGAGGTGTCAGATAACAAGAAAGCGTCGGTATTGTTAAATTTAATGGGTGCAAAGACGTATGGTTTATTACGAAATCTAGTAACCCCAACGAAGCCAATGGAAAAGAGTTTTGAAGACATAGTAATGATACTACAGGAACATTTAAACCCCACACCGCTGCTGATTCAAGTTTCACAAACGGAACCAGCATAAGGATGAAAGAAATGCTGATTATTTAACAGAACTGCGCAAACTATCGAAACACTGCCAGTTTGGAGCGGGACTGGCAGATACCTTAAGGGACAAGTTTGTGTGTGGGCTTCAAAGTGAAGGAACGCAGAAACGGCTTTTATCTGAAAAGGACCTTACGCTGGAAAAGGCTTTCAGCATTGCGGTATCATATGAAGCAGCAGCACGGGGCGCTGCAGAGATACAACAGAGACCGCAAGAATATGGCACAAATGAAATGTCATATGGAACAGAGAGCTGCTATCGCTGCGGCATAACAACACACGACCAGGATGATTGCTGGTTCAAAGACAAAGTGTGCAGACAGTGTGGAAAAGTAGGACACATAGCACAAGTCTGCAGGTCAGGAAAGAAAACCAGCAATAAGAAACCTACCAAAGAAAAGTACAAGAAGGTACATAAGATGACGGAGAATAGTTCAGACGAACAAAAGAGTGATAACGACTCCGAAAGCAGGGAACTGAGTTGTCTGAAACTACATAATGTGATCACAACGGAGGATCACCGAACCATTTGGGTCACTCTCAAGATAGCAGGAGTCCAGATAAAGATGGAATTGGACACAGGATAAGCCCTAACAGTCATAAACCGACAGGGCTACGAGCGGCTATTCTCACACATACCCTTGAGAGACACAAAAATTATTTTGAAGACGTACACGGGGCAAAAAGTCTACCCCAAAGGAAAAATAAGGGTGACCGTTATATATAACGGTAAGGAGACACCAAAACTAGACCTGTATGTATTGCAAGATGGAGGACCACCATTACTGGGACGTGAATGGATCCGGAAAATACAACTGGATTGGCATTCCATACAGGCACTGACTGTGGCTGACAAAAAAGATGACGACGTCACACCTGGGTGACTGTCAAAGATCCTAACTGACGCGAAAGAAGTGTTCCAGCAAGGACTCGGAACACTAAAAGGCATGACAACGACGATTAAAATTGAAGAAAACGCAAGCCCAAAATTTTTTAAGGCCAGACCGGTACCTTATGCGATCCACCCAGCCGTCGAAGCAGAGCTGGAGAGTCTGGAACGTTCAGGTGTACTGTCCAAGGTAGACTGGAACGAGTGGGCTACACCCATCGTCCCTGTGATGAAAAAGTCGTTGAGCAGCACGCCTGGGGAACCAAGGAAGGTTCGCATCTGTGGGGACTTTAAGGTAACAGTGAACCCGGTCCTTCACACCATACAATATCCACTTCCGCGGATTGAAGATATTTTCGCCTCGCTATCTGGAGGGAAACGCTTCACTAAGATTGATCTGGCCCAGGCGTATCTGCAAATGGAGGTAGAAGAAGCATCAAAAAAATACCTCACAATCAACACCCATAAAGGTCTCTACCAATACAACTGGCTGGTATTCGGGGTAGCATCAGCTCCAGCTATTTGGCAGAGGGCAATGGAACAAGTCCTGCAAGGGATCCCAGGGACCCAGTGGACGACATCCTGGTCACGGGCGAAAATGACGGTGATCACCTTGCCAACCTGGAGCAGGTGCTCACTAGATCGCAGGAATATGGGCTCCGAGCTAACCGCCCCAAATGCAAGTTTTTTAGAAAACAGATCTCGTATTGTGGCCACGTTATCGATAAAGAGGGGTTACATAAGTCCCCAGAGAAGATTGAGGCAGTAGTCAAGGCTCCAGCACCGGAAAATGTCTCACAACTGAGGTCGTTCCTCGGGTTGGTAAACTACTACCATAAGTTCTTGCCAAATTTGTCTACAATACTACACCCACTGAACACCCTACTGCAAACTTGGGTGCCATGGAAGTGGAGTGACGAATGTAGACGAGCTTTCCAGAAGAGCAAAACACTAATCACATCCAAAGAGGTATTGGCCCATTACAACCCAGCATTACCAATTCGGTTGGCATGTGATGCGTCACCCTACGGCATTGGAGCGGTGCTGTCGCACAAATTCTCAGACGGCTCAGAGAGGCCAATAGCCTTTGCGTCACGATCACTAACCTCAGCCGAGCGTAACTACGTCCAGATTGACAGGGAGGCCCTCAGCCTAGTGTGGGGAGTGAAAAAGTTCAATCACTATCTGCACGGGCAGAAATTCACCTTGCTGACTGATCACCAGCCTCTTGTCTCCATTTTTAATCCGAAGAAGGGCGTTCCGGTGATGACTGCGCAACGACTACAAAGATGGTCACTTTTTCTAGGGGCACACCACAATGAGATTGAATATAAGGGCACCAAACAGCATGGAAATGCTGATGGGCTATCACGCCTGCCACTGCCTACTGGGGAGGAAGCATCAGCAGTGGATCCTGTCAAAATATTCCATTCGACTATAGTTGAATACCTACCGGTAACTAACGCTTGTATCGAAAAGGAAACCCGAAATGACCCGACACTGTCTCGGGTATATGATTTGATGGTGAAGGGATGGCCAGCACATGGCGACTCACTGTTGCCAGCATTCTCGACAAGGAGAGAACAGCTGTCAGTGTGCCGGGGGACCTTGATGTGTGGATCCCGAGTGGTAATTCCACCCAAGTTAAGGGATAGAGTGCTCAATGAGCTTCATGAGGGTCATCTGGGAGGGGTAAAAATGAAAAGCCTAGCTTATGTGTGGTGGCCGGGAATCGATAAACAAATCGAGGACCTGACCAAGAGCTGCTCAGGATGCCGGAAAGTCCAAAATGCACCACCACAGGCCCCTCTACACCCATGGGAGTGGCCCTCATCTCCATGGCAACGGGTGCATATTGATTTTGCTGGTCCATTCATGGACTCAATGTTTTTAATAGCCGTGGATGCGCACTCGAAATGGCCTGAGGTCATCAAAATGTCCTCCACCACCACGGAGAAAACTATTGCAGTCCTACGGACCATTTTTGCCAGGAATGGCTTGCCAGAACAGATTTGCTCCGACAACGGACCACAGTTTGTGTCCGAAGAGTTCCGGAGGTTCTTGAAAAAGAATGGGGTAAGGCATTACACATCCGCCCCGTATCATCCAGCCACAAATGGATTGGCTGAGAGGTTCGTACAAACCGTTAAGAAGGCAATAAAGGCTATGTACAATGACAACATTCCGCTGCAGCACAAGGTGGACAATTTCCTGTTCGCCTACCGGAATGCGACACATTCAGTCACTAACCAGGCCCCAGCCATGATGTTCTTTAACCGAAGGTTAAGATCTCGCCTGGATTTGCTCAGACCAAACGTACGAAGAGATGTTGAGAGTAAGCAATTCCAGCACATCCATGAGAAGCCAACAAGGAGCTTCAATGTAGGGCAACCAGTCTTGGGCCGTGACTACCGAACAGAAAAATGGCAGCCAGGAACGATATGCACATGGCAGGGCCCACTAATGTACACAGTGGACGTTGGGGAGAGCATCGTGAGACGCCATGCTGACCAGATCCTAGAGTCACAGGAACAAGTCAACCCCATGCCTCGCCCATACGTACCTGGTGATGAACCCGACGTACAGGTCGCATCTACCCCAGAAACAGTAGCATCGGAAGCTGATGAACCAACCGACGACAGGGGGCCAGAATCGCCTCCGCACCAAGAGCAAGACACTCGGGAAAGGCGCTATCCAGAAAGGATCAGGAAGCCTCCCCAAAGACTGAATATATAAATAGACTATTTTCAGTTAATGTTGCATGTTAAAAGTGTTAATTGTAATTAGTTTGCTATTTAATTGTTAAATGAATGTTATGGTACTGTTAATCTAAAAGGGAAGGAATTGTAATGTATATACCTTTAAGTGGGGAACTATCTTTTACAGTTCATGTATACTGCAGTACCGGCAGTGACCACACCTGTATATAGCACTGAGTAGTAATCTGTACAGATCAGTTCCTGTGTGAGCCACGTTGAGTAAACACCTGTTGAACCGTTCTCCTGCAGTCTGTGTCTTATTATACACGGACACAACACTAACTGGCCCCAATCTTCCTTTGACTACCCTTTCACTATTATGTTTGTACCTGTTTCATAGAAAGTTTCTGATTCAAACCTGAAATTTCATTATTTCTACTAAAGGTTACAACATGATATATTTTCTCCTTGCAAGCACTGTTTTATAATTCAGCAATGTTTTGACATAGGCCCCACACTGTTTCAGTCCCAGGCTTCTTTCCTCACAAGCATTGGAACAGACTACAGTTTCTATAAAACAGGTGCTATGTCATGTTTGTCCCTTTCCATGTATTTTAATCTTTGAACAGATAGGTATTATAAAAGAAAGCACTTTTATTCCTGATATTGAAAAGTATTAAAATCTACCTCTTTGACCAAGCTTTTGGTCATCTGCCCTAATTTCTCCTTATGTGGCATGGTGTCAAATTTTTGTCTTATAATACTTCTGTTAAGCACCTTGGGATGTTTTACTGCTTTAAAGTTGCTGTATAAATACAAGTTGTTATTGTTGCTGTTATTATTAAAATTATTTTATTCCTTATCCAATGAGTGCTGAAAGACCTTTTCAACTTTCAAAGCATAAATATTTTTATGCAGTTAAATGAGTGAGGTAAAGTACAATTAGAGAAATGTAAAAAAAGGATATTTATGATTTACCTTAAGACAAAAACTGATAAATTTGTATATTTCTTGTTGATTTAGTTCAAAAAAATCTAGTGTCATTGCATTATAGCCCCTAAATTTATTGGATCACTAAATACTATGCAACAAGAGCCATGTTGGAATCCTGGCATGTGTAATTTTCCACATGAGCTTCATTTCTATATTCAAATAGTGCATCTGTGCCAGCCTTGGCTCAGTAGTAGCACTCTTGCCTCTAAATCAAAAGGTTGTGAGTTCAAACCCCACACTAGAAACTTGAGCACATATTCTAGGCTGATACTTCAGTATATTATTGAGGGGCGTGGACTTTTGGATGAGTTGTTAAACTGAGGCCCTATCTACCCTCCCAACATTTATCCCTCATCCAACATAACTAAAACAGATTATTTGATCATTTATCTCATTGCTGTTTGTGGGATATTGTTATGTGCAACTTGGTTGCCATATTTCGCCACATTACAACCGTGCATATTTAATTGGCTGTGAAGTACTTTGGGACATCCTGTGGTTATAAATGGCACTATATAAAAGCAAATTCTTTCTTTCTTAATTAAGTTTCTTTTATTTATTTTTTACTGCTTTCAAATATTTTTTCTGAGGTTATTTTTCTGTGTTTCTTCCTGTTTTTCTGGCTTTTTGTTGTTTTCTGCTCAATTTTTGGCATCAGACGATGTTCAGAATGTTTCCGTGGAAACAAAAACATTTGAATATTAGGGTAAATTTTACTAACTAGTGCTCCTGACAGAGAGCTGTGCATGACAGCACACATATTTGGATTTTTACTGCATAGATCAGAGCACCCTGCACAATTTTCTACTAATTTGCTTGCAAAATCCCTGGTAAGTGCATTGTTAATTGAAGCAGACATAAAAAGGGGATATTACAATACTCCAGCTCAGCGAATGATAAGCCACCTAATGCTTGCCAGCAGCAGGTCATCTCAAAATGAATGCTGGGGCTACATTTAAAATGCCAAAATTGCTCTACTTCATGATTGAAATGGTACAAGATGAAAGAAGGCATTCCAGATCCATCAGAAGGCTTCACAGCTGGACCCGCCCACACTCACTCATTATGCCATCAACCTGCAGGACCTGGGATGCTTACCTGACAATGACCAAAGACAATCAGCACCAGTTCACACAGCTATACCATCAGCTGCAAGAACACTTGTAGCCAACATAGTGAAGGTCAGTGGCAGGCAAGGTCAGCACTCTCTTCAAGCGTCCTGCCTTTGTCTTCACCTGAAATATTGTGCTGGTGACACATGTGGCAGAGGGTAACTGAGGCAGTGGCTAGTATTGTCATTTATCCACTTACCCACTGTATAACAACAAAAGAATGATACAGCTGCTGAATGGCACAGCATTGCTGTATTTTCCAAAGTAGAGGAGAGTCATTGATAACAGCCATGTGGCCACCTGGGCAACTTGAATGCGTGGCCTGCTGGAGGTTTGATGTGCATAGTCACCTGAATGGTGAGGCTTGAGGCTCCCCAGATATTGGGCCTCAGGCCTTTTCTTTTATATGTTCCAGGGATGTGGGCATCGCTGGCATGGCCAGCATTTATTGCCCATCCCCAATTGCCCTTGAGAAGGTGGTGGTGAGCCGCCCTCTTGAACCGTTGCAGTCCATGTGGTGAAGGTACTCCCAGGGAGTGCCAGGATTTTGACCCAGTGACTATGAAGTAACAGCCATACATTTCCAAGTCAGGATGGTGTGTGACTTGGAGGGGAACTTGCGGGTGATGGTGTTCCCATGCACCTGCTGCCCTTGTCCTTCCAGGTGGTAGAAGTCGTGGGTTTAGGGGGTGCTGTCGAAGAAGCCTTGGGGGATTTCTGCAGTGCATCTTGTAGATGCTACACACTGCAGCCACGGTGCGCTGGTGGTGGAGGGAGTGAATGTTTAAGGTGGTGGATGAGGTGCCAATCAAGCGGGCTGCTTTGTCCTGGATGGTGTTGAGCTTCTTGAGTGTTGGAGCTGTACCCATCCAGCCAAGTGGAGAGTATTCCATCACATTCCTGACTTGTGCCTTGCCTTCGGTGGAAAGGCTTTGAGGAGTCAGGAGGTGAGACACTCGCCACCGAATACCCAGCCTCTGACCTGCTTTAATGGCAACAGTATTTATGTGGCTAGTCCAGTTAAGTTTCTAGTCAATGGTGACCCCCAGGATGTTGATGTTGGGGAATTCGGTACAAGATGAAAGAAGGCATGCCAGATCCATCAGAAGGCTTCACAGCTGGACCACTCCACACACACTCATTATGCCATCAACCTGCATGACCTGGGATGCTTACCTGACAATGACCAAAGACAATCAGCACCAGTTCACACAGCTATTTGGTGATGGTAATGCCGTTGAATGTCATGGGGAGGTGGTTAGACGCTCTCTTGTTGGAGATAGTCATTGCCTGGCACTTCTGTGGCCCGAATGTTACTTGCCACTTATCAGCCCAAGCCTGAATGTTGTCCAGGCCTTGCTGTATGCAGGTATAGACTGCTTCATTATCTGAGGAGTTGCGAATGGAACTGAACACTGTGCAGTCATCAGTAAACTTCTGGCCTTATGATGGAGGGAAGGTCATTGAGGAAGCAGCTGAAGATGGTTGGGCCTAGGACACTGCCCTGAGGAACTCCTGCAGCGATGTCCTGGGGCTGAGATGATTGGCCTCCAACAACCACAACTATCTTCCTTTGTGCTAGGTATGACTCCAGCCAGTGGAGAGTTTTTCCCCTGATTCCTATTTACTTCAATTTTACTAAGGCTCCTTGATGCCCCACTCAGTCAAATGCTGCCTTGATGTCAAGGGCATTCACTCTCACCTCACCTCTGGAATTCAGTTCTTTTGTCCATGTTTGGACCAAGGCTGTAATGAGGTCTGGAGCCGAGTAGTCCTGGCGGAACTCAAACTGAGCATCGGTGAGCAGTTTATTGGTGAGTAAGTGCTGCTTGATAGCACTGTCTACAACACCTTTCATCACCTTGCTGATGATTGAGAGTAGACTGATGGGGCAGTAATTGGCCAGATTGGATTTGTCTTGATTTTTGTGGACAGGACATACCTGGGCAGTTTTCCACATTGTCGGGTAGATGCCAGTGTTTTAGCTATACTGGATCAGCTTGGCTAGAGGCACGGCTACTTCTGGAGAACAAGTCTTCAGCATGACAGCCGGTATATTGTTGGGGCCCATAGCCTTTGCTATATCCAGTGCACTCAGCCATTTCTTGATATCACGTGGAGTGAATTGAATTGGCTGAAGACTGGCTTCTGTTATGGTAGGGACTGCAGAAGGAGGCCGAGATGGATCATCCACTCGGCACTTCTGGCTGAAGATGGTTGCAAATGCTTCAGCCTTGTCTTTTGCACTCACCTGCTAGGCTCCGCCATCATTGAGGATGTTCATGGAGCCTCCTCCTCCCGTCAGTTGTTTAATGGTCCACCACCCTTCACACCTGGATGTGGCAGGACTGCAGAGCTTTGATCTGATCTGTTGATTGTGGGATCGCTTAGCTCTGTCTATAGCATGGTGCTTCTGTTGTTTAACATGCATATAGTCCTGTGTTGTAGCGTCCCCAGGTTGGCACCTCATTTTTAGGTACGCCTGGTGCTGCTCCTGGCATGCTCTTCTACATTTTGCTTTGAACCAGGGTCAGTCGCCTGGCTTGATGTTAATAGTAGAGTGAGGGATATGCCGGGCCATGAGGTTTCAGATTGCGGTGGAATAAAATTCTGCTGCTGCTGATGGCCCACGACGCCTCATGGATGCCCAGTTTTGAGCTGCTAGATCTGTTCTGAATCTATCCCATTTATCACGGTGATCGTGCCACACAACTGGATGGAGAGTATCCACACTTTGTCTCCACAAGGACTGTGCGGTGATCCCTCCTACCAATATTGTCATTTGCTACAGGTAGTTTGTCTATGTTATGCTATTCGATAGACTCTGGAACAGTACCCATGGTAGCTAATGTTACCCCACTATTCAAAAAAGGTGGTAGAGAGAAAACCGGTAAGCCTGACATCAGTAGTGGGGAAAATGCTAGAGTCCATTATAAAAGATGTAATGGCAGAGCACTTGGAAAACAGTGACAGGATCGGACAAAGTCAACATGGATTTACAAAAGGTAAATCGTGCTTGACTAATCTACTGGAAGGTTTTGAGGATGTAACTGGTAAAATTGATAAAGGAGAACCAGTGGATGTGGTGTATTTGGACTTTCAGAAGGCTTTCGATAAGATCCCGCATAAGAGATTAGCGTGTAAAGTTAAGGCACATGGGATTGGGGGCAAGGTATTGACTTGGATAGAGAACTGGTTAGCAGACAGAAAGCAAAGAGTTGGAATAAACGGGTCTTTTTCCGAGTGGCGGGCAGTGACTAGTGGGGTACCACAGGGATCGTTCCTGGGACCCCAGCTATTCACAATATATATTAATGATCTAGACGAGGGAATTGGATGTAATATCTCCAAGTTTGCAGACGACACAAAGCTGGGTGGGAGTGTGTGCTGTAAGGAGGATGCCGAGAAACTCCAGTATGATTTGGACAGGTTGGGTGATTGGGCAGAAGCATGGCAGATGCAATATAATGTGGATAAAAGTGAGGTTATCCACTTTGGTGTCAAAAACAGGAAGGCAGATTATTATCTGAATGGCAATAGATTGGGAGAAGGGGAAGTGCAACGAGACCTGGGTGTCCTTGTGCACCAGTCGCTGAAGGTAAGCATGCAGGTGCAGCAGGTGGTTAAGAAGGCAAATGGTATGTTGGCCTTCGTAGCGAGAGGGTTTGAGTACAGGAACAAGGATTTCTTGATGCTGTTGTACAGGGCCTTGGTGCGACAACACCTGGGGAATTGTGTGCAGTTTTGGTCGCCTTATCTGAGGAAGGATGTTCTTGCCATGGAGGGAGTTCAGCGAAGATTCACCAGGCTGACACCTGGGATGGCAGGAATGACGTATGAGAAGAGATTGGGCTTATACTCGCTGGAGTTTAGAAGAATGAGAGGGGATCTCATTGAAACATATAAAATATTAACAGGACTAGATAGACTGGATGCAGGAAGGATGTTCCCGATGGCCGGGAAGTCAAGAACCAGGGGTCACAGTCTAAGGATAAGGGGTAAGCCATTTAGGACTGAGATGAGGAGGAATTTCTTCACCCAGAGAGTGGTGAACCTGTGGAATTCTCTACCACAGAAGGCAGTAGAGGCCAATTCATTAAATATATTCAAGAAGGAGTTAGATATATTTCCTAAGGCTAAAGGGATCAAGGGATATGGAGAGAAGGCAGGGACAGGGTACTGAATTTGGATGATCAGCCATGATATCATTGAATGGCGGAGCAGGCTCGAGGGGCCGAATGGCCTACTCCAGCTCCTATCTTCTATGTTTCTATGTTATATGTTATATGTTATCCAAGTTAATATATTATATGTATGTATAGCACTGATTATAACTCAATTTTTTTGCCATTTTTGTTTTATCAGTTCAGCTCACTGATGGGATATAAATCCTATCTTACAGCTCATCAACACTCTCCATGTATGTAGAACTGCTAAGTTTACTTGATTAAAAAAACCAAGGAATGATAAGCATTTATTCCGTGCCTGGGACCTGTCCAATGCCTTATATACTCGGTGTTTATCATTGTTTACAGTCTTGCTCGTAACCGTACGAGTGCATTTTCATGAATCGTTTGTGAGGAAGACTGATTTACGAAAATGTCAGTACTAAAATGTCAGTGCACTGCTCTATTCCCTCTGTTTGCACAAGAAGACATTATTAAATCATTAATAGTGACTGGTAAAACAGCCTGAATGTAGTGCAAGGCCAACCAGTTAATTTTGCTGGAATAATCCATTAGCAATAAATGGGAGGGAGAGCTTTTCAATTTAAAGTTTATAATCACTTCAATAAAATATCTTTGAACTTTTTTTTTTCTCCAACCCCATTGTCACATAGTTTTAGATGTCTCTCCAAGCAGCACATCAGCTACAGCTATAGCAGGATCATCTGACAGGCCTCTGCCAAAGTCACTGTTAACTGGTTAGTACACGTGGATGATTCTTCAATTTTTATTCCCTATAGGAAGTCTCTGGTCTCCATTCAATATTTTCACCCTCCCCGCCACACTACTGTGAAACAAAGCTGAGATTGTCAGCTCAGCGATATGGGGAAATCAAACTTGTGATCCATCACTTTGTGATGTTGCAGATTTGTGTTTCAATGGATTGTGCCATTCTGCAACTGCCAAATTTGTATTAACTTATAAAATGTTGTTTGAAAGCACTTACCTCTCTCTTGTTCATTCATTCAAAGAACTTTTATAAATCATTGACAGTATACAGGATGGAGTTTTGAGGAAGACACTCTTGAACCAGAAGTACATACTGCCGAACAACATTTGGCATATATACAAACTTACAACAAGCAGCACGGATTAACATTTAGGAATCCAAATTTTACATTATTTCTATTACTCAAAGTGGAAAGGCTTTAAACGTAACTTACTTTATGGCTTCGCACATGTCCAAACCCATTTTCACGCAGTTTTTGGCGTGATTTGGCAGGGATATTGGTAAACCGGAGACACAGTAGTAGCAGTCCCCTAAAATCTTGATCCTCATACAATCATTTTCCTGAATAAAAGCAAAGGTAAATGTCACTTGGTAATGCCAATGCATGATAGTGCACGTAACCTTGCTTGTCAGTATACTTACTGCTTACCTTTGCAATTTGATCAAACTTGCCAAATAACTCGTTGAGTGTGTGCACAAGCTCCCCAGGTGAACACTCACTGGCCAGGCGTGTGAAACCCACAATGTCAGCGTACAATATACTGCAGAAACAAATATATTTAGCATTTAAATTCCATTGCCAATCATAAAAATAAAGCAGCACAACAGCATGCTCTGCCCATTGACGGGAAAAATCTAAAGAAATTTAAGAGTGCAGTTACACTATAGCTGGCAGACCCAAGTTAGACTGCTGAATCCATCCGCATTGAACTCCATGACATAGCATGTGTGCTTAGATCCATGCTCAGAATCTGCCTTGTGAGTGTTGTAACCAATGTTCCCCCTATTTTTTTTCCAGTGCGGGCTGCACCGCCTATTCACACTTCTGCACATGCATGAAATTTAACATTGATAAAGCCGGTCCTGGGCTGCGCAGGACCAGCAGAGAGCTGCGTGGCTTAGAGGGAACATTGGTTGTAACAGCAGATGCAAAACCTACTTATTCACCTGTACTCACACCATTCCCATGGTCTCAAACACTTTTTTCATGTGAGACAGCCATTCACTTACTTCCTTCAATCTAGTATATTGTATTTGCTGCTCAAGGTGCAGCCTTCTCTACATTGGGGAGACCAACTACAGTTTGGATGATTACTTTTCTGAAAACCATTCTGCTTCCAAGTGTGATCCTGACCTCCTTGTAGCTTGTCACTTTAACTCCCGTCTCATTCTCCCTCTGTCCTCTGGCTTTGGCCTCCTACACTGTTCCAACCAAACTCAACAGAACTTCAGGAACTTCTGGGTAGTCTGCAGGCCTCTGGTCTGACCATATCTATAGTAGGGGGTGGTGGGATGTTGGGTGGGTCTACTGACACCTGGGGGGAAAGGGTGAGATGAGTTGTCATTTTAATTGTTGATCCTTTGTCAGATCTGAGTTCTGCCCTAGGAAGCGGTGGGGTGTGCCCACAGTGTTGACCTGTCTTTTCTCTTTTTGAAAACGGCAAATCCTCTTTGTGTTCCCATCATTTCTATTTTCATTTTAGACCTCCTGCATCTACAGTTTCCCCCCCTTTTCTCAATTTCCTACAATGTTCCTGCCTTTTTCTTTGTGTTAACTTATCCCATGCCTTTACCCCATTTTAGCAATTTGCATATTCTTTCATTCTATTAATGGCCAAGATTTTGCTGGAGTGGGGCATCTCGCAGTATGCCCCGTCAGTTAGACTGGTTTGCACACGTTTAGGTTTTAATGTTTTTTGCCCACAAAGTTGCAGGAAGTGCAAGCTGATTATGGTGCGGCAAGGGCACCAGGCATCTGGGATCTTGGCAAACGATGGGACAAATAATGTATCTCCTTAGCCAATGAGAAATAGCCAGAGGAAGTACTGAGAAAGAGGGTGAATTAGAGTGGGTAAATTCAATGTCAAATCAGGTACAGAAAGAGACATAGAGTGAAAGAAAGATTGGATTAAGAGAGAAAGAAGAGACAGGAAGCAAAAGTATCCAAAAAATTAAAAAATTTTAAATTTAACATTTTTCAAATCTCCAACTACAATTCACATCCTGAAGGAATGAGACTCCACACTTTTAACTGTTCACTTTCTGAGCAAGAGGGGTTGATTGGCAGTCATTAAAAATGATCACGTTCTTAAAGTGGTACTTATGCTGTTAATTACTAGACTTAACTGTCTGTGGCGAGTTTAATGGGCAATTAATGAGCAAATTTTTTAAAATGTGTTTATGGGATGTGGGCATCACGGGCAAGGCCAGCATTTATTGCCCATCCCTAATTGTCCTTGAGAAGGTGGTGGTGAGCCGCCTTCTTGAATTGCTGCAGTATTCCCACAGTGCTGTTAGGTAGGGAGTTCCAGGATTTTGACCCAGCGACGATGAAGGATCAACGATATACTTCTAAGTCAGGATGGTGTGTGACTTGGAGGGGAACTTGGAGGTGGTGGTGTTCCCATGCACCTGCTGCCCTTGTCCTTCTACGTGGTAGAGGTCGTGGGTTTGGGAGGTGCTGGCGAGTTGCTGCAGTGCATCTTGTAGGTGGTACACACTGCAGCCACAGTATGCCAGTGGTGGAGGGAATGAATGTTTAAGGTGGTGGATGGGGTGCCAATCAAGCGGGCTACTTTGTCCTGGATGGTGTCGAGCTTCTTGAGTGTTGTTGGAGCTGCACTCATCCAGGTAAGTGGAAAGTATTTCATCACACTCCTTACTTGTGCCTTGTAGATGGTGGAAAGACTTTGGGGAGTCAGGAGGTGAGACACTTGGCACAGAATACCTAGCCTCTGACCTGCTCTTGTTGTCACAGTATTTATGTGGCTGGTCCAGTTAAGTTTCTGGTCAATGGTGACCCCCCAGGATGTTGATGGTGGGAGATTCGGTGATGGTAATGCCGTTGAATGTCAAAGGGTGGTGTTTAGACTCTCGCTTGTTGGAGATATTCATTGCCTGGCACTTCTGTGACATGAATGTTACCAGCTACTTATCAGCCCAAGCCTCAACGTCGTCCAAGTCTTGTTGCATGCGGGCATTGACTACTTCATTATCTGAGGAGTTGTGAATGGCACTGAACATTGTGCAGTCATCAGCGAACATCCCCATTTCTGCAGCAACTTCATGAATATCAGAGGGAGGTTAAGGGAAAGATGCTGTTTTCGCAATTCATGGAGTATCTCTTCCTCACTACAAGTTGCTGGCCGATTTGCACGTTAATAACGGCTCATGATGTTCACAATCCATTTTTTCAGCAAATTCTGGGCCAATGCCTTTTCATTGCCTCACCGAGATGATATTTAAAACAGTTTCCTGTTTTTCTTTAAAGCAGTTTGCAGATCATTAAACCTATTAACTTCTTCTCTGCGATTGGACTACCTGTTGTATCTTCTCCACTTTCCTTTCCAATCCTGCTAAAATGTTTGCTTATCTTTCCATTTTGAGTTTTGACAAAGAGCTACAGATGAAATACTGACCTATCCTTTCATTTCACAGATGCTGATAATTTAATGTGTATCTCCATAATTTTCCAGAATTTGAAGTTTTTTCCTTTTGCTTGTAGTCTCATATCTGTCACTTTAGTGTGCTCAAGAATCTTATTGCCAACCAAGTTATACTGCCACTTTTGTCCAATGCATAACTCAAATTCCTTCCAATGGTGTCAAAGTGTCAGTATAACTGCACGCTGAAGGTCAAATTATAAACGTGTATGTACTACAAACAGATAACTAGTCAATATGTTGAGCCATTTTCAGTACAACCATTTGTATAACTTAGAAAGCTAGCAATTCTGTATTCCTCCTTTTCTCAATTATTAAAAGAAATAAAAATATGCACTCCTTTCAGTACCTTCTAACGTCACTTCAGCTGTCGACGTCCTAAAAACACAATGGCTCGTAATTTCTGACAGGAAGCTTCCTGCGTGCGGACGCCTCCGATCGGAAACATATCTACGCTCTTACCTGAGGGCTCCCGAGATCCGGACACTTCCGCTCCTGGGCCTCTCCACAGTTGAAATACGCAGGGTCCACGTATCCCAGGGGCGCATGCAGTTCGCAAGCGTCCCTGGGATCACGTGGGCCAGGCCAGCCAATAGGAGAAAGGAATCCCAAAAAGACACTAAAACAATAAATACATTTTTTTAAAAACCATCGCGTTTTTAAAATGAGTTAAAATTACATTAAATTAAATATTTTAAACAAAAGTTTAATTTTTTGAAAAAAATAATTAAAGTTTTTAACGGGGCTAAAAATAAACGTACCTTTTTTAAATGTATTTTTAAATTATAAATGCGTGAAACATTATTAAAAACTTTTTTTCAACTCTTATGCTGGTAAAAGCAGGCCTTACGCCTGCTTTTACCAGGCAGAATATTTCTAAGGGTTTTCAGCGGGCGGAGGTCCTGCAGAAAGCAGAACTCTCCACCCGCAGAAGCCCGTCTCCAGGGCAGGTGTCCGATCTGTCAAGAGCATTCTTGACAGATCAGAAATTCCAGTTTTCAGCACATGCACTTCGCACCAACGCGTACACACCCGTAGGCATCGGAAAATACGGGCCTATAGCCTAGAAATTGCTGACAATGCCATTAAGCCAAATGCTGATGGAAAATGTCATACTGGGCAGGAATGTTGTGAATGTGTCATAGCATTTACATACTGTGCTTTTCCCTGCTGGCACAAAATTATTGTGTGAATTTTATTTAAGATTGAGCACTAATGTGATAGGCCAATTAAACCAGCACACATATCACCATTGATTATTCAATACATTCAAATGAAGTAGATGTTGCAGATGAGGCTGTAGTGGGAAAACTGATAAGAGCATAAGAACATAAGAATTAGGAGCAGCAGTCGTCCATACAGCACTTGGAAAACAGTGACAGAATAGGACAAAGTCAACATGGATTTACAAAAGGTAAATCATGCTTGACTAATCTACTGGAATTTTTTGAGGATGTAACTGGTAGAATAGATAAGGGAGAACCAGTGGATGTTTTGTATTTGGACTGTGCTGCCTTCCTTTAGGAATTTATGTTAGTTTTCAAGATAATTCAGGGGTTTGAGTAATTTGGGTCGCTTTCCATTGTGTGCTGCCACCTAGTGGATATTTGGTACCTAGCAAGTGTAGTAAAGCGCAGTAAAGTAAGTGCTGTAAAGTAAATTGCTATATATCACAAGACCTGCAGCTCGACACATGGTCTTGCAGTTATTTTCTTGTTACGCTTCGGCCTTGGACACTATTTGTCTGTAAGTACTTGAGAATGTTATAGATGATTAGTGTACACTATACTTTGCAGAAAATGTTTAGTTTGTAACCTTTCTCTGTAAGCAAACCTACACAACTAGCCGTAAATTGCTCGCTCTCTGTATCTAGCTTGTAGCTGTATTTTGATGCACTATGTACAGGGCTAATTTAAAGTGAATGTAAGAGAATGCCTTTCAGTTTGCTAAATGTATATTCACAGTAAGCTGTGTTTTCACGTATTTTGGTAAGTTACATGCCAAATGTACTGTGTTGCTCAGGCTTACCTAAGTTTGTGTATGCATATCAGTTATGTGTTTGTGTACTAATGTATGCTTCCATTTCTGCATTGTATTTAAGTTTCACAATAAGAATCTTTCAGTAAAGTTTACAAGAAAAGTCAAGCCTTGTGATTTTTATGGGAAGATATCAAGTTGTTAGCTACCTGTCTAGCTCTGCATAGGAACGTGCTGCAAGGGCAGAATAGTGAAAAGACAACAGCACAGCGGGCTCAAGCACAAGAAGATACCACCCAGCTACCATGAGTCTACGCTCAGGAAGACAATATACAATAGAGGACGTCGACCAGCCAACTGAGAAGCATGAGCCTCTTCGAGCAAATGATGCCAAGTCACAGTCCTCTAAAGCATCCTCTAGATCATCTCGGCGGTCCAGCAAACCGTCGTCATTGACAGCTTCTGCAGCCGCCAAAGCACATGCCAAGGCAAAAGCTGCCCAGGCTCAATTGTCCTTCGCTGGAAAAGAAGCTAGTGTGATGAAGCAGAGAGCCGACCTCGACGCTAGTGTGATGAAGCAGAGAGCTGACCTCGACGCTAGTGTGATGAAGCAGAGAGCTGACCTCGATGCCAGTCTCCACATTCTCCAAAGCCAGAGAGCTGCCGCTGCCGCTGAAGCTGAAGCTGCAGCTTATAAAGAAGGTGAGGAGAACGAAGGCAGGGAGCACAGCCATGAACCATATGTTCCAGAACAGCCCCTCAGTCCAGTGCAACGTACAAGTGAGTATGTCCAACAACACTCCAAATTGTTCTTCAAGGAAACATCCAGGTATCTCGACGCAGAACCAGCTACTCACCACAGTAACAAACAGCCTGTTTTCGGAGACACTGAGCTTAAAAGAGAAGAAACAAGTAAGACTTACCTGCAGAGACCTCCACAGCACTCGGCCAATCCAGCCAAGCAGTCCTTACCCGAGCCACAAGGTGCACAAGACCTCGCTAGGTACCTCATCCGCCGAGAATTGTTAAGTTCAGGTCTTCTAGAATTTGATGCCCATCCTGAAAATTATTGGTCAAGGAAAGCGTCCTTCCTGAGTACCACCAAGGACTTGAATCTGTCAGCCAGAGAAGAACTAGATTTGATGACAAAGTGGCTCGGAGCTGAGTCGTCAGAACAGGCGAGGAGAATTCGCTCAGTGCACGTCCGCAATCCCACAGCAGGCCTCAACCTGGTTTGGCAACGTCTCGAAGACTGTTATGGGACACCAGAAGTCATTGAACACGCACTACTTAAGAAGATTGAGGACTTTCCGAAGCTAACCAACAAAGATAATGTCGAGCTTCGAGAACTGGGTGACATTCTCCTCGAACTGGCGTGTGCTAAGGGAGAAGGTTACCTGACAGGCCTCTCGTATTTGGATACAGCTCGTGGGGTAAACCCAATAGTGGAAAAGCTCCCCTACAACCTTCAAAAGAAATGGATAGATAAGGGATCCAAGTACAAGGAGGACTACGGAGTGGCATTTCCTCCCTTCTCTCTCTTCTCCAGGTTTGTCCAACAACAGGCAAAGGTGAGGAATGATCCAAGTTTCACTTTCTCCACCTCCAGCAGTCACGCTCCTTCGAGAACAGAAAAACCCACAAAGTACAGCAACAAAGCCTCTGTGAGCGTGCACAAAACAGATGTTCCAGCCGAACCCTCAGTCAACCAATCCAGTTCTGCTGGGAATAAAGTGGATGACCCAGATCGTCAGTGTCCAATACACAAGAAGCCCCACCCACTCAAAAAGTGTTCATGCTTTAGAGGCAAGCCTATTGATGAGCGCAAATCATACCTGAAAGAGAATCGCATCTGCTTCAGGTGTTGTGGGTCGACTCTGCACATGGCAAAAGACTGCAAGGCGACAATCAAGTGCTTCGAGTGCAACAGTGAAAAACACATCGCAGCCCTGCATCCAGGTCCTCCTCCTTCGACCACCGAGAGTGCTGCGGTTGACAAAGAGGATAGCGGGGAGCAAAGTGAAAGCGCATCTTCTTCAGTCACCTCCAAGTGTACAGAGGTTTGTGGAAATTCAAGCAGCCCACACTCATGCTCCAAAATCTGCTTGGTTAAAGCATATCCTGTAGGGAGAAAGGAGAAGGCAATCAAGATGTATGCAGTGCTTGATGAGCAAAGTAACAAGTCTTTAGCGAAGACAGAATTCTTCAATCTTTTTGAAGTCAAGGCCAGCGCAGCTCCATACACGCTGAAAACCTGTTCAGGGACAACAGAGACTGTGGGTAGGAGAGTTGGCAACTTCGTGATCGAGTCCATGGATGGGAAACTACAGCTTCCCCTCCCCACCTTAATTGAGTGTGACATGATGCCAGATGATAGGACGGAAATTCCCTCCCCAGAGGTCGCACGTCATCAGCCCCACCTACAGCCAGTTGCCAACAAGATTCCAGCTGTGGACCCGGACGCTCCAATCCTCCTGCTCTTGGGAAGAGACATCTTAAGGGTGCACAAGGTGCGTGAGCAAATCAACGGGCCCCACAATGCTCCTTATGCGCAGCGGCTTGACCTGGGATGGGTCCTCGTGGGTGGAGTTTGCCTGGGAACAGTCCACAAACCAACGGATGTCAACGTCTATAAAGCAAACGTGCTGCACAACGGTCGCACATCCTTTCTCAGCCCATGCCCAAACAGGATCCAGGTAAAGGAAGACTACAATAGCATGACGCAGCATCATAGGTCAACCTCCTCTGCCTGTGAGGAAGAGGCAGGCCTCACTGTGAGCATAGACAGCCTAGGATGCTCAGTGTTTGAAAGGTCCAAGGAGACTCCTGAGTCCAATCTCTTCACCCTTGTGGAGCCTGAAGCTGATACTGAGATTTGGCCTGAAGTTACGACCCTGCTCACCAAAGCCTCAGAATCTCAGTTGGGCTCACAACGCTTCGAGCGATTCTCAAGCTGGAGAACACTCTGTCGAATCACAGCCCGACTCATTCATGTTGCAACATCCTTCAAGGGGAATTCGGACAACGTAGAATGCAAAGGATGGAAATGTTCTAAAGAAGTATCCAGCAAAAGTGAGCTTTCACAAGCCAAAGGTGTGATCATTCGCTCTGTCCAGCATGATGTCTTCAAGGAGGAATTCAAATGTCTTGAAGAGGGACAAACATTCCCCAAGCAAAGCCCACTTAAAAAGCTCAACCCAGTTACAGATGAAGATGGTTTGCTTCGGGTCGGAGGTCGCATATCATCCGCAGACTTGTCAAGAGAAGAAAAGCACCCTCTGATCATCCCACGCACCCATCACATTGCCACACTACTCGTGAGATACTATCATGAGCAAGTGGCTCACCAAGGACGGTACATAACAGAAGGAGCTATCCGAGCAGCCAGATACTGGATAATCAGGAGCAAGCGTCTGGTTTCTTCTGTTATCCACAAGTGTGTTACCTGCTGCAAGTTATGAGGGAGGTTAGAGGACCAAAAGATGGCAGACTTGCCAGCCAACAGACTCACTCCAGAGCCTCCATTCACCAGCGTAGGCCTTGACGTATTTGGGCCATGGACCATCATGACGCATCGCACAAGAGGAGGTAGTGCAGGCAGCAAGCGCTGGGCGGTGCTCTTTACGTGCATGTCTACCAGAGCTGTGCACATTGAGCTGATTGAATCAATGTCAACAGACAGCTTTATCAATGCCCTGAGGAGGTTCTTCTCAATCCGTGGTCCAGCCAAACTTCTCCGCTCCGACAGAGGGACTAACTTCGTGGGTACCTGTAAGGAGTTGGACATCCACACGGACGATGCAGCGGTAAGAAGCTACCTCCAAAAGAAAGGATGCACGTGGGTGTTTAACCCCCCGCATTCATCCCACATGGGTGGTTCATGGGAAAGGCTCATCGGTGTTGCCAGGCATATTCTGGATGCTATGCTGCTTCGGACAGGACCCACTCATCTCATACACGACGTCTTGAGCACTCTCATGGCGGAAGTCATGGCGATCATGAATGCAAGACCCCTGGTGCCGGTGTCCACTGACCCAGACATACCTGCAGTCCTCACCCCAGCGATGCTCCTGACTCAAAAGGTGAGTGCTATTTCAGCCCCCTCTGGAAACTTCGACATGGCTGAGCTGCACGGGAAGCAGTAGAAGCAAGTCCAGTGTCTTGCAGACACTTTTTGGAAGAGATGGAGAGGAGAGTATTTGTCCACCCTACAGAGCCATAGGAAATGGACAGAAGACAAGCCAAATGTCGAAGTGGGAGATGTTGTCTTGCTGAAAGACAGCCAAGCACACAGAAATGAATGGCCAGTGGGACTAGTTGTCAAAACTCTGCCAAGCAGGGACAAGAGGGTCTGCAAGGTGGAGGTGAAGATTGTCAAGGAGGGGACTGTCAAAGTGTTTCTGAGGCCAGTCTCAGAGATTGTAGTCCTCCTTTCTGAAGAAACCTAGAGAAAGGATTCTGAGTATGTTTGCAGCCAAAGGACGTTTTCTTTAGGTTTTATTTTGTATCTGTAGTGGTACAATGGAATTGTACAAAGTGGGGAGTGTGCTGCCTTCCTCTAGGAATTTATGTTAGTTTTCAAGTTAATTCAGGGGTTTGAGTAATTTGGGTCGATTTCCATTGTGTGCTGCCACCTAGTGGATATTTGGTACCTAGCAAGTGCAGTAAAGCGCAGTAAAGTAAGTGCTATAAAGTAAATTGCTATATATCACAAGACCTGCAGCTCGACACATGGTCTTGCAGTTATTTTCTTGTTACGCTTCGGCCTTGGACACTATTTGTCTGTAAGTACTTGAGAATGTTATAGATGATTAGTGTACACTATACTTTGCAGAAAATGTTTAGTTTGTAACCTTTCTCTGTAAGCAAACCTACACAACTAGCCGTAAATTGCTCGCTCTCTGTATCTAGCTTGTAGCTGTATTTTGATGCACTATGTACAGGGCTAATTTAAAGTGAATGTAAGAGAATGCCTTTCAGTTTGCTAAATGTATATTCACAGTAAGCTGTGTTTTCACGTGTTTTGGTAAGTTACATGCCAAATGTACTGTGTTGCTCAGGCTTACCTAAGTTTGTGTATGCATATCAGTTATGTGTTTGTGTACTAATGTATGCTTCCATTTCTGTATTGTATTTCAGTTTCACAATAAGAACCTTTCAGTAAAGTTTACAAGAAAAGTCAAGCATTGTGATTTTTATGGGAAGATATCAAGTTGTTAGCTACCTGTCTAGCTCTGCATAGGAACGCGCTGCAAGGGCAGAATATGGACTTTAGAAGGCTTTCGATAAGGTCCCACAAAAGAGATTAGCATGTAAAGTTAAAGCACATGGGATTGGGGGTAAGGTACTGTCTTGGCTAGAGAACTGGTTGGCAGACAGGAAGCAAAGAGTTGGAATAAACGGGTCTTTTTCCGAGTGGCAGGCAGTGACTAGTGGGGTACCGCAGGGATTGGTGGTAGGACCCCAGCTATTCACAATATATATAAATGATCTAGACAAGGGAACTAGATGTAATAACTCCAAGTTTGCAGAAGACACAAAGCTGGGTGGGCATGTGTGCTGTGCAGAGGATGCAGAGAAAATCCAGTACGATTTGGACAGGTTGGGTGATTATACAGCATTTGCCATGCATCTGCCCAATGTGGATAAATGCAAGGTTATCCACTTCGGTGGCAATAACAGGAAGACAGATTATTATCTGAACGGCAATAGATTGGGAAAAGGGGAAGTGCAATGAGACCTGGGTGTCCTTGTGCACCAGTCACTGAAGGTAAGCATGCAGGTGCAGCAGGTGGTTAAGAAGGCAAATGGTATGTTGGCCTTCATAGCGAGAGGATTTGAGTACAGGAGCAAGGATGTCTTGCTGCAGTTGTACAGGGCCTTGGTGAGATCACACCTTGAGTATTGTGTGCAGTTTTGATCGCCTTATCTGAGGAAGGATGTTCTTGCCATGGAGAGAGTGCAGCGAAGATTCACCAGACTGATACCTGGGATGGCAGGAATGACGTATGAAGAGAGATTGGGTCGATTGGGCTTATATTCGCTGGAGTTTAGAAGAATGAGAAGGGATCTCATTGAAACTTATAGAATTCTAACAGGACTAGACAGACTAGGTGCAGGAGGGATGTTCCCGATGGCAGGGGAGTCCAGAACCAGGGGCCACAGTCTAAGGATAAGGGGTAAGCCATTTAGGACTGGGATGAGGAGGAATTTCTTCAGCCAGAGAGTGGTGAACCTGAGGAATTCTCTGCCACACAGGGCAGTTGAGACCAATTCAATAAATATATTCAAGAAGGAGTTGGATATATTTCTTGAGGCTAAAGGGATCAAGGGATATGGGGAGAAAGCAGGGACAGGGTACTGAATTTGGATGATCAGCCATGGTCTCATTAAATGGCAGAGTGGGCTGGAGGGGCCGAATGGCCCACTCCTGCTCCTATCTTCTATGCTTCTATGTTGGGGAGGGTTTAAACTAAAATGGCAGGGGGTTGGGAACCTGTGCAGGGAGAACGAGGAAAGGGAAGCAAGGATAAAAGCAGAAGACAGGAAGGAGAACAGCAAAAGTGGAAGTCAGAGAAATCAACGGTGTAAATCAAACATGGCCACAGTAAACAATAATTCTAAAAGGTCTAAGAGTGTTAAAAAAAAACAAGCCTGAAGGCTTTGTGTCTTAATGCGAGGAGCATTCGTAATAAGGTGGATGAATTAGCTGCGCAAATAGATGTAAACGGATATGATATAATTGGGATTACGGAGACATGGCTGCAGGATGACCAAGGCTGGGAATTCAACGTCCAGGGGTATTCAATATTCAGGAAGGAGAGGGAAAAAGGAAAAGGCGGTGGGGTAGCATTGCTGGTTAAAGAGGAGATTAACACAATAGTAAGGGAGGATATTGGGCCAGAAATTAGGTTCGGGGGGTTGCCGCGCGTGCAAGCCCCCGATGTGCACTTACCCGGCACGCTGACATTTCAATCCTGGCCCACATTGCATTTCCTGTCACTGGCCCGCTTCAGGTCCTGCCGCGCTGTGCATGCGTGACCCAGCGGCGTACTTAGTGCGATGAGCCGGCTGGGATCACGTGAGCACTGGGCGACCAATGGGAGGTTGCAAAAGTTCATTCACGAGTTTGATAGTAAGAACTGTCAAACTCATGAAAACTCCTGGCCCCAAAACACTACTTAACTTGAAAGAAAATTTAAAAAAACATCGCACTACTTAAATAAACTATAAATAACTGTAAAAAACTATTTTAAACAATAATTTTAAATTTTGAAAAAAATTATTATATAAAAAATCGGGGCTACAAATACACTTACCTTCCTGTAAAGTCTTCAAAAAAAAAGAACCTGTGGAAAATTTTTCTAATTTAACTTAATAGACCACTTACCTGTTAAAAGTAAGTACTTACGGCTGCTTTTTCCACGCGTAAAACCGGAGTCTTTTCACCATGGGCAACTCTAATAAAAAAAGGGAAGTTCAGCGCGCACGCGCTGCCTGATACGTCGTACGCGTTCCGCCTCTTAACCGCTTGGGTCAGAGGAGAGGAAATGCCGGTTTTCCCCGCATGCGCTGTGCATGCTGAAAACCGGCAATTCCTCCGGGCCCACGCGTGAGTACCCCGTCCGTACTCACGCGTTGGGACAGGAATTACTGGCCCATTAGCTCTGATGATGTGGAATCTGTATGGGTAGAGCTGAGAAATACCAAGGGGCAGAAAACATTAGTGGGAGTTGTATACAGACCCCCAAACAGTAATGCTGAGGTTGGGGATGGCATTAAATGGGAAATTAGAGATGCATGTAATAAGGGCACAGCAGTTATCATGGGTGACTTTAATCTACATATAGATTGGTCTAACCAAATTAGTAACAATACTGTGGAAGAGGAATTCCTAGAGTGTATACTGGATGGTTTCCTGGGCCAATATGTCGAGGAACCAACTAGCGATCAGGCCATCTTAGACTGGGTATTATGTAACGAGAAAGGATTAATTAACAATCTTGTTGTGCGAGGCCCCTTCGGGAGGAGCGATCATAATATGATAGAATTCTTCATTAAGAGGAAAGTGAATTGGTTGACTCAGAGACTAGGGTCCTGAATTTAAATAAAGGAAACTACGATGGTATGAGGCGCGAGTTGGCTAGGATGGATTGGGGAACGTTACTTAAAGGGTTGACGGTGGCTAGGCAATGGCAAACATTTAAAGATCGCATGGATGAACTACAGAATTTGTTCATCCCTGTCTGGCATAAAAATAAAACAAAAAAGGTGGCTCAACCGTGGCTAACAAGGGAAATTAGGGATAGCATAAGATCCAAGGAGAGGACATATAAATTGGCCAGAAAAAGCAGCAAACCTGTAGATTGGGAGCAGTTTAGGATTCAGCAAAGGAGGACAAAGGGATTAATTAAGAGGGGGAAAATAGAATATGAGAGTAAGCTTTCAGGGAACATAAAAACTGAAGATTCACCAGACTGATACCTGGGATGGCAGGAATGACGTATGAAGAGAGATTGGGTCGATTAGGCTTATATTCGCTAGAGTTTAGAAGAATGAGAGGGGATCTCATTGAAACTTATAAAATTCTAACAGGACTAGACAGACTAGATGCAGGAAGGAGTCCAGAACCAGGGGTCACAGTCTAAGGATAAGGGGTAAGCCATTTAGGACTGAGATGAGGAGGAATTTCTTCACCCAGAGAGTGGTAAGGCTGTGGAATTCTCTACCACAGAAGACAGTTGAGGCCAATTCATTAAATATATTCAAGAAGGAGTTAGATATATTTCTTAAGGCTAAGGGGGTCAAGGGTTATGGGGAGAAAGCAGGGACAGGGTACTGAATTTGGATGATCAGCCATGATCGCATTGAATGGTGGAGCAGACTCGAGGGGCCGAATGGCCTACTCCTGCTCCTATCTTTTATGTTTCTATGTTTTTATGATCTTCAACTTCAACTCCACTTTCCCGCCCGATCCCCATATGCCTTGATTCCCCTGGAGTCCAAAAATCTATCTATCCCAGCCTTGAATATAGTCAAAGACTCAGCATCCACAGCCCTCTGGGGTAGAGAATTCCTAAGATTCACAACCCTCTGAGTGAAGAAATTCCTCCTCTTCTCAGTCTTAAATGGCCAAAACCTTATCCTGAGACTATGTGCACTAGTTCTAGACTCCCCAGCCAGGGGAAAAAACCTCTCAGTATCCACCCTGTCAATCTACCTCAGAATCTTATATGTTTCAATGAGATCACTCCTCAGTCTTCTAAACTACGGAGAGAATAGTCCCAATCTACTCAATCTCTCCTCAGAGGACAACCCTCTCATCCCAGGGATCAATCTAGTGAACCTTCATTGCATCCCTCTAAGGCAAGTATATCCTTCCTCAGGTAAGGAGACCAAAACTGTGCACAGTACTCCAGGTGTGGTCTCACCAAAGCCCTGTACAATTGTAGTAAGACTCCCTTACTTTTGTATTCCAACCTCCTTGCAATAAATCCAACATGCCATTTGCCTTTCTAATTACTTGCTGTACCTGCATGCTAACTTTGTGTTTCCTGTACGAGGTCACCTAAATCTCTCTGAACACAAATTAATAGCTTCTCACCATTTAAAAAATATTCTGTTTTTCTAATCTTCCTACCAAAGTGAATAACCTCACATTTCCCCACATTATACTCCATCTGCCACCTTATTGCCCACTCACTTAACCTGTCTATATCCCTTTGCAGGCTCTTTGTGTCCTCCTCACAGCTTATGTTCCCACCTAACTTTGTATCATCAGCAGACTTGGATACATTGCAGTCGGTCCCTCCATCTAAATCATTAATATATATTGTAATAGCTGAGGCCCAAGCGCTGATCCTTGCGGCACCCCACTAGTTGCAGCCTGCCAATTGGAAAATGACCCATTTATTCCTACTCTCTGTTTTCTGTCCATTAACCAATCCTCTATCCATGCTAATATATTACCCCCAACCCTTTCATAGTTTCATAGAGATAGGAACAGGAGTAGGCCATTCGGCCCTTCGAGCCTGCTCCGCCATTCAATGAGATCATGGCTGATCTTCCTCTGAGATCTTAGCTGATCTTACCAGTTCAGTACCCCGTCCCCGCCTTTTCTCCGTAACCCTTAATCCCCTTAGCCTTCAGAAATATATCCAATTCTCTCTTGAAAATATTTATTGAATTAGCCTTCACAGCCCTCTGTGGCAGGGAATTCCACAGGCTCACCACTCTTTGAGTGAAGAAATTCTTCCTCATCTCTGTTTTAAATGATTTGCCCGCTATTTTTAGACTGTGGCCCCTGGTTCTGTGCTCCCCTGCCATTGGAAACATTCTCTCTGAATTCAGCCTGTCCAGGCCTGCCATAATTTTATATGTTTCGATGAGATCCCCTCTCAATCTTCTAAACTCCAGTGAGTACAAGCCCAAACTATTCAATCTCTCCTCGTAGGTCATTCCCGCCATTCCAGGTATCAGCCTGGTGAATCGCCGCTGCACTCTTTCCATGGCAAGAACATCCTTCCGCAGATGGGGCGACCAAAACTGTACACAATACTCCAGATGCGGTCTCACCAGCACCTTGTACAGCTGTAGTAAGGTATCCCTATTCCTATACTCGAACCCCCTTGATATGAAGGCCAACATACCATTTGCCTTCTTAATCGCCTGTTGCACCTGCATGCTCTCCTTCAGTGACTGGTGCACAAGAACACCCAGGTCCCTCTGCACTTCCCCATCTCCCAATCTATTGCCATTTAGATAATAATCTACCCTCCTGTTTTTACCCCCAAAGTGGATAACCTCGCATTTATCCACATTATAGTGCATCTGCCACGTATCCGCCCATTCTCCCAACCTGTCCAAATCGCACTGTAGCCTCCTGACATCCTCATCAGAGCCCACCCCTCCTCCTAGTTTAGTGTCGTCAGCGAATTTGGAAATATTGCATCCAATTCCCTGATCCAGATCATTTATATATATATTGTGAACAGCTGGGGTCCCAGGACAGATCCTTGCGGCACCCCGCTGGTCACTGCCTGCCACTCCGAAAACGAGCCGTTTATTCCAACTCTCTGTTTTCTATCCGCCAGCCAGTTCTCTATCCACGTTAATACTTTGCCCCCAATCCCATGAGCCTTAATTTTGCATGATAATCTTTTGTGTGGAACCTTATCGAAGGCTTTCTGGAAGTCAAGGTACACCACATCCACTGGCTCTCCCCCATCTATTTTACCAGTTACTTCCTCAAAAAATTCCAGCAGATTAGTCAAACACGATTTACCCTTTGTAAATCCATGTTGACTCTGTCCGATCCTTTCCCCATTTGTCAAGTGCTCCGCTATTTTATCCTTAATAATGGACTCTAGCATTTTGCCCACAACCGATGTAAGGCTTACTGGTCTTGAGTAGCAACCTTTTCTGTGGCACCTTATCGAATGTCTTTTTTAAATCCAAATATACTACATCCACCAGTTCCCCTTTATCTATCCTGTTAGTTACATCCACAAAAAACTCTAATAAATTTGTTAAACACAACTTCCCTTTCATAAAACCATTTTGACTCTGCCTCATCATATTATGATTTTCTAAGTGCCCTGTTACCACTTCCTTGATAATGGATTCCCAATGACTGATGTCAGGCTAACTAGCCTGTAGTTCCCTGTTTTCTCTCTCCCTCCTTTCCTGAAATGCGTAGTTACATTTGTTACCTTCCAATCTGCTGGGACCGTTCTAGAAACAATGGAATTTTGAATGATCACAACCAATGCATTCACTCTGCAGCCACCTCTTTTAGGACCCTAGGATGTTGGCCATCAGGTCCAGGGGATTTGTCGGCTTTTAGTACCATTCGTTTCTCAAGTACTTTTTCTCTACTCAACTTAATTACTTTAAATTCTTCAATCTCATTTGCCCCTTGGTTCCCCACTATTTTTGGTATGCTGTTTGTGTCTTCAACTGTGAAGACAGATACAAAATATTGATGCCTTTCAGGTTGATTTTTCCAAAATAACACTTAGGACACAGAGCGTCACATGTCGTAAATTTCGGCACAGAACTTCAACATCAAAATTCATTCATAGAAAATGAAATGGGGTGCACTGACCTCTGTGACAGTGTTCCTGATATGGCCTGTTTCTGTGCCATATATCATAGGATATAGGATATATGGCACAGAGACAGGCCATTCGGCCCAACCAGTCCATGCCAGCCTTTATGGTCCACTCGAGCCTCCTCCCGTCTTTCCTCATCCACCTCTATTAGCATAACCCTCTATTCCCTTCCCCCTCATATGCTTGTCCAGCCTCCCCTTAAATGCATCTATACTATTTGCCTCAACTACTCCCTGTGGTAGTGAGTTCCACATTCTCACCACTCTCTGGGTAAAGAAGTTTCTTCTGAATTTGCTATTTGATTCCTTTGTGACTATCTTATATTGAAACTCTCTCTCTGTATCTACTCTATCAAAACCTTTCATAATTTTAAAAACCTCAATTAGGTCACCCCTCAGTCTTCTTTTTTCAAGCGATAAAGAGACCCAGCCTGTTCATCCTTTCCTGATATGTATACCCTCGCATTTCTGGTAACATCCTTATAAATCTTCTCTGCAACCTCTCCAGTGCCTCTATATCCTTTTTATAATATGGCAACCAGAATTGCACGCAGTACTCCAAGTATGGTCTAACCAAGGTTCGATACAAGTTTAGCATAAACTTACTACCTTTCAATTCTATCCCTCTAGAAATAAACCTAGTGCCTGGTTTGCTTTTTTTATGGCCTTGTTAACCTGTGTCGCTACTTTAAGTAATTTGTGTATTTGTACACCGAGATCCCTTTGCTCCTCTACCCCACCCAGACTCGCACTCTCCAAGTAATAAGTGACCTCCCTATTCTTCCTACCAAAATATAATACCTCACATTTATCTATGTTGAATTTCATTTGCTAATTATATGCCCATTCTGCAAGTTTATTAAGGACTTCCTGTAATTTGTTGCAGTCCTCCTCAGTATTAACTATCCTCCCCCCCCCCAATTTGGTGTCATCCGCAAATTTAGAAATTGTGTTCTTGATTCCAAAATCTAAATCGTTAATATAAATTGTGAATAACAATGGTCCCAGCACAGATCCTTGTAGAACACGACTACCCACCTTCTGCCACTGTGAATAGCTACCTTTTACCCCTTTTCTCTTCTTTCTGTCTTGAAGCCAGCTAGCCATCCATTCTGCTACTTGTCCCCTGACTCCGCATTTTCTGACCTTATTCATTAGTCTATTATGTGGTACCTTATCGAAGGCTTTTTCAAAATCTAGGTAAGTTACATCTACTGCATTACTCTTGTCTATTCTCTCTGTTACCTCCTCAAAAAGGTCAATGAGGTTGGTCAAGCAAGACTTTCCCTTTTGAAGTCCGTGCTGACTATTTGTTATATTTTTGGCTTCTAGGTGTTCTTCTATTTTCTCCTTTAGTAGGGATTCCATTATTTTTCCTACCACTGATGTTAAGCTGACTGGTCTATAGTTCCCTGGACATGTTCTCTCTCCCTTCTTAAATATAGGTATTATGTTAGCTATCTGCCAGTCCTCTGGCACTACACCTTTTTCTAATGAAATATTAAATATGTGTAGTAATGTCTCTGCTATCTCTTTGCTAGATTCTTTTAAAATGTGCGGATATAATTCATCCAGACCAAGGTTTTTTCCTCTTTTGAGTTTCATTAGTTTATTTAATAATATCTCCTCTTTTTTATTTTAAATGCAGTTATTTCATTGCTAATCTCATGATCCAATGTCATGTCCACCTGTTCTATCTCCCTGGTAAATACTGAGGCAAAGTCATTATTTAATATTTCTGCCATCTCTCTATCACTGCCTGTGGTATTATCCTGTCCATCCCTTAGTGGCCTTATTCCCATCCCGACCTTCCTTTTTTTATTGATGTGCCTGTAAAACATTTTACTATTTTGTTTTATTTTCCTTGATAATTTAATTTCACTGTTCCTCTTTGCGTTCCTAATTTTTTTTTACTTCTTTCCTAATCTCTTCGCATTTTCCCTTATCATGCTCTCCCCTGTACAATGTTAGCAGTCCTCCAATCCTCTGGCACCAAATCTGTAGCCAGAGAGGATTGGAAAATGATGGTCAGAGCCTTCTTTATTTCCTCCCTTGCTTCTCTTAACAGCCTGGGATACATTTCATCTGGGCCTGGTGGTTTATCTACTTTCAAAGAGGCTAAACTCCTTAATACTTCATCTTTCGCTAATTTGTCTTTGAGGTCCTGCTTTTTAATCTCTTTCCTGGCTCCCAAAATCTGCCTACATGACCTCATCCCTCTTTCTACCTATGTCATTGGTCTGATATGGACCTCGACCTCTGGCTGTTCACCCTCCCCCCTCAGAATGTTCTGCAGCCGCTCAGTGACATTCTTGACCCTGGCACCAGGGAGGCAACATACCATCCTGGAGTCACGTCCGCGGCTGCAGAAACACCTGACTGTTCCCCTAACTATTGAATCCCCTATCACTATTGCTTTTCTGGCATTCCTCCTCACCCCCGCCCCCCCCCCCAACCCCCGTACAGTTGAGCCACCCATGGTGCCATGGACTTGACTCTGGCTGTACTCCCCAGAGGAACCATCGCCCTCACCTTACCGATTAGAGAGCAAGATGCACTCAGGGGACTCCTGAACTACACGCCTGGTACACAACCACCATCAAAAAATCACAGAAGTTCTCACAGTGCCTTCATTTAAAGAAAACATCTGTGCATCCCTATTTGAAGGTGATTAAGGAGTGGAAGTATGGTTTTAGCTAGGCTAATGCTACCCTATGGAAATATGGCTCAAGGCACCCATGTGCCAACCATACTGCTCAATGACGAAAATGATAATGTTATAGCAGAGTACAAGAGTGAAAATGCCAATAAGGAATTAGCAGTTGTACTAGCAATGCAGCAAGGGAGAATGTTGAACCAGGCACTAATTCCAGATGCTTTTCAAGGAGTGCCACGGCTACATATTTTCTTAAAATAGCAAATCCAATCTGAAAGTAATCCTGTGCAAACCATCTTGTTCTGCACTTTCATGCTTAGTTCTTCAAATAGCATATTCTTCTGGACTCCTACTATATTGTAATCAATAAAAGTACAATACTCAGTATAGAACTCAAATCAAGTGTTGTGCAATTATTTCCTCTGCTAGTCAATCTCCCATGGTGTTGCACATGGTGAGTACAACAAAGTACAAAGATTAGGTGCTACAGTGTATAATTACAGCTTGACAAAATTACATAGGTGCTTCCCATTATAAATGTGGACACAGGAATTTATAATGGGAAAAGTCCTTTGTGCAAATCCCATTTATTAGTGGGAGAAAATAACATTTTTTACAGCCCAGATTTCTCAAAGATTTACTTACAGAATGTGTTAGATAATATCTTGTGACATTGCACACTAGGTGTAATCTCCAGATGACGCTTGGATACAGCATGGGGAATAATTGAATTAGGGAATGAAGACTGGTGTTTTTGTGACTGGAAGGCTGTTTCCAGTGGGGTTTTGCAGGGCTCAGTAATAGGTCCCTTGCTTTTTGTGGTACATCTCAATGATTTAGACTTTAATGTAGTGGACATGATTTAAGAAGTTTGCAGATAATACAAAAATTGGCCATGTGGTTGACAGTGAGGAAGAAAGCTGTAGACAGCAGGAAGATATCAATGGACTGGTCAGGTGGGCAGAAAAGCAGCAAATGGAATTCAATCCGGAGAAGTGTGAGATAATGCACTTATCATAGAGTCATAGAGTTATACAGCACGGATAGAGGCCCTTCGGCCCATCGTGTCCGTGCCGGCCATCAAGCCCTGTCTAATCTAATCCCATATTCCAGCATTTGGTCCGTAGCCTTGTATGTTATGGCATTTCAAGTGCTCATCCAAATGTTTCTTCAATGTTGTGAGGGTTCCTGCCTCCACAACCCTTTCAGGCAGTGAGTTCCAGACTCCAACCACCCTCTGGGTGAAAAAGTTCTTTCTCAAATCCCCTCTAAACCTCCCGCCCTTTACCTTGAATCTATGCCCCCTAGTTATTGACCCTTCTACTAAGGGAAAAAGCTCCTCAGTATCCATCCTATCAATGCCCCTCATAATTTTGTACACCTCAATCATGTCCCCCCTCAGCCTCCTCTGCTCCAAGGAAAACAAACCCAATCTGCCCAGTCTTTCTTCATAGCTGAAGCGCTCCAGCCCTGGTAACATCCTGGTGAATCTCCTCTGCACCCTCTCCAAAGCGATCACATCCTTCCTGTAGTGTGGCGACCAGAACTGTACACAGTATTCCAGCTGTGGCCTAACCAATGTTTTATACAGCTCCATCATAACCTCCTTGCTCTTATATTCTATGCCTCGGCTAATGAAGGCAAGTATCCCATATGCCTTTTTTACCACCTTATCCACCTGTTCCGCCGCCTTGGGGAGGGCTAACAAGGCAAGACAATAAATGGTAAGATACTGAGAAGTACATAGGAACAGAGGGACTTTGGAGTGCATGTCCACAGATCCCTGAAGGTAGCAGGACAGGTAGATAAGGTGGTAAAGAAGGTATACGAGATACTTTCCTTTATTAGTCGAGGCATAGAATATAAGAGCAGGGAGATTATGCTTGAACTGTATAAAACACTAGTTAGGCCACAGCTAGAGTACTGTATACAGTTCTGGTCACCACATTGCAGGAAAGATGTGACTGCACTAGAGAGGGTACAGAAGAGATTTACGAGGATGTTGTCAGGACTGGAGAATTTTAGCTATGAGGAAGGATTGGAGAGACTGGGGTTGTTTTCTTTGGAACAGAGGAGGCTGAGGGGAGATTAAATTGAGGTGTATAAAATTATGAGGGGCCTAAATGGAGTGGATAGGAAGGACCTATTTCCCCCAGCAGAGAGGTCAATAACCAGGGGCATAGATTTAAAGTAATTAGTTGAAGGATTAAGGGGAGCTGAGGAGAACTTTTTTCACCCAGAGGGTGGTGGGGGTCGGGAACTCACCCTGAAAGGGTGGTAGAGGCAGAAACCCTTATCACATTTAAAAAGTACTTGGATATGCACTTGAAGTGCTGTAACCTACAAGGCTACGGACCAGGAGCTGGAAAGTGGGATTAGGTGGGATAGCTCTTTTCCGGCCAGCACGGACACAGTGGGCCGAATGACCTCCTTCTGTGCCGTAAATTTCTTCTGAATCTATGATTCTAACCTTCTTAGAAATCTGCACTCCTCCAATTCTGGCTTCTTGAGCATCCTCAATTTTAATCGCTCCACCATTGGTGGCCGAGCCTTCAGCTGCCAAGGCCCTAAGCTCTGGAATTCCCTCCCTAAACCTCTCCATCTCTTTTTCCTCCTTTAAGATGCTCCTTAAAACCTACCTCTTTGACCAAGCTTTTGGTCATCAGTCCAAACATCTCCTTTGGAGGCTCGGTGTCAAATTTTGTTTGATAGTGCTCCTGTGAAGTGCCTTGGGATGTTTTACTATATTAAAAGCACTATATAAATACAAGTGGTTGTTGTTGTTGGTAGCACTGTACAATGCAACATTCAGCCTGCTATTCAAGAAGAGATCACCAAGAGACAACCTTAATCCCACAGACCTACCAGTAATACATTGAATATAGCCTATGAACTTAAACTCATTAAAACCATGCTTTAATTCTGTTACTAAGAACAAACTAGTTAATGCAGAGAAAATGTGAAGTTTATATTTAGGTTACTGTTGTAATGATTTAAATTCTGTTGATTCATTTTAAGAACCAACTTGCCTTTAACTTTATGACTGCAATTATAGTTAAATAAAGTAGCATTAGCATCTGCCTTGTTTCGGGTCGGGGGCTTCCCGCGGGTGTAAGCCTCCGACCTGCACTTAACTTGCGCGCCGGAAGTTGAGCTGTAGGGCCCCGTGGAATTCCGATCCGGGGCCTGGTCCAGCTGCCGGCGCGCTGTGCTTGCGTATCCCAGGGGCGCAGTTAGTGCGATGCGTCCCCTGGGATCATGTGAGCCATGGGCAGCCAATTGGAGGAGGGAAAAGCCCACTCATAAGATTGACAGGAAGACCTGTCAAGACTTATAAATACTACGGGCCCCAAAATAGCAGTAAACCTTCAAATAATTTTTTTTTTAAATCACACTTTTTAAATAAACTATAAATTACATTAAATAACTATTTTAAACAATAATTTAAATTTTTGAATTTTTTTTTTTTATATTCTAACGGGGCTAAAAATAAACTTACCTTGCTTTAAAGTATTTAAAAATAATAAACCTGTGGAAAAAATGTTTTAATTTTAATTAATTGACCACTTACCTTGTAAAAAGCAGGCCTTACGCCTGCTTTTTACATTTCTAAATCCTGCAGCCTTACGATCCCGGGAAAACCTGCAAAAAAAACCTAAGTTCAAAGCGCACGCGTAGCCTCTCCTGCGCGCGCGTTCGACCTCTGAACCCCTTCGTTCAGAGGATCAGAAGTGCCGGTTTCCCAGTGCATGCAGAAAACCGGCACTTCCAGTCGGCCTACAGGTGAGTACCCTGTGCGTACTCGGGCCGATGTATCTGACAATGAGTGTTAACTAAGTGTTGTACTGTGGCTCTGCTATTGCGTGTTCTGGTTTGTCAACAATCAATATCTTTCAAAATGAGTTATGGAGTCTCAAGTGGGCCAATTTAGGCATTGTATATAAAACTTGACATAAACAGTAGATCTCATTCTAATCCTCAGATGAAGACATAGTGGTGGAGGGATGATTTGTCTAACAGCTTTTCACTGAGTACAGACTGCATACTGGGATTTGTCAATACAATACTTCTGATACATTGGGGTATTGTGAAGAACTTAAAATCAGCATAATCTATTATATTTTAATTTCAGTATATGGAGTGCACATTTCATTGAAAACTAGTTATAACTACCTAGTACTCCTGTACATAGTGCTGTGATAGAGCTATTCGATGTTAAAGGTATGATGACTGTATGACACAATAGCAGCTAATTTATAGTTAGGCTATAACAATTTAGCCATGCAGTTCCCATAAATCACTCAAACGGTTTTCTACATTTTTTAAACCACCTTTTTTTTTATCAGTCACTGGGACACACCCAGACGCATTTCACCCCCACAGTGTCTTTCCTCACTTAATTTGTTTTTTCAAATAAAAAAGAATCAAATTGAATGTAGAAAGCTCAAATTACCAGGTATGTTTTGTTGATTGTTAATAATTAGGATGTTTATATTTTCTGATGTCTGTAAGTCAAGCATAGAAAGATTGAGGGCGAGAGAGACAGACAAACATGGCACAAATAAACGTATCAAGGAACCAATCACAAAACATCAATGTTTACAGAGATTCCTTACAAAGTCACAAAGCCACCAATGTTGTTCAGCCCATACCCTGCACCTTACTGTTGAAAAACACTAGGGGGGCGAAATTCATTATCGCCCAGGAATGGGCGCTAACTTCTTAAAAGTTTGAGATTTAGCGCCAGGAGCTAATGAATCTCGCTGCATGCACAACTCAGTGTCATCACTCAAAGAAAGGATGGGAGCGCTAAATCAAGTGCTAATGACCTAGCTCAGTGGCATTAGACTCAAACGCTAAGCAATTTCAGGTGCAGTTTAATCACCAGTCATCATTGCCACAGGCTCTTTCCTGTTCTTAAAAGGGAGGTGCAATCATGCTGCAGAACCTCATTCTCAGCATTGCTGGTTCTGCAGTGGTCTCAGCAAGCAGCAGAAGGCCAAGGAGAAGGAACCGGACCACTGAAGGAGGTATCATTATGGCAAATCAACGGCCCAGGGAGAGAGCTCGCAGATTCTGCAACCAAGCATTGGAAGTGTTGGTCTTTGCTGTGGAGAGACGGAGGGCGGTTCTGTACCTGGCAAGTGGCAGGAGGCCCTCGCCGCAAGTCTTCCATGCCATGTGGAGGGAGGCAGCCCAGCAGGTCTCGGGCAGCACTGTGGTCCCCAGGACCCACACACAGTGCAGGAAGAAAATTAACAACCTCACTCAGGTGGTCAGGGTGAGTCAATGCTTCAACAAATGCTACACACCACCGTCTGAACCACAGTCTACACACACTGCCCAAAGCACCAACCCCCAGCACTCACCCGCCAACAATCTCCACCTACCAACACTCACACCCACTTCTCACACCATGCACACAATGACAGCTATTCAACTATGGCAGGCACATCTCCCAAACACATTGCTCCACACTCACTCACACACTTTCCTCTCTCTTGCAGGCCAATGTCGCTCACAACAGGAGGGAGCAGGAGCACACAGGCAGGGGACAACCTGACACCCAACCACTTTCTCAGCTGGAGGAAAGGGTGCTGCAAGCCACTGGGCACCAGGTGGTGGGTGCCGTGGCCACCGGTGACCTTGACACCCTTGGGGACAACAACGGTATGTTCATCCCTACTCCTTCTCACATCCCACTTCCCCCTCACCCCACAAGCCTTTCCCACTTTCCAGCTAATCATGCTGTATGCATGCCTTTCTGCCTTCATGAGCCCTTTCCCTCCCTCACCTTAACCCGGCTCTTGTGCCTTTATGCTTTCAGATAATGAACAAGCAGCTGAGCAGCCTGTCCCTGAGGGTACCAGAGAGCGAGGCGGAAGAAGAGGAGGAGGGAGAACACATTGCGTCACTGCATGTCTCACCTGCAGGCACTAGCTCAGATACTGGCACTACTTGTTCTTTAGAGGCTAGTATAGTAGTGGGATCTACACAGGGTGATGCACCAGGGACGAGTGGGCTGCAGCAAGGCCAGTGGAAAAGGGTAGCTCGGGAGTCAGCTCCCCGGAGGGAGAGTTCGCACGCGAGTTCTGCTGCACAGGACTCAGATGAGGACCTTGATGGGGTGGCCTTTAAAAGAAGGGTGATGGGCATGCACACGGAGATGATAGGTGCAATGGCAAGGGTGCCTGAGAGCCGCTCGGCAATGGTAAGAAGCGTGGAGGAGTCTGCCTCCAACACTGCACAGAGCTCTGCGTACACCATAGAGCCCGTCAATTGCAGTCTGCAAATGATGATGGACTCCCAGAGACCGTGGCGACCCAGACCTGATGCCGCTTGTGATGTGCGACGTCGCAGCTTTCATTGCAGCACAGGCGGAATGCAGTCTATTCTTGGTGCCATTGATTCTCAGAATGCGCTCATGCAGTCTCTGCTTGATGCCATGCAAGCTCTGGCTGCTGCCATCATGGCTGGGCCGACCACCATGGCTTTCACAGTGTCGCAGCAGGCCAGCAATCTGTGCTCCAGCAGATTGGTAGTAATGCTGAAGTGCTGCCCTGGGGGAGTGGCAGTTGGTCAGTGGAGCAGGAAGCTGCTGTCCTCTCAGGATGACAGCATTCCTGCTCCCACCACTGGCACTCTGTCATTGCCCCTGTTGCTGCCTGTCATCCAGCCATCCCAGACTGCTGCTGCCCGTGCTGAGGTCTACAGCTGGGCCTTCCAGGCCCAGAGCTGGTCGAGGACGTCCTGCAAGGCCATCTGAAATCTCCCGCATGGACACTCAGCAGCCTTCCACCCGCCGTGCTGCAGACACTGGCTTACAATTCGTAGGAGCACTAGAACAGGCAAAGACACAGTAACAAGAGGCACTAAGGGATTGCACAAGGGTGAATAGCTAATATTGTTGTTGTAAATATGTGTTCGCTGATTATTGATGAATTTTTTAATTGTCTTTGGATGATTTTGTGGTGTCTCTCATTTCTGCTTTGCATTGTGATATGGCCTGCGACAGGGATGGAATGATGGGGATGTGGTGAGCAACGAGGATCTGGGGTTTAATTTATTGGAACTGCAGTCTGATGAGGCAGTCACAGACCACCCTTCCAGAAGTCCAATTGAGTGGCTGCCTCCTCCCTTGCTCCTGTTCTTCCTCCTCCTCCTTCTCGTCTTCCTCTTACTCATCATCCTCGTCCTCCTCCTCCTCTCCCTGAGGTGGTCCCGCAATCCCTGGTGTCAAGGGCAGGACCCTCATGATGGCCGAGTTGTGGAGCATTCAGTAGATAACGACGAAATGGGACACCAGCTCCGGTGAGTACTGGAGAGCTCCTCCCGCGTGGCCAAGGCAGTGGAACCATTGCTTGAGCACCCCGATGGTCTGCTCGATGATGTTCCTGGTGGCAGCGTGGCTCTCATTATATGAGTGCAGAGCAGGAGGTTGGGGTTGCGGAGGGGAGTCATGAGCCAGGTGGAGAGCGGATACCCCTTGTCTCCGACCAGCCATCTGCGAGCTTGATGTGGCGGCTGGAAGAGTGCTGGCACACCTGTCTGGCGCAGGATGCAGGCATCGTGGCTGCTGCCAGGATAGCAGGCATTCACATTGAGGATTCACTGTCTGTGGTCGCACATCAACTGCACATTAAGTGAGTGGTAGCCTATGCGGTTACATAAGACCTCAGGATTGTTATGCGGTGCCCGCAAAGCCACGTGGGTGCAATCAATGGTGCCCTGCACCATGGGGAAGCTCACTATCCTGGCAAAGCCACATGAACATTCGTCCTGCTTCTGTCTGGTGATGGGGAAGGAAATGTAGTTCCTTTTCCTATTGTAGAGAGCCTCTGTGACCTCCTGGATGCAGCAATAGATGGCGAACTGCCAGATGTTCGCTATATCTCCTGTTGCAGACTGGAAGGAATCGCTGACAAAGAAATTGAGTGGGACGGTGACCTTGACTGCCACTGAGAGAGCCGTGGTCGTCCTGATCTGAGACTCGAGGTCCGGTTGCAGGAGGTGGCAGAGTTCTGTGACCACCTCCTTGCTGAAGCGGGGCCTTCTAATACACTGCTCCTCGCTGAATTGGAGGTAGGGGAAAGACTCTCGGAATACCCTCGGAGGGTAAGGCCTCCTGTTGAGAGCCCTGATGGCCCTCCTCCTCCTTCTGGCCACAGCTTGTAATCTTTCTCGCTGCCTGCGCTCCCTCCACCGTAGATCCTGGAGGGCGAGGTCTACCGCCAGTACAGCCCCCATTAATGTAACGATATGTAGCCCTTTGAAATTTCGTCAGAATAAATGTAACACATTTTTAGTAGCCACAACACTCCTGATACTAAAGAACCTTTAAATGACTGAATTAAACTCTTGCACAATCGCAAACTGACAAGGAAGCAGTGAAACAGCACTAACCTGACATCTGCGATTGATCCCTTTAAGTATCGCCCCTGGAGCCGCCATCCACGTGCTTCATGCCTCCTCTTCCTGTCGCTGTCGGGGCGAGGCGCTAAGGCAGGGGGCGATAATCAATTCCGCAGATAGGGCGCTGACTCACTGACGTCACGATTTGCCTGGCACTAAAGCCCAGGTGCTAACTGTTAGCGGCGACTGGATTTGGCGTGCGGCACTGGATTCACCTCGCCCTGGTGCTACTTCATTAGTGCCCCGTTAGCTCCCCCGCCAGGCGCTAACGGAATTTCTCCCCCATGGAATCCACCAGTTCGCCAAACTTCACATTGCACCTTCAGGTTTTCCTTCTACAGTTCTGTCAGTCCTATATTCCCCCTTCTAGTGATACCAGATCAAAGGACCCCCATGCTGCTAAAGTCCAGCAACCCCACTGCATTTCTCCAAACCCATAACGGGTGGGAGAGGGCCAAGTTAAAAATTTAAACTCGGGATCCGATCCCACCGTGTACACACCTCCGGCCATTTTTACGGCAGCTGGTTACGTGGCATGTCTTGGGAGCTGCTTGGGAGGCAGGACAACTCATTATAATATTTACATCAGACTCCCACAGTGCAGTTGGGAGCCTGATTTAAATGTAATGGCTGCAGGGCAGATTTCCCAGGGCAAAGGAAACCCGGCAGCTAAATGGAGACGGGAGCATCCAGATCAAGCAGTTAAGTGCCTTTTATAGCACTCCTTGTGAGCCAGGAGGAACAGGAGTGCTCCACCCGACCCCTCAAATGAATCTTCTGCCGATCACGACACCCTCCCACCATTTCCAGAACTCTGGCTTGCCCCGCGATCAGCCGACAACCCCCCAACCTTCTGCCCCCGTCTTTCTCTCCCTCCCTCCTCGCTGCCGCGCTCCGAGCCCACCCACCATGCCCCGAACTTTCTCTCCCTCCATCCTCGCTGCCGCGCTCCAAGCCCATCCACCATGCCCTGAACTTTCTCTCCCTCCCTCCTCGCTGCCGCGCTCCGAGCCCACCCACCATGCCCTGAACTTTCTCTCCCTCCATCCTCGCTGCTATGCTCTGAGCCCACCCACCATGCCCCGAACTTTCTCTCCCTCCATCCTCGCTGCCGCGCTCCAAGCCCACCCACCATGCCCCGATCTTTTTCAATTGCCTGGGACCGTCCCCAATGATCCCCGGCTACCATGGGCTTTCCCACCCAGCAGCCGGCCAGCCTGGCAATCTAAAAAAAATGATAATGTGTTCCTGCAGGTTAAATTCAGCAGGATCTCTGTGTTTCCAGGATTTCCGGGTTACTACCCCGCACTCGCGCCTTCTCCCCACCTCCCCTTACATATCAGGGCCTTTGCCTTTGGTGAAAAGCTATGAGGTTCTGGTCAAATTAGCTGGACAGTAGTAGGGAAAATGCTAGAATCTATCATTAACGATATGGTAACAGGGCACTTGGAAAATCACAATATGATTAGGCAGAGTCAACACAGTTTTATGAAAGGGAAATTGTGTTTGACAAATGTATTAGCGTTTTTTGAGGGTGTAACTAACAAAGTAGATAAGCGGAACCAATGGGTGTTGTGTATTTCAATTTTCAGAAGGCATGCGATAAAGTGCCACACAATAGGTTATTACACAAGATTAGAGCTCATGGGATTGATGGGTAAAATATTAGCATGGATTGAGGATTGGTTAACAGACAGAAAACAGAGTGTAGGAATAAACAGGTCATTTTCAGGATTGCAGGATGTAACTAGTGGAGTGCCGCAAGGATCAGTGCTTGTGCCTCAGCTATTTACAATCTATATCAATGACTTAGATGAGGGGACCAAGTGTAATATATTCAAGTTTGCTGACGACACAAAGCTTGGTGGGGAAGTAAGCTGTGAGGAGGACAGAAAGAGGCTGCAAAGGGATATTGATCGGTTAAGTGAGTGGGCAAAAAGGTGGCAGATGCAGCATAATGTGGGGAAGTGTGAAATTATCCACTTTGGTGGGAAGAATGGAAAAGCAGAATATTTTTAAATGGTGAGAGACTAGTAAATGTAGGGATTCAGGGGGATTTGGGGTCCTAGTACACAAATCACAGAAGGTTAGCATGCAGGTACAGCAAGGAATTAGGAAGGGAAATTATATGTTAGCCTTTATTGCAAGGGTGTTGCAGTATAAGAGTAAGGAAGTCTTGCTGCAATTATATAGGGGTTTGCCGAGACCACACCTGGAGTACAATGTACAGTTTTGGTTTCCTTGAAGGAAGGATATACTTGTCTTAGAGGGGATGCAATAAAGGTTCACTAGATTGATTTCTGAGATGAGAGGGCTGTCCTATGAGGAGAGATTGAGTAGAATGGGCCTATATTATCTGGATTTTACAAGAATGAGAGGTGATCTCATTGAAACGTGTAAAATTCTTAGAGAGTTTGCTGAGAGGTTGTATTCACTGGCTAGAGAGTCTAGAACTAGGGGTCATAGTCTCAGGAGAAGGGGTTGGCCATTTACGACTGAGATTAGTTGAAATTTCTTCACTCAGAAGGTTGTTAATCTTTGGAAATCTCTACCCTGGTGAATGCTCAGTCGTTGAGTATATTCAAGACTGAGATCGATAGATTTTGGGCACTAAGGGAGTCAAGGGATATGGGGATAGGGTGGGAAAGTGGAGTTGACGTAGAAGTTCAGCTATGATCTTATTAAATGGCCTACTCATGCTCCTATTTATATGTTCTTATTATGTGCTTAAATATCTTCAGCTTATTGACGTAGATTCTGCATAACACCAGTTCCAGAGTATGAGCTGTAGCCTTGACAACATTTTTAATGGATTGTCTGAATTCTGATAAATGCCATTTCTAGAATACAGTACATATATTTCTGCATTGTGGAAATTTAAGTTTGCTCAATGTGTGAAATTACACAGGTGCATAGGCATAAATAAGAAAATAAAACTACATTAACACATTGAACATCTTGATTCTGGGTGCAATGCTGTATATTTATTGTAGAAAAATATGTTTATCACTTTATCCAAAAACTATTTGAGATTGTTACATTATAATGATGACATGCTAACTTTTGTCAAAATTACTAATGACTGATTTTGTAAAATTAATATCAGACAAATGTAAATCTCTATCTAAAATAGTTTGGATGAAGATAGCCATTGATATTAGAGGGAAACAAAAATAAAACACGGATGTTCATTTAAACCTTGCTTCTCTTTTCAGAAAATTAATTTAGAAAGTGAATGAGGAAAAGGCAGTCTATAAGTAGTAACTGAATTCAGCTTTTGTCAAATATCTTTGAAAAATGTGTACAGCTAGAGTTTATGAATTTGCGCTCCCAGTGTGCAGCCTGGACCACCTTTCGGGATATTAATATTATTGGACAAAAAAAAAAATACTGTGACGCATGCTGAGCCCCACACCCAAGCTCCCAATCTGTGTTCCCGACAGGCAAAGCTCTATGTCTGGAGCACAAATTCATAAAATGTATTCTATAGTCCATTTACAGCAGTCACTTCGTATCCTCTCAAAGATACTTTCCACTGGATGCAATCCTATTTCATTTTTGTGATATTTAATTTACTTCTTGCCCAGGATTAGAAGTGCAGGAAGAATGAACTTTTGAGAACTGCCCAGGGACTCTTAGTCTGGAGTTGCTAAACTGAATTAGCCAGACACTAATATTACATGCATTGCAAAGTAAGTTGAAACAGAACTAAAAAAAATGGGTTAATCCTCAAGACAGAATTGTCATCTGGTAAAGCGTCTTTCAAGATAGCAGTAGATATTGAGTGAAAGAATACAAAACAGGAATGCTCATTTAGTCTCGGAGTCAGAGGATATGCTATTTTATAACAATGTAGGGGTGTTATGTCATGAATATTTTGTTATAAAATATGTCTTTCAAGACACATTATCATGCTTTCTACCACTTTAAAAAAACAATTTCATTACAAACTAACAAAAAAACATCAGAAGAAAGTTTATGCTGCAGCAGAAAATCTAGTGGAGTACAGTTTTATTACCTACAGCCAAAGTGAAGCAGCGACCTTTAAAACTGCAATATGCACATCTGTCTGAATGAAAATGTAGCCATGTTTTTGATATGTGACAGTTACCATAGCACGGATATTTCTTTATTGTGGCTAGGCACACACGTTTCCCTTTCCACAATTGTTTCTGATACTGAGTTTGAGTGAAATTTTCAGGACAGGCTGTTCTTGCTCATTCCAGAAACTTGGCATACCCCTAACTGATTTCCACACAAATATTTATTGCGCTAGTCATAGTAGTTACTGTCCTTACTTATAATGTTATAAGGTCTCATTTTTCTGCTATCCGTCCCTTCTGGCATATACTGACTCAAATCCAGTGGAAACAATGCAGCATTTTAAGTAGGTCATCTTATTAGAACTGCTGTATTTGCATCATGAATATTTCTAAGTATACATTTCCATTGTTCATTACCAATGAATATAGATGCAGTTTTGTATGCCACTGGCCACAGCAAAATTGAGCACTTACACTTAAAAATATGCAAAAAAATGTTTTACTTCTCGCTGGTTTTCTCCCCTTCCCTTTTATCCTGAAGGCACTGATTCTTTCTGATAGTATAGTTCCAATGGCACTGGTCACCCTCCAATAACCTCAACCAAATGGCCACTATTCATGTGTGAGCCTTAACATCGGCTACTGCCAGGATATTCAACTATGAAGAAGCCTGATTTGTGCCCTCAATTGATGTCTACACGACCACTTCCAGCAGGGGCTGCTGGACAGACATCAGGAGTGGAAACAGTGGCCAATTTTCCCCTTCCTAATACAGGGCAGTTGCCAAATGCCTCTACACCTATCGTAGATATTTTTACCGTCATATTTTCCCCAAAACTATTGGATAGATTTTCTAGACTTGATAGCCAATAATTATCCTACTCAAATGTTATCATGCTCAAAAGTCTACAGCCTAGAAATTCGTTAGCTCCCTAAAATGGGCGCGGGGATCCCGATGCGCGATCAACCTGTGCTTGTTCAAAGGAATGCAGGCAGCACACGAACTTCATGCTGCCTGCTAATTGGCATGATTACGGTATTCAGCCCAGCGCTGGACACACTGCTGAGTGGCTGAACGCTCAGCAGGGGGCCCAAGTTCATGCGAGGCTAGCACCACTTAAAGGTAGCCTGCACTACTTAAAGGCAGTCTGCACCTCTTAAAGGGGAGGCGCATTCTGCCTGCAGCAGCTCACTGAACTGGTTGGGGAAGAGAGTGAGAGGACAAGTAAAGAACAGTTATGTCACAACAGGGGCGGGAGCGTGCGCCTAGGTTCTCCGATGCAGCACTGGAGGCCTTGGTGCAGGAGGTCAACTTGAGGAGAGAGGTGCTGTTTCCACAGGGGGCCAAGAAGCCTTCCAGGCAAAAGTGTAAAGTCTAAAGGGAGCAGATAGGTGCTGTGGTGAATGCCAGCAGTTTCGCCTCCAGGACCTGGCACAGTGCAGGAAGAAGTTTAATGACCTCACATGTGTGGTCAAGATCAGTAAACTCATCCTCAAATATCATATCCCACCATCTGCACAATTAGCCTCACACACTGCTCAATGCACCACATCCCCATCACTCACCTACCAACAATCTCTACCAAACATGACTCATACCCCACATTCATAGCTTCACCTCACCCTCACACACTTACCACTGCTGCAAGACTCACATCCACAGCTTACAGCTTGCACAAACTGTCAGATATCCACCATGACAGGCACATCACCCAAACACATTGCACCACAGTCATTGAGACACTTCCCTTTTTCTTGCAGGAAATGGTTGCTTACAACCGGTGCCAGCAGGACCTACAGGCTCGCCTTCATAACCTGACCCCCATGGAGGAGACAGTGCTGGCAATTCTTGGGAGGGGTATCGCTGAGCCCGTGGCCAGCGGCGAGGCTAAAAGAATACAAGATGTTGTTATCCTCCTTCTCACATCCAACTTCCCCCTCATCCCACAATCTCTTCTGATTTACAATGTGCACATGGTGTAAGCATACACCTCTTGCTCCCCCGCCCCCCGACCACAACCCTACTCTTGTGTCTCTGAAATGAGAAAGGCACAAGAAAACCAACCTGCCCAGCCAGTGGTGCATGAAGAAGAAGGAGAGGAGAGTGATGATGAAGAAGAAACACCATCACTCGATCTGACATTCGCAGCCACCAGCTCAGATACTGGCACTGCGCGGGCTTTATAGAGGGTAGCTTAGAGGCGGGACCTGCACATGGTGAGTCACCGGGCACGAGTGGGCTGCAGCCAGAGCAGGGGGAAAAGGTAGCACAGGTGCCAGCTCCCCGGAGGGCATGGTCGCACATAAGTTCTGCTGCAGAGGACTCAGATGAGGTCTTCAATGGGCTGGCCTACAGAAGAACACTATTGGGTATGCACAACAAAATGCTTGATGCATTGGCAGGCCTGCCAGAAAGCCTGAATGCAATGTCAAGGAGGATGGAGGAATCCAGCACCAACCTTGCACAGGGCTTTGCGCAGAGCTTGGAGCCCATGATTTCCAGCATGGAAGTGATGGCCAACTCCATTAGCGCACTTGTTATGCAGATTCTGATGGCTGATGTCTCAGCTTCCATTGTAGCACAAGCAGAAGACATCCAATATCTGAGTGTTGCAGTGGAAGCTCAGGCTTCTGTCATGCAGCCTCAGACTGCTCTCACGCAGGCTTAGCTTGCTGCCACGCAAGCTCAGACTGCTGCCATCATGGCTGTGTTTACCATGTGGAAAAGGACTTGCACGGTGTCACAGCAGTCCAGCAATCTGTACACCAACATATGACGAGAAATGCTGAAGCGTCGTCCCAGCGAGTGACAGGGGTTCCGTGGAGCAAGAACCTGCTGTCCTCTCTCAGGATGACAGCATTCATCCTTGCACTGCCACTTCACCAGTGCCCTTGCTGTTGCCTGTCAGCCAACCAGCCCAGACTGCTGCCGCCCATGCTGAGGTGGTGCAGTCCACAGCTGGCCTTCTAGGCCCAGAGCTGCTCGAGGTCGTCCTGCAAGGCTGTCTGCAGTCTCCCCCACTGAAGGTCAACAGCCTTCCACCAGCCATGCTGCAACCTCTGGGGTTGTACTTCGTAGGAGCACTAGGACAGACAAAGGCACACTGAAGACAACAACAACAAAAACTTAAATTTATATAGCGCCTTTAACGTAATAAAAGCGCTTCAAAGGAGTGTTATAAGAAAAAAGCACGGGCAGAAAGGGGCTGTCTGGGTTGCCTCCTCACTTTCGCTTCCTCCTCTTCCACTTCCTCTTCAGCTGGTCACTGTATGCCTGGTGGCAAGGACTGTGCCCTCATGATGGCCAGGTTGTGGAGCATGCAGGAAACCATGACAAACCTTGGGATGCGCTCTGGTGAGTACTGCAGTGCTCCTTCAGGGCTGTCCAGGAGCAGAAGCATTGTTTAAGGACGCCAATAGTCTGCGCTATAAGATTCCATGTGACAGCATGGCTCTCATTGTACGCATGCTGCCCACGTGTGGTTGGGTTGCGGAGCAGAGTCATGAGCCAGGTGATAAGCGGATAGCCCTTGTCGCCCAGTAGCCACCCTCTGGTTTGTCGCAGTGACTCAAAGGCTGAGAGAACAACAGACTGGCACAGAAGAAAAGTATCATGACTGCTGCCAGGATACCGGGCATTCACCATTATGAAGTGCTGAGCATGGTCACACACCAACTACACATTCAGCAAGTGGAAATCTTTGCGGTTTCCGTACATCTCAGCATTTAGATGCGGCGCCTGCAAAGCCATGGGCGTGCAGTCTGATGGCGCCCTGCACCATAGGAAAGCCTGCTATCCTGGTAAAGCCACGAGTACGCTCCGCCTGTTTGTCTCTGATCTGAAGTCCCCTCTCCTAGCATAAAGAGTGTTGGTCACCTCTTTTATGCAGCAGTGGACGGCGAACTGGGAGATGTTACTGCAAGAGAAAACCTTATTTATTTCAAAGAGAACCATATTGATCATATAATTAAGTTCAGAAGCATGTATTATTTTAATACAATTAGCCTAGCTTTACTCACAGGGGATGGTGAGTCACGTCTATCTATCAAATTTTGTTTTAATATGGATAACAGCCTTAGCAAACGTCTCAAAAGGTTTTTTGTAAAAAACATGAAAACCTTGATATCCCCTCACTAGCTATGAAAAATTATAAAAGTCAAATACAATGTTTGACAAATGGTTCCAAAAGGAGATATAAACTTACATTAACTCCAATTAATTTTACATCCCTCGAGTATAGTGAAGGACTAAAGTTTAATACATGGCAAATGGATTTCCAACAGTTATAATAAACAGGGTAATATAATTAATGTAAAATGATGTTTATAATTTTAAAATCACAGTAGCAAAACTTTAATGTAATTTTGAACTTAAATTGCTTCAGCCCAATAGCAGTACCCCCTGTTTGATGATTACATATGTAGCAATAGCCCTTTTTCAGAAGAATCCATAGTGTTTTGTCATTTTAGATGTGCCAAGTCTGTCATGGTGGCATCTATTCTGAAATGGAGTCTGTGGGTATGATCCCTGTTCAGGCCAACCTGTAAGGTGGTCCTTTCTCCAGACCAGAACTAGCAGTGGTTCACTTTTTAGGGCCAGCATGTGAATGTGAAGTGGCTATTGAAGAGAGTCTGAAGTGGTGGCTCTGTTCAAGAAGAGAATCTGTAGCAGTGGTCATTGCTTGGAAGATTCTGGACCTGAAAATCCTCAGGTCCATTGGCAGATCTGTGTGTATCTTGCAAATTTGTGTGGGAATTTGAAATACTGCGTTTACACCCAGAAACCCAGCGGCAACCAATTTGTACTGAGGTCTGGGGAGGACGGAAGTTCCATCTGTCCCAAACATGGCCCTTGGCATCAGAGGAGGCGGGGCCAAAGGGAAGGAATTCGCCAAGAATTTCCTCGGTCCCAGCTTTCTATTCACCCAGCAATCTGGACACTGGGATAAACTTGCCATACTGGTTGCTGAGGAAAAGAAGTGCAGCCTAAATGTGGGTCCAGGCCTGGCCTGGTCACACATGAAAATGCTAGCATCACTATTGATATTAGCACCCCTTTAAAAGGGGCTGATTAGTCACAACATAAAAAATCCAGTCATGCTGGCTGGCCAATGAGTGGCCTGCTAACACTGCATTTTCTCCTTTTTCTAGTGAACAGCCACGGGTTCAGGATTTTTGGGGTCTCTATCTTTGGGAGAATATGAAGTGATGGTACTTATTTTTGATAACAGCAACTTGCATTTATAGCCCTAATGCATTTTGTAGGTAGGAGCATTGAATACAAGACAACTTATTATGGCAATATTTGGGAGATCTGTCCTTATTTGGGAAAGTCTGGTACACTAACATTTTTCAACGTAACAGTAATATTATGGTATTGTGTGGACACAGCATCTTTGCATAGTTCTTTTGGTAAAATTTACGGTTAAAAAAATGTTTTGCATGTATCTGTGAAATGGCACAATAGTACGTGCTACACTGATATGTAAGTGGAAACCGAACTGACATATAATTAATTTTTCAACAACCGCCATGCTACACTGTTAAGTTGATCTTCCACTTTTTGATTAAATGTAAACAAACAACCATCATCCACAAGAGAAAGCGGCATGAGGCAAAGAATTGATCAATACATAAATGTTATTCCAAAACCATTAAAGCTGTTGTAGTTATTTAAAGTTAAATGAACTGAAATCACCATATAACTTTTAATTTTGACAAATATAAAAATGGAAGTAACAGAACTTGTATACAGTAAAATGTTTCCAAGTGCCTAAGTCATCCAATAAAAAGCAGCACAACATCAGCATTTGAAAACATGAACCATATTATTATTTTATATATATACCTGTACTGCATAAATTTTGAGGCAACTTGTAACCTGAATTATATTTTCTACAAAACTGTTGAAATTTGTTTTATTTATAGGTATTACGTTTTCAGTATCTGGCAAAGTCATAATCCTCTAATGGGTAGGACTAGAAGAATATCAATGGTACGTGCATTATGCAATATCTAATAATCTGCATAAACTGGACCCCACAATATTGTAGAACATTTAGTGATCCACTTATGTTGCTATGCACATGGTTGAATCCATGTTGCACTGTGCTCACAAGCATACCCAACGTCATGCTAAATTCTTCCTCCAGAGTGCTCTGAAAGTGTAGTGAAAGACGTGAAATGCTAGCACCAATATACTTTAACTTATGTACTAGTCACACATAAATTAGATATGGAGGACATATCTGTATAAAAAATTGCCTACTAGTGTCTGACCAATATGAAGGACCTGTTCCCACAGGAGGGTGAGTGAATTTTGTTTTGCTTTTAAATTTACCTCAGCCATACCAAATTCCTCTCTGAGATCATGATGGTTTCTAATATTTGGACAGCAAGGATGAGGATTATCTATGGAGAACAAATTTTGCTTACTTGTTAGATTGTACATTAACTGATGGGCTAAGTGACAACAAACTTTACAGATATTTTGAATATTGAAGATGACTGAGTGGAACTTATGACAAGGTGACTGATTATGGAGAAAGGATATTTACATAGGTTTTATAGGGCTTGCATTTTATATTACTATAATGCATATTATACAATATGTAATGGAATTATCTGGGGATGTAAGATGCAAAGTATTATTGGTGATTTCATTAAAAAAACTAAAACTTACCAGAAAATTCTAACTGTCACAGGTGAACTCTGATTGAATATCCTGTTTTTTCTGAGGAGCTGTATTTGTAGATGCTTCAACAGAGATTGTCAGGCGTTTCCCCCTCAAAACTAATTGAAAATCCACCTACACTTGTTTCTGGAAGATCCTGTCAATAGTGTCTGCACATGCATTGTGATAAGTTATTAGTTTCCACGCCAGGAGCCACTTGCCACATCAGACAGCCTGCAGTGCGCACATGTATTAAGGAAGTGGCAATGCCTATGTTTGTAAGAGGCAACACCATCATCACTTTTCTTGTGGAAAGGAAAAATTAGCTGGATAGGATGCATAGCTTTCACCAGCTGACAGAGTTCCTTCAAGGGTATAGAGTTGTACATGGTACCATGTAAGAATCAGGGATCTTCATAGCAACCCATTAGCTTTACGAAGAGAAAAGGTTTGCACTCAATGTTCAGATGGTAACTACATCACAGAAATATTATCATGCGTGTCAGTAGCCATTATGCAGGAAATTGCCATAATACCTTCCTTGTGTGGCAGTGCATAGTATTTAAAGAAGATACATGACCTGTATGGCTCTTAGGACAATAGAACTACCCTCTATAGTTATGACTGTTAAACCCACTGAGAAACCCATCAACATCAAAGGATCACCTTGGCCTGTATGCCTCTACATTTGCTTGTTGTTCCTCATCCATCACTTTCACCTTCAAGAAAAGTGTGCCATGCAGCTTAGGCACATTGAAAGATAATGGGGATAAAGAGCAATACTTGTGCACAATACGTGAAATGGTTCCTGTGATGAAATATTCCATTCATCACTGCCTGTGACTGTGGTCGGTTTCAGTGTCATTTCCCTTCCCCCAGTCCTCATTGTATTGTTTATTGGAATGTGCTGGAATGTGCTGTGTGTGTAGGGCTCCGCCCATACCTGGCCCCTTTTGTAAGCTAGCTCAGTCTGGCCTCAGTCTCCAGAAGGAAGATACCTCTCTCTCTTACGTGTTACTTTCTAAGTTAATAAAAGCCTTGTTTTGTTTCGCTAACATCGAGTCTCGGAATTATTGAGGCACACATCAGTTCCTCCCTTGGAGTATAGAAATTTCCAACTTAGGTTTGTACCATGTTTGATGGACCAAGCAAAAATGTGTACTAACTGTCTCCTAGCTCCTGAAAGCAGCACACTTCTTCCTCATATGCACCCAGGTTTGAGGGAGCTAGGGGACTGCACTGACTTGGTCAGCAATCTTCCTCTATTCACTTGGAACCAATGCTTTTACTGGAGGGTGACCTTCAACCCCTAGTAGGCCCCTCTTTCTTTGTGCACCTCCTGGAGCAGGACCTCTGAATCTGTAGGATCAAAAAGAGCAGTACTGCCTACCTGTCTCTGCTGTGCCATTGTGAATGACTAGTTCACTTTTCTGTTACCATCATAATTTCCCTTTTGCGCTGAACTACAACCCTTTAAGAGCTGCTGTCTCCACAGATTTTGCACTCAACCAAGTATCCTACAGGCCAAACGTATGGGTCAGGCTTTTCCTGTAATTGTAGCTTTTTCACAAATTTACGCAAATTTCACTCCCTGCACTTCTGATGCTGGTATGCCTGCTATGGACTCATATAGCCTAATTTTCCCAGAATTGCAACATTAGGGCTCTCATGTCACCACCTGGAATAGAGTGACCGCCAGGAGTGTGCTGGAGCTGACGAGATCTTGTCCAAATTCACTTGTGATATAGTGGTTATATTTCCTTTGTATGCTTTTACCTGAAAGTCTTTTGGGTGTATGTGTCCAAAACTATTTAGTCTAGTCGGTGTCTAAATTTTCTTATTACTTTGGCAATCTGAGGTTATCATCTGAGGTAGTCATGCTTTTGGTAGTTTACCCCTATTTTCCTGACCAACTTTAGGACTGTTCTTGTAGTTTATAACTCCAAATTTGAATTATAACGAGTCTGGTCTGAAATTTCTAATTTTTCATCCCTGACGATCTTTCTAATTGTTGTTTGGTTAATTCATTCCACCTAAGAACCCCAATCAGAATCATATCCCCAGTTGATAAAGTTAAAAAAAACCTCACATAAAGTACCAATAATTGTTACTGAAAAATGAATTTGCGTGAGTTGAATCTCTATTTAACACAATCTCCTGACTGTTCACTTGATTTCAAAGCAAGTACTATAACACAGTGGTTTATTTCCAATGACAGCCGAAATGAACAGAAGCTCTTCAGTATCTGTAAATTTATCCCTACTCATCCTCAGCACATTAATGCTTCCATTATCTGACCTTTTGAGAATCCACAGAATGATGCAGCTCCAAAGGAAAACTGCACTGTACCAAAGATGTTTGAAGGAACATTCAAACATTACTAATCTATCAGTATATTTCTGACTTGTATGTGAGAACTTATCCACTGTAGTCACACAGCATCAAAGTCACTGCCAGACCTATTTTGCAAACCATTCCGTCTTCTTTTGTAATTTAAAATTAATTTGATCAAAAAAGCATCACAGAGAATACCTTTTTGTTGGTGTCAGCAGACATCAATACCATCTTTGAATACCAGCATCGAGGTCCTGGTATAAAGTGTCAATTGTTACTGTTGAAAACATAGCTCAAAAAATGATCGCAAAGCCCACAAAACAACAGCAACAGTGTGCATCATAAATTATAACAAATAACTGGGAGTAAGTCCAAGGTGCTAAATTAATCTCTGTTGAAAGGAAGAAGGGTTTCAGAAAATAAGTTATTGAAGCTTTGTTGCCACAACTTATTGTTCATTAAACACATTCACTGGATTACAACCATGTAATCTTGGATGGTTATTATTTAATATGGGATGTCTTGTTTCCAGTTCCTCATTATTAAAGCCAAATGTGAGTTACCACTGAAACCTTTGCAAGGTTTTTTTTAAAGCAGTGGCTAGAATACTGGGCAATTTCTTCATAGGCAGAGCAAATTGTAAACACAAGCCTCACAGCCATTCATCATTCCATTAAAATAATAAAAATAACAAGACCATATGTTAATTAGTAGTTCAATTATGGGATGTACTACCACTTAATAGACTTTACTGGCAGCTTTTCTCCCTCTAGCTGCTAAATTGCTCTTTAAATTACTCTCAACATATAATTTTTACAAGGGGTAATTTTGCAAGGCTCTGCTGCTGATGCAGAGACTTACTTGTGATGAGTACAGATCTAGCAAGGCTCCTTGCTGGCAGTGAAGTCTTGTGAAATTAACCCTACAGTCCCTTTAATTAAAAGGAAAAGAAAAGTGTAAGTGGCTACTTTAGTTCAAAGCACTCTCCCAATTTTATGTAGGAAAATAAATTTTGTTTGCCCTTTTTGTAAAAGCATCAGCCCTGACTTTGTCCCCCACATCCCATGAGAATGGGACTTGCAGGAGGTTAAAATTCTTGTGGCAACCTACTCACTTGATCCTCGCTGGACTCCTGCTGCATGCCATTTTAACAGACGTGTTCTACCGAGCCAGTGACATTCTCGTACCAGGCAGGCAAGAGTCTCATTGAAATTCAAAAATCAGGGTCTGATGATGTCATTCAGAATCCGACTAAATTTTAACCCTCACAGCCGCTTTCGGTGTCCAGTACCATCCACACAGGGAAACCCACTGCTACATCCCGGACTTCACTCCTTCCACCATGATCATCTTCCCCCTGATCACATACCCAACTGCTGGGGACCATTGCGATGGGTCCCTGGCTGCAGCCTCCTGCCGTGCTCGCTGACTGGCCTGATGTCATTGACGCCGGATTCAGGCAGGTGCCTGCTCTGGTATATTTTAATGGGGCCCATGAGATCAAATGGCTTGGGCCTCAAGTTGACGATACGGGCGAGCCTGAAGCTCACCCTGTCGTCCCTACACTGCTAGCAATTTTAATACTGCATTAATTTTAATTGAGTTGCTCAGGTTGGGTCACTCTCCTTGCTAGATTACACTGGTACATCACTGAAGGGAAGTATCCTCGTGCAGTGCCACAGGAGACATCAGAGGCTATAACTCTGAACCAGCCTGAGAGCTGTTCACTGAAAGAACTGGGTTATTTCAGGTGGCTGGTTCATTCGGTGGGGAAGGTGGGGTGGGGGGGGTGGGGGGAAGTGGGAGGCTCTGCAATATGGTTCAAGTAGAGTTTCCTAGCAGTAGTTGTGTGATGCATGCTGCACAATGTCACCTTTCAATTAATCCAGGTTATTAAGTCACTGAGGAGGAAAGTGAGCCAGATCTATCCAGAACACACAAAACAACATCAGCAAGAGGTGGCAGAGGGCCATCCAATACTGACTGTTAGAGATGTATGTAACCTGGCAATACGGGAGACCTTCTCCAGACAATAAAATATTCACACTGCCTAAACTGAGTGCATCTAGTCCATTCCCCTGCACACTATGCTGGATTCTCCACAAGTCAGCCAACTCCATTCTATCATATCCCAAAGAGTTCAAAAGGTAGCTAATGTTACCCCACTATTCAAAAAAGGTGGTAGAGAGAAAACAGGGAATTATAGACCGGTAAGCCTGACATCGGTAGTGGGGGAAATGCTAGAGTCCATTATAAAAGATGTAATAGCACAGCACTTGGAAAACAGCGACAGGATCGGACAAAGTCAACATGGATTATCAAAAGGTAAATCGTGCTTGACTAATCTACTGGAATTTTTTGAGGATGTAACTGGTAGAATAGATAAGGGAGAACCAGTGGATGTGGCGTATTTGGACTTTCAGAAGGCTTTCGATAAGGTCCCGCATAAGAGATTAGCGTGTAAAGTTAAGGCACATGGGATTGGGAGCAAGGTATTGACTTGGATAGAGAACTGGTTGGCAGACAGAAAGCAAAGAGTTGGAATAAACAGGTCTTTTCCGAGTGGCAGGCAGTGACTAGTGGGGCACCGCAGGGATCGATCCTAGGACTCCAGCTATTCACAATATATATTAATGACCTAGACGAGGGAACTAGATGTAATATCTCCAAGTTTGCAGATGACACAAAGCTGGGTGGGCGTGTGTGCTGTGAGGAGGATGCCGAGAAACTCCAGTATGATTTGGACAGGTTGGGTGATTGGGCAGAAACATGGCAGATGCAATATAACGTGGATAAATGCGAGGTTATCCACTTTGGTGGCAAAAACAAGAAGGCAGATTATTATCTGAATGGCAATAGATTGGGAGAAGGGGAAGTGCAACGAGACCTGGGTGTCCTTGTGCACCAGTCGCTGAAGGTAAGCATGCAGGTGCAGCAGGCGGTTAAGAAGGCAAATGGTATGTTGGCCTTGGTAGCGAGAGGGTTCGAGTACAGGAACAAGGATGTCTTGCTGCAGTTGTACAGGGCCTTGGCGAGACCACATCTTGAGTATTGTGTGCAGTTTTGGTCGCCTTACCTGAGGAAGGATGTTTTTGCCATGGAGGGAGTGCAGCGAAGATTCACCAGGCTGATACCTGGGATGGCAGGAATGATGTATGAGGAGAGATTGGCTCAAATGGGCTTATACTCGCTGGAGTTTAGAAGAATGAGAGGGGATCTCATTGAAACTTATAAAATTTCTAACAGGACTAGACAGACTAGATGCAGGAAGGATGTTCCCAATGGCCAGGGAGTCCAGAACCAGGGGTCACAGTCTAAGGATAAGGGGTAAGCCATTTAGGACAGAGATGAGGAGGAATTTCTTCACCCAGAGAGTGGTGAGCCTGTGGAATTCTCTACCACAGAAGGCAGTAGAGGCCAATTCATTAAACATATTCAAGAAGGAGTTAGATATATTTCTTAAGGCTTATAGGGATCAAGGGATATGGGGAGAAAGCAGGGACAGGGTACTGAATTTGGATGATCAGCCATGATATCATTGAATGGTGGAGCAGGCTCGAGGGGCCGAATGGCCTACGCCTGCTCCTATCTTCTATGTAAAAACTAGCAAAGGAAATTCCTGTCAACCACATCCATCAAACGGCTGAAAATTCAGTAGCCTTAGCGCCTCATTTGAGGCGCTAGAGGGCCTTGCGCCGGAGTTATGGCCAGTAGTGAAATTCCCTGGGACCCTAAATCGGCGTTGCTCCGGTAGCGCTGCGCCGGCACCGATGACGTCATCGGTGTGCGCAGCGTCCCGGTTGCCGTGGTAACCCGCCCGAACTCCGAAATTGAGTTGCGGCCGCCTCGCCCGTGGCAGCCGCAACCAGCGTTTTGTCAGAGGTGCCTTACTGCAGTTAGCGCCGGTGCATTAAAGGCCCCGCGGCGGCCGGCCGCTTTCCCGCCGGCCGCCTGCCCGCAGCTCCCTCCCCGGACTTCTCTCTCCTCTCTCTCTCCTCTCTCCCCCCTCCCCCCCCCCCCCCCCCCGGAACAGATGCAAGCCCGGCACTTGTCCGAGGTGCCGGGCTCATTTTTAAGCAGATTTGCGCGGGCCGCGGCCGGGTGCAGGCAGCTCCTCCTTAACGGAAGGAGGAGGCCTGCACTTCCCCAGCCTGCCGCACCGCATCGGGTGCCGCAGCGCCGGAATTGCGGCGCGAAACGGCAGTTAGCGCCCTTTTCCAGGCGCTAAGACCCTTCAGTAGCGCCGGCAGCCGTTTGGGCGCGGCGCCACTGAATTTTTGGCGCGCGCAGGGGACTTAGCGCCGGCACTAATTTCCGGCGCTAAAGCCCTGGCTAAGCCAAAACCCAATTTCTAGGCCAAAATGTTTATTAGCATCAACCCTGCCAACTGTTTCCTACCACCATGCCTCCCCATGGTACACCTGCATAATGTTTTCATGCCTAATCTGGTGTCCCTTCTAGTTGGTACCTGAAAGCCAGGGGTACAAATTAGGATAATGAACCTTTTTGGACTGAGGTGGTCCTCATCTCATGGCAGCTGAGTCCTGGAATGGGTCTGTTGCAGATTGTGGCTCTGCTTCTATTGTGCCAGATATACAGGAATTGGATGGGTTAGCTGAAGGACTTGCATGCAAGGCTGGCAAAAGACACCTCCAATAGCCCATCTGCTGCACATGTTGGGAGATCATCCTCAGTCTCTGAATATATGTGTGATGCGCGGCAAGCATCATTCATTTTAAAGCAGAACCAATAATGCCAAAATCTGAAGGCTCTTCAATCAAAGGCTGACATCTCTTGAGCCTCCACTCAGAAATTTCAATCTCCTCTTCCACTTCCCACCTCTCTAGATCATTTGTCCTCGGTGCTTTACCTGATACAATATTCTCATTTCCACTATCTATTTTCCCCTGGGTAGTCCTCTCAGTTGGTGAGTGGGAGAAAGAAGACAAGTTAAAGCATAGGTAAGGATTGGTGGCTGCCCTGAAACAAAGGGGCCTGGCAGACCTTCCTCTTTCCCTCTCTGCATTTTCTTGCTGTGTTTCATTTAGATGAGAAAAGTAGAGGTTGGAATGGGTGGCAGACAAGCACAGATGCTATAAGTTACAGAACAAGGAGTAACAGGAGCTTGTTTGCATGCTGTGCTTCAGCAAGAGGAAATAGAAAATTGACATACTGTGAAGAAGAACCTACGGCTAACAGTCCCTTCGACTTCTTCCTCCCTGACATTCTCCACTGTGTACCTCCCCAGGAGATCAACTGCTACCTCCTCAAAGGATATCCAAGGCCTGGAACTGGGGAGTCAGCCCCAAGGCCTATTTTTCATGGGCATTGTTTATTATTTCTCCTGCAAGAAGGATGCAGACAGTGTAAAAGTCCTGTATTTGGCATTAAATACTATGGGGGAGAAATTTGGTTGGTAGCGCCAGCGATTAGCGCCTAAAGAGGCCGAGAAGTGGGGCGTTAGCCAATTTTCGGCCGGGCGCAGTGAACCCAGCGCCTCTTGCCATATTGAGTGGCTTTTAGCGCCGGCGCTAAATCTTAGCGGCCGCTCGCGGGCGCAGGCAGATCATGATGTCATTTCAGTGTGCAACGCCTTTTTGGCACCCCGGACCGGAAATTCAGTGGTGCGCCCCTTCGTTCCGCCTGGCACTAATAAGGACAGCTTACTGGAATGTTCCCCAGTCGCTCTCGGGCTTAGGGGGGGGCGCTCTTTAAAGGAGACTGCACTGGTATAAAAGCGACAGCCATTTTGGGAGCACAACTTCTTTGGGATTTTCACAGAGCTGCACGCTGAGAGCCATATCACTAGTGACCCAGCGCTGCCAGAGGACCTTCAGCCTTCAGACCATCACCCTGCTGCTGGTGAGCCTTTACACCGTGTATAATTTCTTGTTACCTATTATTATGGGGACTGCTTTGGAGGGGAATGTCCTGCTGCTCGACCATCTGGAAAGGACACAGAGACGGAGGGAGAGAGGGCCAGGAATGGCCAGATGGAGGAGGGCCAACAGACGTCGCCACACCAGACCTTATGCTGCCAGGGTATTCAGGCAGCAGTTCTCTTACCTCAACATGTCGGAGGAGCAGTGTCTTAGGAGGCTGCAATTCAGAAAGGAGGTGGTGACTGAGCTGTGCCACCTGCTTCAGGCAGATCTTCAGCCGCAGATAAGGTGCAGGACCTCTCTGTCGGTGGCTGTCAAGATTACAGTAGCACTGAATTTCTATGCGACCCGCTCCTTTCAGGCAGCAACTGGGGACATTGCCAACATCTCCCAGTTTGCGGTGCATAGCTGCATCCAGCAAGTAACAGATGCCCTGTTTAAAAGGCGGCGGCAGTACATCTCCTTCACTGTGACACTGGAGAAACAGCGGGAGCGCGCAGAGGGCTTCGCGGCAATAGCGGACTTCCCCATGGTGCAGGGCGCCATTGACTGCATGCACGTGGCTTTGCGGGCACCTGTTTTGAATCCTGAGGACTTCCGCAACCGCAAGGGGTTCCACTCCTTGAATGTGCAGCTGGTCTGTGACCACCGGCAGCTGATCCTCGCGGTCAATGCTCAGTTCCCAGGCAGCAGCCACAACGCATTCATCCTGTGCCAGACTTCAGTAGCAGACCTTCGAGTCCCCGGCTCACCCAGAAGGTTGGCTTCTCGGTGACAAGGGCTATCCTCTGTGCCCATGGCTGATGACCCCGCTCCGTTCGCCCAGCACCCCTGCAGAAGAGCACTACAACGTCAGCCATCAGGTGACGAGGAACATTGTGGAGCACACAATCGGTGTGCTGAAGCAGCGGTTACGCTGTTTGGACCATTTGGGAGGCGCCTTGCAGTACTCACCAGAGCGACTCTCCCACTTCGTCGTTGTCTGCTGCATGCTCCATAACCTTGCCACCCTGCGCACCCAGCCAATGCCAGCAGACATTGAAGGACCAGCAGAGGAGGAGGAGGAGGAGCAGGAGGAGGAGGAGGACCAAGACGGGAGGGTCCCAGAAACTGGAAGGGCCGTCCGTCAGAGGCTGATAAGGAGTCGGTTCTAGGCCCCTCTGACGGAATGCTTGGTGCCAATTGAAGACCAGGAATGGAACCATTCGGATAACCCAAAGCCTATGAAGGCCAGTATGAATGTAAACAGCAGACATGGCCAATGTCAATAAAATAATTTGTTTATTTTGAAAAATGTGCTTCCTTCCAGCATGACAAAGCAATGGCACCAGAAAGCTTAACTAACAAACTAACACATAAGTGACTCGCACACCCGGGAGACTATCCAAAACATTACTAACATTCAGACCAAGGGACTCGCACACCCGGGAGACTATCCAAAACATTATTAACATTCAGACCAGCATCCACTGCCTTGATTTCTAGAAATAAGACGTCTCTACTCTTTCCCCTTTGATGGTGATCTACTTCTCTTGCGAGAACGGCCCCTTCCCTCCCTGCAGCTCCTCTGTAATGGGACCCCAGTGGCTGCATGAAGGCTGGGGGACGCCTGCTGACTGTCCGAAAGTGCAGATGCCCCTGAGGGACGGCCTGGACGGACTCTGGGCTTGGAGGGCCTGGATGCTGACTGCTCCAACTGGGCACAGAGTGCTGTGGCATTGAGTGCAAGCGAGAGTTTGGTAAGTGGGAGAGTTCGAGCAAGTGGGAGGTGAGGGTGTGTTTTTTGCTCTGTTTTGTTCCCCACTCCCAGGCTTAGACAGCACTGCAGAAGCGGAGAAGCGAGACGAGTCAACCAAACGGGCCCCACAGACAGTATTCAAGGAGGAGGTTGGTGATCAGCTGGTTGGTTGGTTTTCTTCCTTCTCTTTTTATACCTTTAAGTTGGTAAGTCCTATTGAATAGTGGTGTGATATTATCATCTATATCCGGACAGGGTCTTCATAACTAATATTAAGAAATGTAATTAATTATATAGAATGGAGCAGGTGATGTGTTACTGTTGCGAGATGTGGCAGCCGGTGGACCCCATTGAGGCTCACGGTGATTACATCTGCGACAAGCTTTTGCTGCTAGAGGAACTCCGGCTCCATATTGAGGTGCTTGAGACCGAGCTTCAGACACTGCGACACATCAGGGAGGGGGAGAAGTTCCTGGACTCTATGTTTCAGGAGGTAGTCACACCTATGAAATTAATTAATTCAGATGTCGCCCGTGGTCAGGGACAGGATGGTGTGACTATGAGTGAGGCAGGTACAGGGATCCAGGAGGCAGTGCTGAAGGAGACGCAGCCCTTGCTCTTGTCAAACAGTTTCGAGATTCTTTCTCCTTGTGAGGGTGGGAGCGGGGACTGCAGGGAGGATGAGCAACCTGGCCACAGCACCGTGGAACAGGGGGCCATTCAAGTGGGGGGAGTAAAAAGAAATCTTGTAGTGGTAGGGGATAGTATCATTAGGGGGATAGATAGGGTTCTCTGCAGTCGATAGTGGGAGTCCCGAAGGCTGTGTTGTCTGCCCGGTGCCAGGGTTAAGGACATCTCTTCTGGGCTGGAAAGAAACTTGGAGTGGGAGGGGGAGGATCCAGTTGTCGTGGTCCATGTTGGTACAAACAACGTAGATAGGACAAGGAAGAAGGTTCTGTTAAAGGAGTATGAACAGCTAGGGGTCAAATTAAAAAACAGAACTTCAAGGGTAATAATCTCTGGATTATTACCGGAGCCACGAGCAAATTTGGCTAGGATAAATAAAATTAGAGAGTTAAATGCATGGCTCCAAGACTGGTGTGGGAAAAATGGGTTTTGCTTCTTGGGACACTGGCACCAGTACTGGGACAAGAGGGAGCTGTTCCGTTGGGACGGACTTCACTTGGCCAGTGCTGGGACTAGAATCCTGGCAAATCATATAACGAGGGCTGTAGAGAGGGCTTTAAATTAATTAGTGGGGGGGGAGGTTTCTAGAGAGCAAATAATAAAAATGACTACGGAGAAGGTCATAGACTTAGGTAGCAGTGGGGGAATTAAAAAACAGAGCGTGTCAGGAAGGGGCAGAAGGTATGGAGTAAAAGGTAAAGTAGTAAAAGGGGAAAAAGCAGGAACTAAGTGTCACAAAACATACTTGAAAGTTCTTTATCTGAATGCACGTAGCATTCGTAACAAAATGGACAAGTTAACGGCACAAATAACTACATATGGGTATGATCTTGTGGCCATTACAGAAACATGGCTGCAGGGTGACCGTGACTGGGAATTAAATATACCAGGTTATTTAACAATCAGGAAGGACAGGCAGGAAGGAAGGGGAGGTGGGGTGGCTGTGTTAATAAAGGAAGGAATCACTGTAATACAGAGAAATGATATTGGGTGAAAGGATCAGGATAGTGAAACAGTTTGGGTGGAGATACGGAATAATAAGGGGAAAAAAACACTAGTGGGTGTAGTCTATAGGCCTCCGAACAGTTGCAACTCTGTTGGACGGAGTATTAATCAGGAAATAGTTGAGGCTTGTAATAAGGGAACAGCTATAATTATGGGGGATTTTAACTATCATATTAACTGGACAAATCAAATTGGGCAGGGCAGCCTTGAGGATGAGTTCATTGAGTGTATTAGGGATGGGTTTCTTGAGCAGTATGTAACTGAACCAACCAGGGGGCAAGCAACCTTAGATTTGGTCCTGTGTAATGAGACAGCATTAATTAAAAATGTCCTAGTAAAGGATCCCCTTGGAATGAGTGACCATAACATGGTTGAATTCCATATTCAATTAGAGGGTGAGAAGGTTGGATTTCAAGCAAGCGTGCTAAGCTTGAATAAAGGAGACTATGAAGGTATGAGAGCGGAATTGAGTAGAGTGGATTGGTAAAATAGATTAAAGGGAAAGACGATACATGATCAGTGGTGTACATTTAAGGAGTTATTTTACAACTTCCAAAAGAAATATATTTCACTGAGGAAAAAAGGGTGTAAAAGTAAAGCTAGCCATCTGTGGCTAAGTAAAGTAATTAAGGATAGTATCCAACTAAAAACAAGGGCATATAAGGTAGCCAAATCTAGTGGGAGGATAGAAGATTGGGAAGTCTTCAAAAGACAGCAAAATATAACTAAAAGATTGATTAAGAAAGGGAAGATAGATTATGAAAGTAAATTAGCAAAAAATATAAAAACAGATAGCAAAAGTTTCTATAGTTATATAAAAAGAAAAAGGGTGGCTAAAGTAAATGTTGGTCCCTTAGAGGATGAGACCGGGAAATTAATGGTGGGAAACATGGAGATGGCAAAAACGCTGAACAATTATTTTGTATCAGTCTTTACGGTAGAGGACACTAAGAATATCCCAACACTGGACAAACGGGGGGCTCTGGGGGGGGGGGGGGGAGGAGCTAAATAAGATTAAAATCACTAAGGAAGTGGTACTTGGTAAAATAATGGGACTCAAGGCGGATAAATCCCCTGGACCTGATGGCTTACATCCTAGGGTCTTGAGGGAAGTGACGGTAGGGATTGTGGATGCATTGGTAATAATTTTCCAAAACTCCCTGGACTCAGCAAAGGTCCCGGCAGATTGGAAAACTGCTAATGTAACACCCTTATTTAAAAAGGGTAGTAGGCAGAAGGCTGGAAACTATAGACCTGTTAGCCTAACATCTGTGGTTGGTAAAATTTTAGAGTCCATTATTAAGGAGACAGTAACGGGACATTTGGATAAACATAATTTAATAGGACAAAGTCAGCATGGTTTTATGAAGGGGAAGTCATGTTTGACAAATTTGCTGGAGTTCTTTGAGGAAGTAACATACAGGGTGGATAAAGGGGAACCAGTGGACGTAGTGTATTTAGACTTCCAAAAGGCATTTGACAAGGTGCCACACAAAAGATTATTGCTCAAGATAAAAAATCATGGGATTGGAGGTAATATTCTGGCATGGGTGGAGGATTGGCTATCTAACAGAAAGCAGAGAGTTGGGATAAATAGTTCGTTCTCAGACTGGCAATCAGTAACTAGTGGTGTTCCACAGGGGTCAGTGCTGGGTCCCCAACTCTTTACAATCTATATTAATGATTTGGAGGAGGCGACTGAGTGTAACATATCAAAGTTTGCAGATGATACAAAGATGGGAAGGAAAGTAGTGAGTGAGGAGGACATAAAAACCTGCAAAGGGACATAGACAGGCTAAGTAAGTGGGCAGAGATTTGGCAGATGGAATACAACACTGGAAAGTGTGAGGTTATGCACTTTGGCAGGAAAAATCATAGAGCAAGTTATTATCTTAATGGCAACAAACTGGAAAGTACTGTAGTACAAAGGGATCTGGGGGTCCTGGTGCACGAAACTCAAAAAGTTAGTATGCAGGTGCAGCAAGTGATCAAGAAGGCCAATGGAATGTTGGCTTTCATTGCTAGGGGGATAGAATATAAAAATAGGGAGGTATTGTTGCAGTTGTACAAAGTATTGGTGAGACCGCACCTGGAATACTGCATACAGTTTTGGTGTCCATACTTAAGAAAAGACATACTTGCTCTCGAGTCAGTACAAAGAAGGTTCACTCGGTTAATCCCGGGGATGAGGGGGTGGACATATGAGGAGAGGTTGAGTAGATTGGGACTCTACTCATTGGAGTTCAGAAGAATGAGAGGCGATCTTATTGAAACATATAAGATTGTGAAGGGGCTTGATCGGGTGGATGTGGTGAGGATGTTCCCAATGATGGGTGAAACTAGAACTAGCGGGCATAATCTTAGAATAAGGGGCTACTCTTTCAAAACTGAGATGAGGAGAAACTTCTTCACTCAGAGGGTAGTAGGTCTGTGGATTTTGCTGCCCCAGAAAGCTGTGGAAGCTACATCATTAAATACATTTTAAAAAGAAATAGACAGTTTCTTAGAAGTAAAGGGAATTAGGGGTTACGGGGAGCGGGCAGGAAATTGGACATGAGTCTAGGTTCGGATCGCTCATGGCCCTGTGGGTAACGGAGCGGGCCCAGGGGCCGTGTAGCCTGGTTCTGCTCCTACTTCTTGTGTTCTAATTATGTGTTAGATTTCAGGAGATGGTTCTATTCCTGTTCCTGGCTGGGGAGGAGATCACCTTTTACAGAAGGTAAGTACTGTAGAAAATATAGGGACAGTGATCTCCTGGACGAGTTTCGATCGCCTAGATGGGTCGGAGAGGAATTTCCCAGATTTTTTTCTCCCAAACTGGCCATTGGGTTTTTTATCTGGTTTTTCGCCTCTCCCAGGAGATCACATGGGTTCGGGAGGGATGTAGAGTGATAGTAGATTTGAGGTTAGGATCAGATCAACCATGATCTTATTGAATGGTGGAGCAGGCTTGAGGGGCCAATTGGCCTACTCCTGCTCATATTTCTTATCTTATGTTCTTATGTAAGCAGTCTGTCCTGCAGGTGATGGCAGCTGCAGTGGAGACGTGCCAGCGGTGACATCAGGAATGCTGACATCCTGAGAGCGGACACCCACTCCGTGGTCGGCCGACACACTGGCACTCTGACGGGGCAGCACCGCAGCATGTGAACCAATTGGCTGGTCCACAGATTGCTGGCCTGCTGTGGTGCTGCAAGGGCCCCGGGTAATCCTGCCTGATCCATCGAGGGTGGCAGCAGTCAGTGCTTGCGTGGCCTCAATCTGCCTCTGCATGAGGCCAGCGAGTGACTGCGTGGCAGCATTCAGCACTTGCGTGGCAGGTGCCAGTGCTTCGGTGAAGCCCTGGACAGTCCTTTCCAGTGCTTCGGTCAAGCCCTGGACAGTCCTTTCCAGTGATGTACCGAAGCCCTGGACAGTCCTTTCCAGTGATGTACCAAAGCCCTGGGCACTCCTTTCCAGTGATGTACCGAAGCCCTGGGCACTCCTTTCCTGTGCTGCCCCGAAGTCTTGTACACTCCTCGCCTGTGCTGCCCCTAAGTCTTGCACACTCCTTGCCAGTGTCTCGATGGATTCGGGCATCCTTGCCACTGCACCCATCAGCTCAGTGTGCCTGAGCCGAGCCTGGGCGCTCATTTCTGCGAGGGAACGCACCTCTTCTGCGCTCTGTGCAGCAGTCATCGTGGCCTCACTCGCCCTCCGGGGAGACGGCTCCCGAGCTTCCCTACCCCCCTTGCGTTGCTGGAGCCCGCTGGTTCCTGCAACTGGTTCCTCCTCAGAGCCATCCCCCCCGCTCCCCTCCAGGGAAGCACTATCCCCAGTCTGCAGATGGGCTGGCTCGCCTGAGGGTGGTACGGATGGTCCGGCTACCTCCTGCTCGTCGCCTCTGGAGTCAGTGTCCCTGGCAGCTTGATGGCCCGGCTCCCGAGCTGGTGATGCAGCATCTGAAAGCAGGGAGGTTGAAGAGTGGCTTTAGCAAAAGGACAGGGTGGCAGCAAGGGATGCAAGAGTGCTGCAATGCTCTGACATGGGTCCAGAGTGAAAAAGCATGCTGGTGGGGGGAACAAGTGGAAGGAGGCAGTTCAAAAAGGTGATGACCTTACCATCGCTGTGCACAATGGGATCGGCAGCTCCAGTGGTGAAAGGGCCACTCATCCAGCCTCCAACAATCTGGTGGACTCTTTCCTCCAGGTCCATCAGTGTCTGCAGCTGAGGAGGGCCTCCTCCGGTACGAATCTGTTCCCTCCGGTTCCTGGCCAGCTTAGCCTGCAGGAGAAAGGACGGGAAGTGATGAAACATGCTGCCCTGAGTGGTCATCTCATGCCCCCCATGGTGGAACAGCCCTTACAGTATGCCCTGAGTGGTCATCTCATGCCCCCCATAGTGGAACAGCCCTTACAGTATGCCCTGAGTGATCATCTCATGCCCCCCATGGTGGAACAGCCCTTACAGTATGCCCTGAGTGGTCATCTCATGCCCCCCATGGTGGAACAGCCCTTACAGTATGCCCTGAGTTGAATGTGCGTGTGTGTTCCCAGAAAGGGACATGGGTGCTGGCTGACAGATGGCCATTGGGGCATCGCGCACCCTCTGGCCATAAAGTCAGGTACAGATGGAGGGATGAAGAAGATTGCCAAAAAGCCACTCACCCTAACGACCCGAGTGAGATCGTTGAACTTCTTCCTGCATTGCACAGGAGTCCTGGGCGCCACGCTGCTGGATTTGACTATTTGCAAAACTTCCCTCCAAGCTCTGCGGTACTCGTTCTGATGAGGCCTCCTGCCATTGTCAGGGTACAACATTGCTCGCCGGCGCTCCACTGCGCCAACCAAAGCATCCAATGCCCCATCGGTAAAGCGCTCCGCTCTCTGCTTCACCCTCTCCATCTGGTCAAAGTTTGTAACGCCACAGAATGAACAGCGCCGATTTTGAGGCCTACAGGGCGATGAGTGTGGCTGCTGATCCTAAATGACCCGCCCCTTTAAGAGCTGGCCGGCGCCAGCATGTCTCGTGGTCAGCGATTATTGACAGCACCTGCGCTGTGCCCGGCCGCCCAGATATTGAGTAGCGCCGCCAGGTTAGCGCCTTAGGAGTCCCGTGCAGTGCCTGATTTTACGCCGCAATCACCTTTAGGGGCGATGCAACCCAATATCGCTCGAGGTGGCGATAAGTTGCGCCTGGTGATAGATTTTGTGCACCACCAATTCTAGCACCCCAAGCGGGGCTATACCCAATTTCACCCCCTATGTAACTCAGGTGTCCGCATGCTGAAAATCAAATGAGGTTGACAAGTGTAGGAAGGAAGGACATGCAAGGAGAAGCTTTGAAAAGTCTGCGTGAATGAAAGGCTATGAGGGAAGATCCATTTCCAGATAGGGACAATGTGAAGGAACATTGGTGCACACTGCAGCCCTCTGTTGCAGCTCTTAAACACTGAGGGCAAGTTGGGACTGACAAGCATACTAGCATAATGCATTCTGGGAAGCTGGGAGAGATTTTTCATTCCTTGCCTGCCCTTATCAGCATATGTGGTATTTTGAATGTGCTGCGCAGCACCCCAAAGGGGTGCGCACCCAAAAAAAAATTAACGGGAACGTTGTTTATCAGGCCTCTTTCTGTTGCATTGCATTGCCATCCTTACAGTTACAGAGGTCATACTTACTGTTGCTCACTGCTACATCCCCCTACATGGCTCAAAGCACTGACTTGGATAGCCACATCCCATGCACTCCAAACAATCTGTCCCTCCACTGCCACATCTGCTGCAGAGGGACCTCTTGGACTGCATCAGAAAAAGTACTTGCAGGGCACTTTGTAGGTGGCCTGTCTTCTATCATTCCAATGCCGTTATAAATCTGCTGCTTATTCACTGATGATTGCTGTGTTCCACAATTTGCAAAGATTGCTGCCTGCCCCTTTAAACTGCTGCAGGATTTTAAAATATGGCTGTTCTGCTCCTCCTCACAGGTAATATACTAATGGATGGCAAGACTACACATTCAGCTTGCCCAACATTATGATAACGAGCTGACCTAAGAATTGGACAGTGGTCACAAGTGCAAGTGATGGGCAGTTGGAAGTCCTGCCTCACCACACCCAGAGGAAACTCTAGCCTGTTGTGTTCTGCAAGATATGATGTACCTGTCCTTAAAAAACATAACTCATTGTACGTAGTGCCACAGGAGATTTGCAAACAATTTGATATTATCATTAGTATTTATTATTCTGCAATGTATATTGCAACTTGGGAGAGCAATTAGTGTGGAGAGTGATCTTAATGTTGTTTTTCTTCTCAAGTACAAAAAGAGTACTTTTGGGCTCTTAATTGGTCTGTGTCAGATATTAACCCTTTTCATCAATTTAAGCCTAGATTTTGATCTCACCCTGGTGCAAATCCTGGCCTGATCTTCCATCTATCGGCTCTGCCCCAAGTTTGATTCCTGGCCACCCAGTGCCATGAGAGAGAATGAGAAAAAATAGCAGAGCATACTGATTGCATACCTTTTGTAACATTTCTTTGGTGTTCTACAAACTTCAGAAAGTGTATCTGAGAAAGGGAGACAGAGTATCTTTCCTTATCCTAATCTAAGGTTATAAACAGAAAGGGCTGGAGTTTATGTTAGCGACGCACTGGGAGCGGGGGGAGGGGGTTGGGAGGGTCCGGTAGCATGCAGGAAATCCGGAACTAAGTGCAGCACATCTGTCAGTGGCTTTTTAACCCAGCCACTGCATTAACGTATGATTTCCATGTTTCCTGACAAATTAACGCCAGCGGGCATGATGACGACTTGCATGATGCGATTTCAACTTCACTATTTAAGGGGACACTCCAAACATGAAAGTTGAAGCAGTTGCCGGTGGGAAGGAGGGAGAAACAAGTCTTGGAAGGTAAAAGGTCAAAGGCTGCATCCCATTTATTAGCTTGCAAAATTAAGGCACATGGGATTGGGGGCAAGGTATTGACTTGGACAGAGAACTGGTTGGCAGATAGAAAGCAAAGGAGTTGGAATAAACGGGTCGTTTTCTGAGTGGCAGGCAGTGACTAGTGGGGTACCGCAAGGATCAGTCCTAGGACCCCAGCTGTTCACAATATATATTAATGATCTGGATGAGGGAATTGGATGTAGTATCTCCAAATTTGCAGACGACACAAAGCTGGGTGGACATGTGTGCTGTGAGGAGGATGTCGTGAAACTCCAGTATGATTTGGACAGGTTGGGTGATTGGGCAGAAACATGGCAAATGCACTATAATGTGGATAAATGTGAGGTTATCCACTTTGGTGGCAAAAACAGGAAGGCAGATTATTATTTGAATGGCAATAGACTGGGAGAAGGGGAAGTGCAAAGAGACCTGGGTGTTCTTTGCACCAGCCGCTGAAGGTAAGCATGCAGGTGCAACAGGCGGTTAAGAAGGCAAATGGTATGTTGGCCTTCGTAGCAAGAGGGTTCGAGTACAGGAACAAGGATGTCTTGCTGCAGTTGTACAGGGCCTTGGTGAGACCGCACCTTGAGTATTATGTGCAGTTTTGGTTGCCTTATCTGAGGAAGGATGTTCTTGCCATGGAATGAATGCAGCGAAGATTCACCAGGCTGATGCCTGGGATGGCAGGAATGACGTATGAGGAGAGATTGGGTTGATTGGGCTTGTACTCACTGGAGTTTAGAAGATTGAGAGGGGATCTCATCGAAACCTATAAAATTCTGTCAGGCCTGGACAGACTCAATGCAGGAAGGATGTTCCCGATGGCCGGGGAGTCCAGAACTAGGGGTCATAATCTAAGGATAAGGGGTAAGCCATTTAGGACAGAGATGAGGAGGAATTTCTTCACCCAGTGAGTGGTGAACCTGTGGAATTCTCTGCCACAGAAGGCAGTGGAGGCCAATTCATTAAATATATTCAAGAAGGAGTTGGATATATTTCTTAAGGCTAAAGGGATCAAGGGATAGGGGAAGAAGGCAGGGACAGGGTACTGAATTTGGATGATCAGCCATGATCTCATTGAATGGCGGAGCAGGCTCGAGGGGCCGAATGGCCTACTTCTGCTCCTATCTTCTATGTTTCTATGTCCTGCTTCAGCGACGCCTCTCTGGATATGCTGCTGGAGGCTGTGAGGACCCGGAGGGATATAATTGTTCCCTAGCGACAGGAGGAAGAAGCTGGCTGAGGACACCAAGAAGGCGTGGTTGGAGGTGGCACAAGAGATCAGCAGCAGGAGCCTGGTGCCATTCTCCCAGATACAATGTCGGAAGCCGTTCAATTATCTTAGCAGGGCAGGAAAGGTGAAAGCAATGATACATTCACCTACCTTTTGATGTGCGTATCACCCCAACCTCTTCACTCTGCCTTCTGAAGCCTACTCCAGCACATCACTCCTCACACCAACTTACCTTGCGGGTAGACCCATTCCTCTCGGTCTATGCATTTCCTCACATCCCCATCTGTCCATCCACCACTGACACTCACACTCATCTTATGCATTGTCATGCCTCTCCTTCACAGTCACTCTCAACAAATGCTATCCATCCATCCGTTCAACACATGCCATTACTCTCATTCATAGGTCTCTTCTTTCCCTCCTTGCAGGAGAAGAGAGCACGGAACCTGAGGGAGAGGCAGAGAACCAGAGGTGGCCCGCCAGCCATCTCGCAACTGACAGCTGGAGAGGAGCAGGCGCTGGAAATCAATGGAGTCTCGCTTGCCTGGCCGTCCGAGATGGGTGTGGGGGCCTCCCAGCGACAGAATTAAATATCAGACAGCCACATGGCAGACAACATTCACTCATGTTGACATGATGTCAACAGGGAGTGAAATATGATCATGTGCATAATGATAACTTCAAACATTGTTACCTTGACAGTACTCATTCATGTCTTTTATCTCCCACAGGGCCATGAGGTGGTCCAGGTTTCTGCCTCCACCACCGACTACTCACAGGAGGTCACTCCCTCTGAGGGTGCACCATCAAAGGACTCATGCAGACCATGCACCAGCTCAGATACTCACACTTTTGTGGGACTAGTAAGACAGATAGTTGGGTATTCACCTGGTAACTCACACATCACAAGTGAACAAGAGCAGGGAGGCAGGGAGAGTTACCATTGGAGGATGCAGGGCGCTTCAAGCTCTGCTCAGCTGGGCACTGATGCTGTACCTCAGGGGCCACTGACGAACAGATACTTCTGGAGCAGCAGCAGAGAATGTGCGATGTACTGTCAGGCGTTCCAGCTGCACAATGGCAGCGAGATTGGAGGAATCAATCTCAAAAATGAGTGGCATGATGTCGCAGGCCTTTTGCGATGATGTCTTCGTCCATGGAAAGAGTGACCACCTGCATGGAGCATCAAACGCGGCAATCACATGAGTGCATGCAGTCCTTCACCAATGGCTTGCACACTCTGAATGCCACCTTAAATAGGATGAATGATACCCTAGACTTGGCCGTTCATCGCCCCACTGATCTGCAGTTCTCCAGCACATTGCTAGCAGGAAAGTGTAGGTGGGCCATGAGAGGGATGATGGTGAAAGGGGACATGGAAGTGGAGACTCGGCTCAAAGCACTTCCACTTCTCACTCATTGCCCCCCTCAGTCAATACCCCTCATGCTACCTCATGTCCCAATGGCTGAGTCAACCCCTGCACAGGTGCAAGTAGAGCAGTCTTTGGCGGGACCCTCATGGGCTCCAAAACCCAGAGGACATCCGCCAGGTGCAAATCAGCAGTCACAGCAGGGATCTGAGCAGCCTATCTCTACCTCTGCTGAAGCCAAAGGGGTTGAACCATGTAGAAGTGCTAGGAAACGAAAGAGTAAATATTTGAAGTTGCACAAGGGTATGCACGTGGGTGTGTTACAAATTGTTAGGGGGAGAAATTCAGTATCGCTCCGTTTGGGGGGTGATTATCAGCCGGGCACAAAGTTTAGCGCCTGGCGCTAATTATCGCCTCTGACTGCAAACTTGGCTTCTATCGCCCCTGGAGGTGATTGGAGCGCTAAATCAGGCGCTACACACCTCTCAAGGCGCTAACGCCGAGGAGCGAGGCGCTACCTCAGAGCGCTGGCGAAGCTCATGTGATGTCAGTCAGCAACGGAACACAGACAAACTGGCGCCGGCCAGTTCTTAAAAGGGGAGGGTTGGCTGTTTGCAGGACTGCTTTGTGTTAGTGGCATTGGGGGTATGGGGGTGGGCAGTGGGGCAAAAGTGGCTTTTGCATGCGGTTGTTAGATGGGTGCACTGCTGGAATCTAAGTGAACCTCACAATAATGAGGGCATTCCAGGCAGCAATGTGTGTCACTGGTAGTGTATTGCATGCATCACCTTCTGCCTCCTCCTTCTCCCCCTCCTCGGAATCGTCTGAAGAGTTTCTGAGCTCTGCGCCTTGTTCCTCCTGCAGGACCAAACCTCACTGCTGAGCAATATTGTGCAGAGCGCAGCACACCACGACCATTCTGGAGACCCTGGCTAGTGCGTACCGAAGGGCCCCTCCAGATCTGTCCAGGCACCTGAAGTGCATTTTCAACATGCTGATGGCTTGTTCGATGACACATCTGGTGGTCGTATGGCATTCATTGTATCCTGGGCCTCATTCCTTAGGTTTCTGAGGGGTGTCATCATCCACGTTTTAAGTGGGTATCCCTTGTCACTGAGCAGCTAGCCGATAACTTCGAGGTGCGAAGTGATCATGGAGGGTGGACTGCCGCAGGATCAAAGTATCATGGCAGCTTCCCGGAAATCTGCGCACACCTGCATAAAGATCTGTTTGTGGTTGCACATCAGCTGCACATTGATGCAGTAGAAGCCCTTGTGGTTGACAAACACTCCTGAGTGATCTATGGGTGCCTTCATTGCCACATGTGTGTAGTCAATGATGCCCTGCATCATTGGGAAGTCAACTAGAGCCTCAAATCCGAGCACACACACTATCTGACTGGTGTCATCGCAGGCGAAGTTCACATAATTGCCGGCCCTGGCAAGGAATCAGTCAGTCACTTGTCTTATGCATTTGTGGGCCACTGCCTGCGAGATCCTGCAAATGTCTCCGGCAGAGCCCTGGAAGGATTCAGAGGCAAAAAAGTTGAAGGCAATGGTGATTTTGACAGCCACTGGAAAAGCTCCAGTTGGCAGCAGGTCTTGTTCCAGCAGGCTGCAAATGTCTGCCACCATCTGCACTGACACCATGAGCATTCTCAGACACTGGTGTTCTAATATGTTGAGGAAGCTTATTCTCTACCTGTAGACCCTTATAGCCGGGTATGGCCCCCTGCGAGCAGCCTAATGCGTTGGAGTTAAATGCGGATTGGAGCCGGATTCCCGAGGCACTTGCATTTTTCCTGGATTACACCCTCACCCAAATTCCCCCCAAATCCTCTATCTCATCTGTGTTTTATTGACATCTAGAAAATGTAAGAATTCTAACTACCGAAACTTATGTGACAGAGAGAGAGAGAGAGAGAGAGAGAGAGAGAGAAAGAGAAGAGGTGAGTGACAGTGGAGTAAGGGAAGGGGAGGATACAGGAGTTGAGTGGGTAACTCAAATTTGAAGAGATGGGGTGGTGATGGGAGTGAGTGGGTGACGAAGGGAAGGGGGATGTAACATGATGAGAGTGATAAGGTCGGTAGAAGTACAAGTGATGTGAGGAGGGAATAGGAAGGGAACTGCTGAGAGTTGTAGGCCACATTTTCCCCACAATCCCCAGCAGAAAATGAAGCCTGTAACCATTGGTGGCTCCTATCCTCACCACTGCATGTCATTCACCACCTCCCATCTGAATGAAAGGAGGCAATGAAGAAAAAGACAGAGAAATACACAAAAAAGTTAGGGTAAAATAATCAGAAGAGAAGAGACAGGGAGAGAAACGGAAGCATGAGGACATACAGGCCTAGAAATTGGATACGGCCCAAAAATGGGCGGTGTCATGGCCCAGCGCTATTTAGCTGCAACAGTGCAAAGTGGTCTAGGTAGCATGCAAAATTCATGCTGAATGCTCATTTACATGATTATAGTGCTGATCTCAGTGCCAAAACCCACTGCTCATTGATTTACCACTCAACAGGTGGGCCAATATCGGGTGTAGTCTAATTGCAAGTCATGTTTGACCTAGGTTTTCTCCACTACATAAAGGGGAGGTTCTTTGATGCAGCAGTATCTCATTGTTATTTCATTTGGAGCTCCACTTGGAAGCAGATCTGAATTTGCAAGAGATGGCTGAGCAACAGCAGAAGGAGAGAGCTAGATGCTTCTCAGATGGGGCTCTGGAGGCCGTGGAGAGGAGGCAGGCTTTCTTCTTCCCGCAGACTGGTAAGAAGCCATCGCCCCACACATCTAGAAGACTCTGGCACGGTGGCATAGTGGTTAGCACTGTTGCCTCACAGCGCCAGGGACCCGGGTTCGAATCCGGCCTCGGGTGACTGTCTGTGTGGAGTTTGCACATTCTCCCCGTGTTTGCGTGGGTTTCCTCCGGGTGCTCCGGTTTCCTCCCACAGTCCAAAGATGTGCGGGTTAAGTTGATTGGCTATGATAAAAATTGACCCTTAGTGTTAGGGGGATTAAATACGTGGGGTTACGGGGATAGGGTGGGATATGTGTTGGTGTAGGGGTTACGGGGATCGGGTGGGATAAGTGTCGGTGCAGGCTCGATGGGCTGAAATGGCCTCTATCTGCACTGTGGGGTTTCTGTGATTTCTGATAACTGATATGTGACGGCTAACTGCGTGGTCCCCAGGTCCTGGATACAATGCCACAAGAAGTTTAATGACCTCACATGGCAGCTCAAGGTGAGTGAAGGCTTCAGCAAATGCCATATCCCATCATCTGCACCACAAGCCTCACACAATGCTCAATGCACCACACCCCCAGCACTCACCTACCAACAATCTCTACCTAGCAACACTCAGACCTCACAATCATGGCTTCACTTCACTCTCACAACCTTACCACTGCTGTAACTCTCACACCTTGCACACACTGGCAGCTATTCAACAGTGGCAGGCACATCACCCAAACACATTGCAACACACTCACTCACACACTTCCCTCTCTCTTGCAGGCTAAGGTCGCTCACAATCACCGGGAGCAGTGGCAGACAGGCAGAGGGGGAAGCAGCAATACAGGCCTGGAGCCAACTGGAGGAGACGGTGCTCCACATCATTGGACGGGAAATCACTGAGGCCGTGGCAACGGGCGAAGTTGAAGCCCTTGGGGAGAACAACGGTCTGCTCATTCCTAATCCTTCTTCTCACGTCCCCCTCATCCCACAATCTCATCTCATTTACAAGCTGCTGATGCTGTATGCATGGATATTTTGCTTCCCCCGCCCCTCCCCTCACCAGAACCCGACCTTTGTGCCTTTCTGCTTTCAGATAACCAAGAACTGCCAGCCACAGAGCCTGTCCCTGAGGCGAAGGAGGAGAGCGAGGGAGAAGAAGAAGGCGCACCATCACTGCATCTGACACTCGCAGACTCCAGATCAGAAACTGGCACTGCACGGAATTTAGAAGGGTAATGTAGATGCGGGATCTGCACAGGGTGAGGCACCAGGCACGAGAGGGCTGTAGCAAGGCCAGGGGGAAAGGGTAGCTCGGGGGCCAGTTCCCCAGAGGGCGAATTGACGCACGAGTTCTGCTGCACACGATTCAGATGATGGCCTCGATGGGGTGGCCGTCAGAAGAAGGGTGATGGGCATTCACACCGAATTGCTAGGTGCATTGGCATGCCTGCCAGAGAGCCTCTTGGCAATGTCAAGGAGCATGGAGGAGTCTGCCTCCAACATTGGCCGGGGCTTTGTGCAGAGCTTGGAGCCCATGAGTTCTAGGCTGGAAATGATGGCCAATTCCAGAAGAGATCGTGGTGACTCAGACATGATGCTGCGTGTGATGGACAATGTTGCGGCTGTCATTGCAGCACAGGTGGAAGCGATCCAACGTCTCAGTGCTGCAGTTGAAGCACAGACTGCTCTCCTGCAGTCTCAGCTTGCTGCCATGCAAGATCAAACTGCTTTCATGCAGTCTCAGCTTTCTGCCACCCAAGCTTAGACTGCTGCCATCGTGGCTGGGTATACCAGTGTTGAACAGGGCTTGCAGGATGTTGCAGCTGCCCAGCAATCTGTCCTCCAACAGATTGCTAGGAATGCTGAGGCGCTGCCTCGGGGGAGTGGCAGTGGCAGCGGGTCTGTGGAGCAGGAACCTGCTGTCCCCTCTCAGGGATCTGTGTTGGGGCCTCAACTATTCACAGTATTTATTAACGACTTAGATGATGGGATAGGAAGCCATATATCCAAATTTGCTGAAGACACAAAGATAGGCGGCATTGTAGGCAGTATAAATGAAAGCATAAAATTACAAAGAGATATTGATAGACTAAGTGAATGGGCAAAAGTGTGGCAAATGGAGTTCAATGTAGGCAAATGTGAGGTCATCCACTTTGGACCTAAAAATGATAGAACAGGGTACTTTCTAAATGGTGAAAAGTTAATAACAGTGGAGGTCCAAAGAGACTTGGGGGTCCAAGTATATAGATCATTAAAATGTCATGAACAGGTACAGAAAATAATCAAAAAGGCTAATGGAATGCTGGCCTTTATATCTAGAAGACTAGAATACAAGGAGGTAGAAGTCATGCTGCAGCTATATAAAGCCCTAGTTAGATCACACATGGAGTACTGTGAGCAGTTCTGGGGGCCACACCATAGGAAGTTTTCAAGATATTAAGGGGAACAGATAGGATAGATAGAGGGAAACTATTTCCGCTGGTTGGGGAGTCTAGGACTCGGGGTCATAGTCTAAAGAATTAGATCTTTCAGGAGTGAAATCAGGAAACACTTCTACACATGAGGTAGTAGAATTTGGAACTCTCTTCTGCAGACAGCAATTGATGCTAGATCAATTGTTAATTTTAAATTGCAGATTGATACATTTCTGTTAACAAAGGTATTAAGGGATATGGGGCAAAGGTGGATATATGGAGTTAGGTCACAGATCAGACATGATCTCATTGAATGGTGGAACAGGCTCGAGGGGCTAAACTGTCTACTCATGTCCCTATGTTCCTATGACAGCATTCCTATTCCCACCACTGCCACTCCGCCATTGCCCTTGCTGCTGCCCGTCAGCCAGCCAGCCCAGACTGCTGCCGCCTATGCCGGGCCTTCTCGGTCCAGAACTGCTCGAGGTCATCCTGCAAGGCCATCTGAAGTCTCCGCCACAGAAACCTTCCACCAGCCATGCTGCAGCCACTGGGGGAGTACTGCGTAGGAGCACCAGAGCAGGAAAGGGCACCCAAACAACAGGTACTAAGTGATTGCACAAGGGTGATTAGTTGATATTGTATTTGTGAATTGATTATTGATAAATTTACTAATTTTGATTGGAATCTTTGTTTTGTGGTGGCTCTCATTTCAAATTTGTGCCCAGGAGGATGCTGTGATATTCCGTAACAGAGGGGTGCTATGATGGGGATGTGATTGATGGGGATGTGGTGAGCAACAGGGATCTGGGGTTTCATTCACTTGAAATGTCATCTGATGAGGCGTTCATTGACAGTCTGTGCAGAAGGGGGATTCACTGCCTGCCTCCTGCCTTCCTCCTTGTCCTCCTCCTCTGCCTCGTCCTCTTTCTGAGATGGTCCCGCAATCCCTGCTGACGAGGGCTGCGACCTCATGATGGCCAAGTTGTGAAGCATGCAGGAGACCACCACAAAATAGGACACGCGCTTCACAGAGTACTGCAGGGCTCCTCCTGAGCAGTCAAGGCAGCAGAACTGTTGCTTCAGCAGCCCAATGATCTGCTTGATGATATTCCTGGTGGCAGCATGGTGCTTATTATATAAGTTCTGGGCACGAGTGTTGGCGTTGCAGAGGGGAGTCATCAGCCAGATGCAGAGTGGATAGCTCCTGTCTCCGACCAGCCACCCTCGGCTTTGAAGTGGTGGCTGGACGATTGCTGGCACACCGGGCTGGCACAGGATGAAGGCATCATGACTGCTGCCCAGATAGCAGGCATTGACCACCAGGATGCACTGTCCGTGGTCGCACACAACAACTGCACATTAAGTGAGTGGTAGCCTTAGCGGTTACGGAAGATCTCAGGATTGATATGCGGTGCCCGCAAAGCCATGTGTGTGCAGCCTTGTCACCGGAGGACCCTGAAAGAAGTTTATAAAGTTGCTAGAGTTGCAGAAAGTTACACAGAGCCAGTCTAACTGAAGAAGCATGTCAGCTGCAAGTTGTTGGTGAGGATTCCTTTAAATAACACTGCTGGGGACTCCTTCCTGCTTGTCAACACTTGCTTAGCTGGTCGCAATTAACACAGGCCGGTAAGTTGACTGGCGCACTCCAAAGTGGCAGATTGGGCATCAAGTGAGCGATGCATGCTCACTGACATCACGATCTGCATAATCTCCAGAATGATAGTGAGCGCGGACATCGGCAGCGCTGCCACCCAGCCTAAAATGGCGGGCAGAAGTGCGGCAGCCACCATTTTTTTTTCCTGAATCGGGCCTTAACAGCCAGTGGTAAGGCTTTGAATTTCTAGGCCACAGTTTCCAATGTCAAAGGAAATCCACTGGTATAAAATAAAATTTTTGCCGCTAGCATGGACTATTCAACATTGACTGTCAATGGAGGACGGAGCGGCTGAGGGACATCGTGCTCCCACTGCCACGAGAAGCCATTGTATTGACTCTGAACGCGGCGCTGTATGTATAGCTGACGCGTCACTACGGGGAATAAGCATTCCATTGTACTTGTAATTGTACTGGTTACATATGGCAAATAAAGCTGAACTGAACTGAACTGAACATAGAAGTTCATAATTGGCTCTAATTTCACACAAAAATGTAACTAAACAATTTATTCAATCTAAAATTCCACTCACACTTTTGATCATCGGTTCTATTAAAGGGAGAGATTTTAAGTGTAAGCACTTACGATGCAGAGCTTCACATGACACAAACACGTATCAGAATTTGGTCGTGGGGTTAACTACGCCCCATAAGATCTTCATAAATGGAATTCCTGATAGATCCTTCCATACTGGCCATGACTTTCATTTTGGAAGTGTTGATCAGCACCCACCTTGTGAAGGAGGCTGAACAGCAAGCTGAAGTCTTCGGGGTTCCAGGCCAAAATCTAGGCCTGTAAGTCTAGATGTGCCCTAGATCTGTCACTGAATGAGCTGGTACACCTACTTTACCCTGGCATACTGCCACACGGTGAATCCCCAGATGAACCACTGATGAGGGGAAGTATAGAATGCTCATTAATTTTGTATTATTAAGCAGACAAGTTGAACCGATTGAATTAAGTGTGTCTGATTATAACTATTGCTCTGCATGTTCACTTGCTGTGAAATAAAGCATCTTAATGATTCATACCTAGCCTTATCTTGCCAGGCATTATCTTGGTCCATCTTTGAATAGATTGGAGATGCACATGTAAAAGACACAAATATGCAGTGCAGATCAGAAAGGGATATCATTATTGGACCCCAGCATTATGCTGTTGTATAATAATATATTGAGCAGCATGAGTCTGTCTACTCCAGCACATAAGAGGCATGGGATCTACTTACAGGAGCAACTGACGCCACTGAACCTGAGAAGGTACATACAGCAGACCCAAATTTGCAACAATTGGTGGCAGCTACTTGGGATACTGGAGTACACTGGTGATAAAGATTAAGGCCTAGAAATTCAGTGGGCTGTGCCACCCGTTAGTGCCTTAAGAGGGCGCTAAGTGGGTCGGCAGCCACTGGCCATGCCTCCCGCTAAATTCAGCGGGACGCTAATGGCGGCGCTAGCCATTAGCGCTGCGCCGCTACCGATGACGTCATCGGTGTGTGCAGCGCCCCGCTGATGCCCCGATCGCGATATTTAGATGCGCCCCCTGCTTTAAAGCCAGACGCTATGTGCGACCGGTTCAGGGGGGCCTACCTGTGGCGGTAGAGGCGCTAATTAAAGGAGAGGTGCGGGGCGGCCATTTTTGTTGCTGGCCGCCTGCCAGCACACCTCCGCGCTGCCGTCCCCAGCCTCCTGAGCCGCCCCCCCCCCCCCCCGCAGAGTGCTGATTGCGCTCCAAGAGCCCGGCACTTCTCCTCGGTGCCGGGCTCTTTTGCCGGCACTCGCGATCCTCGGGGGCCCAGCTGGGCCCCAGATCGCGCTGCACAAGGCCCCTCCCCTTTAAGAAGGGGAGGAAGGCCTGCAGTACCGCAGCGCGCTGCGGCACGTTGCGCAGCGATATTCAGTTGCAGCGCCCCAAGAGGGATGCGGGGTGCCTCCAGTAGCACTGCGCTTCCCTCTGGGGCGCTCCAACTGAATTTCCAGCGGGCGGCCGCGACTGCTTCCGGGGCGCTACTTTTAGTGCCCTGGCAAGGCTGGCGCCCCAAACGGGGCTATAGTGAATTTCTAGGACTAAACGTTTAAAGTTTTAAAGTGAATGAAACAGAATTAGTGAGATTTTAAAAGATTAGTAACGTTGGTGGCCAAAGAGAAATCAAAGGAAAGAGAGTGATGCAGACATAAGAGGAGCAATATAAATGGGAAGAACAATCAGAATAAGAGCAATGCAATCAGGCTTCCATTGATGAATGAGGAATGCAGATTGTGGGAATAGAGGGAATGATGTAAATCTTAGGCCAACAAATGGGAGAAAGAGCAGCACCATACTCTTGAACTGACCGGGAAACATGCATTGGTGTCTTATGGGCAATGTACTTGTGTAAACAGGGTGGAGGAATTCAGGCCCACTATTTTATGAAGTCAAATCTTATTCCAAATTTTAAAAATAGAGCTGATACTGATAGTTTTATCCAGGCATCTGACTCGTTAACCACAAGTGGGGAAAAAATGAATGGGCCATCCGACTCGCAAAATAACTAAGCAGAAAAATGCTCTCTGCGTATCCTTATTTTAATCTGGCTAATAGTATGGACTGTGATATTATAAAATGTGCTTTTTTCAAAGTTTATGATTTAATGCCTGAACAATACAGACAGAAAACATAACAAATGTGAAAAATAATCATCAGCAACTGGAATGACTGAGTAATTTTACAATGCGTGTCTTGTGGCAACATACTCATGTAGCAATGTCAAAATACGTTTTTCTTATATCTTTTTCATACTTTTGAGAAGAAACGAAAAGTACCTCACATTTGTGTGCCTCTTCACATACAAATTGTGAAAGTTATTTGTATTTTCCAGCTGGCAGTGACCAGACTTAGGTCCTTGTAATCGCTGAATGATTTCAGCCTTCATCTCCATGGCAATATGTGCAGGAAGCAACGACAGTAACAGACGTTCCTTTGGAACAAGAGGGAAAAGAAAAATACAAATTAAGATGTTGTAATGCTACACTTTCTCATCTCTTGCCTATACTCAAGACATTTTGCATAGAAACAGAGTGAATAAATGCAGCACAAATGAAAACCAATATACCTTAAATGACATTTTAATTGATTTACTTGTGCAATTTTAAACAATTTTTGTACATACTACATTTAATTCAACAAAATTTCTGTGGGTGATATGGCAATCAAAATTTGCTCCTTTATCTATCTATCTATAGACAGACATACAGACAGACAAACCAACTGCATATATAAGATATCAAAAGAAAGTTGATGATCAGGGGAGTGTCATAGGCGTATTTACTTTTCGGTCAGACAAAAATTGTTCGGACAGTATACAAAAAACGTTCAAAAATCCTACCGCTCATTAGCGTTGAGTGACGTGATGGTTGACCAATCCTACAGTTCAGTGACCAATCGGTGCGTCACGGGCAGGACCTAATCCTGCAGCCTCCCGAAACGTCGCCGCCATTTTTTCCCCTGCTTTTCCTCAACAGCGAGCGGGGCAGCTGCGTCGGCCTGCCGGAGCTGGAGGTGAGTTGGGGTCACTCGGGCCGGGCCTCACAACCGCTCAGCCCGAGACGGAGCGGCAGCGGGCGGCCGTCAACCGCGCGGCCCGAGACACAGAGCGGGGGAGCGGCAGCGGCTGGCCGTCAACCGCGCAGCCCTCTAAACTGCCCTGGCAATGCCGGGCCCCCCCAGCTAGTGTTATATAGAAGACAATGTAGAAAATATCAGTTTTGAACTGAGGATAACAAGCTGATTTCTCTATAAATATTTTGTTTAAAAAGCACATTTGCTTTCTGCTTTCACATCACTTTTGATCTCGCTCTCCACTTTGAACATTTGTGCTAAATTTTTAACGTAAAAAATGCATCATAGGAAAAACCAGTAAGTACTTCCCTCAACAGCTGTTTTTAATTTTAACACTGAAATTGCACCAAACATGCTTATGTTTTGAGAGATATGGTATTATATTCTATGGCTTAACATCAAAACAAGCTAATCCTTTTCATGTGGTTATTAGTGATGCTATGCACCCATATCTGTTTGATCTAACACAAATCAATATCCTGCTGTATTGGTTCTTTACAGCTTTAGTTGAAACCTTGAATTAATTTTCCTGCAAATCATTTATAATTTTAATGCATAGTGAACGTAGAATATGGGGTTGATTTTCCTGCAGGTGTGGGGAATTGTCGGGTTCCCCGAATGTCGGGGTTCCCACATGAATGTAAATGGGTCTGCCAGATTGATGCAATTTTCCCTCAATTGGCCAATTCATTTCCAACGTGTGGGAACCCTTGCTAATTGACTATTTCCAGTCAGAAAGCCCCACAGTATGATGTCATCATTTGTGGTGCTTTTAAAGTCTATAGCAAGCATTGCAACCTCTGCAGGCTTCCATACGAACCACACAGGATGGCAGAGGAGCCTGCAGCAGCTGTGGCCAGTGCCAGACCCCAAGCTGGCAGCAAATTCGACAAGGCTTCACTGCAGGCATTATTGGATGGGGTGAGGGCCCACAGGGAGGTCCTCTTCCCTAGGTCAGGGAGGAAGAGGCCTCCCACTGAGACCAAGGCTGCATAGATGCAGGTGGCAGCAGATGTCAACTCACTGAGAGTCACCAGAAGAACCTGGATACAGTGTCGGAAGCGATTCCATGACTTTCACCGTACAGGAAAAGTAAGTATGAAGTTTCCATCACCCTCAAACTGATTCGCATTGCCTTTCCCCACCAGCACTCAGCTTTAGCACTCTCTTCCTCCACATCCCACTTCACAGTCACATCCATGCACCCTTACCCATTCCCTCTCTATGCTCACGTTCACATAACTATTCTACCATGCAGTCCTCACACTCCCTCTCACTCTGATGCTTTGAGAACTGACAACACACAGGGAGGGCCCTTGGTCTTGCAGTCTCACAGCATCTTTGTCTCCCTCTAAGTATCTATGCTATGCAATCTCTACACTCACTCCTTCATTCTCACTCAAACTCCACTTGTCTCCCTCATTGCAGGAAAAGAGAGCTCACAACAACAGAGCGCGAGCCAGGACTGGAGGAGGGCCACCCTCAGTAGCCCACCTGACCCCCTGGGAGGAAGGAGTCCTGGAAATTGTCGGGGCTGATGTGGCTGCGGAGGCTGGGGAAGGAGAGACAGGGGCAGGCCCGCAAGCTGGTGACAGAATAGTTTTCCATCTCTCTCATTGACATAGCATAAGTCGCTGTTATGATTCTGAAGCTACATCATTTGGACTTATGAACATCTGCAAAATCCAATGTGCATGTAACCTTGGCATCACATCTCTAACTCTTTCCTTTACTCCCCCACAGGACCATCCAAAGCCCCCATCCCCATTGCGGAGGAGGAAGAGGCTGAGCAGCCAGACGCCTCAGAGGAAGCTCCCACCTCTGAGGGCGCAGCATCAGCAGAATTCAGCGCACCCAGCACCAGTGCAGACACTCGCACCTCAGTGGGACCTTCACGAGATAGAGTAGTGTTGTCACCTGGTGTATCACAGCTCACAAGTGAGCATCAGCAGATGGTGGAGACAGGGACAGCAGTGGAGAGTCCTCGTCGGAGGGCGCAGGACTCTGCCAGGCCAGCTCAGCTCTGCTGCATGTCGACCCTCTGCCTCTGGGTCCATCCGCAAGAGAAGAGGTGATGGATCTCCATGCACAGATGCAGGAGTCTCTGGCAGGTTTTGTCTCCAGGGTCGCTGCGAGTGTGGAGCGAATGGAGGAGTCCATAGCGAACATGAGCAGAGCCTTTGTGGAGTCATTGGCGCATGAACGCATCACCACGGAAAGGATGGCAACCTCCGCGGAAAGGATGGCTACAGTAGAGGAGAGGATGGCCACGGCCATGGAGGAGCTAAGTCGCCAGAGTTGAAAACATGGTGAGTGGTCAGAATAGACTGACATCTCAGGAGGAGCGATGGTCAGCTCTTGAGCAGAGAAACCAGACCTTCATGGCAGGCCCTGTGAGTAGGACTACCGCTGTAGAAACGGGTCCCCATGGCCCCCCTGATGTGCAGCAAGCTGCTCTCAAGCCACTTGCAGGCACTGAGGGGGACCTGACCCATGAGAGGGAGGTTGGTGGCAGACCTCAAGGAAGTGGGGGCTCCGCTCCAAGCGCTCACACTTCCATGCCACTGCAGAGCCCTCGGTCAGAGCACCGCCGGAGTCCACACCCAACGGAAATAGAGATCTCAACCCCTGCACAGCTGCAGGAGCAGCAGACTGCTGGCGAGCCCTCACAGGCTCGCCACCCCAGACGACGCCCGCCAAAGGTGTCGAGACAAGAGCAGCAGGAAAGTGAGCAAGGGGCCTCCACATCTGCTGAAGTCACAGGGGAACCACTACGTAGGAGCACGCGTAAGAGAAAAATAAAGCACCACTAATCACAAGGGTAGTCACTTGGGTGAAATGTGTTTATTTTTAAAATGCCATCAGTTGGTTATTGTAAATAAAATTTCAGATGGCAACTTCTGCAATTGTGGTGTGTGTCATTTCGCGATTGGGGCTGGAGGTCCTCTAATGCCAAGAGGGGTAGGAAAAAAAGGCCTCCCATGCTTCTGGTAGGTGCCTCAGTTGAGGAAGTGCTGAGTGAGGGTGGCGACAGGGGCTTCCCAGGAGCTCACACTGGAGAAGTGTGTGAGGCTCCAACCTTCCACAGCTGTGCCTAAGCCTTGAACAAGTTGCCCCAAGCCTGAAACAACAAGGTCCTGCAACCTACAAATGCTGTCTGATTAAATCTCTTCTTTCCTGATTGACCTGCAGCTGAAAGTAAGCAAGCTGACATTGTTCATGCCAGGTCTCATCAGCGGGGTTCCCACCAGGCATGTTTAGCGTGGGAAAAGGCTGAAAATAGCAAGGGCCCCTTAAAATGGCATTAAAGATGCCAATTATTGGTGATTAGGCTCCCGACGACCAGTCCCGCCAGCTGCGGGCAGGACTGATTCGGGTCGGATTGAAATGCCGGGGTGAAAGTCGGACGGGGTGGGGAATCAGGCGGTGGGGGGGGGGGGGGGTCGCGACCCCCTATTTTTGCGATTTTTTTTTTTTTTTTTTTTTTTTTTTTCTTCCCCCGCCCATACGCCTGAAACCCCGCCCGATGGCTCCAGGAAAATCGACCCCTATAAGTTTAAATCAGTTTAACTATCATAATTCACACCCATCAATACTGGGAATCAGCTCATCCCACATTAACCCGAACTTCGGTTCCGCCCCCTGCAGCATCGCTGGGCGACAACACCGACAGCTGCAGGAGGCGTTGTTCAGGAGGTTGGGTGCTTCGGCGGCACAAGTTAAAGGGGAGGTTGCCGAGGTAAGTAGGAAAATTTCTAAAATGCTTTCTTTAAAATATTTCCATTCTCCTGGATCAGCCCGGCACTCTGCTGGAGCTCATGGGGCTGATCGGGCTGGATCACGGCTGCCGTTGAGGACCAGCTAACAGGCCCCAATGCAGAGCCTGCAGCGATGGCCCTTCCCTTTAAGGGAGGGAAGTAGCCTCGGATCGTGGTAGCGCTGCACGGTACATTGTGCAGCATTGCATCTCCACCGCCCCGCCTGCATCCTTTAACGCTCTAGGAAGGAAATGGAGCACTTGATATAATGCTCCACTTCCTTCCTGAAGCACAAACACCGAATTTAGAAAAAGGTGGGAATCGTTAGCGCCTGGCGCTAAGATTCCCAGCTTTCAAAAGTTACCACCCCCAAACGGGGCGATACCAAATTTCTCCCCCATAGACTCTTTAATGTCAGGCCTACCTTTATCTCCAGCTGCTTCTCTTGCTCTCTTAATTAAAGTCTTAATTCAAACAATTATTTATAGCTATATGAATTAGTTTATCTAGTCAAGTTAGAGAGAAAAAAAAAACGCTAATACTCACCCACCAATCACCTACCTGCTGTCCTGTGACGTCACTCCTTGGCCGGAATTTTCTGGGGTGTTAGCAGGCGGGATCGATGGTGGGTTGGGTGGGGAAAAAAAATGTTGACAGCAGGTCGGGAACTTTTAATTCTCCCAGTTATGCTCAAGTCCAAGAGGAAGGCCTACTATGCCATTCATGTTTGGAAGCAACTTGTTTCAGCACAAGTTTTTAAATGACCAAAAAAGTACTTCAGCACCATCCAGGCCACTCCCTATAGACTAGTGAAACTTTAGGCAAGCTCCAAAAATGTGTACACTTGCACCAGCAGCCAGAAGAAATAATCCAGCAACTAACCTGTAATAGTTCATGACCCCTTTAAGTAGTGCTGGTGGGGCATTCCTTCATGCCATTTAATGTCGTGCTCAGCTGTGCAAGGTTAAGTCAGGGCATAGGCTGAAGTGTGGCATTCAACAATGAATTCTGACGGCGGTCATTAGGTATGCGCACGCAAACCCCTTCACCAAGATGACGTCCGCACACTCCCCGTCGGAAGTGAGCGCTCGCATCTCGGATGCCATTTTTGTGAGTTCGGAGGCTGTGTAGCACCTAAAAAACGGGTGCTACAGAGGCCAATTTCTCCCCAAATAGCTTCATTGAGATCATTTATAAATATTGCAAACAGGATTGAGAACTGGCTGGCAGGACGTAGGCAACAAATAGTTATAGATGGATTTGGATCTGTTTGGAGACCGGTCACCAGTGGTGCCCCGCAAGGATCAGGGTAGGAGCTGTTGCTCTTCACTATTTTTATTAATGATCTGGATGTAGGTGTTGGGGGCATGATCTGCAAATTTGCAGATGATACTAAGAACTGTGCGAGTGTTAGGACTGTAGACAAGCTCATCTGCTTCAGGCGGATCTTATAGTGTTGGGAAATTGGGCTCCTGACTGCAAAATGATGTATAACTTGGATAAGTGCTGTGTTGTGCATGTGGGCAGGGTGAATGCTCAACATTCACACACCCTTCAGGGAAAAGCATTAAAGAAGGTGGAGATTTGGGCATTCTAGTGCATACATCTTTAAAGGTACATGAGCATTGCCATGAAGCGATAACTAGAGCAAATAGGGTGTTGGGGTGTATCCATAGGACAATTGAGTACAAGATGAGGCATACTTTTTGTCCTTGTACAAGACTTTGGTCAGGCTGCATGTGGAATACTATGTCCAGTTTTGGTCTCCTCACATGGTGGGTGATATTGAGGCTTTGGAAAGGGTACAGAGGATGGTCACTAAACTAATTCCCAGTTTAAAGCATCTTAGTTATCAAGATAGGCTAAAAGAGTTGGGACTCCACACTTTAGAGAAGCACAGACTTAGAGGTGATCTGATTGAGGTTTATAAGATAATGAAGGGAATAGATTGTGTTCCAATTGACAGTTTGTTCCAATTATATAGGTTAGGGAAGGACCAGGGGTCACAAATTTAAGTTGTGTAAGGCCAGGTCTAGGTTAGATGTCAGGAGGTGGTTCTTTTCCCAGAGAATAGTGGACCTCTGGAACAGGCTGCCGTCTCGTGCAGTGAACGCCGATTCGCTGAATTCCTTCAAGTGAGAGCTGGACCTGGTTCTGGCTGGGGTGGCGATCACCTCTTACATAAGGTAGGTACTGCAGGAAATTCAGGGCCAGAGAGATCTCCTGGACTAGTTTTGATCACCTAGATGGGTTAGAGAGGAAGTTCCCAGATTTTTTTCCCCAAATTGGCCTGGGTTTATTAATGTTTTTTTTCCTCTCCCTGGCAATCACATGGTTTTGGGTTGGGTGGATAGTGTATATATTGTGAGACACAGGGTATCACAATTGTGTGGGACAGGCTCGACGAACCAGAGGGTATTTATCTGTCTGTCATTGTTCGTATGTTCATTGAAGATATACCAAGGCCTAGAAATTGGAGGTGTTAGTGCCAGCCGTTAAGGCCCATTTCGGCAAAAAAATAGCAGCCTCACTTCTGCCTGATGCCGGCGGATCCTGTGGCCGCCGCCATATTCAGCTGGGCGGCAGCACTGCCGGAGTCTGCACTTGCCAGGGATATGTAGATTCTGCAGATCGTGACGTCAGTGAGTGTGCAACAGTCACCTGATGCCCGGTCTGCCATTTTTGGGTGTGTCGCTCGACTTACTGGCTTGTGTTAATTACGACCAGCTGATGAAGCGTTCACAAACAGAAAGGAGCCTCCAGCAGTGTTACTGAAAGGGATCATCAACAATTGACATGTTTCTGCAGTTTGACTGGCTCTGTATAACTTTCTGCAACTATAGCAGCTTTCTAGGTGTGTTTCAAGTTCCTAAGGTGACAGGGAGTGTTTGGTGCAAGTGGAGAATGCCTTCATTCTTATTTAAGTGCTTCTGCTCACAACACTTGTTTACAGTCATGGGGGCTCTGCTTACAGTCCCCCTCAAGATCGAGTATCTTCGGGAGAGGGAGTGGAGGCAGCAAAGAAAAGGAGAAGATGCACACAAAATGAGTAGGTAGGGGTTCTAGGAGAGCTCTCAACAAGAGGCCTAACCCACCCAGGGTCTTCAGAGAGCACTTAATAGCCACTTAATCAAGGAACAGTGTATTAGGAATAACAAAAGAAAATACTGGAAGCACTCAGCAGACCAGGCAGCATCCGTGGAGAGAGAAACAGAGTTAACGTTTCAGGTCTGTGACCCTTCATCAGAACTGGAAAAGGTTAGAGATGTAACAGATTTTAAGCAGGTGCAGAGACGGGGAAAGGGGGGGGGAAAGGATATTAGGAGGCTCCGCTTCAGCAAGGAGGTGACCACAGAACTCTGCCACCTCCTGCAACCAGACCTGCAGCCTCAGAGCAGGGCGACCACGGCTCTCCCAGTGGCCCTCAAGGTAAGTTTCCCTCAATTTCTTCACCAGCAGATCCTTCCAGTCTGCAGCAGACGACATAGCTAACATCTCGCCTTACATCACTGCATCTGGGAGGTCACAGAGGCTCTCTACACCAGGAGAAGGGACTAGGTTTTCTCTCTGAGCAGAGAAAAGCAGGAGGAGAGTGCATGTGGTTTTTGCAGGATAGCGGGCGCCATCAACTGCACACACGTAGCATTGCGGGCGCTGCATGACAATCCTGAGATCTTCTGTAACTGCTAAGGCTACCACGCATTAATGTGCAGTTGTTGTGCGAACATGCCCAATGCATCCTGATGGTCAATGCCCGCTATCCTGGCAGCAGTCATGCTGCCTTCATCCTGCGCCAGTCCGGTGTGCCAGCAATCTTCCAGCCACCACGTCAAACCCGAGGGTGGCTGGTCGGAGACAACGGCTATCCACTCTGCACCTGGCTGATGACTCCCCTTCGCAACCCCAGCACTTGTGGTCAGCACTCAAATAATGAGCATCATGCTGCCACGAGGAACATCATTGAGCAGACCATCGGGCTGCTGAAGCAACAGTTCCGCTGCCTTGACCACTTGGTAGGAGCACTCCAATACTCAGCGGAGCGGGTGTCCCATTTTGTGGTGGTCTGCTGCATGCTTTACAACTTGGTCACTATGAGGGCACAGCCCTTGCCAGGGATTGTGGGACCACCTCAGGAAGAGGATGAGGGTGTAGAGGAGGAGGAGGACGAGGAAAAGGAAGAGGATGAAGGGAACAGGCAGGCAGCAAATTCTCCTTCTACATGGGCTGTCCGTGAACGCCTCATTGAATTTGATTCGATTGAATGAAGCCCCAGATCCCAGTTGCTCACCACAACCCCATCAACCACATCCCCATCATACTATCCCTTTGGCATGGAATATCACAGCGTCCTCCTGTGCACAAAGCTGAAATGAGAGCCACCACAAAACAAACATTCAAAACAAAATTAATACATTTATAACTATTCAATTTACATTACAATATCAACTAATCACCCTTGTGCAATCCTTTAGTGTCTGTCATTTGTGTGCCCTTTCCTACTCTGGTGCTCCTATTCAGTGCTCCCCCAGTGACTGCAGCATGGCTGGTGGTAAGGCTGCTGAGTTTCCATGGGGGAGACTTCAGATGGCCTTGCAGGATGACTGTGACCAGCTGTGGACCTCGAAGGGTTGGCTGTAGACTGGGCAGCAGCAGTCTGGACTGGCTGGCTGACAGGCAGCGGCAAGGGCAATGGCGGAGTGACAGTGGTGGGAACAGGAATGCTGAGGTGCCGCTCTGGGAGAGTGGCAGTCGGTCTGTGGAGCAGGAACCTGCTGCCCTCTTTCAGGGTGACAGCATTCTTAGCAATCTTTTGGAGGACAGATTGCCGGGCTGCTGCATCACCCTGCAAGCCCATTTCGACGCTGGTAAATCCAATCACAATGGTAACTGTTAGATCCGTGTGTTAATGGAAACACGGAATGCAGGAGTTGATTTAACAAGTGTTTACTGAACAAAGTCTGGAGGTGAACTAACAACACAAGACGCTACACAGGCTTATATACCCGAGTGGTCACTACTGGTACTACATTATACAGGGGCTTCAAAAACATAGTTCCTCTTAAAAGGTACATACACTACAATTCCTCCCCTTTTATATAAATAGTGCATAACATTTTAAGTAATCATTAAATAACATTTTTACAAGAACAATAATATACACATTTGCTGAAGTTAATCAATTACAAATTCAGTCTCTCTGGAGGCTTCCTGACTCGGTCCGGATAATGCCTCGGTGGTGCAGTAGGTTCTTTTGGCAAGGTCGATTCGGCTTCAATGCTAGTGTCGGGTTCATCTGGTTCCAGTATCACCGGATCGGAGGTAGATACTATGGGTATCTCTGCTTCATCACTAGGCGTATAGAGTTGTGGTGTAGGTTGTCCTTTTTCGGATGACTCTATGATCTGGTCAGCATAGCGCCTTATTATGCTTTCTCCAATGTCCACGGTATACATCAGCGGTCCTAGTCGTGTGCAAATAGTTCCAGGCTGCCATTTCTCGGTACGGTAGTCCCGGGCCAAAACTGGTTGACCTATCTGGAAGGTTCTAGTTGGCCTTTCATTCATGCTTTGAAATTGCCGGTTCTCTACGTCCCTTCTGACGTTTGGCTTGACCAAATCCAGCCGGCATCTTAGTCTTCTATTGAAAAACATCATGGCGGGGGTTTGGTTTGTAACCACATGTGTTGCATTCCTGTACGCAAACAAGAAGTTATCTACCTTATGTTGTAGATTTATGTCTTCATTACCCATGGCCTTTATGGCCTTCTTGAAGGTCTGGACAAACCTTTCAGCCAATCCATTGGTGGCGGGATGGTATGGGGCGAACGTGTAGTGCTTAACCCCATTGTTTTTTAAGAACTTCCTGAATTCTTCGGATACAAATTGCGGTCCATTATCAGAACAGATCTGTTCAGGCAGCCCATTCCTGGCGAATATGGTCCTTAATACTGTGATGGTTTTTTCCGTGGTGGCGGAGGACATCTTTATTACCTCCGGCCACTTGGAGTGTGCATCCACCGCGATTAAGAACATTGAGTCCATAAATGGACCAGCAAAGTCGATATGTACCCTTTGCCATGGAGATGAGGGCCACTCCCATGGATGTAGAGGGGCTTGTGGTGGGGCGTGTTGGACCTTCTAGCATCCTAGACAGCTCTTGGTCATTTCTTCGATGTCTCCATCGATACCTGGCCACCACACAAACGCTCTGGCTAAGTTCTTCATTTTCACTCCACCCAGATGCCCCTCGTGAAGCTCCTTTAGCACTCTATCCTTGAGTTTGGGTGGAATCACCACTCTGGATCCACACATCAAGGTTCCTCGGCACACTGACAGCTGTTCTCGTCTTTGCGAGAATGCTGGCAACAGTGGTTCGCCATGTGCTGCCCATCCCTTCACCGTTAAATCGTAAACTCGTGAGAGTCGGGTCATTTTGCGTTTCCTTTTCAATGGTAGAATTTGTCACCGGTAGACATTCCACTATGATCGAGTGGAATATCTCCACTGGGTCCACTGTAGGCGCCTCTTCCACTGTTGGCAACGGTAGGCGCGATAACCTGTCAGCATTCCCATGCTGTTTTGTTCCTTTGTACTCTATGTCATATTGGTGTGCCCCTAGGAAAAGGGACCACCTCTGTAGCCTTTGCGCTGTCATAATGGGAACGCCCTTTTTAGGGTTGAATATGGAGACGAGGGGTTGATGGTCAGTCAACAAGGTAAACTTTTCTCCGTGTAGGTAATGGTTGAATTTCTTCACCCCCCACACCAAGCTGAGTGCCTCCCTGTTGATCTGGGCATAGTTACGCTCAGCTGAGTTCAACGAGTGTGACGCAAAAGCTATCGGCCGCTCCGAGCCATCAGGGAATCTATGCGATAATACCGCTCCCACGCCATAAGGGGATGCAACGCACGCCAGTCTGATTGGCAGTGATGGGTTGTAATGAGCCAACACTTCCCTGGACGTGATCAAGCCTTTGCATTTATGGAAGGCACGTTTACAGTCTTCGCTCCATTTCCAAACTATTCCCGTTTGTAGCAGTGCGTTAAGCGGGTGCAGAACCGTCGACAAGTTTGGTAAAAATTTATGACAGTAATTTACTAATCCCAGGAACGACCTTAATTGTGAAACATTTTCAGGCGCTGGGGCCTTTATGGCCGCTTCAATTTTTTCAGGTGACTTATGCAACCCTTCTTCGTTAATGACATGGCCACAATATGATATTTGTTTCTGGAAAAATTCGCATTTGGGGCGATTTGCTCATAGGCCCCGTTCTCTCAGCCTCGTGAGCACCTGCTCCAAGTTGGCAAGGTGCTCGTTGTCGTTTTCTCCTGTTACAAGGATGTCATCTAGGTAGCATTGAGTCCCCGGAATCCCTTGCAGGACTTGCTCCATAGCTCTTTGCCAGATAGCCGGAGCTGATGCCACTCCGAAAACCAGTCGATTGTACTGGTACAGGCCTTTGTGTGTGTTTATCGTGAGATACTTTTTAGAGGCCTCCTCAACCTCCATCTGTAGATATGCCTGTGCTAAGTCAATTTTGGTAAAACGTTTCCCTCCGGATAGTGAGGCGAAAATATCTATCCTCGGAAGAGGATACTGTACCGTGTGAAGAACCGGGTTTACAGTCACCTTGAAGTCCCCACAGATGTGAACTTTTCTCTGTTCTTCAGATTTATCATTATTCAATGTTTTCTTCATGACCGGGACGATGGGTGTTGCCCACTCGCTCCAATCTACCTTGGATAACACGCCTGCTTTTCCCAAATTCTCCAGCTGTGCCTCGACGGCTGGACGAATTGCGTATGGCACCGGCCTTGCCTTAAAAAACTTGGGAATTGCCGCATCTTCCACTTTTATTGAGGCGGTGGCGCCTTTCAGGGTTCCTAGTTCCTGTTGAAACACTTCTTTGGCGTTAGCCAAGATTTCTTTTAATCGTCCAGGTATGACGTCATCATCGTTTTTTTTCTTACTGGTCACCGTCAGTGCCTGAATGGAGTGCCAGTCTAAACGTATCTTTCTGATCCATTCACGTCCCAACAACGGCGGACCACCATCTTGCAGAACGTATAAATACAACTTCTGTATTTCCTTGCCGTTGTATACAACAGGCACCCTTATTTTCCCTCTGGGGTATACTTTCTGCCCCGTATATGTCTTCAAGACAATGGATGTGTCTTTTAAAGGTATATGCGGAAATAGCCGCTCGTAATCCCGTCGACTCATGACGGTCAGAGCTGATCCTGTATCTAGCTCCATTTTGACTGGGGACCCCGCTATCGTGAGGGTAACCCAAATGGTCTGGTAATCTTCTTTGGCAATTACATTATGTAATTTGAGACAGCTTAGTCTCTTGTTTCCGGAGTCGCTATCGCTCTTCTGGTCTTCGGAGCTACTGTCCGTCATCATTTGTACCTTTCTGTACTTTTCCTTATTGACTTTTTTACTGTCAGCGGATTTCTTTCCAGATCTGCATACACGTGCAATGTGTCCCATCTTTCCGCATTGCCTGCATACTTTGTCCTTGAACCAGCAGTCCTTCTGGTCATGGGTGGATCTGCCGCAGCGATAACATCTCTCGAAACCCCGTGTAATTTCATGGGTGCCGAAGTACTGTGGCTTTTGCTGTATCTCTGCAGCTCCTCTTGCTGCTGCTTCGTATGATACAGCCACACTGAAAGCCTTGTCCAGTGTCAAATCTTTCTCAGAAAGTAGTCTTTTCTGTGTTCCTTCGCTTGGGAGACCGCAGACGAATTTGTCTCGTAGAGAATCTGCCAGTCCTGCCCCGAATTGGCAGTGCTTTGACAGCTTTCGTAATTCGGTGAGGTAATTAGCGTTACTTTAATTCTTGTGCTGATTCCTCCTGAAGAATTTGAATCATTCCACTATCAGCAGCGGTGTTGGGTTTAAGTGCTCCTGTAAGGTATCAACAATCTCCTTAAAATTCTTGTCCATCAGTTTGGCTGGAGTGATCAAGTTTCGTAACAGCCCATATGTCCTTGCGCCCATCAGATTTAGAAGTACCGATGCCTTTTTATCATCCGCTACTTCATTCGCCTTGCAATATACCTCCACTCTTTCCACATATGTGGTCCAATCTTCCATATCACTATCGAAAGCAGTAATATTGCCAGCCTTCGGCATCTTGAAAATCTAAAATGGCGCTTCCCGCGCTTTTCTTTCTTCCCCGCTGAGTTAAGATGGCGCCTCCCACGCTTTCCCGCCACTGCCGCTGCTGCCAACGCTGTTCTCCGCAGTTTCCGTTGCGACCTGCAGCTTTTCGCGGTATTTCTATTTTTTTTTATACATCGCTTCAATAGTTTCTCCGTTACTTGGAGAACCGTTCCCGTCGTGGAGCGGACCCTCTGGGACTTTCCCCTCCCTCTGCTCAGTCCGAACGCTGACCTGCTTTGCAGCACCAGCCACGCCCTGAGTGCTCCACCCTCTCTCTCTCTTTGCTTCTGCTTCCCGACTCGCTGCCCGGCCCCGTTGCAGAGCCACCCGATCGAGCTCTAGCCCGCCACAGCCCAGGAAGGATCAGTGCACTACCTGCCACCAGCCCGTTTAGCTGGGGAAACCGCAGACTGGAGACCAAGCCTGGCCCTCGTTTTCGAGTTTCTTCGAGTTATTTATTTTATTTTTTTTGCTTCTGGCTTCGACCTTCGTCTGAGGAATCGATCCCCTTGAGGTGCTGCCAAATTGCAGGTAAGTTCGTTTCTAACTCGTCGCCACTGTTAGATCCGTGTGTTAATGGAGACATGGAATGCAGGAGTTGATTTAACAAGTGTTTACTGAACAAAGTCTGGAGGTGAACTAACAACATGCGGGGAGAATGTTCCCGATGATGGGTGAAACTAGAACTAGGGGGCATAGTCTTAGAATAAGGGGCTGCTCTTTCAAAACTGAGAGGAGGAGGAACTACTTCACTCAGGGGGTGGTAGGTCCATGGAATATGCTGCCCCAAAGAGCTGTAGAAGCTACATCATTACATAAATTTAAAACAGAAATAGACAGTTTCCTAGAAGTATAGGGAATTAAGGGTTACGGGGAGCGGGCAGGAATTTGGACATGAGTCTAGGTTCAGATCGGTCATGGCCCTGTGGGTAGCGGAGCGGGCCCAGGGGCCGTGTAGCCTGATCCTGCTCCTATTTCGTGTGTCTAATTCTGTTAGATTCAGGAGATGGTTCTGTGATAGTAGATTGGCGGTTAGGATCAGATCAGCCATGATCTTATTGAATGGCGGAGCAGGCTCGAGGGGCCGATTGGCCTACTCCTGCTCCTATTTCTTATGTTCTTATGTTCTTACAAGACGCTACACAGGCTTATATACCCGAGTGGTCACTACTGGTACTACAGTATACAGGGGCTTCAAAAACATAGTTCCTCTTAAAGGTACATACACTACAGTAGCAGTCTGAGCTTACATGGCAGCAAGCTGAGACTGCATGAGAGCAGTCTGTGCTTCCACTGCAGCACTGAGATGTTGGATTGCTTCCGCAGCATCATGGCTGGGTCGACAAGTTCTCTCCTGGAGTTAGCCATCATTTCCATCCTGGAAATCCTGGGTTCCAAGATCTGAGCAAAGTTCCGTCCAATGTTGGAGCTGGACTCCTCCATGCTCCTTGGTATTTCCAAAGGCTCTCTGGCAGGCTTGCCATTGCACCTAGTATTTCGGTGTGCATGCCCACCATTCTTCTTCTGAAGGCCGCCCATCGAGGTCATCATCTGAATCATGTGCAGCAGAACTGGTGTATGAACTCGCCCTCTGGAGAGATGGCCCCCAAGCTACCCTTTCCCCCTGGCCCTGTTGTAGCCCACATGTGCCCAGTGCCTCATTGTGTGCCGATCCCGCATCTATACTACCCTCTAAATTCCGTGCAGCGCCAGTTTCTGATCTGGTGTCTGCGAGTGTCAGATGCAGTGACGATGTGTCTTCTTCTTCTTCATCTCCCCTCTCCTCCATGACTTTGGGGACAGGCTGTGCTGCTGGCAGATCTTGGTCATCTGAAAGCAGAAAGGCACAAGAGTCCTGTTCTGCTGAGAGGAGGCGGAGTGGAGCAAGATATCCATGCATACAGCATCAACAGCTTGTAAGTGAGAGGAGATTGTGGGATGAGGGGGAAGTGGGATGTGAGAAGAAGGATTAGGAATGACCATACTGTTATTGTCCCCAAGAGCTTCAACTTCAACCATTGCCATGGCCTTGTTGATTTCCCCTCCAATGATGTCAATCACTGTCGCCTCCAGTTGGCTCAAGGCCTGTAAAACGGCTTAGCCACCTCCTGTCTGCCACTGCTCGAGGCGATTGTGAGCCACCTTGGCTTGCAAGAGAAAGGGAAGTATGACAGTGAGTGTGGTACAATGTGCTTGGTTGATGTGCCTGATATAGTTGAATAGTTGTCAGTGTGTGCAATGTGTGAGATGTGGGTGTGAGTGTTGCAGCAATGGTAAGATTATGAGGATGAAGTGAAGCTATGATTGTGAGGTCTGAGTGGTGTTTGGTAGAGATTGCTGGTAGGTGAGTGATGCGGGTGTGTTGCATTGAGCAGTGTGTGAGGCTGGTGATGCAGATGGTGGGATATGGCATTTGCTGAAGCCTTCATTTGACCTGCTGTGTGAGGTCATTAAACATCTTGCAGCACTGGATCCATGTCCTCGGTACGACACTGTTGGCTGTGACGTACCCAGCTATCTCTTGCCACAGTCTTCTTGAAGTATGCGCTGATGGCTTCCTGCCACCCAACAGGAACAGGACAGCCTGCCTCCTCTCCACTGCCAATACCAATGCCGACAGAGCCATATCGGAGAACGTTCTGGCTCATTCTCTTTGCTGGTGCTCAGCCATGTCTTCCAACTGCAATTGCAATTCCAACTCTGATGACAATGAGGTCCTGCTGCATCAAAGCCCCTCCTCTTAAGTAGCGGAGAGAGACTAGGCCAAACATTACTGGCCATTAGACTGCACCCGTATTGTCTCACCAGTTGAGCGGTAAGCCAATCAGCAGCACATTTAGTGCTGAGATCAGCACCCCAATCATGTTTCTGAGCAGGCAGCATGAATTTTGCATGCTGCCTGGACCACTTTGAATGGGCATAGCCAAAGAGCGCTGGGCCATGACATCGCCCATTTTTGGGCCATATCCAATTTCTAGGCCCATGATTAACAGAAACATAGAAAAATAGGAGCAGGAGTAGGCCATTCGGCCCTTTGAGCCTGCTCTGCCATTCAATATGATCATGGCTGATCCTCTATTCAATTCAATTCAATTCAAATCGCTTTATTGGCATGACAAGCTACATCTTATGTTGCCAAAGCATCGAAAAACATTTATGGTTGAACACATAAACGCAGATCTATCCATACAGTGTATAAACAGATATATCCCTGAGTGTATAAATATACATTCATATAATTTGTATGTACTCTTTTCTTAGATTTAATAGTTGTCCCTCTGTTTATGGCAAGCTGTAACATAGTGTGCCGCTAAGGTTACACAATTTCTCTGTTCCCCTAGTAGGTATGGGAGTTTTTGGTCGTCATTCAAATTTCTGAATTCAGGGCATATTTTTGTGAATTTTGGGTAGAAATTCTCCCTTATGCCCTGATATTTTCCACAAGCTGTGAGGAAGTGCATCTCTGTCTCCTCCACTCCCTGACTGCAGTGAGAGCATATCCTGTTCTCAATACCATATTCCCACTCTCTCTCCATACCTCTTGATGCCTTTTGTGTCTAGAAATCCTTCTTAAATATATTCAGTGACTTGGCCTCCACAGCCTTCTGTGGTAGAGAATTCCACAGGTTCACCACCCTCTGAGTGAAGAAATTTCTCCTTATCTCAGTCCTAAATGTCCTACCCCGTATCCTGAGACTGTGACCCCTCGTTCTAGAACCCCCAGCCAGGGGAAACATCCTCCCTGCATCCAGTCTGTCTAACCCTGTCGGAGTCCTTTAGATTTGCTGCCATTGATTACTTTCCTTAATCAGCCTTTTATCATTGATTTGTCATTTTCTTTTATATACCATGAGCTTTCACTTTAGCCACAAATCTGCTGTGAGGCATATTATGAAATACCTCCTAAAATCAAAATATCCAAGTGCTGATTCCTGACTGAGAGCTCCCAGCGAGGAGCAACTCTCACTGGGGGCACTGGTTGGGAAATTACAGGCCTGAATCTCCATATCTGGAAAGCAAATAATAGCCAGCAATTCTGTTGTAGCTTTAAAAGGTTCCAATAGGTTTGTAGGGCATGACTTTATCTAAGGCTATTTATAGCCATGTTGACTGTGAACTGTTGTAATTCACTTGTGGTGAATGCATTCAAAATCTTTCTTGTGAAGCAGATACCAATGATTTTCCTACCAGTAATTTAAAGCTAACAAGTCTGCAATTACCAGCATCAACTTTCTGTTTCAAAACTGCAATAATATTAGTTATTCTATAGTCTTCTGGCATTGTCCCTATATTTAAAGGGCTGCTAAAAATTTCAGGCACAACTTTCCCTACTTCTTGCTTCAGATCTCTAAGCAATGTGGAAAACACCAACCTCTCCAGACTTTCTCCCCAAATCCACATTATCGATTTTCCTTTCTGATCCTTTTGTTTTCTTGACTCAATTCCACTTTTTGATTCTACCGGAACAGTCAGTTCTATTTAAAGAACTGTTACTCGATCAAAGCATAGTGCTGTAACTCTCAAAAATGAATTGTTACTATTAGCAGAATTATTTCTATTGTATTTTTCAAAGCCACAATTTTTTGTGTAAGAGGTGCCTGTATACTAGATTGCTTTTAACATACAAATCATTGCCTCTTAAACTCAAAACCGAACTAAATAAAAAATGGCTTAAAATGCACTTCTAGAGGGGAGCCGGTGACCTCTGTGGTCAAACTCCCGGTGGGCAGTGTTTCATGCCGGAAGCACAAATTTGTAAAATGTACCCTGTAAATAAATATACTCTGTAAAGCTTGGGAGTGGGGGGGGGGGAAATTTGGTTGCTTTGCGCCTCCCGTTAGTGCCCTAAGAGGGCGCTAATGGGGCGCAAGGCAACTAGCGCCCGGGCACGGCGATGTTTGCGCTGCTCGTGAAATTGACCAGACATTTTGTGGCGGCACTAAACACTAACACTTTATGCAAATAACATTAAAAGCGCTCCACTTTCACTCCGCACTGAAGCTATTCAGTGAGTGCTATGCAAAACTCCAGCTGCTGATGAAGTGGAAATGGGGTGAGCTTGTGTTCGGTTGTGCTCCAGAACTAGCCAAGCTGTTCCAGTACAGCTATAACATGGGCATCTATCCGACAACGTGGAAAACTGCACAGGTATGTCCTGTCCACAAAAAGCAGGACAAATCCAATCCGGCCAATTACCACCCCATTAGTCTACTCTCAATCATCGGCAAAGTGATGGAAGGTGTCATCGACAGTGCTATCAAGCAGCACTTACTCACCAATAACCTGCTCACCAATGCTCAGTTTCAGTTCCGCCAGGACCACTCGGCTCCAGACCTCATTACAGCCTTGGTCCAAACATTGACAAAAGAGCTGAATTCCAGAGGTGAGGTGAGAGTGACTGCACTTAACATCAAGGCAGCATTTGACCGAGTGTGGCATCAAGGAGCTCTAGTAAAACTGAAGTCAGTGGAAATCGGGGGGAAAACTCTCCACTGACTGGAGTCATACCTAGCACAAATGAAGATGGTTGTGGTGGTTGGAAGTCAATCATCACAGCCCCAGGACATCATTGCAGGAGTTCCTCAGGGCAGTCTCCTAGGCCCAACCATCTTCAGCTGCTTCATCAATGACCTTCCCTTCATCAGAAGGTCAGACGTGAGGCGTTCGCTGATGACTGCACAGTGTTCAGTGCCATTCGCAACTCCTCAGATAATGAAGCAGTCCATGCCCGCATGCAACAAGACCGGGATAACATTCAGGCTTGGGCTGATAAGTGGCATGTAACATTCACGCCACACAAGTGCCAGGCAATGACTATCTCCAACAAGCGAGGGTCTAACCACCTCCCCTTGACATTCAATGGCATTATCATCGCCAAATCCCCCACCATCAATATCCTGGGGGTCACCATTGACCAGAAACTTAACTGGACCAGCCACATAAATACTGTGGCAACAAGAGCAGGTCAAAGGCTGGGTATTCTGCGGCGAGTGTCTCACCTCCTGATTCCCCAAAGCCTTTCCACCATCTAGAAGGCACAAGTCAGGAGTGTGATGGAATCCTCTCCACTTGCCTGGATGAGTGCAGCTCCAACAACACTCAAGAAGCTCGACACCATCCAAGCAGCCCGCTTGATTGGCATCCCATCCACCACCTTAAACATTCACTCCCTCCACCACCAGCATACCGTGACTGCAGTGTGTACCATCTACAAGATGCACTGCAACAACTCGCCAAGGCTTCTTCAGCAGCACCTCCCAAACCCGCGACCTCTACCACCTAGAAGGACAAGGACAGCAAGCACATGGGAACACCACCACCTCCAAGTTCCCCTCCAAGTCACACACCATCCTGACTTGGAAGTATATTACCGATCCTTCATCGTCGCTGGGTCAACATCCTGGAACTCCCCCCCCCCCCCCCCCCCACCCCCCACCCCCCCACCAACAGCACTATGGGAGTACCTTCACCACACGGACTGCAGTGGTTCAAGAAGGTGGCTCACCACCACCTTCTCAAGGGCAACTAGGGATGAGCAATAAATGCTGGACTTGCCAGCGACGCCCACACCCATGAACGAATACTGCTGGAGGCATGCATCGGGTGGCCAGCCGCTTCAGGGGCGATGATTAAAGGCGAGGTAAGTAAAAAAAAACTTACCTTTCTTGTTCCCATTTTTTTCACAGGTTCCTGCCTGCGATCAATCAGCCCGGCACTTTGTTTGTGTGCCGGGCTGATCGCGCTGGATCGCAGCTGCCTTGGTGGTCCAGGTGGGTACTTTTCATATTGTAGAGCCTGCAGCGATGGCCCTTCCCTTTACACTGGCCTTTGAACAGCCCAGTGTACAGCACTGCTGAAGTCTCAACCCCGCCTGCTGCTGATTGCACTCCAAGAAGGAAGTGAAGCACTTGATTTAGTGCTCCACTTCCTTCCTGGAGCGCAAAACCAATTTTTTTTAAAGTTTAGAAACCTTAGCGCCTGGCACTAATTTTCTAAACTTTTAAAATTTATCGCCCCAAACGGGTCTATAATAAATTTCTCCCCTTGTAAGTCTTATCCAGCAGAGAGCTGCATGCTTTTGAGGCAGGCGGTCCAAAATCCATTAATGCAGAAGGGTGAACTACCAGTCTTTGTCGCACCTCCACGAGCAACTTGCCCAGATTATTTAGATGAGGCCTGAGGCCCAATTTTGGTCCAGCCTTGGGTCTCCTGGTTTGGATGTATGTTGCAGCTGCACCGCTGCCTTAGTGCCCGAAACCGCATGCCAATGAATTTCTACGCCACATAGTCTGGAGCCTTAACTGGCCATAGTGACTTAGTCTATGCAGCCACAGGATTTCAAGCTCTACTGACAAAACTGCATCCATAAACTAAAATGTACAATCCAATTCAGATCTGGATCCAACAATTATATAGGTCCAATGCTCACAGTCTCTCTGAGGAGTAATTTTAGGTACATATATCAGTCTCAAAATTCCTCTCCCCGGGACCTTGGCCCAAGTCAGGATGTCAGGCAGAGCTGAACCCACCTAGATGGCTTTAGGCCATTGTGATTGGGCCATTGTTCCACGGGTGCAGGCCAACCCAATGGTGCAGGCCTGAAAAGGCAACAGTGGCAATAGCTGTTGGTTGTAGTCTTTCTAGTTCATGTTGAACAAAAGTAGCCAGAAACCTTTCAGTCATGAGTATCCACTGCAGACTTGTTAAAAGTAAAGGCGCCACCTACATTTTTCGCCTCCCTGTCCTTGCTTTCTGGCCTTCTGATATCCGCCAATTTAAGAGTGGCCAGATGCAAAGATTACAAACAAAATCTTCTTAGTGTCCCTGCGTTTGGTTATCAATCAGCAATCGTGGAGGAAAATGAGGTGGGAAGCTTTATTGAGGCCCTTTCGCCTCATTTTCATTACTACTTCTTGATTACTCCTACTCCAGGTGCAAGCATTCCCATCCCTGAAGAGATCCCTTGGCAACATAGAGAGGAAGGAGACTTGGCATCATAGTCTCCACTGCTGTTTGCTCTCCTTTCTGCCTAGGAACTGAGCATTCCTCAGGTCCATGAGACAGAAAAATCCAGCCTATTATGTCATGCAATTTGGTCCAGTTTACTTTAACACACTGACCTAGATCTTCTAGAAATTGCTAAATTTTAGTTAATTGATATATAGAGGGTTTTCAGCTTTTGTTCTCTATAATATTACTTCACAGGGGCGATCTAATATATTAGCCAATTTGAAGTACAGAATGGGTTTATTACAGAACAGACATTAAGGGGTCGATATTCATTGACCCGTGGAGTCAGGATTGGAGGCATGTGGGGAGTTAAAGTCCCGAATTCGGGGGTCCCGACACCATCCCGCCCCCAACCCGCCTCCATGTAAGTTTCAAAGGAGGCGGGTACCCGCCCCGCAATGGGACCCGCCTACCCGAGGCGGGAAGGGATTAGTGCCAATTAACTGCCTGTTAACAGGTAGTTAACAGGCAGTTTTGAGCCTAATCCCTATTTTTAAGGTTGAAGTGTGGGATTCCCGACGGCTCCAAACCATGCCGTCGGGTTGAAGGCCTTGGAGGGGTCGATATGTCAGTGTTCAGGTGAGTGATGGGTGCACGAGTGCAAAGGTAAGTGTGTTTGGTGTGTCTAATGTGTGCAAAGAAGTTTAAATTACCTGTACTTACCTTTTCAGCCTTCCTTCTGTAGTGTATGTGCCTTGAAGAAGGAACTATATTCTGCAGCCCCTGTATACTGCAGTACCAGTAGTGACCACCCCTGCATATAAGCCTGTGAAGTAACTTTGTATAGTAGTTCCAGTTTTGTCTCCATTCAGTAAACACCTGTTATAACCAACACACGGACATTGCATTGGCGACAAACAGATCCGAACTTACCTACAGTTCTGCACCACCTCACGGGGATCCATCCCTGAAGCGAAGTTATTAGAGGTCGAAGCCAGAAGGAAGAAATCCAAAAAGAACAAACAAACAGAAGAAACGGGCGTCGACCGTGGGCAACCGCCCTCTGATTCATCGAATTCGAAGATTTGCAGGAGAGGCTGTCGAGAGCTGGGCTTGGTTATCCAGTCTATGGTGTTCCAGCTAATCGGGCTGGTGGCAGGTAGTACACTGATCCTTCCTGGGCTGCGGCGGGCTAGAGCTCGATCGGGTGGCTTTTCAACGAGGCCAAGCAGCGTTGTCGGGAAGAGGAGAGAGAGAGAGAGAGAGGGTGGAGCACACAGGGCGCGGCCGGTGCTACGAAGCCGGGCAGCGTACAGACCCGAGAAGAAGAGGGAGGGAAGTGTCCCATAGGGTCTGCTCTGACAACGGGAACAGTAATTAAAATAAAAGAAAAAGAAATTAGAAGCGCAGAAAGCCGCAGTTTGCCACGGGGACCGCGGAGAGCGGCGTTGGCAGCAGCGCGGGGGGAAGCGCGCGAAGGCCATAGGGCGTCGCCATCAAGGCATAAAAACACCAGCAACAGCGCTGGCAGCAGCGGAAAAGGCAGAAAGCGCGGGAGGCGCCATCTTAATCCAGCGGGGAAGAAGGCAAAGCGCGGGAGGCGCCATTTTGTTCAATCGGGGAAGAAGGCAAAGCGTGGCAGGCGCCATCTTAGATCTCCAAGATGCCGAAGACTGGCAATATCACTGCCTTCGATAATGCAATAGAAGACTGGACCACGTATGTGGAAAGAGTCGAAGTATATTGCAAGGCAAATGAAGTAGCCGATGAGAAAAAGGCATCGGTACTACTAAACTTAATGGGCGCAAGAACGTACGGCCTATTGCGGAACCTGATCACTCCAGTCAAACCGATGGCGAAGAGTTTTAACAAAATTGTTAATATCCTACAGGAACACCTAAATCCTACACCGCTGCTGATAGCAGAAAGATTTAAATTCCACAAGAGAAATCAGCATAAAGATGAGAGCAATGCTGATTACCTTACGGAACTACGCAAGCTATCAAAGCACTGCCAGTTCGGAGCAGGACTGGCAGATACCCTACGGGACAAATTTGTCTGTGGACTCCTGAGTGAAGGAACCCAGAAGAGGTTACTCTCAGAGAAAGAGCTGACGCTAGATAAGGCTTTCAGCGTGGCAGTATCGTACGAAGCAGCAGCAAGGGGAGCTGCGGAAATACAGCAAAAGCCACAGGAATACGGCACCCATGAAATGACACGGGGATTTGAAAAATGTTATCGCTGCGGCAGAACAACCCATGACCAGAAGGACTGCTGGTCCAAGGACAAAACATGCAGGCAATGCGGAAAGATGGGGCACATTGCACGAGTTTGCAGGTCCGGGAAGAAGACTAACGACAACAAAAAGACTACTAAGGGACAGTGCAGGAAAGTACAAAAGATGACGGACAGTAGTTCCAAAGACCAGAAGAGCGATAGTGAATCCGGGAACAAGAGACTAAGCTGTCTCAAACGACACAACGTAATCGCAAAAGAGGATCACCGAACCATTTGGGTCACCCTCACGATAGCAGGGTCCCAAGTCAAAATGGAATTGGATACAGGATCAGCCCTGACTGTCATGAATCGACGAGACTACGAGCGGCTATTCTCACACATACCCTTGAAAGACACATCCATTGTCTTGAAGACATATACGGGGCAGAAAGTATACCCCAGAGGGAAAATAAGGGTGCCTGTCGAATACAACGGCAAGGAAATACAGAAATTGTATCTGTACATACTGCAAGATGGTGGACCACCATTATTGGGACGTGAATGGATCAGAAAGATAAGTTTAGACTGGCACTCCATTCAGGCACTGACTGTGGCTGGTAAAAAGGATGACGACATCACACCTGGATGATTGTCAAAAATCTTAGCTAACGCTAAAGAGGTACTTCAACAAGGACTGGGAACTCTTAAAGGCGTAACCGCCTTGATAAATATAGAAGAGAATGCAATTCCCAAGTTTTTCAAAGCAAGACCAGTACTGTATGCAATTCGCCCAGCCATCGAGGCAGAGCTGGAGAATCTGATGAATGCAGGCGTGTTATCTAAGGTAGACTGGAGCGAGTGGGCGACACCCATCGTTCCAGTGATGAAGAAAACGTTAAACAATAAGACTGGGGAGCCAAGGAAGGTTCGCATCTGTGGGGACTTCAAGGTGACTGTGAACCCAGTCCTTCACACAGTACAGTATCCTCTTCTGAGGATAGGAGATATTTTCGCCTCACTATCTGGAGGGAAACGTTTTACAAAAATTGACCTAGCGCAAGCATATTTGCAGATGGAGGTCGAAGAATCCTCTAGGAAATATCTCACGATAAACACTCACAAAGGTCTTTACCAGTATAATCGACTGGTATTCGGAGTAGCATCAGCTCCGGCTATATGGCAAAGAGCGATGGAGCAAGTTCTGCAAGGGATTCCGGGGACTCAGTGTTTCTTGGACGACATCCTAGTGACAGGTGAAAATGACAGTGAACAACTTGCCAACCTAGAGCAGGTGCTCACTAGACTAAGAGAACATGGGCTACGAGCCAATCGCCCCAAGTGCGAGTTTTTTAAGAAACAAATATCGTATTGTGGCCACGTGATCGATGAAGAGGGGTTACATAAGTCCCCTGACAAAATTGAAGCGGTAGTTAAGGCTCCAGCGCCTGAAAATGTGTCGCAACTGAGGTCATTCCTCGGATTGGTGAATTACTACCATAAGTTTTTGCCGAATTTGTCCACAATTCTGCACCCACTGAACACCCTGCTACAAACTGGAGTAGCATGGAAATGGAGCGATGAATGTAAGCGGGCCTTTCAGAAGTGTAAAGGCCTGATCACTTCAAGAGAAGTATTGGCTCACTACAACCCATCACTACCGATAAGACTGGCGTGTGATGCGTCTCCCTACGGCGTTGGAGCGGTACTGTCACATAAATCCCTTGATGGTTCAGAGAGGCCGAAAGCTTTTGCGTCACGCTTGTTAACTGCAGCCGAGCATAACTACGCCCAGATTGACAGAGAGGCCCTCAGCCTGGTGTGGGGGGTGAAGAAGTTCAATCACTACCTGCATGGACAGAAATTTACTCTACTAACTGATCATCAACCTCTTGTCTCCATTTTCAACCCTAAGAAGGGCGTCCCGATAATGACAGCACAACGGCTACAGAGGTGGTCCCTTTCCCTAGGGGCACACCAATATGACATCGAGTACAAAGGAACTAAACAGCATGGGAATGCTGATGGATTGTCGCGCCTACTGTTGCCGACAGTGGAAGAAGCACCTGCAGTGGATCCTGTGGAGATATTCCACTCGACCATAGTCGAATGTCTACCTGTGACGAATGCAAACATAGAAAAGGAAACACGAAATGACCCGACACTCTCCAGGGTCTATGATTTAATGGTGAAGGGATGGCCAGCACATGGCGAACCACTGTTGCCAGCATTCTCGCCGAGAAGAGAACAGCTGTCAGTGTGCCGAGGAACCTTGATGTGTGGATCCAGAGTAGTAATTCCACCCAAATTGAAGGATAGAGTGCTCAATGAGCTTCATGAGGGTCATCTGGGTGGGGTAAAAATGAAGAACTTAGCCAGAGCGTTTGTGTGGTGGCCGGGAATCGATAGAGAAATCGAAGAGATGACCAAGAGCTGTACAGGATGCCAGAAGGTCCAAAACGCCCCACCACAAGCCCCTCTACATCCATGGGAGTGGCCCTCATCTCCATGGCAAAGGGTACACATTGATTTTGCTGGTCCATTTATGGACTCGATGTTTTTAATTGCGGTGGATGCACATTCAAAGTGGCCAGAGGTAATAAAAATGTCCTCAACAACCACAGAAAAAACTATCACAGTCTTATGAACTATATTCGCCAGAAATGGGCTGCCTGAACAGATTTGCTCTGACAATGGACCACAGTTTGTGTCTGAAGAGTTCCGTAGGTTCTTAAAGAACAATGGTGTTAAGCATTACACATCCGCCCCATATCATCCAGCCACCAATGGATTGACTGAGAGGTTCGTTCAAACATTCAAGAAGGCTATCAAGGCAATGTGTAATGAAGACATACCCCTACAACACAAGGTGGATAACTTCTTGTTTGCCTACCGGAATGCGACACGTGCGGTTACCAACCAAACTCCAGCCATGATGTTCTTCAATCGAAGACTAAGATGCCACTTGGATTTGGTTAAGCCAAACATCAGAAGAGATGTGGAGAACAGGCAGTTTCAGAATATGAATGAAAGGCCAACCAGGAATTTCAAGATAGGTCAACCAGTTTTGGCCCGGGACTACCGCACAGAGAAATGGCAGCCAGGAACGATCTGCACACGGCAAGGACCTCTAATGTATACCATGAACGTTGGAGAGAGCATTGTAAGACGCCATGCTGACCAGATTCTAGAGTCACTGGAAAACGTCAAATCTACACCACGATCCTATGCACCTGGTGATGAAACCGAAGTACCAAATGCATCTTCCTCAGAATCGGTGATATTGGAAGCAGACGAACCAAACAACGACGTTGATCTCGAATCAACTTTGCCAGACGAACCTGATACCCCAAAGAGGCGTTATCCAGACAGAATCAGGAAGCCTCCTCAAAGACTGAATTTATAATTGATTAACTTCAGCTAATGTATATAGCAACTGTAATTGTAAATATGTTATTTAATTATTAATCGAATGTTATGTACTGTTTAGCTAAAAGGGGAGGAATTGTAGTGTATGTACCTTGAAGAAGGAACTATATTCTGCAGCCCCTGTATGCTGCAGTACCAGTAGTGACCACCCCTGTATATAAGCCTGTGTAGTAACTTTGTATAGTAGTTCCAGTTTTGTCTCAATTCAGTAAACACCTGTTATAACCAACTTCTGCAGTCCGTGTCTCAATTACACACGGACATTACACCTTACTCTAGGTTTCGGGAGTCCACCATCTAATCGGCACAGAAAGCAGAATGGCTGCGAACTGTCAAAAGTACAGCCTGCAGCTTTCTGTGCCAGTGAGATTTCTAACTGAGTCTGCGTAGAAGGAGTCAGGTTAGAAGTAAGACTGTCAGTGTTTGACTGCTTCAAACAGCTGTGAAACACTAATATTTCATCTGTCAAAACGTATTGACAGATGAAATTTCAGTCTGTGATGTCACCTGTTGCCAGGTGGCCCTTAATTGGCCTGCTGAGCCCGCTGGGCGGGCTCAACATCGATCAGGTTAAAATCGCGTGGATTGGCCGCATCTCGATGGAGGCGGGACTACAACCCCGAAAGTTGTAGTCCCGCCTCCTTCCCGACTTCTGAATGAAAATCACCCCCAAGACTTTATGGGGGAGAAATTCGGTATTTCCCCGTTTAGGGTGCAATTATTGGCTGGGCGCAAAGTTTAGCGCCTGGCGCTAATTATCACCTCTGACTGCAAACTTGGCTTCTATCGCCCCGGAGGTGATTGGAGCGCTAAATCAGGCGCTACGCACCTCTCTTAAGGCACTAGCGCCGAGGAGCGAGGCGCTATCTCAGAGCGCTGGCGAAGCTCATGTGATGTCAGTCAGCAATGGAACACAGACACACTGGCACCGGACAGTTCTTAAAAGGGAGGGTCGGTCTTGCTCTCCATCCACACCCTGCTCATTACAGCCTTGAATCTCGGCCTGGAGAGACCTGTACATCAAATCTGCTGGAAAGAAGAATGGAGAGGCCCAGGGAAAGAGCTCAGAGTGCAGCCCCCAAAGTCTGTTCTAAATCGATGCAAGGTCAAATCAAAATGAACCTGCAAAGTGCTGCTCAGTACCCAAAACTCCTTCACACAGCGTTGAATCTCTCCAGAAGTCTCTCTCAGAATGCGTGGTGCAAAAATGTCACTGACAAAAAAAGTCAGGAAGCGGTCGCCTTTAAATAGCGCTGCCCCAGTCCCTTTCCGACTGCAAAACGTTTCCCTCAACCTGTTGTTGCTAGCGGCAGGCGAAAAGGCAGGGGGCGCCACTCAATATCCGGTCCGGGGCGCTACCGGGATGTTGCAGCTCATCTGATATCACGATCTGCGGGCGCAGGAGATCGTGGCGGTAGTGTTTAGCGCCGCCGCAAAATGTCTGGTCAATTTCACGAGCGGCGCAAAGATCGCCGCACCCGGGCGCTAGTTGCTTTGCGCCCCATTAGCAACCGAATTTTTTCCACTATGACTTTGTAATGCTGATTAATCGTGGGTCATTAAATCATGTTACAACAGCATTTCTGAAATCTATTTCAGTGTACAAATTCATCTTCATTGTATTGAGCTCATGATTCCTTTTCCATTTCCTCCAAAACCCCTATTTAGTAAAATCAAACAGAATTTTTATTAGGCGAGTAAATGCTTGTAAAGCGCAGCTGAAACATTGTAATCCATTTTATCCTGAAGCAATGCAGCCAAGGCTTGCTTCTCACTGTTCAATCAATGATGTTGCTAGCCAAGTAGGACTGCATTCACTCTACTGTGAAATGAACAATTGCCTATAATAAACAAAGCAAAGCTGTTATAGCTGCTGGCCTATTTTAAGTCAAGCTAAAACATTTTGAGGTAGAAATGCCTTTGCTTTTGCCGGGTTTATGAGTGGGAAATAGGCATTCCACTTACCAATTTCGCGGTTGGACATCCTGCATCAGAAAGGCGCCAAAAAGTGGTCGCCGCCATATTGATTCTGATGCACATTAGGCATGCTTGGCGGCTGCCTGAAATAAACACTGGAATCAAATATACAAATTGGGGTCCAGCGCTTGAAATTAGGACCCCTTTTGGAAATTGGTGCCTGGGAGCCTTTCATTTGTTCATTTTTATGCCTGCCTAGAAAAACATGGTGCCAGCACTCGAGAAACTGGCTGCTGCAGTGATATTTAAAGGGATCCCACTTCCATTAAGGTAACTCTCTGGAAAGACACTTTTGTCTCCTGGGGATTTTTGGAGAGTTGTTTTGCCTAACTTTTGGGTACTTTGAAGATTTTCTGGCGAGAGGAAACATAGAGGGAAACTGTGAGAAGATGACTCTATCAGAAAGGGATGAGATTGTTGAGCTTAATAGGTTATTATTCCTAAAAAAAAGTATGTTTTTATATCTTAGGAATGAGCAACTCTCCACATGTGAATTTGGAGCCAACACTGCCTGACCTGAAATTATCGGGGGAGTTTTTACTTCCCGATGTGCTGTGAGTGGGGGAGGCGTCCGATAGCATGTGGGAAACTCTGAAGACTGGGTTTCCCCGCATGCTGTGGAGCTTTAACTCCACAGCGTGCATCTTTCATCATTGACAGGTTCCCCACCCGGAAGTCAGCCTGATTGACAAACTTGGCTTCCAGTCGGGCGAAGAGCACTCCGGAGGACCAGGTAGGTCCGATCCCCGACCCCAGAGTGGGGGTGGTGTCTGATCCCAAGGGAGGTTCAATCCCCAACCCAGGTAGGCAGTCTGAATCCAAGGGGAGTCTGATCCAGTGGTGGGGGGGGGTGTTTGTGTGTGGGTGGGGGTCTGATGGTAAGGGAGCTTTTGGGGGGGGGGGGGGGCGCTGGGAGGAAGCACTCCAGCTCCTCCCGATCCACAAGGAGTGCTCCCGAGGCTGTCCTCAGCTCGCTGCAGCTGTCGCATTTCCTGAGGCCCGGGAAAGCCGGCTGGCCACGGTTAAACTGGCAAAGCAGGTTAAATCTGAGGCTTCCAGCCAATGTTCTTTCTAATCTGCAAGGTCCCGCGCAGGCAGCTCACCGGCTTTTATATTGTAAATACCACGTATGTGCAGAAATTTAAAGGGACCGCGTATTAAAAGAAACAGGCTGCGCATTACAAAGCACAGCTTACAGTGAACATTGCTTCCAGCCTCATTAACATATTTAAAATGCCTACCCGCCTCCTGGCTGCCCACCCTTTGTAAAATCCGGAAGTCTGCGGGTTGGATATTTCACTTATTTGCCCATTTAACCCCGCACCCGCACCCATTCCCACTCATTCACCCATGTTAGATTTCCCCCCTTTAATTCTAGCTGTGTGGGTGCATTTCATAGTAATGTAAAACCTTGCCCCACCAGACTACAAATGGATTGATCTGAAGGAACAAGCCTGCTACTTCATTTTACTTAAGGAAATATTATTTTCTGTGATCAAAGTTAGAATCGTAGAATAATACAGCATAGAAGGAGGCCATTCGCCCACCATGCCTGTGCTGGCTGTTTGAAAGAGCTATCTAATTAGTCCCATTCCCCTGCCCTTTCCCCATAGCCCTGTGAATTAGTAAGGGCCAAATTGGTGCCCATAGCTTGCCGGAATTATGATGATGAGGCCCGAGAACCAATTTAGGGCAGACCTCAGACCTCTCCCTTCTGGCATGCTGCCAGAACTGTGTCCGGTTTCGGCCGCTGTCCAATTTCCACTTCAATTTTTACTTCGTAATCCTAATGCATATTTGCCATGATGAAAACAAAATTACTGAGAATTAGATGTGAATATTAATAGAGGGCATAATATTCATATAAAGTATTGTTTTGCCTTCAGGTCAGTTAATGCATTGTTCATAAGAAGTGCTGCATTTTTATTTTAGGCTTCATGCATAATTAAGAGATAGCTTCAAAATTAGACTGCAATTTGGCAGCATATTCGAATACTCAGCCTAAAGGTGGATTCTTTAAGCATTTAGCCCTATTTTTCAAATAGCCGGTACAGGTGGACAGCTATCGTAATACTGATATTTAAGAAGGAGGATAGAACAGGGAATTATAGACCAGTCAGCTTAACATCGGTGGTAGGAAAAATAATGGCATCCCTACTAAAGGAGAAAATAGAAGAACATCTAGAAACCAAAATCATAGCAATGAATAGTCAGCATGGATTTCAAAAGAGAAAGTCTTGCTTGCCCAACCTCATTGAATTTTTTGAAGAGGTAACAGAGTGAGTAGACTATTATATTGCAGTAGATGTTATTTATCTAGATTTTCAAATAGACTGATGAACAAGGTCAGAGAATGTGGAGTTGGGACAAGTAGCAGAATGGATAGCTAGCTGGCTTCAAGACAGAAAGCAGAGAGTAGGGGTCAAAGGTAGCTATTCACAGTGGCAGAAGGTGGGTAGTGGTGTTCCACAAGGATCAGTGCTGAAACCACTGTTATTCACAATTTATATTAACGATTTAGACTTTGGAATCAAAAACACAATTTCTAAATTTACGGATGACACCAAATTGGGGGAGAGTCAATACTGAGGAGGACTGCAACAAATTACAGGAGGACATTAATAAACTTGCAGAATGGGCATATAATTGGCAAATGAAGTTCAACACAGATAAATGTGAGGTATTACATTTTGGTAGGAAGAATAGGGAGGTCACTTATTACTTGGAGAGTGTGAGTCTAGGTGGGCTAGAGGAACAAAGGGATCTAGGAGTACAAATACACAAATCGCTAAAAGTAGCGACACAGGTTAACAAGGCCATAAAACAAGCAAACCAAGCACTAGGGTTTATTTCGAGAGGTATAGAATTGAAAAGTAGGGAAGTTATGCTTGGTTAGACCACACTTAGCGTACTGTGTAGAATTCTGGTCGCCATATTATAAAAAGGATATAGAGGTACTGGAGAGGGTTCAGAGAAGATTTACAAGGACGATACCAGAAATTCAAGGATATATTAGGAAAGGAAAGGATAAACAGGCTGGGTCTCCTTTCTCTTGAAAAAAGAAGGCTGAGGGGTGAACTAATAGAGGTCTTTTTAAAATTATGAAAGTCTTTGATAGAGTGGATAAAGAGAGAGTGTTTCCACTTGTGGGGAAGAGCATAACTAGAGGCCATCAATATAAGATAGTCACCAAGAAATCCAATAGGGAATTCAGAAGAAACTTCTTTACCCAAAGAGTGGTGAGAATGTGGAACTCGCTACCACAGGGAGTGGTTGAAGCGAAAAGTATAGATGCATTTAAGGGAAGGCTAGATAAGCATATGAGGGAGAAGGGAATAAAGGGTTATATTGATAGATTTAGATAAGGAAAGACGGGAGGAGGCTCGAGTGGAGCATAAATGCTGGCATGGACTGGTTGAGCCGAATGGCCTGTTTCTGTGCTGTGTATCCTATGTAATCCTATGTAATTTTATCAATGGTGATCACAGAGTCACAGTTCAAATTATCCTTTGGAATTAGGGCCCAAAAACCTGAGCGGCAGACTTCTTGGTGTAAGTTCTACAATATGCTCCCTGTGACCTCCTGCATTGACCCTGTAGCTCAGATAGCTGCTCCAGGAGGCCACAAAATGCAGCAAGTGGTGCCAGGAACAGTGCTCTCCCACCCCGCCCGCCGCCCCCCCCCCCCGCCCCCGCCACCCCACAAAGAGCTCAAAAATGCACCTTCTGTAAGGGGCTGAAATTTTACCTTTTCCTTCTTTCATTGAGGGTCGAGGGCATGTCCCAGGTGGGTTCCACATCAGTTGTTGGATGGGCTGGTATGCATATTTTCACTTGGCACCCTGGCTCGTTGATATTCTGCCAGATCGTGGATGTGGAAATTCTCAGCCTGGGAGTTCCTGCCTCCCCTCCTATGCTGCTGGTGTTGTTTGGAAAAGGCTCAGACTCCTCAAGCTGTTAGAGATGCTCAAGACCCGATGTATTTGGGTCCACAACACGCACCCTATGACTCTTTTTACAATTTAATGCCAGTTAGGACAGTTTTGTGCTAAAGGTTCTTGCCTGCTTGGAACTGCCCAAACTTATTTCACACAGGAAAGTGACAGCAGCAGACAGAAACTTTCAATAATTTGACATGTTAAGCCCTCACTACAGACAAATGCACAAATTTACTCATGCTTGACTTTCAGTTCACATTGTATTAATCAGAGGAAGAATGAGGGTAATTTTGCAAGTAAGTGTTGTGACGGTGGTAGGGTGATGTCACCTTCTGTCAACCCATATAAAAAAATTGCTTTTTCAATATGCACTGAAGGTGGGTGAGATTTCCTGCCACTGGCACAAACTTGGAAAATTACCCCACATATGTGCAAAAGATATGGCTCAGCAAGGAAACTGTAGATGAATTCTGCTATTTCCTGGAAGCGAATCTGTAATCAATGAGCAATGTGAGCACTGTACAGCAAGTACAGCGTAGTAATAAAAGTGGTAACAGCACTCAATTCTTCTTTCCACAGGCTCCTTCCTGGCAAAGTCAGTTTGCAGTTAACCATTGCATTACCCAGGTCAAATATGCTCTGTTTCAACTGGTGACTACATTAAGATCAGCACTTTTTTGAAAGATACAGCATTTCTAGACTGAACCTATGTAGTCACTCAAGTAGCATCCCAACAGGTCAATGGAGAAGGTTACCAAATGGTGTATGACCACTGCCAAATCATTATGCATATGAATACATAATTTCTAGGGAGGGCCACGGCACTCATGTCTTAAGGAAATCATGGAAGGTAAGCAGCCACAAACCATATTATGGGAGAAGGAGGAAACGGAGGCAGTGGAGGATGATGATGAGGCTGGCAGAAGCTCAGCAGCCACTGCAGGAAGAAACATGCATTCACCAGGCTCTGACAGAGCAGTTTTTTTCTTGATTCCTGCCCTTATGTTTTATTTGGAATTTTAATTTTAACAAAGGCCAAAAATTTCGATTGTGCCCAAAAATGATGCTGCATGTGCCTGTTCTCGTGGTTATAGGGGCCACATTAAATTGGTGCTGGCAGCTCTTTATCATGAGTCAGGCGTGCAGACAGCGCTACCCATGCTATTCACTGGCTGCACGCTTGTTTGGGGGCGGTGAATCAGGCTTGACTAACGCCACTTAAAGGCAGCCAACACCTCTTAAAGGGAGGTTCAGTGTGTCTGCAGACAGCATGGAAACTTTGCAAGTGGAGAAATGGCTGCATACTTGGACACCCAGGAATTTGGGATCCTATTACCTGTTTTGATTTTTTTTAAACTTTGCTGATAGATTTAATTTTTTTTTACAAATACTTCTGACAAAAACTGAAGGAGGTACAGCATTCATTGCAACCCAAAACTGTTGAGATAAATGTATCAAGCAAATATTTTCCCTCTAATTCTCACCAATGGAGTCGTTAGTGTTGTGTCTGTGTATCAAACGACACAGGCTGCAGGAGAAACGGTACAACAGGTGTTTACTCAACGTGGCTCACAGTGGAACTGACTGTACAGATTACTACTCAGTGCTATATACAGGTGTGGTCACTGCCGGTACTACAGTATACATGAGCTGTAAAAAGTAGTTCCCCCCTTAAAGGTATATACATTACAATTGCTTCCCTTTTAGATTAACAGTACCATAACACTCATTTAACAATTAAATATCAAACTAATTACAATTAACACTTTTAACATGCAACATTAGCTGAAAATAGTCTATTTATATATTCAGTCTTTGGGGAGGCTTCCTGATCCTTTCTGGATAGCGCCTTTCCCGAGTGTCTTGCTCTTGGTGCGGAGGCGATTCTGGCCCCCTGTCGTCGGTTGGTTCATCAGCTTCCGATGCTACTGTTTCTGGGGTAGATGCGACCTGTACGTCGGGTTCATCACCAGGTACGTATGGGCGAGGCATGGGGTTGACTTGTTCCTGTGACTCTAGGATCTGGTCAGCATGGCATCTCACGATGCTCTCCCCAACGTCCACTGTGTACATTAGTGGGCCCTGCCGTGTGCGTATCATTCCTGGCTGCCATTTCTCTGTTCGGTAGTCACGGGCCAAGACTGGTTGCCCTACATTGAAGCTCCTTGTTGGCTTCTCATGGATGTGCTGGAATTGCTTACTCTCAACATCTCTTCGTACGTTTGGTCTGAGCAAATCCAGGCGAGATCTTAACCTTCGGTTAAAGAACATCATGGCTGGGGCCTGGTTGGTGACTGCATGTGTCGCATTCCGGTAGGCGAACAGGAAATTGTCCACCTTGTGCTGCAGCGGAATGTTGTCATTGTACATAGCCTTTATTGCCTTCTTAAAGGTTTGTACGAACCTCTCAGCCAATCCATTTGTGGCTGGATGATACGGGGCGGATGTGTAATGCCTTACCCCATTCTTTTTCAAGAACCTCCGGAACTCTTCGGACACAAACTGTGGTCCGTTGTCGGAGCAAATCTGTTCTGGCAAGCCATTCCTGGCAAAAATGGCCCGTAGGACTGCAACAGTTTTCTCCGTGGTGGTGGAGGACATTTTGATGACCTCAGGCCATTTCGAGTGCGCATCCACGGCTATTAAAAACATTGAGTCCATGAATGGACCAGCAAAATCAATATGCACCCGTTGCCATGGAGATGAGGGCCACTCCCATGGGTGTAGAGGGGCCTGTGGTGGTGCATTTTGGACTTTCTGGCATCCTGAGCAGCTCTTGGTCAGGTCCTCGATTTGTTTATCGATTCCCGGGCACCCCACTTAAGCCCAGGCTAGGCTTTTCATTTTTACCCCTCCCAGATGACCCTCATGAAGCTCATTGAGCACTCTATCCCTTAACTTGGGTGGAATTACCACTCGGGATCCACACATCAAGGTCCCCCGGCACACTGACAGCTGTTCTCTCCTTGTCGAGAATGCTGGCAACAGTGAGTCGCCATGTGCTGGCCATCCCCTCACCGTCAAATCATATACCCGAGACAGTGTCGGGTCATTTCGGGTTTCCTTTTCGATACAAGCGTTAGTTACCGGTAGGTATTCAACTATAGTCAAATGGAATATTTCGACAGGATCCACTGCTGGTGCTTCCTCCGCAGTAGGCAGTGGCAGGTGTGATAGCCCATCAGCATTTCCATGCTGTTTCGTGCCCTTATATTCAATCTCATAGTGGTGCGCCCCTAGAAAAAGTGACCATCTTTGTAGTCGTTGCGCAGTCATCACCGGAACGCCCTTCTTCGGATTAAAAATGGAGACAAGAGGCTGGTGATCAGTCAGTAAGGTGAATTTCTGCCCGTGCAGATAGTGATTGAACTTTTTCACTCCCCACACTGGGCTGAGGGCCTCCCTGTCAATCTGGGCGTAGTTACGCTCGGCTGAGGTTAGTGATCGTGACGCAGAGGCTATTGGCCTCTCTGAGCCGTCTGAGAATTTGTGCGACAGCACCGCTCCAATGCCGTAGGGTGACGCATCACATGCCAAGCGAATTGGTAATGCTGGGTTGTAATGGGCCAATACCTCTTCCGATGTGATTAGTGTTTTGCTCTTCTGGAAAGCTCGTCTACATTCGTCACTCCACTTCCATGGCACCCCAGTTTGCAGTAGGGTGTTCAGTGGGTGTAGTATTGTAGACAAATTTGGCAAGAACTTATGGTAGTAGTTTACCAGCCCGAGGAACGACCTCAGTTGTGAGACATTTTCCGGTGCTGGAGCCTTGACTACTGCTTCAATCTTCTCTGGGGACTTATGTAACCCCTCTTTATCGATAACGTGGCCACAATACGAGATCTGTTTTCTAAAAAACGCGCATTTGGGGCGGTTAGCTCAGAGCCCATATTCCTGCAATCTAGTGAGCACCTGCTCCAGGTTGGCGAGGTGATCACTGTCATTTTCACCCGTGACCAGGATGTCGTCCAAATAACACTGGGTCCCTGGGATCCCTTACAGGACTTGTTCCATTGCCCTCTGCCAAATAGCCGGAGCTGATGCTACCCCGAATACCAGCCGGTTGTGTTGGTAGAGACCTTTATGGGCGTTGATTGTGAGGTATTTTTTTGATGCTTCTTCTACCTCCATTTGCAGATACGCCTGGGCCAGATCAATCTTAGTGAAGCGTTTCCCTCCAGATAGCGAGGCGAAAATATCTTCAATCCGCGGAAGTGGATATTGTACAGTGTGAAGGACCAGGTTCACTGTTATCTTAAAACCCCACAGATGCGAACCTTCCTTGGTTCCCCAGGCGTGCTGCTCAACGACTTTTTCATCACAGGGACGATGGGTGTAGCCCACTCGCTCCAGTCTACCTTGGACAGTACACCTGAACGTTCCAGACTCTCCAGCTCTGCTTCGACGGCTGGGCGGATCGCATAAGGTACTGGTCTGGCCTTAAAAAATTTTGGACTTGCGTTTTCTTCAATTTTAATCATCGCTGTCATGCCTTTTAGTGTTCCAAGTCCTTGCTGGAACACTTCTTTCGCATCAGTTATGGTCTTTGACAGTCGCCGTGTGACATCGTCATCCTTTTTGTCAGCCACAGTCAGTGCCTGTATGGAATGCCAATCCAGTTGTATTATCCGGATCCATTCACGTCCCAGTAATGGTGGTCCTCCATCTTGCAATACATACAGGTCTAGTTTTGGTGTTTCCTTACCGTTATATATAACGGTCACCCTTATTTTTCCTTTGGGGTAGACTTTTTGCCCCGTGTACGTCTTCAAAATAATTTTTGTGTCTCTCAAGGGTATGTGTGAGAATAGCCGCTCGTAGTCCCGTCGGTTTACGACTGTTAGGGCTGATCCTGTGTCCAATTCCATCTTTACCTGGACTCCTGCTATCTTGAGAGTGACCCAAATGGTTCGGTGATCCTCCGTTGTGATCACATTATGTAATTTCAGACAACTCATTCCCTGCTTTCGGAGTCATTATCACTCTTTTGTTCGTCTGAACTATTCTCCGTCATCTTATGTACCTTCTTGTACTTTCCTTTGGTAGGTTTCTTATTGCTGGTTTTCTTTCCCGACCTGCAGACTCGTGCTATGTGTCCTACTTTTCCACACTGTCTGCAGACGTTGTCTTTGAACCAGCAATCATTCTGGTCGTGTGTTGTTCTGCCGCAGCGATAGCACTTCTCTGTACCATATGACATTTCGTTTGTGCCATATTCTTGTGGTCTCTGTTGTATCTCTGCAGCACCCCGTGCTGCTGCTTCATATGATACCGCAATGCTGAAAGCCTTTTTCAGCGTAAGGTCCTTTTCAGATAAAAGCCGTTTCTGGGTTCCTTCACTTTGAAGCCCACACACAAACTTGTCCCTTAAGGTATCTGCCAGTCCCACTCCAAACTGGCAGTGTTTCGATAGTTTGCGCAGTTCTGTTAAATAATCAGCATTGCTTTCATCCTTATGCTGGTTCCGTTTGTGAAACTGGAATCTTTCTGCTATCAGCAGCGGTGTGGGGTTTAAATGTCCCTGTGGTATCGTTACTATGTCTTCAAAGCTCTTTTCCATTGGCTTCGTTGGGGTTACTAGATTTCGTAATAAACCATACGTCTTTGCACCCATTAAATTTAACAATACCGACGCTTTCTTGTCATCTGACACCTCATTTGCCTTGCAGTACACCTCTATTCGTTCGACATATGTAGTCCAATCTTCGACTTCATTGTCAAATGCGGTGATACTGCCAGTCTTCGGCATTTTGGGTGTTGTTTAAAATGGCGTCTCCCAATGGCTTAAAATGGCGTCTCCCACGCTTTCCTTACACCCCACTGCTGCCAACGCCGCTCCCGGCGGTTCTCGTGGCAATGGCGGCGCCCTGTAGGTTTCGCGTGCTTCTCCTGCGCTGCTGCCAATGCCGCTCTCGGCGGTCCTCGTGGCAATGGCGGCGCCTCGCGGGTTTCTGCGTGTCTCTCTCTCCCTCTTTTCGATGCTGATCGGCCCCTGAACACCGGCTGCACCCTGTGCGCTCTGCCCTCTCTCTCTCTCCCCCGTCGACGCTGCTCAGCCCTTTGCTGTGCCGCTCGGTCGGGCTCTAGCCCGCCGCTGTCCGGGAAGGGTCTGCACACTACCTGTTGCCAGCCCGTTTCGCTGGACCACCTCAACTGGAAAGCCAAGCCTGGCTCTCGACAGCCTCTCCCGCAATTCTCGAGTCTCTGCTGAATGACTGGGCGGTTGCCCGTGGTCGACGCCCGAGTCTCTGGCCTTGACCCCCAATCCACTGATCTCCAGGAACGAATCCCCGGGAGGTGATGCAGAGTTGCAGGTAGGTTCGAACTTGCCTCGTCGCCAATGTTGTGTCTGTGTATAATAAGACACAGACTGCAGGAGAAACGGTACAACAGGTGTTTACTCAACGTGGCTCACAGTAGAACTGACTGTACAGATTACTACTCATTGCTATATACAGGTGTGGTCACTGCCGGTACTACTGTATACATGAGCTGTAAAAAGTAGTTCCCCCCTTAAAGGTATATACATTACAGTTAGCTCAAACACAATTCAATGAGTTGTATTTAGAATGGCACCAAAAGAGGTATTTTCATCGTTGGTGTAAGATGCCATTTTTATTAGTTCTTAAATTAGGTTTTTCCACAGAAGGCGAGGATTTGCTTAGGTATTAGACGTTGAATAAAAATTCTCCTCTTTGCTACTCCTGAAAATATTAATATATGTTCAACAACACCAGGACAAGGTTGTGAGTCCCACCAGCAATAAGCCAGATACATCAGAAAAGGAGTGGAGCAATGTCATAGAGACATAACGGCACAGAAGGAGGCCATTCGGTCCATCGAGTCCGTGCTGGCTCTCTGTAGAATCAGTCCCATTCCCCCGCTCTATCCCCGTAGCCCTGCAAATTTATTTCCCTCAAATGCCTATCCAGTCTCCCCTTGAAAACATTGAGAGTCTCCGCTTCCACCACTTCCGTCGGCAGCGAGTTCCAGGTCCTCAACACTCGCTGTGTAAAAAATTTTTTCCTCACATCCCCCTTGTATCTTTTGTCCAAAACCTTAAATCTGTTTCCCCTCGTCCTTGTATCATCAACTAGTGGGAACAGTCTTTCCCAGTCTAGCCTATCCAAACCTGCCGTAATTTTGTACACCTCTATCAAATCACCCCTCAACCTGCTTTGCTCTAATGAACACAAATCCAGCTTCTCCAATTTGTCCTTGTAGCTAAGATCCCCCATCCCCGGAACCATTCTGGTAAATCTCCTCTACACCCTCTCAAGGGCCTTCACATCCTTCCTAAAGTGTGGTGACCAGAACTGGACGCAATACTCCAGTTGTGGCCTAACCAGTGTTTTATAAAGGTTCAGCATAACTTTTCTACTTTTGTACTTAATACCTCTATTTATGAAGCCCAAGATCCCATATGCTTTGCTAACCAATCTCTCAATATGTCCCACTACCTTCGGGGACCTATGCACATTAACTCCCAGGTCCCTCTGTCCCTGCACACTCTTTAAAACTGTGCCATTAATCGTATAGTGCCTCTCCCTGTTCCTTCTGCCAAAATGCATCACCTTACACTTCTCTGTATTAAATTCCATCTGCCACTTGTCTGCCCATTCTGCTAGCCTTTCTATGTCCTGTTGCAGTCAATTGGTATTATCCTCACTGTTTGCCGCACCCCCAAGTTTGGTGTCATTGACAAATTTAGAAATTCTACTCTGTATTCCAATATTCAGGTCATTTATACATATCAAAAAAAGCAGTGGCCCCAGCACTGACCCTTGGGGAACACCACTGTCTACTATCCTCCAGTCTGAAAAACAGCCATTTACCACAACTCGCTGTTTTCTGTCCTTAAGCCAATTCCTTATCCAAGCTGCCACTGACCCACCTATTCCATGAGCCTCAATTTTGTTAACCAGCCTTCTATGTGGTACTTTGTCAAACGTCTTCCTAAAATCCATGTAGACAACATCCATTGCATTCCCTTCATCAATCCTCTGTTACTTCATCAAAAAATTCAATTAGATTAGTCAAACACAATCTGCCTTTTACAAATCTGTGTTGGCTCTCCTTAATTAGCTTAAGCCTCTCCAAGTGCCCGTTAATTTTTTCCTTAATTATTGTTTCTAAAACTTTACCCACCACTGATGTTAAACTGTAATTACTAGGATTGTCCTTACACCCTTTCTTGAAAAGGTGCAGCTTCATCATTTAAAAGACTTACTCAATTTAGAAAGTGTAAGATTCGCAAAATTCCCACATTCCCCCAAGGTTATCAATAAAAGGGACCCTGCATGGACAATTTAAAAAGGGTACCCAAAAGATGGCGTCCGCACCTCGTGACCAAAAGCCTGTAAGATTTTAAAAGCTTGGACTCTGCAGCACAGAGCAGGCAGTTTCGGGAAATCGAAACTTAAAATGCATTTCTGTGAAAAGGACTTTGTGTTTGAAAAGCCAGACAGCTAGGCAAACACTGAATATGCATTGTGTCAGATTGGAACAGGTCAACCCAGTTAGGCCTAAGCATGAGGCCATTAGTTTGTCCGCATAAATAATCGGAAACAACTTAAGGAAGCCACCAAGGCTGGACAGGCCAATTAGAATGCATTAATGACAATACAACTCGGACATCAGGCCATCAGGTGCGATAAACGGCCATCTAAAGCCAGTTAGTTTAGATTGGTGTAATCATTTAAAACAGCCCGCCAAAAGTTAAACAATGGACTGACCTGATTTGGCGTGCAGATTAAGGGCCACCTGAAGGAGTATAACTGTAGGCCCTTAGTAACAATCGCTCTCTTACTCTCTTGCTCTGCCCTCTCGACTCTGACCTCTTGGGCTGCTGCCGCCCGCACTCGTGCCCTGGCCTTGTGGTGGGTTCTCTTCTCGCTCTCCGCTTTGTTTCACAACCAAGGACATCCATACCAATCGCGGAGAGGGGAACGAGACCCTAGTCCAAAGTCACCTAGGACACACGGGCCACGAAAGAGGGCAGACGAAATGAGGCGAAACGAAACGAGACGAAAACAAGATAGAGACCCGACAAGAGCAGAGAAGGGCAGCAAAAGACGCATTGATAAAGGCCAAACGCCTAGTTATAAGCTGGCGTTTGGGGAAGAATTTAGATGAATAATACCGGCGTTCCAAGAATGGGTAGGAAAATCTAAGCAGTGAAGACCGCCAACCGCCCCGCCACCGCCGCCAACCGCCCCGCCACCGCCGACGACCACCCGAGGGAGAAGAAGAGAACCCATCGTGACGAGACGACGACAGTAGCTGAGGAGAGGAAAGGTGTGTCGCAGCAACAGCTCCAGCACCACATCCTGAGACCACGTGGCGACGGAGTACCCCAAAGGACAGGAGACTAAACCTCAAAACCCACAATTGTTAAAGCAACAGGCTTTGGATTGGTGAGCATGACTTCCTGGCCCCTCATAGCTTAATCTAGTTAGGTATAGGGGGTGGGGTAAGGATAAGGGGATTGTTAATATAGTTGTTTTTCCCTCGATGTGCCGTGTGTTCCCCATTCCCTATATAAGTATAGTTATTTGTTTATGCCTGTAATTGTTTACCAGTAAATTTCTCATAAGCCTGTGTTTTATTTCTGTTTTAATAAAATCTTGGTTTTCTTACACCAAACCACTTGTCTACTAGATTTTTCTGTATCGCCGCCTGCACCTAAGTCCAGTGCCTAGAACCCAGGGGCGTGGGAGTGATTCGAACCGCTCACAGGCAGATAGGGGCATAACTGACTGGGTGCACGCGCCACCCGCCACCCCCTACAAAAGGTGAGGAGGCTTTGGTAAGAGGGCAGGCATTAGCTACTACAAGAGGAGGAAAAAGGAAAGCAGCAAATTATTCAGAGGGTGATATTGAAGTTTTGCTGTCAAAAATAAGACAAATGAAGAATGCCATCAATGGAATAGCTGAGAGAAGCCATAAGTGTAACAGCAAGAGTTATGTGTAAGGAGGTTGATGCAGCAGTAAACCAAGGACTCCTTTGCAATGTTGGAAGAAATTTAATGACCTCACAAATTCAGCAAAGGTAAGCGAGTTGCCAGCTAAGTACAGGAAAGATTGCTGAAACCTGAAAGAGCCGATTTTAACCGTGCCCGTCTGGTGGAAACCAGACAGGTGAGCAGCTAAAATCACCGAGGTGACTTACCAGCTGTAATGTCGGTGCTGGAATTTTAACCCACTCTTTTAGCAGTCAAGTGACACATCTTCCAGAAGGCAGCGGAGTTTAGCTTTAAATAGGTAGATTACATCATTGGGGACTTCCTGCAATTTTAACCCGAGACTCTGAGCGGGGAAGCGGATAGGTTTCTCTTGTCAATTCAACTTAGCGGCAAGAAGAGCTGGGGCCAGAAGAATCCCAGAAAGTTAAGTAACTTTTATAAGAACATAAGAAGCAGGAGCAGGAGTAGGCCATACGGCCCCTCGGGCCTGCTCCGCCATTCAATAGGATCATGGCTGATCCGAAACTAGACTCACGTCCACTTCCCTGCCCGCTCCCCGTAACCCCTAATTCCCTTATCTGCTAGGAAACTGTCTATCTCTGTTTTAAATTTATTTAATGTCGCAGCTTCCACAGCTCTCTGGGGTAGCAAATTCCATAGATTTACTACCCTCTGAGTGAAGAAGTTTCTCCTCATCTCAGTTTTGAAAGGGCAGCCCCTTATTCTAAGATTATGCCCCCTAGTTCTAGTCTCACCCATCAGTGGAAACATCCTCACCGCATCCACCCGATCAAGCCTCCTCACAATCTTATATATTTCGATAAGATCGCCTCTCATTCTTCTGAACTCCAATGAGTAGAGGTCCAACCTAATCAACCTTTCCTCATACGTCAACCCCCTCATCTCCAGAATCAACCGAGTGAACCTTCTCTGAACTGCCTCGAGAGCAAGTATATCTTTTCTTAAATATGGAAACTAAAACTGCATGCAGTATTCCAGGTGTGGCCTCACCAATACCCTGTATAACTGCAGCAAGACTTCCCTGTTTTAATACTCTATCCCCCTTGCAATAAAAGCCAAGATTCCATTGGCCTTCCTGATCACCTGCTGCACCTGCATACTAACTTTTTGTGTTTCATGCACCAGGACCCCCAGATCCCTTTGTACTGTAGCACTTTGCAGTTTTTCTCCATTTAGATAATAACTTGCTCTTTGATTTTTTCTGCCAATGTGCATAACCTCACACTTTCCAGTATTATATTCCATCTGCCAAGTCTCTGCCCACTCACTTAGCCTGTCTATGTCCTTTTGCAGGTTTTTTATGTCCTCCTCACTCACTGCTTTCCCTCCCATCTTTGTATCGTCAGCAAACTTGGATATGTTGCACTCGGTCCCTTCCTCCAAATCGTTTATATAGATTGTAAAGAGTTGGAGTCCCAGCACTGACCCCTGCGGAACACCACTAGTTACTGATTGCCAGCCCGAGAACGAACCATTTATCCCAACTCTTTGTTTTCTGTTAGATAGCCAATCTTCCAGCCATGCCAGCATATTACCCCCAATCCTGTGATTTTTTATCTTGATCAGTAATCTTTTGTGTGGCACCTTGTCAAATGCCTTTTGGAAGTCCAAATACACCACATCCACTGGTTCCCCCTTATCCACCCTGTATGTTACGTCCTCAAAAAATTCGAGCAAATTTGTCAAACATGACTTCCCCTTCACAAAACCATGCTGACTCTGTCCTATTAAATTATGTCTATCCAAATGTCCTGTATTTTATTGTTTCCTTGTGGGCCGGATTCCTTCTCTGGGCCCCATAAGAAAACCTTGCATTTCCCTCCCACTCCCCCTACCAAAATGCCCTACTAACCCCCTCCTCACCACTTATTTGAGTGCCGGGGACCGTTCCTTCAGGACATCGATGGTGGCCTCCTGTCGCCCAAAATCCTGCTGACCTGCTAATATTTCCGGCCGAGTTTAACCGGGAGACTGCCAGGGCCTATGCAGATGAGGCCTGGGAGGCAAAATCAACTGGGCCTTGCCGCAGGGGGCTGGGTGGTTTGCCATCCACCTCAGCTCCCACTTGTCCACTCCTACTGGAAGTCAAAACTGACACGATGATGTTACCTGAATCCTAGAAAAATAGATTTTATTACGATCATTCCCCACCCCCACTTATTATTTTCCACATAATGACAGGAATTGTGCATGGCCCTAAAGTCCAAAATAATATACAAAAGTAACTCAGTCCCAGTTATTTTACCTAAATCCACTACCACAAAATAGTGCGAAGTTTGATCCTCTTCCAGATGTGGAGCTATGTAAATATAGAGGCAAGATTCATCATTGAAACTAGAGAAGGACAATCAGAAGAATTAGAAAAGAGAATCTTTACAGGGCTCCTCTAGCAAAACCATATTAGTGGTATTGTCGGAACAAACTCCACCATTTTAACTGCAGGCAATGAATATCTAGAAGGAACCGTGAAAAAAGGAAAGTGGAAATAGGGGGCATATAAAATAATAAAAACGTAGCAAATAACATAAACAGAAGAAGGTTCAACATAACAAAAACAGTTCGATAGCAAAATACTGCAGATGCTGGAAATCCGAAATAACAACAGAAAATGCTGGAAAAACTCAGCAGGCCTGGCAACATCCGTGGAGAGAAAATAGTTCTGAAAAAGGGTTAGACCCGAAACGTCGACTCTATTTTCTCTCCACGGATGTTGCCTGGCCTGCTGAGTTTTTCCAGCATTTTCTGTTGTTATAACAAAAACAGTTGATCTGGTCATTATCACATTACTGTTTGTGGGAGATTGCTGTGCTAAAATTGGTTGCTGTGTTTCCTACATTATAACAGTGACTACACTTCAAAAGTACTTCATTGGCTGTAAGGCGATTTGCTAGGTCCCGAGGTCGTTAAAGGCGCTGTATAAATACAAGTCTTTTTTTCTTTCTTTCTAATGAAGTCAGCCCAATTTGCTGTTCTGTGCAACTTCTTATAGTTGGATGAAACCAGGCTGATGTAAATACTGTGAAACTGCAATGTATTTGAAAACTCAATAAAGAACACTTTGAAAATATGGACCCTGATTTGTTTTTCTTCTGGTATATTGACATAAATACAATGGGTAAATTTTGATCTTCAGTCCTCCCTGTGCACGAAGCTTTTCTGTTGTGTCTCAAGGGGTTTTATACCCTTACCTATATAACAATTAAGAAGGACTCTGGGGTGGAGAGTTTAGTTAACGGCCATTTTATTTACAATGTACTTCTTCACTCAATGCACTACATTTCCCATAGTACATTGCAAATCACCACTACGGTATCCCATGTGGGACAATTCTAATACACATTCAAAATACACAACATCTTTCCTCCCCCTTAAAATAGAATGTCCACAAAACAGAATAACTGAAAATGACTATAACTTTGGAAGAGAGGGTAGACTGCCTCTACATTCCGCTAACCCTGGGGATTATTCTGCCCCATGCACACAGGTTAGCACTAACTGTAACTAAGGCGCTCTGGAGGCTGCCTTTCTCTTTGGGGGGTAACGCCTAGTCTCAGGAGCAGGCTCTGGCTGGCTCTCCCATGACCCTGCAGGCGTGGCTTCCTCCCTCGATGGCACAAGAGTGGATGGTGCCACCGTCTCAGGGTCGGACGACCAGTCCCTGCTGGAGCCCCCAGCAAGTCCTTGATCCTCTGTTTCTTGGGTTACCTGTGGCGACTGTCTTGGCAGTAACTGGTCTACATGCCATCTCCATGTTCGGTCGTCTCCGGTGCGGACTCGGTATGAAACGAGGCCCGTCTTTTGAATGACCGTAGCCGGGACCCACCGCTCCGGGCTGGTGTAGTTACGCGCGAGGACTTTGCCCCCCACCACAAAGTGTCGTTCTTTGGACCTCTGAGTTCGTCTGCTGACTTGATCCTGACGATTGGCGTGCACCACTGCTTCTGTGGACGTTGGCCTCAGCAGGTCAAGGCGTGTCCGTAGCTGCCTTCCCATGAGTAGGTAAGCAGGAGATGCTCCAGTCGTAGCATGAGGCGTGTTTCGGTATTTCAGCAAGAAAGCATTCAGGCGCTGCTTTAGAGGAGCATCACTTCTTGCCGCTTTCAACGCGCGTTTCAGCGTTCTGACAAATCTCTCCGCCAATCCATTCGTGGATGGATGATAAGGCGCGGAGAACATGTGCTGGATTCCATTGCTCTTGAGGAACTCCTCCATCTCCTGGGATGTGAACTGTGTTCCATTGTCGGTTACGATCTGCTCCGGCAGACCAAATCGCCCGAACATCTCTGAGTCTCGATGGTTTTCTCCGTAGTGGTAGTGGACATTACTGCAACCTCCGGCCATTTGGAATGGGAGTCCACCGCGACCAGGAACATCGCTCCTTCCACTGGTCCCGCGAAGTCCAGATGGATCCGTTGCCACGGTGTCACCGGCCATTCCCATGGATGCAGTGGCGCTGCTCTTGGCGTATCCCTGGTTGTCTCGCATGATGGGCATGATTTTGCTTCAACTTAAATTTCATGATCCAGACCGGGCCACCAGAAGTAGCTTCGTGCCAGCTCCTTCATCCGGACAATACCACAATGTCCTGAGTGCAGCTCGTTGAGGACATGTTTCCACAGCTTTGGTGGTATGCTCACTCGCATGCCCCAAAGGAGGCATCCTGACGTGACAGACAACTCCTTCCCTCTTGACAGGTAAGGTAGCTCAGGTGGTGCGTCTGACACCCGTGATCCGTCTCCTCGCATCACCCGATCCAGCACCTTGGCTAGCGTAGGGTCCACTCTGGTCTCTTTCTTGACCTGCCAGGCCGTGACAGGGGCATTGCTCACCATGTCAAAGTAGAAAATATTCTGCTCACAGCCTTCAGAGGGCACAGGCAGCGGAAGTCTTGACAATCCGTCTGCATTGCCATGTGCTGCTGACCTCTGGTATTTGATGTTGTAATTGTGAGCGCTTAACATCAGCGCCCAGCGCTGCATCCTGCATGCTGCCAGGGAGGGTATTCCTATGTGTGGACCAAAGATTGATGTCAGAGGACGATGGTCCATCAGCAAGGTGAATTTCCTTCCGAACAAGTAGTGATGGAACTTTTTGATTCCAAAGATGATGCCCAAAGCCTCTTTTTCGATCTGCGGGTATTTCACCTCCGCCTTGCTCAGGGACCTGGATGTGAATGCAATCGGCTTCTCTTCGCCTGAGGGAAAGATGTGGGACACGACCGCGCCGACTCCATAAGGCGACGCGTCACAGGCCAGCTGAATCTGCAACGACGGGTCAAAGTGCGTCAACACTCTGGGGTCAGTCAAAGCTGCTTTGGCTTTCTTGAATGCAGCTTCGCACTCCTTCGTCCACGCCCAGGCCTTGCCCTGACACAGCAACTCATGTAATGGCTTCAACAGTGATGCCAGCTGTGGAATAAACTTTCTGTAATAGTTCAGGAGACCTAAGAATGACCGCAGTTGGCCGACATTTGTAGGTGCAGGAGCGGCGGCAATGGCTTTCACTTTCGACGGTGCTGTGTGTAGGCCGTCCGCGTCGATGACATGGCCTAGGTACTCCACTGATGGCTTGAAAAATTCGCATTTGTCCTTGCGAACGCGTAAGCCATATTCTTCAAGTCTTCCCAGTGTCTTCGTCAGGTTCTGCAGATGCTCGTTGTCGTCCTTTCCTGTGACAAGGATATCGTCGAGATAACATTGTACCCCTGGAATGCCGCTTCAGATCTGGTCCATAGCCCGCTGAAACAATGCTGGTGCTGACGTTATACCAAAGGGTAGGCGGCAGTACCTGTAGAGGCCCTTGTGGGTGGTGATGGTGAGGTACTTCTGTGAGTCCCCTTCTACATGCATCTGCAAGTAGGCTTGGCATAGATCAATCTTGCTAAACTTCTGACCACCTGCTAGACCCGCGAAAAGATCGTCAATGATGGGGAGGAGGTACTGTTCAGCTGAGAGCACAGGATTCACTGTTACTTTGAAATCTCCACATAAGCCAACCGTGCCATCACTCTTCATCACTGGTACCACGGGCGTGGCCCATTCACTGTGCGAAACCGGCACCAGGACCCCTATCTTGACCAGACGCTCCAGGTCAGCCTCCACCTTTGGTCTGAGGGCGTAGGGAACGTTCCTGGCCTTCAGGAATCGTGGCTGGCTGTCAGGCTTCACCTTGAGTTTGACCGTAATCCCCTTCATACTCCCCAATTCTCCGTCAAAGACAGCCACATGCTTTGTCAACACTGCCGCTAGCTCCGCCTCTTCGACTGACACCGCATTCACTTTTTTCCAATCCAGATGAATTTTCTCCAACCATGGCCTGCCCATCAGGGATGGATAGTCACCCTTGACTACGTAAACTGGCAGCATTACGGTTTGTCCATTAAGCTCCACCTTGACCTCCGTCTTACCCAGCATTGGGACTGTTTCCCCAGTGTAGGCCTTTAAGATGAGCTTGGCCAGCGTCAGTGATAGGTGGTTCAGTTTTTCTTTGAATAGCTTCTCTGAAATCAAGGAGACAGTGGCCCCCGTATCCAGCTCCATTTTGACCGGTATTCCCTCTAGTAGTGGAGTGACTCCATAGCCTGATGAGCCTCCATTCACCGGTAACACATGGAGATTCAGCTCCGCATCAGAGTCTGTGTCACTGTCTTCCTGTTCTTGTTTCACCATGTGTAGGTTTTTCTTTTTAGATCGCCAGTTGGATGTGTTTCCTTGTTTGTTTTTGTGTGTCTCTGTGTAGGATTGTTTGCTTTGCCCTTTACACACACGTTCAATGTGTCCTTTCTTTTCACATTTCCGACAGGTCAGGTCTTTACACCAGCAGTCAGATGGCTGATGACCTGACCTTCCACATCTGTAACACTCTCTGGCACCCCTTACATGCTTTTCCGGTGTAGCTGCTACCCTGTGCACTCTTGTTGCAGCCCCCAACAGCTGTGCATCTTTAGCTCCATAGACACAGCGAGCTCCACTGCTGATTTAAGCGTCAGTTTGTCAGTCGTGAGCAAGCGCTTCTGTGTTGCTTCACATCTTAATCCACACACAAACCTATCACGGACAGTGTCATTTAGAGTTTCACCAAACTCACAAGGCTCAGTTAGCTTCTTTAGCACTGCAACATATTCGGCTATGGGCTCACCCTCCCCTTGGTTTCGTTTGTGAAACCTGAACCTCTCGGCAATCAGCAGCGGCTTGGATGCGAAATGTGTTTCCAAAACTTCCACAATCTGATATGTCTTAGCGCCGGGCTTATCTGGGCGCATCAAACTCCATAACAAGCCAAATGTTTTTGCTCCGATCACACTGAGGAACGTCGCCACTTTCACGTCATCTTTAATGCCATTTGCAGTCACGAAAAATCCGAAACGCTCTGTATAAGCACTCCATTGCTCCGCCGTTTCATCCAATGGTCCAAACGCTCCGGTTAGCATAGCCATTTTGTTATCTTTTTTTTTTTTCTTTACAGTCCTTTTCCTCCACTTTAAAAAATGTTTTTACAGTCCTTTTCCTCCACTTCGTTTCACTGTATCGTTACTCTCCCCCTTCTTATTTGTGTAACACACGAACCGCCACCTTTACGAGGCAATTGCATCAGCACTAAACTGCGGGCGCGCCATTAAGAAAAGACAGGAACTTCTTACTTTAAACATCGCCGATTCCAGTGCAAAGTGATGCGCAAGTCCGTCGTCCTCGTCGCCAGTTTTGTTGTGTCTCAAGGGGTTTTATACCATTACCTATATAACAATTAAGAAGGACTCCGGGGTGGAGAGTTTAGTTAACGGCCATTTTATTTACAATGTGCTTCTTCACTCAATGCACTACATTTCCCATAGTGCATTGCAAATCACCACTACGGTATCCCATGTGGGACAATTCTAATACACATTCAAAATACACATTTGCCCAAAAGAAATAAAGACAAAATTTACCACATACTTTTCCTCCCATCAGAGATGCAATTGAAGTGGAAACAGCAGCAATAGGAAACAAAAAATATTGTATAGCTGTGTGGATGAGGCATTAGGGCAGATCATAGCTTAGAATATTCAATTTTGTGATTTCTCCAACTCACCTATAATAGAAGGCAATTTAAAGATTACAGCTGGGAAATTGGGCCTTTAAGGCCAGTATGGAAGAAAAAATGGTGGCCGCCTCGCTTCTGCCCACTTCAAGTAGGTCCTGCGGCCGCCGCCATCTCGCTTACCTTTGCTGAATTTGTGAGGTCATTAAATTTCTTCCAACATTGCAAAGGAGTCCTTGGTTTACTGCTCCACCAGAGCGGCGAGAGCGGCGGACCTGCGGGAGAATCGACGGGGCGGCGGGATAAAAGCGCGGCTGAGACTCAGGTAGGCCACAGAGCGGCGGACCTGCGGGAGAATCGGAGGATTCGCGATGCTGAGGAAGTCGTGGATAACACGTTTAAGCAGTTGGTCAGACCGCAGGCAAAGGTTGGACAGGCAGAAAGGGAAGGGGTGACCAACAGAGAGTTCTAGGCGCAGGCAGGTGGTGCAGGGGTCCCCTGTGGACATCCCCCTCTCAAAAAGATACACCACTTTGAGTACTGTTGGGGGGGATGGCTTATCAGAGGAAGGCAGCAGCAGCCAACTTCCTGGCACCAGGGGTAACTCTGCTGCACAGGACAGGAGGAAAAAGAGGGGTAGAGCTATAGTAATAGGGGATTCTATTGTAAGGGGAATAGATAGGCGTTTCTGCGGCCACAAACGAGACTCCAGGATGGTGTGTTGCCTCCCTGGTGCAAGGGTCAAGGATGTCTCAGAGCGGTTGCTGAACATTTTGGAAGGGGAGGGTGAACAGCCAGTTGTCGTGGTGCATATAGGTACCAACGATATAGGTAAAAAACGGGATGAGGTCCTAAAAGCTGAATATAGGGAGTTAGGGGGTAAATTAAAAAATAGGACTTCAAAAGGTAGTAATCTCAGGATTGCTACCAGTGCCACGTGCTAGTCAGAGTAGAAATAGAAGAATATTTCAGATGAATACGTGGCTAGAGGAATGGTGCGAGGGGGAGGGATTCAAATTCCTGGGACATTGGAACCGGTTCTGGGGGAGGTGGGACCAGTTCAAACCGGACGGTTTGCACCTGGGCAGGGCCGGGACCGATGTCCTCGGGGGAGTGTTTGCTAGTGTTCTGGGGGAGGGTTTAAACTAAAATGGCAGGGGGTTGGGAACCTGAGCAGGGGGACAGAGGAAAGGGAAACAAGGATAAAAGCAAAAGATAGGAAGGAGAAAAACAAAAGTGGCAGTCAGAGAAATCAACGGTTTAAATCAAACATGGCCAGAGTAAATAATAATTCTAATAGGTCTAAGACCGTTAAAAAAACAAGCCTGAAGGCCTTATGTCTAAATGCGAGGAGCATTCGTAATAAGGTGGATGAATTCGCTGCGCAAATAGAGGTAAACAAATATGATTTGATTGGGATTATGGAAGCATGGCTCCAGGGTGGCCAAGGCTGGGAACTCAACATCCAGGGGTATTCAATATTCAGGAAAGATAGGCAAAAAGGAAAGGGAGGTGGGGTAGCATTGCTGTTTAAAGAAGGGATTAACACAATTGTAAGGAAGGATATTAGCTCTGATGATGTGGAATCTATGGGTAGAACTGAGAAATACCAAGGGGCAGAAAATGTTAGTGGGAGTGGTATATAGACCTCCAAACAGTAATGCGGAGGTTGGGGATGGCATTAAAAGGGAAATTAGAGAAGCATGCAATAAGGGCACAGTAGTCATCATGGGTGACTTTAATATACATATAGATTGGGTTAACCAAATTAGTAACAATACTGTGGAGGAGGAATTCCTGGAGTGTTTACAGGATGGTTTCCTGGACCAATATGTCGAGGAACCAACCAGAGATCAGGCCATCTTAGACTGGGTATTATGTAACGAGAAAGGATTAATTAGCAATCTTGTTGTACGAGGCCCCTTGGGTCAGAGCGATCATAATATGATCGAATTCTTCATTAAGATGGAGAATGAAGTAGTTGACTCAGAGACTAGGGTCCTGAATTTAAATAAATGAAACTACGATGGTCTGAGGCGCGAGTTGGGTAGGATTGATTGGGGAATGTCACTCAAAGGGTTGACGGTGGATAGGCAATGGCAAACATTCAAAGACCGCATGGATGAACTATAGAATTTGTTCATCCCAGTTTGGCATAAAAATAAAACAAAAAAGGTGACTCAACCGTGGCTAACAAGGGAAATTAGGGATAGCATAAGATCCAAGGAGAGGACATATAAATTGGCCAGAAAAAGCAGTAAACCTGAGCATTGGGAGCAGTTTAGGATTCAACAAAGGAGAACAAAGGGATTAATTAAGAAGGGGAAAATTGAATATGAGAGTAAGCTTGCAGGGAACATAAAAACTGACTGTAAAAGCTTTTATAGATATGTGAAGAGAAAAAGATTGGTGAAGTCAAGCGTAGGTCCCTTGCAGTCAGAATCAGGGGAATTTATAATGGGGAACAAAGAAATGGCAGACCAATTAAATACATATTTTGGTTCTGTCTTCACAAAGGAGGACACAAATAACCTCCCAGAGATGTCGGGGAACATAGGGTCTGATGAAAGGGGGGAACTGAAAGATATCAGTAATTCTAGGGAAATGGTGTTAGGGAAATTGATGGGATTGAAGGCCGATAAATCCCCAGGGCCTGATAATCTACATCCTAGGGTACTTAAGGAAGTGGCGCTAGAAATAGTAGATGCATTGCTGATCATCTTACAACATTCGATGGAATCTGGAACAGTACCCATGGATTGGAGGGTAGCTAATGTTACCCCACTATTCAAAAAAGGTGGTAGAGAGAAAACGGGGAATTACAGACCGGTAAGCCTGACATCGGTAGTGGGGAAAATGCTAGAGTCCATTATAAAAGATGTAATACCTGGGATGGCAGGAATGACGTATGAGGAGAGATTGGGACGATTGGGCTTGTACTCGCTGGAGTTTAGAAGAATGAGAGGGGATCTCATTGAAACTTATAAAATTCTGACAGGACTGGACAGACTAGATGCAGGAAGGATGTTCCCGATGGTCGGGGAGTCCAGAACCAGGGGTCACAGTCTAAGGATAAGGGGTAGGCCATTTAGGACAGAAATTAGGAGGAATTTCTTCACCCAGAGAGTGGTGAACCTGTGGGATTCTCTACCACAGAAGGCAGTAGAGGCCAATTCATTAAATATATTCAAGAAGGAGTTGGATATATTTCTTAAGGCTGAAGGGATCAAGGGGTATGGGGAGAAAGCAGGGACCGGGTACTGAAATTGGATGATCAGCCATGATCGCATTGAATGGCGGAGCAGGCTCGAGGGCCCGAATGGCCTACTCCTGCTCCTATCTTCTGTGTTACTATGGCAGGTCGGCAGCACTGCCGTTGTCTGCGTCACTGCAGAAATGGAAATGATGCAGATCGTGATGTCAATGAGTGTGCAACACTGATTTGACACACGATCTGCCATTTTGGACGTCACCGCTCCATTTAACGCCCTCTCCTAATCACAACGAGCTGAACATGCGTTCAGCAGCAGGAAGGACCTTACCAGCTCTAGTTAAAGAGATCATAAATAACTTGCAACTGACTTGCTTTTTCATTGCTATTGGCTCTGTGTAAGTTTATATAAATGTTTGAAGCTTTCTAGAATTGTTTAAAGTTGGTGAGGTGACAAGGACTGTTGCTGCAAGTGGAGAATGGCTTGCTTCTCATTTAAAGGGCTCTGTTCACGGCACTTGCTCCCAGTCATGGCGGCTCTACTTGCAGTCCCCCTCGCACTCGAGTATGACAGGGAGATGGAGCAGAGGCAGCGAAGAAGAGGACAAGATGTTCGCAGAGGAGGAGGAGGGGCAAGAGAGCTCTCAGTAGGAGGCCTTACCCACCTAGGGTCTTTCGAGAGCACTTCTCATACATGCACTTAAGTCAGGAGCAGTGTATTAGGAGGCTCCACTTCACCAAGGAGGTGGTCACAGAACTCTGCCACCGCCTGGAACCGGACCTGCAGCCTCAGAGCAGGGCGACAATGGCTCTGCCGGTGGCTCTCAATGTCACTGTGGCCCTCAATTTTTTTGCCACCAAATCCTTCCAGTCTGGAGCAGGAGTCATAGCTAACCTCTCCCAGTTCGCCATTGCAGGGCGCCATCGACTGCACACACGTGGCTTTGCAGGCGTCGCACAACAATCCTGAGATGTTCTGTAACCGCAAAGGCTACCACTCACTTAATGTGCAGTTGGTGTGCGACCATGCCCAGCACATGATGATGAATGCCCGGTATCCTGGCAGCAGTCATGATGCCTTCATCCTGCGTCAGTCCGGTGTGCCAGCAATCTTCCATCCACCATGTCAAACCTGAGGATGACTGCTTGGAGACAAGGGCTATCCGCTTTGCACCTGGTTGATGCGACCCCTCCGCAACTGCACCACTCATGGCCAGCACTCATATAATGAGAGCCTTGCTGCCACGAGGAACCTCATCAAGAAGACCATCGGGGTGCTAAAGATATGGTTCTGCTGCCTTGACCACTCGGGAGAGCCCTCCAGTACTGGCCGGAGCGGGTGTCCCATTTTGTGGTGCTCTGCTGCATGCTCCACAACTTGGCCATCATGAGGGCGCAGCCCTTGCCACCACGGGTTCTGGAACCATCTCAGGAGGAGCAGGTGGAGGAAGAAGAGACGGAGAAGCAAAAGGAAGAGGAGCAGGTGAAGGAGGAAGGGAGGAGGCAAGCACTAGATCCCCGTTCCGGACGGGCTGTCCATAAGCACCTCATCAGACTCCGGTTCCAATGAATGAAACCCAAATCCCCGTTGCTCACCACTTCCACATCTTACTTTTCCTCTGACACGGAACATCACAGTGAATACCCTGATGGCTATGGCTGTTCCCACTCCCAGGGAGAGAGCTTGTTGGTTCACAGACGTGGCATTGGAGGCATTGGTGGCTGGAGTGGAGAGAAGGAGGGCAGTGCTGTTCCAGGCCACTGGAGGAAGGCAATCGCCTCAGGTGTTCAGGACAATTTGGAGGGAGGTGGCCCAGGAGGTCTCGGCCAGTAGTGTGGTGGAACACAGCCTGACAGTGCCGCAAGAAATTCAATGACCTCAGTCGGGTGGTCAGGGTGACTACATGCTTCAACAGGTCCTACATACCAGCATCTGAACCTTCATCTGTGCACACTGCGCCAATAACCACTCACCCACCAAAAATCTTCACCTACTCAAGCTCACATCCACATCTCACGCCTTGCCTACAATCACAGCTATTCAACGACGACAGGCATATCTCCCAAACATATAGCTGGACTCTGGCTCAAATACATTTGTTTCTCTTGCAGGCCAAGATGGCTCACAATAGGAGGGAGCAGCAGAGAACAGGCGGGGGTGATGCGCAGCTCCAGCAGCTCTCAGACCTTGAAACGCGAGTGCTGAGACAGCAGTGGTGGGTACCGTGGCCGACATCGAACCCCGTTGGGGGAAAAAATGTTATCTTCAACCCCTCTCCTTCTCTCATCCCACTTCCCCCTCACACCACAAACCTTTCCCACTTTCCACCTCCTGAGAATGTCTGCATTCCTTGCTCCATTCCTGCCCCCCTGCCCTCACCTTAACGTGAGTGTTGTGCCTTTATGCTTTCAGATAATCAGCAACTAGATGACCAGCCTATCCCTGAGCCCCCCCACTGAGAGTGAGGAAGAAGAGGAGGAGCAAAGCATCGCGTCACTGCATCTCTCATCCGCAGGCACCACCTCAGATACTGGCACTACGCGATCTTTAGAGGCAAGTTTAGTAGAGGGGTCTGCACTGGGTGATGAACCGGGGACAAGCGGGCTGCAACAAGGCCAGAGGGAAAAGGTAGCTCAGGAGCCAGCTCCCCAGAGGGTGAGTTTGCGCATGAGTTCAGCTGCACAGGACTCAGATGAGGACCTCGATCGTGAGGCGTTCACAAGAAGGGTGATGGCCATGCACACCAAGATGATGGCCATGCACACCAAGATGATAAGTGCAATGGCAAGGGTGCCCAAGAGCCTCTTGGCAATGGTAAGGAGCATGGGGGAGTCCGCCTCCAACATTGCACAGAGCTCTGCAGAGGATAGTGGATTCCCAGAGAGACCGTGCAGATCCAGACCTCATGATGTGTGTCATGGGTGATATGGCAGCTTCCATTGCAGCACAGGTGGAAGCAATGCAGTCAGTGCTGTAATGCAGTCAATGGTTGCTACCATCGAGTCTCAGACTGCTCTCCTGCAGTCTCAGCTTGATGCCACAAAAGCTCTGGTGTCGCAGCAGGCCAGCAGTCTGTGCTCCAGCAGATTGATAGGGATGCTGAGGTGCTGCCCCGGGGGAGTGGGAGTGGGTCAGTGGAGCAAGAACCTGCTGTCCTCTCTCAGGATGACAGCATTCCTGATCCCACCACTGCCACTCCACCACTGCACTTGTCGCTGCCTGTCATCCAGCCAGCCCAGACTGCCGCCGCCCAGCCTGAGGTGGTGCAGTGTACAGCCGGGCCTTCCAGGCCCAGAGCTGGTCGAGGGCGTCCTGCAAAACCATCTGTAGTCTCTGGCACTGACACTCAGCAGCCTTCCACCAGCCCTGCTGCAGCCACTGGGGAGACACTATGTAGGGACACTACATTAGGAAAGGGGACTGTAAAGAGGGGGGGCAAGGGTTTGCACAAGGGTGATTAGTCAATATTATTGTTGTATATATGTGGTTAATGGTTTTTGATAAATTTATGACTGGAATGTTGCAGATTTGATGCTGTGCCTCATTTCAGTTCTGGGGTGTGGTATGGAATCACAAAGTGATGGAATGATGGCGACGTGCTCAGCAACCAGAACGAGGACTCGAAGTCACTGGAAATGACATCTGATGAGGCGGTCATGGACCGATCTTGCAGAATGCCGAGTGGCTGCCTCCTCTGTCACTGTTGTTTGTCCTCCTGTTCCTCCTGCTCTTCTTCTTCCTCCTCCTCTTCCTCTTCCTCCTCCTCCTCCTCCTGAGGTGGTGCGGCTAAGCCTGGTGGCAATGGCTGTGCCCTCATAATGGCCAAGTTGTGCAGCATGCAGCAGACAACGACGAAAAGTAACACCCGCTCAGCCGAGTACTGGAGGGCTCCTCCTGAGCGGTCAAGGCAGTGGAACCGTTGCTTGAGCACTCCGATGGTCTGCTCAATGATGTTCCTGGTGGCAGTATGGCTCTCATTATATGAGTGCTGGGCATGAGTGTTGGGGTTGCAGAAGGGAGTCATGAGCCAGGTGCAGAGCGGATAGCCCTTGTCTCCCAACAGCCAGCCGCAAGCTTCATGTGGTGGCTGGAGCAGATCTGGCACACTGGTCTGGCGCAGGATGAAAGCATCGTGGCTGCTGCCAGGATAGCAGGCATTGACGGTCAGGATTCACCATGTGTGGTCGCACACCAACTGTACATTAAGTGAGTGGTAGCATTTGCAGTTGCGGAATACCTCAGGATTGTTATGCGGTGCCCGCAAAGCGACGTGGGTGCAGTCAATGGCGCTCTGCACCATGGGGAAGCCCGCTATCCTGGCAAAGCTTCAGTGAAATTCATGTAGGAGAACTGCTGCCGGAATACCCTGGGTGGGTAAGGCCTTTTGTTGATAGCCCTGTTGGCCCTCCTACTTCTGGCCCCATTTTGCACTCTTTCTCTGTGCCTCCAGTGCCAGTACAGTCCCCATGAAAGGATACCAATATTCCACTTTCAAATCTACCCTCAATGTAATTCAATAATCTTTATGTGCCAGAACACTCGTTGAGATGAAGAACGCGCAAATCGGTCAAAAGGCCTCTTTGCCTATGTGAAATTAACAACGCAGCATTGTTGGCTGCCGAAAACTATGCCGGAAGAGAGTGCCTTTAAATAGCACTCCTCCAGGGGACATCCGACTGAAAGCCGCCTCCTCTACCTGTCATTGTTAACAGCAGGTGCACAAGCAGGGAGCAAGAAAGAATTTTTCATCGGGAGCGCAGCGCATGGCAATGACGTCATGATCTCCAGGCGCAGGAGATCGGGGCGCAATGTCTTACCACCACCGCAAAATTCCCGCCGAATTTAGCGGGAGGCATTGATATCGCCGCGCCCAGTTGCAAACCCATTTGTGCCCCATTAGCGCTCCCGGAGGTGCTAACGGGAGGTGCAAAGGAGTCCAATTTCTAGCCCAAAGTCTACTAATCACCCTTGTGCATTCCCTTTGCATCCGTCTTTCGTGTTGCTTTTCCTACCCTCGTGCTCCTATGAAGTGCTTCCCCAATGGTTGCAGCATGGCTGGTGAAAGGCTGCTGACTTTCAGTGGGGTAACTGCAGATGGCCTTGCAGGGCAACCTCAAGCAGCTCTAGGCCTAGAAGGCATGGCTGTAGACTGCACCACCTCAGCATGGGCGGCAGCAGTCTAGGCTGGCTGGATGACAGGCAGCAGCAAGGGCACTGGTGGTGTGGCAGTGGTGGGAGTACGAATGCTGTCATCCTGAGAGAGGACAGCAGGTTCTTGCTCCATTCCTAGCCATCTGTTGGGGGACAGATTGCTGGCCTTCTGCAAGACCCTGCAAGCCCCTTTCCACACTCGTAAACCCATCCACTGCAGCTCTGAGACGTTGGGTCGCTTTCACCTGTGCTACAATGGAAGGTGTGACATCGCTCATCACACGCAGCATCCTGGAAATGATGGGCTCCAAGCTCCGCGCAAAGCCCCATGCAATGTTGGTGCCAGATTCCGCCACGCTCCTTGACACTGACAAGAGGCTCTCTGTCAGGGTTGCCTTTGCACCAAGCATTTCTGTGTGCATGCCCATCACCCTTCTTCTGAAGGCTGCCCCATCGACGTCATCATCTGAGTCCAGTGCAGCAGAACACATGTGCGAACACACCCTATGGGGAGCTGTCACCCGAGCTACCCTTTTCCCCTGCCCTGGCTGCAGCCCACTCGTGCCAAGTGACTCACCACGTGCAGATCCCGCCTCTATACTACCCTCTAAAGTACACTCAGTGCCATTTTCTGAGCTGGTGCCTGCGAGTGTCAGATCCAGTGATGGTGTGTCTTCTCCTCCTTCACTGTCCTCCTCCATCACTTCAGGGTTGGAGGTTGGAGTTCTTGGGTATCTGAAAGGAGAAAGGCACAAGGGTCGGGTTGTGGTGAGGGAAGGGGGGAAAACAAGATATTCATGCAGACACCATCAGCAGCTTGTAAGTGAGAAGAGACTGTGGGATGAGGGGGAAGTGGGATGTGAGAAGAAGAATTAGGTATGAGCATACTGTCATTGTCATCAATGCTTTCAACTTCTCTGCTTGCCATGGACTCTGTGACTCCCCCTCCAATGATGTCCAGCACTGCTTCCTCCAGCTCCATCAGGATCTGCAGACGGGCTTCCCCATCACCCGTCTCCAGGCAGTTATGAGCCACCTTTGCCTGCAAGAGAAAGGAAAATGTGTCAGTGCATGCGATGCAATGTGTTTGGGTGATGTGCCTGCCATGGTGGAACAGCTGGCAGTGTGTGCAACATGTGAGATGTGGGTGTGAGTCTTGCAGCTGTGGTAAGTGTGTGAGGGTGAAGTGAAGCTATGATTGTGAGGTATGAGCGGTGATTGCTAGAGATTGTTGGTAGGTGAGTGATGGGGGTGTGGTGCGTTGAGCAATGTGTGAGACTTGTGGTGCAGATGGTGGTATATGGCATTTGAAGATGCATTCACTCACCTTGACCACTCGTGTGAGGTTATTAAACTTTTTGCGGTACTGGATCCAGGTCCTGGGGACAACACTCATCATGCTGACAGGTTCAGGGATCTCCTCCCACAGCCATCTGGTGTTCTACCTTGAAGGCCTGTTGCTCCCCTGCGGGTAGACGACCTGACGGCGTTTTGAACCCTCAAGACCAAGGCCTCCAGTGCCGCAACTGAAAATCTCCTCACCCTTTCCCTTGGCTGTTTTGCCATGGCTCTCTCCACAATGACAACGAGGTGCTTCTGTAACAAAGCACCTCCCCTTTAAGTAGTGCAGGGAGCCTAGGCCGAACTTTATTGGCCAGTAGACTGCACCCAATATTGACCTGCCCTGATCAGGGCTATGCTAATCAGCAGTGCGTTCAGCGCTGAGATGAGCGCTGCAATCATTATAATGAGCAGGCAGACTGAATTTTGCTTTTTTTTTTGTGGCCTTTGCTTCAGAAAATGGAAATTAAAACTTATTTTGTGGAGAGAATAGACATTTACATTCTTGTCTTCAATGCCGAATGATTACAAAACCTTCTCTGCATCAATACCTCTTTCTAATCAAGCAGCAGGTACACTTAAAAAAAGTTGGAAACCATGAACACAGTGGATCAGATTTTGCTGAAAAAATAACGGCGTCTGAACAACGCACACTGTTATTAATTTGCAAACTGGCCAGCAACTTGCAGTGAGGAAGAGCTACCCCGTGAATTGCAAATCGCCACAAGATGTCGTTAGCTTCGTGAAAACGGCATCTTGCACTTAACCTCTTGAAGTTGCTGCATTTGCACATTAATTTCTCATTAAACTCACCACAGAAAGTTAAGTCCAGTAATTAACAGCATAAGTATCCTTTTAACAATGTGATAATTGTTAATGACTGCCAAGCAACCGCTCGGGCCCAGAAAATGAACAATTAAAAGTGTGGTGTCTTATTCCTTCAGGTTGTGTATTGTTTTATGAGATTTTTAAAAAGTCACATTTTTAATTTTACATTTTTTTCTTACTTCTCCTTTCTGTCTCTTTTTTCTCTCTTTCTTAATCGATTCTTTCTTTCCCTCTCTTTATTCTGCTTTCTGTGCTTGATTTGGCATTGAATTCACCCACTCTAATTTACTCTCCTTCTCAGTCCTTCCTCTGTTTATTTCTCAATTCTTTAATCTCATTGGTTAACGAGATACACTATTTGTCCTGTTGTTCACCAAGGTCCCAGATGTCCTGTGCACATCAGCACACATTTCCAGCAACTTTGTGGGCAAAAATTTTAAAATCCTAAATGTGTATGAACAAGTCTAACTAATGAGGCACGCTGTGAGATATTCCGCTCCAGCAAAATCTGGCAACTTCATCATATGAATAAAGTAAATTAATGTCAACAGCTGTCCAGTGTGTCAGTATTTATCATCATTTACCTAATGCCAACTTTTATTACTCAGAAGTAATTAGAAAAATAGGATTCTTCTAAATGGATTATAAGAAAACAAGTGCACTGATAAAAATTTTAAACCACAATATTGCTTCTGCCAAAAATTTACTGTTCTGTGGTCATACAATTTTCATGAAGCTGTGTTGTATGTAATTGAATAGATGCTCTGTACATTTTCTAATCACCAACCTACACTTTTCTGTGCTTCTACTTCAATTTGCTGAAGTTCACACCGGTCTTGGCTTAATGCTAATGATTTCTGCAGTTGAACATGGCATATTGACTCATTAAAACTCAACACAAAAATAGATCAGAAAAAGGATGAACATATACGTAAATTGTACTTTTTAACAGCACAGTGGGTTAGAGCACACAGTGTGCTACTGAACCTTTTCCTTAAAAAATATAGGAGTAGAAATTGCTGTAAGTGCGATTTCCTGCGCAGACAGGGCGCCGCTCTTGGATTGCACATCCGATTACATGGCTGCAAAGAAGGCCCCAAATTCGTGCCCCTCATTAATTAAAATAAAATAGGCAGGCTATCAGCATGACTCACATTCTTCAATGGCAGTTTGCCTAATCAGGGGCTTCAATTTCACACATTGCTGATGACACTTAAAGGCAGTCTGTACCTCTTAAAAGGGAGGTGCATTTTGGCCGCAGCAACTGTCACTAAAGACTCTGCACAATGGCAGGCACAGCAGATGCTGCAAGGGCACCTCTGGTTTCGGACGCTGTGTTGGGGGTTTTGATGGAGGAGGTTGGGAGGACGAGGGAGATGTTCTATCCACCTGGAGATAGGAAGATATCCAGATAAGCGCCATGAGTGGGCAGATGTGGTTGAGTGCGTGAGTGCCAGAAGCATCGTTCCCAGGACATGGCTGCAATGTTGAAAAAAGATAAGGACCTCACTAGGAAAAATAAGGTAGGCTTGCTAACTGATATCTCTCATTACTCTTTGCTTAGCCCAGCACTACCTTTGCCTAAGCACTCAAAACTCTCCTCCCCTCGATTACCAGCACTCTCCTACAATCACTACAGCACTCTTCACTCCATTGTCTTCTGCTCCTATTGCAGCTACACTCCTCACTAGTACTTCCTCACCTGCTCACACCTCTACCATCTTTCACACACCAGCAACACTATTCTATCCTGACATGCATATCTTCAAAACTTCTCGCTACTCTAACACGTTTCCTCTTTCTTTCAGGACAAGTTCGCACAGGAAGCAGATGGCTACAGGAGGAGGATCACGATTCATCCCTATGCTGTACCCACTTGAAGAACGGGTGATAGACATCGTGGGCAGGGGGCACGTCAGGAGTGTGGTGTGTGGCAAGGCTGGAGAAGTCCTGCAGAGTTATAAACCATCTTTCTCTTCTCACCTCAATGTTATCCTTTCACATGATGCAGGACACTGCTCGCACATAACAATGGAGAAGCAGGACTTCATGACATTTTCCTTACTACTGCAGGTAGGATAAATAAGGATCTTGGTTATAGAAACATATCTCTGCATGTAATATTGAGGAGCAGCTCTTTAGTAAACATCTCTTCAGAATGTGGCTTTTAACTGCAAAGGCTAAGAAATATTTAAAACATTAATTTTTTTTGCATCGTTCCTTCTTTACCAAATATCTCTGCAACAAAACTTAAAGACCAATTTTACAACTATGTACTTCCAGCAGGAAGCTTTGCCTACAATGCATATTGAAAAATTATGGGCAGGGCCTTACTTAATGTATCATCCAAGAAACAAGACCTCTAACAATGCAACAATTCCTCAAGTCCTGCAATGAAGTATCTGACATGACTCAGTCATTCATGAAAGAAAGACTTATGAAATAATACTGAGCAGCCTACTGGTGGCGCTGTCCAGGGAGAGTATAAATACTCTGGCACAGGCCCAGCTTGCACAGGACATTCTTAACAGGAACTAGTGAAGGACACAACTAGGCCTCCATGTTGTAAAACAGTTGATTAAAACTTTGTTTAACGCTTAGACCAAGTGCCTAGTACAGGAAACTCTTTGGTATCCGGCACCAATGGGACCGGGATGGTGCCGGTTGATTAAAAATTCCGGATGACGGAGAGGATTATCTACCGAGACTATTTCTAACAAACAAAAATTTTTAAATCAAGAAATGTGCAGTATAATTGGGTACTCATCTACAGAATGTTGTGTTAAATGGATGGTGGAAGATGCTTAAGTACAGTACTGCCAGTTGAGGATAATCCATAACTCTTTAATTACTTAACAGTAAAACAAAACTTATACAGTAAACGGCTGTATACAGTACTGTAGTTGACTGTACACTTATTCCAAGTCAGCTGGTTCATCATTGAGGCGTCCGGACTTCCGACAGCGCCAAGAAGCCGAGTAGTGGCAGTTTGGAGAACTACCCCCACTGACTAACTCGGCCACCGTGGGAGACTCGGACTCGGCAACATTTCCGGTTATTGAGGTGTTGTTTTCGGAGTATGAATTTTGCCGGTTAATAGAGAATTCCAGATATTTAGGTGGCGTTTAAACAAGAGTTTCCTGTAGTTTTCTTACGTCAATATCAACCTAGGTTGTGTTCCTGGCTCTAGTGGGGCTTGAGCACACAAACTTCTGACTCAAAGTCAAGATTACTATCAAATGAGGTAGGCTGACACAGAGATAAACATTATCAAGGGGCTTTAGTGATACAATAAACTAATCAAAATCAGTTTGAGTATAGATTATATATGTTATCTCTACTCCATGTCAAATTTCTAGATAGAAAAATGATGTTATGGTGCAAAATGCACATATGGAATATAAATATTTACCTGTTGTCGCTTTTCAAATTCTAGCTTGATACGTGACTTAATGCAGTTGCATGTGTCTTGATATGTCTGCTGCAGGGCCAGTTCCATCAGGTGCTTGTGATAGGCTCCTGCCAGATTTCCACAGATGAAAATGATGACATTGGCCAATATCTGGATCAAATCAAATCAAATCAGTAAAATTTACTTTCAGCAATGCCCATGATTTTTAATATCTAAAGAGTACATTTTTAGGGATTTGGCTCCCAATACAGTCTCGCTCAACAGGAGTGCTGATTTGGAGAATCGAATGCATAAGAACATAAGAAATAGGAGCAGGAGTAGGCCATTCGGCTCCACCATTTAGTAAGATCTTGGCTGATCTTCTACCTCAACTCCACCTTCCCGCACTATTCCCATATCCCTTGATTCCACTAGTATCCAAATATCTATAAATCTCTGTCTTCAATATACTCAACGACTGAGCATCCACAGCTGCCTGGGGCAGAGAATTACAAAGATTCACAATCCTTTGAGTGAAGAAATTTCTCCTCATCTCAGTCCTAAATGGCCGACCCCTTATTATGAGACTGTGAACCCTAGCTCTAGACTCCCCAGCCAGGGGAAACAACCTTCCAGCATCCACCCTATCAAGCCCTTTACGAATTTTATATGTTTAAATCAGATCACCTCTTATTCTCTAAACTACAGAATATAGGCCTAGTCTACTCAGTCTCTCCTCATAGGACAATCCCCTCATCCCAGGAATCAGTCTAGTGAACCTTTGTTGCACCCCCTCTAAGGCAAGTATATCCTTCCTTAGGTAAGGAGACCAAAACTGTACACAATACTCCAGGTGTGGTCTCATCAAGGCCCAATATAATGGTACTAAGACTTCTTTACTCTTATACTCCAATCTCTATGTAATAAAGGCTAACATACCATTTGCTTTCCTAATTGCTTGCTGTACCTGTATATTAACTTTCTGTGATTCTTGTACAAGGTCACCCAGATCCCTCTGAATGCTAACATTTCCCAGTCTCTCACCATTTAAAAAATATTCTGCTTTTCTATTTTTCTTACCAATGTGGATAACTTCACACTTCTCCACATTATATTCCATCTGCCATGTTCTTGCCCACTCACTTAACCTGTCTATATGCCTTTGCAGCCTCTTTTCATCTTCACAGCTTATTTTCTTACTCTAACTTTGCGTCGGCAGCAAACTTGGATACATTACACTCGGCCCCCTCATCTATGTCATTGATATAGATTGTAAATAGCGGAGGCCCAAGCACTGATCCTTGTGGTACCCCATTATTTACAGCCCGCCAACCCGAAAATGACCCGTTAATTCCTACTCTCTGTTTTCTGTCCTTTAACCAATCCTCAATCCATGCTAATATATTACCCCAACCCCATGAGCCCGAATTTTGTGTAAAAACCTCTTGTGTGACACCTTACTGAATGCTTTTTGAAAATCCAAATAGACTACATCCACTGGTTCCCCTTTATCTACCCTGCTAGATACAGCCTCAAAAAACTCTAACAGATTTGTCAATCACAATTCCCCCTTTATAAATCCGTGTTGACTCTCCAATCATATTATGACTTTCTAACTGCCCTGTTACCACATTCCTAATAATAGAATCTAGCATTTTCCCTACTACTGATGTCAGGCTTACTGGTCTATAGTTCCGTGTTTTCTCTCTCCCTCTCTCTCTCCTGGTTAACAAAATTGAGGCTCATGGAATAGGTGGGTCAGTGGCAGCTTGGATAAGGAATTGGCTTAAGGACAGAAAACAGCAAGTTGTGGTAAATGGCTGTTTTTCAGACTGGAGGATGGTAGACAGTGGTGTTCCCCAAGGGTCAGTGCTGGGGCCACTGCTTTTTTTGATATATATATAAATTACCTGGATATAGGAATACAGAGTAGAATTTCTAAATTTGCCGATGACACCAAACTTGGGGGTGTGGCAAACAGTGAGGATGATACTAATTAACTGCAACAGGACATAGAAAAGCTAGTGGCAGATGGAATTTAATACAGAGAAGTGTGAGGTGATGCATTTTGGCAGAAGGAACAGGGAGAGGCAATATACACTTAATGGCACAGTTTTAAATAGTGTGCAGAGACAGAGGGACCTGGGAGTTAATGTGTATAGGTCCCTGAAGGTGGCAGAACATATTGAGAGAGTGATTAGCAAAGCATATGGGATCTTGGGTTTCATAAATAGAGGTATTGAGTACAGAAATAGAGAAGTTATGCTGAATCTTTATAAAGCGCTGGTTAGGCCACAACTGGAGTATTGCATCCAGTTCTGGTCACCACACTTTAGGAAGGATGTGAAGGCCCTTGAGAGGGTGCAGAGATTTACCAGAATGGTTCTGGGGATGGGGGATCTTAGCTACAAGGACAGGTTGGAGAAGCTGGATTTGTTTTCATTAGAGCAAAGGAGGTTGAGGGGTGATTTGATAGAGGTGTACAAGATTATGACGGGTTTGGATAGGCTAGACTGGGAAAGGCTGTTCCCACTAGTTGATGGTACAAGGACTAGGGGACACAGATTTAAGGTTTTGGGCAAGAGATACAGAGGGGAGATGAGGAAAAACTTTTTTACGCAGCGAGTGGTGAGGACCTGGAATTCGCTGACGACGGAAGTTGTAGAAGCGGAGACACTCAATGTTTTCAAGGGGAGACTGGATCGGCACTTGAGGGAAATGAACGTGCAGGGCTACGGGGATAGAGCGGGGGAATGGGACTGACTTGATTGCTCTGCAGAGAGCCGGCACAGACTCGATGGGCCCAATGGCCTCCTTCTGTGCCGTTATGACTCTATGGGGGAAAAAGTCAGTATCGCCCATTTTGGGGTGCTAATATCGGCCGGGCGCAAAGTTTAGCGCCCCGCACTAATTATTGCCTTTGACTGCAAAATTCGCCTCTATCGCCTCTGGAGGTGATTTGAGCGCTAAATCAAGCACTACACACCTCTCTTAAGGCGCTAACGTCGAGGAGCGAAACACTACCTCAGAACACTACCAAAGCTCAGGTGATGTCAGTTAGCAATGGAATCCAGACAGACTGGTGCCGGCCAGTTCTTGAGGGAAGGGTCCATCTTGCTAGCCAGGAACACCCTTCTCATTGTAGCGTTGACTCTGGTGCTAGAAAGACCTATCACCATTGTGCTGAGAGGAGTGATGGATAGGCCCAGGGAGAGAGCTCAGCGCTTTAGCGACGAAGCCTTTGTGGCTCTGGTTGACGCTGTCGGGCGGCGACGGGCAGTGCTGTACCCAGAGAGTGGCAGGAGGCCCAGGAGTACCGAAGAGTGTGGAGGGAGGCGGCTCTGCACGATTCCTTAAGGAGCTTGGTGCCGAGGAGTCACACTCAATGTAGGAAGAAGTTCAACGACCTCACTCGGGTCGTCAGGGTGAGTGGATGCTTTTCAATACCTCTACATCTCTCCATCACAACTTCACTCTGTGGACTGAGGGTTTAAAATCCCACATGCACAGCACTCATCCAAGACCTATGGCCATCTCATAAAAAACACATGCACATTCCACACCTTGCATACATTAAGGGCTATTCGACTATGGGAGGCACATCAGACAAGCACATGGCTGCACACTCACTCAGACACCGTCCTTTTTCTTGCAGGCCAAGCTCTCTCATAACAGGCGGGAGCAGCAATGCACGGGAGGAGGACCGGCTGACCTACACATCCTCAGCGATTTGGAGGCGCATGTGCACAGGATCGTTGCCAGCCAGGTCATAGGTGCCATGGCCGCTGGAGAGGTCGACCCCCTTGGGGACAGCAATGGCATGTTCATCAGCTTTCTCTCCTCTCTCACACCATTTGCCCCTCACAACACCAGCCTTTTACACTTTCAATCCAACTTACTGTCTCCAGTGCTTGCTCCCTTCCTGGCCCCCTGTCCTTACACTAAAGCCACTCTTGTACCTCCCTGCTTTCAGATAGTGAACCACCAGCTGACCAGCTTGTCCCTCAACCTGCCAGTGGCAGCGACACCCCAGACGAGGAGGAAGAGGAAGCTGGAGCCTCACTACCTGCGTCTCCCGAGGGAGCCAATTCCGACACTGGGACCACACCTTCCCTGGAGGGGAGCAGGGTAGTAGGTTCTGATGAGGGCGAAGCTCCTGGACCCAGCGGGCTGCAGCAACGCCATGGGGGTAGGGAAGCTCGGGGGCCAGCTCCCCGGAGGGTGAGTAGGCAAGCGAGTCCTGCTGCACAGGACTCAGAGGAGGACCATGCCATCATGGCCATGAATAGCCAGGCATTGAGCATGCACATTGAGCTCATGGGTGCAATGGCAAGGGTGACCGAAAGCATGGATAGACTGGCTAGGAGTGTGGAGCAGTCCGCTGTAGCACAGGCCGACACAACGCAATGGCTCAGTGCTGCAATTCAGTCATTGGCTGGTTCCATCCAATCTCACTCTGCTCTCGTGCAGTCTCAGATTGATGTCACGCAAGCACTGACTGCTGCCATCCTCGCTGGGTTGGCCACATTGCCCCGGGGGCTCACAGTGCCACAGCAGGCCAGCAATCTGTGCTTAAGCAGATTGCTCCAGATGCTGAAGTACTGCCCCGTGCGAGTGCCAGTCTGTCGGTAGAGCAGGAAGATGCTGTCCTCTCTCAGGATGACAGCATTCCTGCTCCCACCACTGGCACTTCCCCAATGCACTTGCCACGGCTTGCAACACAGCTAGCCCAGACTGCTGGCGCCCATGCAGAGTTGGTGCAGTCTGCAGCCGGGCCCTCCAGGCCCAGAGCTGGTCGAGGGTGTCCTTCAAGGGCATCTGCAGTCTCTGGATCCAGCATTGAGCAGCCTTCCACCAGCCTTGCTGCAGCCACTGGGGCCCCATTACGGAGGAGCAGTAGGGTGGGAAAAAGGGAAGTGCGTAGGGATGTAGATCACCCTCGAAGGGCAAACAGTAGGAGGTCTAAATAAATGGCGGGAATATTTGTGGTAAAGGTCGAGGTTCGTGTGATTACATTTGTTTACTGTTTTGCCGTTTATCTCCATGTTGTGAGACTGAGTTCTGTTAGTTCATGATTTGTTGTGTTGGTTTCTACTTGCTTGTCCTGAATAAATGACACACAGAGTTTGTAAAATAAATATGTTTTTTATTCAATATTTACATTTTTGGTCTTTTGAATCATTCCAGCTTTTCCTGGCAATAGGGGGTGCGGGTTGCTTTCCATGATGTTATTCTCCATGCCAGAAACCATCTTCTCAGTAGGGGCCTAGAAGTGGCTTATCAGCCATTCACGGATGGCCCTTGCACTGGCAACATTGTGCGCCTCCCTCCCACATTGGTGCTGCTGATCCTCTTCCTCATCCTCCTCCTCCTCCTCTCTCTCTTCCTCCTCCTCCTCCTCAGGAGGTGCACCAATCCCTGGTGGCAATGGCTGAATCCTCAGGATTGCAAGGTTGTGAAGCATGCAGCACACAACTATGAAGAGGGAGACTCACTCAGGGGAGTACTGCAGGGCTCCTCCTGAGTGGTCCAGACAGCGGAACCGTTGCTTGGGCACGCCGATCATCTGCTCAATTATGTTCCTGGTGGCGCTATGGCTCTCATTATACCGCAGCTCAGCAGGGGTGTTGGGGTTACAGAGCGGTGTCATCAGCCAGGTGCAGAGTGGATAACCCTGGTCTCCGAGGAGCCATCCACTTGGGTGATGCGGTGCCTGGAAAACGTCTGACACACCAGTCTGGCGCAGGATGAAAGCACCGTGGCTGCTGCCAGGATAGCAGGCATTGACGGCGAGTATGAGCTGTATGTTGTCACAGACCAACTGCACATTTAAGGAGTGGTAGCCCGTGTGGTTTCGGAAAACTTCTGCAGTTTCACGTGGTGCCCGCAATGCCACATGCGTGCAGTCAATGGCGTCCTACACCATGGGGAAGCCCGCTATCCTAGCAAAGCCACATGCGCGTTCCCGCTGCTTGTCCCTGTAACGGCTTCAGTGGCACTTCCCTCTGCTCGCCGCCTGAGGGCGGTTTTTGAGGCCTCGGTGCACTGCTGCCATGCCTCCTGGGCCCCTCTCCTCACCTGTTTCTCGAGTAATTGATCTCATCAGAGTAATTAGGCTAGTTAATAAAGTTGTTCGGTCTTGTCTTGTCCCTCTTTTGGTAGGACCAAAAAATAAACAAATAAACTGTAACTAATAGAACTTTACTTAAACGTTAATAAAACAAATTAAAATTTGGTTATCCAAATTAATTATGCACTCCAGTCCCCGCGGCGCCCACCGGTCACGGAAGTCCTCGAGCGTGCCAGCGGACACCGCATGCTCCATCTCCAGGGCCACCCGGGCGCGAACATGGCCGCGGAAGAGAGGGAGGCAATCTGACTGGACGACCCCCTCGACCGCCCACTGTCTGGACCAATTGATGGCTTTCTTAGCCAGGCCCAGGAGCAGACCCATGAGGAGGTCCTCCAACCTGCCCGCTCCCCTCCGCACCGGGTGACCGTAGATCAAGAGCGTGGGACTGAAGTGCAACCAAAAATCGAGGAGCAGCCCCTTCAAATAATGGAAGAGGGGCTGCAACCTCTCACACTCCGTGTAAATGTGAAAAACGGACTCCTCCAGGCCGCAGAACAAACAGGCGGCCTGGGAGTCCGTGAACCTACTTAAAAATATATTGCACGGGACTGCTCCGTGCAACACCCTCCAGGCCAAGTCCCCAATAGAACAAGGGAGGACTCCCGCATAGAGAGCCCTCCATTGGGGACCTCCGCCTCCGCCAGAAGGCAAGACGGCACGCCATGGCGTGTCCGGACGGTAGGCGAAGATGACAAAGTGGAAAGTGTGCAGGAGCAGCCCGTACAGGAAACACCTCCGTGCGGAATGAAAAGGCACGGAGGGTATTTCCTCGAGACGGTTCAAGTTGTGAGGCGCCGGTTCCCGAGGGGGGTTTCGGGGCTGGGCGCCGATAAGGAATTCCGTCCGAACAGGGGAAAGCTCGGACGGGATCGCCCCACGCGCTTGAGCCGCCTCGATACACCTCGTGGCGCCGGGGCGCAGCGTCGCTTTCATCGACTCGATGGCATTGACCGTGAGCTGGACGTTGGCCCAAGACATGCGCCGCGCCAACTCCTCCGGCACCATCCAGCCCACTCCTCCGCCATCGAGCAGGTCCCCGACTCTAGTCACCTTGCCAGGCACAGCCCTGCCCTCCGCCAGCCACCCGAACCTGCAGACGTGGAGGTGCGGATTCCTGAACAGCGGCTCCCGAAGGACAGCCGCCATTCCTGACGGGGGAGAGCTCCGCCTGGAAGCGACGTAGTTCCAAACCCATAGCAGTTCCTGGTAGAAGACAGGCAGCTCCCGCAGGCTGGCACGCGTGCCGCCCACTTCCAAAAACAGGAGCTGCATGTCGCAATTGAGGCCGTGCAGCTGGCGGAAAAAATACGTCGCCAGCGCACACCATCTCGGAGGGTTCTCGACGTACAGGTATCTCTGCAGCGTCTGAAGACGGAAAGTCGCAGCCTGGGTGCGGAGGCACACCAGCGCTTGGCCGCCCTCCCTAAGCGGGAGACTCAGAACCACGGCAGAGACCCAGTGCTTCCTTTTGTCCCAGAAGAAGTCAACGAGCTTCTTCTGTATCTTGGCGACAAACGCAGGGGGAGGGATCAAAGTGACGAACCGGTACCACAACATGGTGGCCACCAGTTGGTTTATGACCATCGCTTGACCCCTGTAGGACAACACTCGGAGCAATCCTGTCCAGCGTCCTAAGCAAGTGGCGACTTTGGCCTCCAACTCTTGCCAGTTCGCCGGCCAGGCGTCCTCGGCAGGGCTAAGGTAGACTCCCAAGTAGAGGAGGTGCGTGGTGCTCCAGGCGAAGGGCCTGAACTCCTCCGGCAGGGAGTCCACCCGCCACTGACCCACCAGGAGTCCGGAACATTTCTCCCAGTTGATCTTGGCAGAGGATGCATCCGAGTAAATCTGCTGGCATTCCCGCATCCTCCGCAAGTCAGCGGGATCCGTGACCGTGAGGAGCACGTCATCGGCTGGCGGAGGGCGCCGGTCAGCTCCTCCAGACTCAGAGGAGCGTCCAATTTTTCGGCACCCTCCAGGCCGACCTTCGGCAGGTCCTCCCACAAAACTCTGCGCGCATCCTCGCTGGACGGATCCGGAGAGAACAGAGCCCCGTAATAGGCGCGGGCCTCCGCGCTGATTCCCTCCAGATCCGAGACCAGGGATCCGTCGTCAGCCAGCAGCCCCAAGAGCTGCTTACGGACCCGTCTTTTTTCCAGCGAGTAGAAGAAGGGGGAGCCGCGGTCCAGGTCCCGCAGGAACTGGATCCGCGACCTCACGTACGCGCCTCGGGACCCGACGAGCTGCAGGTCCTTCAGCGCGCCCTTCTTCTCTTCGTACACCTTCCGCAGGGCCGGGTCCTCGACGACTTGACCGAGACGGGACTCCAGGTCGAGCACCTCCTTCTCCAACCGCCCAACCCGGGCCTCCCGCCTCTTGGTCGACCCCTTCGCGTACTCCTGACAGAAGAGACGGATGTGAGCCTTGCCCACGTCCCACCATAGCCTCAAGGAGGGGAAGCCCCCCCGCTTCCTACTCCAGTCGGCCCAGAACCGATGAAACGAATCCTGGAACCGCGCGTCCTCCAGCAGCAGGTTGTAAAATGCCAGTACGCGGACCCCCCACGCGCGCAGCGGAACGAGCTCCGCCCACACCAGGTGGTGGTCCGTGCACGGCACCAGCCGCATGGAAGTTGCCGGAACGCAGGAGACGTACGCCCAGGAAATATAAAGGCGGTCGATTCTGGACCATCCTCCTCCAGACCTCACGCTAGTGAAGGCGCTGGAGTCGGGGTGGAGATGTCGCCAGACGTCCACCAAGTCGAAGGACCCGACCAGGTCCCTCAACTTCTCCATCGCTGCCGGGCATCGCTGGGGGGCCGAACGGTCCCTTGCCTCGAAGGTGCAGTTAAAATCCCCCCCGAGGATGACGCACTCGCCCGCGTCGATGGAGCCCAGAAGAGCGGACACTTCTTCAAAGAAGCGCACTTGCTGCGCACCGGCCTGAGGGGCATACACGTTCACTAGATGGAGCGGCACGCCCCCCAGGCGAACAGTGACCTGGAGCAAGCGGCCCGGCACGTGCTCCTTGACCCCCAAGATCTCCGGCTGAAAATGCGGGGCCAGCAAGATAGCCACCCCACTGGAAACGCTGGAGAGGTGACTCATGCTGACCCCTCCTTGCCACTCCAGGAGCCACGTGGCCTCGTCTCCCGGAACAGTGTGGGTTTCTTGCAGGAAGCACACCGATTACTTCCCGTCCCGAAGGACCGAAAGGTTATTAAATCTGCGGTGAGCCTCTCTGCTGCCGTTGATGTTGAGGCTGGCTATGGTTATCTTCATATCAGAAGCATAGTGCAACATCTACCTACACCTAACGGGGGGAGAGAGCGCAGCTGCTAGTTGACCGCCACTCCCTCAGCAGCCCAGTGAGGAACGACCTGAGCCGACGCAGCTCGAGCGGGCTCACGTCCGCGTCCATGGTCTTGACGGTGGCGCGGACCGACCCGATGAGCAGCGCCAGCTCCGACCACCTGGCGAGGGCCAGCCGGGTCTTGTTTTGACGACCCTGGCACACGGCCACAAAATCCCGGAGTTCCCTGACGGGAATGAGGGGAGACTCGGCGAGCGGCATGAGGTCATCCATCGCCTCGTCAGTGATGGAATCCAACTCGTCCTCCGCGCCCATCACTGAGTCCCCATCCTCCTCCGGGGGGTCACCACCAGCAGCCGACCCATCCGTCGCGCAGTGCGCAGCGAACGGCTCGGCCGCATCGGCCGGCCCCGCCTCTGCCCGGATCCCACCCCCAGGATCGGTGGCAGAGGAATCCTCCCTGGGCTCCTCCGGGGGCGCCGGGCCAGAAGACGGCGGCGGTTCGGAGTCCCCCTCCGCCCCAGACACCAGAACGCCCGGAGAAATCGGGGAGAAAACAAATTGAAATTCCTCCAGGACGTCCGGCGCCAGAGGCACAGTCAGGGGGCCTTCCTCCTCCTCGCCACCAGTCTCCGACCCAGCGGATGGGGTGTCCTGGACTAAAATTTCAGCCAGGTCGAGCAGCCCCTGGGAAATGTCCGGGTCGCATTGGGAGAGCTCAGTTTCTTCCAGCTCGCCCGACCCAGACCCCAGGCCGCCCGACCCGGCGAGAGGTAATGGGACAGATAAAATATCGATTTCTGCAGCGGGTTGTTCCGCGACCTCCCCACGGGCAAGGTCTCGTCCCCATCCCCGGGAGGCACGTGCTGGACAGACACATCTGCCTCAGCCTCCCGAGGGACAGGCGACCCCTGCCGATCGCTGGTGATGGTGACAGCGGGGGGGCGGGCACCGTACCCGCGGTGGGCGACGACTCCCCCTGCGCGGAGGGACCTTCCTCCTCCCGGTCCTCCTCCTCTTCCAGGGGGTCGCGCCTTCTTTTTAACGCGGAGGGAGCGAGGGAGACCTCCATGTCTGCAGGGGCCCCCTCCTCTGCTCCCTCCGGCAGAGCAGGTTTGTCGGGTCCCTCGGGCCCGAGCCCGGCCGCAGGTATCGGCGTTTCCGCCTCGGCGGTCACGACCACAGGCTCGGGCACGAGGTCCCTCCCACCCTCGTCTGCCCCGACTGACTCCGCGATGAGCGCGGGTGTCAGGGGCTCCAGGTTCAAGGGCTCGGCCTCCCCGGGGGGACCCACCCTAAGGTGTTTGGCTTTCCCCCGCACCTTCCTTCCGCCCGGATGCACTCCCTCCCCCCCGCTGGAGGCCTTGATGGCATCGGCCTCCGACTACGACCGCGCATCGGTTGCTTGGGGGGCGCGGCCAGACTTGGGGAGAGGAGCAGCGGCGGCGCCCACCTTGGCCGCACCAGACGATCCGGCGGCCTTGGAGGCGGGGCAGTTTTTCCGGATGTGCCCCACCTCCTTGCAGGCGTGGCACTGCACACCGTCCACCGTCCAAAAGGCGGTCCCCTCATGGAGGACGACAAATGCCCCGTCGGTGTCCTCCTCCTGCGCCAGCTGAATAAAGACCTGGTGCCGGAAGGAGAAGACGTGCCGAAGGCTGGCTTCCCGGCAGCCGAGCGGGATAGGTGCGATCCCCGACCTCACCTCCCCAAGTTGGCGCAAGTGGGGGAGGAGGAGCTCACCAGGAATATAGGGCGGGACGTTGGAAATAACGATCCTCCACGCGGTGGCCTCAAGAGGATCCACCGGCAGGAAGGTCCCGCCCACGGTGAGCCCCTTGGTGACGGCCAGGGACACCACCCGCTCCGACCCCAGGAAGAACACAGCCTTCCCGTACATTTTTGAGGCGGCGAGGATGGCTGAAGGGCCGACAACCCCAGCCATGGCCTTTACGCACGCCTCAATTGTCATTGTGGGGTGGGTGTAGCTCTTCACCCCAAGCTTTTTAGTTATTAAGGAGAAAGGTGATGGGGCGGCAGAGCAGCGGGAGCAGCCGTGGCTGTGGCTGCTACCGCCGCATATGACCTAGCCGGCACCGCCACCGGTGAAGAAGTAGACGCCATTATGGGGTGGTTTTTATAAACCCAAGTCACAGGCCTTGAGATGTTGAAGATGGCCTCCGTTTTTTTTTTTTTTAAGTCCTCCCTTGAGCAGAGGGAGCTGTTAAATTAAAGGCCCACCTCTCCCCTTATTGATTAGAATTGGGAGAGGGGCCTTCTCCCCTCTACTCAAGTGGCAATTAATTAAAAGTTGGAAAAGAGGTGCCTCTTGAGAGAGACAAAGAGAGAGACAAAGAGAGAGGGGGGGTGGGAAGGAGGGAGGCCGCAAAGGCAGGGGCGCCACTCAGGATGGTAGGTGGGTGGGTGTCGGCAGGGGTGCACTCCCCGATGGAAAAAATAAAGTCTCTGAAAGGTGTTCTTCTGGCAGGGGGAGATGTCTTCACCTGGGAAAGCTAGAGAATGCCCAGGCTCAGCCCTACACCAGGTCTTAACGATGTATTAATGATTTAAAGGCTTCACCTAGGCAGCTCCAGCTGTCCCAGGCCAGGCAATAGAAGGGGTGCTTATTAGTGGTGTGTGTGGCCTAGTATTCTACAAGAGCCACACACACACACACACACACACACAGACAGACACAGACACCCCTTGGTGTTCCGGCCGGTCTTCTTTCCTCCCCCCACCTACAATACAAAATCTTTTGGGGAATGCACCAAATGACACCCACCTGCAGATGTTCAGCAGAAGAAGTTGCTCCTTCCCTCCTTCCAAGCAGTTGGTGTCGATGCTGTTTCTCTCCCCTCTCTCCCTCTCCTGAAATGGAGGCCAATTTGGGGAGGCAGTGGTGGAAAGGCCTCTCCTCTTGTAGATGTTGGCTTCTTTTCTTTTCTTTTCTTTTCTTTTCCTCTCCTCTCCTCTCCTCTCCTCTCCTCTCCTCTCCTCTCCTCTCCTCTCCTCTCCTCTCCTCTCCTCTCCTCTCTCCAGGCACCTCAGTAGTAGATGTTGCTGGTAGGTGGTAGTGGTGGTCTGGGGTCTCTCCTTCTCCTCCACTCCCTGGTCAAGGAGACCACCACTTTCCACTCTCCTTCTGGTCAACCAGCAGCACAGAGAGCAAGGCAGAGAATGAGTAAAGCTGAGAGGTTTGTCCTTGTCTTGTCTTTGTGCCTCTGGCCTCATCTGTGTGTTGTTAAAGTATTTGTCTCCTGTCTCATTTGAATAATTATGTCATGTGACCACTCTGGCCTATATTTAAGCTTCCTGTTTCCTGTCCTCTTTGCTCAGTCCTGGGTTTGCCTGCAGGTAGCAGCTCTCTCGAGTCTCTCTGTTTTCGAGTTTCAAGGAATCTCCTTTCGAGTGTTACCCTGTTTCTATGTTCTCGAGTCTCAAGGAAGCATCTTTGGAGTTCTACCCGGTCTCGAGTCCTTGGATAGGTTTCCTGCACTTGGGTCCACTACCGAAACCCTAGCAAAACGGCCCCGTGAATGCACGGCCCCATGACAGTCCCGGGTCATCGGGAAAGAGATGTACTGGCGTCTCCTTTTATACAGGGCATTTGTCACCTCCCGGATACAACAATGGACAGCGAACTGGGAGATATTTGCAATATCCCCAGTAGAAGCTTCAAAGGAGCCACTGTCACCTTCACTGCCACCGACAGAGACGTTCTGGTCCTCAGTTGAGGTTACAGATCTGGTTGCAGCAGGTGGCAGAGCTCAGTGACTACCTCCTTGCTGAAGTGCAGCCTGCTGAGACACTGCTCCTCAGACAAATGAATGTAGGAGAATTGCTCCCGGAATACCCTGGGAGGGTTAGGTCTCCTGTGCAGAGGCCTGTTGGCCCTCCTCCCTCTGGCCACGTTTGCCACAATCTCTCTGCGTCTCTGCTGCCTCCGATTCTGCAGGTGCAGGATGACGCCCCGAGTCAGTGCAGCCCCCATAGTATCTTCTAAATCGCTGGAATGAAGGTAAAGTAAAAATTAACCTCCAAAGTGCTGCTCAGGACTCAAAACTCCTTCGCACAGCGTTGAATCTCTCCAGGCGTCTCTCTCTCTCTCTCAGCATGCGTGGTACAAAAATGTTGCCGACAAGAAAAGGCAGGAAGCGGCCACCATTAAATAGCATTCCTCCAGCCCCTTCCCGACTGCAAAACATTCCCCTCTACCTGTCGTTCCTAGTGGCAGTCGGAAAGGCAGGGGGTGCGACTCAATGTCAGGTACGGGGCATTGCACGCTCGACTAACATCACAATCTGCAGGTGCAGGAGATCGTGGCAGTAGTGTTTAGCGCTGCCGCAAAACGTCTGGTCAATTTCATGAGCGGCGCTAAACTCACCATGCTCGGGCGCTAAGTTCCTAGCACCCCATTACCGTCCGCCGGAGGCGCTAACGGGACGCGATAACCAACCCAATTATTCCCCCTTTGACTCTATGGCTCTTTTCTTGAATAGCAGGGTTACGTTTTCTACCTTCCAATCCAATCCAGAGTTCAATATATCCGATTTGCTGCATTTCTGACTTTCCAATTATTGGGGGAGATTTTGAAGCCTCTTGCCTGATGGAAACGTAGTGGTAGCACACCAAAAATGACAAGATATGACTTAAAACCCCGTTCCCCACCAGAGGTGTTGCTGACGCTACCTTCTGAAGGACCTACCTATGACTGGGCAGCTGGAGTGCCTGTCTGAGTCGGGCGGTAGACCCTTTTAATATGCAAATTAGGGTCCTATTATGTACATAGCGACAATTGCTATTTTAGGACTCAATTGGGAGGGGCGTTCGTCATGCACGATCCACACAGTATCCCTTAGAATCATAGAAGTTTACGGCACAGAAGGAGGCCATCCGGCCCATCATGTCTGTGCTGGCTAAAAAAGTTATCCAGCCCAATCCCACTTTCCAGCTCTTGGTCCATAGCCTCTTAGGTTATGCCATTTCAAGTGCACGTCCAAGTAATGTGATGGGTATTTCTGCCTCTACCACCCTTTCAGGTAGTGAGTTCCAGACCCTCACCACCCTCTGGGTGAAAAAGGTTCTCCTCAACTCCCCTCTAATCCTTCTACCAATTACTTTAAAACTATGCCCCCTGGTTATTTTTTTATTATTATTCATTGATGGGATGTGGGCGTCGCTGGCTGGCTAGGCCTGCATTTAGTGCCCATCCCTAATTGCCCTTGAGAAGATGGTGGTGAGCCGCCTTCTTGAACCGCTGCAGTCCATATGGTGTAGGTACACCCACAATGCTGTTAGGAAGGGAGTTCCAGGATTTTGGCCCAGCGACAGTGAAGGAACGGCGATACAGGTCCAAGTCAGGATGCTGTGTGGCTTGGAGGGGAACTTGTAGGTGGTGATGTTCCCATGCGTCTGCTGCCCTTGTCCTCTCTGCTGAGGGAAATAGGTCCTTCCTAGCCACTCTATCTCGGCCCCTCATAATTTTATACACCTCAATTAAACCTCCCCTCAGCCTCCTCTGCTCCAAAGAAAACAACTCCTGCCTTGCCTGGATGGGGTGCCAATCAAGTGGACTGCTTTTGTCTGGCTGGTGTTGAGCTTCTTGAGTATTGTTAAAGCTGCAGTCATCCAGGCAAGCGGAGGGTATTCCATCACACTCCTGACTTGTGCCTTGTAGATGGTGGAAAAACTTTGAGGAGTCAGAAGGTGAGTCACTTGCCACAGAATACCCAGCCTCTGACCTGCTCTTGTAGCCACAGTATTTTTGTGGCTAGTTCATTAAGTTACTGATTAATGGTGATGCCCCTGGATGTTGATGGTGGGGGATTTGATGATGGTAATGCTGTTGAATGTCAAGGGGAGGTGGTTAGACTTGCTCTTGTTGGAGATGGTCATTGCTGGGCAATAGTGTGGCATGAATGTTACTTGCCACTTATGAGCCCAAGCCTGAATGTTGTCCAGGTCTTCCTATATGGGAGCACAAACTGCTTCATTACCTGAGGAGTTGCAAATGGAACTGAACACTGTGCAATCATCAGCGGACATCCTCACTTCTGACCTTATGATTGAGGGAAGGTCACTGATGAAGCAGCTGAAGATGGTTGGGCCTAAGACACTGTCCTGAGGAACTCCTGCAGCGATGTTCTGGGGCTGAGAAGATTGGCCTCCAACAACCACAACCATCTTCCTTTGAGCTAGATATGACTCCAGCCAGTGGAGAGTTTTACCCCGATTCCCATTGATGGACACTATGTGCATTGCTGTTACAGACAGTTTAATTCATTTTTAATAGCAGTTCCTCTCACTTTATTTTTAAACATCTTTTTACACTCCTGTTCTCCTGTGGATAATCTACTCTATTAAAGATAATAAATTGAGAGGTCCAGAATCTCCAATCCATACTTCTATAAATGAACCCTAACTGTGTCTTGACTAGAGAATGATGCATAGTCGCAAAGACTAAAGACAGGAGAAAACAACTTACAAATTCATTCCAAAACAAACTATGCAATTCTGAAAATATCATCGCCCAGAAATTTGGGTCTCCACGGGTGAGTATGCACGGGGTACTCACCCGTAATCCCAATGGAAGTGCCGGTTTCCTGCATGCACTGTGCATGCGCGGGAAACCGGCACTTCCGTTCCCCTGAAAGAAGGGGTTCAGAAGCCGAACGCAAGCGCAGGAGAGGCTGCGCGTGCGCATCGAACTTACGTTTTTTTTGCAGGTTTTCCCGGGAGGGCATGTCTCCAGAAGTTAGACATGTAAAAAGCAGCCAGCATTAAGTGTTGGTCATTCTGTATGAAATGAGAGAGATCTGAAAAAACAAAGCTAAAAAATGACAGTTTTTTATGCCTATCATGTATGTAAAAATCTTCATTGGTATTGGCATCTATAAAACCACTGTACTGGGAGCTGAGTCTTTGATAGTATACCTCTAGGTGACTTAATCTTCTACTTGTAATTCTGAAATTACTTAGGCGATAATCTTCTGAGCTCACACTACCAACGGCAAGCCTCACCTGCCGACTGTACATATCATAAAATCATGGTGTGCTGCTCACAATTTTCTATATCTTTTAAAACTTAAATTTTCTTGGAGTACTCAAAAGATTAAGCAAGAATTTCACAAAATAAAAACCAGTTGTCTTAATTTTACAGTTAGGTTTCATACTGTGAGTTTAGTTCCTTACAGTCCTCTACCCCTGTCTTTAATGAGCTTTACAAAGCAACTGCCTCCTACTCCCACTCCCATTTCTTTAAGGTCACATTTATTTCCAACACCAGATTGCTGATTGGTCACCTTGGAGGACTAGACCTGATTTCTGATTGGTCCCCTTGGAGGACAAGACACACCCAGCGGTTTATCTGGAATGTGTAATTAAATCGTGCCTGCCTAAGTAATCAATTACTTTGCAAAGTGTAATTCGAGCTATTCTGACTGCCAGTTTCCAGACAGAACAGAGCTCACGTAGAACAGACAGGGCTCACCCTTGCGGGTTAGGACCTTCTCCACCACCCCCCCCGAAACAAGTTCCTGCCCCCCCCAAGTTCCTAACCTTCCTCCCACCCTCCGAGTTTCTGACCTTTTCCATCCCCAGCAAGTTCCTGACCCTGAACCTTCCCTCCCAAGTTTCTGACCTTCTCCCCCTGCCCAATTGCCTGACTTCCCCCACCACCGAGTTCCTGACCTCCCCCTGTCCAAGTTTCTGACCTCCTCCCCCCCAAGAGTTCCTGACTTTCTCTCGCCCCCCCGAATTGCTGACCTCCTCTCCCCTCCCCTCCTCTCTTCCCCCTTCAATCCTCTCTCCCTTCATTCCTTTCCCCCTCCACTTTCTCCCCCTCTCCCTCTCTCACCCTCTGTCTCTCTCTCCTCCTCTCTCCCCTCCTCTCACACCTCCTCTCTTCCCCCTCCTCTCTCACCCTCTCTTTCTCCCCTCCTCCCTCTCTCTCTCTCCCCCTACCGATTCCCTCTCTCTCTTCCCACATTCGATTGCCTCTCTCGCTCCCCTTTCCATCCTCTCTCTTCTCCCCCCCCCCCGCCCCCCGGCCACCAACGGATCCAATGACCTTCTCCTTACGGAGCCAAGGAAAGTGTAGCCTACGGTGCAGGCCGCAACTGTTGGGTACTGTGCATGCACGGCTGCGGGATACCGTGCGCATGCACAGTAGGCCGCAAAGATGTTCGTGCAGATAATCACTCCGTTTCTTTAAGTACTCTTGAATTAGAGAAATATACAACAGGAATTACACTTGGATGCACCCATCTAGAGCTGGGGGCAAAATTTCCGATTTCCTGCTGTAACTTCAGCAGAAGACTGCGAGAAACCCCGAAGAAACAGTATAAACATCCATTTACCCTGTTTCCCCGGGGTCATCGACGATCTTCTGCCAAAGTTATGGTGGAGATCGGGAAACTCCCGTGGAAATTATTGGCGCTGGTATTTTATGCAGCTCCAAGCTATTCAGTGTTCTAATTACCATTTAATTTCTGTGTTTTTTGGTGTGGAGGACAAATTCTTGGAATACATGCGAGATGGTTTCCTGGATCAGTATGTGGAGGAACCAACCAGGGAACAGGCTATTCTGGATCTGGTACTGTGTAATGAGAAAGGGCTAATCAATAATCTTGTGGTAAAGGGCCTTTAGGGACAAGACCCTAATATGATTGAATTTTACATTAAGTTTGAGAGTGATGTAGTCCAATTTGAAACTAAGGTCGTCAATCTAAACAGAGGAAACTACAAGTGTATGAGGGACATGGTAGATTGGGAGACTACACTAAAAGGTATGAAGGTGGACATACAATGGCTAATATTCAAGGAAATAATACATAATTTGCAACAAACATATATTCCTCTAGGGCATAAAAACCCAAAAGGAAAAGGTGATCCAACCATGGCTAACAAAATAAATTAAAGCTAGTATTAAGTCAAAGGAGGAAGCTTATAAAGTTGCCAGAAAAAGTGGTCAGCCTGAGGATTGGGATCTTTTTAGAAATCAGCAAAGGGGGACCAAGAAATTGATAAAGAAAGGGAAAATGGAATATGAGCACAAACTAGCGAAAAATATAAAAACGGATTGTAAAAGCTTCTATAGGTATGTGAAAACGAAAAGACTGGTGAAGGTAAATGTAAGTCCTTTACAGTCAGAGGCGGGAGAATTTATAATGGGGAATAAGAAAATGGCAGAGAAATTAAATAAATACTTTGTTTCTGTCTTCACGGAGGAAGACACAAAAAACCTCCCAGAAATACGAGAAAACCAAGGTTGTGACAGGAATGAGGAACTTAAAGAAATTATTATTAGTAAAAAAACAGTACTAGCAAAATTAATGGGACTAAAAGTCGATAAATCCCAAGGACCGAATAACCTATGTCCTAGGGTTTTGAAAGAGGTGGCCATTGGGATAGTGGACACATTAGTTGTCATCTTCCAAAATTCTATAGATTCTGGAACGGTTCCTGCAGATTGGAGGATAGCAAATGTAACCCCGCTATTTAAGAAAGGAGGGAGAGAGAAAACGGGGAACTATAGACCTGTTAGCCTCACATCATTAGTTGGGAAAATGCTGGAATTTATCATAAAGGATGCAATAACTGGGCACTGAGAAACTAATAGTAAGATTGGGCAGAGTCAACATGGATTTATGAAAGGGAAATCCTGTTTGACAAACCTATTGGAGTTCTTTGAGGATGCAACTAGTGGAGTAGACAAAGGGGAACCGGTAGATGTGGTGTATCTGGATTTTCAGAAGGCCTTCGATAAGGTCCCACACAAGAGGTTGGTGAACAAAATTAGGGCACATGGAATTGGGGGTAATATACTAGCATGGATTGAGAATGGGTTAACAGACAGAAAACAAAGAGTAGGGATAAACGGGTCTTTTTCAGGGTGGCAGGCTGTGACTAGTGGGGTACCGCAAGGATCGGTGCTTGGGCCCCAGCTATTCACAATCTACATCAATGATTTGGATGAGGGGACTAAATGTAACATTTCCAAATTTGCTGATGATACAAAGCTAGGTGGCAGTGTCAGTTGCGAAGTGGATGTGAAGAGGCTTCAAGGGGATCTCTGCAGGCTCACTGAGTGGGGGAGAACATGGCAGATGGAATATAATGTGGATAAATGTGAACCTATCCACTTTGGTAGAAAAAAAAGGCAGAGTATTTCCTAAATGGTGAAAGATTGGGGAATGCAGATGTTCAAAGGGACCTGGGTGTCCCTGTACACGAGTCACTGAAAGTGAATGTGCAGGTGCAGCAAGCTATTAGGAAGGCAAATGGTATGTTGGCCTTCATTACAAGAGGATTTGAGTACAGGAGTAAAGAAGTCTTACTCCAACTATATAGGGCCTTGGTGAGACCACACCTGGAGTACTGTGTACAATTTTGGTCTCCTTACCTAAGGAAGGATATACTTGCCATAGAGGGAGTGCAACGAAGGTTCACAAGATTGATTCCTGGGATGGCAGGACTGTCGTATGAGAAGAGATTGAGTAAACTAGGCCTGTATTCTCTTGAATTCAGAGGAATGAGAGGGGATCTCATTGAAGCATACAAAATTATTACAGGGCTTGATAGGGTGGATGCTGGGAGAATGTTTCCCTTGGCTGGGGAGTCTAGAACCAGGGGCCACAGCCTCAGGATAAAGGGTAGGCCATTCAGGACTGAGATGAGAAGAAATTTCTTCACACAGAGGGTGATGAATATTTGGAACTCTCTACCCCAGAGGGCTGTGGAGGCTCAGTCATTGGGTATATTCAAAACAGAAGTCGATAGATTTCTGACAAGTAAGGGATATGGCGATGGGGCCGGTGAATGAAGTTGAGGCAGAAGATCAGCCATGGCGGAGCAGGCTTGAAGGGTCGAATGGCCTACTCCTGCTCCTATTTCTTATGTTCTTATGTTCTTAATACAATCACACACAAACATATAGGAGACTACTTCAAATACAAGAGTTAACTGTAGCCTTCAGAAATCTGGGCAGTTTCCATCCATGTTGTTCGTAACTAAACAAATGCTCTACTACTTGAGGAGAGCAATGATATTTCACTCTATTCTTTCACACCAATTCTTTACATGTGTATATACATTTTCAACATGACGCTGCCCCATTGCCCATACCTCTGTATTTTCTAAAGTTACAGAAGCTGCTGTTAATCTTCAAATTACCCATCACCTTCAAAGTTCAATCTTAATCTATAATCACTGGTATGATTTTCAAATTGCCCTACTATACTGTAACTGATGATTATCCTTTTTCTTTTTTGCAATTAATTCAGTGATCTCAAGGCTCTGTTTTCATTTCAGCTTTGTTCCTTCTGTCCTGGTGCAAACTTCTGTCTTCTTGTGATACACTAAACCTTATCCTAAGGAACACAGTTTACTCAGAATTTTAATGTAATGGTTTGAACTGTATAAAACACAGAAAAAAGTGTTTTTTTAATGCTGGTCGATCCACTGTTCATGCATCACAGTTGTTATTGGTACATTTTCAGTCTGGTGTGACAATACATTCTGGGCATTAACATTCTACAGGCACGAGGTAAAAACTAAGGCCTAGAAATTGGGTTGTGGGCTCGCCAGGGCTGTAGCGCCAGAAATTTTGCGCCAGCGCCCGACGAAAATTCGGTTGCGCCGGCCCCAGAGGGCGGCGGGCGCTAAAGGAGGGTTTTAGCGCCTGAAAACGGGCGTTGAATTGGGTTTCCCGGCGCTAATCCCCCGCTGCGGCACCCGATGCGGTGCGGCAGGCTGGGGAACTGCAGGCCTCCTCCTTCTGTTAAGGAGGAGCTGCCTGCAGCCGACAACTGTCCGGCGGATTCCCCCGACATCTGAGCCCGGCACCTCGGGGAAGTGCCGGGCTCGCAGCACACACTCATCAGGGCCGCGGGGGGGTTGATGCAGGAGTCCGGGAAGGGAGGTGCGGGCAGGCGGCCGCCGGGAACGCGGCCGGCCGCCGCTCCACCTTTATGCGCCGGCGCAAAGGCGTGTAAGAACACTTTTCACATTCGTTAGTTGCGCCTGCCACGGGCGAGGCGGGCGCAACTGAATTTGGGCTTGGGGCCGGGTTACCACGGCAACCGGGACGCTGCGCACACCGATGACGTCATCGGTGCCGGCGCAGCGCTACCGGCTAACGCCGATGGTAAGGCCCAAGTCAATTTGCAAAACGGCTATAAGTCCGGCGCAAGGCCCTCTAGCGCCACTAATTGGGCGCTAAGCCCACTCAATTTCTAGGCCTAAAACTTTCATAATGCACTTATTTCCCACACACACTGAATTTGTCCACAGCAGCTGCAAATCTTCAGCAGCACATGGGCCCATGTGAAATTTGCACATGAGTCTCTTGACTCCAGACAAAAGTAGAGTTCTTCCTAGGAAATAATTTTGCAGGCATTTTGATCATTAAATAACTGATTTCCTGGGTAAATTTAGAATTGTGTTATTTTTTATATTTGTTTTATTAATATTCTTTCTAAATGTATATTGACTTGACCTAAAAAGTAAAATGGCACCAAAAAGAGTATGCAGAAATGATTTGAGAAATTTGATTCGATGGCTTTGCATATTGCTAGTTTGTGAATAATAGCTTTGAGAGATTTGATGGCTGGATTTTCTGTGGGTTTCTGGTTAATTGAGAGCGCTAATTCTTCAGTTGGTTACTGGTCCTTCACTTTTTTTTTGCTATTTTTGATTCATTCACATTTAGTGAATTGGATATTTGATTGTTAAGTGTTTAGTTGAGCCAACTATGATGCTTTTGTCCTATGAACATGTGACACTTTACAGTTGTTATGATCTGAGGTGTGACACATTTGGGGTGTGACACTTCTGAGCCCACCATTTTTATATATTTCCTTGGAAAAGTGCAACGTAATAGATCTGTACTAGATGCAAGACTTAATAGATGCACAAAATGCTTGTATGTGTCTCAGACATAGTAAACTAGAGAAAGATAATGAAGTTAATAAAAACTATATTACAATGGTTGTAATAGAGTCAGGGCGTGGGCCAATAATCACTTGTATGTTTTACTGAAGAGAAACACTGTGCGTTTGTGTGGGGGGAAAGAGTTTGAATTGTCAACTTTGATAAAATATTTGTGGCAGCCTGAGATTCCTGCAGCTAGGATCACAGAATTTTACACCACAGAAGGAGATCATTCGGCCCGTCAAGCTTGTGCCGGCTCTTTAAAAGAGCAGTCCAATTTAGTTCTACACCCCAGCTTTTGCCCCATAACCCTGCAAAGTAGTCTTCTTCAAGTACATGTCCAATTGCCTTTTAAAAATTCCTATGGAATCTGATTCTACCACCCTTTCAGGTAGTGCATTCCAGATCTTAACCCTCTGTGTGAAGAAATTTCTCCTCATTTGCCCTCTAGTTCTTTTGTCAATTATTTTAAATCTATGATCTCTGGTTACTAACCCACTTGCCAGAGAAAATAGTTTTTCCCTACTTGCTCTATCAAAACCCCTCATAATTTTGAATATCTCTATTAGGTCTCCCCTTAACCTTCTCTGATCTCAGGAGAACAATCCCAGCTTCTCCTATCTCTCCACATAACTGAAGTCCCTCATCCCTGGTATCATCCAGGTAAACCTCCCCTGTACCTTTTCCAGGGCCTTGACATCCTTCCTAAAGTGTGGTGCCCAGTAGCTGAGGCCTAATCAGAGTTGTTTAAAGGTTTAGATTACTTCCTTGTTTTTGTATTCAGTGCCACTATTTACAAAGCCGAGTATCTCATTTGCTTTCTTAACCACCTTATCAACTTGCCCTGCCACCTTTAAAGATTTGTGAATATGCAACCCTGTTCTGTTCTTGCGCCCACCTCAAAATAGTACCATTTAGTACCGTTCTGACGAAAGGTCATCGACCTGAAACGTTAACTCTGTTTCTCTCTTCACAGATGCTGCCTGACCTGCTGAGTTTCTCCAGCATTTTCTGTTTTTATTTCAGATTTCCAGCACCTGCATTATTTTCTTTTTGTACCATTTATATTATACTGCCTCTCCATGTTGATTCTCCCAAAGTGCATCACTTCTCACTTAATCGCGTTAAATTGCATCTGACACGTGTTTGCCCATTTCACCAGTCTGTCTATGTCCTCCTAAAGTCTGCTACTATCATGCTCACTATTTACTATGTTAGCAAGTTTTGTATTGTTCGTAAACTTCAAAATTGTAATACAGATCCCTGGGGGACACCACTGCATACTTCTCTCCAGTCAGAAATAAATCCGTTCACTGCTACTCTCTGCCTCCTATCCCTTAACCAATTACGTACCCAAGTTACCACCATCTCATTACTACCATGTGCTTTTATTTTTGGAGTAAGTCTGTTATGAGGTACTTTATCAAATGCCGATTGAAAGTCCATATATACAACATCTATTGCACTACCTTCATAAACCCTCTCTGTTACTTCATCAAAGAACTAGCTTTACTCAATTACGCAATAAAACAACTACTGGATATGTGGCCTCATAAAAAAATCTTTGAGAAGTAAAAGTTTTATTTGTTTGCCAGTTCTCTTGAAAAGCAACTCCTTGCTAAGGTACTTCCCAAGGTGCTGATAGGTCTCCTTGGGAAATGCCTGATCTGCATGCCTCAGCTATTCACTATATAAAATCATTGGGGACTAAATTTGATAAAGCCCGAAAACTGGCGCAGGGATAGCGATGCGCGATCTGCATGTGCCAGTTGAAAGTAATGCAGATAGCAAGCCAAATTCGTGCTGTCTGCTAATTAACATGATTGAAGTGCTGAGCCCAGTGCTGAACGCACTGCTGGTTGGCTCAGTGCGCAGCAGGGGGCCCAATTTTGTGGGAAGTGTGATCTCTATTTAAAGGTAGCCTGCACTTCTTAAAGGGGAGATGCTTTCTGAAAGAAGCACTTCATTTTTAGTGTAGCAAAGGAAAGGGGAATATACGCATGGCTCACCAGGGCAGAGTAGGGGAAATCGGTTCTCCGATGTAGCACTGAAGGTCTTAGTGCAGAGGTCGAAAGGAGGAGTCAGGTGCTCTACCTGCAGGAGGTCAGGAGGCCCTCCAGACTGACTGTAAGAAGGCAGTGGGAACTGATTGCTGAAGTGGTCAGTGCCACCAGTCTTTCCCCCAGGACCTGGATCCAATGCTGAAAGAAGTTTAATGACATCACATGAGTGGTCAAGTTCAGTGAATGCATCTTCAAATGTCATATCCCACCAACTGCACCACAAGCCTCACACACTGCTCAATGCACCGCACCCCATCACTTGCCTACCAACAATCTCTAGCAATCACCACTCATACCTCACAATCATAGCTTCACCTCACCCTCACACTTACCACTGTTGCAAGCCTCACACCCATATCTCACACGCTACACACAATGCTAGCTATTCAACCATAACTGGCACATCACCCAAACACATTGTATAACCGGCACCAGCAGCAGCTAACAGGCGGGGGGGCAGGCATGGCTGTAGAACCTGACCCAGATGGAGGAGACAGTGCTGGATATTATTGGAGGGGCCGTCACTGAGGCCATGGCAATCAGCAAGGCTGAAAGCATTGATGATGACAATATGCTCATACCTGATCCTCCTTCTCACATCTCACTTACAAACTGCTGATGGTATAAACATGCACATCTTGCTTTCCATCCCTCCCCTCATTACAACCTTACCGTTGTGCCTTTCTTCTTTCAGATACCTAAGAACTTCAACCAGCCCAGCCTGTGCAGGAAGAACAAGAGCAGGAGAGTGATAAAGAGACACCATCACTCACAAGCAACATCTCAGAAAATGGCACTGCACGTACTTTAGCGGGTAGTATAGAGGTGGGATCTGCAGGTGGTGAGTCACCAGGCACGAGTGGCCTACAGCCAGGGCAGGGGGAAAGGGTAGCGCGGGTGCCAGCTTCCCGGAGGGTGAGGTCGCACACGTGTTCTGTTGCAGAGGACTCAGATGGGGATTTCGATGGGGCGGCCTGCAGAAAAAGGGTGATGGGCATGCACACAGAAATCCTTGGTGCAGTGGCAGGCCTGCCAGAGAGCCTGTTGCCACCGTCAAGGAGCATGGAGGAGTCTGGCTCCAACCTTACACAGGGCTTTGCGCAGAGCTTGGAGGCCATGATTTCCAGGATGGAAGTGGTGGGCAACTCCATTCACGCATTCGTGGACCCAATCATAAAGCAGGGTCTGATGGGCAATGTTTTAGCTTCCATTGCAGCACAAGCGGAAGTGACCCAATGTCTGACTTGTAGCAGTTGGTGCAGCCTTCGTGGATTTTTAGATTTTAACCCTTATTAAAAACTGGACAGGCTGTTTTGGGGGGTGGGGGGAGCAGCGAAAACCCACTCAAGCTGGAGATGACTCATTCGTATGGAAACGAACTGTCCTGGGAACAATGGCCCGAGAGGACCACTCTCAAGTCTTGATTAACAAGGCTGACGACTCACTGTTCTAGTCAAGATGAACTCGTTAAGTTAATCGGCAGGAAGATTGAAAAGAGATCAAAAACCATTCAAACCATTCACGAGATCGAAAACCATTCTCCCGGCCATGTGTCCATTAATACCACAGACTGCGGTCTGTGTATTGGAGGGGTATAAAAGAGAGCAGTTTGGATAGCTCTCTTTCTCTCTCTCCTGCCCTCCACACAATGGAACATCAAGAGGAGCAGAGCCTTGCTGTTCCAACCGAGATGGACTCCGACTAAGGCTGGGATTCGCATGCCGCAAGGCCGGTACGGAACCAGGTAGCCGAGACGTACGGGAGAAAGCTGCAAGATCAAAAGGGGCAATCTAGGTGAGCATTGCCAAGCCTATACACCCACAAGGTCACTTAGCGTTGGAAGGGTCCTGTGATAGTTTAGTTCATGGGACGGTGTTTTTAGGCCATGGTAAGTCAGCACGGCAGGGGCTTGTTGGACAAGTCAGGGTTGTACTGTTTTAAACTGTACTGTTGTGTTCACACTGCTCGTACTGTATGCGAGTGGAGTGGTTTTTGTTAACCTTAATAAACACTGTACGGGTGAGCCCGAAAACACTGTCCGTGTTCAAATCTGTCCTCAGTAATCCCTATCATCCAGAACTTGTAGTAAGGGGGTTGCGTGCTCACTATGGGTGGGGTGAAACCACTTACAATAATTACCGATTGCGGCAGGGGCCATAGGAAATTGGCCACCGCAAAAACCGGTTACAGACTGCTGCAGTAGACGCTCAGACTCCAGTTATGCAGGCTCGGCTTGCTGCCACGCAAGCTCAGACTGCTGCCATCATGGTTGTGTTTCCAAGTGTGCAAAAGGGCTTGCAGGATCTCACAGCAGTCCAGCAATCTGTCCTCCAACAGATTACTAGGATCGCTGAGGTGCCGCCCTGTGGAAGTGGCAGTGGCTCCGTGAAAGATGAACCTGCTTTCCTCTCTCTGGATGACTGCATTCATATTTTCACCACTGCCACTCCGCCAGTGCCCTTGCTGTTGCCTGTCAGCCAGCCAGCCCAGACTGCTGCCGCCCATGCTGAGGTGGTGCAGTCTACAGCTGAGACTTCTAGGCCCAGAGCTGTTCGAGGTCGTCCTGCAGGGCCATCTGCAGTCTCGCCCACTGAAAGACAGCAGCCTTCCACCAGCCATGCTGCAGTCACTTGGACAACACTGCATAGGAGAACTATGATAGGCAAAGGCACACGAAAGACAGATACTAAGGTTATGCACAAGGGTGATTAGTTGACTTCGTTATGTAGTTTTGGAATTAATCATTTATAAATTATGTTTGGAATGTTTGCTTTGTGGTGGCTTTCATTTCAATATTGTGGCCAAGAGGACGCTGTGATGGTCTGTGACAGAGGGATGGTAAGGTAGGGAAGTGTTGAGCAACGGGGATCTGGGTTTCATTCAGCAGAACTGGAGTTGGACAATGCGCTCACAGACAGAACGGGAATTTGCAGGCTGCCTTCTCCCTTCCTCCTCATCTTCTTGAGGTGGTCGTGGAATCCGTGGTGGCAAGGGCAGTGCCCTCATGATGGCCATGTTGTGGAGGATGCAGCAGGCCATCATAAATTGGGACACCCGCTCCGGTGCGTACTGGAGAGCTCCTCCCGAGTGGTCAAGACAGCAGAACAGCTGTTTGAGCACCCCAATGGGCTGCACAATGACGTTCTTCGTGGCAGCATGGCTGTCATTATATGAGTGCTGGCCATGAGTGGTGGGATTATGGAGGGAAGTCATCAGCCAGGTGTAGAGCAAATAGCCCTTGTCACCTAGCAGCTACGCTTGGGTTTGACATGGTGGCTGGAAGATTGCTGGCACAGCGGACTGGTACAGGATGAAGGCCCCATGACTGCAGCCAGGATACCAGGCATTCACCAGCATGGTGTGCTGGGCATGGTCGCACACCAACTGCACATTAAGTAAGTAGAATCCTTTGCAGTTAAGGTACATCCCAGGATTGATATGCAGCAACTGCAAAGCCACATGTGTGCAGTTGATGGCACAGTTGATGCCGTTGAGGATGTAACTGGTAGAATAGATGAGGGAGAAATAGTGGATGTAGTGTATTTAGATTTTCAGAAGGCCTTTGATAAAGTCCCACATAAGAGGTTAGTGTGCAAAATTAAAGCACATGGGATTGGGGGTAATATACTGGCATGGATTGAAAATTGGTTAACAGACAGGAAACAGAGTAGGAATAAATGGGTCTTTTTGGGGTGGCAGGCGGTGACTAGTGGGGTACTGCAGGGATCAGTGCTTGGGCCCCAGCTATTCACAATATATATCAATGATTTGGATGAGGGAACCAAATGTAGTATTGCCAAGTTTGCTGACAACACGAAACTAGGTAGGATTGTGAGTTGTGAGGAGGATGCAAAGAGGCTTCAAGGCGATTTAGACAAGTTGAGTGAGTAGGCAAATACATGGCAGATGCAGAATTACGTGGATAAATGTGAAGTTATCCACTTCGGTAGGAAAAACAGAAAGGCAGAGTATTATTTAAATGGTGATAGATTGGGAAATGCTGATGTACAAAGGGACCTGGGTGTCCTTCTACACCAGTCACTGAAAGCATGCAGGTGCAGCAAGCAGTTAGGAAGGCAAATGGTATGTTGGCCTTCATTGCAAGAGGATTTGAGTACAGGAGCAAGGATGTCTTACCACAGTTGTACAGGGCCTTGGTGAGACCACACCTGGAGTAGTGTGTGCAGTTTTGGTCTCCTTACCGAAGAAAAAATATACTTGCCATAGAGGGAGTGCAGCGAAGGTTCACCAGACTGATTCCTGGGATGGCAGGACTGTCGTATGAGGAAAGATTGGGTCGACTAGGCCTGTATTCACTACAGTTTAGAAGAATGAGAGGGGATCTCATTGAAACGTATAAAATTCTGACAGGGGTAGACAGAATGGATACAGGGTGGATGTTTCCCCTGGCTGGGGTTTCTAGAATGAGGGGTCACAGTCTTAGGATACGGGGTAGGACATTTAGGACTGAGATGAGGAGAAATTTCTTCACTCAGAGGATAGTGAACATGTGGAATTCTCTACCACAGAAGGCTGTGGAGGCCAAGTCACTGAATATATTTAAGAAGGAGATAGATAGATTTCCAGACACAAAAGGCATCAAGGGGTATGGGGAGAGGGTGGGAATATGGTATTGATATAGAGGAACAGCCATGATCATATTGAATGGTGGAGCCAGCTTGAAGGGCCAAATGACCTACTCCTGCTCCTATTTTTCTATGTTTCTATGCCCTGCACCATGGGGAAGCCTAATATTCTGGCAAAGCCACGTGTGTGCTCCTCCTGCTTCTCTCTGTTCAGAGAGAAGACAATGAAGTCCCTTCTTCTGGAGTACAGAGCATCTGTGATCTCCCGGATGCAGCGATGGACGGCGAACTGCGAGATGTTTGCTATGTTGCCTGTTCCAGTCTGGAAATATCCGCTGTCGAAAAAATTCAGGGCTATGGTCAGCTTGAGGGCCACTGGCAGCACCGTCGCCGTCCTGCTCTGAGGCTGCAAGTCTGGTTCCAAGAGGTAGCAGAGTTCTGTTACCACCTCCTTGGTGAAGCGGAGCCACCAAACACTCTGCCCCAGGCTTAGGTGCAGTTAGGAGAAGTGCTCCCTGAAGACCCTAGTTGGGTAAGGCCTCATTCTGAGTGCCCTACTGCCCCATCTACCTCTGCGGGCAGCTTGTCTTCTTTGCTGTCTCTTCTCCATCTCCCTGTCATGCTGCAGCATGAGGGGGATTGCAACTAGAGCCCCCATGACTGGGAGCAAGTGGTGTACTCAGATACCTTCCAGAAGCAGCCAACGCCGTCCCAACATCAAGCAGCATTCCCTGCACACTTTACCAACTTTATAAATGTCTTCCAGCAACCCAGTATTCACACAAACTCTGCAACAGCCAGTGTAAGAGAAATAACAACTTACCTCTAAGTTGGATGTATCCCTTCAAATAGCGTTGGTGGAGGGTCCAAGGTGCAGCTGAACGCACATTCAGCAACGTGTGTTTAGGAGAGGGCGCTGAATGGAGCGGCAACATCCCAAATGGTAGGTCATGTGTCAAATCAGCATTACACGCTGAATGACATCACGATCTGCCTACTCTGCACACTGCCGTGCACACACATCCCACCCTGTGCTATCGCCCATACCAAGATGGTGAACAGTGTGGGCTGTGACGGATGTGGGTGGAATCGAGGTAGACACCATGGACTCGATTTTAATGCAGCTGACAGGCGGGCTTTTAGGTGTGCGGGGGGTTAAAATAGCAAAACCTGGGGGTCGGGACCACCCCCGCCTGGTTCCCGCCACCACGCCATTTTAACCTAGGTGTGTCTGATTGACCCGAATCAGTCCCGCCTGCAAGGGGACTGGTCTTTAGGGCCCTTGAACAGCACTGATTGGCCTTCATAATCCCATTTTAACAGGCCCTTGCCTGTTTAACCCTTTTCCCACATAAAACGCGCCTGGTGGGGATCACGCCTGTGACACCTAGCGTGAATACTATTGGCTTGCTGACTATCAGCTGCAGGTCCAACATTAAAGAGGATATTTGATCAGTCATCATTTGCAGGTAGCAGGACTTCGTTGTCTCAGGTCTGGGGCAACTTTTACCAGGCCTAACCACACCTGTGGAAGGTTGGAGCCTCACACACTTCTCCAGCGTGACCTCCTGCGAGACCCCTCTTGCCACCCTCACTCAGCGCTTCCTCAACTGAGGCACCTACCAGAAGCATGGGAGGCCTTTTCTTCCTTCCCCTCTTGGCATTAGAGGACCTCCAGCCCCATTCGCGAAATGACACACGCCACAACTGCAGAAGTTGCCATCAGAACTTTTATACAAAACAAATGATGGCATTTTTACAGAATACACATTTCACCCAAGTGACTACCCTTGTGATTATTTGTGCTTCATTTTCCTCTTACTCGTGCTCCTACGTCTTATGTTCATTAATAAATAGACATTCTTATTATGAACACAGCTAGCTTTTGCTAGTTACTTTATTGAGCACATGTGGACTAGGTACAGTATCTGTAGAGGCTTCCATCTTGACTGCTGCCTTGTGGGTAGCCTAGTGCCTCATGGGTAATGTAGTCTTAATATATATACAGCTGGGTAGTGTAGTCTTATATACAGCTCTACACAGCTCTACGGCTCCACCTAGTGTCCACTATAGAATGACATGTTATTGATCATTACATCCCCCTTTCTTTGAGGTTTAACAAAATCAATATCAATCAACTTTCAAGAAAACAATAAAGATAATATCAGTAACACTTTTGTTAGTGCTCTATAAACATAAACATTTTCAAAACAGTCAACACATTTTCAAAGCTTTACATTGTACTCAAAGATTAAGTCTATCAGGCTCTTTTACTTCACGTGTGGATCTTCTCAACACGGGTAAGTCTGATGTGTCTTCATGAGATTGTTCTGGCGGTGAATGACAAGATGCAGTTGCGGCATTGTCATCAATCTGGTCTTGAATAGTCTCTTGTGTTTTTAGGAGGGAACGGCGGTTCCTCCTGAGAATCTGTCCTTCCTCAGTTCTAACAGTGTATGACCTTGGTCCTACTTCCTCAAGAACTGTAGCTTTCCTGTTCCCTGCATCTGGATCCTCAATCCTGACAACATCATCCCTTGTCAATGGTTTTAGAGTTTTGGATGACTTGTCATAGTATGGTTTCTGTTTCAGCTTTAACAGTTGAAGTCTCTGTCTCAGTTCCTCACTTTGCTGTTCTTTTGCACAGCAGGGTAGTGTGGTGCGCAACTTGCGACCCATTAGGAGTTCAGCAGGTGAAGAACCACAGTCTAAAGGTGAGGCTCGGTAGCTCAGCAGGGCGAGATAAGGATCAGACTTGCTTTCTGTCACTTTCTTCAGTAGCTGCTTGAGAACTTGAACACCTTTCTCTGCCTTACCATTTGACTGAGCATACAAAGGACTGGATGTGATGTGCTGAAAGTCATAATGTGCTGCAAACTGTTACCACTCCTTACAGTTGAAGCACGGACCACTGTCGCTAACGGCAATCCTGGGAATGCCATGTCTGGCGAAGATGGATTTCACATGCATTATGACACTGCTTGCTGTGGTGCTTGAGAGCAGCGCCATCTCAGGATAGTTAGAATAGTAGTCAATCACTATTAGATAGTCTTTACCATTTAAATAAAAAAGGTCCATACCAACCTTTAGCCATGGTGCTGTTGGTATGTCAGCTACTATCATTGGTTCCTTTGCTTGTTTGTTTTGGTGTTTCTGACATGTCTCACATTTGCCTATCATGTTCTCAATGTCCTTATTTATGCCAGGCCAATAAACAGTGTCTCTTGCTCTCCTTTTGCATTTTTCAATTCCGAGGTGTCCCTCATGAATCCTTTTGAGCATGTCTTGATGTAGAGCCTGTGGAATGACTATTCTGTTCTGTTTTAGTAATAGTCCACTTGCAACACTCAATTCTGACCTTATGTGAAAATATTTTGGACAGGAACCTTTTGGCCAACCATGATGAATGTTCTCTATTACTGTTTGTAATACTGTATCTTTTACTGTTTCTTCTGCTATTTGCTTTGATTTTGTGTCTGACACGGGCAGCGCAGCAGTGACCATACTCACATGAACATCCACGTCTTCTTCAGTAGAGCTCACATGACTCATTGTGGGTGCTCGGGATAGTGCATCTGCTAACACTATGTATTTGCCTGGTGTGTAGATCAGTTCAAAGTCATATCTTTGCAGCTTCATCATGAGTCGTTGAATCCTTGGAGACATCTCATTCAGGTTTTTTTTTATGATGGCAACCAGAGGGCTGTGGTCTGTCTCAACTGTGAAGGTGGGAAGTCCATATATGTAGCCATGAAACTTTTCTAGTCCAACTACCAAGCCTAGACATTCCTTTTCAATCTGGGCGTATCGACACTCAGTATCAGTCATAGACCTGGAGGCATAGGCAACAGGCTTCCAATCTTCACCCTCTGCTTGTAGCAAGACCGCACCTAGGCCATCTTTTGATGCATCCGTTGACACTTTGATTCTTTTTGTTGGGTCAAAGAAGGTGAGTACAGGTGTGGTTGTCAGCACTGTCTTGAGGTTTATCCACTCTTGTTCATGTCTTTCTGTCCATGCGAACTCATTTGTTTTATGCAGCAGGTCTCGCAGACACGCTGTCTTGGCTGACAAGTTAGGAATGAACTTTCCAATGAAGTTTATCATCCCCATGATGCGTAGAACTCCTTTTTTGTCAGTGGGTCGGGGCATTTTGAGTATGGCGTTTACTTTTTCCATATCTGGCTCTATTCCTTTACCAGATAGATTATCTCCTAGGAAAGTGACTTCCTGGACGCCAAACTGACACTTGGTTTTGTTGAGCTTCAGTCCATTCTGGCGTATGCTCTGTAACACTTTAGTCAGTCTCTCATTGTGTTCTTTCAGTGTGGAGCCCCAGATGGTGATGTCATCAACATAGACCCGAACTCCTTCCAGACCTTCAATTATGTGTTCCATCGCTCTATGAAAGATTTCAGATGCAGATATTATCCCGAAAGGCATTCTGAGGAAACAATACCTGCCAAATGGTGTGTTGAAGGTACAGTATTTGGTGCTCTCTTCATCCAGTTTTAGTTGCCAAAATCCTTGTGAGGCATCGAGCTTTGTAAAGTATCTGGCACCTCACATTTCACTGGTGATTTCTTCTCGCTTGGGAATCTGGTAGTGTTCACGTTTTATGTTTGCATTTAAGTCCTTTGGATCCATGCATATTCTTAGATCATTGTTCTTTTTCTTTACACATACCATGGAGTTAACCCAGTCTGTTGGCTCTTCGACTTTCCTGATGACTCCTAGTGTGGTCATTCTGTCCAGTTCATTCTTGAGCCGGTCACGCAGGGGTGCTGGAACTCTTCGTGGAGCATGTACCACTGGCTGAGCATCCTGCTTTAGCTGGATCTTGTAAGTGAATGGTAGAACTCCAAATCCTTTGAACACATCCTGGAAATTATTCACTACAGAATCCACTGAGTCATCTGGTCTGCTTACGGCACAGTTTATACGGTAGACTCTTTTGACCAGTTCTAAGTCCTCACAAGCTTTGTCACCCAGTAGTGAATCAAGCCTTTCAGCCACAACAGAAAACATGAGATGATGCACTTTGTCTTTGACTGTCACTTTAAGTCTGCATACACCTAAGCTATCTATTTTCTGTCCATTATTGTCCTTCAGTAGTACTGACTTTTTCTGTGTTTTGGGCTTTTCTTTCATATTGTTAATGTCACTCATACTGATGAAGTTTGCTTTTGCCCCAGTGTCTAGTTTCAAGGTAACTAATGCTCCATTTACCTGCAGTGGGATCATCCATTTGTCCTCTTTTACTGCATTAACTTTATGTTCAGCATTGTCCATTTCTGAGGGCTGCACATTTTCTGTATCCTTTTTGATATTGTCACATTCCTACAAAATGTCTCACTTAAATCAGTGTCCTCAATTACATTAACTCGTTGCCCTTTCTTAGTTTGTACTTTTGAAAAGCATTGTTTGGCAAAGTGATTCTTTCCATTACACTTTGTGCACATTTTTCCAAACGCTGGGCATTGTCTTAACTGGTGTTTGTAACCACAGCGTTTACAATTAAAAATTTCATCCTCCGATTGCTTTTAATTTCTGTTCTGCCCATGTTTCTTCCCCTTATAGGACACAGCACCGACAGCAGCATTATCACTCATTACAATCGCATCATTATTGATTTCACTGAAAGCCTTCGCGTGCTTTCGAGCTAGCTCGCTGGCTTGGCATATTTTCACCACATTTTCCAAATTTAGTTCGGTTTCTCTCAACAGACGTTCCCTGACTTTTTAATCATGAATACCAAACACAATCTGGTCACGAATCATGGATGCTTTGAGCTCAGAGAAATTACATGTCTGTGCTTTCAGTTTCAGATCAGTTATAAAGCTATCAAAAGTCTCATTTTGCTGCTGTGTCCGAGAACAGAAGATGTATCTTTCATAGGTCTCATTCTTTTTGGAAGAGCAATGTGCATCAAATTTTTTTAGCACATCTTCTAATTTTTCTCTGTTCTCCACTGGATTAAATACAAATGTATTAAGTACCTCTATCGCCTGTGAGCCTGCAACCGTAAGCAGCAACGCTATCTTCCTTGCGTCTGGCTTCGTACCGAATCCGATGGCTGCAATGTAGAGTTCGAATTGTTGTTTAAGAGTCTGCCAATTGTAGTCGATGTTTCCTGTGAGTTTCAAACGCTCTGGTGGCTTCAAATTCTCCATGTCGCTTTTCACAATTTTCAGCAGATCTTCACCACCCTGGTACCATCTTATGTTCATTAATAAATAGACATTCTTATTATGAACACAGCTAGCTTTTGCTAGTTACTTTATTGAGCACATGTGGACTAGGTACAGTATCTGTAGAGGCTTCCATCTTGACTGCTGCCTTGTGGGTAGCCTAGTGCCTCATGGGTAATGTAGTCTTAATATATATACAGCTGAGTAGTGTAGTCTTATATACAGCTCTACACAGCTCTACGGCTCCACCTAGTGTCCACTATAGAATGACATGTTATTGATCATTACACTACGTAGTGGTTCCCCTGTGGCTTCAGCAGATGTGGAAGCCCCTTGCTCACTTTCCTGCTGCTCCTGTCTCGACACCTTTGGCGGGTGTCCTCTGGGGTGGCAAGCCTGTGAGGGCTCGCCAGCAGTTTGCTGCTCCTGCGGCTGTGCAGGGGTTGAGACCTCTATCTCCGTTGGGTGTGGACTCCGGCGGGGCTCTGACCGAGGGCTCTGCAGTGGTATGGAAGTGTGAGCGCTTGGAGAGGAGCCCCCACTTCCTTGAGGTCTGCCACCAACCTCCCTCTCATGGATCAGGTCCCCCCCAGTGCCTACAAGTGGCTTGAGAGCAGCTTGCTGTACATCAGGAGGGCCATGGGGACCCGTATCTACAATGGCAGTCCTACTCAGAAGGACTTCCATGAAGGTCTGGTTTCTCTGTTCCATAGATGCCCATCGCTCCTCAAGCGATGTCATTCTATTCTGAACACTCACCATGTTTTCCATACCCTGGTGACTAACCTCCTCCATGGCCGTATCCCTCCTCTCCCCTACCGTTACCCTCCTCTCCTCTACCGTAGCCATCCTCTCCTCTACGGTAGCCAGCCTTACCACGAAGGCAGCAATCATTTCCACATAGGTAGCCATCCTTTCTGTGTTGATGCGTTCATGCGCCAATGACTCCACAAAGGCTCTGCTCATGGTCGCTATGGACTCCTCCATTCGCTCCACACTCACAGCGACCCTAGAGACAAAACCTGCCAGAGATTCTTGCATCTGTGCATGGAGTTCCATCACCTCTGATCTTACGGATGGACCCAGAGGCAGAGGGCCGACATGCAGACTGTAATATTAGCATATGAATGTTGTGATTCCTGTATCCGTTATTTCATCCAAAGTATTAACTGTTTAAAACATGTATGGTAATATTGCACATCACCCCATTACTTTTCAAAAGAAAACACATAAAAGTGATGCTGATTTTACATAAAGCAGCATGACAATATTAAGATATTCATTACACCTTCATTACAGTTTATTATTGGGAAACAAGTGCAGCAGTTTGTTGTGTACTGCTGTAGCTGACAGTTCCACTGAGTCCCTGCAAATGCATTGTGTAGAATGGGTTGAACAGGAATTCAAAGAATATGCTGAATTCTTTTCACTCTTTTTGGAGCTCAGTAACAACAGCAAGGATTATGTAACCGGTTCTGAGGTCATTGTTAGTACAGCTTTGTCAAATCAGTTTCTCATGGCAACTCATGAAAAGCAGCTGTGTTAGTCTGCCTCATATCCTTCCTGGGCTGTTTCTCACTTTCTCTTGCACTGTACTGACCCTGATTTTTTTCTCTCCTCCATCTGCTCCATTTTTCCTGAAGGCAGTAACCATGGCTGGGTATGATTTCAAGGGCATCTGTGGCCCCCTAGTTCCTTGCCCATGAGGCAATTCTTCATATACGAGTCTAAACCATAACTGTCAGCAGGCAATTCAACCATTAGGGGCATAACATGCAAGACTGATCCTGCCATCATCACATGTCCACAATTAAGCACTCCTATCAAGGGTCACTATGATAATTATCATTGTCAGGACCATCATATTAGTAATACAAAAGCAAAATACTGCAGATGCTGGAAATCTGAAATAAACACAGAAAATTCTGAAAATACTCAGCAGGTCAGGCAGCATCTGTGGAGAGAGAAACATTGCTTTAACAATGCCCGAGGATTGTTGCAGCTTTACTAGGTGATATACAGTATTGGTAATCTAAATACTTTGCTTAATTACCAATTGTGGACTGAGTTCAGGAAGGTAGGCCTGGAAAATCCATGGGAAGGGGGCACTCCTGGCTGTTACATTGAGAACACCCTCCTCCCACCCCCCTCCAGTGGAACTTGCCACAGGCCCACCTGAAGTGTTCAGGGTCAGGGATGGGGTCTACAAGAGTGGGCCTTTGGTGGTGGAGCGGGGGGTGGGGCTGGGTGCATTTCGGGTGCTCCCACTGAAGACCCTGGAAATGCTGGCTAGCTTGGAGGCAGGGTTAAACCCCCTCCCCACGGCTTTTTGGTTTCCTCATCTTCAGGGTCCAAGCCTCGACCATGGTCTGGACCCCACAGTTAGGCCCCACTTCTGGTGAGACCAAGCACACCTGCACTGATTATAATGATAGCAAAATACTGTGGATGCTGGAAATCTGAAATAACAACAGAAAATGCTGGAAAAACTCAGCAGGCCAGGCAACATCCATGGAGAGAGAAATAGAGTCAACCTTTCAGGTCCTGATGAAGGGTTTCGACCTGAAACGTTGACTCTATTTCTCTCTCCACGGATGTTGCCTGGCCTGCTGAGTTTTTCCAGCATTTTCTGTTGTTATTTTGCATTGATTATAATTTAGGTACCGACACAAGGCCAAGGCATGGGGATTCCTGACAGGAAGTTCCCACACCCTCTTATGTCAATGGCCTTGTAGGGGTGGGTGGAATCTCTGCCCCTACAAAGCCATCCTGGAAACGCGCACTTAAGGCTAGGCCCAGCATAGTCGCATGATTTCAGGACCATGAGCCCGTTTGGGGCGCCAGCCTCGCCAGGACGCCAAATGTAGCGCCCCGGAAGTAGTCGTGGCCGCCCACCGGAAATTCACTTTGCGCGCCCCAGAGGGAAGCGCGGCGCTACTGGAGACGCCCTGCATCCCTCTTGGGGCACTGCAGCTGAAGATCGCTGCGCAACGTGCCGCAGCGCACTGCGGTACTGCAGGCCTTCCTCCCCTTCTTAAAGGGGAGGGGCCTTGTGCAGCGCAATCGAGGATCGCGAGTGCCGGCAAAAGAGCCCGGCACCGAGGAGAAGTGCCGGGCTCCTGGAACGCAGTCGGCACTCCGCGGGGGGGTGGGGGGTGGCTCAGGAGGCCGGGGACGGCAGCGCGGAGAGGTGCTGGCAGGCGGCCAGCAAAAAAAATGGCCGCCCCGCACGTCTCCTTTAATTAGCGCCTCTACCGCCGCAGGTAGGCCCCCTGAACCGTTCGCAAATAGCGTCCGGCGTTAAAGCAGGGGGCGCAACTAAATATCGCGATCGGGGCGGTAGCGGGGCGCTGCGCACACCGATGACGTCATCAGTAGCGGCGCAGCGCTAACGGCTAGCGCCGTCATTAGTGTCCCGCTAAATTTAGCGGGAGGCGTAGCCAGTGGCTTCCGACCCACTTAGTGCCCTCTTAAGGCGCTAACGGGTGGCGCAGCCCAGTGAATTTCTAGGCCATGGTCTCTAACTGAAACTTACATTTTCGTGACAGAGGTTTAGGAGATGTATAGGCATATATTGTTGCAGTTTCTGTGTAATCCATGTCTCTATAAAGGACAGACATTACAATGGTGATGAGGACATAGCATAATTGCTGAGAACAAAACAGAACCAGCTGGAAAAAAATGAGAAAGACAAGAAAAAAATGTTTATCTGGAGCCTGCAGAAAAAACACATTCCTACCAAAGTGAATAACCTCACATTTCCCCACATTATACTCCATCTGCCACCTTATTGCCCACTCACTTAACCTGTCTATATCCCTTTGCAGGCTCTTTGCATCCTCCTCACATCTTACTTTTCCACCTAGCTTTGTATCATCAGGAAACTTTGATACATTGCAATTTCTCCTTTTATCTAAGTCAGTAATATGGATTGTAAATAGCTGAGGCTCAAGCACTGATCCTTGCGGCACCCCACTAGTTACAGCCTGCCAATCTGAAAATGACCCGTTTATCCCTACTCTCTGTTTTCTGTCTATTAACCAATCTTTTATCCATGCTAATACCTTACCCCCAAATCTTGCTTAACAACCTTTTATGTGGCACCTTATCGAATGCTTTTTGGAAATCCAAATATACTACATCCACTAGTTCCCCTTTATCTACCCTGCTAGTTACATCCTCAAAAAACTCTAATAAATTTGTCAAACACGATTTACCTTTCAGGAAACCATGTTGACTCTGCCTAATCATGTTAAGATTTTCCAAGTACCCTGTTACCAATTCCTTAATAATGGATTCCAGCATTTTCCCAATGACTGATGTCAGGTTAACTGGCCTGTAGTTCCCAGTTTTCTCTCTCCCTCCTTTCTTGAATAGCGGGGTTACATTTGCTATCTTCTAATCCACTGGGACCTTTCCTGAATCTAGGGAATTTTGGAAGATCAAAACCAATGCATCCACTATCTCTGCAACCACCTCTTTTAGTACCCTAGGATGTTGGCCATCAGGTCCAGGGGATTTGTTTGCTTTTAGTCCCATTAGTTTTACAAGTAGTTTTTCTCTACTGATGTTAATTACTTTAAGTTCCTTGCTCTCATTAGCCCCTTGGTTCCCCACTACTTTTGTAAACTTTTTGTGTCTTCTACCGTGAAAACAGATACAAAATATTTGTTTAAAGCCTCTGCCTTTTCCTTGTTTCCCAATGTAATTTCTCATGTCTCAGCCTCTAAGGGACCAACGCTTACTTTTGCTACACTCTTCCTTTTTACATACTTGTAGAAGCTCTTACAATTTGTTTTTATATTTCTTGCTAATTTACTCTCATTCTATTTTCTCCCTTTTTATCAATTTTTTGGTCATCTTTTGCTGGTTTCTAAAGCTTTCCCAATCCTCAGGCTTATTACTATTCTCCGCAACATCATAAGTCTCTTCTATTAATCGAAGGGAGATGAAGGCGTGGCTCAAAGACTGGTGTGGGAGAAATGGGTTTCGATTCCTGGGGCACTGGCACCAGTGCTGGGGAAAGAGAGAGCTGTGCCGTTGGGTGGACTACACCTGAACCATGCTGGGACCAGCGTTCTAGTGAATCGAATAACTAGGGAGGTAGATAGGGCTTTAAACTAAATAAGGGTGGGAGGTGGGGGAGCCTGGTGGAGAGAAATCTAGAACGCCAGAGAGAAAAGACAAGGAAGCAGTGCAGGAAAGTGATTGGGGTAAGGATAACGAGATTGTGTCAGGAAGGGACAAAGCGTACAAACAAAGGAATGCACTAACAAATAGGGTCCAGATAAGAAAAAATGGTAATACAAATAGGGCCGTAGTACAAAAAAATGTTAAGATGTCTAAAAATATTAAAAAGACAAATCTAAAGGCACTGTATCTGAATGCACGAAGCATTCGTAATAAGGTAGACGAATTAACAGCGCAAATAGATGTAAACGGATACAATATAATTGTGATTACGGAGACATGGCTGCAGGGTGACTAAGGCTGGGAGCTGAATATCCAAGGATATTCAATATTTAAGAAGGGCAGGCAAAAAGGAAAAGGAGGTGGGGTGGCATTGTTAGAAAAAGATGAAATCAGAGCAATAGTGAGAAGGATATTGGCTCAGAAAATAAAGATGTAGAATCAGTCTGGGTGGAGCTAGGGGGCAGAAAACATTGGTGGGAGTTGTCGATAGGCCTCCAAACAGTAGTGGTAATGTATGGGATGGCATCAAACAGGAAATTAGAGATACATGTAACAAGGGTACTACAGTAATCATGGGTGACTTTAATCTACATATAGACTGGCCAAACCAAATTAGCAATAATACTGTGGAGGATGAATTCCTGGAGTGTGTACGAGATGGTTTTTTAGACCAGTATATTGAGGAGCCAACGAGGGAACAGGCTATCCTAGATTGGGTATTGTGCAATGAGAAGGGGTTAATTAATAATCTTGCTGTGTGGTGTCCTTTAGGGAAGAGTGACCAAAACATAATAGAATTCTTCACTAAGATGGAAAGTGAAGAATTCCAATCTGAAATTAGGGTCCTAAATCTAAACAAAGGAAACTATGAAGATATGAGGAGTGAGTTAGCTATGATAGATTGGGGAGCTTCATTAAAAGGCATGATGGTGGATAGGCAATGGCTAACATTTAAGCAACGAATGCATGAATTGCAACAGTTATACATTCCTTTCTGGCGCAAATACACAAATGGATAAGGAGCCCAACCATGGCTAACAAAAGAAATTAAGGATAGTATTAGATCCAGAGGAGTCATATAAAGTTACCAGAAAAAGTAGCAAGCCTGAGGATTGGGAGCAGTTTAGAGTTCAGCAAAAAAGGACCAAGAGATCGATTAAGAGGGGAAAAATAGAGTATGAGAGTAAACTTCCAAGGAACATAAAAGCGGACTGTAAAAGCTTCTACAAGTATGTAAAAAGAAAAAGACTAGTGAAGACAAATGTAGGTCCCTTACAGTCAGAAATGGGGAAATTTATAATGGGGAACAAGGAAATGGCTGAGCATTTAAACAAATACTTTGGTTCTGTCTTCACGGAAGAGGACACAAATAACTTCCCAGAAATGCTAGGGAACCAAGGGTCTAGTGAGAAGGAGGAATTAAAGTAAATTAGTATTAGTAAAAAAATAGTGCTGGAGAAATTATTGGGACTGAAAGCTGATAAATCCCCAGGGCCTGATAATCTGCATCCCAGAGTACTAAAAGAGATAGCCATGGAAATACTAGGTGCATTGGTTGTCATCTTCCAAAATTCTATAGATTATGGAACAGTTCCTGCAGATTGGAGGGTGGCAAATGTAACCCCACTATTTAAAAAAGGAGGGAGAGAGAAAACAGGGAACTACAGACCGGTTAGCCTAACATCAGTAGTAGGGAAAATGCTAGATTCTCTTATAAAGGATGTGATAACAGGACACTTAGAAAATATCAACGGGATTAGACAAAGTCAACATGGATTTATGAAAGGGAAATCGTGTTTGACAAACCTACTGGAGATTTTTGAGGATGTAACTGATAGAATAGACAAGGGAGAACTAGTAGATGTGGTGTATTTAGATTTTCAGAAGGCCTTTGATAAAGTCCCACATAAGAGGTTAATGTGCAAAATTAAAGCACATGGGATTGGGGGTAATCTACTGGCATGGATTGAAAATTGGTTAACACACAGGAAACAGAGAGTAGGAATAAATGGGTCTTTTTTGGGGTGGCAGGCGGTAACTAGTGGGGTACCGCAGGGATCAGTGCTTAGGCCCCAGCTATTCACAATATATATCAATGATTTAGATGAGGGAACCAAATGTAATATTGCCAAGTTTGCTGACGACACGAAACTAGGTGGGATTGTGAGTTGTGAGGAGGATGCAAAGAGGCTTCAAGGCGATTTAGAAAAGTTGAATGAGTGGGCAAATACATGGCAGATGCAGTATAACGTGGATAAATGTGAAGTTATCCACTTCGGTAGGAAAAACAGAAAGGCAGAGTATTATGTAAATGGTGATAGATTGGGAAATGTTGATGTACAAAGGGACCTGGGTGTCCTTGTACACCAGTCACTGAAAGCAAACATGCAGGTGCAGCAAGCAGTTAGGAAGGCAAATGGTATGTTGGCCTTCATTGCAAGAGGATTTGTGTACAGGAGCAAGGATGCCTTACTACAGTTATACAGGGCCTTGGTGAGACCACACCTGGCGTACTGTGTGCAGTTTTGGTCTCCTTACCTAAGAGAGGATATACTTGCCATAGAGGGAGTGCAGCGAAGGTTCACCAGACTGATTCCTGGGATGGCAAGACTGTCGTATGAGGAGAGATTGGGTCGACTAGGCCTGTATTCACTAGAGTTTAGAAGAATGAGAGGGGATCTCATTGAAATGTATAAAATTCTGAAAGGGCTAGACAGATTGGATGCAGGGAGGATGTTTCCCCTGGCTGGGAGGTCTAGAACAAGGGGTCACAGTCTCAGGATACGGGGTAGGACATTTAGGACTGAGATGAGGAGAAATTTCTTCACTCAGAGGGTGGTGAACCTGTGGAATTCTCTACCACAGAAGGCTGTGAAGGCCAAGTCACTGAATATATTTAAGAAGGAGATAGATAGAGTTCTAGACACAAAAGGCATCAAGGGGTATCGAGAGAGAGCAGGAATATGGTATTGATATAGAGGATCAGCCATGATCATATTGAATGGTGGAGCAGGCTCAAAGGGCCGAATGGCCTACTCCTGCTCCTATTTTTCTATGTTTCTAAGTTTGCCTTTTGCCAGTTGACCCTGTGCCACCTTGTCCTACTTTGATTGTATGCCTTGGTGTAATGCTCCAAATTTACTTTATTATCTATATAATTAATACCTGATATACCTTTATACTTTGAAGACTGAAGTGGCCAAATTTTTCCATCTTCTGTGATAATTTTATCCACTGTACTACCTCCAGGGCTTGAATGTCACCATTACATCTCAGTTACCAAAAGTGCATTACACATGTCTGCAAAGTGACAAATGGCAGCTGCAGGGGAAGTACAAAAAGACAATATAAAATTCCCTGATGGCTTTGTGAGCTCATTCACGACTTGGAATAATTTGCATTCTATTCTAAAACATGAATAAAACTTAAGCCCTGATTTTAACTCGCAATCTGAGTTTGGCGTGGTAGTAACAGAGCGAGTGTCAAGTTCGTTTGGCCATACTGTAGTGAGGCCTGAGCCATTTTAACTCCCGGGCCTCATTTCCATCTCCTAAGAGTCTCCCACCCAAACTTATAGGGGAAACAATGGGATTTCAGGACAGCAATTGGGAAGGAGGGGAAGGCCAGGCCAAGGGAGGTCTAAGGTACCCTCTCGGGCCTTTTCTGAGCCTGCTCCTGCGCAACTGCACGTTAAAATCATGTTGGGGTCCTATTTACGTCGTAGGACCCCTACTTTTGCACATTTATGATGCTCTTGCTTGCCGACAGCGGGCTTCACACTACCTGAAACACGGTAGGTAAAATGGTGGCGGCGACAGGTGTGAGCGGGGCACTAACATGGAGGGGAGCATGCTGCCTCTATTTTAACACCATTCTCATCGAGCGTGGGGGAGGAAGGGTTAAAATCATCACTTTAAAGTTGCTCCACAATCCTTTGCAATAAGTAGGCAATACAGATAGATGTGTGATAAGTCCAATTCAGTGAAGGCGACGGAAAAGGGATGGCTTGAGAGCAAGGACGGAGAGAAATACCATAGTGAGCAAAGCTTACCGTACAATTGGAAAAAAAAATATGAACAAATTTGTAAATTAAAACATGAATGATGAATTTGATTAAAATATTTATATTATATTCATTTTTAACCTTTTAAAGAAATGTCACTGTTGGAATGGGTTTTGTATAGAAATGTCTGTTTATCATTCTGTATATCATTTATCAAGAGTAAATTGGGCCTGTTCCTGGCTGGGGTGGAGATCACCTTTTACAGAAGGTAAGTACTGCAGGAAATACAGGGACAGAATGATCTCCTGGACGAGTTTCGATCACCTAGATGAGTCGGAGAGGAATTTCCCAGATTTTTTCTCCCAAATTGGCCATTGGGTTTTTTATCTGGTTTTTCGCCTCTCCCGGGAGATCACATGGGTTCGGGTGGGATGGAGAGTGGAAGTAGATTTGAGGTTAGGATCAGATCGGCCATGGTCTTATTGGGTGGCGGAGCGGGCTCGGGGGGCCGATTGGCCTACACCTGCTCCTATTTCTTATGTATCATTCACTCTCATTTTCAACTAATGTTTACTATTTTAATCACTTCTCTAATGAATGGTAGAAACAAAAAACTGGAGACCATGGAATACGAATTACATCCACAGGTGTCTGTGACTTTGTTGCTCACAAATTGATTGCTCATAACCTTATCAACCTTGGTGTCATGTTTGAGCCCAAAATGAGCTTCCGACCACATATCCGCGCCACCACTACGTCCACCGATTTCCACCTCTGGAACATCGCCCGACTCCACCCCTGCCTCAGCTCATCTGCTGTTGAAACCCTCATCCATGCCTTTGTTACCTCTAGATTTGCCTATTCCAACGCACTCCTAGTTGGTCGCCCACATTCTACCCTACATAAACTTGAGGCCTTCCAAAACTCTGCTGCCCCTGTCCTAACTCGCACCAAGTCCCATTCACCCATCACCCCTATGCTCACTGACCTACATTAGCTCCTGGTTAAGCAACGCCTGGATTTTTAAATTCTCATCTTTATTTACAAATCGCTCCTTGGCCTCACCCCACTCTATCTCCGTAATCTCCTCCAGCCCCACAACCCTCCGAGATATCTGCACTCCTCTAATTCTGGCCTCTTGAGCATCCCTGATTTTAATCACTCAACCATTGGTGGCCATGCCTTCAGGTACCAAGGCCCTATGTTCTGGAATTCCCTCCCTATACCTCTCCGCCTCTCTCCCTCTCTTTCCTCCTTTCTCTCTTCTCTTCTCTTAGGCAGTCCCTCGGAACCGAGGATGACTTGCTTCCACATTAAAAATGAGCTCGCAGGTGACTGATTAGTCCAATGCAGGACCTACAGTCTCTGTCACAGGTGGGGCAGACGGTGGTTGAGGGGGCGGGTGGGTGGGGTGCTTGGGTTGAAGTGCGCTCCTTGCGCTGCCTGCGCTTGGCTTCCGCTTGCTCCCGGCGAAGAGACTCGAGGTGTTCGGCGCCTTCTCCTTTAAGATGTTCCTTAAAACCTACATCTTTGACCAAACTTTTGGTCATCTGTTCTAATATCTCCTTATGTGGTTCGGTGTCAAATTTTGTTTTATAATGCTCCTGTGAAGCGCCTTGGGACGTTTTACTACGTTAAAAGCACTATATAAATACAAGTTGTTGTTATATGTGTGGGCATATGTATTGAGTGGCCTAGAAATGGATGGCGGTGTGCCCGTTTTTTGGGTGCTAAACCGACGTCTAAGCCTCCAATGTGGCAGGCTGAAAGCACAGGTTCATTATGTAGTGTGCCGCCCGCCATATTGGTGTAGGCAAAAAAATTGGTGTCCAGGGCCCACAACTGTAACAGGTGTCAGGGCATTTCAGTATTCTAAGCGGCTTAATGCCTGTTTGAAGCCCCCTGAAATATTGGGTTTCCCTAAAAACAGCTGGGCCGGCTACATTAAATAAATCCAGGTCTCAATGCGGCTTAACTGGCGGTCCTTAAAGGGACCTTTGTAGCGAGAGGATTCGAGTACAGGAACAAGGATGTCTTGCTGCAGTTGTACAGGGCCTTGGTGAGACCACACCTTGAGTATTGTGTGCAGTTTTGGTCGCCTTGTCTAAGGAAGGATGTTCTTGCCATGGAGGGAGCGCAGCGAAGATTCACCAGGCTGATACCTGGGATGGCAGGAATGACGTATGAGGAGAGATTGGGTCGATTGGCCTTATACTCACTGGATTTAGAAGAATGAGAGGGGATCTCATTGAAACTTATAAAATTCTAACAGGACTAGACAGACTAGGTGCAGGAAGGATGTTCCTGATGGCCGGGGAGACCAGAACCAGGGGTCACAGTCTAAGGATGAGGGGTAAACCATTTAGGACAGAGATGAGGAGGAATTTTTTCACCCAGAGAGTGGTGAACCTGTGGAATTCTCTACCACAGAAGGCAGTAGAGGCCAATTCATTAAATATATTCAAGCAGGAATTAGATATATTTCTTAAGGCTAAAGGGATCAAGGGATATGGAGAGAAGGCAGGGACAGGGTACTGAATTTGGAGGATCAGCCATGATGGCATTGAATGGCGGAGCAGGCTCGAGGGGCCGAATGGCCTACTCCTGCTCCTATCTTCTATGTTTCTATGGACCGTTGCTGGTCACAACTAACAACGTAAGTGATTAAAATATACTTACCTGAATGTGAAACCGAGAGGAGGAGGAGTGCTCCTCCGGTTCCACATTCAAAGCAAGCCGCTGCCAGAGAATAACGTCAGTATATATTATGACTTGTCAATAATAATTAACTCCCAGCTTTGACCTCTGCTAATATTTGAATCTAATCACAAGGTCATAAAATTAACACTTCACTCCTAATTTTCATCAGGTTTAGAATAACTACAGATACATTTCATATGCTTGAGGGGTTGATCAAGAACACTGTTCTTATTAACATCCCTTGTGCATTATAATTTTCGTAGTGCAGAAGTAGGTTTTAGATGATTCAAAAACCTGACAGCACAAATCAGGAAAATTATTTGCAATTCATATATCTGACAGGTATCCTGCTTAGAATAAAAGCAAAAATAGTGATTGCTTTCTCATGATCAACCCTCTTTCAATCCAACTAGTCATTATTTTTAATTGTTAAGTTAAAAGGAAAAGAAGCAGTCAGTTACTGTAAAGATAGTGCGGGTAGGGTAGCTACAAAAAGGGCTGATTTTCCAGTTGGGCGCTCCTGGAAAGTAAAAGCTCTTGCAAGGAGCGTGGGTGTGAAATCTTGGGCCCAAAATCCCTAATTTTCTTTCCATTTATTGGGAGTGCCAATTGGGAAATCTGACCCAAAATGACAACAAAATAGGACTGCTTTTCATCTTGGCCCTGGTGAGGACCAAAATGAAAACAGAAAACTCCAGGTTGTAGACCTGCTATTTCCCAACTTCTCACCAGGAGAGCCCAATCATGAATAGCCTTATCAGGGAAACAAAATTATACATTTAATAATCAATACAATTTCAATCAGAGTATGTACAGACATTAAACAGAATTAAAATTCAACAAACCATCTTTCTTTCAACAATTATTCTGCGTGAATTCTCTTTATATCACTTTGATAAATGTAGCACAGAGGTGGTTGTAGCTCAAATAGCTCCTTAAAAGCAAAATGCTTTAAGTTAAAAATATGACAAAATACATGAGTGAATTCCCATGGAGATTCGTACACACTTCTGTTTACTTCCCTTCTTTTGAGTCACTTACGTATGTCTGTAGTCAAAGGTTCTATTTCTATTCAGTTTAAATGTAAAACACTGGGGTCGATTTTAAACCCCTCGCTAGGGTTCCTAACGCTACCGTACTGACTGGGAGTTTCCCGGAATCGGGGGTACCTCTACTGAGCTCTGCCTTCATCAGTCCAGGAGATCAGCTATTTAAATTTCCCACCACAGTGCACATCCCACCAACCCCCCCCCCCCCCCACCCCGCCAGCGCCCCCACCCACTCCCCGCTCTCTGCCCAGTGACCTCACCGACTGCTACTGTAAAACCTGCGACTCGGAGATGTCACCCAACTACCGCTGCAAGGAGCTGCAGCCCGTTGAAGCGCAGTCCGCAGAGGGCTGGAGTGTCAGGAATCAGGAGCATCAGGAATAGCTGGTGTCGGCATTCGGGGAGTCTCTGAACTTGTGGGGAGGCTCGAGAGTGGGGTTAAGAGAAGGAAACTGGAGAATCAAGGGGAGACTGGGGAATAGAGACCAGGGGGACAGATGGAGACTGGGGACAAGAGATCAGGGGGACAGATGGAGACTGGGGACTAGAGATCAGGGGGACAGATGAAGACTGGGGAATATAGATCAGGGGGACAGATGGAGACTGGGGACTAGAGATCAGGGGGACAGTTGGAGACTGGGGAATATAGATCAGGGGGACAGATGGAGACTGGGGACTAGAGATCAGGGGGACAGTTGGAGACTGGGGAATATAGATCAGGGGGACAGATGGAGACTGGGGACTAGAGATCAGGGGGACAGATGGAGACTGGGAAATAGAGATCAGGGGGACAGATGGAGACTGGGGACTAGAGATCAGGGGGACAGATGGAGACTGGGGAATAGAGATCAGGGGGACAGATGGAGATGGGGAATAGAGATCAGGGGGACAGATGGAGACTGGGGAATAGAGATCAGGGGGACAGATGGAGACGGGGAATAGAGATCAGGGGGACAGATGGAGACTGGGGAATAGAGATCAGGGGTGTAATGTATATACCTTTAAGTGGGGAACTATCTTTTACAGCTCATGTATACTGCAGTACCGGCAGTGACCACACCTGTATATAGCCCTGAGTAGTAATCTGTACAGATCAGTTGCAGGTGAGCCACGTTGAGTAAACACCTGTTGTACCGTTCTCCGCAGTCTGTGTCTTATTATACACGGACGCAACATTGGCGACGAGGCAGGTTCGAACCTACCTGCAACTCTGCATCACCTCCCGGGGATTCGTTCCTGGAGATCAGTGGATTGGAGGTCAAGGCCAGAAACTCGGGCGTCGACCACGGGCAACCGCCCAGTCATCCAGCAGAGATTCGAGAATTGCGGGGGAGGCTGTCGAGAGCCAGGCTTGGCTTTCCAGTCGAGGTGGTCCAGCGAAACGGGCTGGCAACAGGTAGTGCGCAGACCCTTCCCGGACAGCGGCGGGCTAGAGCCTGACCGAGCGGCACAGCAAGGGGCCGAGCAGCGGCGACGGGGGAGAGAGAGAGAGGGCAGAACGCACAGGGCGCAGCCGGTGTTCAGGGGCCGAGCAGCGTCGGGGAGAGAGAGACACGTAGAAACCCGCGAGGCGCCGCCATTGCCACGAGGACCGCCGGGAGTGGCGTTGGCAGCAGCGGGGGAGGAAGGAAAGCGCGGGAGATGCCATTTTAAGCCATTGGGAGACGCCATTTTAAACCACACCCAAAATGCCGAAGAGTGGCAGTATCACCGCATTTGACAATGAAGTCGAAGATTGGACTACATATGTCGAACGAATAGAGGTGTACTGCAAGGCAAATGAGGTGTTAGATGACAAGAAAGCGTCGGTATTGTTCAATTTGATGGGTGCAAAGATGTGTGGTTTATTACAAAATCTAGTAACCCCAATGAAGCCAATGGAAAAGTGTTTTGAAGACATAGTAATGATACTAAAGGAACATTTAAACCCCACACCGCTGCTGATAGCAGAAAGATTCAAGTTTCACAAATGGAACCAGCATAAGGATGAAAGCAATGCTGATTATTTAACAGAACTGTGCAAACTATCGAAACACTGCCAGTTTGGAGCGGGACTGGCAGATACCTTAAGGGACAAGTTTGCATGTGGGCTTCAAAGTGAAGGAACCCAGAAACGGCTTTTATCTGAAAAGGACCTTATGCTGGAAAAGGCTTTCAGCATTGCGGTATCATATGAAGCAGCAGCACGGGGCGCTGCAGAGATACAACAGAGACCGCAAGAATACGGCACAAACGAAATGTCATATGGAACAGAGAAGTGCTATCGCTGCGGCAGAACAACACACAACCAGAATGATTGCTGTTTCAAAGACAAAGTGTGCAGACAGTGTGGAAAAGTAGGACACATAGACGAGTCTGCAGGTCGGGAAAGAAAACCAGCAATAAGAAACCTACCAAAGAAAAGTACAAGAAGGTACATAAGATGACAGAAAATAGTTCAGACGAACAAAAGAGTGATAATGACTCCGAAAGCAGGGAACTGAGTTGTCTGAAACTACATAATGTGATCACAACGGAGGATCACCGAACCATTTGGGTCACTCTCAAGATAGCAGGAGTCCAGGTAAAGATGGAATTGGACACAGGATCAGCCCTAACAGTCATAAACCGACGGGACTACGAGCGGCTATTCTCACACATACCCTTGAGAGAGACAAAAATTATTTTGAAGACGTACACGGGGCAAAATGTCTACCCCAAAGGAAAAATAAGGGTGACCGTTATATATAACGGTACGGAAACACCAAAACTAGACCTGTACGTATTACAAGATGGAGGACCACCATTACTGGGACGTGAATGGATCCGGAAAATACAACTGGATTGGCATTCCATACAGGCACTGACTGCGGCTAACAAAAAGGATGACGACGTCACAACTGGGCGACTGTCAAAGATCCTAACTGACGCGAAAGAAGTGTTCCAGCAAGGACTCGGAACACTAAAAGGCATGACAGCGACGATTAAAATTGAAGAAAACGCAAGCCCAAAATTTTTTAAGGCCAGACCGTTACCTTATGCGATTCGCCCAGCTGTCGAAGCAGAGCTGGAGAGTCTGGAACGTTCAGGTGTACTGTCCAAGGTAGACTGGAGCGAGTGCGCTACACCCATCATCCCTGTGATGAAAAAGTCATTGAGCAGCACGCCTGGGGAACCAAGGAAGGTTCGCATCTGTGGGGACTTTAAGGTAACAGTGAACCCGGTCCTTCACACCGTACAATATCCACTTCCGCGGATTGAAGATATTTTCACCTCGCTACCTGGAGGGAAACGCTTCACTAAGATTGATCTGGACCAGGCGTATCTGCAAATGGAGGTAGAAGAAGCATCAAAAAAATACCTCACAATCAACACCCATAAAGGTCTCTACCAATACAACCGGCTGGTATTCGGGGTAGCATCAGCTCCGGCTATTTGGCAGAGGGCAATGGAACAAGTCCTGCAAGGGATCCCAGGGACCCAGTGTTATTTGGACGACATCCTGGTCATGGGCGAAAATGACACTGATCACCTTGCCAACCTGGAGCAGGTGCTCACTAGATTGCAGGAATATGGGCTCTGAGCTAACCGCCCCAAATGCGAGTTTTTTAGAAAACAGATCTCGTATTGTGGCCACGTTATCGATAAAGAGGGGTTACATAAGTCCCCAGAGAAGATTGAAGCAGTAGTCAAGGCTCCAGCACCGGAAAATGTCTCACAACTGAGGTTGTTCCTCGGGCTGGTAATCTACTACCATAAGTTCTTGCCAAATTTGTCTACAATACTACACCCACTGAACACCCTACTGCAAACTGGGGTGCCATGGAAGTGGAGTGACGAATGTAGACGAGCTTTCCAGAAGAGCAAAACACTAATCACATCGAAAGAGGTATTGACCCATTACAACCCAGCATTACCAATTCGGTTGGCGTGTGATGCGTCACCCTACGGCATTGGAGCGGTGCTGTCGTACAAATTCTCGGACGGCTCAGAGAGGCCAATAGCCTTTGCGGCACGATCAATAACCTCAGCCGAGCGTAACTACGCCCAGATTGACAGGGAGGCCCTCAGCCTAGTGTGGGGAGTGAAAAAGTTCAATCACTATCTGCACGGGCAGAAATTCACCTTGCTGACGGATCACCAGCCTCTTGTCTCCATTTTTAATCCGAAGAAGGGCGTTCCAGTGATGACTGCGCAACGACTACAAAGATGGTCACTTTTTCTAGGGGTGCACCACTATGAGATTGAATATAAGGGCATGAAACAGCATGGAAATGCTGATGGGCTATCACGACTGCCACTGCCTACTGCGGAGGAAGCACCAGCAGTGGATCCTGTCGAAATATTCCATTCGACTATAGTTGAATACCTACCGGTAACTAACGCTTCTATCGAAAAGGAAACCCGAAATGACCTGACACTGTCTCGGGTATATGATTTGACGGTGAAGGGATGGCCAGCACATGGCGACTCACTGTTGCCAGCATTCTCGACAAGGAGAGAACAGCTGTCAGTGTGCCGGGGGACCTTGATGTGTGGATCCCGAGTGGTAATTCCACCCAAGTTAAGGGATAGAGTGCTCAATGAGCTTCATGAGGGTCATCTGGGAGGGGTAAAAATGAAAAGTCTAGCCAGGGCTTATGTGTGGTGGCCGGGAATCGATAAACAAATCGAGGACCTGACCAAGAGCTGCTCAGGATGCCAGAAAGTCCAAAATGCACCACCACAGGCCCCTCTACACCCATGGGAGTGGCCCTCATCTCCATGGCAACGGGTGCATATTGATTTTGCTGGTCCATTCATGGACTCAAGCCGTGGATGCGCACTTGAAATGGCCTGAGGTCATCAAAATGTCCTCCACCACCACGGAGAAAACTATTGCAGTCCTACGGACCATTTTTGCCAGGAATGGCTTGCCAGAACAGATTTGCTCCGACAACGGACCACAGTTTGTGTCCGAAGAGTTCCGGAGGTTCTTGAAAAAGAATGGGGTAAGGCATTACACATCCGCCCCGTTTCATCCAGCCACAAATGGATTGGCTGAGAGGTTCGTACAAACCTTTAAGAAGGCAATAAAGGCTATGTACAATGACAACATTCCGCTGCAGCACAAGGTGGACAATCTCCTGTTCGCCTACCGGAATACGACACATGCAGTCACCAACCAGGCCCCAGCCATGATGTTCTTTAACCGAAGGTTAAGATCTCACCTGGATTTGCTCAGACCAAACGTACGAAGAGATGTTGAGAGTAAGCAATTCCAGCACATCCATGAGAAGCCAACAAGGAGCTTCAATGTAGGGCAACCAGTCTTGGCCCGCAACTACCGAACAGAAAAATGGCAGCCAGGAAGGATATGCACACGGCAGGGCCCACTAATGTACACAGTGGACGTTGGGGAGAGCATCGTGAGACGCCATGCTGACCAGATCCTAGAGTCACAGGAACAAGTCAACCCCATGCCTCGCCCATACGTACCTGGTGATGAACCCGACGTACAGGTCGCATCTACCCCAGAAACAGTAGCATCGGAAGCTGATAAACCAACCGACGACAGGGGGCCAGAATCGCCTCCGCACCATGATCAAGACACTCGGGAAAGGCGCTATCCAGAAAGGATCAGGAAGCCTCCCCAAAGACTGAATATATAAATAGACTATTTTCAGCTAATGTTGCATGTTAAAAGTGTTAATTGTAATTAGTTTGATATTTAATTGTTAAATGAGTTTTATGGTACTGCTAATCTAAATGGGGAGGAATTGTAATGTATATACCTTTAAGTGGGGAACTATCTTTTACAGCTCATGTATACTGTAGTACCGGCAGTGACCACACCTGTATATAGCCCTGAGTAGTAATCTGTACAGATCAGTTGCAGTGTGAGCCACGTTGAGTAAACACCTGTTGTACCGTTCTCCGCAGTCTGTGTCTTATTATACACGGACGCAACAAGTGGGACAGATGGAGACTGGGGAATAGAGATCAGGCGGACAGAGGGAGACTGGGGAATAGAGATTTGGGAGATAGATGGAGACTGGGGAATAGAGATCAGGGGGACAGAGGGAGACTGGGGAATGGAGATCAGGAGGACAGATAGAGACTGGGGACTAGAGATCAGGGGGACAGAGGGAGACTGGGGAATGGAGTTCAGGGGGACAGAGGGAGACTGGGGAATAGAGATCAGGGGGACAGATGGAGACTGGGGAATAGAGATCAGGGGGACAGATGGAGACGGGAATAGAGATCAGGGGGACAGATGGAGACTGGGAAATAGAGATCAGGGGGACAGATGGAGACTGGGAAATAGAGATCAGGGGGACAGATGGAGACTGGGGACTAGAGGTCATGGGGACAGAGGGAGACTGGGGAATGGAGATCAGGGGACAGATAGAGAATGGGGACTGGAGATCAGGGGACAGATGGAGACTGGGGAATGGAGATCAGGGGACAGATAGAGAATGGGGACTAGAGGTCATGGGGACAGATGGAGACTGGGGAATGGAGATCAGGGGGACAGATAGAGACTGGGGAATAGAGATCAGGAGACAGATGGAGACTGGGGAATAGAGGTCAGGGGGACAGATGGAGACTGGGGAATGGAGATCAGGGGGACAGATGGAGACTGGGGAATAGAGATCAGGGGGACAGATAGAGACTGAGGAATAGAGATCAGGAGACAGATGGAGACTGGGGAATGGAGATCAGGGGGACAGAGGGAGACTGGGGAATAGAGATCAGGATGAAAGATGGAGGCTGGGAGATTGAGATCAGGGAGACAAACAGAGACTGGGGAATAGAGGTCAGGGGGACAGATAGAGACTGGGGAATGGAGATCAGGGGGAAAGATGGAGACTGGGAGATTGAGATCAGGGGGACAGACAGAGACTGGGGAATGGAGGTCAGGGGGACAGAGGGAGACTGGGGAATGGAGATCAGGGGGACAGATGGGGACTGGGGAATGGAGATCAGGGGGACAGATGGAGAATGGGGAATAGAGATCAGGGGGACAGATGGGGACTGGGGAATAGAGATCAGGGGACAGAGGGAGACTGGGGAATGGAGATCAGGGGACAGAGGGAGACTGGGGAATAGAGATCAGGGGGACAGATGGGGACTGGGGAATAGAGATCAGGGGACAGAGGGAGACTGGGGAATAGAGATCAGGGGGACAGATGGGGACTGGGGAATGGAGATCAGGGGACAGAGGGAGACTGGGGAATGGAGATCAGGGGACAGAGGGAGACTGGGGAATAGAGATCAGGGTGACAGAGGGAGACTGGGGAATGGAGATCAGGGGACAGAGGGAGACTGGGGAATGGAGATCAGGGGACAGAGGGAGACTGGGGAATAGAGATCAGGGTGACAGATGGAGACTGGGGAATGGAGATTAGGGGGACAGATGGAGACTGGGGAATAGCGATCGGGGGACAGATGGAGACTGGGGAATGGAGATCAGGGGACAGATGGAGACTGGGGAATGGAGATCAGGGGAACAGATGGAAACTGGGGAATAGAGATCAGGGGAACAGATGGAGACTGGGGAATGGAGATCAGGGGGGCAGATGGAGACTGGGGAATAGAGATCAGGGGAACAGATGGGGACTGGGGAATAGAGATCAGGGGGACAGATGGGGACTGGGGAATGGAGATCAGGGGGACAGATGGGGACTGGGGAATGGAGATCAGGGCGACAGATGGAGACTGGGGAATAGAGGTCAGGGGGACAGAGGGAGACTGGGGAATAGAGATCAGGGGAACAGATGGGGACTGGGGAATGGAGATCAGGGCGACAGATGGAGACTGGGGAATAGAGGTCAGGGGGACAGATGGAGACTGGGGAATGGAGATCAGGGGACAGAGGGAGACTGGGGAATGGAGGTCAGGGGGACAGAGGGAGACTGGGGAATAGAGATCAGGGGAACAGATGGGGACTGGGGAATGGAGATCAGGGGGGCAGATGGAGACTGGGGAATAGAGATCAGGGGAACAGATGGAGACTGGGGAATGGAGATCAGGGGGGCAGATGGAGACTGGGGAATAGAGATCAGGGGAACAGAGGGAGACTGGGGAATAGAGGTCAGGGGGACAGATGGAGACTGGGGAATGGAGATCAGGGGACAGAGGGAGACTGGGGAATGGAGGTCAGGGGGACAGAGGGAGACTGGGGAATAGAGATCAGGGGAACAGATGGGGACTGGGGAATGGAGATCAGGGGGGCAGATGGAGACTGGGGAATAGAGATCAGGGGAACAGATGGGGACTGGGGAATAGAGATCAGGGGGACAGATGGGGACTGGGGAATGGAGATCAGGGGGGCAGATGGAGACTGGGGAATAGAGATCAGGGGAACAGATGGGGACTGGGGAATAGAGATCAGGGGGACAGATGGGGACTGGGGAATAGAGATCAGGGGAACAGAGGGAGACTGGGGAATAGAGATCAGGGGAACAGAGGGAGACTGGGGAATAGAGTTCAGGAGGACAGAGGGAGACTGGGGAATGGAGATCAGGGGGGCAGATGGAGACTGGGGAATAGAGATCAGGGGAACAGAGGGAGACTGGGGAATAGAGATCAGGGGAACAGAGGGAGACTGGGGAATAGAGGTCAGGGGGACAGAGGGAGACTGGGGAATAGAGATCAGGGGAACAGATGGGGACTGGGGAATAGAGATCAGGGGGACAGATGGGGACTGGGGAATGGAGATCAGGGGGGCAGATGGAGACTGGGGAATAGAGATCAGGGGGACAGATGGGGACTGGGGAATAGAGATCAGGGGGACAGATGGAGACTGGGGAATGGAGATCAGGGGGACAGATGGAGACTGGGGAATAGAGATCAGGAGGACAGATGGAGACTGGGGAATAGAGATCAGGGGACAGATGGAGACTGGGGAATAGAGATCAGGGGGACAGAGGGAGACTGGGGAATAGAGATCAGGGGGACAGATGGAGACTGAGGAATAGAGATCAGGAGGACAGATGGGGACTGGGGAATAGAGATCAGGGGGACAGATGGAGACTGAGGAATAGAGATCAGGAGGACAGATGGAGACTGGGAAATGGAGGCTCAGGGGAGAGATGTAGACTGGGGAATAGAGATCAGGGGGACAGATGGAGACTGGGGAATGGAGATTAGCGGGACAGATGGGGACTGGGGAATGGAGATCAGGGGGACAGATGGGGACTGGGGAATAGAGATCAGGGGACAGATGGAGACTGGGGAATGGAGATCAGGGGACGGATGGAGACTGGGGAATAGAGATCAGGGGACAGATGGAGACTGGGGAATGGAGATCAGGAGGACAGATGGGGACTGGGGAATAGAGATCAGGAGGACAGATGGGGACTGAGGAATAGAGATCAGGAGGACAGATGGAGACTGGGAAATGGAGGCTCAGGGGAGAGATGTAGACTGGGGAATAGAGATCAGGGGGACAGATGGAGACTGGGGAATGGAGATTAGCGGGACAGATGGGGACTGGGGAATGGAGATCAGGGGGACAGATGGGGACTGGGGACTAGAGATCAGGGGGACAGATGGAGACTGGGAAATGGAGGCTCAGGGGAGAGATGTAGACTGGGGAATAGAGATCAGGGGGACAGATGGAGACTGGGGAATGGAGATTAGCGGGACAGATGGGGACTGGGGAATGGAGATCAGGGGGACAGATGGGGACTGGGGAATAGAGATCAGGGGGACAGATGGAGACTGGGGAATAGAGATCAGGGGACAGATGGAGACTGGGGAATGGAGATCAGGGGACGGATGGAGACTGGGGAATAGAGATCAGGGGACAGATGGAGACTGGGGAATAGAGATCAGGGGGACAGATGGAGACTGGATCATAGAGATCAGGGGGACAGAGGGAGACTGGGGAATAGAGATCAGGGGGACAGATGGAGACTGGGGAATGGAGATCAGTGGACAGATGGAGAATGGGGAATAGAGATCAGGGGGACAGATGGAGACTGGGGAATAAAGATCAGGGGGACAGATGGAGACTGGGGAATAGAGATCAGGGGGACAGATGGAGACTGGGGAATAGAGATCAGGGGGACAGATAGAGACTGGGGACTAGAGGTCATGGGGACAGAGGGAGACTGGGGAATGGAGATCAGGGGACATAGAGAATGGGGACTGGAGATCAGGGGACAGATGGAGACTGGGGAATGGAGATCAGGGGACAGATAGAGAATGGGGACTAGAGGTCATGGGGACAGATGGAGACTGGGGAATGGAGATCAGGAGACAGATGGAGACTGGGGAATAGAGATCAGGGGGACAGATAGAGACTGAGGAATAGAGATCAGGAGACAGATGGAGACTGGGGAATAGAGATCAGGAGACAGATGGAGACTGGGGAATAGAGATCAGGATGAAAGATGGAGACTGGGAGATATAGATCAGGGGGACAGATGGAGACTGGGGAATGGAGATCAGGGGGACAGATGGAGACTGGGGAATAGAGATCAGGGGGACAGATAGAGACTGAGGAATAGAGATCAGGAGACAGATGGAGACTGGGGAATAGAGATCAGGATGAAAGATGGAGGCTGGGAGATTGAGATCAGGGAGACAAACAGAGACTGGGGAATAGAGGTCAGGGGGACAGATAGAGACTGGGGAATGGAGATCAGGGGGAAAGATGGAGACTGGGAGATTGAGATCAGGGGGACAGACAGAGACTGGGGAATGGAGGTCAGGGGGACAGAGGGAGACTGGGGAATGGAGATCAGGGGGACAGATGGGGACTGGGGAATGGAGATCAGGGGGACAGATGGAGACTGGGGAATGGAGATCAGGGGGACAGATGGGGACTGGGGAATAGAGATCAGGGGACAGAGGGAGACTGGGGAATGGAGATCAGGGGACAGATGGGGACTGGGGAATAGAGATCAGGGGACAGAGGGAGACTGGGGAATGGAGATCAGGGGACAGAGGGAGACTGGGGAATAGAGATCAGGGTGACAGATGGAGACTGGGGAATGGAGATTAGGGGGACAGATGGAGACTGGGGAATAGCGATCGGGGGACAGATGGAGACTGGGGAATGGAGATCAGGGGACAGATGGAGACTGGGGAATGGAGATCAGGGGAACAGATGGAGACTGGGGAATAGAGATCAGGGGAACAGATGGAGACTGGGGAATGGAGATCAGGGGGGCAGATGGAGACTGGGGAATAGAGATCAGGGGAACAGATGGGGACTGGGGAATGGAGATCAGGGGGGCAGATGGAGACTGGGGAATAGAGATCAGGGGAACAGATGGGGACTGGGGAATAGAGATCCGGGGACAGATGGGGACTGGGGAATGGAGATCAGGGGGGCAGATGGAGACTGGGGAATAGAGATCAGGGGAACAGATGGGGACTGGGGAATAGAGATCAGGGGGACAGATGGGGACTGGGGAATAGAGATCAGGGGAACAGAGGGAGACTGGGGAATAGAGATCAGGGGAACAGAGGGAGACTGGGGAATAGAGATCAGGAGGACAGAGGGAGACTGGGGAATGGAGATCAGGGGGGCAGATGGAGACTGGGGAATAGAGATCAGGGGAACAGAGGGAGACTGGGGAATAGAGATCAGGGGAACAGAGGGAGACTGGGGAATAGAGATCAGGAGGACAGAGGGAGACTGGGGAATGGAGATCAGGGGAACAGAGGGAGACTGGGGAAAAGAGGTCAGGGGGACAGAGGGAGACTGGGGAATAGAGATCAGGGGGACAGATGGGGACTGGGGAATGGAGATCAGGGGGGCAGATGGAGACTGGGGAATAGAGAGGGGGACAGATGGGGACTGGGGAATAGAGATCAGGGGGACAGATGGAGACTGGGGAATGGAGATCAGGGGGACAGATGGAGACTGGGGAATAGAGATCAGGAGGACAGATGGAGACTGGGGAATAGAGATCAGGGGACAGATGGAGACTGGGGAATAGAGATCAGGGGGACAGAGGGAGACTGGGGAATAGAGATCAGGGGGACAGATGGAGACTGAGGAATAGAGATCAGGAGGACAGATGGGGACTGGGGAATAGAGATCAGGGGGACAGATGGAGACTGGGGAATAGAGATCAGGGGGACAGAGGGAGACTGGGGAATAGAGATCAGGGGGACAGATGGAGACTGAGGAATAGAGATCAGGAGGACAGATGGGGACTGGGGAATAGAGATCAGGGGGACAGATGGAGACTGAGGAATAGAGATCAGGAGGACAGATGGAGACTGGGAAATGGAGGCTCAGGGGAGAGATGTAGACTGGGGAATAGAGATCAGGGGGACAGATGGAGACTGGGGAATGGAGATTAGCGGGACAGATGGGGACTGGGGAATGGAGATCAGGGGGACAGATGGGGACTGGGGAATAGAGATCAGGGGACAGATGGAGACTGGGGAATGGAGATCAGGGGACGGATGGAGACTGGGGAATAGAGATCAGGGGACAGATGGAGACTGGGGAATGGAGATCAGGAGGACAGATGGGGACTGGGGAATAGAGATCAGGAGGACAGATGGGGACTGAGGAATAGAGATCAGGAGGACAGATGGAGACTGGGAAATGGAGGCTCAGGGGAGAGATGTAGACTGGGGAATAGAGATCAGGGGGACAGATGGAGACTGGGGAATGGAGATTAGCGGGACAGGTGGGGACTGGGGAATGGAGATCAGGGGGACAGATGGGGACTGGGGACTAGAGATCAGGGGGACAGATGGAGACTGGGAAATGGAGGCTCAGGGGAGAGATGTAGACTGGGGAATAGAGATCAGGGGGACAGATGGAGACTGGGGAATGGAGATTAGCGGGACAGATGGGGACTGGGGAATGGAGATCAGGGGGACAGATGGGGACTGGGGAATAGAGATCAGGGGGACAGATGGAGACTGGGGAATAGAGATCAGGGGACAGATGGAGACTGGGGAATGGAGATCAGGGGACGGATGGAGACTGGGGAATAGAGATCAGGGGACAGATGGAGACTGGGGAATAGAGATCAGGGGGACAGATGGAGACTGGATCATAGAGATCAGGGGGACAGAGGGAGACTGGGGAATAGAGATCAGGGGGACAGATGGAGACTGGGGAATGGAGATCAGTGGACAGATGGAGAATGGGGAATAGAGATCAGGGGGACAGATGGAGACTGGGGAATAAAGATCAGGGGGACAGATGGAGACTGGGGAATAGAGATCAGGGGGACAGATGGAGACTGGGGAATAGAGATCAGGGGGACAGATAGAGACTGGGGACTAGAGGTCATGGGGACAGAGGGAGACTGGGGAATGGAGATCAGGAGACAGATGGAGACTGGGGAATAGAGATCAGGGGGACAGATAGAGACTGAGGAATAGAGATCAGGAGACAGATGGAGACTGGGGAATAGAGATCAGGAGACAGATGGAGACTGGGGATTAGAGATCAGGATGAAAGATGGAGACTGGGAGATATAGATCAGGGGGACAGATGGAGACTGGGGAATGGAGATCAGGGGGACAGATGGAGACTGGGGAATAGAGATCAGGGGGACAGATAGAGACTGAGGAATAGAGATCAGGAGACAGATGGAGACTGGGGAATAGAGATCAAGATGAAAGATGGAGGCTGGGAGATTGAGATCAGGGAGACAAACAGAGACTGGGGAATAGAGGTCAGGGGGACAGATAGAGACTGGGGAATGGAGATCAGGGGGAAAGATGGAGACTGGGAGATTGAGATCAGGGGGACAGACAGAGACTGGGGAATGGAGGTCAGGGGGACAGAGGGAGACTGGGGAATGGAGATCAGGGGGACAGATGGGGACTGGGGAATGGAGATCAGGGGGACAGATGGAGACTGGGGAATGGAGATCAGGGGGACAGATGGGGACTGGGGAATAGAGATCAGGGGACAGAGGGAGACTGGGGAATGGAGATCAGGGGACAGATGGGGACTGGGGAATAGAGATCAGGGGACAGAGGGAGACTGGGGAATGGAGATCAGGGGACAGAGGGAGACTGGGGAATAGAGATCAGGGTGACAGATGGAGACTGGGGAATGGAGATTAGGGGGACAGATGGAGACTGGGGAATAGCGATCGGGGGACAGATGGAGACTGGGGAATGGAGATCAGGGGACAGATGGAGACTGGGGAATGGAGATCAGGGGAACAGATGGAGACTGGGGAATAGAGATCAGGGGAACAGATGGAGACTGGGGAATGGAGATCAGGGGGGCAGATGGAGACTGGGGAATAGAGATCAGGGGAACAGATGGGGACTGGGGAATGGAGATCAGGGGGGCAGATGGAGACTGGGGAATAGAGATCAGGGGAACAGATGGGGACTGGGGAATAGAGATCAGGGGACAGATGGGGACTGGGGAATGGAGATCAGGGGGGCAGATGGAGACTGGGGAATAGAGATCAGGGGAACAGATGGGGACTGGGGAATAGAGATCAGGGGAACAGAGGGAGACTGGGGAATAGAGATCAGGGGAACAGAGGGAGACTGGGGAATAGAGATCAGGAGGACAGAGGGAGACTGGGGAATGGAGATCAGGGGGGCAGATGGAGACTGGGGAATAGAGATCAGGGGAACAGAGGGAGACTGGGGAATAGAGATCAGGGGAACAGAGGGAGACTGGGGAATAGAGATCAGGAGGACAGAGGGAGACTGGGGAATGGAGATCAGGGGAACAGAGGGAGACTGGGGAATAGAGGTCAGGGGGACAGAGGGAGACTGGGGAATAGAGATCAGGGGGACAGATGGGGACTGGGGAATGGAGATCAGGGGGGCAGATGGAGACTGGGGAATAGAGATCAGGGGGACAGATGGGGACTGGGGAATAGAGATTAGGGGGACAGATGGAGACTGGGGAATGGAGATCAGGGGGACAGATGGAGACTGGGGAATAGAGATCAGGAGGACAGATGGAGACTGGGGAATAGAGATCAGGGGACAGATGGAGACTGGGGAATAGAGATCAGGGGGACAGAGGGAGACTGGGGAATAGAGATCAGGGGGACAGATGGAGACTGAGGAATAGAGATCAGGAGGACAGATGGGGACTGGGGAATAGAGATCAGGGGGACAGATGGAGACTGGGGAATAGAGATCAGGGGGACAGAGGGAGACTGGGGAATAGAGATCAGGGGGACAGATGGAGACTGAGGAATAGAGATCAGGAGGACAGATGGGGACTGGGGAATAGAGATCAGGGGACAGATGGAGACTGGGGAATGGAGATCAGGGGACGGATGGAGACTGGGGAATAGAGATCAGGGGACAGATGGAGACTGGGGAATGGAGATCAGGAGGACAGATGGGGACTGGGGAATAGAGATCAGGAGGACAGATGGGGACTGAGGAATAGAGATCAGGAGGACAGATGGAGACTGGGAAATGGAGGCTCAGGGGAGAGATGTAGACTGGGGAATAGAGATCAGGGGGACAGATGGAGACTGGGGAATGGAGATTAGCGGGACAGATGGGGACTGGGGAATGGAGATCAGGGGGACAGATGGGGACTGGGGAATAGAGATCAGGGGGACAGATGGAGACTGGGGAATAGAGATCAGGGGACAGATGGAGACTGGGGAATGGAGATCAGGGGACAGATGGAGACTGGGGAATGGAGATTAGCGGGACAGATGGGGACTGGGGAATGGAGATCAGGGGGACAGATGGGGACTGGGGACTAGAGATCAGGGGGACAGATGGAGACTGGGGAATAGAGATCAGGGGACAGATGGAGACTGGGGAATGGAGATCAGGGGGACAGATGGAGACTGGGGAATAGAGATCAGGGGGACAGATGGAGACTGGATCATAGAGATCAGGGGGACAGAGGGAGACTGGGGAATAGAGATCAGGGGGACAGATGGAGACTGGGGAATGGAGATCAGTGGACAGATGGAGAATGGGGAATAGAGATCAGGGGGACAGATGGAGACTGGGGAATAAAGATCAGGGGGACAGATGGAGACTGGGGAATAGAGATCAGGGGGACAGATGGAGACTGGGGAATAGAGATCAGGGGGACAGAGGGAGACTGGGGAATGGAGATCAGGGGACATAGAGAATGGGGACTGGAGATCAGGGGACAGATGGAGACTGGGGAATGGAGATCAGGGGACAGATAGAGAATGGGGACTAGAGGTCATGGGGACAGATGGAGACTGGGGAATGGAGATCAGGAGACAGATGGAGACTGGGGAATAGAGATCAGGGGGACAGATAGAGACTGAGGAATAGAGATCAGGAGACAGATGGAGACTGGGGAATAGAGATCAGGAGACAGATGGAGACTGGGGAATAGAGATCAGGATGAAAGATGGAGACTGGGAGATATAGATCAGGGGGACAGATGGAGACTGGGGAATGGAGATCAGGGGGACAGATGGAGACTGGGGAATAGAGATCAGGGGGACAGATAGAGACTGAGGAATAGAGATCAGGAGACAGATGGAGACTGGGGAATAGAGATCAGGATGAAAGATGGAGGCTGGGAGATTGAGATCAGGGAGACAAACAGAGACTGGGGAATAGAGGTCAGGGGGACAGATAGAGACTGGGGAATGGAGATCAGGGGGAAAGATGGAGACTGGGAGATTGAGATCAGGGGGACAGACAGAGACTGGGGAATGGAGGTCAGGGGGACAGAGGGAGACTGGGGAATGGAGATCAGGGGGACAGATGGGGACTGGGGAATGGAGATCAGGGGGACAGATGGAGACTGGGGAATGGAGATCAGGGGGACAGATGGGGACTGGGGAATAGAGATCAGGGGACAGAGGGAGACTGGGGAATGGAGATCAGGGGACAGATGGGGACTGGGGAATAGAGATCAGGGGACAGAGGGAGACTGGGGAATGGAGATCAGGGGACAGAGGGAGACTGGGGAATAGAGATCAGGGTGACAGATGGAGACTGGGGAATGGAGATTAGGGGGACAGATGGAGACTGGGGAATAGCGATCGGGGGACAGATGGAGACTGGGGAATGGAGATCAGGGGACAGATGGAGACTGGGGAATGGAGATCAGGGGAACAGATGGAGACTGGGGAATAGAGATCAGGGGAACAGATGGAGACTGGGGAATGGAGATCAGGGGGGCAGATGGAGACTGGGGAATAGAGATCAGGGGAACAGATGGGGACTGGGGAATAGAGATCAGGGGGACAGATGGGGACTGGGGAATGGAGATCAGGGGGACAGATGGGGACTGGGGAATGGAGATCAGGGCGACAGATGGAGACTGGGGAATAGAGGTCAGGGGGACAGAGGGAGACTGGGGAATAGAGATCAGGGGAACAGTTGGGGACTGGGGAATGGAGATCAGGGCGACAGATGGAGACTGGGGAATAGAGGTCAGGGGGACAGATGGAGACTGGGGAATGGAGATCAGGGGACAGAGGGAGACTGGGGAATGGAGGTCAGGGGGACAGAGGGAGACTGGGGAATAGAGATCAGGGGAACAGATGGGGACTGGGGAATGGAGATCAGGGGGGCAGATGGAGACTGGGGAATAGAGATCAGGGGAACAGATGGAGACTGGGGAATGGAGATCAGGGGGGCAGATGGAGACTGGGGAATAGAGATCAGGGGAACAGAGGGAGACTGGGGAATAGAGGTCAGGGGGACAGATGGAGACTGGGGAATGGAGATCAGGGGACAGAGGGAGACTGGGGAATGGAGGTCAGGGGGACAGAGGGAGACTGGGGAATAGAGATCAGGGGAACAGATGGGGACTGGGGAATGGAGATCAGGGGGGCAGATGGAGACTGGGGAATAGAGATCAGGGGAACAGATGGGGACTGGGGAATAGAGATCAGGGGGACAGATGGGGACTGGGGAATGGAGATCAGGGGGGCAGATGGAGACTGGGGAATAGAGATCAGGGGAACAGATGGGGACTGGGGAATAGAGATCAGGGGGACAGATGGGGACTGGGGAATAGAGATCAGGGGAACAGAGGGAGACTGGGGAATAGAGATCAGGGGAACAGAGGGAGACTGGGGAATAGAGATCAGGAGAACAGAGGGAGACTGGGGAATGGAGATCAGGGGGGCAGATGGAGACTGGGGAATAGAGATCAGGGGAACAGAGGGAGACTGGGGAATAGAGATCAGGGGAACAGAGGGAGACTGGGGAATAGAGATCAGGAGGACAGAGGGAGACTGGGGAATGGAGATCAGGGGAACAGAGGGAGACTGGAGAATAGAGGTCAGGGGGACAGTGGGAGACTGGGGAATAGAGATCAGGGGAACAGATGGGGACTGGGGAATAGAGATCAGGGGGACAGATGGAGACTGGGGAATGGAGATCAGGGGGGCAGATGGAGACTGGGGAATAGAGATCAGGGGGACAGATGGGGACTGGGGAATAGAGATCAGGGGGACAGATGGAGACTGGGGAATGGAGATCAGGGGGACAGATGGAGACTGGGGAATAGAGATCAGGAGGACAGATGGAGACTGGGGAATAGAGATCAGGGGACAGATGGAGACTGGGGAATAGAGATCAGGGGGACAGAGGGAGACTGGGGAATAGAGATCAGGGGGACAGATGGAGACTGGGAAATGGAGGCTCAGGGGAGAGATGTAGACTGGGGAATAGAGATCAGGGGGACAGATGGAGACTGGGGAATGGAGATTAGCGGGACAGATGGGGACTGGGGAATGGAGATCAGGGGGACAGATGGGGACTGGGAAATGGAGGCTCAGGGGAGAGATGTAGACTGGGGAATAGAGATCAGGGGGACAGATGGAGACTGGGGAATGGAGATCAGGGGGACAGATGGGGACTGGGGAATAGAGATCAGGGGGACAGATGGAGACTGGGGAATAGAGATCAGGGGACAGATGGAGACTGGGGAATGGAGATCAGGGGACGGATGGAGACTGGGGAATAGAGATCAGGGGACAGATGGAGACTGGGGAATGGAGATCAGGGGGACAGATGGAGACTGGGGAATAGAGATCAGGGGACAGATGGAGACTGGGGAATGGAGATCAGGGGGACAGATGGAGACTGGGGAATAGAGATCAGGGGGACAGAGGGAGACTGGGGAATAGAGATCAGGGGGACAGATTGAGACTGGGGAATAGAGATCAGGGGGACAGATGGAGAATGGGGAATAGAGATCAGGGGACAGATGGAGACTGGGGAATGGAGATCAGGGGGACAGATGGAGACTGGGGAATAGAGATCAGGGGGACAGATGGAGACTGGGGAATGGAGATCAGGGGGAAAGATGGAGACTGGGGAATAGAGGTCAGGGGACAGATGGGGACTGGGGAATGGAGGTAAGGGGGACAGATGGAGACTGGGGAATGGAGGTAAGGGGGACAGATGGAGACTGGGGAATAGAGATCAGGGGGACAGATGGAGACTGGGGAATAGAGATCAGGGGGACAGATGGAGACTGGGGACTAGAGATCAGGGGGAAAGATTGAGACTGGGGAATGGAGATCAGGGGACAGAGGGAGACTGGGGAATAGAGGTAAGGGGGACAGAGGGAGACTGGGGAATAGAGATCAGGGGGACAGATGGAGACTGGGGAATGGAGATCAGGGGGACAGATGGAGACTGGGGAATGGAGATCAGGGGGACAGATGGAGACTGGGGAATGGAGATCAGGGGGACAGATGGAGACTGGGGAATAGAGATCAGGGGGACAGATGGAGACTGGGGAATAGAGATCAGGGGGACAGATGGAGACTGGGGAATAGAGATCAGGGGACAGATGGAGACTGGGGAATAGAGATCAGGGGACAGATGGAGACTGGGGAATGGAGATCAGGGGGACAGATGGAGACTGGGGAATAGAGATCGGGGGGACAGATGGAGACTGGGGAATAGAGATCAGGGGGACAGACAGAGACTGGGGAATAGAGATCAGGGGACAGATGGAGACTGGGGAATAGAGATCAGGGGGACAGATGGAGACTGGGGAATAGAGATCAGGGGGACAGATGGAGACTGGGGAATGGAGATCAGGGGGACAGATGGAGACTGGGGAATGGAGATCAGGGGACAGATGGAGACTGGGGAATAGAGATCAGGGGACAGATGGAGACTGGGGAATGGAGATCAGGGGGACAGATGGAGACTGGGGAATGGAGATCAGGGGACAGATGGAGACTGGGGAATGGAGATCAGGGGGACAGATGGAGACTGGGGAATGGAGATCAGGGGACAGATGGAGACTGGGGAATAGAGATCAGGGGACAGATGGAGACTGGGGAATGGAGATCAGCGGGACAGATGGGGACTGGGGAATGGAGATCAGGGGGACAGATGGAGACTGGGGAATGGAGATCAGGGGGACAGATGGAGACTGGGGAATGGAGATCAGGGGACAGATGGAGACTGGGGAATGGAGATCAGGGGGACAGATGGAGACTGGGGAATGGAGATCAGGGGACAGATGGAGACTGGGGAATAGAGATCAGGGGGACAGATGGAGACTGGGGAATAGAGATCAGGGGGACAGATGGAGACTGGGGAATGGAGATCAGGGGGACAGATGGAGACTGGGGAATGGAGATCAGGGGGACAGATGGAGACTGGGGAATAGAGATCAGGGGGACAGATGGAGACTGGGGAATGGAGATCAGGGGGACAGATGGAGACTGGGGAATGGAGATCAGGGGGACAGATGGAGACTGGGGAATGGAGATCAGGGGACAGATGGAGACTGGGGAATAGAGATCACGGGGACAGAGGGAGACTGGGGAATAGAGATCAGGGGGACAGATGGGGACTGGGGAATAGAGATCAGGGGGACAGATGGGGACTGGGGAATAGAGATCACGGGGACAGATGGAGACTGGGGAATGGAGATCAGTGGGACAGATGGAGACTGGGGAATGGAGATCGGGGGACAGATGGAGACTGGGGAATAGAGATCAGGGGGACAGATGGAGACTGGGGAATAGAGATCAGGGGGACAGATAGAGACTGAGGAATAGAGATCAGGAGGACAGATGGGGACTGGGGAATGGAGATCGGGGGACAGATGGAGACTGGGGAATAGAGATCAGGGGGACAGATGGGGACTGGGGAATAGAGATCAGGAGGACAGATGGGGACTGGGGAATGGAGATCGGGGGACAGATGGAGACTGGGGAATAGAGATCAGGGGGACAGATGGAGACTGGTGAATAGAGATCAGGGGGACAGATGGAGACTGGGGAATAGAGATCAGGGGGACAGATGGAGACTGGGGAATAGAGATCAGGGGGACAGATGGAGACTGGGGAATAGAGATCAGGGGGACAGAGGGGGACTGGGGAATGGAGATCAGGGGGACAGATGGAGACTGGGGAATAGAGATCAGGGGGACAGAGGGGGACTGGGGAATGGAGATCGGGGGACAGATGGAGACTGGGGAATGGAGATCAGGGGGACAGATGGAGACTGGGGAATAGAGATCAGGGGACAGATGGAGACTGGGGAATAGAGATCAGGGGGACAGATGGAGACTGGGGAATAGAGATCAGGCGGACAGATGGAGACTGTGGAATGGAGATTAGGGGGACAGATGGAGACTGGGGAATGGAGATCAGGGGGACAGATGGAGACTGGGGAATAGAGATCAGGCGGACAGATGGAGACTGTGGAATGGAGATTAGGGGGACAGATGGAGACTGGGGAATGGAGATCAGGGGGACAGATGGAGACTGGGGAATAGAGATCAGGCGGACAGATGGAGACTGTGGAATGGAGATTAGGGGGACAGATGGAGACTGGGGAATAGAGATCAGGCGGACAGATGGAGACTGTGGAATGGAGATTAGGGGGACAGATGGAGACTGGGGAATGGAGATCAGGGGGACAGATGGAGACTGGGGAATGGAGATCAGGGGGACAGAGGGAGACTGGGGAATAGAGATCAGGCGGACAGATGGAGACTGTGGAATGGAGATTAGGGGGACAGATGGAGACTGGGGAATGGAGATCAGGGGGACAGATGGAGACTGTGGAATGGAGATTAGGGGGACAGATGGAGACTGGGGAATGGAGATCAGGGGGACAGATGGGGACTGGGGAATAGAGATCAGGGGGACAGAGGGAGACTGGGGAATAGGGATCAGGGGGACAGAGGGAGACTGGGGAATAGAGATCAGGGGGACAGAGGGAGACTGGGGAATAGGGATCAGGGGGACAGATGGAGACTGTGGAATGGAGATTAGGGGGACAGATGGAGACTGGGGAATGGAGATCAGGGGGACAGATGGAGACTGGGGAATAGAGATCGGGGGACAGATGGAGACTGTGGAATGGAGATTAGGGGGACAGATGGAGACTGGGGAATGGAGATCAGGGGGACAGATGGAGACTGGGGAATAGAGATCAGGGGGACAGATGGAGACTGGGGAATGGAGATCAGGGGACAGATGGAGACTGGGGAATGGAGATCGGGGGACAGATGGAGACTGGGGAATAGAGATCGGGGGACAGATGGAGACTAGGGAATAGAGATCGGGGGACAGATGGAGACTGGGGAATAGAGATCAGAGGGACAGATAGAGACTGGGGAATAGAGATCGGGGGGACAGATGGAGACTGGGGAATAGAGATCAGAGGGACAGATAGAGACTGGGGAATAGAGATCAGGGGGACAGATGGAGACTGGGGAATAGAGATCAGAGGGACAGATGGAGACTGGGGAATAGAGATCAGGGGGACAGAGGGAGACTGGGGAATGGAGATCAGGGGGACAGATGGAGACTGGGGAATAGAGATCGGGGGACAGATGGAGACTGGGGAATAGAGATCGGGGGACAGATGGAGACTGGGGAATGGAGATCAGGGGGACAGATGGAGACTGGGGAATGGAGATCAGGGGGACAGATGGAGACTGGGGAATAGAGATCGGGGGACAGATGGAGACTGGGGAATAGAGATCGGGGGACAGATGGAGACTGGGGAATGGAGATCAGGGGGACAGATGGAGACTGGGGAATAGAGATCGGGGGACAGATGGAGACTGGGGAATAGAGATCGGGGGACAGATGGAGACTGGGGAATGGAGATCAGGGGGACAGATGGAGACTGGGGAATGGAGATCAGGGGGACAGATGGAGACTGGGGAATAGAGATCGGGGGACAGATGGAGACTGGGGAATAGAGATCAGGGGACAGAGGGAGACTGGGGAATGGAGATCAGGGGGACAGATGGAGACTGGGGAATCGAGATCAGGGGGACAGATGGAGACTGGGGAATAGAGATCAGGGGGACAGATGGGGACTGGGGAATAGAGATCAGGGGGACAGATGGGGACTGGGGAATAGAGATCAGGGGGACAGATGGAGACTGGGGAATGGAGATCAGGAGGACAGATGGAGACTGGGGAATAGAGATCAGGGGGACAGATGGAGACTGGGGAATGGAGATCAGGAGGACAGATGGAGACTGGGGAATAGAGATCAGGGGGACAGATGGAGACTGGGGAATAGAGATCAGGGGGACAGATGGGGACTGGGGAATAGAGATCAGGGGGACAGAGGGAGACTGGGGAATAGAGATCAGTGGGACAGATGGAGACTGGGGAATAGAGATCAGAGGACAGATGGAGACTGGGGAATCGAGATCAGGGGGACAGATGGAGACTGGGGAATAGAGATCGGGGGACAGCTGGAGACTGGGGAATCGAGATCAGGGGGACAGATGGAGACTGGGGAATAGAGATCAGGGGACAGATGGAGACTGGGGAATAGAGATCAGGGGGACAGAGGGAGACTGGGGAATAGAGATCAGGGGGACAGAGGGAGACTGGGGAATAGAGATCAGGGGGACAGAGGGAGACTGGGGAATAGGGATCAGGGGGACAGATGGAGACTGGGGAATAGAGATCGGGGGACAGATGGAGACTGGGGAATGGAGATCAGAGGACAGATGGAGACTGGGGAATCGAGATCAGGGGGACAGATGGAGACTGGGGAATAGAGATCGGGGGACAGATGGAGACTGGGGAATAGAGATCAGGGGGACAGAGGGAGACTGGGGAATAGAGATCAGGGGGACAGAGGGAGACTGGGGAATAGAGATCAGGGGGACAGAGGGAGACTGGGGAATAGGGATCAGGGGGACAGATGGAGACTGGGGAATAGAGATCAGAGGGACAGATGGGGACTGGGGAATGGAGATCAGGGGGAAAGATGGAGACTGGGGAAGAGAGATCAGGGGGACAGATGGAGACTGGGGAATAGAGATCAGGGGGACAGATGGAGACTGGGGAATGGAGATCAGGGGGACAGACAGAGACTGGGGAATGGAGATCAGGGGGACAGATGGAGACTGGGGAATAGAGATCACGGGGACAGATGGAGACTGGGGAATGGAGATCGGGGGACAGATGGGGACTGGGGAATAGAGATCAGGGGACAGAGGGAGACTGGGGAATAGAGATCAGGGGGACAGATGGAGACTGGGGAATAGAGATCAGGGGGACAGATGGAGACTGGGGAATGGAGATCAGGGGGACAGACAGAGACTGGGGAATAGAGATCAGGGGGACAGATGGAGACTGGGGAATAGAGATCACGGGGACAGATGGAGACTGGGGAATGGAGATCGGGGGACAGATGGGGACTGGGGAATAGAGATCAGGGGACAGAGGGAGACTGGGGAATAGAGATCAGGGGGACAAACAGAGACTGGGGAATAGAGATCAGGGGGACAGACAGAGACTGGGGAATAGAGATCACGGGGACAGATGGAGACTGGGGAATGGAGATCGGGGGACAGATGGGGACTGGGGAATAGAGATCAGGGGACAGAGGGAGACTGGGGAATAGAGGTCAGGGGGACAGACAGAGACTGGGGAATGGAGATCAGGGGGACAGACAGAGACTGGGGAATAGAGATCACGGGGACAGATGGAGACTGGGGAATGGAGATCGGGGGACAGATGGGGACTGGGGAATAGAGATCAGGGGGACAGATGGAGACTGGGGAATGGAGATCAGGGGGACAGATGGAGACTGGGGAATAGAGATCGGGGGACAGATGGAGACTGGGGAATGGAGATCAGGGGGACAGATGGAGACTGGGGAATAGAGATCAGGGGGACAGATGGAGACTGGGGAATAGAGATCAGGGGGACAGATGGGGACTGGGGAATAGAGATCAGGGGAACAGAGGGAGACTGGGGAATGGAGATCAGAGGACAGATGGAGACTGGGGAATGGAGATCAGGGGGACAGATGGAGACTGGGGAATAGAGATCGGGGGACAGATGGAGACTGGGGAATGGAGATCAGGGGGACAGATGGAGACTGGGGAATAGAGATCAGGGGGACAGATGGAGACTGGGGAATGGAGATCAGGGGACAGATGGGGACTGGGGAATAGAGATCAGGGGGACAGAGGGAGACTGGGGAATAGGGATCAGGGGGACAGAGGGAGACTGGGGAATAGAGATCAGGGGGACAGAGGGGGACTGGGGAATAGAGGTCAGGGGACAGATGGAGACTGGGGAATAGAGATCAGGGGGACAGATGGAGACTGGGGAATAGAGATCAGGGGAAAGATTGAGACTGGGAAATAGAGATCAGGGGACAGAGGGAGACTGGGGAATAGAGGTCAGGGGGACAGACAGAGACTGGGGAATGGTGATCAGGGGGACAGACAGAGACTGGGGAATAGAGATCACGGGGACAGATGGAGACTGGGGAATGGAGATCGGGGGACAGATGGGGACTGGGGAATAGAGATCAGGGGGACAGAGGGAGACTGGGGAATAGAGATCGGGGGACAGATGGAGACTGGGGAATAGAGGTCAGGGGGACAGATGGAGACTGGGGAATAGAGATCAGGGGGACAGATGGAGACTGGGGAATAGAGATCAGGGGGACAGATGGAGACTGGGGAATAGAGATCAGGGGACAGAGGGAGACTGGGGAATAGAGGTCAGGGGGACAGATGGAGACTGGGGAATGGAGATCAGGGGGACAGATGGGGACTGGGGAATGGAGATCAGGGGGACAGACAGAGACTGGGGAATAGAGATCAGGGGGACAGATGGGGACTGGGGAATAGAGATCAGGGGGACAGAGGGAGACTGGGGAATAGAGATCAGGGGGACAGAGGGAGACTGGGGAATGGAGATCAGGGGGACAGACAGAGACTGGGGAATAGAGATCAGGGGGACAGATGGAGACTGGGGAATAGAGATCACGGGGACAGATGGAGACTGGGGAATGGAGATCAGTGGGACAGATGGAGACTGGGGAATGGAGATCGGGGGACAGATGGAGACTGGGGAATAGAGATCAGGGGGACAGATGGAGACTGGGGAATAGAGATCAGGGGGACAGATAGAGACTGAGGAATAGAGATCAGGAGGACAGATGGGGACTGGGGAATGGAGATCGGGGGACAGATGGAGACTGGGGAATAGAGATCAGGGGGACAGATGGGGACTGGGGAATAGAGATCAGGAGGACAGATGGGGACTGGGGAATGGAGATCGGGGGACAGATGGAGACTGGGGAATAGAGATCAGGGGGACAGATGGAGACTGGTGAATAGAGATCAGGGGGACAGATGGAGACTGGGGAATAGAGATCAGGGGGACAGATGGAGACTGGGGAATAGAGATCAGGGGGACAGATGGAGACTGGGGAATAGAGATCAGGGGGACAGAGGGGGACTGGGGAATGGAGATCAGGGGGACAGATGGAGACTGGGGAATAGAGATCAGGGGGACAGAGGGGGACTGGGGAATGGAGATCGGGGGACAGATGGAGACTGGGGAATGGAGATCAGGGGGACAGATGGAGACTGGGGAATAGAGATCAGGGGACAGATGGAGACTGGGGAATAGAGATCAGTGGGACAGATGGAGACTGGGGAATAGAGATCAGGCGGACAGATGGAGACTGTGGAATGGAGATTAGGGGGACAGATGGAGACTGGGGAATGGAGATCAGGGGGACAGATGGAGACTGGGGAATAGAGATCAGGCGGACAGATGGAGACTGTGGAATGGAGATTAGGGGGACAGATGGAGACTGGGGAATGGAGATCAGGGGGACAGATGGAGACTGGGGAATAGAGATCAGGCGGACAGATGGAGACTGTGGAATGGAGATTAGGGGGACAGATGGAGACTGGGGAATAGAGATCAGGCGGACAGATGGAGACTGTGGAATGGAGATTAGGGGGACAGATGGAGACTGGGGAATGGAGATCAGGGGGACAGATGGAGACTGGGGAATGAGATTAGGGGGACAGAGGGAGATTGGGGAATAGAGATCAGGCGGACAGATGGAGACTGTGGAATGGAGATTAGGGGGACAGATGGAGACTGGGGAATGGAGATCAGGGGGACAGATGGAGACTGTGGAATGGAGATTAGGGGGACAGATGGAGACTGGGGAATGGAGATCAGGGGGACAGATGGGGACTGGGGAATAGAGATCAGGGGGACAGAGGGAGACTGGGGAATAGGGATCAGGGGGACAGAGGGAGACTGGGGAATAGAGATCAGGGGGACAGAGGGAGACTGGGGAATAGGGATCAGGGGGACAGATGGAGACTGTGGAATGGAGATTAGGGGGACAGATGGAGACTGGGGAATGGAGATCAGGGGGACAGATGGAGACTGGGGAATAGAGATCGGGGGACAGATGGAGACTGTGGAATGGAGATTAGGGGGACAGATGGAGACTGGGGAATGGAGATCAGGGGGACAGATGGAGACTGGGGAATAGAGATCAGGGGGACAGATGGAGACTGGGGAATGGAGATCGGGGGACAGATGGAGACTGGGGAATGGAGATCGGGGGACAGATGGAGACTGGGGAATAGAGATCGGGGGACAGATGGAGACTGGGGAATAGAGATCGGGGGACAGATGGAGACTGGGGAATAGAGATCAGAGGGACAGATAGAGACTGGGGAATAGAGATCGGGGGGACAGATGGAGACTGGGGAATAGAGATCAGAGGGACAGATAGAGACTGGGGAATAGAGATCAGGGGGACAGATGGAGACTGGGGAATAGAGATCAGAGGGACAGATAGAGACTGGGGAATAGAGATCAGGGGGACAGATGGAGACTGGGGAATAGAGATCAGGGGGACAGATGGAGACTGGGGAATAGAGATCAGGCGGACAGATGGAGACTGGAATGGAGATTAGGGGGACAGATGGAGACTGGGGAATGGAGATCAGGGGGACAGATGGGGACTGGGGAATAGAGATCAGGGGGACAGAGGGAGACTGGGGAATAGGGATCAGGGGGACAGAGGGAGACTGGGGAATGGAGATTAGGGGGACAGATGGAGACTGTGGAATGGAGACTGTGGAATGGAGATTAGGGGGACAGATGGAGACTGGGGAATAGAGATCAGGGGGACAGATGGAGACTGGGGAATAGAGATCAGGGGGACAGATGGAGACTGGGGAATAGAGATCAGGGGGACAGATGGAGACTGGGGAATAGAGATCGGGGGACAGATGGAGACTGGGGAATAGAGATCAGGGGGACAGAGGGAGACTGGGGAATGGAGATCAGGGGGACAGATGGAGACTGGGGAATAGAGATCGGGGGACAGATGGAGACTGGGGAATAGAGATCGGGGGACAGATGGAGACTGGGGAATGGAGATCAGGGGGACAGATGGAGACTGGGGAATGGAGATCAGGGGGACAGATGGAGACTGGGGAATAGAGATCGGGGGACAGATGGAGACTGGGGAATAGAGATCGGGGGACAGATGGAGACTGGGGAATGGAGATCAGGGGGACAGATGGAGACTGGGGAATAGAGATCGGGGGACAGATGGAGACTGGGGAATAGAGATCGGGGGACAGATGGAGACTGGGGAATGGAGATCAGGGGGACAGATGGAGACTGGGGAATGGAGATCAGGGGGACAGATGGAGACTGGGGAATAGAGATCGGGGGACAGATGGAGACTGGGGAATAGAGATCAGGGGACAGAGGGAGACTGGGGAATGGAGATCAGGGGGACAGATGGAGACTGGGGAATCGAGATCAGGGGGACAGATGGAGACTGGGGAATAGAGATCAGGGGGACAGATGGGGACTGGGGAATAGAGATCAGGGGGACAGATGGAGACTGGGGAATGGAGATCAGGAGGACAGATGGAGACTGGGGAATAGAGATCAGGGGGACAGATGGAGACTGGGGAATGGAGATCAGGAGGACAGATGGAGACTGGGGAATAGAGATCAGGGGACAGATGGAGACTGGGGAATAGAGATCAGGGGGACAGATGGGGACTGGGGAATAGAGATCAGGGGGACAGAGGGAGACTGGGGAATAGAGATCAGTGGGACAGATGGAGACTGGGGAATAGAGATCAGAGGACAGATGGAGACTGGGGAATCGAGATCAGGGGGACAGATGGAGACTGGGGAATAGAGATCGGGGGACAGATGGAGACTGGGGAATCGAGATCAGGGGGACAGATGGAGACTGGGGAATAGAGATCAGGGGACAGATGGAGACTGGGGAATAGAGATCAGGGGGACAGAGGGAGACTGGGGAATAGAGATCAGGGGGACAGAGGGAGACTGGGGAATAGAGATCAGGGGGACAGAGGGAGACTGGGGAATAGGGATCAGGGGGACAGATGGAGACTGGGGAATAGAGATCGGGGGACAGATGGAGACTGGGGAATGGAGATCAGAGGACAGATGGAGACTGGGGAATCGAGATCAGGGGGACAGATGGAGACTGGGGAATAGAGATCGGGGGACAGATGGAGACTGGGGAATAGAGATCAGGGGGACAGAGGGAGACTGGGGAATAGAGATCAGGGGGACAGAGGGAGACTGGGGAATAGAGATCAGGGGGACAGAGGGAGACTGGGGAATAGGGATCAGGGGGACAGATGGAGACTGGGGAATAGAGATCAGAGGGACAGATGGGGACTGGGGAATGGAGATCAGGGGGAAAGATGGAGACTGGGGAAGAGAGATCAGGGGGACAGATGGAGACTGGGGAATAGAGATCAGGGGGACAGATGGAGATTGGGGAATGGAGATCAGGGGGACAGACAGAGACTGGGGAATGGAGATCAGGGGGACAGATGGAGACTGGGGAATAGAGATCACGGGGACAGATGGAGACTGGGGAATGGAGATCGGGGGACAGATGGGGACTGGGGAATAGAGATCAGGGGACAGAGGGAGACTGGGGAATAGAGATCAGGGGGACAGATGGAGACTGGGGAATAGAGATCAGGGGGACAGATGGAGACTGGGGAATGGAGATCAGGGGGACAGACAGAGACTGGGGAATAGAGATCAGGGGGACAGATGGAGACTGGGGAATAGAGATCACGGGGACAGATGGAGACTGGGGAATGGAGATCGGGGGACAGATGGGGACTGGGGAATAGAGATCAGGGGACAGAGGGAGACTGGGGAATAGAGATCAGGGGGACAAACAGAGACTGGGGAATAGAGATCAGGGGGACAGACAGAGACTGGGGAATAGAGATCACGGGGACAGATGGAGACTGGGGAATGGAGATCGGGGGACAGATGGGGACTGGGGAATAGAGATCAGGGGACAGAGGGAGACTGGGGAATAGAGGTCAGGGGGACAGACAGAGACTGGGGAATGGAGATCAGGGGGACAGACAGAGACTGGGGAATAGAGATCACGGGGACAGATGGAGACTGGGGAATGGAGATCGGGGGACAGATGGGGACTGGGGAATAGAGATCAGGGGGACAGATGGAGACTGGGGAATGGAGATCAGGGGGACAGATGGAGACTGGGGAATAGAGATCGGGGGACAGATGGAGACTGGGGAATGGAGATCAGGGGGACAGATGGAGACTGGGGAATAGAGATCAGGGGGACAGATGGAGACTGGGGAATAGAGATCAGGGGGACAGATGGGGACTGGGGAATAGAGATCAGGGGAACAGAGGGAGACTGGGGAATGGAGATCAGAGGACAGATGGAGACTGGGGAATGGAGATCAGGGGGACAGATGGAGACTGGGGAATAGAGATCGGGGGACAGATGGAGACTGGGGAATGGAGATCAGGGGGACAGATGGAGACTGGGGAATAGAGATCAGGGGGACAGATGGAGACTGGGGAATGGAGATCAGGGGACAGATGGGGACTGGGGAATAGAGATCAGGGGGACAGAGGGAGACTGGGGAATAGGGATCAGGGGGACAGAGGGAGACTGGGGAATAGAGATCAGGGGGACAGAGGGGGACTGGGGAATAGAGGTCAGGGGACAGATGGAGACTGGGGAATAGAGATCAGGGGGACAGATGGAGACTGGGGAATAGAGATCAGGGGAAAGATTGAGACTGGGAAATAGAGATCAGGGGACAGAGGGAGACTGGGGAATAGAGGTCAGGGGGACAGACAGAGACTGGGGAATGGTGATCAGGGGGACAGACAGAGACTGGGGAATAGAGATCACGGGGACAGATGGAGACTGGGGAATGGAGATCGGGGGACAGATGGGGACTGGGGAATAGAGATCAGGGGGACAGAGGGAGACTGGGGAATAGAGATCGGGGGACAGATGGAGACTGGGGAATAGAGGTCAGGGGGACAGATGGAGACTGGGGAATAGAGATCAGGGGGACAGATGGAGACTGGGGAATAGAGATCAGGGGGACAGATGGAGACTGGGGAATAGAGATCAGGGGACAGAGGGAGACTGGGGAATAGAGGTCAGGGGGACAGATGGAGACTGGGGAATGGAGATCAGGGGGACAGATGGGGACTGGGGAATGGAGATCAGGGGGACAGACAGAGACTGGGGAATAGAGATCAGGGGGACAGATGGGGACTGGGGAATAGAGATCAGGGGGACAGAGGGAGACTGGGGAATAGAGATCAGGGGGACAGAGGGAGACTGGGGAATGGAGATCAGGGGGACAGACAGAGACTGGGGAATAGAGATCAGGGGGACAGATGGAGACTGGGGAATAGAGATCAGGGGGACAGATGGAGACTGGTGAATGGAGATCAGGGGGACAGATGGAGACTGGTGAATGGAGATCAGGGGGAAAGATGGAGACTGGGGAATAGAGATCAGGGGGACAGATGGAGACTGGGGAATAGAGATCAGGGGGACAGATGGAGACTGGGGAATGGAGATCAGGGGGACAGATGGAGACTGGGGAATGGAGATCAGGGGGAAAGATGGAGACTGGGGAATGGAGATCAGGGGACAGATGGAGACTGGGGAATAGAGATCAGGGGGACAGATGGAGACTGGGGAATAGAGATCAGGGGGACAGATGGAGACTGGTGAATGGAGATCAGGGGGACAGATGGAGACTGGTGAATAGAGATCAGGGGACAGATGGAGACTGGGGAATGGAGATCAGGGGGACAGATGGAGACTGGGGAATGGAGATCAGGGGGACAGATGGAGACTGGTGAATGGAGATCAGGGGGACAGATGGAGACTGGGGAATGGAGATCAGGGGGACAGATGGAGACTGGGGAATAGAGATCAGGGGGACAGATGGAGACTGGTGAATGGAGATCAGGGGGACAGATGGAGACTGGGGAATGGAGATCAGGGGGACAGATGGAGACTGGGGAATAGAGATCAGGGGGAAAGATGGAGACTGGGGAATAGAGATCAGGGGGACAGATGGAGACTGGGGAATAGAGATCAGGGGGACAGATGGAGACTGGGGAATGGAGATCAGGGGGACAGATGGAGACTGGGGAATGGAGATCAGGGGGACAGATGGAGACTGGGGAATGGAGATCAGGGGGACAGATGGAGACTGGGGAATGGAGATCAGGGGGACAGATGGAGACTGGGGAATAGAGATCAGGGGGACAGATGGAGACTGGGGAATAGAGATTAGGGGGACAGATGGAGACTGGGGAATAGAGATCAGGGGGACAGATGGAGACTGGGGAATAGAGATCAGGGGGACAGATGGAGACTGGGGAATAGAGATCAGGGGGACAGATGGAGACTGGGGAATAGAGATCGGGGGACAGATGGAGACTGGGGAATAGAGATCAGGGGGACAGATGGAGACTGGGGAATAGAGATCAGGGGGACAGATGGAGACTGGGGAATGGAGATCAGGGGGACAGATGGAGACTGGGGAATGGAGATCAGGGGGACAGATGGAGACTGGTGAATGGAGATCAGGGGGACAGATGGAGACTGGGAGATAGAGATCAGGGGGACAGATGGAGACTGGGGACTAGAGATCAGGGGGACAGATGGAGACTGGGGAATGGAGATCAGGGGGACAGATGGAGACTGGGGAATGGAGATTAGGGGGACAGATGGAGACTGGGGAATAGAGATCAGGGGGACAGATGGAGACTGGGGAATGGAGATCGGGGACAGAGGGAGACTGGGGAATGGAGATCAGGGGGACAGATGGAGACTGGGGAATAGAGATCAGGGGGACAGATGGAGACTGGGGAATAGAGATCAGGGGGACAGATGGAGACTGGGGAATGGAGATCGGGGACAGAGGGAGACTGGGGAATGGAGATCAGGGGGACAGATGGAGACTGGGGAATAGAGATCAGGGGGACAGATGGAGACTGGGGAATAGAGATCAGGCGGACAGATGGAGACTGGGGAATAGAGATCAGGGGGACAGATGGAGACTGGGGAATAGAGATCAGGGGACAGAGGGAGACTGGGGAATGGAGATCAGGGGGACAGATGGAGACTGGGGAATGGAGATCAGGGGGACAGATGGAGACTGGGGAATGGAGATCAGGGGGACAGATGGAGACTGGGGAATAGAGATCAGGGAGACAGATGGAGACTGGGGAATGGAGATCAGGGGGACAGAGGGAGACTGGGGAATGGAGTTCAGAGGGAGACTGGGGAATGGAGATCAGGGGGACAGATGGAGACTGGGGAATAGAGATCAGGGGACAGATGGAGACTGGGGAATAGAGATCAGGGTGACAGATGGAGACTGGGGACTAGAGATCAGGCGGACAGATGGAGACTGGGGAATAGAGATCAGGCGGACAGATGGAGACTGGGGAATAGAGATCAGGCGGACAGATGGAGACTGGGGAATAGAGATCAGGGGGACAGATGGAGACTGGGGAATGGAGATCAGGGGGACAGATGGAGACTGGGGAATAGAGATCAGGGGGACAGATGGAGACTGGGGAATGGAGATCAGGGGGACAGATGGAGACTGGGGAATAGAGATCAGGCGGACAGATGGAGACTGGGGAATAGAGATCAGGGGGACAGATGGAGACTGGGGAATGGAGATCAGGGGGACAGATGGAGACTGGGGAATGGAGATCAGGGGGACAGATGGAGACTGGGGAATGGAGATCAGGGGACAGAGGGAGACTGGGGAATAGAGATCAGGGCGACAGATGGGGACTGGGGAATGGAGATCAGGGGGACAGATGGGGACTGGGGAATGGAGATCAGGGGGACAGATGGAGACTGGGGAATGGAGATCAGGGGACAGAGGGAGACTGGGGAATAGAGATCACGAGGACAGAGGGAGACTGGGGAATAGAGATCAGGGCGACAGATGGGGACTGGGGAATGGAGGTTAGGGGGACAGATGGAGACTGGGGAATAGAGATCAGGGGGACAGATGGAGACTGGGGAATGGAGATCAGGGGACAGAGGGAGACTGGGGAATAGAGATCAGGGGGACAGATGGGGACTGGGGAATGGAGATCAGGGGGACAGATGGAGACTGGGGAATAGAGATCAGGGGGACAGATGGAGACTGGGGAATAGAGATCAGCGGGACAGATGGGGACTGGGGAATGGAGATCAGGGGGACAGATGGAGACTGGGGAATAGAGATCAGGGGGACAGATGGAGACTGGGGAATAAAGATCAGGGGGACAGATGGAGACTGGGGAATAGAGATCAGGGGGACAGATGGAGACTGGGGAATGGAGATCAGGGGGACAGATGGGGACTGGGGAATAGAGATCAGGGGGACAGATGGAGACTGGGGAATGGAGATCAGGGGGACAGATGGAGACTGGGGAATAAAGATCAGGGGGACAGATGGGGACTGGGGAATAGAGATCAGGGGGACAGATGGAGACTGGGGAATAGAGATCAGGGGGACAGATGGAGACTGGGGAATAAAGATCAGGGGGACAGATGGGGACTGGGGAATAGAGATCAGGGGGACAGATGGAGACTGGGGAATGGAGATCAGGAGGACAGATGGAGACTGGGGAATAGAGATCAGGGGGACAGATGGAGACTGGGGAATAGAGATCAGGGGGACAGATGGAGACTGGGGAATAGAGATCAGGGGGACAGATGGAGACTGGGGAATAGAGATCAGGGGAACAGATGGAGACTGGGGAATAGAGATCAGGGGGACAGATGGAGACTGGGGAATAGAGATCAGGGGGACAGATGGAGACTGGGGAATAAAGATCAGGGGGACAGACAGAGACTGGGGAATAGAGATCGGGGGGCAGATGGAGACTGGGGAATAGAGATCAGGGGGACAGATGGAGACTGGGGAATAGAGATCAGGGGGACAGATGGAGACTGGGGAATGGAGATCAGGGGGACAGATGGAGACTGGGGAATAGAGATCAGGGGGACAGAGGGAGACTGGGGAATAGAGATCAGGGGGACAGATGGAGACTGGGGAATAGAGATCAGGGGGACAGATGGAGACTGGGGAATAGAGATCAGGGGGACAGATGGAGACTGGGGAATGGAGATCAGGGGGACAGATGGAGACTGGGGAATAGAGATCAGGGGGACAGAGGGAGACTGGGGAATAGAGATCAGGGGGACAGATGGAGACTGGGGAATGGAGATCAGGGGGACAGAGGGGGACTGGGGAATAGAGATCGGGGGACAGATGGAGACTGGGGAATAGAGATCAGGGGGACAGATGGAGACTGGGGAATGGAGTTCAGGGGACAGATGGAGACTGGGGAATAGAGATCAGGGGGACAGATGGGGACTGGGGAATGGAGATCAGGGGGACAGATGGAGACTGGGGAATGGAGATCAGGGGGACAGATGGAGACTGGGGAATAGAGATCAGGGGGGCAGATGGAGACTGGGGAATGGAGATCAGGGGGACAGATGGAGACTGGGGAATAGAGATCAGGGGGACAGATGGAGACTGCGAAATGGAGGCTCAGGGGAGAGATGTAGACTGGGGACTAGAGATCAGGCGGACAGATGGAGACTGGGGAATGGAGATCAGGGGGACAGATGGGGACTGGGGAATGGAGATCAGGGGGACAGATGGAGACTGGGGAATAGAGATCAGGAGGACAGATGGAGACTGCGAAATGGAGGCTCAGGGGAGAGATGTAGACTGGGGACTAGAGATCAGGCGGACAGATGGAGACTGGGGAATGGAGATCAGGGGGACAGATGGGGACTGGGGAATGGAGATCAGGGGGACAGATGGGGACTGGGGAATGGAGATCAGGGGGACAGATGGAGACTGGGGAATAGAGATCAGGGGGACAGATGGAGACTGGGGAATAGAGATCAGGGGACAGATGGGGACTGGGGAATGGAGATCAGGGGGACAGATGGAGACTGGGGAATAGAGATCAGGGGGACAGATGGAGACTGGGGAATAGAGATCAGGGGGACAGATGGAGACTGGGGAATAGAGATCAGGGGGACAGAGGGGGACTGGGGAATGGAGATCGGGGGACAGATGGAGACTGGGGAATGGAGATCAGGGGGACAGATGGAGACTGGGGAATGGAGATCAGGGGGACAGATGGAGACTGGGGAATAGAGATCAGGGGGACAGATGGAGACTGGGGAATAGAGATCAGGGGGACAGATGGAGACTGGGGAATAGAGATCAGGGGGACAGATGGAGACTGGGGAATAGAGATCAGGGGACGGATGGAGACTGGGGAATAGAGATCAGGGGACGGATGGAGACTGGGGAATGGAGATCAGGGGGACAGAGGGAGACTGGGGAATGGAGATCAGGGGGACAGAGGGAGACTGGATAATAGAGATCAGGGGGACAGATGGAGACTGGGGAATAGAGATCAGGGGGACAGAGGGAGACTGGATAATAGAGATCAGGGGGACAGATGGAGACTGGGGAATGGAGATCAGGGGGACAGAGGGAGACTGGGGAATAGAGATCAGGGGGACAGAGGGAGACTGGATAATAGAGATCAGGGGGACAGATGGAGACTGGGGAATAGAGATCGGGGGACAGATGGAGACTGGGGAATAGAGATCAGGGGGACAGATGGAGACTGGGGAATGGAGATCGGGGGACAGATGGAGACTGGGGAATAGAGATCAGGGCGACAGATGGAGACTGGGGAATGGAGATCAGGGGGACAGATGGAGACTGGGGAATAGAGATCAGGGGGACAGATGGAGACTGGGGAATAGAGATCAGGGCGACAGATGGAGACTGGGGAATGGAGATCAGGGGGACAGATGGAGACTGGGGAATAGAGATCAGGGGGACAGAGGGAGACTGGGGAATAGAGATCGGGGGACAGATGGAGACTGGGGAATAGAGATCAGGGGGACAGATGGAGACTGGGGAATGGAGATCAGGGGGACAGATGGAGACTGGGGAATAGAGATCAGGGGACAGAGGGAGACTGGGGAATAGAGATCAGGGGACAGAGGGAGACTGGGGAATGGAGATCAGGGGGACAGATGGAGACTGGGAAATGGAGATCAGGGGGACAGATGGAGACTGGGGAATAGAGATCAGGGGGACAGATGGAGACTGGGGAATAGAGATCAGGGGACAGAGGGAGACTGGGGAATAGAGATCAGGGGGACAGAGGGAGACTGGGGAATAGAGATCAGGGGAACAGAGGGAGACTGGGGAATAGAGATCAGGGGACAGATGGAGACTGGGGAATGGAGGCTCAGGGGAGAGATGTAGACTGCGGACTAGAGATCAGGCGGACAGATGGAGACTGGGGAATGGAGATCAGGGGGACAGATGGAGACTGGGGAATAGAGATCAGGGGGACAGATGGAGACTGGGGAATGGGGGCTCAGGGGGACAGATGAAGACTGCGGAATGGGGGCTCTGGGGGGAGATTGTAAATGGGCGAGAGATGGGGAGTTAGGGGATGGGAGGTCGTGGGAGAGAAGGGGGCTAGTGGTCGGCGGGTTGGGGCTCAAGCAAGGGGGAGAAATGGTTTGGATGTGGGTGTGGGAACCAGCATTTCCCACAGAGCCAGGTGCAGCAGCTACGTGGTGAATGGGAGCGGCACTGAGAGATGAGCAGTCAATAAAGGGGTGTGTGTAACCTAGGGACCTTACTGTGGGTAATTAGTGAAAGACTATTTCCACTGGTGGAAGGATGGGGAACAAGGGAACAGGAAACAAGAATTCTCACTGGAAGAAACAAGGCAGAAGGGACGAGGAAAGTTCGAGAACTGAGGCGATTAGACGATGGGATGCTTCACCACATGTTGAGATTGAGATAGGCACTAAAACTTAATTTCTAAGGGAATGGGATAAATATTTGAAAAGGAGCAATATTAAAAGTTCTTGGGGGTTGGGAATGGGGTTACAGGAGAGTGCCAGGGGACAAATGTCCTCCTCCTGTGCTGTAATAATTTCTATAATTTTAGGAAAACCTACCTTTATCAAGTCCGAGCCCAGGGAGTGCTTTAGAAATGTTGGTGCTGAGCTGAGTTTACGATGATGTGCCCTGTGAGAAGTGCCCCAAACACTGAGCCTGCTGCCCTTTGTGTGATCTCTTGGTTTGGTTAAGGTCAGCCTGTGCCGCCCAGTTTTGACGTATGAAGCCCAAGTACAGATCAGCTCTGACCGAGGTTCCCAGTTCAGGGTTGTCACCTTCATACAGAACCAGAGCCCAAGGAGATAGGGAGAGAGATCGGACCTGTTAAAAGTGGCATCACCTGGGGAACCTGATTGCAGCTTGTGTAGTGCAGGAGGAGTCTGGCTATGGATTCAGTGTGAATGTCAACAGGTTATAGGATTACTACTAGTTACAGGCAGGATATCGGGCCATTACACCTATTACTGTACTATTAGTTACATATAGACTATCAGTGAGTTAATGGGCCAGAAATTCCAGGCCAGAAGCGTGAGTACGGTCGGGTTACTCACGCATCTGGCCGTTGGAAATGCCGGCGTTCAGCAGGAACAGCGCATGCGGGGAACGCCGGCATTTCCAGACCCGAGGTCTATTCACAGCGCGTGCGACTGCACAGGCAGCGCTTGCGCAGTGAACTTTGTAGATTTCACTGATGGATTCAGTGAGGGTAAGTCCCTAGAACTTGCACTTAAAAAAAGCAAGTGTAAAGTTGTTCATTGGCTGGGGAAGGAGATATATTTTATGGAGGAGCTTATGAAATGCAATATTTAGGTTTGGGAAAGGGAGGGAAGTTATTTTAAGAAATTTTAACTAAGTTTTAAACTTTAATTTTTTTTTTTTAAACGGGTTTTCAGAACGGTAGGTAGAAGGAGCAATTGTGGCTGTGTGAATGGAATGTGAGAATGAGTTATGTATGTATGTCCACATATATTCCTTTACGTATATGTATGTATGTTTTATATTCCTTTACTAATGTGTATGAATGTATATTTTTAATTATGATTTTCCAATAAGTTACTTTCTCTGAAAGTCATAATTAAATAATACATTCATACACATAAGTAAAGGAATATATACATAACACGCAAAGGAATATATACAGACATACATACTTTCAGAAGCTCCACGATAAGAAATATCTTCCTCCGCAGCCTCTGGAGCAACTGTACCCATGCTTTTTTCATGTGTAAGTTGTAATGACTGGACCTCACTGAAAGCATTAATGAAAGCGGCGAATTATACTGCGCACGCGCTGCCTGTGCAGTCGCACGCGTTCTGCCTCTGAACCCCTTCGTTCAGAGGACAGGAAATGCCGGTTTTCCCCACATGCACTGTGCATGCTGAAAACCGGCATTTCATCCGGCCAGATGCGTAAGTACCCCGACCGTACTAGCGCATTTGGAAGGGAATTACTGGGCCAACATTTTACATGTCAATAAAATAAAAAATTTAACAATTGCACAACTTGCCCCCTCGCATCTGCGACTGAGGGTCCAAGGAGGTGCATTGCGCAAGAGGTCATCATCGTACGTATCCTCACACTGTTCCCTTTGGGGAACTGTATGAAGTGGTGGAAGGATTTATGGCCGTGATTAACGCTCATTCCGTGACCGTAACCATCTTTGAACCAGCCATTAGGGTGGTTAGTCCTATGGCGGGCGGGTTTTACGGGCTCCCACAACCCATCTGAGGGGGGGGGGGCCACCAACACCCACGGACGCAAGCATCCCGCTAGATGTCCACCCAGAATTTAAAGTTGGAGCTCCGACTCCACTTGCTGGGACTGTCTGGAGTGGGGTTCAAAACCCTACTCCTTCTGGCCCAGCGGCGGGGATGCTTACTGCTACGCAAAAGGCCCACTCCTCACAAAAGGTGACACCCATACGTTTCCTGCGCCTTTTCCCTCCCCGTGACTGGAGCCCTATGCTGCCATTTCACGTTGCTAATCGGATTGGGCCTTTGTCATAGCGGTAGGATCCCCGCCGCTGGGCCAGATCAGGGTAGGGTTTCGAACCCCGCTCCAGACAGTCCCGGCAAGTGGAGTCGGAGCTCCGGCTCTAAATTCTGGGTTGACATCCAGTGGGATATTTGCGTCCGTGGGTGTGGGTGGCCCCCCCTCCTTGTATAGCTTGTGGGAGCCCGTAAAACCCTCCCGCCATAGGACTAACCGCCCTAATGGCTGGTTCAAAGATGGTTACGGTCACGGAATGAGCATTAATCATGGCCATAAATCCTTCCACCACTTCATACAGTTCCCCAAAGGGAACAGTGTGAAGACACGTATGACGACGACATTGCTAAATAAATAAATGGAATTTTAAAAATTCTTTTAGGGCTTTTAAAAGTCTTTAAATTGCTTTAATTCTCTTTAAAACTACTTCAGATTACTCAAAATAATGTAAACATTTTAAAAAGTTTATGAAAGTTACCAAAATCTTCAAAAAACTTCCAAAAACCTATTTAAACTGCTGCTTTGCATGTAAAAATGGTTAGCAGCTTGACAGAAACATTGGGGGCGTGTCCAGTGAAACTGAGACCTCAAGGGGCGTGTCTCACTTGCACTGCACGCTCCTGACTTCGCGCTGGCTGCACTCCTGGGCGGCGTGACGTCATACGCTGCCCGGGATTCTTCTTCCGGAAACACCAATTCCAGGCGTCCCTGGAGCTGATCGGCAGTAGCGCGGGGTAAGTGTAAATATGGGGCTTGCACACGCTGCAAGCCCCGTTCTGGAATTTCTGGGCCAATGTATTACTGTTGGTTATGATAGGAATCTAAGTTTTACCAGTATTAATATTACTTATCAATGCAATTTCAGTGAGGTACTATTAGTTACTGGTGTATCAAAGTTCCTCCCACCTCTGGTTTCACCTCTGCGAATTGCTCCCCCGCCTTCGGTTTCCCCACCCTGAGTTTCCCCTCTTTGTCCACTCGCAGGTGGCCTCCTGGTTCTTAGAACTTGTTGCACAACAGCTTCTGGTGCAAAACCAAGTGCTAAAATACTCAACTACAAGGGACCCAACCTTTATAAGGTAAAAGCAATAATATTTGTAGAAGTCATGTGGTCAGATGTCATGTGATCAGGCATCACATGGTCAGATGCTATATAGTCAGAATGTCACATGATCAAACCTCCAGGAATGCCTCCAACCAGAGTTGGCAACCATACCCCTCGCCCAGCAAAAATGGTGCACGGGAGGGATTAAGAACAGGCCGAGTCCTATCTGAGGCCACATTGTCCCGCCTGGCAACATTGTAACTTCACCGACTTTGAAGTCGGCCAAGGCTCTCACTGCAGGCAAGCAAGGGCCTAATTTAACTTAAAAATTCATGGTCCGATGACATCATCAATGCCATGACGTGCTGTTTATGAAGACTCAGCCCGCCCAGTATCGATGCAGCACAGTGGCCAAAAGAGGCCAATTATGTAAGGTTTTTGATACTTTGGAGGGACGGGAAGAAATCCTCAGGCCTCTCTTGTCCTCTCTCTCTCCCTGCCCACAACAACATCTGTTTGTGAATCCCATCCCTTGCCCCCACCCCCAGCACCTACTTTATGCCGAGGCACGTTTCGTTAGGGCCCCGGTGGCAACTGGCTCCCGCCTTAATTCCCGCTCCTGCCCACTGGCCTTGACTTCATTCCCACTAGTTTCGAGCTGGATGCCGGTTTCAATTATTCAAATGTGACCCTTAAGTTAAAATCAGCCGAGCCTCACTGCCTTCATAACTGCCGAGTGCGCCATCCGCTTCAGGCACCCCAAGCATGTACCACCCACCTCCCCCCCCTAATTAAAATCGGGGTCATTGTTTCTATACCTCACCTAAGTGGTAATTTTTCATACGTGAGCCATTATAGTGAGTCTCACCAGACCATTTAACCGGGAAGGACAATAGAGTTAAGCCTGATCTTGTTTTCACTCAACACCATGCACATGCCCTTCTATTTTGTAGTTCATTGGATATAAATCAGGATATTGAACAGGGACCCTAGTCAATTTCTGCCTCCACCCTAACCTAAAAACACTGTCGCATTCTCATCATTACCCAGGCAAACTCTGCAAAGACTGGGAATCAAATCTGGTTCCTTCTTGGTTTCAGTATCAAGCTACAGAGTATATATTTCCTATCTGAGCTATTATAGGGTGGGGTGGATGCTATGTATTATTTCATAGGACTTTGTACAAATCAGTACTGAATCTCCTACTGTAGATACCTGTTTAAAATAATAAAACAAAATCCATGACTTTATCATATTTTTCTTCAGCACAATACTGCCTAAAACTGCTGTTGCTTTTAATTATGAGATTATTATATCAGAAAATAACACATTGTCCATCTGTTTACAGAATGGTAGAAATTACATTGGACATCTAAGATGGCTGGAATAATATGCCGAGACTTATATAATAATGTTTGAAGACTGGATAGAAACATAGAAACATAGAAGATAGGAGCAGGAGTAGGCCATTCGGCCTCTCGAGCCTGCTCCGCCATTCAATTCGATCATGGCTGATCATCCAAATTCAGTACCCTGTTCCTGCCTTCTCCCCATATCCCTTGATCCCTTTAGCCTTAAGAAATATATCCAACTCCTTGTTGAATATATTTAATGAATTGGCCTCTACTGCCTTCTTTGGTAGAGAATTCCACAAGAACGCCATTAGTTGGTGGACAGATCCAATTACATAAAGTCATGTTGCACATGCGTCTCCAATAAATCAAACACACAACTGTCACCAAAGGGATAAATAGACAAAATGATTCACTAAATTCAGCAAGAGGAAAGCAATAGGGCATTTGATTCTATAATGGTTACCATCATCCTTTCTGGAGACAAAATGGTCAAATTATTAAGTATGTAAGTTAAAGATTCTCATAGACTATGTCTGAGGGAGAGCTTTACGAAGCCAGAATGTCATATCTTTGGCTAATTAAGGAGTAGAGTAGGTGGTGGTTTAGGTTCTCCAGGGAGGCAATTACTGAAATTGTCAAATGGAAGCAGATGGCTTTTGGTGTCTTTTGTGAATAGAACTGCTCTGCCTGTGAAAGTCTCAGCAGCCCTGAGCTTATAGTTCTGTATCATTCCAATCACCTGAGGCAATTTTATCTCCACCTGCATTTAGGAAGTGACTAATACACTGTTCCAAAGGGGTTGCACACTCATGCATTGCCGCAGACATATGGATGAATACTTGGAGAGAACACAACAATTCTTCCCTAAAATCTTGGATGTGAATCACTGTACTCATGGGGGTAAATCTTGACTTTTAGGTGGCCGACCAGTGGAGCATGCAGCCGACAGTAAAGAAGCCCTGAAATAACAGAAAATGCTGGAAAAACTCAGCAGGCCAGGCAGCATCCATGGAGAGAAAAACAGAGTTAGCGTTTCAGGTCTGAGACCCTTCATCAGAACTGGAAAAAGCTGGAGATGTAACCGACATTAAGCAGATGCAGAGACGGGGGCGGTGGTGGGAGGGGAGGAAGGAATTGAAGGAACATACTGTGCTTTTGTAAGAGGCAGGAAAGATAAAATGTTGCAAATGGGAATGGCAAAATCATACCGCATGAAAAATGGGGGCAGGGGTTATAGTTTGAAATGGTTGAACTCAATGTTGAGTGCAGAAGGCTTTAAAGTGCCTAATCGAAAGATGAGGTGCTGTTCCTCGAGCTTACGTTGAGCTACATTGGAACAATGTAATAGGCCAAGGACAGAGAGATCAGAGTGGGAGTGAAGTGGTGAATTAAAGTGACAGGCGACCGGAAGCTCAGGGTCACCCTTACGGACTGAATGGAGGTGTTCCGCAAAGCAGTCGCCCAATCTGCGTTTGGTCTTCCCAATGTAGAGGAGACCGCATCGTGAGCAGCGAATACAGTATACTAAATTGCAAGAAGTACAAGTAAATCGCTGTTTCACCTGGAAGGGGTGTTTGGGGCTCTGGACAGTGGGAAGGGAGGACGTAAAAGGGCATGTGTTGTATCTCCTGCGCTTGCACGGGAAGGTGCCAGGCGAAGGGGAAGGGGTGATTGAGGAGTGGACCAGGGTGTCGCAGAGGGAGTGGTCCCTTCGGAATGCTGAAAGGGGAGGTGAGGGGAAGATGCGTTTGGTGGTGGGATCACGTTGGAGGTGACAGAAATGGCGGAGAATGATCTATTGAATGTGGAGGCTGGTGGGGTGAAAGGTGAGGACAAGGGGAACCCTATCATGGTTCTGAGAGGGAGGGGAAGGGGCGAGAGCAGAAGTGCGGGAAATGGAACGGACACGGTCATGTCAACACATTAGAGGGGAATCCTCGGTTGAGGAATAAAGAAGACATGTCGGAAGCACTGGTATGGAAGGTGGCATCATCAGAACAGATGCGGCGGAGACAGAGAAACTGGGAGAATGGAATAGAGTCCTTACAGGAAGCGGGGTGGGAGGAAGTGTAGTCCAGGTAGCTGTGGGAGTCAGTGGGCTTGTAGTGGATGTTTGTCGAAAGCCGATCGCCAGAAATGGAGACGGGGAAGTCAAGGAAGGGAAGAGTCGGAGTTTACAAGAAGCGGGGTGTAAAGAAGCCCTGTAGTTTTGAGCCCTGGGCCTCATTTGAATCTGTTCGGCGAGCGTTGGCGGCAGCTACAGGTAGGTCATGGAAGCAGGGGGGTGAAGAGGCGAGGCCAAGGGGGCAAGCCCAAGCTGGCAGCGACCCACAGTATTTTTCTGGAACCTGAAGGAGCCCTCCTGTTCCTCAGGGCCCAACAAAAGTAATGTGGAACTTACCTACACAGAGCCCTTTTGGCTCTAACACCGGTAAAATTGGTCAGAGCGTGCACAGCACACGCTAAGACTAGTTCTCTCCTAAAATGGCAAGCAGGGTCCTATGCACATCATAGGACTCTAATTTGTCGATTAAAAGGGGCCTATCACCTGAAACAAGCAGGCACTTTGGCCGCCCATTGGAAATCTGTCCCATGAAAGTTGTAGTAGGACGATTATCGAAGTTAAGTCTTGTAAGAATTCGCAATAATTTACAGCTCCGAAGATTAATTTCTTTGATTAAAGAATCCCTGGGTGATGTGCCTTTAAACGATTCCAGGGATCAAAAATGGCCATCAGACCACATGGCTGAAGGCAAAGGACTTGGAAACAGCTTGTGAGTGTGTTTCTGTGTCAAACAAAGGGGAGTTTCCCCCCCCCCCACCCTGCAGCAGGACAATCGATGCCTGTTTAAAGAACATTCTACAATGTTGACTCTAAGATCAAGTGCTTGAAACTGCCAGCATGAACAAAGGAACTTTGTTTGCTAAGCACTCAAGACTGTCAATCAATTGCGGTTCCAGATGACCACAGGACAATGCTTTGTTTACAAAGAAATTGAATGCTATTAGCATTTGTTTGTATATCAAGTGGACACATCCAAACTGAGGAGAAATCGTTTAAATGAATGGGAGAACACATTCAATCCTATTACTGGACAATGGGGCAGTTGGATCCCTTTTGCTTTAGCCCAGAAACATCAGGATCTGGGCGGGTCCCAAATGAGGGTATAAAAGATAGCTTCCCAGAAGCATCTCTCTCTCTGGCCTCGCCTCCGTGTGCCTCTACAGCGTGGGAGCCTGCCTGAGGAAGTAGAACACCAGCAGTTTACTTTTAAAACACTGGGGTGTTTCTTACTTCAGGGCAGTGAAGATCTAAGTTCGCAGGGCACGGAGCAGGCATTTCCAGTGGTGAGCATATATTTTTCTGGCCTTCCACAAGGCAACTTAGGATAGGTATAGGGATAGAAATTAAAGGGAATTTTGTTAAGAACTGTGATTTTAGTCGATCTTCCCTCGTTGTGTCCGTTTCTCCTCCCCTATTTAAGTAAGACAGTGTTGCACCTAGCAGAGAAATGCTATGGTAAACACTGAATTCGGTATTTAAAACTGTATTAAAAAGGAGTAGCTGTTTCAAAGTACTGTATTTAAAACTGTATTAAAAGGAGTGTTGCACCAAGCAAAGAAGTGCTGTGGTGAATGCTGTTAGCTGTTTTTTTAAGTAACTGTATTTAAGGTGCTGTTTTTAAGTAAAAGCCACTAAGCTAAGGTGCTGTAGTGAGCAAAGTGTTTCTATATTAAAAGTGTTGTTAAAAGGAGTGTTGCGCTAAGCAGAGAAGTGCTTCAGTGAACACTTTACAGCTGTATTAAAGTGCTGTTTTTAAGTAAAAGCCACTACGCAAAGGTGCTGTAGTGAGCAAAAGGGTTTTTAAGCAAAAGGTGCTGGATTTAAAATAAAGTAGTGTTTCACTGAGCAGGGAGCGCTCTAGTGGACACTGAGTGTACTGCGTGTATTTAAAATAAAGTAGTGTTGCACTGAGCAGGGAGCACTCTAGTGGACACTGAGGGTATTGCGTTAAGCAAAAGTGTTGTACCAGGCATAAGAGCTATATCGATTTTTCTAAGTTGTTTCTTTCTTTTGTTTTCAATAAATACTGGTCTGTTTTGCACCCAAACCACGAGACACGTTGTTTTCTGTCTACATCGCTACCGAATAAGTCCGGCGGTCAGAACTCAGGAATAGGGGAGCGCTTCGAAACCGCAAGGGGGTCCCTGGAGCAGCTCAGAGGCTTCTGACTGGCCAGAGACAAATAACCCCAACCCCGCTAGCGTGTGCTAATTCCTTACAGTCTATCAACCGCATTTTGAGCATGTTAACGCCAATTTCAGCAGGTTAAAATTGAAGTAATGCAAACAATAATTGTGACTATATGTAATTACCTGTAATTGAACACTGCTTATTTTCAACTTAAATAGAATGCTAGAATGGTTACAGCACAGAACGAGGCTATTCAGCCCATTGAGCCCGTGCTAGCTCTCTGCAAGAGTACTTCAGCTAGTCCCACTCCCCCGCCCTTGCCCCGTAGCCCTACAAATTTTTTTCCTTCAGGTACTTATCCAATTCCCTTTGAAAGCCATGATTGAGTCTGCCTCCACCATCCTTTCAGGCAGTGCATTCCAGATCCTAACCACTTGCTGCGTAAAAAAGTTTTTCCTCATGTCGCCTTTGGTTCTTTCGCCAATCACCTTATATCTGTGTCCTCTGGTTCTCGACCCTTCTGCTAATGGGAACAGTTTCTCTCTACTTTGTCTAGACCCCGCATGATTTTGAACACCTCTATCAAATCTCCTCTCAACCTTCTCTGCTCTAAGGAGAACAACTCCAGCTTCTCCAGTCTATCCATGTAACTGAAGTCCCTCATCCCTGAAACCATTCTTATAAATATTTTCTGCACCCTCTCTAAGGCCTTCACATCCTTCCTAAAGTGCGGTACCCAGAATTGGACACAATACTCCAGTTGAGGCTGAACCAGTGTTTTATAAATGTTCATCATAATTTCCTTGCTTTTGTTCTCTATGTCTCTATTTATAAAGTCCAGGATCTCGTATGCTTTTTTAACCGCTTTCTCAACCTGCCATGCTACCTTCAACAATTTGTGCACATATACCCCCAGGTCTCGCTGTTCATGCGCTCCCTTTGGAATTGTAACCTTTAGTTTATATTTCCTTTCCTCATTCTTCCTACCAAAATGTATCACTTCGCACTATTCTGCATTAAATTTCATCTGCCATGTATCCACCCATTTCACCAGCCTGTCTATGTCTTCTTGAAAACTATCACTATCCTCTTCACTGTTCACTATACTTCCAAGTTTTGTGTCATCTGCAAATTTTGAAATTGTGTCCTGTACACCCAAGTCAAAATCACTAATATATATCAAGAAAAGCAGTGGTCCTAGTACCGACCTCTGGGGAACACCACTGTGTACCTTCCTCCAGTCCGAAAAACAACTGTTCACTACCACTCTCTGTTTCCGTCATTTAGCCAATTAGGTATCCATGCTGCCATTGTCCCTTTTATTCCATGGGCTTCAACTTTTCTGGCAAGCCTATTATGTGGCACTTTATCAAACAACTTTTGAAAGTCCATTTACACCACTTCAATCGCATTGCCCTCATCAACCCTCTCTGTTACCTCATCAAAAAACTCGATCAAGTTAGTTAAACACAATTTGCCATTAACAAATCCATGCTGGCTTTCCTTAATTAATTCACACTTGTCCAAGTGACTGTTAACTTTGTCCCTGATTATCGTTTCTAAAAGCTTCCCCACTACCAAGGTTAAACTGACTGGCCTGTAGTTGCTGGGTTCATCCTTGCACCCTTTTTTGAACAAGGATGTAAGATCTGCAATTCTCCAGTCCTCCGGCATCACTCCTGTATCTAAGGAGGATTGGAAGATTATGGCCAGTACCGCCGCGATTTCCTCCTTAACTTCCCTCATCATCCTAGGATGCATCCCATCTGGTTCTGGTGACTTATCAACATTAAGTACAGAAAGCCTTTCTAGTACCTCCTCTTTATCAATTCTTATCTCATCCCATACCTCCACTACCTCCTCTTTCACTATGACTCTGGCAACAGCTTCTTCCTTGGTGAAGACAGATGCAAAGTATTCATTTAATACCTCAGCCATGCCCTCTGCCTCCATGCATAGGTTTCCATTTTGCTCCCTAATCGTCCCCACCCCTCTGCTTAATACAAATTTACTATTTATAAGCCTATAGAAGACTTTTGAATTCCCTTTTATGTTAGCTGCCAATCTATTCTCATACTCTCTTTGCCCCTCTTATTTTCTTTTTCACTTCCCCTCTGAACTTTCTATATTCAGCCTGATTTTCACTTGTATTCTCAATCTGACATCTATCATACACGCTCATTTTCTGCTTCATCTTACTCTCTATCTTTTTCGTCATCCAGGGAGCTCTGGCTTTAGTTGCCCTACCTTTCCCCCTCGTGGGAATGTACCACGACTGTACCCGAACTATCTCCTATTTAAAGGCATCCCATTGTTTGATTACAGTTTTGCCTGCCAATCTTTGATTCCAATTTACCCGGGCCAGATCCGTTCTCAACCCACTGAAACTTGCCTTCCTCCAATTAAGTATTTTTACACTAGATTGCTCCCTGTCCTTTTCCATAGCTAATCTAAACCTTATGATACTTTGATCACTGTTCCCTAAATGTTCACCTACTGACACTTGCTCCACTTGACCCACCTCATTCCCCAGAACCAGATCCAGCCATGCCTCCTTCCTCGTTGGGCTGGAAACGTACTGATCAAGAAAGTTCTCCTGAACACACTTCAAAAATTCTTTCCCCTCTCTGCCCTTCACAGTATTACTATCCCAGTCTATATTAGGATAATTGAAGTCCCCCATTATCACCACTCTATAGTTCTTGCACCTCTCTGTAATTTCACTGCAAATTTTCTCCTCTATATCCTTCCCACTAGTTGGTGGCCTGTAGAATACACCTAGTAGTGTAATGACACCTCTATTATTTCTTAACTCAAAAAGTAGGAGGTGTGGCAAAATGCTGTTAATTTTTTTCTTGAAGGCCGAGGATCATGGTCATTTTTGGTTAACTCTTTTGTTCATTGTCTCCAGGTTGTGAGAGCCAGTTATGTGTCTGACTGTTTTTTGGGGGGTTTCTCTGCATTTCTTTGTCATGCGGGAAGGGCACACAGTTTGTTAAATAAATAATTGTCTTTATCCAGATTGTGCATGTTTGCTCTTTGAACTATTTGTTGCCTTGACCGGCTCAGGGTTTGCGGAACCGTTCCATTCATGTTCTTTCAATGACACAAGCCATTCTCTCAGAGGGGGCCTAGAACCGACTTGCAATAAGCCACTGACGGACGGCCCTTGCACTTTGTGCCTCCCTCCCATCTTGGTGCTCCTCCTCCTCCTCCTCCTCTGCTGGTGCTCCAATGTCTGCTGGCAGTGGCTGAGTCCTGAGGATAGCCAGGTTGTGCAGCAGGCAGCACACTACAACGAAATGGGAGACTCGCTCAGGCGAGTACTGAAGGGCTCCCCCAGAATGGTCCAGACAGCGGAACCATTGCTTTAGCACGCCAATTGTGTGTTCAATGATGTTCCTGGTCGCTTGATGGCTGTCATTGTATCGTTCTTCAGCAGGGGTGCTGGGCGCACGGAGCGGGGTCATCAGCCAGGTGCACAAAGGATAGCCCTTGTCTCCGGGAAGCCAGCCTCCTGGGTGAGCTGGGGCTTCGAAAAGGTCTGCCACAGAAGTCTGGCGCAGGATGAAGGCGTCGTGGCTGCTGCCTGGAAAGCAGTCATTGACAGCTAGTATCAGCTGTCTGTGGTCACACACCAACTGCACGTTCAACTAATGGAACCCCTTCCGGTTGCGGTAATCCTCGGCATTCTCTTGAGGCGCCCGCAAAGCCACATGTGTGCAGTCAATGGCGGCCTGGACCATGGGGAAGGCCACTATTCTTGCAAATCCCATTGCGCGCTCTTGCTGCTTGTCCAGGGTCATGGGGAAGGAAATGTACTGACGTCTCCTTTTGAAGAGGGCATTCGTGACTTGGCGGATGCAGCAATGCACCGCAAACTGGGAGACATTGGCAATGTCCCCAGTAGCGGATTGGAAGGAGCCGGTGGCATAGAAGTTGAGAGCCACTGTCACCTTCACTGCCACCGACAGAGACTGCAGCTGAGGCTGCAGATCTGTCTGAAGCAGGTGGCAGAGCTCAGTGACCACCTCCCTGCTGAATCGAAGCCTCCGAATACACTGCTCCTCAGACATGTTGAGGTAGGAGAACTGCTGGCGGCATACCCTGGGAGGGTAAGGTCTCCTGTGCTGACGCCTGTTGGCCCTCCTCTGTCTGGCCATGATTGGCATTCTCTCTCAGCGTCTCTGAGCCCTCTGAATGCAATGGAGAAACCCAACATTTCCACCCATTGCAGCCCCCATAATATGTGGCCACTCAAGGCTATGGCACTGAAAAATCAATCCAACTGCAAAGTTCTGGGCTGAAGCCAGAAGTACCTGTGCGAGCGCTGACTCAATGCAGAAAGCTCGCTCCCTTTGTCGCTCTGCAAATCTCTCTCTCTCTCACACAGGAGTGGTCCAAAATGGCTACCACTAAGAAGCCAGGAAGAGCCCCCTTTAAATAGCGCCCCCCCCCCCGCAACCCCACAGCAACTGGGAACCATTCCAGTCAACCAGTCGCTGGGAGCGCCAGGCGGAAAGAAGGGGGGCGCCACTGAAGTTCCGGTTCGGGGTGCACGAAGGGCGTTGCACCATGAAATTACGTAAGGATCTGTGCGCGCAGCTGAGCGGGCGTTGTGGTTTTGCGCCGCCGCTAAATGTCCGCTCAATTTCGCGAGAGGCGCAGGTCTCACCGCGCCCGGGCGCCCTCTTAAGGCGATAACGACTGGCGCTAACAACTGAATTTCTCCCCCTATGTGTTTAAGTCCCTGGAGTGGGACTTGAACCCACAACCTTCCAACTCAGAAGCAAGTGTGCTACCCACTGAGCCACAGCTGACACTATGAGATGGGGGGGGGCGCACTTCTGGCGTGGAATGTGCACATGCACATCGCCTGTCACGTTGGATACTTAGTTGCCCATTTTTCAAATGTAAAATGATTGTGGCATCAATCAATTTCTGGGCCAACATTTGTAACTGGGATTTAGTTAAACTGGATTTTATTTAAACATAAGACACTGGTAAACACAGATGTAGTTTGGGATTTCATTTATTATTTTACCGCAATTTTAACCAAATCTTTAACAAAAATAATTCCAATGTGCAACCAAGATTGCTTTATTGACATACGAGTTACCTCACATAACTTTATTAAAATCTCTTTCAATTGAGATTCTGGGAGCACAGCATCAGAGACCCATTTATGCTGCTAAGCCTGGTTTTGACAGATCAGTAAGAGACTTCATAGACCAGCAGATTCATGGATGCTGGGCTCCCAGAATCCAAAATAACGGAAGGTCAATATTAAATGGTTTATAGTTGGAGTTCACGTATGTGAATAAGAAGGTTACAAAAGATGACATTATGACAAAGTAAATAAAGTCAAGTTGTGAAAAAGCCAGAAGATATATTTTAGTTTTTTTTGCCAGAAGTAGCATGAGATTTTGAAAGTATTCAAAACAGTTTTTGATGTTCACACATTTTATTATCTATTAACAGTCATCTATACATCAACTACTTACTGCTATGTAACTCAAATTGAACTTCTTTTGCTCAATAATGTGTAACTGTTCTACCTCTGAGAAGGGGGGATCAGTTATTTTAAAATTTTACACCAGAGTTCACTGCATATCTGAGTTTAAGTGATTTCTGCAATGTTTATACATTAATTTGGAGTCCAGTGCTAAAACTGAATTACGTGCATGGCAATTCCACTGAACCTTTTCACTAATGCCGTCTTTGCCAGCTATATGAAATGCATTATTTAGGAGGTATTTACATTATTTTTGTAAAAGAGAAGGTACCATGATTATCAGTAATAAATGCTATTAGGGTATATCAAGTAGTGTTGTTCTGAAATATTGGTGTATTTCACATGGATGTTTTGTAATTTCTTTCACCTATTGGGGATCCATACTTCATTAAAGCACAATAGCAGTGACTAACGTCAGATTGAATAAATAAAATAGGCTTCAAAGGCCAATTGCAAACTGTACAAATGTGTTTTTGTTGCTAAAAAGTGTTTTACAATATAGTATATGCTTTAATACAAAATTAACTTGGAAAAATGCTGGCTTTATACTTAAAACCAGACAATCTGGCTTAAAAAAACGGGGAGACTTACACAATTGAGAGTCAAGTGGTTAGTAAATAATGAGGTGCAGAACTGATGTGTTTAGATGAAAGATTAATAAACAATGTTTTAACAGTAAGAATGGGCTTGGCTGCATGACTGCATATCAAAAATAACATTATCATTCATATCACAAATTACTTCCATAAATATGATTGGGGATATTTTAAGAATTGAGTTAAATGGAATATACATTTGAGCATAGTTCAGTTGACAATAGCATTGTTCACACATCTTCAGTAGATGCTGCTTGCATTGTGATGAGCTCGAATATGACTAAATTGATATTCACAAAGCTTTTGTTGAAGACTCTGGAGATATGCAAGCCTGTGGTACTTTTGATTTGCTCAGATCTGAAAAGACTAATCAGACTTAAAGAAAGTTTTTGAAAATTCCAGAAAGCATCTGCCCTAATGGTTTAGTCAGTAAATGCACTGCAGTATGTGATGTAACCATGCGGAGACCAGAAAGGTCTCGGAATTGAATTCCTGGTATGTACTGAGCTAGCTGAACTCAGGCACTGGGGGGAAAGAAGTTTGCTGAAAGAAGTTTGCTTCTGCTCTACGGATTAGGGGCTCCAACAATCAGCCTAGCGTCTAGCTTCCAATTGCTCTGCAGTTACCCTGCTGGAAAATGTGTAAATATGTTGAGCAAAACCAAGACTAGCCTCAGCAATGATGCTCCCCCTAACTGAACACTCTGCTGACACTCAATATATAAATTCACACATGAAGAATAGCCAGTGGAAAGTTACTTGAGGGCAGCTGGTATCCCAGTATAAATCAGTATGAGAGGAGTGCAGAAAATTGCAGAGCCAAAAGAATGTTCCAGTAACTTACACAAAATGTTATTATTTACGTAAGAAGTGCAATAGTTAAAATCAGCGCACTCAGAAATTAAGAGGGCAATTGACAAATCAGTATGCGTGTGTGCATGTGTTTAAATATCTAAAATAACTTTAGTCATCTTAACAGAAAGCTGTTTTTTTTCTGAATGAAAGGCCAGAAAGCACACACAACTGATAGAGGAATGCATTTTAAATTACTGGCCACAAAAATCTCCGGGGTCAACATCCTGGCATAGGTGTCAGAATGACAGTATCTCACTGTCGGAGATACGGCGGGTCAGGGGAGGCTCCGTCATTTAAATATCAATGGCAAGCACCTGCGTCATTCAGGGCACATCTCAGTTGCCTGCCAGTTGGTGGAAACCAGTAATTGTGCTGGAGACAGCTTCACTCTAGAGTGGGGTGTTAGCACATCCTGAGATGTGGCTCATTGGCTCAATTTATCAAGGTTGGGTTGTGGCCTGGACTCAAGGTGGATCGGACAGACACAGTCATGGATTTTAAGCCCCACCTTTTTACTCGGTTATTTTTTGTTATATTGGTAATATTCTAGATGTCATTAGTTACAGATATCTCCGTACTTAACTGAGCGCCAATGTTAATTAGTAGACCTGTGATTTCAATATATCACCAAAATCTGTTCTTGTAAGGCTATTGATCAGTCTTTATAAAATAATTAAATATTTGCTTGACGCATGCCAGAGGAATTTACTTTCACATACATTGCAGTTCTTAAGTGCCATTATCATTGTCCTCTTAGTGTTATGGAGAATGTCTAAGGAAAATCTCATTCAAAAAAAACTTAAGGGTAAATGTATTTGCTTGTGATGTTTAATCCTATATTGCTTTCCTATATTACAACATTGAGTACATTTCAAAAGTACTTCATTGGCTGTAAAGTGCTGTGGGAAATTCTGAGGTCATGAAAGGCATTATATAAATGTAAGTCTTTCTTTGTTTTCTTTAATTAAGAAGAATTCATCTGTAAACACGATAATTGTGGCTAATCTACTCACACAAGACTAATTTTCAAAGTTACAGTGCTCAAAAATGATGCAAGGTGAAACAGTAGCCCTGATGGCCGAGGACATCACAACTGAAAATAAAACCATGGCCGGAATTTTCCCATTGCCATGCGTGCAGATTTGGAGGTGGGTCAGCTGTAAAAATTGTGAAAATAGGCAGTAAATCAGGAACCCGCCATCAGCCTGCCTCCTCGCGCCTTTAACTCGGGCATGTTTGCCAGCGCGCCACGGACCCGATTGGGAGAGGTGGGCGACCTAATTAAATTCACTAAATGCTTGTTATCAGATGCTTAACAGGGTTTTTAACTGCAGCTTCTGAATTTAACAGCATGAACACGGGAAGCACGCAGCTCTGGAACCTCACCTGTGAAAGGGAGGCGGAAGTTCAGTGGCCATTGTGCGAGGGCATTAATTGACAGCTGGGAGTACCAGATAAATACACACACCTTACACCTCATTAGTTGCCTAAGGGAAAGGCTGTTGCTGACTCCATTTTGTGTACAGATTTAGAATTCTGGAGTTTGCAGGTCATTTCTGAAACCTTGGAAGCCACTCTCACTACATTGCTAGTCACTATCACAACATTGAGGGTTTGGCCCTTTGATCGCTACTTGACCTACCATCTACGACATCAGCATGGGTGCCGCTTATACTATCTCACCTTGGTCTTCAGAATCGGACCAAGATGAGCCCCACCACCAACCACAACAGCAGCCTTCTCCTCAAAGACCTGATGCTCCACAGGAGAGGGGGACACCACAGGGCTGCAGCTCGTGGAAGGCGATACCCCGAACACAGAGTTTACAGGCAGAGGATAAGCTTCCTCAACATAACTGAGCAGCAGTGCTTCAGGAGGCTCAGGCTATCGTGCCAGGTCATCACAGACATTTGTAGCTTGCTAGAACTAGACCTGCTACCCAAAGGTCCTGGTGGACAGTCCTCGCCAGTGGATGTCAAAGTCACCACCGCCCTCAACTTCTTTGCCTCAGGCTCCTTCCAGGGAACTGCAGCAGACAATTGCGGGATCTCACAGTCGGCTGCCCACAGATGCATCACCCAGGTGACTGATGCCATGTTTCACAAGTCAGCCAATTATATCAACTTTGCCACTGATGAGGCCAGTGTTACTGAGCGGGCGCTCGGCTTTGCGCCTCTGGCTGACTTCCCAAAGGTGCAGGGTGTCATCAACTGCACACAAGTGGCCATCTGGGCACTCCATCATCACCCAGGAGTGTTTGTGAATCACAAGGGCTTTCACTTGCTCAATGTGCAGCTCGTCTGCAACCATAAAAAGATGATGATGCCATTTTTGCGCCAGATTCTCATGACTCTTTCGTGCTGCGCCAGTCCACCCTTCCTCAGCTCTTTGGACCTCAAAACAGACTTACCAGCTGGCTGCTTGGAGACAAGGGCTATCCACTGAAGACATAGCTCATAACACCCCTGAGGTGACCAAGTACTGAGGCCGAGGAGCGTTATAATGAGAGCCACATCTCCGCAAGATGTGTCATAGAGCAGGCAAAAGGCATGCTGAAAATGCGCTTCAGATGCCTTGACAGATCTGGAGGAGCCCTTCAGTATGCACCAGCCAGGATCTCCAGAATCATTGTCTGCCATGTGCTGCACAACAAGGCGCAGCAGCGAAGATTGGAGCTGCAGGAGGAGTATGGCTCACAGCACACAGCCTATTCAGAGGAGGAGGAGGATGAGCATTTGGAAGACGAGGAGGAGGAAGCTGAGATGCAGATGCCACCAGCAGTGGCGCACACTGCTGCTCCGGAGGCCCGGGATGGCCTCATCATAGCCAGATTTACTTAACTTGCTCCAATTCAGCCATATCGCTGCCAGATGCTGTACTAAGTCCCCACCACCGCCCCCAGCCACTACCACAACACCATAAGGCATCCTTACAATGAGCAATCCATTGCTCTCACCCAAAGTCCCAATGCTTGAGGTTAAATAGTGTGTCACCATTCACTCCAAGTGACAAAGCAACTTCCAAGCTTTGAGGCATAAATGGACAAGACCCAAAAGTGGTGCAAAGAAAAACATTTATGTGTCCAATCAAAACAACTGAAACTTAGCACTAACAATTTTTGGTTACACCCATGTGCTAACCCTTGTGCATCTACTTTTGTGTCATTTTTCTTTTGCGAGTGCTTCTACGAGGTACAACCCCTGTGGCTTCAGTAGAGGTAGTTGCAGGCTGCTCACTTCCCTGTTGCGACTGTGTAGACACTTTTGGTGGATGTCCTCTGGGTTTTGGAATCTGTGATGGCCCCGCCAAAGTCTGCTCCTCCTGCGACTGTGCAGGGGCAGACTTGGCCATCGCGATCCGAGGAAGCATCTGGGGCTCTGACTGAGGAGGACGCAATGGGAGAGATGTGGGAGTGCTTGGAGAAGAGCCCCCACCTCCATGTCGCCTCTTACCATCATCCCTCTCATGGACCACCTGCACTTTCCTGCTAGCAAGGAGCTGGCGAGCACATTGCTGCACAGCAGCGGGGTGATGAAGGCCAAAGTCAATGTTTACATCCCTCCTTGAGAGAAGGTTTATGAGTGTCCGCCATCTGTTGTCTACAGCTAGCATATGCTCATGTGAGTGGCACATTTGCTGCTCCATGCAGGTGGCCATCCTTTCCAAGGAAGGGCTCACGTCGCCACTGCCTGCAACATGGTAGTGCTCATGTTGGAGATGGACTCCTCCATTCTCTGAACATTTGCAGATGTTGCGGCTGCAAAAGATGCCAAAGCCTCATGCAATTGTTGCTGCCACTCTAAGATCACCCTCTTTCTCGATGGCCCCCGAGGCTCAGCGTCTGCATGCAGCTCAGCAGAGCTTGGAGCATCCTGCGCCCTCTGGCGAGGAGTCTCCACTGCTGTCCCTGTCAACACCACCTGCTCTTGCTCACTTGTGAGACACTTCGGGCTGGATTTTGTCATTGGGGGCGGGTCAGATGGTCGGCGGGTCCTGCCCCACCTCCGATGTGAGGCGGGACAATTGAGCGATTTTGCCCTAATTGGGCACTTAATTTCCAGCGTGTGGGAACCCCTGGCCCAATGAGTCTTTTGGCCCTGAAACTCGCCTCTGATGACGTCATCTATGGAGCTGCATTTAAGGCCTGCAAGCAGCCTTGGTTCATTTTCTGCCTTACAACTTTTTGCTGAGACTTCTGAGGGGTTAGTGGTGCAAACATGGCAAGCTCAAGACCCAAGTGCGCACCTCACTTTGATGAGGACTCCCTCCAAGCTCTGGTGGAGGGAGCAAGAGCTCATAAGGAAGTGCTGTTTCCTTCTTCTGGGAAGAAAAAACCTCCCCAACAGACCAAAACTGTGTGGCTGCAAGTGGCACAGGAGGTGAGTGCCACCTCAATGTGCAGCAGAACCTGGCTGCAGTGCAGAAAGAAGTTTCATGACCTTCTCTGCACAGGAAAAGTGAGTATTACATCACCATGACCCTCAATCTGCTCCCCATCGCCTCTCATCACCAGCACTCTTCATTGCCAACCTCCTCCTCCACATCCCACTTGACCCTTACATCCCTGCACCATTAACCATTCCCTCTCTCTGTACGTTCACTATTCGACTTTGCAGCCCTCACACTCCCTATCACTGTTATGCTATGACAACAACTTACAACACACAGGGAGGGCCCTTGCTCTTGGGACCTCACTCCATCTTTGTGTCCTTCTAAGTAGCTATGCTATGGATTCTCTACACTCACTCCTTCATTCTCACTCAAACTCCACTTGTGTCCCTCATTGCAGGAAAAGAGAGCCCACAATAAGAGGGAAAGGGCGAAGACAGGAGGAGGGCCACCCTCATTAGCCAGGCTCACCAGTGCAGAGGAGACAGCCCTGGAGATCGTGGGAGTCAAGGAGGGTGTGCAAGTGGGGGACGGACAGATGGACGCATCAGAGCAAGCTGGTGACAGAATAGTTTTGCATCTCTCTAATTGGCATTGCATGAGTGACTGATCTTGATTCTAATGCTCTAACAGATTGACTTATGATCATCTGCACAATTCAATGAGCATGCAACGTTTATCTCACATGACTAACTCTTTCCTTTACTCCCCCACAGGACCATCGACAGCCCCCTCCCCACTATCCAGGAGGAACAGCCTGAGCCACCAGACTCCTCAGAGGAAGCTGCAACCTCTGAGGGTGCAGCGTCTGCAGAATTAAGCGCACCCAGCACCAGCGCAGACACTCACACCTCGGTGGGACCTTCAGGAGATAGAGTAGTGTTGTCACCTGGTGTATCACAGCTCACAAGTGAGCATCAGCAGATGGCAGAGACAGAGACAGCAGTGGAGAGTCCTCGTCGGAGGGCGCAGGACTCTGCCAGCTCTGCTCAGCTGCATGTCGACCTTGTGCCTCTGGGTCCATCCAGAAGGAGAACGGTGCTGGAACTCCAGGAACAGGTGCAGGAGTCTCTGACAGGTTTTGTCTCCAGGGTCGCTGTGAGTGTGGAGCAGATGGAGGAGTCCATCGCTAACATGAGCAGAGCCTTTGCGGAGGCATTGGCACATGAACGCATCACCAGGAAAGGATGGCAACCGCCGTGGAAAGGATGGCTACCTCCGTGGTAAGGCTGGCTACCGTAGAGGAGAGGATGGCTACAGCCAGGGAGGAGCTAAGTCACGAAGGTCTTGAAAACTTGGTCATTGTTCAGAATAGACTGACATCTCTGGAGGAGCGATGGTCAGCTATTGAGCAGAGAAACCAGACCTTCATGGAAGCCCTCTGGAGTAGGACTGCCAGTGCAGAAACGGGTTCTCATGGCCCCTCTGAAGTGCAGCAAGGTGCTGTCAAGCCACTTGCTAGCTCTGAAGTGGGGCTGATCCATGAGAGGGATGTTGGTGGCAGAGAATAAGGAAGTGGGGGCTCCTCTCCAAGCATTCACACAACCATGCCACTGCAGATGCCCTCAGTCAGAGTCCCACCAGAGTCCTCACCCAACTGAGATCGGCGTCTCAGCCTCTGCACAGTTGCAGGAGCAGCAGACTGTTGGCGAGCCCTCACAGATTCGCAACCCCAGAGGACGCCCGCCAAAGGTGTCAAGGCAGGAGCAGCAAGAAAGTGAGCAAGGGGCCTCCACATCTGCTGAAGCCACAGGGGAAGCACCACGTAGGGGCATGTGTAAGAGGAAGATAAAGCACAAGTAGTCACAAGGGTAGTCACTTGGGTGTTCTGTTGTGTTTAATTCTGAAATGCAATCCGTGAATTAATGTTATTAAATGACTTGATGGCAAACTGTTGAAGTTGTGGGCTGTGTCATTTCGCAAATGGGGCTTCCACATTGAGGGCTCAGGGTGACTTGGAATTGTCAGTATAAGAACATAAGAACATAAGAAATAGGAGCAGGAGTAGGCCAATCGACCCCTCGAGCCTGCTCCGCCATTCAATAAGATCATGGCTGATCTGATCCTAACCGCCAATCCACTATCACAGAACCATCTCCTGAATCTAACAGAATTAGACACACGAAATAGGAGCAGGATCAGGCTACACGGCCCCTGGGCCTGCTCCGCTACCCACAGGGCTATGACCGATCCGAACCTAGACTCATGTCCAAATTCCTGCCCGCTCCCCATAACCCTTAATTCCCTATACTTCTAGGAAACTGTCTATTTCTGTTTTAAATTTATGTAATGATGTAGCTTCTACAGCTTTTTGGGGCAGCATATTCCATGGACCGACCACCCCCTGAGTGAAGTAGTTCCTCCTCATCTCAGTTTTGAAAGAGCAGCCCCTTATTCTAAGACTATGCCCCCTAGTTCTAGTTTCACCCATCATCGGGAACATCCTCCCCGCATCCACCCGATCCAATCCCTTCACAATCTTATATGTTTCAATAAGATCGCCTCTCATTCTTCTGAACTCCAATGAGTAGAGTCCCAATCTACTCAACCTCTCCTCATATGTCCATCCCCTCATCCCCGGGATTAACCGAGTGAACCTTCTTTGTACTGACTCGAGAGCAAGTATGTCCTTTCTTAAGTATGGACGCCAAAACTGTACGCAGTATTCCAGGTGCGGTCTCACCAATACCTTGTACAACTGAAGCAATACCTCCCTATTTTTATATTCTATCCCCCTAGCAATGAAAGCCAACATTCCATTGGCCTTCTTAATCACTTGCTGCACCTGCATACTAACCTTTTGAGTTTCGTGCACCAGGACCCCCAGATCCCTTTGTACTTCAGTACTTTCCAGTTTCTTGCCATTAAGATAATAACTTGCTCTACGATTTTTCCTGCCAAAGTGCATAACCTCACACTTTCCAGTATTGTATTCCATCTGCCAAATCTCTGCCCACTTACTTAGCCTGTCTATGTCCCCTTGCAGGTTTTTTATGTCCTCCTCACTCACTACTTTCCCTCCCATCTTAGTATCACCTTAGTATGGTGGTCAGAGTGATAGGAAGCCGTACGTTCTTGTCCATTGTCGATGGTGTGGTAAGAAGGTTCGAGGCAAATGTGTTTAATTAGGCAGCCTAAGCAAATCTGGCCAAAATCAGTGCATCCCTTGCATCCCGGGCAGCAATGTTCTCGCATGCTGCTGCCACTGGTTGATGTGCCTCCGCGAGCTGTTCATTGTCGCTCTCCTCCTCCTCTTCAACCTCATCTGAGGAGGCTATGCGATGACCCACTTGTACCTCAGGCAGCTGCAAGCCGCGACGCTGTGCCATGTTGTGAAGTGCACGGCAGACCACGACAATTCTGGACACCCTTGTTGCTGCGTACTGCAGGGCTCCACCTGATCTATCAAGGGATCTGAATCGCATCTTCATTAAGCCGATGGTTTGCTCGATAATGGATCTGGTGGAAATGTGGCTGGAGATGTAGCGCTCCTAAGTTTCGTTGGATGGCCTCCTCAACGGCACCATTAGCCATGTCGCCAAGTAGCCATCCGCAAAGTTGGTCTGGTGGACTGAAAAGCGGAGGAACACTAGACTGGCGCAGGATGAAGGAGACATGGCAACTGCCAGGGTACTTGGCGCAAACATGCAAAATTTCCTTATTGTGGTTACACACCAGCTGCACGTTGAGGGAGTGGAAGCCCTTGCGGTTGACAAAAATACCTGGATTGTGATGGGGTGCCTTAAGGGCCACATGTGTGCCGTCTATGATGCCCTGCGCCCTTGGAAATCCTGCCAGATTCGCAAATCCAACCGCACACACGGTTACACTTGCTTGATCCTTGGAGAAGTTGATGTAATTGTGCGCGTTGGCAAAGAGGGCATTGGTCACCAGCGTGATGCAAGTGTGTGCGGCTGCCTGGGAGATGCCGCTGATGTCTGCTGTTGATCCCTGGAATGACCCTGAAGCAAAAAAGTTGAGTGTGGTGGTGACTTTGACAGCCACTGGTAAGGGGTGTCCACCTGCTCCTCTGGGTTCCAGGTCTTGCGCAGATGTCACCCACTACCTCTCGCGAAAGTCTGAGCCTCCTTTGGCACTGCTGCTCAGTCATGTTGAGGTAGCTCATCCTCTGTCTGTAAACTCTGTTTTGGGGGTATTTCCTGCAGTGACGTCCTTCCCTGCGCTGGTGCCTTCTGGTCTGTGCAGCTTCAGGTGGGTGAGCAGAGGTTGGCGCTCCTGTTGTTGCTCCTGCTGTTGGTGCTGCTGTTGTTCCGGGTTCTGCTGCTGCTGCGGCTGGCCTTCGTCCGAATCTGAGGTCCAGGAGGAAAGGAAATAAATGGTTCCCATGCTGCAGATATATACCTCAGTTGAGGAAGTGCTCAGTCAAGGTGGGGAGAGGGGTTTCCCAGGAGATCACAGTGGAGATGGATCTCAGCTTCAAAACTTCCAAAATGAGTAGGCCTACAAAAAGTCCTCCCAGACCGAAGAAAAGAAAGTTCTGCCACCTGCAAATGATCATTGTGGAAAACGCTGTTTTTATGGTAGAGCTGCAGCTGTTAGTAAGCCCTCCAGTTGTGAGCCTGCCAGGATTAACTGGCGTGCTCCAGGGGAGACATGCAGCATGCAGGAAATGTGTTAAACTCAGAAAGGCCTCTCAAAATGGCATTATAGAGGCACTTAAGTGGTTGTTAAGTGCCTTAAGGACCTATCCTGCCTCTTGGCAACTTTCCCAACTGACCCGCCTTCAAACCTGCCTCCTCGGGCCTGGCAAAATCCAGCCCCAGGTGCCCACTCTACTCTATGGCACAAAGGACCCACCAAGGTGTGTGTATCTGCGCTGGTGCTGGTGCGCTTGGGTCTACTGACGCTGCATCCTCAGATGCTGGAGGTTCCTCTGAGGAGTCAGAAAAAGTAGAAAGCCTGAGGATTGGGAGCAGTTTAGAGTTCAGCAAAAAAGGACCAATAGATTGATTAAGAGGAGAAAAACAGAGTATGAGAGTAAACTTGCAAGGAACATAAAAGAGGATTAAAACATTTTCTACAAGTATGTAAAAAGAAAAAGATTAGTGAAGGCAAATGTAGGTCCCTTACAGTCAGAAACGGGAAAATTTATAATGGGGAACAAGGAAATGGCTGAGCATTTAAACAAATACTTTGGTTCTGTCTTCACGGAAGAGGACACAAATAACTTCCCAGAAATACTAGAGAACCAAGGGCCTAGTGAGAAGGAGGAATTAAAGGAAATTAGTATTAGTAAAAAAATAGTGCTGGAGAAATTAATGGGACTGAAAGCCAATAAATCCCCAGGGCCTGATAATCTGCATCCCAGAGTACTAAAAGAGGTAGCCATGGAAATACTGGATGCATTGGTTGTCTTCTTCCAAAATTCTATAGATTATGGAACAGCTCCTGCAGATTGGAGGGTGGCAAATGTAACTCCACTATTTAAAAAAGAAGGGAGAGAGAAAACGGAACTACAGACCGGGTAGCCTAACATCAGTAGTAGGGAAAATGCTAGTCTATTATAAAGGATGTGATAAAAGGACACTTAGAAAATATCAACAGGTTTAGACAAAGTCAACATGGATTTATGAAAGGGAAATCTTGTTTGACAAACCTACTGGAGTTTTTTGAGGATGTAACTGATAGAATATAAAAGGGAGAACCAGTGGATGTGGTGTATTTGGATTTTCAGAAGGCCTTTGATAAAGTCCCACATAAGAGGTTAGTGTGCAAAATTAAAGCACATGGGATTGGGGGTAATATACTGGCATGGATTGAAAATTGGTTAACAGACAGGAAACAGAGAGTGGGAATAAATGGGTCTTTTTCGGGGTGGCAGGTGGTGACGAGTGGGTACCGCCCCAGCTATTCACAATATATATCAATGATTTGGATGAGGGAAACAAATGTAATATTTCCAAATCTGCTGACAACAAAAAACTAGGTGGGATTATGAGTTGTGAGGAGGATGCAAAGAGGCTTCAAGGGATTTAGAGAGGTTGAGTGAGTGGGCGAATACATGGCAGATGCAGTATAACGTGGTTAAATGTGAAGTTATCCACTTCGGTAGCAAAAACAGAAAGGCAGAGTATTATGTAAATGGTGATAGATTGGGAAATGTTGATGTACAGAGAGACCTGGGTGTCCTTGTACACCAGTCACTGAAAGCAAATATGCAAGTGTAGCAGGCGGTTAGGAAGGCAAATGGTATGTTGGCTTTCATTGCAAGAGGATTTGAGTACAGGAGCAAGGATGTCTCACTACAGTTATACAGGGCCTTGGTGAGACCACTCCTGGAGCACTGTGTGCAGTTTTAGTCTCCTTATCTAAGAAAGGATATACTTGCCATAGAGGGAGTGAAGCGAAGGTTCACTAGACTGATTCCTGGGATGGCAGGACTGTCGTATGAGATCGGGTTGACTCGGCCTGTATTCACTAGAGTTTAGAAGAATGAGAGGGGATCTCATTGAAACGTATAAAATTCTGACGGGGCTAGACAGACTGGATGTAGGGAGGATGTTTCCCCTGGCTGGGGGGTCTAGAACGAGGGGTCACAGTCTCAGGATATGGGGTAGGACATTTAGGACTGAGATGAGGAGAAATTTCTTCACTCAGAGGGTGGTGAACCTGTGGAATTCTCTACCACAGAAGGCTGTGGAGGCCAAGTCACTGAATATATTTAAGAAGATAGATTTCTAAACACAAAAGACATCAAGGGGCATGGGGAGAGAGCGGGAATATGGTATTGAGATAGAGGATCAGCCATGATCATATTGAATGGCGGAGCAGGGCCGATGGGCCGAATGGCCTACTCCTGCTCCTATTTTTCTATGTTTCTATGGGGGAAAAATTGGCTCACGTCCCCTTTGGGGCAGTAACTTCACCAGGGCACTATCTGAAAAAGTTAGCATCCCGTGCTCGAAATTCACTGGTAGCACCCCAAAAGGGAGGCGGGATGCTATTAAAAGTGCCCTGCCTCCCTCTTGGGGCACTGCGAGTGAATATCGCGGCTATACGTGCCGCAGCACCATAAGCTGCGGCACGTCGCGCTGCAGTACGGCAGGACTTTCTCCCCTTATTAAAGGGGAGGGGCCTAGAGCAGCGCAACCTGGGCCCCAGCTGGGCCACCAGGGATCGGAGTGCCAGCAAAAGAGCCCGGCACTTAAGAGAAGTGCTGGGCTCACGGAGCACAGCCAGCACTCTGCAGGGGGCCTTCACAGAAGGCCGGGGACGGCAAAGCGGGCAGGTGCTGGCAGGTGGCCAGCAACAAAAATGGCCGCTCAGCACCTTCCCTTTAATTTGCGTCACCACAGCCACAGGTAGGCCCCCTTGACCCTGTCGGATATAGCGTCCGGTGGTAAGTCAGGGGGCGCTACCAAAGATCGCAGCTGGGGCATGAGCGGGGCGCTAACGGTTACTGCCGTCGCTAACCTCTCGCTGAATTTCGCGCGAGGCATTAGCGGCGCCACGCCCAGGCGCTAGTGGCTTTGCGCCCCGTTAGTGCCCTCTTAGGGTGCTAATGGGAGGTGCAAATCAACCGAATTTTTCCCCCTATGAGTCATCTTCTTCCTCTGGCTAGACAGTGGGGGACCAGTTGATGGACCTGTGGGAGAGTAAAGAGATGAATTAGAAGTGTTATAATAATGGGTAATATTATTATGCACATCATGACATTTCACTGGCTGCTGACATCAAGATGCATTGCAGCAACTCACCAAGGCTTCTTCGGCAGCACCTCCCAAACCTGCGACATCTTCCACCTTGAAGGACAAGGGCAGCAGGTGCATGGGAACACCACCACCTCCAAGTTCCCCTCCAAGTCACACACCATCCTGACTTGGAAGTATATTGCCAATCCTTCATCGTCGCTGGGTCAAAATCCTGGAACTCCCTACCTAACAGCACTGTGGGAGTACCTTCACCACACGGACTGCAGCGGTTCAAGAAGACGGCTCACCACCACCTTCTCAAGGGCAATTAGTGATGGGCAATAAATGCTGGCCTTGTCAGCAATGCCCACATCCCATTAACAAATTTTTTTTAATTGCGTTTCTGACCCACTATGCCGCCCGCACGCACCCAACCCGACGCAAAGGTGAAAATTTGGCCCTTGTAGCAATAAACTACCTTGCAATTCATGTGGGAAATTTAAACAAGTATAAAATGCCACTTTAAGCATCAGCTTGGCTCAGTGGTAGCACTCCTACCTCTGAGTTACAAAGTTGTAGGTTCACGTTTCACTCCAGAACTCAAGCATATAATCTAGCCTGATACTTCGAGTGCAGTACTGAGGGAATGCTGCATTGTCAGAGATACTGTGCTGAATGAGACATTAAACCATGGTCCAACCTGACTGTTCAAGGGGACATACAAGATCCTATGGCAATATTCAAAGAAAAGCAGGGTTTCCTGCCCAACATTTATCCCTCCACCAACACCACAAAAATAATTTACCTGGTTACCATCTCTTTGCTCTTTGTGGGATCTTGATGTACACACATTTGCTGCCGTGTTTACCAACAAACCAACAATGTTTATACTTCAAAGTGATTCATTGGATATCCTTAGAATGTAAAAGGCACTATATAAATGCAAGTTCTTTCGAAAGATTCACACATGAATTGCAAATGTGCAAAACTTCTCAAATTCTGAGAGTTCATAATTTTAAAGTTATTTTCTACCATTTGGTGATTTTGGCTCCTTGGCTGAAAGGACGGGCAAGTGACCCTCTCCTGGGTTTCTGCCAATGACACTCTGAGATGGCTACTAGGAGGTGTGGAGGGTCTGAATAGAGTGACTGTCACTATAATTTTTCCTTTCGCACTGGTAACTATGCCATACCATTTGGCACCTGTCCACAGTGCAGCAGGTCCTCCAAATAATCTCTGCAGGTTAATGAGCATCAGAAATGAAGAACCTGAATTTTGTGAACCGAAGCATAAGAGCCTGCTGTATTCCAACAGTTACCAGCAGACAGAAGGAGTCCGTTAGTTGGGTCAATTAAAAAAATACTGGAACTGCACACAAACTCAAAATGACAAAGCACCCCTTGTTACCACTACACAGAAAGATTTTCACCTACTTTTGCAGAATAGGAGGTTCATTCAAATACTTGAAGCAGAATTGTAATGGCCAGGAAAAGTGAATGAATGATTTTGAACCATGGATAATCTATAGCGTAGAACTGTTGTATTGCCAAGCTACTTAAAGGAGTTGGGCATCTTAATTGGGAAAACCTTGTCTTACTACTAGCATTGCCCAAATAAAAATATTTCTTAAACCATTTTTAAAGTGTTTTTTAACTGGCAATTAGAATAGTTGCAAAAGATGCTGGTGATTATTCATCCTTGAATTTTCCTCCACTTGGTGCTCTCGCCCATAACTGCTCAGCTGAGCTCAGAAGCTTTGAGGAGTAAAAGATTAAAACCTACATAAGTCTGTCCCATGTTGGAACATATTGAGGCCCCATTGAGCTGCACCACTATGTGTGTTGTTTATGTACTTGCTAACTCAAAGTATTCTACACACTGTAGTATCAGAAGATATAAAAGTTTCAGCTTCTTGTTTGTAGGTTGGTCGTTTTTTTTGGCAGAAGAACTTGGGGGTTAGTGGGGGAGAATTGAGTCAAGCACCAAGACTACTATCGTAAAATGAAGTAAGTGTTGCTGCACTGCTACTTACTAAACAAAAATTATAAATAACATAAAATTTAAATTGTCATTGTGAAGGAATAGCAATATACCTATTCAGAAAAATACATGATTCTATGAAATATTCTGACTTTATTAAAACATGACAAACTGGGCTTGAAAATCTAAAAACCTAACAATGGAGAAGCTGTAAACAGCATACAAGCTAAGTTGTTGACACTGAATCAATAGCCTTGTTGAAACAGAAGGTTAAAGGTTCCTGAAAGTCTGAAGCCTTGGAAGGAACACAATGGTACGCCCAGTTAAAGTGTCTTAAACCAACACTTCAGAGAGAATCACATAAATTAAAGAAACATATGCTTTCGTAAAAATAACATCAAATGAAACACGGAGACATGAACCAGTGTTACAAACAGTTGAGGTAACTAAGAAGACAACGGTGCATCCAGTTGAGGTGTTTTAAATTTACACATTGTAAAAAGATACAAACAGAAGACCTTGGTAAGAATGACATCAAATAGATGCACCAGCCATCACATTGACCCAGTAATTCCTGTCACAACGCGTGAGTACGGACAGGGTACTCACGCGTGTGCCAGGAGGAATTGCCGGTTTTCAGCATGCACAGCGCATGCGCTGAAAACCAGCATTTCCTGTCCTCTGACCCAAGGGGTTAAGAGGCTGAACGCATGCGCGGTATTGGGCAGCGCGTGCGACTTGGATTTCCTGTATTTTTACAGATTTGCGCATGTGTAAAGGGCTCCGGTTTTTACGCATTGAAAAACCACACGTAAGTACTTAGTTTTACAGGTAAGTGGTCTTTTAGTACAATTTAGAATTTTTTTTTCCACAGGTTTATTATTTTTAAAGAATCTACAGTAAGGTAAGTTTAGTTTTAGACCCTATTTTAAAAAAAATTATTTTTTTCAAAAATTTGATTGTTTAAAATAGTTTTTTAAAGTTATTCATAGTTAATTTAATTATTGGGATGCTTTTTAAAATTTTATTTAAAGTTTAAGTAGTGTTTTGGGGTGCCGTACTTTTCATGAGTTTGAGTCTTTACTCTCAAACTTATGAATGAAGTTTCCCCTCCCCTGATTGGCTGAACAGTGCTCACCTGATCCCAGCCGGCACATCGCACTAACTACGCCGCTGGGTCAGGTTAGCACAGCGCGCCGAGATCAGAACCGGGCCTCTTACAGGAAATCCACTGCGGGCCAGGTTTCAGATGTCGGCGCGCCGGGTAAGTGCACATCGGGGGCTTGCACGCGCGGCAAGCCCCCGACACCAAGTTCTGGGCCATTGTTTTTATGATGAGCTTTGAACACCTAGGGTAGAGACACGAGTTTGCATTGCTACCAGCTGAACTGACTGTAAAAACAGCAGGGGTCAACAGAAAAATGACTAGAGATAATTAGCTTACATCAGCAGAAAACTTCAAAGGACATACCACTGAAAAAAAGTATAAAAATTGGACTTTCAAATGGGAAGACAGATTCGCTGTAAAGGGGCAAAGCAATTCTCGGCTTCAGAGGCAAGCTCTGTAAGTCTACAACTCTTTGAGTCTCGGGGATCAAAACGGTATTGTATTTGATTTTGATGGATATCCTGGAATAAGACTAAGAAATGTAAAAATGTAACAAAGTTAAGATTTGAGAATAAGGATCTCTGATAATAAGATTGTAAAAGCTTTTTGTATTTGGAACAGTTAATGTTGCGATTGAATCATCAACGGTAAATTACATGTCGGTTCTTTAATAAATCTATATATTTTTAGAATTGTCTCACATAATACTTCTGTATCAAACTCACAAACTCAATCTCTGTACACTCTTTGGTGAGGAGTTGCAGAATTCTGGGGGAGTTTTCCGGACTCTCATAATATCTGGAAGGTTACAGTCTAGCTAAACTTATTAAACGTGCTATCTGGAGGACGGTAACATCTTCAGATTGTTCCTTTCCTTTAGGGAGAGATAGTCTGGACCTTTAGACCCAATTAAGCGTCTTTAGGATTCGGCTACCTCTAACTTTAGTTGAAAGTGAACGTCTGGGGAATATGCCTGATCTGGGTGTGGTAAACCACTGTTATACCTGCCTGTGTGGGTGTTTGTATTCCACTGTGTACATGTCTGTACATGCCTCGGCTGACTCCTCCCACGAGTCCAGGTATAAAGGTGACTGCTCCACAGTCCCTCTGTATTCTGGACTGGTCGACCACTCGAGGCACACCTTCATTCTCTTGTTAATAAAAGCCTGTTAGTTACTCGCTTAACCTCAGTCTTTTGAGTAATTGATAGCGCATCAATTTTACTAACAAGATTTTTTTATAATGGAGAAGATCCTCACACCAGCATGCCTGGGCTTAGACCATCGGGAGGCGGATGCATCCACCAAGTTTGCTCACTGGCTTAGGTGCTTTGAAAGATTCCTGATCGCCTCCGCTGCAACGGTCAAATCGGATGAGGACAAACTGGATGTCCTGACCTCCAAAGTGAACCACCGAGCGTACTCGGTCATCCAGGACGTGACCTCGTACACGGCTGCTCTCAAGCTCCTCAAGGACCAGTACACGCGCCCAGTGAACAAGGTGTACGCCAGGCACCTCCTGGGGAGTCGTAAACAACAACCTGGGGAATCGACCGAGGAATACCTTCAGGCACTGTCTGTGCTTGGCCGGGCCTGTGGTTGTAAGGATGTAAAGGCCGCCGTGTACACAGAGGAACTTATCCGGGACGCTTTTGTAGCGGGTCACAGGTCCAATTACACCCGACAGCGACTGTTGGAGCAGAGTGACCTCGACCTCAACAAGGCCTCTGAACTCGCACTATCATTGGACGCAGCCTACCGGGGCATGGATGCCTACTCCTCTGCACCGTGGACGCCGCGGGGAACGACAGCCTGGGACACGGTAGGACCGTCTCATAGCGCCGTGCCACCCCAGCCACATCCCAGCAACGGCCCAACTACCGCAGCAGTGTCCCAAGGCCAGAAATGCTACTTCTGTGGCCAGGCCAAACACCCCAGAGCGCGCTGCCCGGCGAAAAATGCGATCTGCTCAGGCTGCGGGAAGAAGGCACACTACGCCAGCGTCTGCAGGGCCAAAGCCGCCCCGAACCCCAGCAGCGCCGCGTGTGGGCCGTGCGGGCCGCCATCTTGGGCCTCCCCAGCCATGTGCGAACCACCAGAACAGCAGCCATTTTGGACGCCTCCAGCCACATGGGGATCATGGACGCCGCCATCTTGGACGCCAGCCGGGACACAGCAGGCCCCCAACACCGCCTCATCTGATACCTGCAGCAACACACCGACCCCTACGCTGGCCTCCGTTAGGCTGGACCAAGCGAGACCGCACCAACTGGCCCGGTCCACAATGGACATTAAGGTAAATGGTCACGAAACAACCTGCCTTTTTGACTCTGGGAGCACGGAGAGCTTCATTCACCCCGACACGGTGCGGCGTTGCTCTCTCCCAGTCCTGCCTGCGCACCAGCGGATTTCTATGGCCTCCAAGTCCCAGTCGGCGGACATTGGCGGCTACTGCGTGGTGACACTCTTAGTAGACGGGACTGTGTACGATAATTTTAAACTCCTGGTCCTGCCCCACCTCTGTGCTGCCGTTCTACTGGGGTTAGATTTTCAGTGCCACCTTAAAAGTGTTACGATGGCGTACGGTGGACCCCTCCCCCCACTCACAGTCCGCAGCCAGCAGCTTCCAAATTGCCCACCGCGCACCAGGTGCAACCTCTCCACACTCAGAGTCACCCCCCCCCCACTGTTTGCTAACCTCACCCCCGACTGTAAGCCCATCGCCACAAAGAGCAGGCGATACAGTGCCGGGGACAGGGTTTTCATTAAAACCGAAGTGGAGCGGCTCCTGAAGGAGGGGATTATTGAGGGCAGCACCAGCCCCTGGCGAGCCCAGGTTGTGGTCATTAAGACCGGCGAGAAGCAGCGCCTGGTCATCGACTACAGCCAGACAATAAATCGCTACACCCTGCTGGACGCTTACCCACTCCCCCGCATAGCTGATATGGTCAACCAGATTGCGCAGTACCACGTCTTCTCGACCATTGACCTGAAATCAGCGTACCACCAGCTCCACATCCGCCCTGAGGACCGCCAGTATACTGCCTTTGAGGCAAACGGCCGCCTCTATCACTTCCTTAGGGTTCCCTTTGGCGTCACCAACGGGGTCTCCGTCTTCCAAAGGGAGATGGACCGGATGGTCGATCAAAATGCGTTGCAGTCCACTTTCCCATATCTGGACAATGTGACCATCTGCGGCCATGACTTGCAGGACCATGACGCAAACCTCGAAAAATTCCTCTGCACCGCCCAACTCCTGAACCTGACGTATAACAAGGAGAAGTGCATATTCCGCACAACCCGCCTTGCCATCCTTGGCTGTGTTGTGGAACACGGAGTCATCGGTCCTGACCCCGACCGGATGCGTCCCCTTATGGAACTCCCACTGCCCCACTGCCTCAACGCCCTGAAGAGGTGCCTAGGGTTTTTCTCCTATTACGCCCAGTGGGTCCCCTACTATGCGGACAAGGCCCATCCGCTGATTAAGTCCACCTCTTTTCCCTTGATGGCAGAGGCCCGCTTAGCCTTCCACCGTATAAAGGAAGACATTGCCAAAGCCACCATGCACGCAATGGACGAATCCATCCCCTTCCAGGTGGAAAGCGATGCGTCCGACTTTGCCCTGGCCGCTACCCTTAATCAGGCGGGGAGACCCGTGGCCTTCTTTTCACGAACCCTCCAGGGCCCGGAGACCAGACACTCTGCTGTTGAGAAGGAGGCCCAGGCTATTGTGGAGGCTGTGCGTCATTGGAGGCACTACCTGGCCGGAAAACGATTTACCCTGCTCACTGACCAGCGTTCAGTTGCTTTTATGTTTAACAACAAGCAGAGGGGCAAAATCAAAAACAACAAGATCTTGAGGTGGAGAATCGAACTTTCCACCTACGATTACGAGATCTTGTACCGGCCCGGGAAGCTCAATGAACCCCCGGATGCTCTATCGCGTGGCACCTGCGCCAGCGCAGATCGATAGACTGCAGGCCCTCCACAATGACCTCTGCCACCCGGGGGTCACCAGGTTCTTCCACTTCATCAAGGCCCGCAACCTGCCTTACTCCATTGAGGAGGTCAGGACCATGACCAGGAACTGCCAAGTCTGCGCTGAGTGAAAACCGCACTTTTATAGACCAGACAGGGCTCACCTGATAAAAGCCACTCGCCCCTTCGAGCGCCTGAGCGTTGATTTTAAAGGGCCTCTCCCCTCCTCCGACCGCAATGTGTACTTCCTCAACATTATTGATGAGTACTCCCGTTTCCCGTTCGCCATCCCCTGCCCGGACATGACCAGTGCCACGGTCAGTAAATGTCTGAACGACCTCTTCACCCTGTTCGGTTTCCCCAGCTATATCCATAGTGACCGGGGCTCATCGTTTATGAGCGACGAACTCCGCCAGTACCTGCTCGCTAGGGGTATTGCCACAAGCAGGACCACCAGTTACAACCCCCGGGGGTACGGACAGGTGGAAAGAGAGAATGCGACAGTTTGGAAGGCCGCCCTGCTAGCCTTAAAGTCTAGGGGCCTTCCGACCTCCCGCTGGCAGGATGTGCTCCCCGATGCGCTCCACTCTATTCGGTCACTGCTCTGCACTGCCACTAACGCCACCCCTCATGAGAAAATGTTTGTCTTCCCAAGGAAGTCCACATCGGGGACATCGCTACCGCCATGGCTGATGTCCCCAGGGCCGGTCCTACTGAGAAGACACGTGAGGACCCATAAAACGGACCCCCTGGTCGAGAGGGTCGACCTCCTCCACGCCAACCCCCAGTATGCTTACATTGCGTACCTGGACGGGCGGGAGGACACAGTCTCCATACGAGACCTCGCACCCTCGGGGGCCCCAGTAACCCACTACCCACTACCACCCCCCCCCCACGATCCAATATCCAACCCCAGCAGACGGCACGCCTGGGCCCCGCGACCCGCTCGACACCCACGAGGACTACACACCAGTGCCCCAGCCTACGCGGGACTCGACGCCGGAAGCTTCACTACCCCTGCCGTCGCCACGTCATTCACAGCGGCAGACAAGACCTCCGGAGAGATGGAAATAAATTACTGTGGGTCTGAGAGGACGTAAGGCAGAAGGTGGCAGATCTAAAGAGATCTGCTAAGGTGAACTCAATACTGTTACTATGAAGGATAAGCTATTCTAAGTTGTCATTGAAGAACAACTGTCCTTCTACTTTTTACAACTAAAAATTTCCTGTGCCGCTTTTTGAATGACCGCCAATGGTCCCTTTAAGGGTCACTGGTTAGGCCGCTCAACACCTGTTACAAATAGGTGGAGCATGTGTGGCACAAACTCTGGTCATTTGTACCTGAATTTTGCATTCGGGGACCTATGGCCAGCATAGGACCCTGATGTGCATATTTAGAGAGCCTAATGCCTGTTTCAGGTGAGCGTCCTGGACAACTAAAAGTCGCCAGGCCAATAAAAAAAAGACTTGCATTTATATAGCGCCTTTCACGACCTCAGGACATCCCAAAGCACTTTACAAGCAATGAAGTACTTTTGAAGAGTAGTCACTGTTATAATGTAATATGGCGTCTGAAGCACTTCCATGCAGTCTTGGTACGACAGGTCACGATGCAAAATTCAGAGGTTCAACACCAATTTTATGTCAGAAAAACATGCTTTTTAATCACCCCAAGATGTCTAGAATTCTCTATGCATAATGTCAAGAAGTCATTTAATCTGAATATATTATTTAATCTGAAGTAATTTCTAATAAAGTATCTTTACTTCAGAAAGGGAATACATTTATGATTTTTTTTTAACTTTGTGCTCATCAATCTGAGGGTGTAAGTGCTGGAAATGGGGCACTTTTCACTTACCCAAACAATCCCAGTTCACCTAAATTAAGGTAGATGCAGAAAAAAACTATTTTTAATCTCTTCCACAATCTGCAGAACAGCCTGAACAGAATCTCTACTCTAGCAATGTGACATTGATTCCATTTTCCAGACAAGCCAACCTAAGGCCTCTCTGTGAATTAATGCCAAATCAGGGATAATTCTGTGCTGTGGGCCCATGCCCACAGGTAACTAGATTCAGATTGTGATGCTGTGGGCCCATGCCCACAGGTAACTAGATTCAGATTGTGATGCTGTGGGCCCATGCCCACAGGTAACTAGATTCAGATTGCTATAAAGGAGTATTAACACTGACCTGAAAAAAATAGATCTCTGAAAAATATTCACTCATTTAACTGAGTAGTAAGTGGCACTTCCTGGGATATATCAGAGAATGTTGTAAATAAAATAGATCCAGGCCAAAACTAAAAAATTAAGGATTACATGGATGATAGATTTGATTGAAAGCACTAAATAGTATAAATCTGAGAGTGAACCATGTATTCTAGAAATGAAATAGAGAAGAATCCACTTTGAAATCCATTTTATGGATCAGTTAACAGAGGCAACATGGGAAATAGATGCCTACACTTAGGCCTAGAAATTCGAGAGTGCTGGAAACCTGCCGGTGGCATTGCGGGCTACAGTTAGCGGACACCGAAATTAATGGTACTGGCAACACCGGTATATTGGTGCTGCTTGCTAATTAACATTAGCACAGCACTAAACTCACTGTGCAAGGTCAGATTTCATGGCGATAGTCTCAGCAGGAGGCCTAATATGGCGTGGCCGTAGCGTCATTGCAGCAAGAACAGCCTTCACTTAAAGCAAGGCTGTCATTTTAGAAAGCAGTGTGGTCCCTTAAAGGAAACTGCCTTCTAAAATGAAAACAATAAAAATAATTTAAGAATAGGCAGTTTTTAGCCCTTAGAGCTCAAATGCCATCTGAAAAAAAATTAACATTAAAAAGATTTCCCAAATGGCAGTCTTCAGCTCTTAAAGCTGAATTGCTTTCCATGCCTAAAAAAATGAGAAAAGTGCTTCAGCACAAATGGCTCAGCAAGCCAGGGAAGGGGCACCCAGGGTCACGCATGCAGCACTCCAGCTTTGTGCAGGGGGTCAACACTGCAAGACAGGTCCTCGACCCTCAGGGGCCAGGAGACCCTCCAGAAAGAAGGATGTGGGACCAGATCACCAAGGCCATCACTGCCCCAGTATTGCCCCCACGACCTGTGTCCAGTGCCCAAAGAAGCTTCATAACCTCAGACCAGTGGTCAAGGTCAGTGAATGCATCTTCAAAAGCCATCTCCTACCAACTGCACCACTAGCCTCATACACTGCTCAATGCACGACCCCCACCCCCCAATCATTCACCTACCAACAATCTGTACCAAACACAAGGCATACCTATCATTCCTAGCTTCACCTCACCCCCTTGGAGGAGACAGTGCTGGCCATTCTTGGCAGGAGCATGGCTGAGCACTTTGCCAGCAAGGGGCTGAAAGGATACAAGATGCTGGTATCCTCATGTTATCCTCCTTCTCGCATGCACCTCTTGCTTTCCTATCCTCACCTCACCATAACTCCACCCTTGTGCCTTCCTTTTTTCACACGCCCAAGAAATGCAGCCTGCCCAGCCAGTGGTTGACCAAGAAGAGGGAGAAGAGAGTGAAAAAGAGAAAAAGAAGAAACGCCGTCACTCGATTTCACACTCCCAGCCACCAGCTCAAGGTCGACCTGCAAGGCCCTTTGCAGTGTCCCCTACTGAAAGTCAGCAGCCTTCTGCTGCAGCCACTGGAGTAGCACTGCATGACATCAGCAGGATACAAGACAGTCACTAAGGGAATGCATAAGGGTGATGAGTTGATTCTTGATGTCATATTGGATGGATAGATGTATAAAGTTGAATTGGACGCTGTGATGGTCAGTAACAGAGGGAAGGTAAGTTGTTGGACAATGTTGAAAGGGGAATTGGGGTTGTGATCACTGACACTGCAGGCGGATGATTCCATCCCGGGTATCCCAGCCAGAAAGGGGCTGTCTGGGTTGCATCCTTCCTTTTGCTTCCTCCTGTCTGCATCTCCCTCTTCTGCATCTTTCTGTTCTGAGTCTTCCTCTTCTGCGTCTTCGTCTTCCCTCTGCGAGTGGATGCTGGAATCTGAAATAAAAGCAGAAAATCATGGAAATACTGAGGAAGTCAGGCAGCATCTCGACCTGAGACATGAACTCTTTTTTTCTCTCCACAGATGCTGCCTGACCTGCTGAGTATTTCCAGTATTTTCTGTCTTCTCAGAGGCCTTCCTTTACCATCAGCGTCCAGCAGCACTCCCTGCATACCTTAAAAACTTTTAACATGTATTGTACCAAGCCACTACTTCAATAAAATTTTTAAAAATGCCCAAAAGCTTAAATGCAAACTTACCAGAAAGATGTGTGTGTCCCTTTAAGAAGTGCTGACAGCGTCTTTGTCGGCCTCCCATCTATTTCAGGCAGGCGGGCTGCTTGCACCCCGTCAATGGGGTGACCAATAATTCCCCACCCCAATTTTCAACTGCTGGCTCCGTTTTTCAGGTGAGTAACAGACAGCCAGCAGTGGAAAATTGCCCCCATAGATGAAGAAAATTAGAATTAGTCCTTAAAAATGTTACCTTACATATCTCACACTAATTGCTACTTGATTACATCACACTTTCTTTGATAAATTTGGTTATAAGGGAAAGACCATAGTTTACTTAAATTCATTTAGGATTTCTCCAGTATAGTGTAAAATCTACCAACAAAAAATAATCACTGGAGTCAAAGTGCAATATTTATTACACATCTCAGCCATCTATCAGTGATTCCAACTCCAAATACTTTTGTAGTGAAATATCCATAACAATGGTAGTGCCTTAAAAGCATTCTATAGCAGTTAATGACTATGCTGAATTTAATGTCATGCTGTTAACAACAACAATTTGCATTTATATAGCACATTTAACATAGTAAAATGTTGCATGGTTTCACAGGAGCATTATCAAACAAAATTTGACACTGAGCCAACAAAAGGAGATATTAGGACAGGTGACCAAAAGCTTAGTCAAAGAGGTAGGTTTTAAGGAACGTCTTAAAAAAGGAGAGAAAAGTAGAGGCAGAGAGGCTTAAGGAGGGAATTCCAGAGCCTAGGGACCAGGTTGCTGAAGGCATGGCCACCAATGGTGGAGTGATTAAAATTGGGGATGCACAAGAGGCAAGAATTAGGGAAGAACAGAGATCTCGGAGGGTTGTAGAGCTGGAGGAGGATACAGAGATAGGGAGGGGTGAGGCCATAGAGGGATTTGAAAATAAGGATGAGAATTTTAAAGTCAAGGGGGGGAAAATTGGCTCGTGCCCACTTTTAGCACCCTGAAAAAGTTAGTGCCCCCGCACCCGAAATTCAATGGTAGTGCCCCAAGCAGGAGGCGGGGCGCTACTGGAAGTGCTCCCCCTCCCTCTTGGGGCGCTCCCATTGAATATCGTGACGCTATGTGCAGCATGCCACGCCTCCCTCCCCTGATTAAAGGGGATGGGCCTAACTGGCCCACCAGGGAGCGGGGCACCGGCAAAAGAGCCCGGTACTCAAGAGGAGTGCCGACTGATGGATCGTGGCCGGCACCCCGTAGCAGGAGACTAGAGGGGACAGCTGCTGCCAAGCAGCCCAAAAAAAAGGCCGCCCGGCATCTGCCCTTTAATTATCACCGCCCCGGCTGCAAAAACGCCCCCCTGACCCTGTCGAACATAGCGTCCGGTAGGTCACGGGGCGCAAGTCAAGTTTGCAGCTGGGGTGCGAGTGGGGTGCTGCACACAGCGATGACATCATCGCCGGAGGCGCAGTGCCACGGGTGCTACCGGCTACCACCGCCGCTAATCTTCCCGCTAAATTTGGTGGGAGGCATTAGCGGCGCCGCACCAGGGTGCTTGTTGCTTTGCGCCCCGTTAACACCCCCTCAGGGCACTAATGGGAGGCGCAAAGCAACCAAATTTTTCCCCCAAGGTGTTGTCGGACTGGGAGTCAATGTAGGTTAAGAATCAGAAATAAATATTTCCACAATTTGCACCCTTTTCTTGACCGTTTGCAGCAAAGAAAGTGAAGTGGGGAAAGGAAGATTAGAACAGCTGAAAGGGAATATTAAGAATAGCCAGCAGATAATATAAGAGGAAACAGTAAAGGATTTAATAAACATATTGAAAGTGAAAGAATGATTAAAGCGGTTAGAACTACTCAGGGATGAAGGGTGAAATCTAGTTGCAGAGGATAAATATAATAAATAAGGATTTGCAGCAGTTTTTAGCAATCAAAGTGTAAGTGAGCATTTAGATGTAATGAAGGAGAATGTGGGAAAAAATTATAGATAACACATTTTCCACATCCAGCCTCTTTGTGTATCCCCCTGCTTTTTGTTCCACCATTAGGGACTGTGCATTCACACTCGCTAGAATTATTTCCGCAAACCCCACTGGATTTTCACTTCCTTCTTTTTTTGACTTTGATAAACCCCCCACTTTGGCCAAGCTTTTTATTACCCTTCCTAATCTCTCCTTTGACTCAGCATTCAGTTTTTTCTCACGCCTCTGTGAAGCCCCTTGGGACTTTTTCTATGTTAAAATTGGAGCTTTAGAAATGCTAGTCACTATTGCTAATAACTGTACAAAAGGTATTGGTTCTGACAAAAATTAGAATTCAAAATCGATAAGGCTGTTGAAAGAAGAAAAAAGTCAAACATCAATTATGGACAAACATTTAGAATCTGTCAGGGGAATTTTAATCACCAAGAACGGGTGAATGAGCTGAGAGCGGGTGCGGGGGGATAAAAATTATTGATTTTTAGAGTGGGAGAGCAGCCCGGCTCCAACGCGTCCACTTATATGTTTAACAGGCGCATTTGGATGCCAGCGAGAAACCTACTTGCTGAAGTTGGAGTTTCCTAATTGGATGTGGGCGGGTACTTATTGGTGTAATTAACATTCTTAGGAACACTAATGAGGTATTTTTATATGTTTTTAACTTTGCTCTAAAGTTTACTTGAGCAGGACGGGTTTCCTGGGGCTCGGGGAAACTGACAAGGGAAACAGAGGCGAGTTTGAGCAGCAGTGCAGGTGGGTGTTTAAACTTGTCATTGTCCCATCTGAATAAAACCTAACTTATTGCAGCTACTGCCTCAGTTTCCTCTGGCAAATGTCTGGCTGGCAGTGCTTGTGTGGATACAGCTTATTTCAACCTTGGAGGATTTCAAATTGACAATATCAGGATGGGAGCCGGACTGGATTTGTTTAACAGCACATCAGAAGAGGAAGGCCATCACCATTCACAGCAGCGATGATGTGCTATGCACAGGAGAGAGGTCCACAGGAGGGAGGTTTGCAGGTGGAAGAGCACAAAGGGGCTTATCACTCATCTTCGGATGAGGAGAACATAGAGCAGGAGGATGAAGATGGGGCACCGATCACCAGCCATGCTGCTTACATTGCTGCCAGGGATGTCCTAATATCGCAAAGGTTCACCTAATGTGAAACATAACAAATGAAATCCCGCAGTCCGCTCCCACCAACCAGCCCCCCTCCCTTTGCACTAAACAGTCCTTCAACCACTCATCCATCCATTGCACATCGTCCAATGGGTCCCAGCATATATTGACATTCTTCATGAAACAAGTGAAAGGGAGAGTTGGCCCACCGGATGCAATAATAGGCAAGATGTGGAAGTGGTGTAAATCATTACATTTTATGTGGCATTATAAAAAAAGGGAACTTAACAACATAACATTTTGTCAAACACCCATGTGTATACCCTTGGTGAATACAATTTTGTCATCTTACGCTGCCTACCGCTTCTATGTGATGCAACCCATATGGCTTCAGCAGAGGTAGAAGCAGGCTGCTCAGATCCCTGCCCTGACTGCTGAGATGCTTTTGGCCTATGCCCTTTGGGTTTTGGAGCCCCTGAGAGCCCTGCCAAACACTGCTTCACCTGCATCTGTGCAGGGACAGACTTAGTCATCGAGAGATGAGACAGCATATCGGGTACTGACCGTGGCAGGGGAGGGGGTGTAGTGGGGATGCAACAGGTGATAAGTGGGAGTGCTTTGAGTGGAGTTCGCACTTCCATGTCCTCTGTCGCCATCATCCCTATCCTGGGCCAGCACCATATCAATCCTACCACAGGAAACTTTCTGGTATCTGGCACTGTCAGGACCGAGCTGGTGCCGGTCGATCAACGCTGCCGGAGAAACCAGCGCTAATGTTAAAACATACGGAGCTTCTGAGCTCCGTATCTAGCAACAAACCCTGTTGCTTAGCAAGAGCTTCAAAACAGTCGGCGCAGCTTGCAAGCGTCTCTGTAGCTAAGCAACAGCTTCAGCTAGATGCTTGCAGAGCCAGGAATGGAGAAAAAAATCAACGAAAAGTAAAAAAAGGTTTTCTGAACCGACTCCTGAATTTTGCCGGTGGATAGAGCATTCCGGAGATTTAACCTCCGTTTAAACAAAAGTTTCCTGCACTCTGCTGCAGGCCAGATAGGTGAAGATCAGTGACACGTTGTAAGGCCACAGATAAAGTATCTGTCATAGAAACATAGAAACATAGAAACATAGAAGGTAGGAGCAGGAGTAGGCCATTCGGCCCTTCGAGCCTGCTCCGCCATTCAACAAGATCATGGCTGATCATCCAAACCCTAGCACCCGGTCCCTACACCGACAGCCATCCCACCCAAGCCCTATCCCCGTCACCCCATAACCCCACGTATTTAATCCCCCCTAACAATAAGGGCCAATTTTTTTTTATCATGGCCAATCAACCTAACCCGCACATCCTGTTTAAGGTTTTATAAATAGGGGCATAGAGTAGAAATGTAAAGTTTTTTTTTGCTCTTCAAATGTAAGGGACACTGTTAAAGCAGTATTTATTGCTTGTACGCATTAAGAGTCAACCGCATAGTGTGGTTCTAGAATTACATATAGGCCAGGCCAGATAGGTTCCTTTCCCTGAAGGACATTAGTGAACCAATTTGGTTTTTACAACAGTCCAGCAGCTTTCATGGTCATTTTCTGATACTCACTCATAAATTAAATTCTATTTCACAACATACCATGGTGGGTTACTAATTCCAGTACCATAACCATTAGGCTACCATACTGATAATTACACAATCAGATAAAGAAAAAAGAAATAAATTGCATATATATAGCGCCTTTCATGACCTCAGGACATCCCAAAGCACTTTACAGCCAATGAAGTGCTTTTTAAAGTGTAGTCACTGTTGTAATGTAGGAAACACAGCAACATTTGTGCCACAGAGAGTATACAGTGTAGACAATGCCAGGGATTGGAAACTATGTTTGTGAGAGCAGACTGAGGTACTGGAACTAATATAACTGGAGCAGAAAAAATTAAATGAAGATTTAATAGCAGTTTTTAAGATTATAAAGGGCTTTGATAGGATGAATACAGAATGTATATTTCCTCTGATTGGAGAGTCAAAAGAGAGTGAGGAGAAAAGTTAGGAGAAAGTTCCTTGTACAGAAAATTGCTAGAGTATGGAATGCTTTCCTACAGGGAGTGGTTGAGGCGAAGATGAATAAAAAGCAGTTAGATATTACTCCAGCATTACAAGTGTTTATTTGGATATAACAGTGGTGACAAGCCTGATATCAATTTAACAGCTGTGGGCCGGGCTTGGGAAACCCGGCAGCTAAATGGAGACGGGAGCAGACAGCTGCAGCAGCTAAACACTTTTTAGAGCACATCTTGTGGGCCAGGAAGAGCAGGAGTGCTTCACCCGGCACTTGAAGCAAACCTTCTGCTGATTGCAGTCTCTCCTTGCTGCTGTGATTGCCGACCATACCCCCACAAACCCCCGATCTCCGGCCTAACCCTAATCTCACCCTCCCTCATTTGCTCCAACCCTCGATCTCCAGCCTGCCCCAATCTCGCCCTCCCTCCCTCCAACCCTCGATCTCCAGCCTGCCCCAATCTCGCCCTCCCTCCCTCCAACCCTCGATCACCAGCCTGCCCCAATCTCGCCCTCCCTCCCTCCAACCCTCGATCACCAGCCTGCCCCGATCTCACCCTCCCTCCATCCAACCCTCAATCTCCAGCCTGCCCCGATCTCGCCCTCCCTCCCTCCAAACCTCGATCACCAGCCTGTCCCGATCTCACCCTCCCTCCCTCCAACCCTCGATCACCAGCCTGCCCCAATCTCGCCCTCCCTCCCTCCAACCCTCGATCACCAGCCTGCCCCGATCTCGCCCTCCCTCCCTCCAACCCTCGATCACCAGCCTGCCCCGATCTCGCCCTCCCTCCCTACAACCCTCGATCACCAGCCTGCCCCGATCTCGCCCTCCCTCCCTCCAACCCTCGATCACCAGCCTGCCCCAATCTCGCCCTCCCTCCCTCCCTCCAACCCTCGATCTCCAGCCTGCCCCAATCTCGCCCTCCCTCCCTCCAACCCTCGATCACCAGCCTGCCCCAATCTCGCCCTCCCTCCCTCCAACCCTCGATCACCAGCCTGCCCCAATCTCGCCCTCCCTCCCTCCAACCCTCGATCCCCAGCCCGCCCCAATCTCACCCTCCCTCCCTCCCTCCAACCCTCGATCTCCAGCCTACCCCAATCTCGCCCTCCCTCCCTCCAACCCTCGATCCCCAGCCTGCCCCAATCTCACCCTCCCTCCCTCCCTCCAACCCTCGATCCCCAGCCTGCCCCAATCTCACCCTCCCTCCCTCCAACCCTCGATCACCATCCTGCCCCAATCTCGCCCTCCCTCCCTCCAACCCTCGATCCCCAGCCTGCCCCAATCTCACCCTCCCTCCCTCCAACCCTCGATCCCCAGCCTGCCCCAATCTCGCCCACCCTCCCTCCAACCCTCGATCCCCAGCCTGCCCCAATCTCGCCCTCCCTCCCTCCAACCCTCGATCACCAGCCTGCCCCAATCTCGCCCTCACTCGCTCCAACCCTCGATCCCCAGCCTGCCCCAATCTCACCCTCCCTCCCTCCTTCCAACCTTCAATCACCAGCCTACCCCGATCTCGCCCTCCCTCCCTCCATCCAACCCTCGATCCGAGGCCTGCCCCTATCTCACCCTCCCTCCCTCCAACCCTCGATCACCATCCTGCACCAATCTCGCCCTCCCTCCCTCCAACCCTCGATCCCCAGCCTGCCCCAATCTCGCCCTCCCTCCCTCCAACCCTCGATCCCCAGCCTGCCCCAATCTCACCCTCCCTCCCTCCAACCCTCGATCACCAGCCTGCCCCAATCTCGCCCTCACTCGCTCCAACCCTCGATCCCCAGCCTGCCCCAATCTCGCCCTCCCTCCCTCCAACCATCGATCCCCAGCCTGCCCCAATCTCACCCTCCCTCGCTCCAACCCTCGATCACCAGGCTGCCCCAATCTCGCCCTCCCTCCCTCCAACCCTCAATCCCCAGCCTGCCCCAATCTCACCCTCCCTCCATCCAACCCTCGATCACCAGCCTGCCCCAATCTCACCCTCCCTCCCTCCAACCCTCGATCACCAGCCTGCCCCAATCTCGCCCTCCCTCCTTCCAACCCTCGATCTCCAGCCTGCCCCAATCTCGCCCTCCCTCCCTCCTTCCAACCCTCGATCTCCAGCCTGCCCCAATCTCGCCCTCCCTCCCTCCTTCCTACCTTCAATCACCAGGATACCCCAATCTCACCCCCCCTCCCTCCAACCCTCGATCTCCAGCCTGCCCCAATCTCACCCTCCCTCAATTCCTCCAACCCTCGATCCCCAGCCTGCCCCAATCTCACCCTCCCTCCCTCCCTCCAACCCTCGATCACCAGCCTGCCCCAATCTCACCCTCCCTCCCTCCAACCCTCGATCACCAGCTTGCCCCGATCCCGCCCTCCCTCCCTCCAACCCTCGATCCCCAGCCTGCCCCAATCTCGCCCTCCCTCCCTCCAACCCTCGATCTCCAGCCTGCCCCAATCTCGCCCTTCCTCCCTCCTTCCAACCCTCGATCCCCAGCCTGCCCCAATCTCACCCTCCCTCCATCCAACCCTCGATCACCAGCCTGCCCCAATCTCACCCTCCCTCCCTCCCTCCAACCCTCGATCTCCAGCCTGCCCCAATCTCGCCCTCCATCCCTCCAACCCTCGATCACCAGCCTGCCCCAATCTCGCCCTCCCTCCGTCCAACCCTCGATCACCAGCCTGCCCCAATCTCACCCTCCCTCCCTCTCTCCAACCCTCGATCACCAGCCTGCCCCAATCTCGCCCTTCCTCCCTCCTTCCAACCCTCGATCCCCAGCCTGCCCCAATCTCACCCTCCCTCCCTCCAACCCTCGATCACCAGCCTGCCCCAATCTCGCCCTCCCTCCCTCCAACCCTTGATCACCAGCCTGCCCCGATCTCGCCCTCCCTCCCTCCAACCCACGATCACCAGCCTGCCCCAATCTCGCCCTCCCTCCCTCCTTCCAACCCTCGATCTCCAGCCTGCCCCAATCTCGCCCTCCCTCCCCCCTTCCAACCCTCGATCTCCAGCCTGCCCCAATCTCGCCCTCCCTCCCTCCTTCCTACCTTCAATCACCAGCCTACTCCAATCTCACACTCCCTCCCTCCAACCCTCGATCTCCAGCCTGCCCCAATCTCACCCTTCCTCCCTCCCTCCAACCCTCGATACCCAGCCTGCCCCAATTTCACCCTCCCTCCCTCCAACCCTCGATCACCAGCCTGCCCCGATCTCGCCCTCCCTCCCTCCAACCCTCGATCACCAGCCTGCCCCGATCTCGCCCTCCCTCCCTCCAACCCTCGATCCCCAGCCTGCCCCAGTCTCACCCTCCCTCCCTCCCTCCAACCCTCGATCACCAGCCTGCCCCAATCTCACCCTCCCTCCCTCCAACCCTCGATCACCAGCCTGCCCCGATCTCGCCCTCCCTCCCTCCAACACTCGATCCCCAGCCTGCCCCAATCTCGCCCTCCCTCCCTCCAACCCTCGATCCCCAGCCTGCCCCAATCTCACCCTCCCTCCCTGCCTCCAACCCTCGATCTCCAGCCTGCCCCGATCTCGCCCTCCCTCCCTCCAACCCTCGATCCCCAGCCTGCCCCAATCTCGCCCTCCCTCCCTCCAAACCTCGATCACCGGCCTGCCCCGATCTCGCCCTCCCTCTCTCTAACCCTCGATCACCAGCCTGCCCCAATCTCGCCCTCCCTCCCTCCCTCCAACCCTCGATCTCCAGCCTGCCCCTATCTCGCACTCCCTCCCTCCAACCGTCGATCACCAGCCTGCCCCAATCTCGCCCTCCCTCCCTCCAACCCTCGATCCCCAGCCTGCCCCAATCTCACCCTCCCTCCCTCCCTCCAACCCTCGATCACCAGCCTGCCCCGATCTCGCCCTCCCTCCCTCCAACCCTCGATCCCCAGCCTGCCCCAATCTCGCCCTCTCTCTCTCCTTCCAACCCTCGATCACCAGCCTGCCCCGATCTCACCCTCCCTCCCTGCATCCAACCCTCCCTGCCCCAATCTCACCCTCCCTCCCTCCAACCCTCGATCACCATCCTGCCCCAATCTCGCCCTCCCTCCCTCCAACCCTCGATCCCCAGCCTGCCCCAATCTCACCCTCCCTCCCTCCAACCCTCGATCCCCAGCCTGCCCCAATCTCGCCCTCCCTCCCTCCAACCCTCGATCCCCAGCCTGCCGCAATCTCACCCTCCCTCCCTCCAACCCTCGATCACCAGCCTGCCCCAATCTCGCCCTCACTCCCTCCAACCCTCGATCCCCAGCCTGCCCCAATCTCGCCCTCCCTCCCTCCAACCATCGATCCCCAGCCTGCCCCCAATCTCACCCTCCCTCCCTCCAACCCTCGATCACCAGGCTGCACCAATCTCGTCCTCCCTCCCTCCAACCCTCAATCCCCAGCCTGCCCCAATCTCACCCTCCCTCCATCCAACCCTCGATCACCAGCCTGCCCCAATCTCACCCTCCCTCCCTCCAACCCTCGATCACCAGGCTGCCCCAATCTCGCCCTCCCTCCTTCCAACCCTCGATCTCCAGCCTGCCCCAATCTCGCCCTCCCTCCCTCCTTCCAACCCTCGATCTCCAGCCTGCCCCAATCTCGCCCTCCCTCCCTCCTTCCTACCTTCAATCTCCAGGATACCCCAATCTCACCCTCCCTCCCTCCAACCCTCGATCTCCAGCCTGCCCCAATCTCACCCTCCCTCAATTCCTCCAACCCTCGATCCCCAGCCTGCCCCAATCTCACCCTCCCTCCCTCCCTCCAACCCTCGATCACCAGCCTGCCCCAATCTCACCCTCCCTCCCTCCAACCCTCGATCACCAGCTTGCCCCGATCCCGCCCTACCTCCCTCCAACCCTCGATCCCCAGCCTGCCCCAATCTCGCCCTCCCTCCCTCCAACCCTCGATCTCCAGCCTGCCCCAATCTCGCCCTTCCTCCCTCCTTCCAACCCTCGATCCCCAGCCTGCCCCAATCTCACCCTCCCTCCATCCAACCCTCGATCACCAGCCTGCCCCAATCTCACCCTCCCTCCCTCCCTCCAACCCTCGATCTCCAGCCTGCCCCCAATCTCGCCCTCCATCCCTCCAACCCTCGATCACCAGCCTGCCCCAATCTCGCCCTCCCTCCGTCCAACCCTCGATCACCAGCCTGCCCCAATCTCGCCCTCCCTCCCTCTCTCCAACCCTCGATCACCAGCCTGCCCCAGTCTCACCCTCCCTCCCTCCCTCCAACCCTCGATCACCAGCCCGCCCCAATCTCGCCCTCCCTCCCTCCCAACCCTCGATCACCAGGCTTCCGAATCTCGCCCTCCCTCCTTCCAACCCTCGATCTCCAGCCTGCCCAACCTCGCCCTCCCTCCCTCCCTCCAACCCTCAATCTCCAGCCTGCCCCAATCTCGCCCTCCCTCCCTCCAACCCTCGATCACCAGCCTGCCCCAATCTCGCCCTCCCTCCTTCCAACCCTCGATCTCCAGCCTGCCCCAATCTCGCCCTCCCTCCCTCCTTCCAACCCTCGATCTCCAGCCTGCCCCAATCTCGCCCTCCCTCCCTCCTTCCTACCTTCAGTCACCAGCCTACCCCAATCTCACCCTCCCTCCCTCCAACCCTCGATCCCCAGCCCTGCCCCAATCTCACCCTCCCTCCCTCGACTCCACCAGCCTGCCCCAATCTCGCCCTGCCTCCCTACAACCCTCGATCACCAGCCTGCCCCGATCTCGCCCTCCCCTCCCTCCAACCCTCGATCACCAGCCTGCCCCAATCTCGCCCTCCCTCCCTCCTTCCCAACCCTCGATCTCCAGCCTGCCCCAATCTCGCCCTCCCTCCCTCCTTCCAACCCTCGATCTCCAGCCTGCCCCAATCTCGCCCTCCCTCCCTCCTTCCTACCTTCAATCACCAGCCTACCCCAATCTCACCCTCCCTCCCTCCAACCCTCGATCTCCAGCCTGCCCCAATCTCACCCTTCCTCCCTCCCTCCAACCCTCGATCCCCAGCCTGCCCCAATCTCACCCTCCCTCCCTCCAACCCTCGATCACCAGCCTGCCCCCATCTCACCCTCCCTCCCTCCAACCCTCGATCTCCAGCATGCCCCAATCTCACCCTCCTCCCTCCCCTCCAACCCTCGATCCCCAGCCTGCCCCAATCTCACCCTCCCTCCCTCCAACCCTCGATCACCAGCCTGCCCCAATCTCACCCTCCCTCCCTCCAACCCTCGATCACCAGCCTGCCCCGATCTCGCCCTCCCTCCCTCCAACCCTCGATCACCAGCCTGCCCCAATCTCGCCCTCCCTCCCTCCTTCCAACCCTCGATCTCCAGCCTGCCCCAATCTCGCCCTCCCTCCCTCCCCCCAACCCTCGATCTCCAGCCTGCCCCGATCTCGCCCTCCCTCCCTCCCTCCAACCCTCGATCCCCAGCCTGCCCCAATCTCACCCTCCCTCCCTCCAACCTTCGATCTCCAGCCTGCCCCAATCTCACCCTTCCTCCCTCCCTCCAACCCTCGATCCCCAGCCTGCCCCAATCTCACCCTCCCTCCCTCCAACCCTCGATCACCAGCCTGCCCCGATCTCGCCCTCCCTCCCTCCAACCCTCGATCACCAGCCTGCCCCGATCTCGCCCTCCCTCCCTCCAATCCTCGATCCCCAGCCTGCCCCAATCTCACGCTCCCTCCCTCCCTCCAACCCTCGATCACCAGCCTGCCCCAATCTCACCCTCCCTCCCTCCAACCCTCGATCACCAGCCTGCCCCGATCTCGCCCTCCCTCCCTCCAACACTCGATCCCCAGCCTGCCCCAATCTCTCCCTCCCTCCCTCCAACCCTCGATCCCCAGCCTGCCCCAATCTCACCCTCCCTCCCTCCCTCCAACCCTCGATCTCCAGCCTGCCCCGATCTCGCCCTCCCTCCCTCCAACCCTCGATCCCCAGCCTGCCCCAATCTCACCCTCCCTCCCTCCTTCCAACCTTCAATCACCAGCCTTCCCCGATCTCGCCCTCCCTCCTTCCAACCCTCGATCACCAGCCTGCCCCGATCTCGCCCTCCCTCCCTCCAACCCTCGATCCCCAGCCTGCCCCAATTTCGTCCTCTCTCTCTCCTTCCAACCCTCGATCACCAGCCTGCCCCAATCTCACCCTCCCTCCCTCCCTCCAACCCCAGCCTGCCCCAATCTCACCCTCCCTCCCTCCAACCCTCGATCACCAGCCTGCCCCAATCTCGCCCTCCCTCCCTCCAACCCTCGATCCCCAGCCTGCCCCAATCTCGCCCTCCCTCCCTCCAACCCTCGATCCCCAGCCTGCCCCAATCTCGCCCTCCCTCCCTCCAACCCTCGATCCCCAGCCTGCCCCAAACTCACCCTCCCTCCCTCCAACCCTCGATCACCAGCCTGCCCCAATCTCGCCCTCCCTCCCTCCAACCCTCAATCCCCAGCCTGCCCCAATCTCGCCCTCCCTCCCTCCAACCCTCGATCCCCAGCCTGCCCCAATCTCACCCTCCCTCCATCCAACCCTCGATCACCAGCCTGCCCCAATCTCACCCTCCCTCCCTCTCTCCAACCCTCGATCACCAGCCTGCCCCAGTCTCACCCTCCCTCCCTCCCTCCAACCCTCGATCACCAGCCTGCCCCAATCTCGTCCTCCCTCCCTCCAACCCTCGATCACCAGGCTGCCCCAATCTCGCCCTCCCTCCTTCCAACCCTCGATCTCCAGCCTGCCCCAACCTCGCCCTCCCTCCCTCCCTCCAACCCTCAATCTCCAGCCTGCCCCAATCTCGCCCTCCTTCCCTCCAACCCTCGATCACCAGCCTGCCCCAATCTCGCCCTCCCTCCTTCCAACCCTCGATCTCCAGCCTGCCCCAATCTCGCCCTCCCTCCCTCCTTCCAACCCTCGATCTCCAGCCTGCCCCAATCTCGCCCTCCCTCCCTCCAACCCTCGATCTCCAGCATGCCCCAATCTCATCCTCCCTCCCTCCCTGCAACCCTCGATCCCCAGCCTGCCCCAATCTCGCCCTCCCTCCCTCCAACCCTCGATCACCAGCCTGCCCCAATCTCGCCCTCCCTCCCTCCAACCCTCGATCACCAGCCTGCCCCAATCTCGCCCTCCCTCCTTCCTTCCAACCCTCGATCTCCAGCCTGCCCCAATCTCGCCCTCCCTCCCTCCTTCCAACCCTCGATCTCCAGCCTGCCCAATCTCGCCCTCCCTGCTTCCTACCTTCAATCACCAGCCTACCCCAATCTCACCCTCCCTCCCTCCAACCCTCGATCTCCAGCCTGCCCCAATCTCACCCTTCCTCCCTCCCTCCAACCCTCGATCCCCAGCCTGCCCCAATCTCACCCTCCCTCCCTCCAACCCTCGATCACCAGCCTGCCCCGATCTCGCCTCCCTCCCTCCAACCCTCGATCACCAGCCTGCCCCATCTCGCCCTCCCTCCCTCCAACCCTCGATCCCCAGCCTGCCCCAATCTCACCCTCCCTCCCTCCCTCCAACCCTCGATCACCAGCCTGCTCCAATCTCACCCTCCCTCCCTCCAACCCTCGATCACCAGCCTGCCCCGATCTCGCCCTCCCTCCCTCCAACACTCGATCCCCAGCCTGCCCCAATCTCTCCCTCCCTCCCTCCAACCCTCGATCCACAGCCTGCCCCAATCTCACCCTCCCTCCCTCCCTCCAACCCTCGATCTCCAGCCTGCCCCGATCTCGCCCTCCCTCCCTCCAACCCTCGATCCCCAGCCTGCCCCAATCTCACCCTCCCTCCCTCCTTCCAACCTTCAATCACCAGCCTTCCCCGATCTCGCCCTCCCTCCCTCCAACCCTCGATCACCAGCCTGCCCCAATCTCACCCTCCCTCCTACCAACCCTCGATCCCCAGCCTGCCCCAATCTCACCCTCCCTCCCTCCTTCCAACCTTCAATCACCAGCCTACCCCGATCTCGCCCTCCCTCCCTCCAACCCTCGATCACCAGCCTGCCCCGATCTTGCCCTCCCTCCCTCCAACCCTCGATCCCCAGCCTGCCCCAATCTCGCCCTCTCTCTCTCCTTCCAACCCTCGATCACCAGCCTGCCCCGATCTCACCCTCCCTCCCTCCCTCCAACCCCAGCCTGCCCCAATCTCACCCTCCCTCCCTCCAACCCTCGATCACCAGCCTGCCCCAATCTCGCCCTCCCTCCCTCCAACCCTCGATCCCCAGCTTGCCCCAATCTCGCCCTCCCTCCCTCCAACCCTCGATCCCCAGCCTGCCCCAATCTCGCCCTCCCTCCCTCCAACCCTCGATCCCCAGCCTGCCCCAAACTCACCTTCCCTCCCTCCAACCCTCGATCACCAGCCTGCCCCAATCTCGCCCTCCCTCCCTCCAACCCTCGATCCCCAGCCTGCCCCAATCTCGCCCTCCCTCCCTCCAACCCTCGATCCCCAGCCCGCCCCAATCTCACCCTCCCTCCATCCAACCCTCGATCACCATCCTGCCCCAATCTCACCCTCCCTCCCTCCATCCAACCCTCGATCTCCAGCCGGCCCCAATCTCGCTCTCCCTCCCTCCAACCCTCGATCACCACCCTGCTCCAATCTCGCCCTCCCTCCGTCCAACCCTCGATCACCAGCCTGCCCCAATCTCGCCCTTCCTCCCTCCAACCCTCGATCACCAGCCTGCCCCGATCTCGCCCTCCCTCCCTCCAACCCTCGATCACCAGCCTGCCCCAATCTCGCCCTCCCTCCCTCCTTCCAACCCTCGATCTCCAGCCTGCCCCAATCTCGCCCTCCCTCCCTCCTTCCAACCCTCGATCTCCAGCCTGCCCCAATCTCGCCCTCCCTCCCTCCTTCCTACCTTCAATCACCAGCCTACCCCAATCTCGCCCTCCCTCCCTCCAACCCTCGATCACCACCCTGCTCCAATCTCGCCCTCCCTCCGTCCAACCCTCGATCACCAGCCTGCCCCAATCTCACCCTCCCTCCCTCCCTGCAACCCTCGATCACCAGCCTGCCCAAATCTCACCCACCCTCCCTACCTCCAACCCTCGATCACCAGCCTGCCCCAATCTCACCCTCCCTCCTTCCAACCCCCGATCTCCAGCCTGCCCCAATCTCGCCCTCCCTCCCTCCCTCCCTCCCTCCAACCCTCAATCTCCAGCCTGCCCCAATCTCGCCCTCCCTCCCTCCAACCCTCGATCACCAGCCTGCCCCAATCTCGCCCTCCCTCCCTCCAACCCTCGATCACCAGCCTGCCCCAATCTCGCCCTCCCTCCCTCCTTCCAACCCTCGATCTCCAGCCTGCCCCAATCTCGCCCTCCCTCCCTCCTTCCAACCTTCAATCACCAGCCTACCCCAATCTCACCCTCCCTCCCTCCAACCCTCGATCTCCAGCCTGCCCCAATCTCGCCCTCCCTCCCTCGCTCCAACCCTCGATCACCAGCCTGCTACAATCTCGCCCTCCCTCCCTCCAACCCTCGATCCCCAGCCTGCCCCGATCTCACCCTCCCTCCTTCCAACCTTCAATCTCCAGCCTGCCCCAATCTCACCCTCTCTCCCTCCCTCCAACCCTCGATCACCAGCCTGCCCCAATCTCGCCCTCCCTCCATCCAGCCCTCGATCACCAGCCTGCCCCAATCTCGCCCTCCCTCCCTCCAACCCTCGATCACCAGCCTGCCCCAATCTCGCCCTCCCTCCCTCCCTCCAACCCTCGATCACCAGCCTGCCCCAATCTCACCCTCCCTCCCTCCAACCCTCGATCACCAGCCTGCCCCAATCTCGCCCTCCCTAACCTCCCTCCAACCCTCGATCTCCAGCCTGCCCCAATCTCACCCTCCCTCCCTCCAACCCTCGATCTCCAGCCTGCCCCAATCTCACCCTCCCTCCCTCTCTCCCTCCAACCCTCGATCACCAGCCTGCCCCAATCTCGCCCTCCCTCCCTCCAACCCTCGATCTCCAGCCTGCCCCAATCTCACCCTCCCTCCCTCCCTCCAACCCTCGATCACCAGCGTGCCCCAATCTCACCCTCTCTCCCTCCAACCCTCGATCTCCAGCCTGCCCCAATCTCGCCCTCCCTCCCTCCAACCCTCGATCACCAGCCTACCCCGATCTCGCCCTCCCTTCCTCCTATCTTCAATCTCCAGCCTGCCCCGATATCGCCCGCCCTCCATCCAGCCCTAGCTCTCCAGCCTGCCCCAATTTCACCCTCTCTCTCTCCTTCCAACCTTCAATAACCAGCCTACCCCAATCTCGCCCTCCCTCCCTCCAACCCTCGATCACCAGCCTGCCCCAATCTCGCCTTCCCTCCCTCCAACCCTCGATCACCAGCCTGCCCCAATCCCGCCCTCACTCCCTCCAACCCTCGATCCCCAGCCTGCCCCGATCTCGCCCTCCCTCCCACCGAACCCCGATCTCCGGCCTTCCCCAATCTCGCCCTCCCTCCATCACTCCAATCCCCAGGGCAATGATATCTGATATGTATAGCACTTGCATATTGTTAGCTGAGCACTCAATGGTCTCCTGATGGGAGTAATAACATAGTAACAATATACTCCACGGTCTCTCATATTATTTTTGCTATTCTTTGTTGGAAGATTCTTGAGGGTCTGGAAATAAAAAGCAGTTAGTTATTACCCCACCATTATGAGTGTTTATTCAGATATAACAGTGGCAACAATAAAAAAGTGCAACACCTTGTTAAAATTTAATATTGGACATCTTTGTTACTTAGGTATTGGTCCACCTTGTCACAGACATTTTTTTAAATCATGTCAGCATTAGTTGGAGAGTATCAAATGGGGTCAAGCTGACCATATTTTTGCATTGGCAAAGCCATAAATGGGAAATAGAAAATTCATACTTGTAGTTAGGAGTTCTAAGTTTACAGTTTAATTATATTGTTGGAGCAGATATATCCTTGCATCTAACCCATGCTACACCTCTCTTCAAGAATGTTTCTAGTTGACTGGATGCAAAAAAAAAGAGAATGTTTTTCATTCTCCAGCACCTACATCCCCCATCCTAATGAACATAAAACTCATCTCCAAAAAATGTAGTAGAAGGATCTGCACGATACATTAACCTTTTAACTGCCACCAGCAAGATAACTCACTTCAACAGCAGCCAAGATGACTCTGGCCGCGATTGTGCTGACCAAGGCGGGTCCATGGCAGGCGACGTCGGTGGTGGGTCCCGACCCCGCTGCTGTCTCCTTCCCGGCCTCTGAAATGAATTTCCCTTCATTGGGCTTGTTAAGTCCGCCCAGCGGGTTTCTGGCTAATTAGATGAAATGGGTCTGGTGACATCATTTGATGACAGGTCATCAGCCGGTTTCCTTACAGGGACCATGGCCAACTTTATTTTGACATTTGTGCTGTCAGTGTTTTACAGCATTGAGGTGCTGCAAACACTGCACAGAGGTGCACGGCTGTACCCAGGCTCTCCCATGACTCCCTCCATATGCTTATGGAGGGAGTCACAACACGCAGGGAGGTCCTCGTTCCTTCCCATGGGCAGAAGAGACATCCCCAGGAGATCAACACAGCCTGGTTGCACAGTGCAGAGGAGAGCACAAGCAGGGATGTGATCAGGAGAACCTGGGTGCAGTGCCGCAAACGTTTCAATTATCTCAGTAGATCACGAAACGTTAGTACAAAGCCACACTCAACCTCATCCTGAGGTGCCTCTCATCACATCCCCATCACTTTGCCTTCCCTACCCTACTCCTGCACATCCTTACTCACACCAACTTACCTTGGACCTCCACCCATCCCTCTCTATCAACATTATCACATCCCCATCTCACTAGCCACTCCTCACATTCACCCTCATCCTAGTCCAACCATACCGCGGAACATAGGGTCTGATGAAAGGGTGGAACTGAAAGAAATCAGTATTTGTAGGGAAATGGTGTTAGGAAAATTGATGGGACTGAAGGCCGATAAATCCCCAGGGCCTGATAATCTACATCACAGGGTACTTAAGGAAGTGGCCCTAGAAATAGTAGATGCATTGCTGGTCATCTTCCAGAACTCGATAGACTCTGGAACAGTACCCATGGATTGGAGGGTAGCTAATGTTACCCCACTATTCAAAAAAGGTGGCAGAGAAAAAGCGGGGAATTATAGACCGGTAAGCCTGACATCGGTAGTAGGGAAAATGCTAGAGTGCATTATAAAAGATGTAATAGCAGAGCACTTGGAAAGCAGTGACAGGATCGGACAAAGTCAACATGGATTTACAAAAGGTAAATCATGCTTGACTAATCTACTGGAATTTTTTGAGGATGTAACTGGTAAAATAGATAAGGGAGAACCAGTGGATGTGGTGTATTTGGACTTTCAGAAGGCTTTTGATAAGGTCCCGCATAAGAGGTTAGCGTGCAAAATTAAGGCACATGGGATTGGGGGCAAGGTATTGACTTGGTGTGGTAAACCACTTTTATCGTTACACTATAGTTATCACTGTTGTATTGTTATCACCGTTATCACTGTTGTATCACGATACGAGGTCGCCTCTTGTCGCGCTGTTATACCTGGGCTGACCACCTCCGACTCCGCCCATGGCTCCACCTACCTGCCCAGGTATAAAGGTAGTCGACTGGCTGGTATTCCTCCTTGTTGGACCCGATCACCCACGAGGGTGGGCTCTGTTATTTAGTCAATAAAAACCTTTAGTTACGTTCCTAACTCGTCGCTTTTTATTGGACGAATTGATAGGTATATCAATTTTATTGACTAAATTTTAAAGATGTCTACTACTGGCCAGCCAGAAGCCCTCCCAGAAGCACAGCCACACCAGCCGGCTTGGCTGCAAGCCCTCAAACCACCGTACCTGGATCTAAACCCACAGGCAGCAAACGCAGCCCTCAACTTCAAACACTGGCTGGACTGCTTCGAATCCTACCTGGAAGAATCCGGCGCCCCGCAGAGATCCAAACTAAGACTTCTGAACGCCCAAGCGAGCCCGAGAGTATACGCACTCATCCAGGACACGACTACGTACGAGGCCGCTATCAACCTACTGAAACAGCAGTACCGCAGCCCAGTAAATTACATGTACACCAGGCACCTCCTAAGATCCCGCCCGCAACAGCCAGGAGAGTCTGTAGCTGAATTTTTACGGGCGCTAAGAGCACTCGGCAGGAACTGTGACTTTAAAGCGGTGACGGCTGTTGAAAATACGGAAGATAATATCCGCGATGCCTTTGTGAAAGGCCTACGGTCCGACTACTCACGGCAAAGACTGCTTGAAGCTAAAGACCTCGACCTGGACAAAGCTGAAGCCCTCGCTCTCTCCCTGGAGGTGGCCCATCAGGACCAGGAGGCGTTTTCCAGGTACTGCTCGCGACCCTGGGACTCGGGCCCGACCCCTACCGCAATACCCTTCGCAGCGCCGCCCCCGGGACCTACCTCAGCGTCGGCGTCCCGGACCCGACCGGGCCCGTCACCCCCGGTACCGGCTCCGACATCGGGAACCCGCGATCGGGCCGCCGGCTGCTTCTTTTGCGGCCAGGAGAAGCACCCGAGGTCGCGCTGCCCAGCCAGGAACTCTACCTGCGCAACCTGCAGGAAGAAAGGCCACTTCTCTAAGGCCTGCAGGAGCGGATCTTCAGAGGCCAGCAGTGCCTCATGCGAACTGTGGGGGCGGTAATCTTCTTTCACGGCAACTGAGGCCAGTATCCCCACACGTGAGTCATGGGGGCGGCCATCTTTGATCAAGGCAACCGACCCCAATAGTGCCTCATGTGAGTTATGGGGGCAGCCATCTTCTCCGCCATTTTGTCCTACCTCGTGGGAGACGCCATTTTACCCACCACGCCCGACTGCCACCGGGCCCCCGGACCCGACGACCGCCTCGCCCGCAGACGACAACGACTCGCTTACCTACACGCTAGCCTCCGTCACTCTGGATCAAGCCCGCCCACACCACCTGTCCAAGTCGATGATGGACATCAAAGTAAACGGCCACGCCACGACCTGCCTGTTCGACAGCGGAAGCACGGAGAGCTTCATCCACCCAGACACGGTGAGCCACTACTCCCTCCCTGTCCTGCCAACGCGCAACCAAATCTCGATGGCATCGAGGTCCCACGCCACGGACATTAGCGGCTACTGTGCTGTGACCTTGTCGGTTAAGGGTACAGAGTATAAAAACTTTAAACTCCTCGTCCTCCCCCAGCTCTGCGCTGCCGTCCTACTAGGGCTGGACTTCCAATCCCACCTCCAAAGTGTAACCCTAGCATACGGTGGACCCCTCCCCCCACTCACAGTCGACAACCAGCGAAGGTTAAACCACCCACCGCGTAACACCTGCAGCCTATCCACCCTCAAGGTGCCGCCACCTTCCCTGTTCGCTAACCTCACCCCCGACTGCAAACCCGTCGCTACCAAGAGCAGGCGGTACAGCGCTGGGGACAGAGCTTTCATTAGCTCTGAGGTGCAGCGTCTCCTGAAGGAGGGCATCATCGAGGGGAGCAACAGCCCCTGGCGTGCCCAGGTCGTGGTCGTTAAGACTGGCGATAAAAATCGCCTGGTCATCGACTACAGCCAGACCATAAACAGATACACCCAGCTGGACGCATACCCCCTTCCCCGCATATCTGACATGGTCAATCAGATTGCACAATACCGCGTATTCTCGACCATCGACCTTAAGTCGGCCTACCACCAACTCCCTATCCACCCCGAGGACCGCCAGTACACCGCCTTCGAGGCGAATGGGCGCCTATACCACTTCCTTAGGGTCCCCTTCGGTGTCACCAACGGGGTCTCGGTCTTCCAAAGGGAGATGGACCGGATGGTTGACCAGAACGGACTGCAGGCCACATTCCCCTACCTAGATAACGTCACCATCTGCGGCCGCGACCGGCAGGACCACGACGTGAATCTGGAGAAATTCCTCCGTACAGCCCAACGGCTGAACCTCACCTACAATAAGGAGAAATGTGTGTTTAACACCTCGCGCCTTGCCATCCTTGGCTGTGTAGTAGAGAACGGACTCATCGGCCCCGACCCCGAAAGAATGCGCCCCCTCATGGAGCTACCCCTCCCCCACTGCCCTAAGGCACTTAAGAGAACCCTGGGGCTCTTCGCCTACTATGCCCAATGGGTGCCCAATTATGCGGACAAAGCCAGACCCCTCATGAAGTCCACATCCTTCCCCCTTACGGAGGAAGCGTGCGCAGCCTTCTCCCTCATTAAGGGAGACATTGCCAAGGCCACTATGCACGCAGTGGATGAGTCCATCCCCTTCCAAGTCGAGAGCGATGCATCCGACTTCGCCCTAGCCGCCACCCTTAACCAGGAGGGGAGACCAGTGGCCTTCTTCTCAAGGACCCTACAGGGCCCTGAGATCCGACACTCGTCGGTCGAGAAGGAGGCCCAGGCGATTGTGGAGGCGGTACGACGCTGGAGGCACTACCTGGCAGGCAAACGATTTACCCTCCTTACCGACCAACGTTCGGTCGCTTTTATGTTTAATAACAAGCTGAGGGGCAAAATCAAGAATGACAAGATCTTGAGGTGGAGAATCGAGCTCTCCACCTACGATTATGATATCTTGTACCGGCCAGGTAAGCTGAACGAACCCCCCGATGCTCTGTCACGAATTACATGCGCCAGCGCGCAAAGTGATAGACTTCAGACCCTCCACAACGACCTCTGCCACCCCGGGGTCACCAGACTTTACCACTTCATTAAGGCCCGCAACCTGCCCTACTCCATCGAGGAGGTCAGGACCATAACCAGGAACTGCCAGACCTGTGCCGAGTGCAAACCGCACTTCTTTAGGCCGGACAGAGCAAGCCTGATCAAGGCCACCCGCCCCTTCGAGCGCCTGAGCATCGACTTTAAGGGGCCCCTCCCGTCCTCTGACCGTAATGTGTACTTCCTCAACATTGTTGATGAGTACTCCCGTTTCCCCTTTGCCTTCCCCTGCCCAGACATGACCAGTACCACGGTCATTAAATGCCTGAACGACCTCTTCGCCTTGTTCGGGTTCCCAAACTATATACATAGTGACCGGGGCTCCTCTTTCATGAGCGAGGAACTCCGTCAGTTCCTACTAGCGAGAGGTATTGCAGCAAGTAGGACCACCAGCTACAACCCCCGAGGGAACGGCCAGGTGGAAAGAGAGAACGCGACGGTATGGAAGGCCGTCCTCTTAGCCTTAAAGTCTAAGGGCCTCCCAACCTCCCGCTGGCAGGAAGTCCTCCCGACAGCGCTGCACTCCATCCGGTCACTACTTTGCACTGCCGTTAACGCCACCCCCCATGAACGAATGTTTGTTTTCCCCAGGAAGTCGACTACGGGAACCACTCTACCAACCTGGCTGACCTCTCCGGGGCCCGTCTTGCTGCGAAAGCACGTGAGGGCCCATAAAACAGACCCCCTGGTCGAGAGGGTGAACCTCCTGCACGCCAACCCCCAGTACGCCTACGTGGCTTACCCAGACGGGCGGGGGGACACTGTCTCCTTACGAGACCTCGCACCCTTGGGCACTCCGGAGACACCACCTTTACCCCCCCCCACCACCCCCCCAATTCCAGCCCAGGTAGACGGCATGCCGGAACCCCACGAGCCTTCGCCGACCACGCAGACACCAGCACTAACACCGGATAATGCAGCACCGCCGCTGCGACGATCGGAGAGGCTTACGAGGCCTCCGGACAGACTGACATACCAGAACTGGTAGTACACTTCACCCCGCCGGACTCAAATCTAAACAAGGGGTGAATGTGGTAAACCACTTTTATCGTTACACTATAGTTATCACTGTTGTATTGTTATCACCGTTATCACTGTTGTATCACGATACGAGGTCGCCTCTTGTCGCGCTGTTATACCTGGGCTGACCACCTCCGACTCCGCCCATGGCTCCACCTACCTGCCCAGGTATAAAGGTAGTCGACTGGCTGGTATTCCTCCTTGTTGGACCCGATCACCCACGAGGGTGGGCTCTGTTATTTAGTCAATAAAAACCTTTAGTTACGTTCCTAACTCGTCGCTTTTTATTGGACGAATTGATAGGTATATCACTTGGATAGAGAACTGGTTGGCGGACAGAAAGCAAAGAGTTGGAATAAACGGGTCGTTTTCCGAGTGGCAGGCAGTGACTAGTGGGGTACCACAAGGATGGGTCCTAGGACCCCAGCTGTTCACAATATATATTAATGATCTGGACGAGGGAATTGGATGTAATATCTCCAAATTTGCAGACGACACAAAGCTGGGTGGGAGGGTATGCTGTGAGGAGGATGTCATGAAACTCCAGTACGATTTGGACAGGTTGGGTGATTGGGCAGAAACATGGCAAATGCACTATAATTTGGATAAATGTGAGGTTATCCACTTTGGTGGCAAAAACAGGAAGGCAGATTATTATTTGAATGGCAATAGATTGGGAGAAGGGGAAGTGCAAGGAGACCTGGGTGTTCTTGTGCACCAGTCGCTGAAGGTAAGCATGCAGGTGCAGCAGGCGGTTAAGAAGGCAAATGGTATGTTGGCCTTCGTAGCAAGAGGGTTCGAGTACAAGAACAAGGATGTCTTGCTGCAGTTGTACAGGGCCTTGGTGAGACCGCACCTTGAGTATTGTGTGCAGTTTTGGTCACCTTACCTGAGGAAGGACGTTCTTGCCATGGAGGGAGTGCAGTGAAGATTCACCAGGCTGATACCTGGGATGGCAGGAATGACGTACGAGGAGAGATTGTGTCAATTGGGCTTATACTCACTGGAGTTTAGAAGATTGAGAGGGGATCTCATCGAAACCTATAAAATTCTGTCAGGTCTGGACAGACTAGATGCAGAAAGGATGTTTCTGATGGCCGGGGAGTCCAGAACCAGGGGTCATAGTCTAAGGATAAGGGGTAAGCCATTTAGGACTGAAATGAGGAGGAACTAGTAAAAATTCTGAGGAGGAGGAATTCCTAGAATGTTTTCGGGACGGTTATCTGGACCAATATGTCGAGGAGCCGACTCGAGATCAGGCCATTTTAGACTGGGTATTGTGCAATGAGAAGGGACTTATCAGCAATCTTCTTGTACGAGGCCCCTTGGGTCAGAGCGATCATAATATGATCGAGCTCTCAGTCGAGATGGAGAGTGAGGAAATTGAATCAGAGACTAAGGTCCAGAACTTAAATAAAGGGAATTACGAGGGTATGAGACGGGAATTGGGTAAGATTGATTGGGTGGTGTTTCTGGGGGGATTGACAGTGGATAGACAATGGCAAGCATTCAAAGATAGAATGGAAGAATTCCAGAACATGTTTATACCGGTTTGGCACAAAAATAAACCTAAAAAGGTGACTCAACCGTGGATAACGAGGGAAATTAGGGACAGCATAAAATCAAAAAAAAGGGCATATCAACTGGCAAAAAAAAGCACCAGACCGGAAGATTGGGGGCAGTACAAGATACAGCAAAAGAGGACAAAGGGATTAATCAGGAAGGGGAAAATAGAATACGAAAGTAAACTTGCAGCAAACATAAAGACAGACTGCAAAAGCTTTTATCGGTATATCAGGAGGAAAAGACTGGTAAAATCCCAAGTCGGTCCCTTGCAGTCCGATTCGGGAGAATATATAATGGAGAATAAGGAAATGGCAGACCAATTAAACTCATACTTTAGTTCTGTATTCACAAAGGAGGACACAAATAACCTCCCAGGAATATCGGCAAACATAGGGACTAATGAGAGGGAGGAGCTGACAGAAATTAGTATCTCTAGGGATATGGTGCTGGGTAAGTTGAGGGGACTGAAGGCCGACAAATCCCCGGGGCCTGATAAACTACATCCTAGGGTACTTAAGGAGGTGGCCCTGGAGATAGCAGATGCTCTAAGGATCATCTTCCGGAACTCCATTGACTCGGGAACAGTACCCGTGGATTGGAGGGTAGCTAATGTTACCCCAATATTTAAAAAGGGGGGTAGAGAGAAAGCAGGGAATTATAGACCAGTAAGCCTTACATCGGTTGTGGGCAGAATGCTAGAGTCCATTATCAAGGATAAAATAGCGGAGCACTTGACAAATGGGGAAAGGATCGGACAGAGTCAACATGGATTTACAAAGGGTAAATCGTGTTTGACTAATCTGCTGGAATTTTTTGAGGAAGTAACTGGTAAAATAGATGGGGGAGAGCCAGTGGATGTGGTGTACCTTGACTTCCAGAAAGCCTTCGATAAGGTTCCACACAAAAGATTATCATGCAAAATTAAGGCTCATGGGATTGGGGGCAAAGTATTAACGTGGATAGAGAACTGGCTGGCGGATAGAAAACAGAGAGTTGGAATAAACGGCTCGTTTTCGGAGTGGCAGGCAGTGACCAGCGGGGTGCCGCAAGGATCTGTCCTGGGACCCCAGCTGTTCACAATATATATAAATGATCTGGATCAGGGAATTGGATGCAATATTTCCAAATTCGCTGACGACACTAAACTGGGAGGAGGGGTGGGCTCTGATGAGGATGTCAGGAGGCTACAGTGCGATTTGGACAGGTTGGGGGAATGGGCGGATACGTGGCAGATGCACTATAATGTGGATAAATGCGAAGTTATCCACTTTGGGGGTAAAAACAGGAGGGTAGATTATTATCTAAATGGCAATAGATTGGGAGATGGGGAAGTGCAGAGGGACCTGGGTGTTCTTGTGCACCAGTCACTGAAGGAGAGCATGCAGGTGCAACAGGCGATTAAGAAGGCAAATGGTATGTTGGCCTTCATATCAAGGGGGTTCGAGTATAGGAATAGGGATACCTTACTACAGCTGTACAAGGTGCTGGTGAGACCGCATCTGGAGTATTGTGTACAGTTTTGGTCGCCCCATCTGCGGAAGGATGTTCTTGCCATGGAAAGAGTGCAACGGCGATTCACCAGGCTGATACCTGGAATGGCGGGAATGACCTACGAAGAGAGATTAAATAGTTTGGGCTTGTACTCACTGGAGTTTAGAAGATTGAGAGGGGATCTCATCGAAACATATAAAATTATGGCAGGCCTGGACAGGCTGAATTCAGAGAGAATGTTTCCAATGGCCGGGGAGCACAGAACCAGGGGCCACAGTCTAAAAATAGCGGGCAAATCATTTAAAACAGAGATGAGGAAGAATTTCTTCACTCAAAGAGTGGTGAGCCTGTGGAACTCCCTGCCACAGAGGGCTGTGAAGGCTAATTCAATAAATATTTTCAAGAGAGAATTGGATATATTTCTGAAGGCTAAGGGGATTAAGGGTTACGGAGAAAAGGCGGGGACGGGGTACTGAACTGGTAAGATCAGCTATGATCTCAGACGAAGATCAGCCATGATCTCATTGAATGGCGGAGCAGGCTCGAAGGGCCGAATGGCCTACTCCTGTTCCTATCTCTATGAATCTATGAATTTCTTCACCCAGAGAGTGGTGAACCTGTGGAATTCTCTGCCACAGAGGGCGGTGGAGGCCAGTTCATTAAATATATTCAAGAAAGAGTTGGATATATTTCTTGAGGCTAAAGGGATCAAGGGATATGGGGAGAAGGCAGGGACAGGGTACTGAATTTGGATGATCAGCCATGATCTCATTGAATGGCGGAGCAGGCTCGAAGGGCCGAATGACCTACTCCTGCTCCTATCTTCTATGTTTCTATGTAACAACACACAAGGGTAGGCACTAGGGTGAAAGTGGCTTAGTGAGTTGCAGTGAATAATGAGACATATTGGTAACCTCACGCACCCCCACCTCCGCAATGGTGATGAGTGTAAAAGGAATGGCTTGGGCATTATAGGAATGCTTTATGGTGTTGGTGTAGGGTGGTGCCAACCTGGCGCATCATGTGGCAGCCAGAGTGTACAGCATCAAGTGAAGTAAATCTGGCCATGGTGAGGCCATCCCTGGCCTCCCGGGCAGCAATGTGGTCGGGTGCTGATGCCCTCTGTCCTGTGCCACATCAGGTGATTGCGGAGAAGGTTGATGGTGTTGTTGTTGGTGCTGCTGGCGTGCCTGGTGCTGCTGGTGTTGGGGCTGATCGTGGTGGGATTCTGAGGACCAAGGTGAGAGCGTATAAATGGCACCCATGCTGATGGAATAGATGGCAGGTGAAGTAGAGATGATAGAAGCGATCTGTCAATGGCGAGAGAAGTAATGAGGTCAGACTGGATGGAGACTTGTGTAAGGACTTGCAGCATGGTGAATCTGTTATGGAAATGCAGTGAGGAAGAATTTTTGGCTGAGGGAAGATATCTCTCTAAGGTGGGAGCTGTTACTGTACATTTGAAGCTGTCAACTCAACAGCTGTAGTCCTGCCTCAGCTTGACAGACGTGGTCCATGACCAGCGTGGACCCTGTGGGCGAGCTGTCAAATGCAGGTGAGCTGAAATTCATTCTTAAGTTGCTCTAAACAAGCCACTAATTACCTGAATTAGGTCCCCTGCTGTGAACCTGCCGCTGTGTGTCGGGTCTGCTCAGCACTGACAGACCCGACATTGGGGAAAGGTGCGTGGTGGCAGGTTCACAGCGGGGTCCTGACCCGCTGCGGAAAAAAAAGTTTCCCACCCAACCCACCATCGATCGTGCCCGCTGACACCCTGCAAAATCCAGCCCTTTGAGTGTTTGGAGAACATGCACTGATTTTACTTGGTCATTTTAATGCTGTGACTATGTCAAACTACAATATCCTGAGCCACGGTCTGAAAACCTGACATTTGGAGCCAATTTTCTGCCAATCGGATGATGGGACACACAGAAAGTACAAAATAAAATAAAAATACATAAATATAAAAACAAGTAAAATATAGAATATTAGTTTAAAATTGTGTAAAATTAATACTAGAACAATTAAAACAGAAGACAGATAATGGGGGAGATAATTAGGGAAAAGACACAACAGGGTGAGCATAAGTAGTTTATAAAAACAAATTTCTTTTTTTAAGTTTTAATTTTAGAAAAAATAGAAACAACAACTTGCTTTTAATATAGAAAATATCTCAAGGTATTTCACAGAGGCATAATCAAAAAATGGACAGTGAACCAAAGAAGGAGATATTAGGAGGGGTGGCCAAAAGCTTAATCAAAGAGGTGGATTTTAAAGAGAGCCATAAAGGAGAAAAGGGAGATGGAGAGGTATTAGTTTAGGGAGGGAATTCCCAAGCATGGGGCCTAGGTGGCTATCGGCATGGCTGCCAATAGTAGGGCGAAAGTAGAGGAGAGCCACAGGATGCCAGAGTCAGAGGAATGGAGAGTTTGAATGTAGGGGAGGACAAACTAGATTATGTGCTTAAAACCTGGAATAGGGCTCACACTGACAGCCCTGATTTTAGAAGTATAACACTGACATCTGAGTAGCAGTATGACTATAGTATTAGTGGATTATCCATGTCATTGTGTGTGAGCTAGAATATTTAAACAACGAGCCAGCTCAGGAAGTAGGGGGGTTTCTGCATCTGCCAACAGTCTAAAGATTATTTCTATGTAACCTGCTATGATTCTTTTAAGTCAGTAGCTTATGTGGTTGCACATTTCTTAGTTGATTAAGTAAACTGTAAACATATTAGTCCATGAATTAAAAATTGAACAAAACTTGAAAAATCTGCCACTAGTCTATTTCAAAGTTAAATTTCATTATGCTATCTAATAATGAGGCTTGCCATTATAAATATTAAATATAGTATATTAATGGTTTGTTGGAGTTATCTAAAGATTCTAAATCATGTATTGTGAACCAACTTCACTGCATCTTGACATTTGCCAAAAAATACTTAAAACAGAATGGCCTAGAAATTCAGTCTGGCCACTTTTGGGGCGGTAAAGTCGGGCGGTCGCTAAAGTTAGCGCCCGCCGGAAAGTGTAGGCCACTTCGCCGAAATTCAGTAGATTTGGCCAAGAGTTTGGGCGAGCGCTGAAACTGGCGTTGCACTGCTATCTTCAGGCGCTAAGCCGGCGATGCGGACTGATAACGCCGAGGCCGGGCGCAGCGCAGGTGCGGTCATGTTTTGATTGACAGCAGACACCCTGACGCCGGCCAGCTCTTAAAGGGGGAAGGGTCGACTTTGACTGCTGCCACACCCTGCATAGTGGAGCCCTGCAGCTAGGCCTCAACACTGCTGGTGGACCCAAATAGCGCCTGAAGCCATGGAGAAGGCCCGTGAACGAGCGCAGCGCTTCTCCCAGCATGCTTTGAGGGTGCTGGTTAATGGTGTGGAAAAGAAAAGAGAGATCTTGTGCCCGGACAGTGGCAAGAAGGCTCCCAGGAGGCAGTACAGGAGAGCCTGGAGGGAAATCGCCCTGAGGGTGTCAGCCAACAGCGATGTCCCCAGGACTGGTGACCAATGCCGCAAGAAGTACAACGACCTCACTCGGTTGGTCAGGGTGAGTACCCTTTCCAGTGTCCTCCTCATCCTTGCATGTGCACCTCACATTATGGGCAAAGGGACCTCAAAGGCCTAATGGCCAGCCCTCCTCCCGCAGCTATGGCACTGGCATGATCATCAATAGCACTTTCTGCACTTAACACACTGGCCAAGCTATTCGACCATGGGAGGCAGTGCACACAGCAACAGGGCACCACACTGGCCAAGCTATTCGACCATGGGAGGCAGTGCACACAGCAACAGGGCACCACACTGGCCAAGCTATTCGACCATGGGAGGCAGTGCACACAGCAACAGGGCACCACACTGTACTTAGAGGCCGCCCTTTCTCTTGCAGGCCAAGCTGGCGCGGAATTTGAGGAGCCAGTCTGCCACCGGGGGAGGCCGTCCCCAGTACCAGGCGCTCAGTGAGCTGGAGGAGAGCGTGGCTCGACTCATGCGTGGCCGAGTGACTGGCCCTGTTGCCATTGGAGATGCGGACCCTGTACTGGGACCCACTGGTAAGGACATGACCGGTTGGACCTCTCTCGTTGCCCTTGCGCTTCAGATCTACATCCTTTCCCACTGTCCGACCAATGCGCATAATGCCACCACTCATGCCTCCCTCGCTGACGCCCTGTCCTCACTCTAAAGCTACTCTTGTGCCTTCCTGCTTTCAGCTGGTGAGGAGGAGGTGGTCCCTGAAGCTCAGAGTGCCAGGCCCTTGGAGGAGGAGGATGATGAGGACCAGGAGGAAGGCGGCACATCGGGGGAACCCTCATCCGCGCCAGGGGATGGCAATGGAGGGGAGACGTCTGGCCTGGAGGAGAGGCAGGGGGAAGTGTTGCAGGGGGGTGTAGCTCCTGGGCCCAGTGGGGTCGAGGCACGCGGGAAGGGTCGGGCAGCACGGCGGCCTTCTCCCCAGAGGGGGGAAGTGTTGCAGGGGAGGGCAGTTCCTGGGCCCAGTGGGGTCGAGGCACGCGGGAAGGGTCGGGCAGCTCGGCGGCCTTCTCCCCAGAGGGAGAGTCCGCCCTCCAGTCCGGAGACGGTCCTCGGCCAGGAGGTGCGCCTCCTTGATGAGATGTCCGCGGCGTCGGAGCGGCGCCACAAGGAGTTCATGGGGGTTGTGGGACAGTTGCCTCAGGCCATTGAGTCCCTGGCTCATAGTGTGGTCACTTTCAGGGAATCACAGGCCAGGGGGGTCGAGCAACTCGCGGCAGCACACGACAGGGGTGTCCAGCAACTCGCGGCAGCGCAGGACAGGGGTGTCCAGCAACTCGCGGCAGCGCAGGACAGGGGTGTCCAGCAACTCGCGGCAGCGCAGGACGTGAGTCGCGAGTCCATGAGTGGTGCCGTCCAGACACTGGCAGATCTGATGCGGGCACATACCAGGGCAGTTCGGGCACTCATTTCTGCCACACTCGCTGTGGCGCGGAAGCATCGCCAGGGCACCCGCCGCCCTGCTGCAGCACAGCGGTCTGGCCTCCACCAGATTGCTGCGCTTGCTGCACTGCCAGCCCGGTCGAGTGCCAGTGTCTCTGGCGAACAGCGCGCGCCTGGCATCAGCCAGCTTGCCCCCATTGGTGCAGCCGACACTGCCACTCCCCCAGCCAAGGTGCGACGAGCTGCTGCTGAGACTGATGCTGGCCAGCCACAGCTGCAGCGGTCAGCAGCCGACCCCTCCCGGGCCGGGCCTCGTCTAGGCCGACCCCCAAGGGCATCTGCCGTCACGCATTGTGGCCCTCATGAGCCTTCCCCCAGCCTTGCCACACCCACAGGGCCCAGGTTGAGGCGGAGCAGCAGGTCGGGCAGGGGCCGGAGAAGCCTGCATAAGGACTCGCCCTCTCGGCACACCCAGTAGAGTGTGGTGATAGCGGTTTTTTTTATATGGGGGTGTTTGTGTTCTGGGGGGGGCTTATTTTGGTAAGGCCGAAGATGAAGGCATTTTTTGTTTTTATGGGGGTGTTTGTGTTGTGGAAGGGGGGGCTTATTTTTGTAAGGCCGATGATGAAGGCCAATTGGATGGGCAAGTTTTGTTATTCCTCCCCAGGTTGTGGGAGTGACAGATGTTTTTGACTGTTTTTTGGGGGTCTCGTCTGTTTTTCTGTTTCATGTGGGAAGGGCCCTGAGTTTGTAAAATAAAGCTTTTTATTTATTCAGCATGTCCAGGTGTCATATTTCAAGTGGTTGTTGCGTTAACCGGCTGAGGGCTTGCAGAGCGGCTGCATTCAGGTGCGTTCATTGCCACAGGCCATTCCCTGACAGGGGGCCTAGAAGTGTCGTTCAATAAGCCGCCGGCGGACGGCCCTTGGACCTTGTGGCTCCCTCCTGGGCTGGTACTCCTCCTCCTCCTCCTCCTCCTCCTCATGGTCCTCCTGCTCGTCCTCCTGAGGTGGTGGTGCAACGTCAGGTGGCAGTGCCTGAGTCCTGCGGATAGCCAGGTTGTGCAGCATGCAGCACACGACGACGAACTGGGAGACTCTATCCGGCGAATACTGTAGAGATCCGCCGGAACGATCCAGGCAGCGGAACCGTTGCTTGAGGACGCCAATCGTTTGCTCTATGATGTTCCTTGTGGCTTGATGGCTTTCGTTGTATGCCTCCTCCGCTGGGGTCCTGGGCACGCAGAGCGGGGTCATGAGCCATGTACACAAAGGGTAGCCCTTGTCCCCAATAAGCCATCCCCTTGGTGGAGGCTGTGCCTCGAACATGTCAGCCACAGTAGTCTGGCGCAGGATAAATGCATCGTGGCTGCTTCCTGGAAAGCGGGCATTGACAGCTAGGATGCGCTGCCTGTGGTCACACACCAGCTGTACATTGAGGGAATGGTAGCCCTTCCGGTTGCGGTAATCCTCGGCATTGTCGATAGGTGCCCGCATAGCCACATGCGTGCAGTCAATGGCGCCCTGCACCATGGGGAAGTCCGCGATCCTGCCAAATCCGACTGCACGCTGCTCCTGCCTCTCTAGGGTCAGGGGGAAGGAGATGAATTGGTGTCTCCTCGCGAAAAGTGCATCGGTGACCTGCCGGATGCAGCGATGCGCGGCGAACTGGGAGATGTTCGCTATGTCCCCAGCAGCGGCTTGGAAGGAGCCGCTTGCATAAAAGTTCAGAGCCACCGTGACCTTCACTTCCACCGACAGAGACGTCCTGCACATCAGCTGTGGACGCAGATCTCTGTGAAGCAGCTGGCAGATCTCTGCAACCACCTCCCTTCTGAAGCGCAGCCTCTTAACACAATGCGCCGCAGTGATGGTGAGATAGGACACCTGCTGCCGGTATTGCCTGAGTGGGTAAGGCCTACGTTGCCGACGCCTGATGGCCCCTCTGCGTCTAGGCATGGCTGGCCCTCTCACACAGCGTCTGCGAGCCCTTCGCACATAATGCTGCAACTGAGGGTTGGAACCCCATACAGCCCCCATAATAAACTTGCAAACAGTGAAATCACAATGATTCAAGTGTCAAAGCTCTGGCCAGAAGCCAAAAATACCTCTCCTATGTTGTCCCAAATCAGTAAGCTCTGTTCCTTGGTCTCTGTCCAGAAATCCAAAGCAGTAAAGTCATTGCAGCAAAATGGCTGGGCTTTATAGGTCAGTGTAAGTGCCCTTTAATTAGCGCTCCCCGAGGCCCACAGGGCCTCTGTTGCGTTCCACTTCACAGTTCTTAACAGCACCACGCCCACATTGGGCGGGCGCCACTGAATTTCCGGTTTGGGGCGCACAAACAGCGTTGCACGACGAAATGACGTCATAAGCTGCGCGCGCAGCTGAGCGGGCGCAAACACTTTGTGCCGGCGCTAAATGTCTACTGAATTTGGGCGTAGGCGCAGATCGGCCTGCGCCCGGGCGCTAAGTGCCTAGCGCTGGAAATATACCCCTCTTATGGCGTTAACGGCTGGCGAACGCAACTGAATTTCTAGGCCAATGTTTTAAGCTATTATTATGCAGCAATGCAAGAAATGAGCAGTTCTGTTTCACAGCCAGCACTCAGTGCTATAAAATGCCAGCTGTCTTCTGCCTATTGATATTTTCTTAGCATTGATGCAGTGTGATTATTTGTTAAAAGTGTAATATAACACTGCGGAGTCTGCAGAAATTTGCATTTTTGACATAATATCTGGAAGAGGTGATTGTGATAAAAATGAAGCAGTTTTCTTATAATTTATCATGGAATTGGTTTCTTTCTTGCTGTTGCTGTATATATAAAGTTAAAAACCAGGGGGGTGAAATTGGGTGCTTTGTGACTGGTAGTGACGTTAACATCGACTCCTGCCATATTCGGCGGGATTTTGCAACGGCGCCAAGCCGTTGCACCCCAATCTCCCTCGCCCGGAGATCATGACGTCATTGCCGTGCGCATCGCTCCGGACCCGAAATTGACTTCTGCCCCCTGCAGCAGCGCCAGTTGAAATCACCGACAGCTGCAGGAGGCGTGCATCGGACGGATGGCCGCCTCGGCGGCGATGATTAAAGGCGAGGTGGCCAAGGTAAATGGAAAAAAAACTTACCTTTCCTGTTCTAGTTTTTGTCACGGGTTCCTGCTCGCGATCGATCAGCTCGGCACTCTGCTTGAGTGGCGGGCCGATCGCGCGGGATCGCGGCTGCCTTGGTGGTCCAGGTAGGTACTTTTTAAATTCCAGAGCCTGCAGCGATGGCCCTTCCCTTTAAGGGAGGGAAGACGTCTTTGAACGCGGCAGCGCTGCACAGCCCAGTGTGCAGCGCTGCTGAAGTCTCTGCCCCGCTCTCTGCCATTAGCGCCCTAAGAAGGAAGTGGAGGGTTTCATTTAGTGCTCCACTTCCCTCTTGGGGCGCTAAAACTCAATTTTGCGGTCGCCAGCGCTAAAGTTAGCGCCCAGGCGATGTTAGCAGCCCAAAATGGTCGATACCGAATTCCCCCCCACCCCAAGTTTACTCACAGAAAATAGCTTCAGAATACAAATGTTTCTATGGGAGGGGCCAAGCCACTCATTTCAAATACAGCCATTTTGTTAGTTTTATTTGCCTATATGTTTCATTGGTAGCTTTTTTTTAACTTGAGACACATATTTGAATTTGCTTTTTTCTACTCACTTTTAAAAAAAAGTATTTTTGAGCCTGTCTTATTAGAATTGGTTAGTCCATCTGAATTCAGAGGTACATAGATAGACCAGAGATTCACTCCGTTGATGGTCAGCAACAGTTATTCAGGGATCTTGGGGTTAAACCTCTGCAGGGCTTCCAGTGGTCTCCCACTGTAACTCCAACAAGAGACCAGCAGAGCACAGAGAGAAATGGTATGCTGCCATTTCATTTCCAGTGGTCTCCCACCAGAGTTATGGCAAGAGACCAATGGAACCCCCTCAGAATTTCAGCCTCCTTCTGTCCAGTCTGGCTTACATTGCAGTTTAGTGCAGTAGACATGACTGTTTTTTTTGTCTTCTGAAGAGCTATAGTTAAGTCTTTTGGTAAATGTACAGTGTGTCATTGCTTCTGTTCTGTTATGCATTTACTGTTTAATACATCTGTTTTGGCAGTTTATAGTCTAAGCATCATCTAGTGAAGTGTTTATTCTACTGCCTTCCAAAGTTGTAGAAGATTATAAGAGGGCACATTATATAAAAAGTAGCTGAAATACAGTAACAAGGGTTTTCTGTTCAATCACAGAATCACAGAAACCCCACAGTGCAGATAGAGGCCATTTCGGCCCATCGAGCCTGCACCGACACATATCCCACCCGATCCCCGTAACCCCTACACCAACACATATCCCACCCTATCCCTGTAACCCCACGTATTTAATCCCCCTAACACTAAGGGTCAATTTATCATAGCCAATCAACCTAACCCGATCCCTGAGCTTGCTACAAATTACTTAGATATTGAGCAGGTAAAGGCACAGTCTAGGTCATATGATCACCTACTGAGATTCTGAATATCAGAAAAATATCTAGAGTAAAACATCCAAAAATGTAACACATTATTAATGCTTTGGTATAATTGCAGTTGGCAGGTTAATTTTTTTTAAACTAGTTATAAAAAGATCTGAGGTGATCAACTGTACCACTTTTAAGTTTCTAAAACATAGTTTAATATCCCATCCTGTCATCTCTATTCTATCAATAGATATTTTGCAACAACTGGAATTTGGTAATCAAATCTTTGTGCTTTTATGTGAGCATGTACAAAGATTTGCTGACCAAACTCAGCATTCCTGCTGTCAAAGGTTTCGTAGCATGGGAGTAAACCTTACGGATTTATGTTCTTGGTGCACAGCTTTATCTTGGTGCACGACACCACACAACCCTGCCACAGCAACCTCTGCAAGACATGCCAGATCATCAACACAGATACCATCATCACACGTGAGGACACCACCCACCAGGTACATGGTACATACTCATGTGACTCGGCCAACGTTGTCTACCTCATACGTTGCAGGAAAGGATGCCCCGGAGCATGGTACATCGGCGAGACCATGCAAACACTGCGACAACGGATGAACGGACACCGCGCAACAATTACCAGGCAGGAGTGTTCCCTCCCAGTCGGGGAACACTTCAGCAGTCAAGGACATTCAGCCTCTGATCTTCGGGTAAGCATTCTCCAAGGTGGCCTTCGAGACACACGACAACGTAAAATCGTCGAGCAGAAACTGATAGCCAAGTTCCGCACCTATGAGGACGGCCTCAACCGAGATCTTGGGTTCATGTCACGCTACATGTAACCCCACCTGACGCAGGGTCATCCAGACTCGAGTCGACATTGGCTTCTTCTCTCTACACAGATGCAGCCGGACCTGCTGTGATTTCCAGCCAAAAAAAATGTTTTTTGTCTGTTTTTTTGTTTTTCATACAGACCCCAGCATCTGCAATATTTGACCCCTTGTGACCCCACCTCATTGTTCTTTGATGTAATGTTTCCCTGACTGACCTGTTTGGACACCATTCACACCTTTGACTGCTGTGATTATCTCTCTGCCGAGGTGTGATAAATGGCAGTTGGAAAGGTTACCTGTAAACATCTGACATGATTCTCTGACTATATAAGCTGTGTCTTTATGCATTTCTCCACTTCACCTGAAGAAGGAGCAGCGCTCCGAAAGCTTGTGATTTCAAATAAAGCTGTTGGACTATAACCTGGTGTTTTGTGACTTCTTACATTTGTCCACCCCAGTCCAACTCCGGCATCTCCACACCACAGCTTTATCCATTGACCCCCATACCCAAATTTATGATTTGTGTTGCAGGAGATGAAGGTCTACAAGATGGCATTTGGTATAATGTAGTAGCAACAGCTTTAAATTAAAAATATAAAATGACTTGCAGTGCAGGTACTGCAGTTTTACCCCAGCATCTCCTTGACTGGCCCACAATGAAAAACAGTCCCTGCCCAAGGAATGGAGAATAAAGAGGTAGGGAAATTAAATGTCAAATGTTTGAAGAAAGTTACTTGCTTTTGTTTACATTTTTGCCTCTAAACAGCAGACACCTCAGGCATGTGAAATAATAATATAGGCAAGATTTCCACTATAAAAGGAAATGTGTCACTTTGCACCAAGGTATTTATAATATCTATCAATTATTAGAAAGAAAGAAACAACCTGCATTTACATAGCAACTTTTGCATCCTCAGGACATCCTAAAGCCCTTCATTGTCAATGAAATACTTTGGAAGCTGAGTGCTTCCAGCATTTTCTGTTGTTATTTCAGACTTCCAGCATCTGCAGTATTTTGCTATTGTATTAGTGTTTGTTTCACTGCCACTTGTCTTCTAGGAATGCCCACCTTGAAGAAGTTCTGCTCTTCTCTCCGATGGGATTTCCGTTTGTCTCTTCAACCTTGTTCATCTACATTGCTTTCGGTTTCCCTTCTCGTGTTTGATCAGGTATCTGCCAATACTCGTTTTCACAGCCACATCTCTTTCCTCAGCAGCTGTCTCCGGTTCCGACTTATTCCATGAGGATTCCAACTGAAATTCCACCCTTTGTGTTTCAGATCCACCCAGGATTACAAATATCTCCAAGATATTCAGCGTTCCTCAAACTACTGCTCTCGCCATATCCTGAGATCCACGCTCAACGCCATGCGCCACCACATGAACACTCTCGACCTCTCTCTTCAACAGCACTGATGCACTCTTTCTCAAAGCTGTACGGGTCCACTGTTCCATTTCATCCTTCAACTCATCCGGCGCTTCAACACAAAACTTTTTTTCTGCCTTTCTGATTTCAAGGATTGCAAGCTACATCAACTCTTGGATACCAACGCCCCTCCAGAACCTTCTTCCCCTTCACTTTCCTCTGACCACATCTCTTCGTCCAATCTCACCCCCTGCCGTGTTTTCACTTGTGATGAAATATGCCGTTCATCAGGCACTGTATTCTCTGTGTTTAGTTTAGTTTCAGTTTCATTTCCCCACCTGTACTGCATTGTGTGTAAGGCTCCGCCCATACCTGGCCACTACTTAAGCAGGCTGCACTGTCTCACAGGCAGTGCAGCAGATCTTTGGATGGGAGACACTTCTCCACTGTGTGTTACTTTCTTAGTTAATAAAAGCCTTGCTTTGCTCCGTTAACGTCGAGTCTCGGATTCATTGAGGCACATCAATTTTTTTAACTAAATTTTCAACGCAATGGATCAACTCTTGAAACCCGAACGTTTGGATTTGGACCAGCATGCTTCGGACGCATCGGCACGCTTCGGACACTGGTTTAAGTGTATGGAATTCTTCCTGGACAATTCCGTAGTCATCACAGGCGCTACGGACGCCGAAAGTATGAAACTCGGAATCCTGCGGAATTGGGTAAGCCACCGGGTTTACCCCCTCATCCAAGACGCCGACACGTACCCGGCCGCCTGCGACATCTTAAAGGCGCATTACCAGCAGCGTACGAATGAGGTGTACGCTAGACATCTGCTCGCTACTCGCGCACAGCGACCTGGGGAATCGTTGGATGAGTTCCTAGTCACCCTGAAAACGCTTGGCAAAGACTGCAAGTGCCAAGATGTAAAAGCCGCAGTGTACACTGACGAGCTTGTTCGTGATGCCTTTATCACAGGCCTCAGCTCCACTTACATCTGGCAGAGACTACTGGAAAAAACGGGATTGGACCTGAAACAGGCTGTGGACACAGCGCGATCCCTGGATGTGGCCCAGAGAAACTCGGACGCCTACTCTTCAGCCCGCGCCACCCACGCCGCCACGTGTGCACCAAGGGCGCCGCCATCTTGGAAGGCATCTTCCCCGCCCGGCAGCCCGACACCGTCGGGGCCCCGCTCTCCCCCAGAAGCCCTACGACAGCCGCGACGCGTCGGGGCCCCAACTGCTACTTCTGCGGGCAGCCGAAGCACACCAGAAACCTGTGCCCGGCGAAAGGCACCACCTGCTTTAAGTGCGGTAAGAAGGGGCACTTTGGGAAGGTGTGCAGAGGGAACCCCGCTGGAAAACCCGCCACCGCCGCGTGTGCGCCGTGGGAGCGGCCATCTTGGACGCCATCTTGCCCGACCTCGTGGGGTCCGCCATTTTGTGAGCAGACAGCGTGGATGCCATTTTGTCTCGATCAGGGCCCTACAGTGGCATCGGTCACAGTGGACCAGACCAGACCGCACCCGCTATCCAAATCAATGGTGGACATCGAGGTAAACGGGTGCGGGGTTAAATGTTTAATTGACAGTGGAAGCACGGAGAGTTTTATCCACCCTGAACTAGCACAACAACTCTCTCTAACGGTGGTCCCTGCTCGGGGCACCATCTCTATGGCTGATAAAACCCAGACATCGACCGTTATGGGTTACTGCGCGGTACAATTGTCCGTTAAAGGAACTGTATACGATAATTTTAAATTGCTAATCATGAAGAATCTATGTGCGAGTGTGATCTTGGGCCTGGATTTCCAGTGCCACCACCAAAGCATCACGCTCAATTACGGTGGGTCCCAGCCGCCCCTCACAGTGTGCGGTCTGGCTACCCTGAAGGTAAAGCCGCCTTCGCTATTCGCGAACCTTACTCCCAACTGCCGGCCAATAGCGACCAAAAGCAGGAGGTACAGCTGGGAGGACAGGCGGTTTATCGCGACCGAGGTGGACAGGCTGCTGAGGGAGCGCGTCATTGAACGCAGCAACAGCCCGTGGCGCGCCCAAGTGGTAGTGGTGAGGGGTAGCGAGAAGAAACGGATGGTGATCGACTATAGCCAAACGATCAACATGTACACCCAACTAGACGCCTACCCGCTACCCCGCATATCAGAAATGGTGACCCAAATTGCCCAATACCGGGTGTTCTCCACCATCGACCTCAAGTCAGCGTACCACCAGCTCCCTATCAGACCAGAGGACTGCCCGTACACCGTCTTCAAGGCGAACGGACGCCTCTACCAATTCCTCAGAGTCCCCTTTAGGGTGACGAATGGGGTCTCGGTCTTCCAGAGGGAGATGGACCGCATGGTCGATGACCACCACTTGCAGGCAACCTTCCCCTACCTCGACAACGTCACCATCTGCGGTCACAACCAGCAGGATCACGACTCGAACCTCGAGAGGTTCCTGAAAACCGCACAAAAACTCAACCTCACTTACAACGAGGACAAGTGCGTTTTCAACACCACGCGCCTCTGCATACTAGGCAGCGTGGTGGAGAATGGGGAAATCGGACCAGACCCCGACCGATTGCGCCCCCTACGGGAGCTGCCCCTGCCCAACACTCCCAAAGCCCTGAAAAGGTGCCTGGGGTTATTTTCTTATTATTCCCAATGGGTCCCCAACTACTCCGACAAAGCCCGCCCCCTCTTGAAAGCATCCGCTTTTCCGCTCTCTGCTGAGGCCCACGCCGCCTTCAAAAGCATTAAGCAGGATATTGAGCGGGCCACGCTACAGGCAGTGGACGAGAACACTCCCTTTCAAGTGGAAAGTGATGCGTCTGACTTTGCCTTGGCGGCCACCCTCAACCAGGTGGGGCGGCCCGTAGCTTTCTTCTCGAGGACCCTCCAAGGGCCCGAGATCAGACACTCCTCCGTGGAAAAGGAGGCCCAAGCCATCGTGGAGGCAGTGCGCCACTGGCGCCACTACCTAGCCGGCAAACGCTTCACCCTACTTACCGACCAACGGTCGGTAGCGTTTATGTTTAATAATAAACAGAAGGGGAAGATTAAAAATGATAAGATTCTCAGGTGGCGGATCGAGCTCTCCACCTTCGAGTATGACATCATTTACCGGCCAGGGGCCCTTAACGAATCCCCCGACGCCCTCTCACGAGGGATGTGTGCAAGCGCCACCGGGGATCGGCTACAGACCCTCCACAACGACCTCTGCCACCCAGGGGTCACGCGGCTGTTCCACTTCATAAAGTCCCGCAACTTACCCTACTCGATTGAGGAAGTTCGGTCTCTGACCAGGAACTGCCGCACTTGCGCTGAGTGCAAGCCTCGGTTCTACCGCCCAGATAGAGCCCACTTAATCAAAGCTACATGGCCCTTTGAGCGGCTCAGCTTAGATTTCAAGGGCCCCCTCCCGTCAGTCGACCGCAATGTTTACTTCCTGAACATTGTGGACGAATATTCCCGTTTCCCATTCGCCTTCCCCTGCCCAGACATAACCAGCGCCATGGTCATTAAATGCCTCAACAGCCTGTTCTGTCTGTTCGGTATGCCGAGCTACATCCACACGGATAGGGGGGCGTCCTTCATGAGTGAAGAGCTACGCCAGTACATGCTGTCCAGGGGGATCGCCACGAGCCGTACCACCAGCTACAACCCCCAGGGTAACGGCCAGGTGGAGCGAGAGAACGGGACAGTATGGAAAGCAGTCACTCTAGCTCTAAGGACCAAGGGCCTCCCTATCTCCCGCTGGCAGGAAGTCCTCCCAGATGTGCTCCATTCGATACGGTCGCTATTGTGTACTGCCACTAATGCCACGCCTCATGAACGAATGTTTGTCTTTCCCCGGAAATCCACCTCAGGCGTATCCATGCCGTCATGGCTCTCCACCCCAGGTCCGGTATTTGTACGAAGGCATGTGAGGGGCCACAAGACAGACCCTCTCGTGGAGTCAGTGCACCTACTCCACGCCAACCCCCAATACGCGTATGTCCGGCATGCCGACGGAAGGGAGGACACCGTGTCCATAAAAGACGTCGCCCCAGCCAGTAACGACAACAACCACGACAACAACAGCAACAGCGATCACAGCAACTCTTACCCACCCACTACTCTTTCATCACCCCCGGAAGAACATCGACCAACGGTGCCCCCACCAACTACCCCTTCAACAACCTTGGCGGTGCCCCCGGCAGAGACCCAGGAGGCCACCGGGGACACCCAGCCGACACCCGCGGCACCACGTCGGTCACAGAGGACTATCAAACCCCCGAACAGACTAAATCTATAGAAGGGGTGAATGTGATGAAATATGCCGTTCATCAGGCACTGTATTCTCTGTGTTTAGTTTAGTTTCAGTTTCATTTCCCCACCTGTACTGCATTGTGTGTAAGGCTCCGCCCATACCTGGCCACTACTTAAGCAGGCTGCGCTGTCTCACAGGCAGTGCAGCAGATCTTTGGATGGGAGACACTTCTCCACTGTGCGTTACTTTCTTAGTTAATAAAAGCCTTGCTTTGCTCCGTTAACGTCGAGTCTCGGATTCATTGAGGCACATCATCACTATCCCCTCTGACCTACCCCTCTCTGACCCCGAACGATCAGTCCTCAAAAAGGCCTGAGCCTCATCCCCTTACGCCCCCATCTCAATGAATTTTGAGCTCGGCACGATGCTGAGCTCTTTTTCTGTCGCCATCTTCTCTGTGTCCTTCTTTGGCCAGGTGACTTCCCCCCGCACGGCTGACCCTTTCTCCCGCTTTCTGAATTCTCGTTCTACCTGGACCCCTGCCTCTGGCCTCTTACCCTCTCTAGATCTTTTCATTGCTAACTGCCAGCGCGGCATCGGCCGTCTCAATTTCTCTGCTCCTCTCTCTCTCACTCCAACCTACCTCCCTCTGAACTTGCAGCACTCCATTCTCTCAGATCCAACCCTAATATTATCATTAAACCTGCTGATAAGGGTGATGCTGTTGTTGTTTGGCAGACCGACTTCTACCGTGCGGAGGCTGAACACCAACTCTCCAACACCTCCTCCTACCACCCCCTGGACCATGACCCCACTACTAAACATCAAGCCATTGTTTCCAAGACTGTCACTGACCACATCTCCTCTGGAGATCTTCCCTCCATGGCCGCCAACCTCATAGTACCCCAACCCCACATAGCCCGCTTCTACCTCCTTTCCAAGATCCACAAACAGGACTGCCCTGGTAGACCCATCATTTCAGCCTGTTCTTGCCCCACAGAACTTATCTCTTCCTATCTCGACTCTATTTTTTCTCCCCTTGTCCAGTCTCTTCCCACCTACATTCGCGACTCTACCGACGCCCTCCGCCACTTTAACAGTTTCCAGTTTCATGGCCCCAACTGTCTCCTTTTCACTATGGACATCCAATCCCTCTACACCTCCATCCCCCACCAGGACGGCCTGAGGGCGCTCCGCTTCTTCCTTGAACAGAGGCCCAACCAGTCCCCATCCACCACCACCCTCCTCCGCCTGGCTGAACTTATTCTCACAACTTCTACTTTGACTCCACTCACTTCCTCCAAATTAAAGGTGTTGCTATGGGAACCCGCATGGACCCGGACAACTTTGAGAAAGAGTGCGTCAGTGCTGTTGAAGAGAGAGGTCGAGCGTGTTCATGTGGCGGTGCATAGCATTGAGCGTGGATCTCAGGATATGGCGAGAGCAGCAGTTTGAGGAACGCTGAATATTTTGGAGATATTTGTAATCCTGGGTGGATCTGAAACACGAAGGGTGGAATTTCAGTTGGAATTCACGTGGAATAAGTTGGAACCAGAAACAGCTGCTGAGGTAAGAGATGTGGCTGTGAAAACAAGTCTTGGCAGATACCTGATCAAACACGATAAGGGAAACTGAAAGCAATGAAGATCGTGACGTCAGTGAGCATGGAACACTCACTTGGCACCCAATCTGCAAAATTGATTTTCGCCACTTACCTTTGCGCCTCGAACAGACAGCGACAGGGAGAGCAGGTGCACAGCTGATGGAAGCCGGCTCCAGCAACGTTATTTAAAGGCATCAGCATTAATCACTCGCAGCTGTCACAGCAGGCTAGTTTCAGCAGCTTCTTGTCAGTTTCAGCCAGTGAAGTAGTTTGTATGAGTAATTTCAAGCTTCTTTTTTATCAAGTCTTCTGGCAAGTGCAAAGTGGTTACATTTATTGTGCAAAGATTCAAACTGCTACACTTGGCAACATTAATGAGGGCTGTACTGGCAATCCACCTCGCCCTCCAGGATCTACGGCAGAGGGAGCGTAGGCAGCCAGGAATACGGGAACATGTGCACAGAGGGATGAGGAGGCTCACCAGGAGGCCTTACCTCCCAAAGGTATTCCGACAGCACTTCTACCTTCAATTAAGTGAGGAGCAGTGTATTAGACAGCTCTGCATCACCAAGGTGGTGGTCACAGAACTCTGCCACCTCCTCCAAACAGACCTCCAACCTCACAGCAGGATGATTTAAACCCCAGATCCCTTTTGCTCACTACGTGCCCATCATACCATTCCTGTGTCATGCCATATCACAGCGTCCTCCTGGGCGCAAAGGTGAAATGAGAAAGACCACAAAATATTGCAAACTCCATGAATAAATTTATGTGTAAACAGATCACACATCTCACATTCATTCTAATAACTAATGACATTGTGCCTACCATAGTTGAATAGCTGTCATTGTGTGCAAGGTGTGAGATGTGGATGTGAGTGTTGGTAGGTAGAGGTTGTTGGTGGGTGAGCGCAATGGGGTGTGGTGCTTTGAGCAGTGTGTGAAGCTTGTGGTACAGATGGTGGTATGTAGCATTTGTTGAAACATTCAATCACCCTGACCACCCGACTGAGATGGATCTGCCATCAGCACATCTGCTTCAGTCCTCTGGCTCCTTCTCTTTGTTGTGCTTTTCCTTGCTGAGGCAGCTGCACAGCCAGCAATGCTGAGAATGAGGTGCTGCAGTATCACTGAACCTCCCCTTTAAGTACTGGGAAAACCCTGTGGCAATGATGAGTTGAGATTAGACTGCACCTGATATTGGTCCACCCTTTGAGCTAAGCCATTAAGGGGGAGAAATTCATTATAGCCCCATTTGGGGCACTAAAACTTCTGAAGCGGAAAAATTATCAGCAGGCGCTAATGATGAGGGCACCTACAAAATTCAGTTGTAGCGCTCCAAGAGGGAGTGAGAGGTATGGTATCGGCAGAGCGCTGATCAATGTTCTGTGCAGCGCTGCCAGATTCGCAGGCTCCTTCCCTCCCTTAAAGGGAAGGGCCAATGCTCACAGCAGTTAAAGGTAAGGTTGGGGATGGGTTGGTGACAGCACCTGCGATCCGCGAGGAGCAGCCCCAAGCACTCTAAAAGAGTTGAGGGCTAATCAATCGCGGCAATTACATTTTTTTTTTAAACAGCACAAAGGGGTTTGAAATTTTTTTTGGCCTACCTGACCACCAATTCCTTTAATTACTGCTCCCAATCGGCCAGCCGAGGTCACAACGCCTCCTGCAACTGCCGTTGCTGATGCCCGGCAAAGCTGCAGGGGGCAGAAGCAAATTTAGGATCCGGGGCGGTAACGGGGCGATGACACCGGATGACGTCACGATCTCCGGAGCGCAGGAGATCGAGGCGGTAAATTTTACACTACCCCCCCCCTCATTGAATTACGTGGGAGTCGTTTCTTTTGCCGTGCCCGGTTGGTAAGTCGTTACCGTCCCCCAGAGGCGATAACGGGAGGCGCAAAGGAGGCCAATTTCTTAGGACTTGATTTAGCGCCCCAATCATTTCTTTGAGCAGTGACAATGAATTTTGTGTGCAGTCTAAAGCATTAGCACCTGGCGCTAATTCTCAAACTTTTCTAAAGATACCGCCCATTCAATTCAATTTCAATTTCAATTTCAATTTCAATTTTATTTGTCACATAACCAAATACAACAAGTGAAATCCAGTCAGTGAAATGCTTTTTCTTAACGAGCCGAGCGCACCAAGCAGCAAAGGACACTTAGCTGCCTGGTACGTACGGAGCCCGCAAGGACGGCAGCCATTTTCATTGGTGCCATCACAATAGGGTCTGTTTTTCTTTTCTAGGCTATAATGAATTTCTAGTCCATCGTCTTTAATCAACTTAGTTTACAATTTTTAAAACTAATTACATGATCTAGTTTAAGTTATAGGTAGATTAAATTAAATATTTACCTGTAATACAAACCACTACAAGCATTGGAGGCAAAAAGCAGCACCTCCTTCCCCCTCTGTACCGAATTCCCACTCTCACCAAATTCCCAACTTTTACACAGTTTATGGCGCACTCCCTCTCTGATCAACTCTGCGATCACTCTGTGTGACACCAGATAATAATTACTTTACTACACCTTTGTGCCACACTCAAGTTACAAGTGCTCACTCAGCTTCGTGCTCACAATAATTAGTCCCTATTCAAGCAATTCAGCTGATTAACTGTTAACTGTTAACTGCCACTGACAAGCAGTTTCTGTTAACTGTTGACTAACTTGCAGTTTTTTTTTCAGTTTTAAAGTTCTAAGTTAAGGTTACATTCAAGAGGAAAAAACAAGTCAGTCTGGAAGGCAGAGCAAATATGTAACGTCACAAGGGAGTATGGCAAGGCTGGATGGCATTTATTTTAATGCAAGGAGTTTTGCGAGTAAGACAGATGAATTGAAGGTGTTGATGAACACATGGGAGTATGATATTGTTGCTATCACAGAGACATGGTTGAGGGCGGGGCAGGACTGGCAGCTCAATATTCCAGGGTATAGAATTTTCAGGCAAGACAGCGGGGGGTGCAAAAGAGGGGTTGTCGCAATATTAATCAAGGAGCCAATTACTGTTGTAAGGAGGCATGATATCTTAGCAGGTTCCTCTAATGAGGCCATATAGGTAGAACTTAAAAACAAAAAGGGGGCAAGCACTTTGCTGGGAGTGTACCATAGGCCCCCAAACAGTCAGGGGGAGATAGAGGAACAGATATGCAGGCAAATCTCAGAGAAGTGTAGAAATAATAGGGTAATAATAGTAGGGGATTTCAACTTCACCAATATTAACTGGGATAGTTAGAGTGTGAAAGGCTTAGAGGGTGTGGAATTCTTAAAGTGCATCCAGGAGAGCTTTTTGAGCCAGCATGTAGAAAGTCCAACAAGAGAGGGGGCGGTACTAGACCTAATTCTAGGGAATGTAGCCGGGCAAGTGGTAGAAGTGTCAGTAGGAGAGCATTTTGGTGACAGTGACCATAATTCGGTGAGATTTAAGGTAGTCATGGAAAAGGACAAAAATGGACCGGAAATAAAGGTTCTAAATTGGGGGAAGGCCGATTTTAATATGATAAAGCAGGATCTGGCCAAAGTGGACTGGGATCAGCTACTTGTAGGAAAATCCACATCAGAGCAGTGGGTGTCATTCAGAAAGGAAATAGAGAGAGTACAGCGCCAACATGTTCCTGTAAAGGTCAAGGGTGGGACCAACAAGTCCAGGGAACCCTGGGTGTCAAGGGATATACAAGAATGGATTAGGAAAAAAAGGGAGGCTTTTGGCAGATACAAAGGACTAAAAACAGTGAAAACCCTAGAGGAGTATAGAAAGTGCAGGGGGGTACTTAAAAAAGAAATTAGGAGAGCGAAGAGGGGGCATGAAAAAACACTGGCGGGCAAAATAAAGGAAAATCCCAAGGAGTTTTATAAGTATATTAAGGGCAAGAGGATAACCAAGGAATGAGTAGGGTCCATTAGGGACCAAAGTGGCAATCTGTGTGTAGAGCCGGAAGATGTAGATGAGGTTTTAAATTAATATTTTGCATCTGTGTTCACTATAGAGAAGGACGATGTAGGCATAGAAATCAGGCAGGGGGATTGCGATATACTTGAACAAATTAGTACTGAGAGGGAGGAGGTACTAGCGGTTTTAGCGAGCTTAAAAGTGGATAAATCCCCAGGCCCAGACGAGATGTATCCCAGGCTGCTGCGTGAGGCAAGGGAGGAGATTGCAGGGGCTCTGACACAAATTTTCAGAACCTCTCTGGCCACAGGGGAGGTGCCAGAGGACTGGAGGACAGCTAACATAGTACCACTATTCAAGAAAGGTAGTAGGGATAAACCAGGGAATTACAGGCCAGTGAGCCTAACATCAATGGTAGGGAAATTATTGGAAAAAATTCTGAGGGACAGAATTAGTTAGGGAGAGATCATGTCTAACCAATTTGATTGAATTTTTCGAGGGGGTGACTAGGTGTGTGGATGCGGGTAGTGCAGTTGATGTAGTCTACATGAACTTCAGTAAGGCTTTTGACAAAGTCCCACATGGGAGACTGGTCAATAAGGTAAGAGCCCATGGGATCCAGGGCAATTTGGCACATTGGATCCAAAATTGGCTTAGTGACAGGAGGCACAGGGTGATGGTCGAAGGTTGTTTTTGTGACTGGAAGCCTGTGTCCAGTGGTGTACCTCAGGGATCAGTGCTGGGTTCTTTGCTGTTTGTAGTGTACATTAATGATTTAGATATGAATGTAGGAGATATGATCAGTAAGTTTGCAGATGACACGAAAATTGGTGGAGTGGTAAATAGCGAGGAGGGAAGCCTCAGGCTACAGGACAATATAGATGGGTTGGTTAGATGGGCAGAACAGTGGCAAATGGAATTTGACCCTGAAAAGTGTGAGGTGATGCATTTTGGGAGGACTAACAAAGCAAGGGAATACACAATGAATGGTCGGACCCTAGGAAGGACAGAGGATCAGGGGGACCTTGGTGTGCATGTACATAGATCCCTGAAGGCAGCAGGACAGGTAGATAAGGTGGTTAAAAAGGCATATGGGATACTTGCCTTCATTAGCCGAAGCATAGAATATAAGAGCAGGGAGGTTATGATGGAGCTGTACAAAACGCTAGTTAGGCCACAGTTGGAATACTGTGTGCCGTTCTGGTCGAAACACTATAGCAAGGATGTGATTGCATTGGAGAGGGTGCAGAGGAGATTCACCAGGATGATACCTGGGCTGGAGCGCTTCAGCTATGAAGACAGACTGGACAGGCTGGGGTTGTTTTCCTTAGAGCAGAGAAGGCTGAGGGGGGACCTGACTGAGGTGTACAAAATTATATGGGGCATAGATAGGGTAGATAGAAAGGAACTTTCACCCTTAGTAGAGGGGTCAATAACCAGGGGGCATAGTTTCAAGGTAAGTGGCATGAGGTTTAGAGGGGATTTGAGGAAAAACTTTTTCACACAGAGGGTGGTTGTAATCTGGAACTCACTACCTGAAAGGGTGGTAGAGGCGGGAACCCTCACAACATTCAAGAAGCATTTAGATGAGCACTTGAAATGCCATAGCATACAAGGCTACGGATCAAGTGCTGGAAAATGGGATTAGTATAGACAGGGCTTGATGGCCGATGGGCCGAAGAGCCTCTTTCTGTGCTGTATAACTCTATGGGGGAGAAATTCAGTAGGTTGCGCCACCCGCAAGCCAACTGGCGCCCGGGCGCGGCACTGCCCATGCCTCCCGCTAAATTCCGCAGGACGTTAATGGTGGCGCTAACCGTTAGCGCTGTGCCGCTGCCGATGATGTCATCGGTGTGCGCAGCGCTCCGCTGACGCCCTGGCCGCGATATTCGGCAGCGCCCCCTGATTTACCGCTGGACGCTATGTCCGATGGGTTCAGGGGGGCCTACCTGCGGCCGGGGAGGCGCAAATTAAAGGCGAGGTGCGGGGCGGCCATTTTTGTTGTTGGCCGCCTGCCAGCACGTGCCTGCGCTCCCGTCCCCGGCCTCCTGAAACCCCCACCCACCCCGCGGAGTGCCGGCTGCGCTCCAAGAGCCCAGCACTTCTCTTGGGTGCCGGGCTCTTTTGCCTGCACTCCCGATCCTCGGGGGCCCAGCTGGGCCCCAGATCGCGCTTCACAAGGCCCCTCCCCTTTATGAAGGGGAGGAAGGCCTGCAATACCGCAGCGTGATGTGCCGCAGCGGCACGTTGAGTCTAGAGCTAGGGGGCATAGTCTCAAGATGAGGGGTCAGTCATTTAAGACTGAGATGAGGAGGAATTTCTTCACTCAGAGGGTTGTGAACCTTTGGAATTCTCTACCCCAAAGTCCTGTGGAAGCTCAGTCGTTGAGTATATTCAGGACTGAGATCGATAGATTTTTGGACTCCAGAGGAATCGAGGAATATGGGGATAGGGCAGGAAAGTGGAGTTGAAGTCAAAGATCAGCCATGATCTTACTGAATGGTGCAGCAGACTCGAGGGTCAGTATAGCCTACTCCTACTCCTAATTCTTATGTTCTTATGTTCTTAATAACATCAATAACTTTAATATTTTTAAAGCACTTAAAGAAACTTAAACCTCATTCTCTCTGACCATATGAACCTGGCATTTGACCCTGCTGGGGTAGTATTCCTGCTGAACCCCCTCGCACCACCCAGGCTTTACACCCACTCAAGCACTTACGTAGAATTACATAGAATATACAGCACAGAAACAGGTCATTCAACCCAATCAGTCCATGCTCCACTTGAGTCTCCTAACCTTCTTCATCATAAATTTGTTAAATACAACTTCCCTTTCATAAAACCATGTTGACTCTGCCTAATCATACAGGAAACTTTCGATTAACCGGCCACTAAATAACCGGAAATGTCGGTTAACCGGCAAAATTCAGGAGTCGGTTCAGATAACTTTTTTTACTTTAGTTACTTTTTTTTACTCATTTCTGGCTGTGCAAGCGTCTGACTGAAGCTGTTGCTAAGCTACAGAGACGCTTGCAAGCTGTGCTGATTGTTTTGAAGCTGTTGCTAAGCAACAGGGTTTGTTGCTAGATACGGAGCTCAGAAGCTCCGTATGTTTTAACTATAGCGCTCGATTCTCCGGCAATGTTGATAGACCGGCACCAGCTCGGTCCCGTCCGTGCCGGATACCAGAAAGTTTCCTGTATTATGATTTTCTAAGTGCCCTGTTACCACTTCCTTGATAATGGATTCCCAGCGACTGGTGTCAGGCTAACTGGTATGTAGTTCCCTGTTTTCTCTCTCCCTCCTTTCTTGAAATGCATAGTTACATTTGCTACCTTCCAATCTGCTGGGACCATTCTAGAAACAATGGAATTTTGAATGATCACAACCAATGCATTCACTCTGCAGCCACCTCTTTTAGAACCCTAGGATGTTGGCCATCAGGTCCAGGGGATTTGTCGGCTTTTAGTACCATTCGTTTCTCAAGTACTTTTTCTCTACTCAACTTAATTACTTTAAATTCCTCAATCTCATTCGCCCCTTGGTTCCCCACTAGTTTTGGTATGCTGTTTGTGTCTTCAACTGTGACAGATACAAAATATTGATGCCTTTCAGGTAGATTTTTCCAAAATAACACTTAGGGCACAGAGCGTCACATGTCGTAAATTTCGGCACAGAACTTCAACATTAAAATTCATTCATAGAAAATGAAATGGGGTGCACTGACCTCTGTGACAGTGTTCCTGATATGGCCTGTTTCTGTGCCATATATCATAGGATATATGGCACAGAGACAGGCCATTCGGCCCAATCAGTCCATGCCAGCCTTTTTGGTCCACTTGAGCCTCCTCCCGTCTTTCCTCATCTAACTCTATTAGCATAACCCTCTATTCCCTTCTCCCTCATACGCTGATCTAGCTTCCGCTTAAATGCATCTATATTATTTGCCTCAACTACTCCCTTAGGTAGCGAGTTCCACATTCTCACCACTCTCTGGATAAAGAAGTTTCTTCTGAATTCCCTATTTGATTTCTTGGTGATTATCTTACATTGATGGCCTCTAGTTTTGCTCTTCCCTATAAGTGGATCTCTCTTTCTCTCTCTGTGACTACTCGATCAAAACATTTGATAATTTTAAAGACCTCTATTACATCACCCCTCAGTCTTCTCTTTTCAAGAGAAAAGAGACGAAGCCTGTTCATCCTTTCCTGATAGGTATACCCTCGTAGTTCTGGTATCATCCTTGGAAATCGTTTTTGCACATTCTCCAGTGCCTCCATATCCTTTTTATAATATGGCGCCCAGAACTGTACACAGAACTCAAAGTGTGGTCTAACCAAGGGTTGATACAAGTTTAGCATAACTTCTTTACTTATCAATTCTATCCCTCAAAAAATAAACCATAGTGCTTGGTTTGCTTTTGCTATGGCCTTATTGATCTGTGTCACAACTTGTAATGATTTGTGTATTTGTACTCCCAGCTCCCTTTGCTCCTCTACCCCATTAAGATTCTTATTTTCCAAGTAATATGTGACATCCTTATTTTTCTTACCAAAATTTAATACCTCACACTTAGCTATGTTGAAATTCATTTGCAAATTATATGCTCATTCTGCAAGTTTATTAATGTCTTCTTGTATAATGTTGCAGTCCTCCTCAGTATTGACTATCCCTCCCAATTTGGTGTCATCCACAAATTTAGAAATTGTGTTTTTCATTCCAAAGTCTAAACTGTTAAAATAAATTGTGAACAACAGTGGTACCAGCACTGATCCTTGTGGGACCCCACTTCCCACATTCTGCCACTCTGAATAGCTACTCTTTACCCTTACACTCTGCTTTCTGTTTTGTCGCCAGCTAACTATCCATTCTGCTACTTATCTCCTGACTCTGCATGCTCTGACCTTATTCATTATTCTAGATGTTTCTAGATGTTTTTCTATTTTCTTCTTTATTACGGATTCCATTATTTTTCCTACTCCCGATGTTAAGCTCTTTGGTCTACAGTTCCCTGGACATGTTCTATCTCCCTTATTAGATACAGGTATAACATTAGTTATCCACCAGTCCTCTGGCACTACACATTTTTCTAACAAATTATTAAATATGTGTAATAGTGCCTCTGCTATCTCTTCCCTATATTCTTTTAAAATGCGTGAATGCAATCTGTCCAGACCAGAGGTTTTATCCTCTTTGAGTTTGATTAGTTTATTTAATATTTCACCTCTTTTTATTTTAAATGCCGTTATATCATTTCTAATCACATCTTCCGATGTTATGCCCACCTGATCCACCTCCCTGGTAAATACTGAAGCAAAATAATGATTTAATATTTCTGCCATTTTGCTATTGCTGCCTGTAATTTTATCCTGACTGTCCCTTCGTTCCCATCCCGACTTTCGGGGGGTGGGGGGGTCAGGGTCCTGGAGAGTGTAAAGAGGTTGTGGTTGGTGAGGGCTCAGGATCCTTCTAGGTAGAGGGGTGCAGAGCCTTGTGAGGGCTTGGGATGCTGACAGGAAGAAGAGGTACAGCAACCAGTAGGGGCTCACAGTCATGGCAGATGGAAGGAGTGAGGTGGTTGCTGGGTGCTTAAGGTCCCTATGTGAGAGGGACAGTGACCAGAGGCAGCTTGGGCAGCTGGGTGGTAGGAGGCATGCAGCAGCCACTGATTCCCGACTGGTCTTTCTCAATTTAGAACACTCCATATTATTAAACATGACTGCTTTAATAAAATAGAACTTTTATAAATTCCTCCACCTGCTAGCCACCATGTGGCCCACAACACACCTATGACCAGCTGGCCTACAGCCTAGCTGGATCCTTACTGCAATCGGTGCCCGGCTCCTGCCACCAGAAAATGTGGACTGTGGCATCTCCCTCCTTCTCTGTCATGCACCCACCACCTTCAAGCTGAAACAACAGGAGGTCAGTGTTACGTCCGTGTAATAATAAGAAAAGGACTGCAGAGAACGGGTACAACAGGTGTTTACTCAACGTGGTTCAAACTGCAACAGACTGTACAGATCACTACTCAGGGTTTATATACAGGTGTGGTCACTGCCGGTACTACAGGATATAGGAGCTGTAAAAAGTAGTTCTCCCCCTTAAAGGTATATACATTACAATTCCTCCCCTTTTAGATTAACAGTACCATAACACTCATTTAACAATTAAATATCAAACTAATTACAATTAACACTTTTAACATGCAACATTAGCTGAAAATAGTCTATTTATAAATTCAGTCTTTGGGGAGGCTTCCTGATTCTTTCTGGATAACGCCTTTCCCGAGTGTCTCGCTCTTGGTGCGGAGGCGATTCTAACACCCTGTCGTCAGTTGATTCATCAGCTTCCAAAGCTATTGTTTCTGAGGTAGATGCGACCTGTACGTCGGGTTCCTCACCAGGTACGTATGGCCGAGACATGGGGTTGACTCGTTCCTGTGACTCTAGGATCTGGTCAGCATGGCGTCTCACAATGTTCTCCCCAACATCCACTGTGTACATTAGTGGCCCCTGCCGTGTGCATATCGTTCCTGGTTGCCATTTCTCTGTTCGGTAGTCGCGGGCCAAGACTGGTTGCCCTACATTGAAGCTCCTTGTCGGCTTCTCATTGATGTGTTGGAATTGCTTACTCTCAACATCTCTTCGTACATTTGGTCTGAGCAAATCCAGACGAGATCTCAACCTTCGGTTAAAGAACATCATGGCCGGGGCCTGGTTGGTGACTGCATGTGTCGCATTTCTGTAGGCTAACAGGAAATTGTCCACCTTATGCTGCAGTGGAATGTTGTCATCGCACATGGCCTTTACTGCGTTTTTAAAGGTTTGTACGAACCTCTCAGCCAATCCATTTGTGGCTGGATGATACGGGGTGGATGTGTAATGCCTTACCCCATTCCTTTTCATAAATCTTCGAAACTCTTCGGAAACAAACTGTGGTCCGTTATCAGAGCAAATCTGCTCTGGCAAGCCGTTCCTGGCAAAAATGGTTCTTAGGACTGCAATAGTTTTCTCCGTGGTGGTGGAGGACATTTTGATCACCTCAGGCCATTTTGAGTGCGCATCCACGGCTATTAAAAACATTGAGTCCATGAATGGACCAGCAAAATCAATATGCACCCATTGCCATGGAGATGAGGGCCATTCCCATGGGTGTAGAGGGGCATGTGGTGGTGCATTTTGGACCTTCTGGCATCCTGAGCAGCTCTTTGTCAGGTCCTTGATTTGCTGATCGATCCCCGGCCACCACACATAAGCCCTAGCAATGTTTTTCATTTTCATCCCTCCCAGATGTCCTTCGTGAAGCTCATTGAGCACTCTCTCCCTTAACTTGGGTGGAATTACCACTCGGGATCCACACATCAAGGTCCCCTGGCATACTGACAGCTGTTCTCTTCTGGATGAGAATGCTGGCAACAGTGAGTCGCCATGTGCTGGCCATCCCTTCACCGTCAAATCATATACCCGAGACAGTGTCGGGTCATTTCGGGTCTCCTTCTCTATACCAGCGTTAGTTACTGGCAAGCATTCAATTATAGTCGAATGAAATATTTCGACAGGATCCACTGCTGGTGCTTCCTCCGCAGTAGGCAGTGGCAGGCGTGATAGCCCATCAGCGTTTCCATGCTGTTTCGTGCCCTTATACTCGATTTCATATTGGTTCGCCCCTAGAAAAAGGGACCATCTTTGTAGCCGTTGCGCAGTCATCACCGGAACGCCCTTCTTTGGATTAAAGATGGAGACAAGTGGTTCGTGGTCAGTCATAAGGTGAACTTCTGCCCGTGCAGATAGTGATTGAACTTTTTCACTCCCCACACTAGGCTGAGGGCCTCCTTGTCAATCTGGGCGTAGTTACGCTCGGCTAGTGACCGAGACGCAAAGGCTACTGGCCTCTCCGAGCCGTCCAGGAATTTGTGCGACAGCACCGCTCCAATGCCATAGGGTGATGCATCACACGCCAATCGAATTGGTAGTGCTGGGTTGAAATGAACCAACACCTCTTTTGATGTGATCAATGCTTTGCTCTTCTGGAAACTCGTTTACATTCATCACTCCACTTCCATGGTACCCCCGTTTGCAGTAGGGTGTTCAGTGGGTGTAGTACGGTAGACAAATTCGGCAAGAACTTATGGTAGTAGTTCACCAGCCTGAGGAACGACCTCAGTTGTGACACATTTTCCGGTGCTGGAGCCTTGACTACTGCCTCAATCTTTTCAGGGGACTTATGTAACCCCTCTTTATCAATAACGTGGCCACAATACGAGATCTGCTTCTGGAAAAACTCGCATTTGTGGTGATTAGCTCGGAGCCCATATTCCTTCAATCTAGTGAGCACCTGCTCCAGGTTGGCGAGGTGATCACTGTCATTTTCGCCCGTGACCAGGATGTCGTCCAAATAACACTGGGTTCCTGGAATCCCTTGCAGGACTTGTTCCATTGCCCTTTGCCAAATAGCCGGAGCTGATGCTACCCCGAACACCAGCCGGTTGTATTGGTAGAGACCTTTATGAGTGTTGATCGTGAGGTACTGTTTCGAGGCTTCTTCTACCTCCATTTGCAGGTGTGCCTGGGCCAGATCAATCTTAGTGAAGCGTTTCCCTCCAGATAGCGAGGCGAAAATCTCTTCAATCCGCGGAAGCGGATATTGTACAGTGTGAAGGACTGGGTTCACTGTCACCTTAAAGTCCCCACAGATGCGAACCTTCTTTGGTTCCCCAGGTGTATTACTCAACGACCTCTTCATTACAGGAATGATGGGTGTAGCCCACTCGCTCCAGTCCACTTTGGACAGTACTCCTGAACGTTCCAAACCTTCCAGCTCTGCTTCGACGGCTGGGCGGATCACATAAGGTACCAGTCTGGCCTTAAAAAACTTTGGGCTTGCATTTTCCTCTATTTTGATCGTCACTGTTATGCCTTTTACTGTTCCGAGTCCCTGCTGGAACACTTCTTGTGCGTCAGTTAGCATTTTTGACAGTTGTCCAGGTGTGACGTCGTCATCCTGTTTTGGCATCTACAGTCAGTGCTTGTATGGAATACCAATCTAGCTGTATCTTCTGGATCCATTCACGTCCTAGTAGTGGTGGTCCTCCATCTGGCAATACATATAGGTCCATTTTTGGTGTTTCTTTGCCGTTATATATAACGTTCACCCTTATTTTTCCTTTGGGGTAGACTTTTTGCCCCGTGTACGTCTTCAAGACAATCTTTGTATCTCTCAAGGTTATATGTGAGAATAGCCGCTTGTAGCCCCTTCGGTTTATGACTGTTAGGGTGGATCCTGTGTCCAATTCCCTTTTCACTTGGACTCCTGCTATCTTGAGCGTGACCCAGATAGTTTGTTGATCCTCCATTTTGATCACATTATGTAGTTTCAGACAACCCAGCTCCTTGCTTCCGGAGTCTGTATCACTCTTCTGTTCGTCTGAACTACTCTCCGTCACCTTATGTACCTTCTTGTACTTCTCCTGTGGAGATTTTTTGCTGCTGGTTTTCTTTCCCAACCTGCAGACTCTTGCTATGTGTCCTACTTTTCCACACTGTCTGCACACTTTGTCCTTGAACCAGCAATCATTATGGTCGTGTGTTGTTCTGCCGCAGCGATAGCACTTCACTGTTCCGTATGACGTTTCATTTGTGCCATATTCTTGCGGTCTCCGTTGTATCTCTGCAGCACCCCGTGCTGCTGCTTCGTGTGATACTGCAATGCTGAAAGCCTTGTCCAGTGTAAGATCCTTTTCTGATAGAAGCCGTTTCTGGGTTCCTTCACTTTGAAGCCCACACACAAACTTGTCCTTTAAAGCATCTGCTAGTCCCGTTCCAAACTGGCAGTGTTTCGATAGCTTGCGCAATTCCGTTAAATACTCAGCATTACTTTCATCTTTATGCTGGTTCCTTTTGTGAAACTTAAATCTTTCTGCTATCAGCAGCGGTGTGGGGTTTAAGTGGTCCTGTAGGATTGACACTATGTTTTCAAAATCCTTTTCTACTGGCTTCTCTGGGGTTACTAGGTTTCGTAGTAAGCCATACGTTTTTGCACCCATTGAATTCAACAATACCAGCGCTTTCTTGTCATCTGGCACTTCATTCGCCTTGCAGTATACTTCTATGCATTCGACATATGTCATCCAATCTTCAACTTCATTGTCGAATGCTGTGATACTGCCATTCTTCGGTATTTTTGGGTGTGGTTAGATTGGCTTAAAATGGCGTCTCCCGCGCTTTCCTTTCTTTCCCGCTGCGGCTTAAAATGGCATCTCCCGCGCTTTCCTTTCTTCCCCACTGCGGCTTAAAATGGCGTCTCCCGCGCTGCTGCCAACGCCGCTCTCGGTGGTCCTCGTGGCAAATGGCGACGCCCTGTGGGTTTCATGTGCTGCTCCTGCGCTGCTGCCAATGCCGCTCTCTGCAGTCCTCGTGGCAATGGCAGCGCCTCGCATTTTCCTGCGTGCCTCTCTCCCCCGTTGACGCTGCTCGGCCCTTGACCACCGGCTGCGCTCTGCTCTGTCTCGTCTCTCTCCCCCGTTGACGCTGCTCGGTCCTGAACACCGGCTGCGCCCTGTGCGCTCTGCCCTCTCTCTCTCCCCCGTCGACGCTGCTCGGTCTTTTTCTGTGCCGCTTGGTCGGGCTCTAGCCCGTCGCTGTCCGGGAAGGGTCTGCGCAGTACCTGTTGCCAGCCCGTTTTGCTGGACCACCATGACTGGAAAGCCAAGCCTGGCTCTCGACAGCCTCCCCTGCGATGCTCAAATCTCCGCTGGATGACTGGGCGGTTGCCCGTGGTCGATGCCCGTGCTTCTGGACTCGACCTTCTTCCACTGTTCTCCAGGAGCGAATCCCTGGGAGGTGATGCAAAGTTGCAGGTAGGTTCGAATCTGCTCGTCGCCACTGTTACGTCCGTGTAATAATAAGAAAAGGACTGCAGAGAACGGTACAACAGGTGTTTACTCAACGTGGTTCAAACTGCAACTGACTGTACAGATCACTACTCAGGGTTTATATACAGGTGTGGTCACTGCCGGTACTACAGGATACAGGAGCTGTAAAAAGTAGTTCTCCCCCTTAAAGGTACATACATTACAGTCAGAGAAAGAGAGATGCAGAAGAGGACAGAGAAAGAAAAGACAGAAGCAGAAGATAACAGAAAGAGAGAAAGAGAAAATGAGAGAGAGAGAGAAATAGAAACAGAATAGAACGAGATAGAAAAGATTTTTTACGTATGTTAGTAGATCTCCTGTAGTGTTACGTTGAATCGGGATCTGCTAGTGTATAAAAAAAAATTGCATAAAATGTGTGCGTCACACACTTTCTCTAGTGTTCCTCTGTAGTAATTCTCTGTCACATTTAATCAGCTGCAAATTTAATCACCACATTTTGTAGTTTTGGTTAGTGGCTGTCCCTTTAAAACCAGTTACTACATAAGCAGTTACATTTCAGATCACTGTACCAAGCTTCTTTTGATGCATATGTTGCAAGTCCAGTTGACACTGGCTTTCAAACTATAGGCTTGAAGGAAGGAATCAGCCTACCTTTGAACAAGTACAAAGGGTCACCTTGGTATCCTAGTCTTCTCTCCCACCTTTACAATGACCATGTGCTCCGTTCCATAGCTCTGCTTAAATTCATGACAGGCAATTATTTTGAATCTGACTTGTCAGTTATGAAGAATACAAATAAACCACAGAAGCCAGTGAAAGGGTACTGAAGTAGCTTGATCTGTTCATTGAGTTATCTTATCAGAAGATGGTTGCATCTATTAGAAACTACACAGCAAAAGTAACGTAGGCTAGCTCGTTTCCATACTCAGAAAAGATTGCAAGGAAGAAAATTACTGTTTATAAAAGTTCTATATAAAAGGACGCAACTGCTGCCAACGAACCGGAAGTGGACTGCGCATACGCGCTGCTGGTTCATCATGGGAGTGGGTTCGTTAAAAAAAAAATTAAATGCCAGAAGGGAGCGGGCTGTGAATAAAAATGGTGGGCATCAGAGGGCTGTGAGGAAAAATGCCGAAAGATGCTTCTGGTTCCAGATTAATGCGCAGTACGCTTCTGCACAGCTTCCGGTCATTGGCAGGAGTCCCAATAAAAGAATTGCTTAGTATTAAATTACAACTCTTATTTTATCTATTTGAGGAGTTCAATGGATATTACTTTGGGCTTGGAATATGGTTGAATGGACATACCATCAATAGCAGTTACATAATAGGTTACATTCCAAAAAATGAAAATGCAGAATAGCACTCTGGCCATAAAGCCTTTTCCAGCTAGGACTGGTGGATAAAGAGTTAAAAAAGGTGAGAATGGCTATGGGGCAGAAAACAAGGTCATTGTAGAGGTGGAAGAGAAAATTAGAAAACCAAGGTGACGATGTGTGAAATAAAATGAAAATTAAGGCGGTATGAGAAATAATTCAGATGTGGTGGTATAATCAAAAATAGGCATAAAGCTGACAAACAAAATTATAATGAAAAGATTATGTACACAACAAAAACAAAAATGTAAAGGACCAACGGAAAGCATGGGGATAGAGATTGGAAAGCATGGGGATAGAAATGGGGAAGCAGAAGTCTGAGCAAGAGAACATGATCTTTAATCAAACTGAGCAGTCAGGCAGTAGTTGAGCTTACTTTCCACTGATCTGCAGTGACGAGTACCTTGAAAACTATTGGACAGAGTGATCATGAAAGTTATGCTCGATGAATTAGAATGGGTGACAATGACCTTGGAAAGTCATTCATCCTTGCAGTGCTGTGGCATTCTTTGAGTATATCCCTAAGGTGCTTCTTTGTAGTTGTCTAGCTGTTTTACAAGAGATACAGTAATAACCATTACAATTCCTCTTTTCTGTGCTCATGGAATTGATGATGCGCAGACACCCTGGGGAAGAAGCTGAATTTCTGGGGCAGAGGAGAGGTGAAGGAAGTACCAAAAATGAAGGCAGAAATATTTTTATGCAGAGGGTTGTTAGGCCATGGAATGCCATACCAGAAACAGTAGCTGAAGCAGAATCCATATAAATAGTTGAAAAAGAAAAAATTAAGAGTATTGAGAAAGAGCAAGGGAATGGGTCTAATTGAAGTGAATGGCTTTCTGCTATGCTACAAAGTTCTATGATAGCATCTGTATTAAATAGAAATTTTGGATAAAGTGGTCACTCATCAACTGAGGAAGTTAGAGGAAGACAGGGCATAAAGACTGAATGGAGTTCATGCAAGGCTACTTGAAGAAATGGCCAGCAAAGTCAGTCACTATGGCCCCGATCTTACCTCCGAGGTGCGTTCCGTGCCAGGGGAGGTGAAATTAGGAATGGAACACCTGGGAGTATGGGAGCAGATGGTGGTCGGGGGAGGGGGCTGTTGTCCAATCACGGGGAACAGTAGATGGTGGTCGGGGAGGGGGGGTGGTCCGGTCGCAGTGGCGGGGGATCAGATGGTGGTTGGGGGGAGAAGTTGGTGGTCGGGGGAGCAGATGGTGGCCGTGGGGGTCTGATTGGGTGGGGAGGCAGACAGATCATGGTGTGGTTTACTGGTTAGCTTGTTGGGCCTGGAGTAAACTCTCCTGCTCCTCCTGGCCCACAAGCAGTGCTGTAAAGGCACTTACCTCATGGATTCAGTCCTACTTGACTCCTTTCACCTGCCGGGTTTCCCAAGTCTGGAAATCCCGGCTGACTGTGGTTAAAAATAGAATCACAGTTAAAACGATGAGGCACATAGCCTCATTAAAATATTTCAATTGCCATTCCTCCTGCTGAGAACCGGAAGTGGGCAGAGCTTGAGGTAGGTTGGATTACTGTTTCAGATTTTTAGCTTTTTAAAATCCCACCCAAACCAAACACACCCGTTTTGGTGGTTAAAATTACCCTCAATATTTCAGAAGGCATTACAAATGGTAGCAGTGTCAAAGGATTGGAAAGTAGCTATTTTAACATCAAACTTTAAAAAGGGCCCAATGAAATTATAGGCTCGTGAGCTTATGGCTGAAGTATTAAAAGGTATCCTGAACGTTACACCGCGATTGCACCATCCACTGACGTCCACCACTGAGTATGTGTGGTTAGGGGAGGCTGCCTTATTGCCATGGGTCTAGCGAGCATTACAGCGCATCCTGGTCACTCGGTAGGCCAAACAGGCCTGTAACTCAGGTGCCTGCTTTTGTCCTGAAGGGAGAGAACCTGTCCCCCCCAACCCCCCGCCAGATTTCTCGGTTACTTTTTATTGGGGGTTCAGGCTCCTTTCCTGGCCTAGACCCACTCTCCACAGTGGGGTCCTTCAGGAGGCCAGTATCCCTCATCTCACTGCAAGTACTTACCTCCACACACGCTGAACCCCACTGAAGCTGGGAAAGTGTAGTGAGTCTCTGTCCCCAGCGCCAGCCCCAACCCTGCTGTCACAAGTGACTTTGAGGAAGACAGAGGTTCTGCCCCAGGCCACCTGGAAACTATCAACTCCTGCCTGATGTCATTGACACAGAATATGGGTGGGAGTTGGGCCTGGTGTATTTAAATGAGTTCCAGGAGTTAAACGGGCCAGGATTTCACATTGCCATGATAGTGTGACTTAATAAACGCTCCGGTGGCCCCACGCTCCCCACTCACCCCAAGTTAAAATTGGGGTTTATGTGCTTATAAATTTGTGCTACCAACAAAGATCTTTGTCCGCCAGGAGCATATATTGGGAATTCAAGCATGGAAGTCAGTGGGCTTCACAGCATTTCAGGCCATATTTGGAAATCCTGACCGCTGCTTCCCTGCCCTCTGCACGCAAATGGCAGCAAGGTGATGTGGGGCCTTGCCACCTGTGTTAATGCCGCTTCCTGGGACTGCCATGTAGAAGGTGCTGGTAGGCCCCAGGAAGTGACAGTAATGACCCTGAGAAAAAGGACCTTGTAGCGGCCTCCTCTTTCTCCAATCTGGCCTCTATTAACCCACTTGTGTAGGCCTCGGTCTCTACCAAGGCTGCCATAACCCTAATCTTCTGACCCTTAAAATGTTCAGCTGCCTCTTCTGTTGCATCTCCAACCTATTATCTAAACGTACCAAGGTGGGTGTATCTGGGCTGGCAGTTGCAAGGGATAGAGTGAGTGATGGTGTTTTGTGGAAAGGAGTGACTTTGTTGGATGTAGTGCGTATCAGATTATCAAGTCTGGCACAGATTTGTTTCCATCACCAGGCATGTCATCTTGGACATCTGCTAACAACAACAACAACAACTTGCAATTATATAGCGCCTTCTGTAGTGTATGTACTTTTAAGGGGAGAACTACTTTTTACAGCTCCTGTATACTGTAGTACCGGCAGTGACCACACCTGTATATAAACCCTGAGTAGGGATCTGTACAGTTAGTTTTAGAGTAACCCTCATCCAGTAAACACCTGTTGATTGTTCCCTTGTCTCTTGTCTAGTTATTGAAGGACACACAACATCAAGATACACGGATCTAACATTGGCGACGAGAAGATTCAAACCTACCTGCAACTCTGCATCACCTCCCAGGGATTCGCTCCTGGAGAACAGTGAAAGAAGAAGGCCGAGTCCAGAAGTACAGGCGTCGACTATCCAGCGGAGACTTGAGCATCGCAGGGGAGGCTGTTGAGAGCTGGGCTTGGTTCTCCAGTCACGGTGGTCCAGCGAAACGGGCTGGCAACAGGTACGGCGCAGACCCTTCCCGGACAGCGGCGGCTAGAGCCGACCGACGGCACAGAAAAAGGCTGAGCAGCGTCGACGGGAGAAGAGAGAGGGTAGAGCACACAGGGCGCAGCCGGTGTTCAGGACCGAGCGGCGTCGACGGGAGAAGAGAGAGGGTAGAGCGCACAGGGCGCAGCCGGTGTTCAGGACCGAGCGGCGTCAACGAGAGTGCACAGGGCGCAGCCGGTGTTCAGGACCGAGCGGCGTCAACGAGAGAGAGCAGAGCGTAGCCGGTGTTCAAGGGCCGAGCAGCGTCAACGAGAGAGAGAAGCGCGCAGGAAAATGAGCAGAGCGTAGCCGGTGTTCAAGGGCCGAGCAGCGTCAACAAGAGAGAGAGGCGCGCAGGAAAACGCGCAGAGCGCAGCCGGTGTTCAAGGGCCGAGCAGCGTCAGCGGGGAAGAAAGGAGAGCGCGGGAGATGCCATTTTGAGCCACAGCGGAGAAGAAGGGAGGGCGCGGGAAGAAAGGAAAGCGCGGGAGACGCCATTTTGAGCCACAGCGGAGAAGAAGGGAGAGCGCGGGAGATGCCATTTTGAGCCAGTTTAACCACACCCAGGGATGCCGAAGAGTGGCAGTGTCACAGCGTTCGACAATGAAGTCGAAGATTGGTCGACATATGTCGAACGCATAGAAGTGTACTGCAAGGCGAATGAAGTGCCAGATGACAGGAAAGTACTGGTATTGTTGAATTCAATGGGTGCAAAAACGTATGGCTTACTGCAAAACCTAGTAACCGCAGAGAAGCCAGTGGAAAAGGATTTTGAAAACATAGTGTCAATCCTACAGGACCACTTAAACCCCACACCACTGCTGATAGCAGAAAGATTTAAGTTTCACAAAAGGAACCAGCATAAAGATGAAAGTAATGCTGAGTATTTAACGGAACTGCGCAAGCTATCGAAACACGGCCAGTTTGGAATGGGACTAGCAGATACTTTAAGGGACAAGTTTGTGTGTGGGCTTCAAAGTGAAGGAACCCAGAAACGGCTTCTATCAGAAAAGGATCTTACGCTGGACAAGGCTTTCAGCATGGCAGTATCACACGAAGCAGCCGCATGGGGCGCTGCAGAGATACAACGGAGACCGCAAGAATATGGCACAAATGAAATGTCATACGGAACAGTGAAGTGCTATCGCTGCGGCAGAACAACACACGACCATAATGATTGCTGGTTCAAGGACAAAGTGTGCAGACAGTGTGGAAAAGTAGGACACATAGCAAGAGTCTGCAGGTCGGGAAAGCAAACCAGCATCAAGAAATCTCCACAGGAGAAGTACAAGAAGGTACATAAGGTGATGGAGAGCAGTTCAGACGAACAGAAAAGTGATATAGACTCCGGAAGCAAGGAGCTGGGTTGTCTCAAACTACATAAGGTGATCAAAACGGAGGATCACCAAACTATCTGGGTCACGCTCAAGATAGCCGGAGTCCAAGTGAAAATCGAATTGGACACAGGATCAGCCCTAACAGTCATAAACCGAAGGGACTATAAGCGGCTATTCTCACATATACCCTTGAGAGATACAGAGATTGTCCTGAAGACGTACACGGGGCAAAAAGTCTACCCCAAAGGAAAAATAAGGGTGAACGTTATATATAACGGCAAGGAAACACCAAAAATGGACCTATATGTATTGCCAGATGGAGGACCACCACTACTAGGACGTGAATGGATCCGGAAGATACAGCTAGATTGGCATTCCATACAAGCACTGACTGTAGATGCCAAAAAGGATGACGACGTCACACCTGGGCGACTGTCAAAAATGCTAACTGACGCTCAAGAAGAGTTCCAGGAGGGACTCGTAACACTAAAAGGCATAACAGAGACGATCAAAATAGAGGAAAATGCAAGCCCAAAGTTTTTTTAAGGCCAGACCGGTGCCTTATGCGATCCGCCCAGCCGTCGAAGCAGAGCTGGAAGGTTTGGAACGTTCAGGAATACTGTCCAAAGCGGACTGGAGCGAGTGGGCTACACCCATCGTTCCTGTAATGAAGAGGTCGTTGAGTAATACGACTGGGGAACCAAAGAAGGTTCGCATCTGTGGGGACTTTAAGGTGACAGTGAACCCAGTCCTTCACACGGTACAATATCCGCTTCCGCGGATTGAAGATATTTTCGCCTCGCTATCTGGAGGGAAACGCTTCACTAAGATTGATCTGGCCCAGGCGTACCTGCAAATGGAGGTAGAAGAAGCCTCGAAACAGTACCTCACGATCAACACTCATAAAGCTCTCCACCAATAAAACCGGCTGGTGTTCGGGGTAGCATCAGCTCCGGCTATTTGGCAAAGGGCAATGGATCAAGTCCTGCAAGGGATTCCAGGGACCCAGTGTTATTTGGACGACATCCTGGTCACGGGCGAAAATGACAGTGATCACCTCGCCAACCTGGAGCAGGTGCTCACAAGATTGAAGGAATATGGGCTCCGAGCTAATCGCCACAAATGCGAGTTTTTCCAGAAGCAGATCTCGTATTGTGGCCACGTTATTGATGAAGAGGGGTTACATAAGTCCCCTGAACAGATTGAGGCAGTAGTCAAGGCTCCAGCATCGGAAAATGTGTCACAACTGAGGTTGTTCCTCGGGCTGGTGAACTACTACCATAAGTTCTTGCCGAATTTGTCTACAGTACTACACCCACTGAACACCCTACTGCAAATGGGGGTACCATGGAAGTGGAATGACGAATGTAAACGAGCTTTCCAGAAGTGCAAAGAATTGATCACATCAAAAGAGGTGTTGGCTCATTTCAACCCAGCACTACCAATTCGGTTGACGTGTGATGCATCACCCTATGGCATTGGAGCGGTGCTGTCGCACAAATTCCCGGACGGCTCGAAGAGGCCAGTAGCCTTTGCGTCTCGGTCACTAACCTCAGCCGAGCGTAACTACACCCAGATTGACAGGGAGGCCCTCAGCCTAGTGTGGGGAGTGAAAAAGTTCAACCACTATCTGCACAGGCAGAAGTTCACCTTGCTGACTGACCACCAACCACTTGTCTCCATCTTTAATCCAAAGAAGGGCGTTCCGGTGATGACTGCGCAACGGCTACAAAGATGGTCCCTTTTTCTAGGGGCGAACCAATATGAAATCGAGTATAAGGGCACGAAACAGCATGGAAACGCTGATGGGCTATCACACCTGCCACTGCCTACTGCGGAGGAAGCACCAGCAGTGCACCCTGTCGAAATGTTTTATTCGACTATAATTGAACGCTTGCCAGTAACTAACGCTGATATAGAGAAGGAGACCCGAAATGACCCGACACTGTCTCGGGTATATGACTTGACGGTGAAGGGATGGCCAACACATGGCGACTCATTGTTGCCAGCATTCTCATCCAGAAGAGAACAGCTGTCGGTATGCCAGGGGACCTTGATGGGATCCACCCAAGTTAAGGGAGAGAGTGCTCAATGAGCTTCACGAAGGCCATCTGGGAGGGGTGAAAATGAAAAGCCTTGCTAGGGCTTATGTGTGGTCGCCGGGGATCGATCAGCAAATCGAGGACCTGACAAAGAGCTGCTCAGGATGCCAGAAGTTCCAAAATGCACCACCACATGCCCCTCTACACCCATGGGAATGGCCCTCATCTCCATGGCAACGGGTGCATATTGATTTTGCTGGTCCATTCATGGACTCAATGTTTTTAATAGCCGTGGATCCGCACTCGAAATGGCCTGAGGTGATCAAAATGTCCTCCACCACCACGGAGAAAACTATTGCAGTCCTACGGACCATATTTGCCAGGAACAGCTTGCCAGAGCAGATTTGCTCTGATAACGGACCACAGTTTGTGTCCGAAGAGTTTGAAGATTTATGAAAAGGAATGGGGTAAGGCATTACACATCCGCCCCGTATCATCCAGCCACAAATGGATTGGCTGAGAGGTTCGTACAAACCTTTAAAAAAGCAGTAAGGGCCATGTGCGATGACGACATTCCACTGCAGCATAAGGTGGACAATTTCCTGTTAGCCTACAGAAATGCGACACATGCAGTCACCAACCAGACCCCGGCCATGATGTTCTTTAACCGAAGGTTGAGATCTCGTCTGGATTTGCTCAGACCAAATGTACGAAGAGATGTTGAGAATAAGCAATTCCAGCACATCAATGAGAAGCCGACAAGGAGCTTCAATGTAGGGCAACCAGTCTTGGCCCGCGACTACCGAACAGAGAAATGGCAACCAGGAACGATATGCACACGGCAGGGGCCACTAATGTACACAGTAGATGTTGGGGAGAACATTGTGAGACGCCATGTCGACCAGATCCTAGAGTCACAGGAACGATTCAACCCCATGTCTCGCGTACCTGGTGATGAACCCGACGTACAGGTAGCATCTACCCCAGAAACAGTAGCATCGGAAGCTGATGAACCAACCGACGACAGGGGGCCAGAGTCGCCTCCGCACCAAGAGCAAGACACTCAGGAAAGGCGCTATCCAGAAAGGATCAGGAAGCCGCCCCAAAGACTGAATTTATAAATGGACTATTTTCAGTTAATGTTGCATGTTAAAAGTGTTAATTGTAATTAGTTGATATTTAATTGTTAAATGAATGTTATGGTACTGTTAATCTAAAAGGGGAGGAATTGTAGTGTATGTACCTTTAAGGGGAGAACTACTTTTTATAGCTCCTGTATACTGTAGTACCGGCAGTGACCACACCTGTATATAAACCCTGAGTAGGGATCTGTACAGTTAGTTTTAGAGTAACCCTCATCCAGTAAACACCTGTTGATTGTTCCCTGCAGTCTCTTGTCTTGTTATTGAAGGACACACAACATCAAGATACACGGATCTAACACCTTTAACATAGTAAAATGTCCCACGGCACTTCACAGGAACGTTATCAAACAAAATTTGACACCAAGCCACATGAGGTGATATTAAGGCAGCTGACCAAAAGCTTGGTCAAAGAGGTATGTTTTAAAAAGTGCCTTAAAGAAGGAAAGAGAGGTAGAGAGGCGGAGAGGTTTAGGGAGAGAATTTCAGAGCTTAGGGCCTTGGCAGCTGAAAGCACGGCCACCAATGGTGGAGCAATTAAAATCGGGGATGCACAAGAGGCCAGAATTGGAGGAGCGCAGATATCTCGGAGGGTTGTAGAGCTGGAGGAGCTTTCAGAGATGGGGATGGGGCGAAGCCATGGAGGGATTTGAAAACAAGGTTGAGAATTTTAAATCGAGGCGTTGCTCAACTGGGAGCCAATGTAGGTCAGCGAGCACAGGGGTGATGGGTGAACAGGAGTTAGTACGAATTAGGATATGGGCAGCAGAGCTTTGGATGTGCTCAAGTTTACCTGCCCCCCCTCTTTTCATTAGGCACATGGCAGATACCAAAAACTCCTCATGTGGCACAATGAACAGTGAAACCCACCATTAACTGTGAGTAAATTTCCACCATTCTCCTGACCACAATATGGACATAACACCAGACCCAACGGAATGGTAATTTTACCAGTTGGAGGTACACAGCTTCTGCAGCAATTGCTTGCCACTCTGTAACCCAGTCATGATAGTTACCTAACCTTTGGACATGTAAATATAAGTTCTCATACCTTCCAGCAGCTTTCTTCTCAACCCTCGTATGTTCCATATCAGCTATAAGTCAGATAACAGCCTTCAACATAGTGGAAGGCCCTATGCAAAACAGCTTGCAAAATTCCAGCCACCTTGATGTTATAGATATGTATGTCTTGTGTTGCATAGAAAGCATACTTATCATCATCTCTTTAATCCAGTAATCTCCTCCACTTTCTGCTCATTGAAAATAGCTGATCTCATTTTAATCAGAAGAAATTATGCCATAGAAGGCAGTGCAATTTACAAACATACAAGCTAAAAGGTGGATAATGTGCAGTTATATTGGAAGGAGTATGAAAAAAATCTGATGTTAAACCATTATCTGCAAGTCAATAAGAGTGGAAGCTGAACTGGCATCATCAGTGCTATACTATAAATCTTGAACATCACTAAAAAAGAACAGCAGTTAAAATATTTCAGTATAGCAGGTTGTAACAGCAAGTTATTGGGGTATCTTTTAAAATGATAAAAGTCTATTCAGCAGCTGGGACTCTTGCATGTCACAGACAGAGACAAGGCATTCATCAAATATATGTTAACCAGCTAAATCAATTTCAATTGACCATCTGGCACTTCCAGGGATTGGTAATATTGTTCTCATTTTATCAAATTTACAGGTCAAATTAACCAAGTTATACATATGTAAACTGCTTAGAGACAGTCGTTATTAATTTATCTGCATCACCAGAAAAGCTTTATGCCAGAGGCTCAGACGTCTACTAAGAATTACAGAAAAAATACCATTTGGCTCTTTCTCACACATTGGGATAATATATTATAACAGGAGCATCTCAGGTACAATTAAAGAGCGTTTACGGTGTTGAAAAGATGTTCAAAAATGGCAAGAATGGAATTTTCACATTACACCTGCAACGAACTGCCAAATCATTTTACCATTTATTAGCATAATATTGACAGTGTCTCTTGTGAGTTACTCGGAAAGGTAACTAAGGCTAGGTCAGTAAGTCTCGTTAAGTTACAGTTGGCTTATGTTCCATTATAAGTTTAGATATATCTCAAGCAATACATCATGTATAATCTATTAAGTTAAGTGTGGTTAAAATTTATTATAATTATTGCTCATCATTCGTACTTTGACAACAATCTTGATCTTGGAAGCAAGTCTAACCACCGCCCCTTGACATTCAACGGCATTACCATCGCCGAATCCCCCACCATCAACATCCTGGGGGTCACCATTGACCAGTAACTTAACTGGGCCAGCCACATAAATACTGTGGCAACAAGAGCATGTCAGAGGCTAGGTATTCTGCGGTGAGTGTCTCACCTCCTGACTCCCCAAAGGCTTGCCACCATCTAGAAGGCACAAGTCAGGAGTGTGACTGAATACTCTCCACTTGCCTGGATGAGTGCAGATTCAACAACACTCAAGAAGACTGACAACATCCAGGACAAAGCAGCCCGATTGATTGGCACCCCATTCACCACCTTAAACATTCACTCCCTCCACCACCAGTGTACCATGGCTGCAGTCTGTGCCAAGATGCACTGCAGCAACTCGCCAAGGCTTCTTTGGCAGCACCTCCAAAACCCGTGACCTCTATCACCTAGAAGGACAAGGGCAGCAGGCGCATGGGAACACCACCACCTCCAAGTTCCCCTCCAAGTCACACACCATCCTGACTTGGAAGTATATCGCTGTTCATTCATCATCGCTGGGTCAAAATGCTGGAACTCCCTCCCTAACAGCACTGTGGGAGTACCTTCACCGCACGGACTGCAGTGGTTTAAGAAGCCGGCTCACCACCACCTTCTGAAGGGCAATTAGGGATGGGCAATAAATGCTGGCCTTGCCAGCGACGCCCACATCCCAAGATCGAATTAAAAAAAAACATTTTATACAGAAACAGGAACGATCACGTATTGATTGTACACACTTGGTGCTTTTCATTAGACCTTAAACTATCAATAATCAAAGCAAACACAAATTAGAATTGCCTTACGTTTATAATAGATAAATTCAAGCTGACACAATACTGAAGCCATATTCAAAAAAGGTTTGACAAGAAAAACTGCACTTTCTGTGTAAAACATGCAATGGGCAACATGGATTTCCTAAGCAGATACATAGTTCACAACTGAAAAAAATGATTCACAACAAAACAATCAGTATTTCCATTTCTGTTTGCTATTTTTTTTAAAAATCAGCTTGTGAATGCATTCAGATTTCACTTCTAGTACCTCTGAACTCTTGCAAATATTTTACTGAACACTCACCTGCCAGACCAAATGCTGCTTACTGACAGATGTGGCTGATAGGCAGATGCTGAGCACTATTGTATGGGAGGATGATGTCAGCACGCTGGCAACTACAGCATCTCGCATACGGAAGGGCAGCATGGTGTAGACCACAAAGATAATGAATAAGAAGAAGGATACCTGAAAATAAAAGAATATTTTTTTTAAACTGGTGAGAAAATGGACAGAAACAGTCATTCCTGTCTCAGAGCTTGAAGTTATCACTCACTAAATCACCTAAAATAGTCATTTGGGTTGAAAATGTGATTGGAGGTGCTGAAAGTGCTGCAGTGCTTCAGTCACCTCTATGCTTGGCATGCAATCGGCATGTCTATGCAATCAGGAAACATTTTGCCTTCTACGAACCTGTACACAGACCGTGTACATAGTACAAGAAATATGCATAATAACCATATTTCAACTGATACAGCATGACAAAGCAAGTTCTCAATTTTTTTTTAGAGGTACAGAACATTCAATAATGTTTCATTTTCTGACCTAAACACAGGTGAGAATGCTGTAAGTATAACCTGTCATAACCAGTTACATAACACAATAAATATTCACCCATTATTTAATTAATTAATTAGTGGTGAATTCTGCAGTCTTTGGGGGAGAAATTCGGTATCGCCACGTTTGGGGCGCAATTAGCGGCCGGACGCAAAGTTTAGCGCCTCCGACTGCAAACTTGGCTTCTATCGCCCCTTGAGGTGATTGGAGTGCTAAATCAGGCGCTACACACCTCTCTTAAGGGGCTAACACCGAGGAGCGAGGCGCTACCTCAGAGTGCTGGCGAAGCTCATGTGATGTCAGTCAGCAATGGAACACAGACACACTGGCGCCGGCCAGTTCTTAAAGGGGAGGGTCGATCTTGCTCTCCATCCACACCCTGCACATTGCAGCCTTGAATCCCGGCCTGGAGAGACCTGTACATCAAATCTGCTGGAAAGAACAATGGAGAGACCCAGGGAAAGAGCACAGAGTGCAGCCCCCAAAGTCTCTTCTAAATCGATGTAAGGAAGGTCAAATCAAAATGAACCTGCAAAGTGCTGCTCAGTACCCAATACTCCTTTACACAGCGTTGAATCTCTCCAGGAGTCTCTCTCTCTCAGAATGCGTGGCGCAAAAATGTCGCCGACAAAAAAAGGCAGGAAGCGGTCACCTTTAAATAGCGCTCCCCCAGTCCCTTCCTGACTGCAAAACGCTCCCCTCAACCTGTCGTTGCTAGCGGCAGGCAGTAAGGTAGGGGGCGCCACTCAATATCCGGTCCGGTGCGCTACCGGGACGTTGCACACTCGACTGACGTCATGATCTGCGGGCGTGGCGGTAGTGTTTAGCGCCGCCGCAAAATGTCTGGTCAATTTCGCAAGCGGCACAAACATCACCGTGCCTGGGCATTAGTTGCTTTGCACCCCATTAACGGGAGGCGCAAAGCAACCGAATTTTTGCCCCTTTCTCTCTTGTGCAGATATTTTAATTTTAATTTTATTTTTTACTCAGTCACGGGATGTGGGCGCAGCATTTATTGCTCATCCGTCGGGAAGGTGGTGGTGAGCCGCCTTCTTGAAACAACTGAGTGGCTTGCTAGGCCATTTCAGAGGGCAGTTAAGAGTCAACCACATCACTGTGTCACACATCTGGAGTCACATATAGGCCAGTCCGGGTAAGGACAGCAGATTTCCTTCTCTAATGAGCATTAATGAACCAGATGAGTTTTACGACAATCCAGTAGTTTCATGGTCACCATTCTAGCTTTTTATTCCAGATTTATTTAATTAACTGAATTTACATTCCCCAGCTGCCATAGCAAGATTTGAACTCACATCTCTAGATCCTTAATCCAGGCCTTTGGATTACTAGTCCAGTGATATAAGCACTATGCTACTGTACCCGTGAGGGGCACGAGCTCTACTTGCAAGAAGAAAAAGCCATGGAATACTAAAGAGGTAAGAGACAACATAAAATTAAAAGAAAAAGCATACAAAAATGCAAAAAATACCACTTACCCAAGTGAATGGGAAAGATACAAAGAAAAGCAAAGGGTGACAAAACATATACAGCAGTAAGATTTACAAAAAGGGATTATGAAAAGAAACTTGCAAGCGATATCAAAATCAATACAAAGCATTTTTACAATTATATTAGGAAAAAGGTGGTCAGGAGCAATGTTGGCCCCTTGAAAACTGATATCGGTGATATTGTCAATGATAAGGAAATGGCAGACAGGTGGAATAATTATTTGGCATCAGTATTTACAGTAGAGGAAGAGGATAGCCTGCCATAAATACCAAGGAAACTAATATTGAATCAGGGACAGGGACTCAATAAAATTAACGTAAGCAAAATAGCAGTAATGGAGAAAATAATGGCACTAAAGCATGACAAATCACCTGGACCAGATGGTTTCCATCCCAGGGATTTAAAGGAAGTAGTTGAGCACCAAGATGCCCCAACTATCATCTTCCAAAGTTCTCTCAATTCAGGAATCGTCCCTTTAGATTGGAAAATTGTGCATGGCACTCCACAATTTAAGAATGGCGAGAGAGGGAAACCAGGAAATTATAGAGCAGTTAGTCTAACATCTGTTGTCGGGAAATTACCAGAGTCTATAATAATGATCGGGCGACTGAACATCGTGAAATTTTTTAGCTGATCAGAGAGCGCCAGCATGGATTTGTGAAAGGTAGGTTATGCCTGTCAAACCTGATTGAATTTTTTGAAGAGGTGACTAAAGTAGTGGACAGGGAATCAAATCAAATCAAATCAAATCAACTTTTATTGTCATTGTTAGTGCACAAGTGCAGTACAACGAAATGTAGGCTTGCGGCTCCCGAGAGTGTACAATTTGGATTGTATGGATGTTTTTTATATGGACTTCCAGAAGGCATTTGATAAAGTCCCATAGAAGAGACTTTTTTCTCAGGTAGAAGCCAATGGAATTGAAGGCAAACTGTTGAACTAATTAGGAAATTGGCTGAGTGACAGGAAACAGAGAGTAGGGATAATGGGCAGGTACTCTAATTGGCAGGATGTGACTAGCGGTGTCACGCAGGGATCTGTGTTGGGGCCTCAACTATTCACAGTATTTATTAATGATTTAGATAATGGCATAGAATACCACTTATCCAAATTTGCCAATGACACAAAGGTAGGCAGCATTGTAGGCAGTGTAGATGAAAGCATAAAATTACAAAGGGATATTGATAGATTAAATGAATGGGCAAAACTGAGGCAAATGGATTTCAATGTAGGCAAATGTGAGGTCATTCACTTTGGACCTAAAAAGGATAGAACAGGGTACTTTCTAAATGGTGAAAAGCTAAAACAGTGGAGGTCCAAAGAGACTTGGAGGTCCAGGTACATAGATCATTAAAATGCCATGAACAGGTTCAGAAAATAATCAAGAAGGCTAATGCAATGCTAGCATAGAAACATAGAAAATAGGAGCACGAGTGGGCCATTCGGCCCCTCGAGCCTGCTCCACCATTTAATGAGATCATGGCTGATCATCCAAATTCAGTACCCTGCCCCTGCTTTCTCCCCATATCCCTTGATCCCTTTATCTTTAAGAAATATATCTAACTCCTTCTTGAATATATTTAATGAATTGGCCTCCACTGCCTTCTGTGGTAGAGAATTCCACAGGTTCGCCACTCTCTGGGTGAAGAAATTCCTCCTCATCTCAGTCCTAAATGGTTCACCCCTTATCCTTAGACTCTGACCCCTGGTTCTGGACTCCCCTGCCATCGGGAATACCCTTCCTGCATCTAGTCTGTCTAGTCCTGTTAGAATGCTATAAGTTTCAATGAGATCCCCTCTCATTCTTCTAAACTCCAGCGAATATAAGCCCAATCGACCCAACCTCTCCTCATACGTCATTCCTGCCATCCCAGCTAGCCTTTATATCTAGAGGACTAGCATACAAGGGGATAGAAGTTATGTTGCAGCTATACATAGCCCTGGTTAGACCACACCTGGAGTACTCTGAACACACCTTAGGAAGGATATATTGGCCTTGAAGGGAGTGCAGTGTAGGTTTACCAGAATGATACCTGGACTCCAAGGGTTAAATTAGGAGGAGGGATTACACAAACTAGGGTTGTATTCCCTAGAATTTAGAAGGTTAAGGGGTGATTTGATCGAAGTTTTCCAGATATTGGCCCAGAAATTCGGGTCGGGGGCTTCCCGCAGGTGCAAGCCCCCAACCTGCACTTACCTTGCGCGCCGGCAGTTGAGCTGTAGGGCCCTGTGGAATTCCGATCCGGGGCCTGGCCCAGCTGCCGGCGCGCAGTGCTTGCGTGTCCCAGGGGTGCAGTTAGTTCGATGCGTCCCCTGGGATCACGTAGGCCATGGGCAGCCAATCGGAGGAGGGAAAAGCCCATTCATAATCTTGACAGGAAGAGCTGTCAAGACTTATAAATACTACGGCCCCAAAATAGCAGTAAACCTTCAAATAAATTTTAAAAAAACATCACATTTTTTAAATAAACTATAAATTACATTAAATAACTATTTTAAACAATAATTTAAATTTTTGAAATTTTTTTTATATTCTAACAGGGCTAAAAATAAACTTACCTTGCTTTAAAGTATTTAAAAAGAATAAACCTGTGGAAAAAATGTTTTAATTTTAATTAATTGACCACTTACCTTGCAAAAAGCAGGCCTTACGCCTGCTTTTTAAATTTCTAAATTCTAAAGACTTACCCTCACGGAAAAACCTGTAAAAAAAAACGTAATTTCAAAGCACACGCGCAGACTCCCCTGCGCACGCGTTCGACCTCTGAACCCCTTCGTTCAGAGGAACGGAAGTGCCGGTTTCCCACGCATGCGCAGTGCATGCACGAAATAGGCACTTCCATCGGGCCTACGGGTGAGTACCCAGCGCGTACTCACCCGTGGAGACCCGAATTTCTGGGCCATTAAAGGGAACAGATAGGGTAGATAGAGAGAAACTATTTCCACTGGTTGGGGATTCTAAGACTAGGGGGCATAGTCTAAAAATTAGAGCCAGACCTTTCAGGAGTGAAATTAGGAAACACTTCTACACACAAAGGGTGGTAGAAGTTTGGAACTCTCTTCCGCAAAAGGCAATTAATGCTGGATCAATTGTTCATTTTAAATCTGAGGTTGATAGATTTTTATTAACGATATTAAGGGATATGGGCCAAAGGCGGGTATATAGAGTTAGGTGGCATATCAGCCATGATCTCATTGAATGGCAGAACAAGCTTGAGGAGCTAAATAGCCAACTCCTGTTCCTATGTACCCCGATTTACCATACTTGACCATTTTTTATTATTAGAATTGTAAATGCTTTAATCCAAGTGGCTATTAAGGCAGAGACTGTAACACCATTAACAAGAAATTGGATGAGTGTTTGAAAAGGAAGAATATTAAACAATATGGGAAAAGGGAAGGAAATTGGGATTTGAGTGGATAGCTCCAGTTGAAAAGCTAACAGTGGCACAGGTGTGCTGGTCTTTGTGTGTTGTGGTTTTTATGCCATCTCGATAAGATTGTTAGAGATTGGTATTGTGCTCGCCATATCCTGCACTTTCTTTGAAAAATCTTAAATTGGTATTGTGAGCTCCTTTGCGTGACTGTCATAGCAACATACCATTCCAATAAGGAGCAGGAGTAGACCATTTGCCCCTCGATCCTGCTCCGCCATTCAATAAGATCATGGCTGGTCTGATCTTGGCCTCAACTCTACTTTTCTACCTGTTCCCCATAACTCTTTACTCCCCTATAGTTCAAAAATCTGTTTATCTCAGCATTGAATATATTCAATGACTCAGCCTCCACAGCTCTCTGGGGTAGAGAATTCCAAAAATTCACAACCCTCTGAGAGAAGAAATTCCTGCTCATCACCGTCTTAAATTAGTGACCCCTTATTCACAAGGGGAAACATCCTCTCAGCGTCTACCCTGTCAAGCCCCCTCAGTTTCAATAAGGTCACCTCTCATTCTTCTAAACTCCAATAAGTATCGGCCCAACCTGCTCAACCTTTCCTCATAAGACAACCCTTTCATCCCAGAAATCAACCTAGTGAACCTTCTCTGAACTGCCTCCAATGCAAGTATATCCCTCCTTAAATAAGGAGACCAAAACTGTACGCAGTACTCTAGGTGTGGTTTCACCAACGCCCTGTACAGTTGTAGCAAGCCTTCCCTACTTTTATACTCCATCCCCCTTGCAATAAAGGCCAATATTCCATTTGCCTTTCTAATTACTTGCTGTACCTGCATGCTAACTTTTGGTGTTTCATGTACGAGGACACTCAGATTCCTCTGTATCGCAGCATTCTGTAATCTCTCTGCACTTAAATAATATTTTGCTTTTGTATTCTTCCTACCAAAGTGGATAACCTCACATTTTCTTACATTATACTCCATCTGCCAAACTTTTCCCAATTAGTTAACTTATTTTTATATCCCTTTGCAGGCTCTTTGTGCCCTCCTCAAAACTTGCTTTCCCACCTATCTTTGTATCGTCAGCAAATTTGACTACAGTACACTCGGTCCCGTCATCCAAGCCATTAATATAGATTGTAAATAGTTGAGGCCCCAGCACTGATCCCTGTGGCACCCCACTAGTTACAGTTTGCCAACCTGAAAATGACCCATTTATCCCAACTCTCTCTTTTCTGTTAGTTAGACAATATTCTATCCATGCCAATATATTACCCCCAACACCATGAGCTCTTATCTTGTGCAGTAACCTTTTATGTGGCACCTTATTGAATGCCTTTTGGAAATCCAAATACGCTACATCTACTGGTTCCCCTTTATCCACCCTGCTTGTTACATCCTCAAAGAGCTCTAATAAATTTGTTGTTTTTCGTACTGGAGGAAGGTATACAGTGGTGTTCTCCAGGGGTCGGTTCCAGGACCACTGCTTTTCTGGATATATATTAATGACTTGGATGTGAGTGTACCGGGCACAATTTCAAAATCTGCAGATGACACAAAACTTAAAAGTATAGTGAACAGTGAGGAGGAGAGTGATAGACTTCAGGAAAACATAGACTGGCTGGTGAAATGGGTGGACATGTGGCAGATGAAATTTAACGCAGAAAAGTGCAAAGTGATACATTTTAGTAGAAAGAATGAGGAGAGGACATACAAACTAAATGGTACAATCCTAAAGTGGGTGCACGAACAGAGTGACCTAGGGGTATGTGTGCACAAATCGTTGAAGGTGGCAGGGCAGGTTGAGAAAGCAGTTAAAAAGACTTATGGGATCCTGGGCCTCATAAATAGAGGAATAGAGTGCAAAAGTGTGGAAATTATGATGAACCTGTATAGAACACTGGTCCGGCCCCAACTGGAGTACTGTGTCCAATTCTGGGCACCACACTTTAGGAAAGGTGTGAAGGCCTTGGAGAAGGTGCAGAAAATATTTATGAGAATTATTCCAGGAATGAGGGACTTCAGTTACATTGATAGATTGAAGAAGCTGGGGTTATTCTCTTTGGAGCAGAGAAGATTGAGAGGAGATTTGATAGAGGTGTTCAAAATCATGAGGGGTCTGGACAGAGTAGAGAAAGAGAAACTGTTCCCATTGACAGAAGGGTCGAGAACCAGAGGAGACAGTTTTAAGGTGATTGGCAAAAGAACCAAAGGTGACGTAAGAAAAAACTTGTTTACGCAGTGAGTGGTTAAAATCTGGAATGCACTGCCTGAAAGGGTGGTGGAGGCAGGCTCAATCTTATCTTTCAAAAAGGAGTTGGATAAGTAACTGAAGGAAGAAAAATTGCAGGTCTACGGGGAAAGGGCAGGGGAGTGGGACTTGCTGAGAGTTGGCAGGGGCTCGACGCACCAAATGGCCTTCTTAGAACATCAGAACATAAGAAATAGGAGCAGGAGTAGGCCAATCGGCCCCTCGAGCCTGCTCCGCCATTCAATAAGATCATGGCTGATCTGATCCTAACTGCCAATCTACTACAGGTAGACTATCCTTTATCCGAAAACCTCGGGACCAGCCGTGTTTCGGTTTTCGGAAAATTTCGGATTTCAGAAGGTATTTTATAAGACTGGGAAATTTGTCGGGGGTGGGTCGGCGGGGGGGTCAGCGGGGGTCCGCGGGAGGGTCGGCGGGGGGTCGGGGGTGGGGGTCGGCGGGGTCGGGGGTCTCGGGGGTGGGGGTCGGCGGGGGTCGGGGTCGGTGGGGGTCCGCGGGGGGGGGGTCGGCGGGGGGTCGGGGGTGGGGGTCGGCGGGGGTCGGGGTCGGCGGGGGGGTCGGCGGCGGGGGTCGGGGTCGTGCGCATGACTTACGCTGACCCTCTGCTCAGCGTAAGTCATGCGCCACTCTGGTCATGTCGTGCGCACGACTTACGCTGAACGAAAAAACCTTCGGTTTTTAGAGGGTTTCGGTTTTCGGAAGTTCGGATAAAAGGTAGTCTACCTGTATCACAGAACCATCTCCTGAATCTAACAGAATTAGACACATGAAATAGGAGCAGGATCAGGCTACACGGCCCCTGGGCCCGCTCCGCTACCCACAGGGCCATGTCCGATCCGAACCTAGACTCATGTCCAAATTCCTGCCCGCTCCCCGTAACCCTTAATTCCCTTTACTTCTAGGAAACTGTCTATTTCTGTTTTAAATTTATGTAATGATGTAGCTTCTACAGCTTTTTGGGGCAGCATATTCCATGGACCTACCACCCTCTGAGTGAAGTAGTTCCTCCTCATCTCAGTTTTGAAAGAGCAGCCCCTTATTCTAAGACTATGCCCCCTAGTTCTAGTTTCACCCATCATCGGGAACATCCTCCCCGCATCCACCCGATCCAACCCCTTCACAATCTTATATGTTTCAATAAGATCGCCTCTCATTCTTCTGAACTCCAATGAGTAGAGTCCCAATCTACTCAACCTCTCCTCATAGGTCCATCCCCTCATCCCCGGGATTAACCGAGTGAACCTTCTTTGTACTGACTCGAGAGCAAGTATGTCTTTTCTTAAGTATGGACACCAAAACTGTATGCAGTATTCCAGGTGCGGTCTCACCAATACCTTGTACAACTGAAGCAATACCTCCCTATTTTTATGTTCTATCCCCCTAGCAATGAAAGCCAACATTCCATTGGCCTTCTTAATCACTTGCTGCACCTGCATACTAACCTTTTGAGTTTTGTGCACCAGGGCCCCCAGATCCCTTTGTACTTCAGTACTTTCCAGTTTCTTGCCATTAAGATAATAACTTCCTCTACGATTTTTCCTGCCATAGTGCATAACCTCACACTTTCCAGTATTGTATTCCATCTGCCAAATCTCTGCCCACTTACTTAGCCTGTCTATGTCCCCTTGCAGGCTTTTTATGTCCTCCTCACTCACTACTTTCCCTCCCATCTTAGTATCATCTGCAAACTTTGATATGTTACACTCGGTCCCCTCCTCCAAATCGTTAATATAGATTGTGTAGAGTTGGGGACCCAGCACTGACCCCTGCGGAACACCACTAGTTACTGATTGCCAGTCTGAGAATGAACCATTTATCCCAACTCTCTGCCTTCTGTTAGATAGCCAATCCTCTATCCATGCCAGAATATTACCCCCAATCCCGTGATTTTTTATCTTAAGCAATAATCTTTTGTGTGGCACCTTGTCAAATGCCTTTTGGAAGTCTAAATACACTACGTCCACTGGTTCACCTTTATCCACCCTATATGTTACTTCCTCAAAGAACTCCAGCAAATTTGTCAAACATGACTTCCCCTTCATAAAACCATGCTGACTTTGTCCTATTAAATTATGATTATCCAAATGTCCAGTAACTGTCTCCTTAATAATGGACTCTAAAATTTTTTAGGCTAACCGGTCTATAGTTTCCAGCCTTCTGTCTACTGCCCTTTTTAAATAAGGGTGTTACATTAGCAGTTTTCCAGTCTGCCGGAACCTTTGCTGAGTCCAGGGAGTTTTGGAAAATTATTACTAATGCATCCACAATCCCTACCGCCACTTCCCTCAAGACCCTAGGATGTAAGCCATCAGGTCCAGGTGATTTATCCGCCTTGAGTCCCATTATTTTACCGAGTACCACTTCCTTAGTGATTTCGATCGTGTTTAGCTCCTCCCCCCCCTATAGCCCCCTGTTTGTCCAGTGTTGGGATATTCTTAGTGTCCTCTACTGTAAAGACTGATAGAAAATATTCATTCAGTGTTTTTGCCATCTCCATATTTCCCACCATTAATTTCCCGGTCTCATCCTCTAAGGGACCAACATTTACTTTAGCCACCCTTTTTCTTTTTATATAACTATAAAAACTCTTACTATCTGTTTAATATTTTTTGCTAATTCACTTTCATAATCTATCTTCCTTTTCTTAATCAATCTTTTTGTTATTTATTGCTGTCTTTTAAAGTTTTCCCAATCCTCTATCCTCCCACTAGATTTGGCTACCTTATATGCCCTTGTTTTTAGTCGAATACTATCCTTAATTTCTTTACTTAGCCACGGATGGCTGTCTTTTCTTTTACACCCTTTTCTTCTCAGTGGAATATATATTTTTTGGAAGTTGTAAAATAACTCCTTAAATGTACACCACTGATCATGTATCGTCTTACCCTTTAATCTATTTTCCCAATCCACTCTACTCAATTCCGCTCTCATACCTTCATAGTCTCCTTTATTCAAGCTTAGCACGCTTGTTTGAGATCCAACCTTCTCACCCTCTAATTGAATGTGGAATTCAACCATGTTATGGTCACTCATTCCAAGGGGATCCTTTACTAGGACATTTTTAATTAATCCTGTCTCGTTACACAGGACCAGATCTAAGGTTGCTTGCCCTCTGGTCGGTTCAGTTACATACTGCTCAAGAAACCCATCCCTAATACACTCAATGAACTCATCCTCAAGGCTGCCCTGCCCAATTTGATTTGTCCAATTAATATGATAGTTAAAATCCCCCATAATTATAGATGTTCCCTTATTACAAGCCTCAAATATTTCCTGATTGACACTCCATCCAACAGAGTTGCAACTGTTCGGAGGCCTATAGACTACGCCCACTAGTGTTTTTTCCCCCTTTTTATTCCTTATCTCCACCCAAACTGTTTCATTATCCTGAGCTTTTGACCCAATATCATTTCTCTGTATTACAGTGATTCTTTCCTTTATTAACATAGCCACCCCACCTCCCCTTCCTTCCTGCCTGTCCTTCCTGATCGTTAAATAAACTGGTATGTTTAATTCCCAGGCATTGTCACCCTGCAGCCATGTTTCTGTAATGGCCACAAGATCATACCCATATGTAGTTATTTGTGCCATTAACTCGTCTATTTTGTTACGAATGCTACGTGCATTCAGATAGAGAACTTTCAAATATGTTTTGTGACACTTAGTTCCTGCTTTTGCCATTTTTATTACTTTACCTTTTACTCCATACCTTCTGCCCCTTCCTGACACGCTCTGGTTTTTAATTTCCCCACTGCTACCTAAGTCTATGACCTTCTCTGTTGTCATTTTTATTACTTGCTCTCTAGGAACCTCCCCCCCACTAGTTAGTTTAAAGCCCTCTCTACAGCCCTAGTTATATGATCCGCCAGGACTCTAGTCCCAGCACTGGCCAAGTGAAGCCCGTCCCAACGGAACAGCTCCCTCCTGCCCCAGTACTGGTGCCAGTGTCCCAGGAAGCAAAACCCATTTCTCCCACACCAGTCTTTGAGCCACGCATTTAACTCTCTAATTTTATTTGTCCTAGCCAAATTCGCTCGTGGCTCAGGTAATACCCTTGAGGTTCTGTTTTTTAATTTGACCCCTTGCTGCTCATACTCCTTTAACAGAACCGGCTTCCTAGTCCTATCTTCGTCATTTGTACCAACATGGACCACGACAACTGGATCCACCCCCTCCCACTGCAAGTTTCTTTCCAGCCCAGAGGAGATGTCCTTAACCCTGGCACCGGGTAGGCAACGCAGCCTTCGGGACTCTCGCTCTCGTAAGCAGAGAACTCTATCTATCCCCCTAATAATACTATCCCCTACCACTACAACATTTCTATTTACTCCCCCCTCTTGAATGGCCCCCCGTTCCACGGTGCTGTGGCCAGGTTGCTCATCCTCCCTGCAGTCCCTGCTCCTGTCCCCACAGGGAGTAAGAACCTCGAACCTGTTGGACAAGAGCAAGGGCTGCGGCTCCTCCAACACTACCTCCTGGATCCCCGTACCTGCCTCACTCATAGTCACACCGTCCTGTCCCTGACCATGGGCTACATCTGAATTAATTAACTTCACAGGTGTGACCACCTCCTGAAACACAGAGTCTAGGTACTTCTCCCCCTCCCTGATATGTCGCAGTGTCTGAAGCTCAGACTCCAGCTCATCAACACGGAGCTGGAGTTCCTGTAGCAGCAGACACTTGTCACAGACGTAATCACCGTGAGCCTCAATGGGGTCCACCGGCTCCCACATCTCGCAACAGTAACACATCACCTGCTCCATTCTATGTAATTAATACAAATTTTTATTGTTAGTTATGGACACCCTCAGCCCGATTTTAGATGCTAGTATCCCTTTTAATTAATTGGATTTAAATTAAATCAATCCCTCTAATTACACCAGTTTAAATGGTTTACCAACAGTCACTCTGCACCAGAAAGGCCTTATTAACTACAACCCACAGAGTTAAAGTTTGAAAAGAGCACCTAACACCCCACTTACCCTAACTCACACTTACCCAAACTCACAGCACTCTCTGCTGACTCGCACACAGTGCTTGCTCGCACTAGGACTGGTCTTTTTATACTGTTTGTTTGTTTACAGCCAAATGAGCCACCCCTGCTGATTGGTTAGAAAACTGGTTTCCACTGCCTGCTGTGCCAATTTACTCCTACTGCAGTGTAACCTTGTTTTACTCTTCTTAAACCAACAGAATCCTAAATATTTAACTTTTCCCCTTTACTTAAACTGCTTAAGTAATCTTATCAAGAATGATTTAAAGAGAAATAACAATTAAAGAACTCTCACACTTACCCAAACTCACAGCACTCTCTGCTGACTCGCACTCAGTGCTGTAACCATTCTATGATTCTAAGATGTTTTTCGGTAAACAATGCTGTTGCACTAATGATGGTTCAGTAGGGGATGCCATGTAATGTTAGGTGACAACCCACTATAGACAATATGTCACAATGTCATGTTGATGGTGTCATTTACTGATGCAGTACCATTAGAATATGGAAACCACTCTCCATTTTTTTAATATATACTAGCTGGGGGGAGCCCGGCGTTGCCAGGGCTGTTTTGGGCTGGGCGGTTTAAATTGAGTGCCAGGCTTTGGGGCCTCTCTGTGTCCCTCTGTGAATCTGCTGCCGGGCAACATTTTAAATCGAGTCCCAGGCTTTTGGGCCCTGTCTGTGTCCCTCTCTCAATCTGCTGCCGGGCAACATTTCTACCTTTTAATACCTTGAAAGATGAAAGTGAAAGTACTTATAAAACGTTTTTGGTAAATGTTATGTTATTTTTAAAAGAGATACTAACTTTTTCAAAGCTGGATGATCAAAGTAGTTTGAGCTGGAAGCTGAAGTAATGGCAGTGAAACAATGGCTGCCAGATCCCTGAGATGAAAATGATTAGTCCCGCCCACACACACACACCGATTGGCCAACCATCAGGGGACTGTACTGTAGGATTGGTCAATCGTGACGGCACAGGATTGGTCGAACCTTGACGTCAGTCAATCAATGCTAAGTAACAGATAATGAGTTTAATTTTGAAGGTTTTTTGCATAAGGCGCGAACAATTTTTGTGCGACCGAAAAGTAAATACGCTTATGACGGTTCTGGAATCGTAAGCTTTCTTTCGATGTAACACACGTGTAGGTACGCTGTATAACTTTCGAGTTTATTCACTACAGACAGACGGAATGACAGACAGAAGAACCGCTTATATATAGATAGATAGATAGATAGATAGATAGATAGATAGATAGATAGATAGATAGATAGATAGATAGATAGATAGATATAGATAGATAGATAGATAGAAGATTAGATATTCTTGCGCTCCAATTTTTTTAAAATTTAAAAATATCAAAGTCATTTCATCATCTATCTACTAATGATCCTTGATTTGATCTAATTTTGTGGACTAGTAGTTTGTTGATTTGAAAACTGGAAATTCACCAACAAATTAACTAACATTCATAATGTCATGGAGGAATATGAAGATGTTCAATTGTTTCCAGTTTATATATTGTGCATTTGCAAATTATTCAAGTGGCTCTGAACAGAGGGAATGATCCACCAATGTTTATTGCAGTGACAAAGATCTACTCCCTAAGAATGTCTCTTTTCTCGAGCATGTTTGACAGGTTATTCAGGTACTCACTCTTCCTCCCTCAAAAGCTCCCGAGGTTAGTTCTTTTGAGAGCTAAAATTGCTGATTTCTTCTGCTGCCTCAGTTAGATGTTCAGGTCAAAGAGGAAGTATTGTAGCATTTATTTTGTCTGTAACAGTTAAGAAGTAATGAATCTTCTTCCCTGTAGGGGACAGCAATAGAAGGGTCCCAAGTTCATAACAACTGCAAGCTGAAAAGGTTAACTTGATTATAACGTCATTATGTATAATTTTTTTTATGAGCTACTTTTGACATACTGCTCAGGAAATTACTCTTACGGCAGACAGAAAAGGTCATATTTCACGTCATGCTTCAATATAGTTTATGGTCAAGAAAAGGCCTGTTTGCCCTCCGCACATTTCTCCCATGGGCACCAGCACATTCTTTAACCTTTAAAGATAACAGCCTAGAAATTGGAAATGGCCCGAAAACGGGCATTGTCATGGCCCAGCGGTATTGGCTGCGCCTGCTCAAAGTGATCCAGGCAGCACGCAAAATTTGTGCTGACTTGTCATTTGCATGTTTGTAGTGCAGATCTCAGTGCTAAGTGCACTGCTGGTTGGCTTACATAGGATTTTATAGGATATGCAGCACAGAAACAAACCATTCGGCTGAACCAGTCTATGCCGGCGTTTCTGCTCCACTCAAGCCTCCTCCTGTCTTTCTCATCTAATTCGATCACCATAACCCGCTATTCCTTTCTCCCTCATATGCTTATCTAGCCTCCCAATAAATGCGATACTTTTTGCTTCAACCACTCCCTGTGGTAGCGGGTTCCACATTCTCATCACTCTCTGGGTAAAGAGGTTTCTTCTGAATTTCTTATTTGATTTCTTGGTGACTATCTTACATTGATGGCCTCTAGTTACGCTCTTCCCCACAAGTGGAAACATTGGCCGGAATCTTTACCTTGGAATTGGGTTTCGTGAATGCGGGTAGTGTAGCGGGTCGGGAACCCGAAGAGTTGAACAGCGCGTTCTGCAGTGCGACTTTTACATAATGACCCCAATTAAACCAGTCATGCGCATTTCCTGGCCCAATTAAATGGAGCGGGTCTGATGAGGTCATCGATGACTCGTTTCCAGCGTGGATATTTAAAGCAGCCTTGCACACATCTCATTTGAAGGTTGATGCAGGAGTGAATAATTTGGTATCCAGAGGTCTGAGTAGCATGATAAAACTGTGGGTCATGGAGACAAGGCAGAGAGCCGCACCAAGATTCAACAATGATTCCCTCGAAGTTCTGGTGCAGGCAGAAAGAGCACGAAGGGAGATCCTCTTCCCTGGTGTTTGACACAAACGGCCACCCAAAGACACAAAACGGGCATGGCTGGAGATCGCAGAGGAGGTCAGCAGCAAGGCTGTGGTGAGGCGAATGTGGATCCAGTGCCGGAAAAGATTCAATGATCTCATGAGGTCAGAAAAGATGAGTGCAATGTCACACTCACCTACATGCTGATGTGCATGTCACCCCAACCCCATCACTCTGACTTCCCAAACCTACTCCTGCATATCATTCCTCACACCAACCTACCTTACACGTCCACCCATCCCTCTCTGTCTATGTACATACTCACATCCCCATCTGACTAACCACCACTGACACTCACCCTCATCCTGATCCAATCATAGCAAGTACCAAAAATAAAACAGAAAATGCTGGAGAAACTCAGCAGGTCAGACAGCATCTGTGAAGAGAGAAACAGAGTTAACGTTTCAGGTCGATGACCTTTTGTCAGAACCTGAACGTTAACTCTGTTTCTCGCTTCACAGATGCTGCCTGACCAGCTGAGTTTCTCCAGCATTTACTGTTTTTATTTCAGATTTCCAGCATTTGCAGTATTTTCTTTTTGAAATAGCAAGTACTAAATGGGATAGATTCAGAACAGGTCTAGCAGCTGAAAATTGGGCATCCATGAGGTGCTGTGGGCCATCAGCAACAGCAGAATTGTATTCCACCACAATCTGTAACTTCATGGCCCAGCATATCCCTCACTCTACCATTACCATCAAGCCAGGGGACCAACCCTGGTTTAATAAAGAGTGTAGAAGAGCATGCCAGGAGCAGCACCAGGCATACCTAAAAATGTGGTGCCATCTTGCGAAGCTGCAACACAGGACTACATGCATGCTAAAAATCGGAAGCAAAATGCTATAGACAGGGCCAAGCGATCCCACAATCAATGGATCAAAGCTCTGCAGTCCTGCCACATCCAGTCATGAATAGTGGTGGACAATCAAACAATTAACAGGAGGAGGAGGCTCCATGAATATCACCATCCTCAATGATGGTGGAGCCCAGCACATGAGTGCAAAAGACAAGGCTGAAGCATTTGCAACCATCTTCAGCCAGAAGTGCCAAGTGGATGATCCATATCGGCCTCCTCCTGAAGTCCCCACCGTCACAGAAGCCAGTCTTCAGCCAATTCGATTCACTTCACGTGATATCAAGAAATGGTTGAGCGCACTGGATACAGCAAAGTCTATGGAACCCGACAACATCCCGGCTGTCATGCTGAAGACTTGTGCTCCAGAACTAGCTGTGCCTCTAGCCAAGCTGTTCCAGTACAGCTACAATACTGGCATCTATCCGACAATGTAGAAAACTGCCCAGTTATGTCCTGTCCACAAAAAGCAGGACAAACCCAATCCGGCCAATTACCGCCCCATCAGTCTACTCTCAATCATCAGCAAAGTGACGGAAGGTGTCATCAACAGTGCGATCAAGCGGCACTTACTCACAAAGAACGTGTTCACTGATGCCCAGTTTGGGTTCCGCCAAGACCACTTGGCTCCTGACCTCTTTACAGCCTTGGTCCAAATATGGACAAAGGAGCTGAGTTCCAGACGTGAGGTGAGAGTGACTGCCCTTGACATCAAGGCAGCATTTGACCGAGTGTGGCATTAAGGAGCCCTAGTAAAACTGAAGTCAATGGGAATCAGGGGGGAAACTCTCCACTGGCTGGAGTCATACCTAGCACAAAGGAAGAAGGTTGTGGTGGTTGAAGGTCAATCATCACAGCCCAAGGACATTGCGGCAGGAGTTCCTCAGGGCAGCGTCCTAGGCCCAACCATCTTCAGCTTCATCAATAATCTTCCCTCCAACATAAGGTCAGAAATGGGGATGTTTGCTGATGACTGCACAGTGTTCAGAGCCATTCACAACTCCTCAGATAATAAAGCAGTCCATGCCCGCATGCAACAAGACCTGGACGACTTTCAGACTTAGGCTGATAAGTGGCAGGTAACATTCGCGCCACACAAGTGCCAGGCAATGACTATCTCCAACAAGCGAGAGTCTAACCATCGCCCCTTGACATTCAACGGCATTATCATCGCTGAATCCTCCACCATCAACATCCTGGGGGTCACCATCGACCAGATACTTAACTGGACCAGCCACATAAATACTGTGGCAACAAGAGCAGGTCAGAGGTTAGGTATGCTGCGGTGACTATCTCACCTCCTGACTCCCCAAAGCCTTTCCACCATCTACAAGGCACAAGTCAGGAGTGTGATGGAATACTCTCCATTTGCCTGGATGAGTGCAGCTCCAACAACACTCAAGAAGGTCAACACCATCCAGGACAAAGCAGCCCACTTGATTGGCAACCCATCCACCACCTTAAACATTCACTCCCTCCACCACCAGCGTACCGTGGCTGCAGTGTGTACCATCTACAAGATGTACTGCAGCAACTCACCAAGGCTCCTTCGGCAGCACCTCCCAAACCCGTGTCCTCTTCCACCTAGAAGGACAAGGGCAGCAGGCGCATGGTAACACCACCACCTCCAAGTTCCCCTCCAAGTCACACACCATCCTGACTTAGAAGTATATCGCCGATCCTTCATCGTCGCTGGGTCAAAATCCTGGAACTCCCTCCCTAAGAGCACTGTGGGAGTACCTTCACCACACGGACTGCAGTGGTTCAAGAAGGTGGCTCACCACCACCTTCTCAAGGGCAATTAGGGATGGACAATAAATGCTGGCTTTGCCAGCGATGCCCACATCCCATAAATGAACTTTTAAAAATTAACAGCACAGAAGGAGGCCATTTGGCAATTTCACTCCACTCCCTCATAGTCACCCCCTACAGATGTAGCCCATCCATTCCTTACACTCATTCCATCACTCTCACTCAAAGTTCTTTTCTTCCCGTCCTTGCAGGAGAAGAGAGCCCACAACAACAGGGAGAGGCAGAGAACTGGAGGTGGCCCTCCAGTATTCACTCAATTGACTCCAGCAGAGGAGGAGGCACTGGGGATCTCTTGAGTTGCAAGTTAGGTAAATTTGGCCATTATGAGGCCATCCCAGGCAGCAACTTGCGCTGCTGCTGGTGCCATCTCCAGCTCAGTTTCCTCCTCCTCCTTGTGTTACACCTGTTATAAATCTCATCATCGTAAAGAAACTACTCATGAAATAACACTGGACGGCCAGCTGGTGGCGCCGTCCAAGGAGTATAAATACTCGGGTGTGGGCCCAGCTTTCCAGGGATATTTTGTAAGACAGGAACTAGTGAAGTACAACTAGACCTCCATGTTCTGAAACAAGTTGATTAAAGCCTTGCTTTATACTCAAACCAAGTGCGTAGTGAGTTTTATTACATCAACACTTCTTCCTCCTCCTCCTCTGAAGAGACTGTGCACTCTGCGCCTTGCTCCTCCTGCTGCTCCAATCCTCGCTGCTGCTGCAAATGACGATGATTCTGGAGATCCTGGCTGGTGCGTACTGAAGGGCACCTCCAGAGGCATCTGAATCGCTTCTTCATCATGTCTATTGCTTGCTCTATGCCACATCTGGTGGACATGTAGCTCTCATTATAACTCTCCTGGGCCTCAGTACTTGGCATCCTCAAGGGTGTCATGAGCCACGTCTTCAATGGATAGCCCTTGTCTCCAAGCAGCCAGCTGGTATGTCTGTTTGGAGGAGCGAAGAGCTGAGGGAGGGTGGACTGGCGTAGCATTAATGAGTCATGAGAGCTGCCAGGGAATCTGGCGCACACATGCATGATGATCTTTTTATGGTTGTAGACGGGCTGCACATTGAGGGAGTGGAATCCCTTGCGGTTCACAAACACTCCTGGATAAAGATGGGGTGCCTTGATGGCCACATGTGTGCAGTCAATGATGTCCTACACCTGTGTGAAGCCAGCCAGAGCCGCAAAGCCAAGCACCCACTCAGTAAAAATGGCTTCATCAGTGGCAAAGTTGGCATAATTGGCTGACTTGTCAAACATGGCATTGGTCACCTGGGTGATGCATCTGTGGGCCGCCGACTTCGAGATCCTGCAAATGTCTGCTACAGATCCCTGGAAGGAGCCTGAGGCAAAGAAGTTGAGGGCGGTGGTGGCTTTGACAGCCACTGGTAAGGCGTGTCCACCAGGTCTTCTGGGCAGCAGGTCTTGTTCCAGCAAGCTGCAAATGTCTGCGATGATCTGGCATAATAGCCTGAGTGTCCTGAAGCAGTGCTGCTCAGACATGTCCAGGAAGCTCAGCCTCTGCCTGTATACCCTGTGTTGGGGGTAACGTCTCCGGCGCGGTGCACCCTTGTGCAATCCCTTACTGCCTGTCGCTCGTGAGCTCGTTCCTACTCTTGTGCTCCTCTGCAGTGCGTCCTCAGTGGCTGCAGCACAGCTGGTGAAAGGCTGCTGAGTTTCCATGCGGGAGACTTCAGATGGCCTTGAAGCATGACCTCGACCAGCTGTGGACCTAGAAGGTCTGGTTGTAGATTGCACCACCTCGGCAAGTGCAGCAGCTGTCTGGACTGGCTGGCTGACAGGCAGCAACAAGGGCAATGGCGGAGATGCAGTAGGAATGCTGTCATTCTGAGAGAAGAAAGCAGGTTCCTGCTCCACAGACCCACTGCCACTCCCCCGGGGCGGCGCCTCAGCATTCCTAGCAATCTGTTGGAGCACAGATTGCTGGCCTGCTGCAACACCATGAAAACACCGGTCGATGGTAGTAAATCCAGCCACGATGGCAGCAGTCAAAGCTTGGGCGGCTTCAAGTTGAGACTGCATGAGAGCAGTCTGAGCTTCCGCTGCAGTACTAAGACATTGGGTTGCTTCCGCACGTGCTGCAGTGGAAGCTGCAACATCACCTCGCCCATCATGCGCACCATCACGTCTGGGTCGCCACGGTCTCTCTGGGAGTGCTCCGTCATTTCCAGACTGGAAATCCTGGGGTCCATGCTCTGCGCAGAGCCCCGTGCAGCGTTAGAGGCAAAATCGTCCACGCTCCTTGCCATTGCCAAGAGGCTCTCTGGCAACCTTGCCATTGCACCTATCACTTCCATGTGCATGCCCATCACATCATCTGAAAGCCTCCCCATCGAGGTCCTCATCCGAGTCCTGTGCAGCAGAACTCGCATGCGAATTCTCCCTCCGGGGAGCTGACCCCTGAGCTACCCTTTCCCCCTGGCCTTGCTGCACTCCACTCGTGCCCGGTGCCTCACCCTGTGCAGATCCCACTACTACACTAGCCTCTAAAGTACGTGTAGTGCCAGTATCTGAGCTGGTGTCTGTGAGTGACAGATACAGTGACGCTGTGTCTTCTTCTTCCTCCTCTTCTCCCCCTCACTTTCTGCGATGCCCTCTGGGACAGGCTGCTTGGGTGCTTGCTGATTATCTGAAAGCAGAAAGGCACAAAAGTCAGGTGTGGTGAGGGGACGGTCGGGGGTGGGGTGGTGCGCAGGAAGGTAGAAATGCATGCATACAGCATGAGTAGCTTTTGAAAGTAAGAAATGATTGCAGGCTGAGGGGGAAGTGTGATGTGAGAAGAAGGATTAGGAATGAACATATCGTTGTTATCCCCAAAGGGGTCAACGTTGTTGGTGGCCACGAAGCCAACAACCTGGCACCTAATGATCTGTAGCACTCTAGTTTCCAGCTGGCTCAGCTCTACAATGTGGGCTTGGCCCTGCCTGTCCGCCCCTGCTTCATCGGAGAACCTCCGGGCTCTCTCCCTGAGGTGACAATCTGCCATCAAAATTCGTACAGAACTCTTCCTTCTCCTTGAGCTTCTTCTTATGGTTGTTGAGGCAGCTGCACTCCTAACAATCCTGACAATGAGGTGCTGCAGCATTAATGAAGCTTCCCTTTAAGTAGTGAAAAAAGCCTGTGGCAATCATTACTTGCAATTAGACTGCACCCGATATTGGTTCAGCTTTTCAGTGTAACACCAATGAGCTTGAGTTTTTAGACTGGAATCATGACTACAATCATTTTAATGAGGAGTGAGCACGAATTTTGCGTGCATCCTAGATGCTTTTCAGGTGGTGCAGCTTAACATTTTTTAGTCTAAACATTGCCCATTTCTTGGCTATAACGAATTTCTAGCCCTAAGTTCCTAATTCCATCTAAACCTATGCCACATCTCTGTTGTAGTTATTATTTTCTCCATAGTTATTAATGATTCTAACAATAATTTTGAATTGACTGATTTGTGCATACCACTCAATCCTAACTCCAATGTCTTGCAACATTGATCCGTATTCTTTTTCCTGATTTTCTCATTTAATGTTTTGATATTCCATGCTTCTTCTATTTATCACGATGTCAAAGCTTCTTTCCTTCCCTTTCTCCTCCAATATTTTCTCACTATTTATTTTAGCTAAACCAGGTGCTTTTCCTCCAACAGCTTTACAAATCATGCTATGATCCATAGTCTCAAACTTAGACTTTCCGAATCTCTTGCCATATTAGTTTAAATTCATCCCCACTACTCTATTTGCCCTCTTCGATAGGGCATTAGTGTTGTTTCAGCTGAAAGCCATGGTGGCTAAATTGGATAGCCCCAAAAACGGGCTCGGGGATTGCAATGTGCGATTAACACGCACCCATTGCTTCTGATGCAGGCAGCACGCCAACTTCGTGCTGCCTGCTAATTTGCATGACTGCTACATGCAGCCAGCGCCTGAACATGCTGTTGAGTGGCTACATGCCTCAACAGGGGGCCAATACTGTGACAGGCTAGCACCACTTAAAGCAAACCTGCATTATTTAAAGGGGAATAAAAACAGAAAATGCTGGAGATACTCAGCAGGTCAGGCAGCATCTGTGGAGAGAGAAACAGAGTTAACGTTTCAGGTCGATGACCTTTCGTCAGAACTGGAAAAAAGCAGGAAATGGAACAGATTTTTAAGCAGATTGTTCCATTTCTTGCTTTTTTCCAGTTCTGACGAAAGGTCATCAACCTGAAACGTTAACTCTGTTTCTCTCTCCACAGATGCTGCCTGACCTGCTGAGTATCTCCAGCATTTTCTGTTTTTATTTCAGATTTCCAGCATCTGCAGTATTTTCTTTTTTTTATTTAAAGGGGAGGTGCATTCTGGCTAGAGCAGGTGCTGGAACTGCCTGTAGAAGAGAGTCTGAGCAGGAAGAAAAGTAAATTATGTCGCAACAGTGGAGCGAGCTGTAGTGTATCTGCCTTTAAGAGCCCCAGGTGTGCTGTAATGCCGGTAATTGCCACTCGGGCTATATAAGCCTGTATATTGTGTGTATCCGTTAGAACCCCCCCCCCCAGACTTTGCTTATAAACACCTATGAACCAACTCCTGTCTTCAGTGTCTTTATTAACACACGGACACTACAGTGGCGACGAAGTGGAAACGGACTTACCTGCAATTCGGCAGCACCTCAAGGACATCGATTCCTCGGGCGTCCAGAAGACTCAAGAAAGTGAGAGAAGCTGTGCTTTCACCAGCTGGCCAAGCTGGTGGCAGGTACTGCGCTAATCCTTCCTGGGCGTCAGGCTGGGGCTCCAGCGGCTGGCTATACAGCTGAGACAGGCAGCGAAATCGGAGGCAAGCAATAACGGACTGGGAGGGAACACTCGGGAGACGGCCGGCGCGGCAAGCAGGTCAGCGTTCAGACCTGGAGAGAAAGTCCGGCGGGAACGAGTCTCCAACTGTAAATAATTTTTTTTAAAAAGAACGGAAATCGCGGGAAACAGCGTTGTCATCGGCAGCAGCGGCGGGGAAGCGCGGGAAGCACCATATCTTTGCTGCAGAAAAGAAAGAAAAGCGCGGGAAGCACCATATCTTTTCTGAAATGCCTAAGTCTGGCAATATTGATGCTTTTGATAGCGAAATAGAGGATTGGACCACATACGTGGAAAGAGTAGAGGTACATTGCACTGCAAATGGAATAGAAGATGAAAAAAAAGCTTCAGTACTGCTGAACCTAATGGGCGCAAAGGCATACGGGCTGTTACGAAATTTAATCACTCCAGCCAAACCAAAGGACAAGAATTTTAAAGAAATTGTTGATACCCTGCAGGAGCACTTAAACCCAACACCGCTGCTGATAGCGGAACGATTCAAATTCTTCAAGAGAAATCAACACAAGAATGAAAGTAACGCTGATTACCTAACCGAATTAAGAAAGCTATCAAAGTACTGCCAATTCGGGGCAGGACTGTCAGATTGTCTTTGGGACAAATTTGTTTGCGGTCTCTTAAGTGAAGCAGCACGGTGGCATAGTGGGGCAGCACGGTGGCATAGTGGTTAGCACTGTTGCCTCACAGTGCCAGGGACCCGGGTTCGAATCCGGCCTCGGGTGACTGTCTGTGTGGAGTTTGCACATTCTCCCCGTGTTTGCGTGGGTTTGCTCCGGTTTCCTCCCACAGTCCAAATATGTGCGGGTTAGGATGATTGGCTATGATAAGTTGACCCTTAGTGTTAGGGGGATTAAATACGTGGGGTTACGGGGATAGGGTGGGATATGTGTTGGTGTAGGGGCTATGGGGATCGGGTGGGATATGTGTCGGTGCAGGCTCGGTGGGCCGAAATGGCCTCTATCTGCACTGTGGGGTTTCTGTGATTCTGTGAAGGAACACAAAAAAGGCTGCTTTCTGAAAAAGATTTAACATTGGACAAAGCTTTCAGTATGGCTGTATCATACGAAGCAGCAGCAAGAGGAGCTGCAGAGATACAACAAAAGACACAGGACTTCGGCACCCATGAAATGACACAGGGTTTCGAAAGATGCTATCGCTGCGGCAGATCCACGCATAACCAGAGGGACTGCTGGTTCAAGGACAAAGCATGCAGGCAATGCGGAAAGATTGGACACATTGCACGGGTATGCTGATCTGGACAAAAAAAATCCACAGACAGAAAAAAAAAATCAATAAAGGAAAGTACAGGAAGGTACAAATGATGACGGACAGTAGCTCCGAAGACCAGAAGAGCGATAGCGACTCCGAAAACAAGAGACTAAGCTGTCTCAAATTACATAATGTACTTGCCAAAGATGATTACCAAACCATTTGGGTTACCCTCACGATAGCAGGGACCCCAGTTAAAATGGAGCTAGATACAGGATCAGCTCTAACCGTAATAAATCGACGGGATTACGAGAGGCTATTTTCGCAAATACCTCTAAAAGACACATCCATTATCTTAAAAACATATACGGGGCAGAAAGTATACCCCAAAGGAAAAATAAGGGTGCCTGTTGTGTACAACGGCAAAGAAATACAAAAGTTGTATTTATAAATTCTACAAGCACAGTGGCATAGTGGTTAGCACTGTTGCCTCACAGCGCCAGAGACCCGGGTTCGAGTCCAACCTCGGGCGACTGTCTGTGTGGAGTTTGCACATTCTCCCCGTGTTTGCGTGGGTTTCCTCCGGGTGCTCCGGTTTCCTCCCACAGTCCAAAGATGTGCAGGTTAGGTTGATTGGCTATGATAAATTGACCCTTAGCGTTAGGGGGATTAAATACGCGGGGATAGGGTGGGATATGTGTTGGTGTAGGGGTTACGGGGAACGGGTGGGATATGTGTCGGTGCAGGCTCGATGGGCCGAAATGGCCTCTATCTGCACTGTTGTGATTCTGTGAATTCTGTGAAAAGATGGTGGTCCACCGTTGTTGGGACGTGAATGGATCAGAAAGATACGTTTAGACTGGCACTCCATTCAGGCACTGACGGTGACCAGTAAGAAAAAAAACAATGATGACATCATACCTGAACGATTAAAAGACATCTTGGCCAACGCCAAAGAAGTGTTTCAAGAGAAACTAGGAACCTTGAAAGGCATCACCGCCTCAATAAAAGTGGAAGATGCAGCAATTCCCAAATGTTTTAAGGCAAGACCGGTGCCATACGCAATTCATCCAGCAGTCGAGGCAGAGCTGGAGAATTTGGAAAAGGCAGGCGTATTATCCAAAATAGATTGGAGCGAGTGGGCAACACCCATCGTTCCAGTCATGAAGAAAGCATTGAATAATGATAAATCTGAAGAACAGAGAACAATTCGCATCTGTGGAGACTTCAAGGTGACTGTAAACCCGGTCCTTCACACTGTACAGTATCCTCTTCCGAGGATAGAAGATATTTTCGCCTCACTATTCGGAGGGAAACGTTTCACCAAAATTGACTTGGCACAGGCATATCTACAGATGGAGGTTGAGGAGGCCTCTAAAAAGTATCTCACGATAAACACACACAAAGGCCTGTACCAGTAAAATCGACTGGTTTTTGGAGTAGCATCAACTCCAGCTATCTGGCAAAGAGCTATGGAGCAAGTCCTGCAAAGGATTCCGGGGACTCAATGCTACCTGGACGACATCCTTGTAACAGGAGAAAACGACAACGAGCACCTTGCCAATTTGGAGCAGGTGCTCACTAGGCTGAAAGAATACGAGCAAATCGCCCCAAGTGTGAATTTTTCCAAAATCAGATATCATATTGTGGCCACATAATTAATAATGAAGGGTTGCATAAGTCACCTGAAAAAATTGAAGCGGTCATAAAAGCCCCAGTACCTGAAAATGTTTCACAATTAAGGTCGTTCCTGGGATTAATAAATTACTATCATAAATTTTTACAGAACTTATCAACTCTTCTACACCCTCTTAATGAACTTCTACAAACAGGAGTGATTTGGAAATGGAACGAAGACTGTAAACGTGCCTTCCATAAACGCAAAGACTTAATCACATCCGAAGAAGTTTTGGCTCATTACAACCCATCACTGCCAATCAGACTGGCGTGCGATGCTTCCCCTTATGGCATAGGAGCAGCATTATCCCATAAATTCCCTGATGGCTCAGAACGGCCAATAGCTTTTGCGTCACGCTCATTAAACTCAGCTGAGCGTAACTATGCCCAAATCGACAGGGAAGCACTCAGCCTGGTATAGGGAGTGAAGAAATTCAACCATTACCTACACGGACAAAAATTTACCTTGTTGACTGACCATCAACCCCTCATCTCCATATTCAACCCTAAAAAGGGTGTTCCCATTATGACAGCGCAAAGGCTACAGAGGTGGTCCCTTTTTCTAGGGGCACACCAATACAACATAGAATACAAAGGATCAAAACAGCATGGGAATGCTGACGGTTTATCGCGCCTACCATTGCCAATGGTAGGAGAGGCACCTACAGTAGACCCAGTAGAGATGTTCCACTCTACCATAGTGGAATGTCTACCAGTAACAAATTCTGCCATTGAAAGGGAGACAAGAAATGACCCGACTCTCTCATGGGTCTACGATTTAACAGTGAAGGGATGGCCAGCACATGGCAAACCACTGTTGCCAGCATTCTCGCAAAGAAGAGAACAGCTGTCAGTGGATCCAGAGTGGTGATTCCACCCAAACTCCAGGATAAAGAGCTAAAGGAGCTTCACGAGGGGCATCTGGGTGGAGTGAAAATGAAGAACCTAGCTAGGGCGTTTGTATGGTGGCCAGGTATCGATGGAATCATCGAAGAAATGACCAAGAGCTGCCTAGGATGCCAGAAGGTCCAAAACGCTCCACTACAAGCCCCTCTACATCCATGGGAGTGGCCCTCATCTCTCTGGCAAAGGGTGCACATCGACTTTGCTGGTCCATTTATGGACTCAATGTTCTTAATCGCGGTTGATGCACACTCCAAGTGGCCGGAGGTAATAAAGATGTCCTCCACCACCACGGAAAAAACCATCACAGTATTAAGGACCATATTTGCCAGGAATGGGCTGCCGGAACAGATATGTTCTGATAATGGACCGCAATTTGTGTCCGACGAATTCAGAAAGTTCTTAAAAATCAATGGGGTTAAGCACTACACGTCCGCCCCATACCATCCCGCCACCAATGGATTGGCTGAAAGGTTTGTCCAGACCTTCAAGAAGGCCATAAAGGCCATGGGTAATGAAGACATAAAACTTCAGCACAAGGTGGATAACTTCTTATTCGCATACAGGAATGCAACACGTATGGTTACCAACCAAACTCCCGCCATGATGTTCTTCAATAGAAACCTAAGATGCCGGCTGGATTTGGTCAAGCCCAACATCAGAAGGGACGTGGAGAACCGACAGTTTCAAGGCATGAATGAAAGGCCAACTAGAACCTTCCAGATAGGTCAACAAGTTTTGGCCCGGGACTACCGTACCGAGAAATGGCAGCCTGGAACTATCTGCACACAACTAGGACCACTGATGTATACCGTGGACATCGGAGAAAGCATAATAAGGCGCCATGCTGACCAAATCATAAAGTCATCCGAAATGGGATAACCTACACCACAACTCTATACGTCTAACGATGAAGTAGAGATACCCATATCTACCTCCGATCCGGTGATACTGGAACCCGATGAACCCGACACTGGCATTCAAGCCGAATCAGCCTTGCCAAAAGAACCTACTACACCACCAGAAACTACTACACCCCCGAGGCGTTATCCGGACCGAGTCAGGAAGCCTCCTGAGAGACTGACTTATAATTAATTAACTACAGCAATGTGTATATTATTTTTCTTATAACATGTAATTAATAATTACTTAAAATATGATGTACTGGTTAGCTAAAAGGGGAGGAATTGTAGTGTATGTGCCTTTAAGAGCCCCAGGTGTGCTGTAATGCCGGTAATTGCCACTCGGGCTACATAAGCCTGTATATTGTGTATATCCGTTAGAACCCCCCCAGACTTTGCTTAGTAAACACCTATGAACCAACTCCTGTCTTCAGTGTCTTTATCAACACACGGACACTGCACGAGCGTACTCCAAGTTTCTCTGACGCTGCTCTGGGGGCCTTGGTGCAGGAGGTGGTGAGGAGAAGATAGGTCCTCTATCCACAGGAGGCCCTTGCAGGCAAACTTTGCAAAGGCAATGGGAGCAGATAGCCATGGTAATCAATGCCAGCAGTCAAGTCCCGGGAACCTGGATGCAGTGCTGCAAAAAGTTCAATGAACTCACACGAGTAGTCAAGGTCAGAGAATTCATCTTTAAATGCCATATCTCACCAGCTGCACCATTTACCTCACACACTGCTCAATGCACCACACCCCCATCACCCACTTACCAACAACCTCTATCAATCTAGACTCTTTCCAAACATTCATAACTTTACCTCACCCTCACACACTTAGCACTGCTGTAAGCCTCACACCCACATCTCACAGCTTGCACACACTGCCAGCTATTCAATCATGACAGGCACATCAACCAAACAGATTGCAGCACAATCACTGACGCACGTCACTCTCTCTTAGTGGTCATCATCATTGGAGCGGCCAGTGGCGGGGCTGAAAGCATCGAAGATGATGGTATCCTCATACCTAATCCTCCTTCTCACATCCCACATCCCCCTCATCCCATAATCACTTCTGACTTACAAGCTGCAGATAGTGTAAGCATGCACTTCTTGATTTTCCCCCCTTCCCTCATCACAACCCTACTCTTGTGCCTTTATCCTTTCAAATACCCAAGAACTGTAACCTGGCCAGGCAGTGGTGAAAGACCAAGAGGTGGAAGAGCAGGAATACAGTGATGAAGAAGAAACACCATCACTCGATTCCACACTCGCAACCACCCGCTCAGATACTGACACTGCGCGTAATTTAGAGAATAGCTTGGAGACAGGATCTGCACGTGGTGAGACACTCGGCATGAGTGGCCTGCAGTCAGGGCAGAGGACAAGGGTAGCGCAGGTACCAGCTCACGAGTTCCGCTGCAGAGGACTCAGATGAGCACCTTGATTGGGCGGGCTACAGAAGAAGGCTGATCGCTATGCACAATGAAAAGATTGGTGCATTGGCAGGCCTGCCAAAAAGCCTGCGTGCATCGTCAAGGAACATGGAGCATGGAAGTGGTGGCCAACTCTGTTGTATCCGTGTATTAATGGAGACACGGAATGCAGGAGTTGGTTTAACAGGTGTTTACTGAACAAAGTCTGGAGGTGAACTAACAGATACAAGACACTATACAGGCTTATATACCCGAGTGGTCACTACCGGTATTACAGTACACAGGGGCTCTTAAAGGTACATACACTACAAACTCCATAAGCACACCTGCAGATCCAACCATGATGCAGCATCTGATGGCCGATGACTCAGCTTGCATTGCAGCACCAGCAGAAGCCACCCAACATCTGGTTGCTGAAGTGGAAGCTCAGACTTCTGTCAGCCAAAGTCAGCTTGCTGCCACGCAAGCTCAGACTACTGCCATCATGGCTGCGGATAGCAGAGTTTAAAAAGGCTTGCAGAGTGTAACAGCAGTCCAGCAATCGCTCCTCTAACAGATTACTAGGATTGCTGAGACGCTGCCCTGAGGCAGTGGCAGTAGCTCCATGTAGAACGAACCTGCTGTCCTCTCTCAGGGTGATAGCATTCGTCTGCCCACCCCTGCCACTCCCCTTGCTGTTGCCTGTCAGCCAGCCAGCGCAGACTGCTGCCGCCCATGCTGAGATGGTGAAGACCAATGCCGGGCCTTCTAGGCCCAGATCTGTTCGAGGTTGCCCTGCAAAGCCATCTGCAGTTTCCTCCACTGAAAGACAGCAGCCTTCCACCAGCCGTGCTGCAGCCACTGGGGTAGCACTGCGTAGGAGCACTAGGACAGGCAAAGGCACATGGAACACAGGCACTAAAGGAATGGTCAAGGGTGATTGGCTGACATGTCTATGCAATGTGCCATGGTTTGATTTATAAATTTGGTTTGGAATATTTATTTTGTGTCGGCTTTTTTTTTTGCCTGTGGCCAAGCGGACATTATGATGATCAATAACAGAGGAAAGGTAAGGAGTGGGGCTGTTGGTGAATGGGGAACTGGGGTTGCGTTTACTGGTATAGTAGTCGGATAAGTTGTTCACGGGCAGCCCGGCCAGAAAAGGGGCTGTCTTGGTTGCCTCCTCCCTTCCTCCTCCTCCTGCTCCTCAGCTGGTTGCCACATAGCTGGTGGCAAGGGCTGTGCCCTCATGATGGCGAGGTTGTGCAGCATGCAGCAGACCACCACAAACCGAATACTGCAGGACTCCTCCAGAACGGTCCAGGCAGTGGAAGCATTGTTTCAGCACACCAACGGTGTGCTGTATGAAATTTCTTGTGGCAGTATGGCTTTCGTTATATGCATGCTGCCCATGTGTGCATGGGTTGCGAACTGGAGTCATGGGCCATGTCGACAAAGGATAGCCCTTATCGCCCAGGAGCCACCTTCTGGTTTGTCATGGTGATTCAAATGCAGATGGCACAGTGGTCTGCCGCAGAATGAAGGCTGCTGCAAGGATATTGGGCATTGACCTGCATGATACGCTGCGTATGGTCGCACACCAACTGGATGTTGAGGGAGTGGAATTCCTTTCAGTTGCGGTACATCTCAGAATTCACATGTGGCACCCACAAAACGATGTGCATGCAGTCAATGGCATCCTGCACCATGGGAAAGCATACAATTCTCACGAACCCGCATGCTTGGTCCACCTGCTGATCTCTGGCAAGAGAGAATGAAATGTATTCAGCTCTCTTGGAATACAGTGCTTCAGTGACCTCCCTTACACAACTGTGGACGGCAAACGGGGAGATCTTGCAAATATATCCTGTTCCAGCCTGGAAGGAGTCCGATGCATAAACGTTCATGGTCACCATCACCTTCACAGCCATTGGCAATGCTCGCCCTGCCCTGAAGTTGCAATTGTGGCTGTAGCATGTGGCAGATTTCAGTGAGTCATCCCAAGTGAAGTCCAAACACCTGACACACTATACCTCGCTGAGGTAGGTGAATTGCTCCCTAAACACCCTGGGCTGACATTCTCCCCCCGCCACCCCCCCCTTTCTTCTTCCTCTGCCAACAGCTTGTCCTACACTGTTTCACCTCCCTGTCGTGCTGTAGTTCAAGGGGAATGCCTACTACTGCATCCATGTCTGGGAACAAGTGGCCTGTGCAGAATCACTGAAGTCAGGAAAAGTCTTTCAGCAAATGCCACACCACTCCCTGTAGACTTTTGCAACTTTAAATAACTCTGGAAAGCACCAAACACTTCTACAATTGCAGCAAGAGCCAGCAGAAATCAATCAGGAACTAACCTGTAAGTAGTTGATAATTCCTTTAAATAGCGCTGGTGGGGGGTCCTTCCTGCTGCTGAACACATGTTCAGCTGTGTGTGTTTAAGAGAGGGCATTAGCTGGAGCGTTGAGCTCCAAAATGGCAGCGCTAGCGTCAAATCAGCATAACACACTGATTGATGTCTCAATCTGTGTACTCTGCATACCTCTGGCAGATGCTTCCTGCGCACGCGCTAACACCTTCACCAAGGTGGTGTCCAGCGTTTGTCATTTTGGAGCCAAAATGACACACGTAGCCCTGAAAATACAGGTGCTATGGAGCCGAATTTTGTGGCTATAACTTTTATATAGCTTTCCCTTTTTCCAGAACTTACTCTAATGCACTAAGGATGTGAACCTTTCCTGCCTGCAGCCATGCATTAACTTTCCTAATCTCCATGTTTGTGAAAGTAGCTTGAGGTCAGCTTCCACGTGTACAGATCGTACTCGCTAACTTGACTCACACTCCCTAAATTTCCAGATCTATTGTCTTTCTCAAGCAGTTGCTTCTTCAAGGCCTTCCTAACAAAGGGAGCTTTTCTGCCTATTCTGTGTTTATGCAATAACTTTAGTTTTAATTCGTTCCTTTCTGAGACCAATCTCCTTCGTCTAAAAAGGATGGGGCAGAATTTGCGGTTGGTATGACACGTACTCTCAAAGTACACCATTATACCACCTCCAGGATGGTGTGTTGCCTCCCTGGTGCAAGGGTCAAGGATGTCTCAGAGGTCCTAAAAGCTGAATATAGGGAGTTAGGAGGTAAATTAAAAAATAGGACCTCAAAGATAGTAATCTCAAGATTGCTACCAGTGCCATGTGCTAGTCAGAGTAGAAATAGAAGGATATTTCAGATGAATACGTGGCTAGAGGAATGGTGCAAGGGGGAGGGATTCAAATTCCTGGGACATTGGAACTGGTTCTGGGGGAGGTGGGACCAGTACAAATGGGACGGTCTGCACCTGGGCGGGACCGGGACCGATGTCCTAGGGGGAGTGTTTGCTACTGCTGTTGGGGAGGGTTTAAACTAAAATGGCAGGGGGTTGGGAACCTGTGCAGGGAGAAAGAGGAAAGGGAAACGGGGATAGAAGCAAAAAACAGGAAGGAGAAAAACAAAGGTGGCAGTCAGAGAAATCAAGGATTTAAATCAAATATGGCCACAGTAAATAATTCTAAAAGGTCTAAGAGCATTAAAAAAACAAGCCTGAAGGCTTTGTGTCTTAATGCGAGGAGCATTCGTAATAAGGTGGATGAATTAGCAGCGCAAATAGAGGTAAATGAATATGATATGATTGGGATTACGGAAACATGGCTCCAGATTCAGATTCAGATTAGATTTATTTGCCATATGTAACAAGTACAATGGAATGCTTGTTCCCCGTAGGGACGCGTCAGCAATACATACAGCGCCGCGTTCAGAGTCAATACAATGGCTTCCCGTGGCAGTGGGAGCACGATGTCCCTCAGCCGCTCCGTCCTCCTCTTCACCGTGGCCTCCTCCTCACTGTTGCCGGCTCCACGTGTGGTGGCCTGCTTCTCCCACTCTGGCCAGCATGCCCGGTTCCCCTCCTCCCATCCGCACTGCGAGTTACCCGAAATGGAGCTGACGGCCGACGTGCTGCAGCGTGTCGTGAGTCTGCTGCTGCTGCTCGTTGCGCTGCGCTCCTCTGGCCGACTCGCCGGACACATCGTCGGGATGTTAATGCTCCAATGCGGCCTCCTCTTCACCGTCGCCGGCTCCACGCTCCACGGCCCGGGGCCTACTTCTCTCTCTTCATGGGTCGGCCTCTGGCCGCCATGCTCGGCTCCCCTCCTCCCAGTCGGAATTCCTTCCCGCCGAGGAGCTGCCGGCCGATGTGCTCCAGCGGGTCGGCTTGGCTGCTGCTGCTGCTCATCGCGCTGCGCTGCCTCTGCCCGACCCGCCGAGCACCTCGCTCCGGTTGCGGGAGCGAGCGGCGAGAGCTGGCTGCCCGAAACAGGGAGAGCGATCTCAGTACCGGTCCGTCACGTCCGTCACAGCCGCCATCTGGGTGACCAAGGCTGGGAACTCAACATACAGGGGTATTCAATATTCAGGAAAGATAGGTAAAAAGGAAAAGGAGGTGGGGCAGCATTGCTGGTTAAAGAAGGGATTAACACAATTGTAAGGAAAGATATTGGCTCTGATGATGTGGAATCTGTATGGGTAGAACTGAGAAATACCAAGGGGCAGAAAACGTTAGTGGGAGTGGTGTAGACTCCCAAACAGTAATGCAGAGGTTGGGGTTGGCATTAAAAGGCAAATTAGAGAAGCATGCAAAAAGGGCACAGCAGTCATCATGGGTGACTTTAATCTACATATAGATTGGGCTAACCAAATTAGTAACAATACTGTGGAGGAGGAATTCCTGGAGTGTATACGGGATGGTTTCCTGGACCAATATGTTGAGGAACCAACTAGGGATTAGGCCATGTTAGACTGGGTATTATGCAATGAGAAAGGATTAATTAGTTGTGCGAGGCCCCTTGGGTCCGAGCGATCATAATATGATAGAATTCTTCATTAAGATGGAGAGTGAAGTAGTTGACTCAGAGACTAGGGTCCTGAATTTAAATAAAGGGAACTATGATGGTATGAGACACGAGTTGGGTAGGATTGATTGGGTAATGTCACTCAAAGGGTTGACAGTGGATGGGCAATGGCAAACATTCAAAGATCGCATGGATAAACTACAGAATTTGTTTATCCCAGTCTGGCATAAAAATAAATCAAAAAAGGTGACTCAACCGTGGCTAACAAGGGAAATTAGGAATAACATAAGATCCAAAGAGAGGACATATAAATTGGCCAAAAAAAGCAGCAAACCTGAGGATTGGGAGCAGTTTAGGATTCTGCAAAGGAGGACCAAGAATTAATTAAGAGGGGGAAAATAGGTTATGAAAGTAAGCTGGCATGGAACATAAAAACTGACTGTAAAAGCTTTTATAGATATGTGAAGAGAAAAAGATTGGTGAAGTCAAGCGTAGGTCCCTTATAGTTAGAATCAGGGGAATTTATAATGGGGAACAAAGAAATGGCAGGCCAATTAAATACATATTTTGGTTCTGTCTTCAAAAAGGAGGACACAAATAACCTCCCAGAGATGTCGGAGAACATAGGGACTAATGAGAGGGAGGAACTGAAAGAAATCAGTATTTGTAAGGAAATGGTGTCGGGGAAGTTGACTGGATTGAAGGCCGATAAATCCCCAGGGCCTGATAATCTACATCCTAGGGTACTTAAGGAAGTGGCCCTGGAGATAGTAGATGCATTGCTGGTCATCTTCCAGAACTCGATAGACTCTGGAACAGTACCCATGGATTGGAGGGTAGCTAATGTTACCCCACTATTCAAAAAAGGTGGTAGAGAAAAAGCGGGGAATTATAGACCGGTAAGCCTGACATCGGTGGTGGGGAAAATGCTAGAGTCCATTATAAAAGATGTAATAGCACAGCACTTGGAAAGCAGTGACAGGATCGGACAAAGTCAACATGGATTTACAAAAGGTAAATCGTGCTCGACTAATCTACTGGAATTTTTTGAGGATGTAACTGGTAAAATAGATAAGGGAGAACCAGTGGATGTGGTGTATTTGGACTTTCAGAAGGCTTTCGATAAGGTCCCGCATAAGAGATTAGCGTGCAAAATTAAGGCACATGGGATTGGGGGCAAGGTATTGACTTGGATAGAGAACTGGTTGGCAGATAAAAAGCAAAGAGTTGGAATAAACGGGTCGCTTTCCGAGTGGCAGGCAGTGACTAGTGGGGCACCGCAGGGATCGGTCCTAGGACCCCAGCTGTTCACAATATATATTAATGATCTGGACGAGGGAATTGGATGTAATATCTCCAAATTTGCAGACGACACAAAGCTGGGTGGGAGGGTGTGTTGTGAGGAGGATGTTGTGAAACTCCAGTATGATTTGGACAGGTTCGGTGATGGGCAGAAACATGGCAAATGCACTATAATGTGGATAAATGTGAGATTATCCACTTTGGTGGCAAAAACAGGAAGGCAGATTATTATTTGAATGGCAATAGATTGGGAGAAGGGGAAGTGCAAAGAGGCCTGGGTGTTCTTGTGCACCAGTCGCTGAAGGTAAGCATTCAGGTGCAGCAGGCAGTTAAGAAGGCAAATGGTATGTTGGCCTTCGTAGCGAGAGGGTTCGAGTACAGGAACAAGGATGTCTTGCTGCAGTTGTACAGGGCCTTGGTGAGACCGCACCTTGAGTATTGTGTGCAGTTTTGGTCGCCTTATCTGAGGAAGGATGTTCTTGCCATGGAAGGAGTGCAGCGAAGATTCACCAGGCTGATACCTGGGATGGCAGGAATGACGTATGAGGAGAGATTGTGTCGATTGGGCTTATACTCACTGGAGTTCAGAAGATTGAGAGGGGATCTCATCGAAACCTATAAAATTCTGTCAGGCCTGGACAGACTAGATGCAGGAAGGATGTTCCCGATGGCCAGGGTGTCCAGAACTAGGGGTCATAATCTGAGGATAAGGGGTAAGCCATTTAGGACTGAGATGAGGAGGAATTTCTTCACCCAGAGAGTGGTGAACCTGTGGAATTCTCTGCCACAGAGGGCGGTGGAGGCCAGTTCATTAAATATATTCAAGAAGGAGTTGGATATATTCCTTAAGGTTAAAGGGATCAAGGGATATCGGGGGAAGGCAGGGACAGGGTACTGAATTTGGATACGATAGCAAAATACTGCAGATGCTGGAAATCCGAAATAACAACAGAAAATGCTGGAAAAACTCAGCAGGCCAGGCAACATCCGTGGAGAGAAATTAGAGTTGACGTTTCGGGTCGAAACCCTTTTTCAAAACTGGAAAGGAAATAAAATAGATCGAAGGCAGGGCTGCGATAGAACAAAAGAAGTAACAGAGACATTAAGAGGTATTCAAAACCAGACGAGATGGTAATAGGACAAGTGGAGACAAAAGACGGCTAGGATTAGGTGTGAAGTGTACTGGCAGGATGAGACACAGCTGCCATGTGGGAGAGAGAGAAAAAAGGAAAGGGGGGGGGAAAGGGAAGACCCAAAACAAAGAGAATTTGGATGATCAGCCATGATCTCATTGAATGGCGGAGCAGGCTCGAGGGGCCGAATGGCCTACTCCTGCTCCTATCTTCTATGTTGAAATTGACCGCAAGTTCAGGATTTGCATGCGCTAAATCCCAAACTTGGGATCTGTCAAGTTCAGACTAGACAAATCATCCTCTGCGACTATCAAATCCTCATTGCTGGCGAGAAGTTGGGCTAATTGCTCACCAACTACGCAGCAATTATGCTGGAAAATTTTACAGCTGGTGCAAACAGGCACAGGAGCTTAAAACTTAAAAAACAAAAATAATACTGTGTAGGGCAGTGGTCACATCAGCTGTGGCACAAATGATTTTGCCAATTCCTGAGTATCGCATTGATTGTTTTCAGGTGCAATCCTGTTCTAATTCGATTAGCGCCACTTTCAGACCTGTCTTGCAAGAGCAAGAAATTCGTTATAGCCAAGAAATGGGCAGTGTTTAGACTAAATAAGGTTAAGCAGTGCCACCTGAAGATGGTCTAGGTAGTACACAAAATTCGTGCTCACTCCTCATTAACATGATTTTAGTCTTAAAACGCAAGCTCATTGGCGTTACACTGAACAGCTGGACCAATATCGGGGGCAGTCTAATTGCAACTCATGATTGCCACAGGCATTTTCTACTACTTAAAGGGGAGGTTCATCGATGTTGCAGCACCTCATTGTCAGGCTTGTTGGGTCTGCAGCTGCCAAAACAGCAAAGCAACTAACATTAAGAGATCAATTGCAGCCATGGAGGGAGAAGGAGCGAGAGAGCCCACAGGTTCTCGGATGAAGCTCTTGAGGCATTGGTGTTCGCGGTGGAGAGGAGGGGGATGGCCCTATACCCGCAAACTGGCAGAAGGCCCTCGCCATTAATATCCCGACTATGTGGAGGGAGATTACGGACCATGTCACGGGCAGCACTGTGGTCCCCAGGACCCACACCCAGTGCAGGAAGAAGTTTAATGACCTCATATGGGTGGTCAGGGTGAGTAAAGGCTTCAGCAATTGCCACATACCACCATCTGTACCACAAGCCTCACACACTGCTCAATGCACCACACCCCCAGCACTCACCTACCAACAATGTCTACCTATCAACACTCACACCTTGCACACAATGACAGCTATTCAACTTTGACAGGCTCATCATCCAAACACATTCCACTGAACTCACTCAACACTTCTCTTTTTCTTGCAGGCCAAACTGGCACAGAATCACCGGAAGCAGGAACAGGCAGGCGGGGGCCAGGTGGACAATGAAGAGCTGAGCCAGCTGGAGAATCGAGTGCTGGATATATTTGGATGCCACATCGTCGGCGCCGTGGCCCCTGGCAACGTTGACCCCTTGGGGACAACAACAATATGTTAATTCCTAATCCTTCTTCACACACCCTACTTCCCCCTCAGCCCACAATCTTTTCTCAATTTCAAGCTACTCAGGCTATATGCATGTATTTCTCCCTTCCCCGCCCCCATCCCTCACCATAACCCGATTCTTGTGCCTTTCTGCTTTCAGATAATCAGCAAGGACCCAAACAACCTGTCCCAAGGGCACCACAGAGAGCAAGGAGGAGAAGAGGAGGGGAAAGAAGATGCCACATCACTGCATCTCTCACTTGCAGATACCAGCTCAGATACTGGCAGTACGCGTACTTTAGAGGCTAGTGTAGTGGGATCTGTACAGGGCGAGGCACCGGGCATGAGTGGGCTGCAGCAGGTCTGGGGGAAAGGGTAGCTCGGGGGCCAACTCCCTGGAGGGCAAGTTCGCGCGCGAGTTCTGCTGCACAGGACTCAGATGAGGACCTCGATGGGGAGGCCATCAGAAGAAGGGTGATGGGCATGCACGGAAATGATAGGTGCAATGGCCAGCCTGCCAGAGAGCCTCTCGCCAATGTCAAGGAGCGTGGAGGAGTTCACCTCCAACATCTGCATAGAGCATGGAGCCCAGAATTTCCAGTCTGCAAATGATGGTACAGTCCTAGAGAAATCGTATCGACCCAGACGTAATGGCATGCATGACGGGCGATTTTGCAGCTTCCATTGCAGCACAGGCGGAAGCGACCCAACGTCTTAGTGCTGCAGCGGAAACTCAGACTGCTCTCATGCAGTCCCTGCTTGAAACCACCCAAGCTTTGACTGCTGCCATTGTGGCTGGGGCTTTCAGGGTGTCGCAGCAGGCCAGGAATCCGTGCAGCAGCCACTGGGGGAGCACTGCATAGGAGCACTAGATCAGGAAAGGGCACGCAAAAGACAAACACTAAGGGATTGCACAAGGGTGATTAGTTAATAGTATTAATGTAAATATGTGTGATATGATTGTAGATAAATTTATTAATTGTGTTTGGAATCTTTTGTGGTGTCTCTCACATCAGCTTGCGCCAAGGAGGACGCTGTGATATACCATGAGACAGGAATTGTATGATGGGGATGTGTTGAGCAACGGGGATCTGGGGCTTCAATCATGCGAATCGGAGTCTGATGAGCCGGTCACAGACAGCCCGTCTGGATGGCTGATTGTCTGCCTGCCTCCTGCCTCCCTCCTGTTTTTCCTCCTTCTCGTCCTCCTCATCCTCTTCCTCCTCATTCTCCTCTCCCTTATCGTCCTCCTGAGATGGTCCCGCAATCCCTGGTGGCAAGGGCTGCGCCCTCATGATGACCAAGTTGTGGAGCATTCAGCAGACCACCACAAAATGGGACACCCACTCAACCGAGTGCTGGATGACTCCTCCCGAGTGGTCCAGGCAGCGGAACCACTGCTTCAGTAGGTCGATGATCTGCTCGATGATGTTCCTGGTGGCAGCATGGCTATCATTATATGAGTGCGGGGCACGAGCGTTGGGGTTGCAGAGGGGAGTCATGAGCCACATGGAGAGTGGATAGCCCTCGTCTCTGAGCAGCCACCCTCGAGCCTGACGTGGTGGCTGGACGATTGCTGGCACAACGGTCTGGCGCAGGATTAATGCATTGTGGCTGCTGCCAGGATAGTGGGCATTAACATTGAGGATTTGCTGCGTGTGGTCGCATACCAACTGCACATTAAGTGAGTGGTAGATCTCAGGATTGTCATGCCTTGCCCGCAAAGCCACATGGGTACCGTCGATGGCAAAGAAACTGAGGGCCACAATGAACTTCACTGCTCCTGGACACCCTGATCTAAGGTTGGAGGTCTGGTTGCAGGAGATGGCAGAGTTCTGTGACCACCTCCTTGGTGAAGCGGAGCCTCCTAATATGCTGTTCCTCGTTTAATTGGAGGTAGGAGAAGTGCTGTTGGAAGACCCTAGGTGGGTAAACCCTCCTGTTGAGAGCCCTGATGGCCCTCCTCCTCCCTCTGCGCACATGTTTCCATCTTTCTTGCTGCCTCCGCTTCCTCCACCGTAGATCCTGGAGGGCGAGGTCGACTGCCAGTACAGCCCCCATGACTTTTAGCAAGTGTTGTAGTTTGAAGCATTTCAAAAATGATGAGGGAGTTTTGTACTTGCCAGAACACTCCTTGATACCAAATAACCTTGAAATAACTAAAGAAAACTCTTGCAGTTGCAGGAAGTAGCACACAGCCACTCAAACTGCAAACCCCTGTCAGGTGCGAGTAATGATCCCTTTAAATATCGTTGCTGGAGCTGGCTTCCTGCTGTTGCATGCCAGCTCTACCTATCGTTGCTTTCTCCAGCCAGTAACTACAATGGCCAAAACCAAACAAGTGGCACTGAAGACAGGAAATTTTAGCCCATAGTTCCTACTGCAATTAGCGCTCAATTTTAAGCTCATTTGCGCAATTGTTCACAATTCTATGTGCAAACTCAGATGGGTCTAGGGATGACCACTGATAGGAAAGGAATAAGATGGGAAAACAAGAGCTGAACAAGCAAAATTGTTTGCAGAGCTGCAAGGTAAATTTGTGTTAAAATTATATCAAAAACACACTTGTATACAATGCAAATATAACAGAATTCAGCTATTGTCACCGCCAGCACTCTGTTTATAAATGGTACAAGTTAACATGTATGAAGATGACCCTGCACTTCAACCGTAGTTTAGGCTTTTCAAGTTTTATAGTCAACTTTGACATATAATTATTTTGAAATCATAAAAGTCCATTGTTCTTAAATCCTGCATAACACCCAAATACCCAAATACCTATTTCTAAAAGGTACCATACATTTTATTTGCAAATGGGTCTGATACTTGATTTTGCCAGACAAACTGCATTACGTACTGAGTATGGGCTTCAGAGTGTCTGTCAATACTGATATTCTTTCCCGCCAACTTTTCTACTCTTCCCTTTCTCCTCTTCTGATGGTGTTGGTGTGGAAAACCACTGTTTGTATTCCACTGTGTACATGCCTGGACATGCCTCGGCTGACTCCTCCCACAAGTCCTAGTATAAAGGTGACTGCTCCCCAGCCCCTTTGTATTCTGGACCGGTCGACCACTCGAGGCAGACCTTCATTCTTTTGTTAATAAAAGCCTTCAGTTACTCTCTTAACTCTCAGGCCTAGAAATTGGGTTGTGGGTTCGCCAGGGCTGTAGCGCCAGAAATTTTGCGCCAGCGTTAATGCGGCAGCGCCCGACGAAAATTCGGTTGAGCCGGGCCCAGACAGCGGCGGGCGCTAAAGGAGGGTTTTAGCGCCTCAAAACGGGCGTTCAATTGGGTTTTCCGGCGCTAATCCCCCGCTGCGGCACCCGATGCGGTGCGGCAGGCTGGGGAACTGCAGGCCTCCTCCTTCTGTTAAGGAGGAGCTGCCTGCAGCCGACAACTGACCGGCGGATTCCCCCGACATCTGAGCCCGGCACCTCGGGGAAGTGCCGGGCTCGCAGCACACACACATCAGGGCCGCGGGGGGGGGTGATGCAGGAGTCCGGGAAGGGAGGTGCGGGCAGGCGGCCGCCGGGAACGCGGCCGGCCGCCGCTCCACCTTTATGCGCCGGCGCAAAGGCGTGTAAGAACCCTTTCCACAATCGTTGGTTGCGCCTGCCACGGGCGAGGCGGGCGCAACTGAATTTGGGCTTGGGGCCGGGTTACCACGGCAACCGGGACGCTGCGCACACCGATGACGTCATCGGTGCCGGCGCAGCGCTACCGGCTAACGCCGATGGTAAGGCCCAAGTCAATTTCAGAAACAGCTATAATTCCAGCGCAATGCCCTCCAGCGCCGCTAATTGGGCGCTAACCCCACTCAATTTCTAGGCCTCAGTCTTTTATGAGTAATTGATAGCGCATCAATTTTATTAACAAAATTTTTATAATGGAGAAGATCCTCACACCAGCATGCCTGGACTTAGATCATCGGGAGGCGGACTCCTCCACCAAGTTTACTCACTGGCTTAAGTGTTTCGAAAAATTCCTGACCGCCTCCGCAGCAATCAAATCGGACGAGGACAAACTGGATGTCCTGACCTCCAAAGTGAACCACCGAGTGTACTCGGTCATCCAAGACGCGACCTCGTACGTGGACGCTATCAAGCTCCTCAAGGACCAGTACACACGCCCAGTGAACGAAGTGTACGCCAGGCACCTTCTGGGGAGTCGTAAACAACAACCTGGGGAATCGACCGAGGAATACCTTCAGGCACTGTCTGTGCTTGGCCGGGCCTGTGGTTGTAAGGATGTAAAGGCTGCCATGTACACAGAGGAACTTATCCGGGACGCTTTTGTAGCGGGCCACAGATCCAATTACACCCGACAGCGACTGTTGGAGCAGAGTGACCTCGACCTCAACAAGGCCTCTGAACTCGCACTATCACTGGATGCAGCCTACCGGGGCATGGATGCCTACTCCTCTGCACCGTGGACGCCGCGGGGAATGACAGCCTGGGACACGGTAGGACCGCCTCATAGTGCCGTGCCACCCCAGCCACACCCCAGCAACGGCCCAACTACCGCAGCAGTGTCCCAAGGCCAGACAGCAGTGCCCCAAGGCCAGAAATGCTATTTCTGTGGCCAGGCAAAACACCCCAGAGCGCGCTGCCCGGCGAAAAACGCGATCTGCTCGGGCTGCGGGAAGAAGGGACACTACGCTAACGTCTGCAGGGCCAAAGCCACCCCGAACCCCAGCAGCGCCGCGTGTGGGCCATGCGGGCCGCCATCTTGGGCCTCCCCGGCCATGTGCGAACCACCGGTACAGCAGCCATTTTGGACGCCTCCAGCCACATGGGGATCATGGACGCCGCCATCTTGGACGACAGCCGGAACGCAGCAGGCCCCCAACACCGCCTCATCTGATACCCGCAGCGACACACCGACCCCTACGCTGGCATCCGTTACACTGGAGCAAGCGAGACCGCACCAGCTGGCCAGCTCCACAATGGACATTAAGGTAAATGGCCACGATACAATCTGCCTTTTTGACTCTGGGAGCACGGAGAGCTTCATCCACCCCAACACGGTGCGGCGTTGCTCTCTCCCAGTCCTGCCTGCGCACCAGCGGATTTCTATGGCCTCCGAGTCCCAGTCGGCGGACATCGGCGGCTACTGCGTAGTGACACTCGTAGTAGACGGGACCGTGTACGATCATTTTAAACTTCTGGTCCTGCCCGACCTCTGCGCTGCCGTCCTGCTGGGGTTGGATTTACAGTGCCACCTTAAAAGTGTTATGATGGCGTACGGTGGACCCCTACCCCCACTCACAGTCCGCAGCCAGCAGCTCCCAAATTGCCCGCCGCGCACCAGGTGCAACCTCTCCACACTCAGAGTCACCGCCCCCCCCCACTGTTTGCTAACCTCACCCCCGACTGTAAGCCCATCGCCACAAAGAGCAGGCGATACAGTGCCGGGGACAGGGTTTTCATTAAAACCGAAGTGGAGCGGCTCCTGAAGGAAGGGATTATTGAGGGCAGCACCAGCCCCTGGCGAGCCCAGGTTGTGGTCGTTAAGACCGGCGAGAAGCAGCGCCTGGTCATCGACTACAGCCAGACAATAAATCGCTACACCCTGCTGGACGCCTACCCACTCCCCCGCATAGCTGATATGGTCAACCAGATCGCGCAGTACCGCGTCTTCTCGACCATTGACCTGAAATCAGCGTACCACCAGCTCCCTATCCTCCCTGAGGACCGCCAGTATACTGCCTTTGAGGCAAACGGCCGCCTCGATCACTTCCTTAGGGTTCCCTTTGGCGTCACCAACGGGGTCTCCGTCTTCCAAAGGGAGATGGACCGGATGGTAGATCAAAATGCGTTGCAGGCCACTTTCCCATATCTGGACAATGTGACCATCTGCGGCCGTGACTTGCAGGACCATGACGCAAACCTCGAAAAATTCCTCCGCACCGCCCAACTCCTGAACCTGACACATAACAAGGAGAAATGCATATTCCGCACAAACCGCCTCGCCATCCTTGGCTGTGTTGTGGAACACGGAGTCATCGGCCCCGACCCCGACCAGATGCGTCCCTTTATGGAACTCCCACTGCCCCACTGCCTCAAGGCCCTGAAGAGGTGCCTAGGGTTTTTCTCCTATTATGCCCAGTGGGTGCCCTACTATGCGGACAAGGCCCATCCGCTGATCAAGTCCACCTCTTTTCCCTTGACGGCAGAGGCCCGCTTAGCCTTCCACCGTATCAAGGAAGACATTGCCAAAGCCACCATGCACGCAGTGGACGAATCCATCCCCTTCCAGATGGAAAGCGACGCGTCCGACTTTGCCCTGGCCGCTACCCTCAATCAGGCGGGGAGACCCGTGGCCTTCTTTTCACGAACCCTCCAAGGCCCGGAGACCAGACACTCCGCTGTTGAGAAGGAGGCCCAGGCGATTGTGGAGGCTGTGCGTCATTGGAGGCACTACCTGGCCGGAAAACGATTTACCCTGCTCACTGACCAACGTTCAGTTGCTTTCATGTTTAACAACAAGCAGAGGGGCAAAATCAAAAATGACAAGATCTTGAGGTGGAGAATCGAACTTTCCACCTACAATTACGAGATCTTGTACCGGCCCGGGAAGCTCAATGAACCCCCGGATGCGCTATCGCGTGGCACCTGCGCCAGCGCGCAGATCGATAGACTGCGGGCCCTCCACAATGACCTCTGCCACCCGGGGGTCACCAGGTTCTTCCACTTCATCAAGGCCCGCAACCTGCCTTACTCTATTGAGGTCAGGACCATGACCAGGAACTGCCAAGTCTGCGCTGAGTGCAAAGCGCACTTTTATAGACCAGACAGGGCCCACCTGATAAAAGCCACTCGCCCCTTCGAGCGCCTGAGCATTGATTTTAAAGGGCCTCTCCCCTCCTCCGACCGCAATGTGTACTTCCTCAATATTATTGATGAGTACTCCCGTTTCCCGTTCGCCATCCCCTGCCCGGACATGACCAGTGCCACGGTCATTAAATATCTGAACGACCTCTTCACCCTGTTCGGTTTCCCCAGCTATATCCATAGCGACCGGGGCTCATCGTTTATGAGCGACGAACTCCGTCAGTACCTGCTAACTAGGGGTATTGCCACAAGCAGGACCACCAGTTACAACCCCCGGGGGAACAGACAGGTGGAAAGAGAAAATGCGACAGTTTGGAAGGCCGCCCTGCTAGCCTTAAAGTCTAGGGGCCTTCCAACCTCCCGCTGGCAGGATGTGCTCCCCGATGCGCTCCACTCTATTCGGTCACTGCTCTGCACTGCCACTAACGCCACCCCTCATGAGAAAATGTTTGTCTTCCCAAGGAAGTCCACATCGGGGACATCGCTACCGCCATGGCTGACGTCCCCAGGGCCGGTCCTACTGAGAAGGCACGTGAGGACCCTTAAAACGGACCCCCTGGTCGAGAGGGTCGACCTCCTCCATGCCAACCCCCAGTATGCTTACATTGCATACCCGGACGGGCGGGAGGACACAGTCTCCATAAGAGACCTTGCACCCTCGGGGGCCGCAGTAACCCACTACTCACTACCACCCCCCCCCCCCCACGATCCGATATCCAGCCCCAGCAGACGGCAGGCCTGGGCCCAGCGACCCGCTCGACACCTACGAGGATGACACGCCTGTGCCACAGCCTACGCGGGACTCGACGCCGGAAGCTCCACTACTCCTGCCGTCGCCACGCCGATCACAGCGGCAGACAAGACCTCCGGAGAGACTCCAATACACTAACTTTTAATACACTTCACCCCGCCGGACTCAATTTTAAACAAGGGGTGAATGTGGTAAACCACTGTTTGTATTCCACTGTGTACATGCCTGGACATGCCTCGGCTGACTCCTCCCACAAGTCCTAGTATAAAGGTGACTGCTCCCCAGCCCCTTTGTATTCTGGACCGGTCGACCACTCGAGGCAGACCTTCATTCTTTTGTTAATAAAAGCCTTTAGTTACTCTCTTAACTCTCAGTCTTTTATGAGTAATTGATAGCGCATCAGTTGGCTTCTTGACAATGTGGAGTTCCACAGGCACCAGACACTCTCCAGCCTAAAAAGTGAGTGCCAGCAGGTTATTCAACCATAGGAGGAATCACATCAGGGGTCAATGGATAGTGATTTGGAATAAGAACCCTAGATTCCCTCCTTAACCCAGGATCAACGAAACCACTTGGAATGCGCCCACTGCCACCACAACTGAGTTCTGATTAAATTGGGAAAAGATGAATTCCAAAGAAGGATATATACACTGTTATGTAGGTCTTCATTGTTTATGTTGCACACGTGTCTCCTTGCTTCTTGCAAAAACAATGCCTTAAAATACACAGATGATTACTGTGATATCCGAGTGGTAAGGTCAAGAACTGAGATAAGCCAGACTTCAGGAACCAAAACCCAACTTTTTAATTAACCGATTTAGCAGAGAACATAGCTCTTACAGCTGCAGCAAACACACTCTATTTCTTACTGTGCGATCACAAAGATGGAAGATCAACCTCTGAGTCATACCCAGAATGCAATGCCACTACTTTAATAAGTGGTGTGCCAGGACATTACCTTAATACTGGTAAATATGATCCCTTAATATTTGTCTCCATCTGGTGGATAACTTAAGCATTACATCCCAGATTAATATATCCCCCCCCCTCTTATGTTTACAATAATTTCTTAACAACATTCTTAAAAAGTCCATAAGGAAACTCCTTTAATGATAGTCCATACTGAACGAATCTAGCAGGTCGTGATCAATCTCTCTGGCGGCTTGTGAGCCCTTGGCGAACGTCTTACAGTCAAGTCCCTGCTTGATTGTGGTAGAGCCACCTGCTGCTCCTGAGCAGTACTCAGAGTATCTGACTCTGCTACAATGGTTTCCTCTTGACGAAGGTGTCCAGGTATAACTGGTTCTGTTCGTGGTGTTGGTACCACCAATGCATTTGGATAACTGGGGACCAACTTGTCCTCCAACATTTCCTCTGGAACCTCCAGTTCGATTTCCCTGTGTCTGGTCAGTATCTGATCTACATGTCTGCGTACTACCTGACCAGTTCCCACCATGACCGTATATGAAACTGGGCCGGTCATTGAGTCTATGACGCCAGGAATCCATTTTGGACCATAACTGAAATTCCTGGTAAGGACCGCATCTCCTTCTTCAAAACTGCGGCTCTTTGTCCTTCTGTCATGGTTCTCCTTTTGTTTGATTTGTCGGTTTTCCACCTTCCTTTTTAGATCTGGGTAAGCCAGGTCAAGAGTGGAGCGTAGTCGACGTCCTAACAACTCAGCAGGAGAGAGTCCTGTGGTAGATTGAGGTGTTATTCTGTAGCTGAACAGAACTCGTGACACCTTTGCTGCCAAACTCCCTTCCGCACTTTTTTTCATCATCTCCTTAAATGTTTGTACGGCTCTCTCCGCAAGTCCATTTGAAGACGGATGATATGGAGCTGAGGTCACGTGCACTATGCCATTGTTTCTCATGAACTCTTTTGTTTCTGTACTCACAAAACACATGGCATTGTCACTTACTACGATCTCCGTATCCCTTGATTACTAAAACTCCTACGCAGGCAGTCTATAGTAACAGTAGATGAAGCAGAATTTACAGGATACACATCCATCCATTTAGAATGTGCATCAATGATTATGAGGAACATCTTTCCCATGAATGGACCCGCATAATCTACATGTAATCTTCTCCATGGTTTATCCGGCCACTCCCAGGGGTGGAGTGGAGCCGCTGCTGGTGCCTTCCTGTGTACTTGACAAGTGCTGCATGTCTTGACTAGATTTTCTATCTCCTCATCTAGCTTTGGCCACCACAAGTAACTCCTTGCCAATGCTTTCATACGCGAAACTCCAGGATGACACTGATGTAGTTGCACTAGGATAGAATGTCGTGCTGGCTGTGGAATAATCACTCGAGCTCCCCACAACACGCAACCATCCTGCACACTCAGCTGTTTTCCTGACACTGTAAGGTATGAAATCAGTCCCTTCCAGATGTTGTGGCCAACCCCTCATCACATATTCTTGGACTCTAGACAGTACTGGATCTTTACCTGTCCATGTCCTTACAATTGCCGTGTCCGTGTCCTCCAACATCAAAACTCTGTCCTCTAGAGCTGCACGGATAGGTGTACCTGGTAGTGGAAGATGGCTCAAGGCATCTGCATTCCCATGGTACTTGCCCGCCTTGTAAACGATGACATACTCATATGCCCTTAACGTCACTGCCCACCTCTGGATCCGGGGTGACACCATCTGTGGTACTGCTTTCATCTCATTAAAAAGAGATAGAAGAGGTTTATGATCGGTGCATATGGTGAATTTCCTGCCATATATGTACTTGTGAAACCTCTGTAACCCAAACATTACTGCTAATCCCTCTTTATCTAACTGGGAATAGTTTTTTTCCGCTGGCGTCAGAGTTTGAGACATAAACCCTATCGGTCTTTCTGTTCCATCTTCCAAGCTGTATGAAGGAACTGCCCCCACCCCGTAAGGTGAAGCATCACAAGAGAAAATGATGTCTTTCTCTGCATTGTAGTGAACCAACACATCCGAGGACAGCATCAGTTTCTTGGACTGTTCAAATGAAACCCACTGCTCCTCTCCCCACTGCCACTGTGTCTCCTTGTGCAGTAGTTTGTGAAGAGGTGCTAACACTGTTGCCAAGTTTGGTAAAAACCTGTTATAATGGTTTAGCAGTCCCAGGTAAGCTTTTAACTCAGTCATATTTGTAGGAGCTGGGGCCTCCTGCAGTGCTTGTACCTTCTCCTTGATTGGATGGAGCCCTGTGGCATCCACTCTAGGTCCCAGGACCACGGCCTCATTCCCAAGGAAAGTTCACTTACTCCTCTTGAGCCGTAACCCAGCCTTATCCAATCTTTGCAGTACCTCTCTCAGAGTGCTCAGATGCTCCTGGTCGGTTCTTCCCATCACCAGAATATCATCCAGATAGACTGAAACATGTGGAATCCCTTGCAGTACACCCTCGATAGTCCTCTGAAAGTTAGCTGGGCTAGATGAGACACCGAATGGCAAGCGGTTATAGGTAAACAAACCCTTGTGTGTAATTATGGTTACATACTTCTTGGATTCCTCATCTAGTGTAATCTGCAAGTATGCATGACTCATATCCAGCTTCGTGAATTTCTTCCCTCCAGCCAGGTTTGCAAAAAGATCCTCAGTTTTAGGAATAGGATACTGTTCAAGTTTAGACACCCTATTTACTGTCAATTTATAATCTCCACAGATTCTTACCGAATTGTCCGGTTTTAAAACAGGTACAATGGGAGCTGCCCATTCTGAACATTTTACGGGTTCTAGAATGTTCTCTCTCAAAAGACGGTCAAGCTCAGCCTCTACCTTCGGTTTCATGGCATACGGCACAGGTCGTTGTTTAAAAAACCTTGGCAGTGCCTCCTTGTCGACATAAATCTTAGCTGGGGGGTATTTAATGTTCCAAGTTCTTCCTTGAACACGTTCTCATGTTCAATCAACACGTCTTGCAAAGACAATTGTTTGCCTCCCTCCAGTTGATTTATTGCTCCCCAATCTAATTTAAGTTCTTTTATCCAGCCCCGACCTAACAAGTTTGGTCCAGAACCCAATACTACAACTACAGGTAGCTGTTCCACGGTGTCCCTGTGTTTCACAGTTACAGTAGCTGTACCCAATGTTGCCACTCGGTCATCGGTATATGTTTTAAGCTGCATAGAGCAAGACTTTAACTCTGGAACTTTCGCACGGTTCCACAATTTTGAGTACGCCTCCCTGTTCATTATGGTAACACCACATCCGGTATCCACCTCAAAGTTCACCTTAGAGTCATTTACTATCAGTTGCAAAGTGGTAGGATCCACTTTTGGAATGTCCTCTACCATACTATGCAATATGAACATGTCGTCTTCTTTCTCAGCTTCTTCGCTGATGTGATGTGCTCCCTGTTTTTTCACTTCTCTTACTAGGTTTTGCTTTTCTCCCCCTTTAGATTTGTATACCTCCAGGGTAGCTTTTGCTCGGCATGCACGTTTTATATGTCCTTTTTTCCCACACTTGTGACACTTTTCCTCCAGAAACCTGCATTCCCTCGCCAGGTGATCTCCATTGCATCTATAACATGCCTTTACATGCTCACGTTGTGGTTTCTGACTCATATTTAACTTGTGCACCAGCAGACCTGCAACTTGTCTCGTAGTAGCCCAGTCTGAACCTTGTATTTCTTTTACATCTCAGTTAGCTGTCTCTATGGCTTGAGCAAGTTCCAACGCTTTTTCATACGTAAGCCCAGTCACGGACAATAATCTCCTCTGCATTCGAGCATCCATTATCCCGCAAACAAGCCTATCTCTCAGCATGTCTTTCAAACTGTTCCCGTAATTGCAATCGTGTGCCAGTTTTCTCAACACCGCTACATAATCCAATACAGTCTCTCCCGGTTTCCTGCTCTGTGAATTAAATTTGAAATGCTGTACAATCTCACTCGGTCTGGGATTGAAATGTTCCTTCAGCAAGGCCACTAAGTTAGCAAATGTAATGTCTCCAGGCTTTTCAGGACTGCATAAGTTCCTCATTAAACTATACGTCTGACTTCCCACGGAAGTGAGCAAAATAGCTCTCCTTTTCCCGACATCAACTATATCATTTGCTACAAAGAAATGCTCCAGCAACTCACAGTATTCGTTCCAGGTCTGCATCTGAACATCAAAAGCAGAGAGCTGTCCTACCATAGCAGCCATGATTGGTTGATTCAGTGCTTTTCTTTTCTTTTTCCTTCTTCAAGATGAGATCTATCCCATCCTCATCGCCAAATGTGATATCCGAGTGGTAAGGTCAAGAACTGAGATAAGCCAGACTTCAGGAACCAAAACCCAACTTTTTAATTAACCGATTTAGCAGCGAACATAGCTCTTACAGCTGCAGCAAACACACTCTATTTCTTACTGTGCGATCACAAAGATGGAGGATCAACCTCTAAGTCATACCCAGAATGCAATGCCACTACTTTAATAAGTGGTGTGCCAGGACATTACCTTAATACTGATAAATATGATCCCTTAATATTTGTCTCCATCTGGTGGATAACTTAAGCATTACATCCCAGATTACTATAATTACAGTAAAAATTACTGTAATATTTATATATAAGTTCTACCATCACAAAGGATTTTGTGACATTTAAATTTGAAGACAGTATGGTGACTGATACTTGTAAAACCAGAATAATATAGCCTAGAAATTTAGGCACGCTAATTTTTGGGCCCTCGGGAGGCACAGGGTGCAATCCCCATACCTGAATGGTGATGCCCAAGGTGTGCCCGATATTGGGCCTTGGGCCTAATTTTCATGCAGCTGGAGACCTGCCAGTGAAATGTAATTGAAAATCAGACCGCTGCAGGCATCGCAGGTAAGTGAGGAAGGGTGGACAATTGGGCTGGGGCTCGGGCTCAGGTGATCAGTGGACAGCGGGGAGCAATCGGTGACTGGGTGAGAGGTAGCTGTGGACGGGGGGGAGTAGGGAAGGTAGCGGTGGCCATGGGAGCAATAGCTGGTCGGGGGATCAGTAACTAGATCCAGTAGAATCAGTAGCTGAGTCCGTGGCCCACGTTTTTTTAATGTGGGGGTCAGGTAATTATGGGGGCCTTGAAGCTCTGGAGCATTTGAAAATCAAAAACCGTGCAGGACCGTAATTTAAATAAATTATTCTGGCTTTTAATGATTCCCGACATGTGCTGCTGCCACCAGCGCCTCTACATTATCCCACATGGGGGTTAGTGAACCTCTGACCATAAATGAGCGTGCACATCCTGCCTGCCATACTGGGGACTTAGTTGGTCGATTAATGCCTGAAAAACGGGTGCTGCATGCCCGAATTTCTAGGCCTAGATGTTACACTAGTTCCTCATTTGTATGTAAGTAAATGAAGCCATCTTGCACTTTTTAGTATTTTGGTGCAATGTGCATAAATGAATGCAGCCAGTTTCACCTTGAGCACAAATGTGTGAACACTAAACTTAGCAATTTTTGCAGATAAATTTGCAAGCGTTATTCATCTCCTGAAACCAAACACCCATAAGTTCCTTTTTAACAAATGAGTCCCGTTATTCATGTCAATGAACATGAAATGATCAACGACTAATTAAACAATAGTTAATGTATTCCACCATCCTCTGTAGAATTCTCTAAGGCAAATCCTTTGTGGAAAAAATAAATACACCAGATGTAACATCTTGTTAGAGTTTCCCATAACCAAGTGTGGTGTTAAACCAAACTACTTCTTCAGAACCTCATTATTGTAATATCCATCATATAACTTGTAGTCTGGCACTTGTGATACACCCAAACCTCAACTGAGTACAGGAAACTTTGTGCTATCCGGAAGTTGAATGTCCGGCAACTTTGATCTAACGGCAGAAATCAGCAGCCGTTTTGGTTAGGTGTTTTTTTCTCTCCTAGCATTCTTTTCACAGGCAGGCTCTGGAAAGCGTCTTTGTTGCTTAGCAACAGCTTCAGAGACGCTTCCAAGCTACTGGGCTGAGTGTTTACAAGCTGTTGCTGAGCAACAGTGTTTGTGGTCAGACACAGCAGGCTCTAGAAAGCGTCTCTGTATCTTAACAACAGCTTCAGAGACGCTTCCAAGCCATGGGCCGAGTGTTTACAAGCTGTTGCTGAGCAACAGTGTTTGTGGTCAGATACTGCGATGAAAAGCTCCTATCTGATAACATTGACGCTGGTCTATCCGGAGCTTTTAAAAAAACGGCAGTAGCTCGGTCCCATGGGTGCCGGATAGCACAAAGTTTCCTGTACTGTACTGAACAGGCTTTCACTCTTAAAGTTGTGAAGTATATTTCAATAAATTATCATTTTTAAACACCAATATTTACGTCAAAAAGGCAAAGCTTTTACGCAGAAGATCAAATAAATGCAAACTTTAATCCCTCCTCCCCACACAGAAATCATGCCATGCAACAGTACCATATGCAGCTTTATGTACCTGGAGGAAGTGCTTAATCACAGAATCACAGAATCTACAGTGCAGATAGAGGCCATTTCGGCCCATCGAGCATGCACCGATACATATCCCACCCTATCCCTGTAACCCCACGTATTTAATCCCCTAACACTAAGGGTCAATTTATCATAGCCAAATCAACCTAACCTGCACATCTTTTATAAGATTTTAGATTATTAGATTTTAGATATTAGATTTTAATCACTTACATAAGAACATAAGAAATAGGAGCAGGAGTAGGCCAATCGGCCCCTCGAGCCTGCTCCGCCATTCAATAAGATCATGGCTGATCTGATCCTAACCGCCAATCTACTATCACAGAACCATCTCCTGAATCTAACAGAATTAGACACACGAAATAGGAGCAGGATCAGGCTACACGGCCCCTGGGCCCGCTCCGCTACCCACAGGGCCATGACCGATCCAAACCTAGACTCATGTCCAAATTCCTGCCCGCTCCCCGTAACCCTTAATTCCCTTTACTTCTAGGAAACTGTCTATTTCTGTTTTAAATTTATGTAATGATGTAGCTTCTACAGCTTTTTGGGGCAGCATATTCCATGGACCTACCACCCTCTGAGTGAAGTAGTTCCTCCTCATCTCAGTTTTGAAAGAGCAGCCCCTTATTCTAAGACTATGCCCCCTAGTTCTAGTTTCACCCATCATCGGGAACATCCTCCCCGCATCCACCCGATCCAACCCCTTCACAATCTTATATGTTTCAATAAGATCGCCTCTCATTCTTCTGAACTCCAATGAGTAGAGTCCCAATCTACTCAACCTCTCCTCATAGGTCCATCCCCTCATCCCCGGGATTAACCGAGTGAACCTTCTTTGTACTGACTCGAGAGCAAGTATGTCCTTTCTTAAGTATGGACACCAAAACTGTACGCAGTATTCCAGGTGTGGTCTCACCAATACCTTGTACAACTGAAGCAATACCTCCCTATTTTTATATTCTATCCCCCTAGCAATGAAAGCCAACATTCCATTGGCCTTCTTAATCACTTGCTGCACCTGCATACTAACCTTTTGAGTTTCGTGCACCAGGACCCCCAGATCCCTTTGTACTTCAGTACTTTCCAGTTTCTTGCCATTAAGATAATAGCTTGCTCTACGATTTTTCCTGCCAAAGTGCATAACCTCACACTTTCCAGTATTGTATTCCATCTGCCAAATCTCTGCCCACTTACTTAGCCTGTCTATGTCCCCTTGCAGGTTTTTTATGTCCTCCTCACTCACTACTTTCCCTCCCATCTTAGTATCATCTGCAAACTTTGATATGTTACACTCGGTCCCCTCCTCCAAATCGTTAATATAGATTGTAAAGAGTTGGGGACCCAGCACTGACCCCTGCGGAACACCACTTGTTACTGATTGCCAGTCTGAGAATTAACCATTTTTCCCAACTCTCTGCCTTCTGTTAGATAGCCAATCCTCTATCCATGCCAGAATATTACCCCCAATCCCGTGATTTTTTATCTTAAGCAATAATCTTTTGTGTGGCACCTTGTCAAATGCCTTTTGGAAGTCTAAATACACTACGTCCACTGGTTCACCTTTATCCACCCTATATGTTACTTCCTCAAAGAACTCCAGCAAATTTGTCAAACATGACTTCCCCTTCATAAAACCATGCTGACTTTGTCCTATTAAATTATGATTATCCAAATGTCCAGTAACTGTCTCCTTAATAATGGACTCTAAAATTTTTTAGGCTAACCGGTCTATAGTTTCCAGCCTTCTGTCTACTGCCCTTTTTAAATAAGGGTGTTACATTAGCAGTTTTCCAGTCTGCCGGAACCTTTGCTGAGTCCAGGGAGTTTTGGAAAATTATTACTAATGCATCCACAATCCCTACCGCCACTTCCCTCAAGACCCTAGGATGTAAGCCATCAGGTCCAGGTGATTTATCCGCCTTGAGTCCCATTATTTTACCGAGTACCACTTCCTTAGTGATTTCGATCGTGTTTAGCTCCTCCCCCCCCTATAGCCCCCTGTTTGTCCAGTGTTGGGATATTCTTAGTGTCCTCTACTGTAAAGACTGATACAAAATATTCATTCAGTGTTTTTGCCATCTCCATATTTCCCACCATTAATTTCCCGGTCTCATCCTCTAAGGGACCAACATTTACTTTAGCCACCCTTTTTCTTTTTATATAACTATAAAAACTCTTACTATCTGTTTTTATATTTTTTGCTAATTCACTTTCATAATCTATCTTCCTTTTCTTAATCAATCTTTTTGTTATTTATTGCTGTCTTTTAAAGTTTTCCCAATCCTCTATCCTCCCACTAGATTTGGCTACCTTATATGCCCTTGTTTTTAGTCGAATACTATCCTTAATTTCTTTACTTAGCCACGGATGGCTGTCTTTTCTTTTACACCCTTTTCTTCTCAGTGAAATATATATTTTTTGGAAGTTGTAAAATAACTCCTTAAATGTACACCACTGATCATGTATCGTCTTACCCTTTAATCTATTTTCCCAATCCACTCTACTCAATTCCACTCTCATACCTTCATAGTCTCCTTTATTCAAGCTTAGCACACTTGTTTGAGATCCAACCTTCTCACCCTCTAATTGAATATGGAATTCAACCATGTTATGGTCACTCATTCCAAGGGGATCCTTTACTAGGACATTTTAATTAATCCTGTCTCGTTACACAGGACCAGATCTAAGGTTGCTTGCCCCCTGGTCGGTTCAGTTACATACTGCTCAAGAAACCCATCCCTAATACACTCAATGAACTCATCCTCAAGGCAGCTCTGCCCAATTTGATTTGTCCAATTAATATGATAGTTAAAATCCCCCATAATTATAGATGTTCCCTTATTACAAGCCTCAACTATTTCCTGATTGATATTCCGTCCAACAGAGTTGCAACTGTTCGGAGGCCTATAGACTACGCCCACTAGTGTTTTTTTCCCCTTATTATTCCTTATCTCCACTTATAAACTCAAATTTTGTAAAATGAGCTATAAAAACCCCATTACCATTAGGCGATGAATAAAACGCAATCGAGTACACATCTCTTGCCCACAATGGTATTACTAGGAATCCTCGTTCAAGTGAATAATTTCTGAGGCATTAATTTGATTTTAATATATTTAGTAAAAATTGTTAGGCAAAGTACAAACAAGCAAACAACCTGCTTGATAAACTTGTTAACTACACCATAATAAATTAAAAATATGAATGCTCCCTGATTCAAAGGTAACAGCCTTGTTAAGTTTCTGACAGCAACAACTTCTCATTGCATGTAACTTTTAAAACACAGGAATAAATAAAAAGGAATGGACAGAGTCATGGTGGAAGTGCTAGGAGAACTAACCAAAAGCTTGGTCGAAAAGATTGGTTTCAAGAAGGTAGTTAAAGACGTAAACAGAAGTATAGAGGTGGAGTGATTTAGGAAGAGAGTTCCAGAGAGTAGAGCCAACGAGACTGAAGGCTTTGCCAGCAATGCCAGGTTGAAGAGAGGGGGATGCACAAAAGGTCAGAGTCAGAAGAGCAAAAGGTGTGGGAAGGAGCATAAGACTGGAAGAGGTTGCAGAATTAGGTGAGAAAAGGTCATGGAGGCATTTCACAGAATCACACAGAAACCCCACAGTGCAGATAGAGGCCATTTCGGCCCATCGAGCCTGCACTGACACATATCCCACCCGATCCCCGTAACCCCTCCACCAACACATATCCCACCCTATCCCCGTAACCCCATGTATTTAATCCCCCTAACACTAAGGGTCAATTTATCATAGCCAATCAACCTAACCTGCACATCTTTGGAGTACAATGATTTAAAAGTTAATACATTGGGGATAAGAAGCCACTGTGAATCAGTATGGACTGAGGTGATTGGCAAGGAAGAACAGGATATAGATGTTTGAGTTTTGGACAAGTCTAGATGTGACAAAAGCACAATTAAAGATTTTGGTAGCAGTGAGGGTGAGATAGCGGTGTAGTCAGGCAGAGGTGGAAATAAGCAAAATTGGTAACCGATAGAAGGTAAGTTTTGAAGCTCGCAGGTCGGATTCAGTTTGAGCAAATAGCTGGGACAGGGATGGAGTTAGTGGACTTTATGGCAGTGGCCACAAACAATAGCTTCAGTCTTCCCAGTATTCAGTTAGAGGAAATATTGATTCACCTACAACTTGATATCAGTCAAGTAGTCAAACAAGATAGTTGTGGGCTGAGAGAAGTGGTGGAGAGATAGAGTTATTGGCAGAACATAAGAACATAATAAATAGGAGCAGGGGTAGGCTATTCAGCCCTTTGAGCCTGCTCCACCATTCAATAAGACCATGGCTGATACTCTACCTCATCTCCACCTTCCCACACCATCCCCATATCCCTTGATTCCTTTAATACCTAAAAATCTATCAATCTCTGTCTTGAATATACTCAACGACTGAGCATCCACAGCCCTCTGGGGTAGAGAATTCTGAAGATTTACAACCCTTTGAGTGTTCATATGGAAGCTGACTCTGTGTCTATGGGCTAGATTTTACCAACCTCGGCAGGCGACATTGGTGGCGGGTCCCGGCCTCGCTGCTGGCTCCAGCCCACTGTCCAAAATGTTTTCCCGTGACTGGGCTTGTTATATGCTTATGGAGGGAGTCACAGCGCGCAGGGAGGTTCTCTTCCCTTCCAATGGGCAGAAGAGACCTCCCCAGGAGACCAACGCAGCCTGGTTGCACATTGCACAGGAGGACACAAGCAGGGATGTCGTCAGGAGGACCAGGCTGCAGTGGTGCAAACCTTTCCATGATCTTAGTAGATCATGAAACATTACTGCAAAACCACACTCAACCTCACCCTGCTGTGCCACTCATCACATTCCCATCACTCTGTCTTCCCTACCCCTGCACATCCTTACACCAACTTACCTTGCACCTCCACCCATCCCTCTCTATCTACATTATCACTTCCCCATCTCACTAGCCACCCCTCACACTCACCCTCATCCTAGTCCAGCCATACCAACTTGTGTGTTTTAGCCAATGTTCATGAGAAGTTTCTGTTAATGTGCTGTCAAACATTGAAACTTTTATTTTCAACACTTTGCGTTCTTGGACAGATCTTTGTGCACCTTTGGAAGTGGTTTAGTGAGTAGCAGTGAATGGTGAGACATAACGGTACTCCCCGCAATGGTGATGAATGTGAAAGGAATGGCTTGGGTATTGTAGGGATGCTTTATGGTGTTGGTGTGGGATGGTGCCAACCTGGCGCATCATGTGGCAGCCAGGGTGTACAGCATCAAGTGAAGTAAATCTGTCCATGGTCATCCCAGGTGTCCCGGGCAGCAATGTTGTCGGGTGCTGATGCCCTCTGTCCTGTGCAGTATCAGCTGATTGTGGGGAAGGTTGGTGTTGTTGTTGTTGGTGCTGCTGGTGTGTCTGGTGCTGCTGCTGTTGGAGCTGATCGTGGTGGGATTCTGAGGACCAAGGTGAGATAGTTTCAAGGGCACCGTTGCTGATGTAATGGATGGTAGGTGAGCTTGAGATGACAGAAGTGATCTGCCAATGGTGAGAGAGGTTGTTCCAATGAGGTGACACTGGATAGAGAGTTTACTCCAAACACTTACAATCTAAATAATGCTCAATCTGTCTTCCAAATGCAGTAAGCAACAGCTTCTGAGTTTGGAAAGTGATCAGCTGGGAGATGGGACCTTTTATAGCACATTTGCAGCTGTCAAATAATGAGATGATTCGATAGCCATTCAACTCCTGACCTGCTTACTTGACGTGATCCCCGAGCAGTGGAGACCCCGTGGGCGACCTGGTAAACTCTGAAGGTGAGGTCAAAATAGCTATTAATGGTCAGTTAATAAGGTCATAATGACTTGAATTGCCTCCCCCACCGTTGCATGTCGGGTCTGCTCAGCGCGTGGCTGCGGGTTTACAGCGGGGTCCCGACCCGCTGTCAAAAAAAATGTTTACCCACCTACCAACGATCGCGCCCACTGATCCCCCGGAAAATTCCCCTCTATGTTACTGATGGGCAGCATGTAGACAAAGAAGAGGAGGGACCAAGAATTAATCTTTGGAGAATGCTGAGATGGCCACACAGACAGAGGAAGAGGAGGAAGCAGAAGAGGAGGAAGCAGAAGGAAGGAGGCAACCCAGACAGCCCCTTTCTGGCTGGGAATTCCTTGTTGGAATCATCTGCCAGTTGTACCAGTGACCACAACCCCAATTCCCCTTTCAACATTTGTCTCACACCTTACCTCATGATTGATACAGATGGTTGGTAGGTGAGTGATTGGCTGGGGAGTTGTGCATTGAGTAGTGTGTGAGTCGAGTGTTGCAGTTGGTAGGAGACGGCTTTTGAAGATGCATTCACTGACCTTGACCAGTGGTCTGAGGTCAGGAAGCTTCTTTGGGCACTGGAGCCAGGTGGTGGGAGCGACACTGCTGGCAGCGACGGCCTCGGTGATGCAGTCCCACATCCTTCTTTCTGGAGGGCCTCCTGGCCCCTGTGGGTAGAGGACCTCTCTTGCAGTGTTATCACCCTGCACAAAGTTGGAGTGTTGCGTGCGAGTCTCTGGGTGCCCCTTCCCTGGCTTACTGAGCCATTTAGTGCTGAAGCACTTTTCTCATTTTTTGTGGTTCAGAAGGGAATTCAGCTTTACAGGCTGAAGACTCCCATTTGGGACTTCTTTTTAATGATAATTTTTTTATTGAAAGGCAGTAAACTGCATTTTTTCACTGCATTTTAATTTTAAAAAGTTCTGGATGCATTGTCTCTTTAATTGCCCACAATGCCTTGTGAACTCCAAAGCCTCGCTCCCAGAGGCTGTAAGAAGCTGCAACACCACTCCTGAATGGAATCTTCAGGTCGGATGCCTCCACTAACACCACCAGGAGAGCGTTACATGATAAGTTAGCGCTGCGCTACAAATCTCCAGCCCCCAACACGAATATTTGTCCGGTAGCATTGCGGCCATTTTCAGCGGCCCTAAACTCGAGGCTGCTGTGACATTGGCAGGTTTCTGTCGATGTCCAATTTCTAGGCCAATGTATTACGGAGTGAGTTCAGCACTCCCAGGAAAACATTGGCCGATATGTTTAACTAACCTGCTCGACCAGTTCCAGATTTTTGTGATGTTAATTAGCAAAGGTTCTTTTGCAGTGTTTAAAACTTGATTCCTCAGGATCCTTCCAGGCTGCTTCTGGGCAGATCTCCCACATCTCCCAGGCTGCAGTCCACAAATACATCAGGGAAGTCACCAATGCACTGATTGCCAGCGCAAATCAGTACATTTTTTTTCCTATGGATGAGAACACTCAAATTGAGAGAACCTTGGGGTTTGCAGCAATGGTTGGCTTCCTTCAAGTGCAGAGCGCTATTGATTGCAATCACGTTGCCATCAGTGCTTCAATCACTGAAGTCAGCCTTTTCTTAAAAGAAGGTATACTCACTCTGTTACTTCTATGAAGTGCTCCCCCAGTGGCTTCAGCAGAGATGGTCGGTAGTGTATTGTAGATGATTTTAGGTCCTTTGAGATGTTCATGGCCAGTGACCTCAGGGAGCTCGAGCCCTTGAGAGCACATCTGCAGACCATAGCTCCTTGACTGCTGCCTGGGCTGTCTGGCCCAGCTGGCTTTCTGGCACCATGGTAGGTAGGTATTGGTTGAAGGAGTGGCAAGGCAGGAGATGCGCTGACATCCTGAGAGAGGCAATGCTTGCCTTTCTCATAGTGCCACCATTGCTTCCATGAGGCTACAGCTCATTACTTCCACTGATCTGAAGTAGAGAAGACTACAGGAGGTGAGTGAGGCCTTGAAAGCCCCTGTTCATGTGGTCCACCAATCTCTCCATCTGGTGCACTAGTCTCTCCAAGGTGGAACAACTGTTGGAACCCAAACTCTGAATGGCAGCTGTGTGAGCTTCCATCAAAGTTGCAAATGCAGGTGACACAGACTCCTTCTGTGAGGGCCCAGCTGCAGTGTCCCTGGAGATGGCCACAGACTCCAAGGTAGAATGCAGAGTGGAAATGCCATATGAGAGAACTCCACACATGCTGGAGTGGATTCAAAGTGTTTGGCATCCTTTCCAATATCTCATATAATCACAGGTGTGCTGCAAGCTGGGCCCCGGAAGTCCACATCTCTGTCTCGCTCATCAGAGCTGCGCAAGGACATTGCTCTCCATGGAGCCATCTCCTGTGCTGTCCCTGCGACCCACAACCTGCTCCTGCTCACTTATTTGTGTTTTCCACCAGGTGCAGGTGCCTCAATCTATCCCGGTTGAGGTGGTAATCTGTGCGCAGGTGCTTGGGAAGGATGGCGCGCCTGACAGTGCTTCCTTAGGAGGGATGTTTTCCTCTAAGGTGCCTTCTTGCAGAGATTCTTGCTGCTGAGAAGGATCTAGTGGCAAGAGACAAGAGTTAGGATGGCAAAGAGAGGCTGAACAGTAGCACATGAAAGGCTTGACCATACTGGTTGAGGTTCTGAACTTGACTGAAGGATCAATTGCTTGTGGTACATCAAAGTGTACACGTTATAAGTTGTCACCCTACTCAAAGAAGCCACCAGCCTTGCCATATCCAATGCTGCCAGGTCCTTGTGGTGATTCTACCGCTGATTTCCAGTGCTTCCTGCTCCACCTGGGTGAGGGCCATGATGTTGGGCTTCTCCCCCATCTTATTTCTTTCCCTCCTGTTGTGAGCTGTTTTCTCTTGCAGAAGGAGAGGAAGAGAGTGATGAGTAGCTCTGAGAAGGCAAGTGCACACATGTGTGGCTTCTGTATGTAGTGCATAAGCTGAAAAGGAGGAGAAGCAAGATGCAGGGTGATAGGGGAGGTGCTGAGTGCGAAGTAATTGGCTTGAGTGTGAATTTAGGAAGGACTCATAAGATGTGGTGCAGGTCCAGTAATTAACATCAGGTGAGAAGAGCATGCTGTTAGTGGAAGCAGTGAAGGCAACGTGGCAGGCAAATGTGTGTTAGGAGTGAGATTGAGGGAGCATCGTGTGCCATTGTAAGTGGCGCTGTAACTGTAACACTGTCATGGTAAACTTGACTGAATCTCCACTTGATTGAATCTAAAAGTGACCAAATGCACCGACAAGCTTTGAAGTCAAGAGAATGCTTGGCTAAATCATTTGTAAAATAAGTGATGTGTTGATACTTTTCCTTCAAAAGATAAGATCTTGAAAATTCTGTGAGAACCACAAGTCAACAACCCTGCAGATGTGAAAAACAACGACTCTAATCCTTGAATGTCTGGCCTTGGTTAACTAACCGTCAAAACAGATAGGAAGAGAGAGGGAGAAAACAACATTACCCACAGTTTGAAACATGAATGCTGGGGGCCAGTTGCCAAGTTTTGGGGTATGTGATATTGGACACTGACATTCGGAGCTATAGTCGATGGTGACCTGGTCAGTTGCCAGTTAAAGTCAGTCATACATCTTGTCATCACTGAATTGACCTCTCATCTGGTGATAGTATGTATGTGGTTTTGTTTATAATCACCTGAGCTTAAAGCAAATGATTTTAGATGCTTGCCTGTAATAAGTACATGAATTGAGTACAGTTTGTATTCTGGTAATTACTTGTAACCTCTTGCTGATTTTTAAGGAAATGATTCATTGTGTTTTGTGTTGTCTGTTCGACGGGTCTGAACTCTATAAACTGTCAGACACTCAGAACGTCTTACAGCGCTGAGGTATGCAATACAGGAGTGATAATTGCTCTGAATGCTGGGGGAGGGAGGAGAGCGACAATGACCTCAGGTGCAATGCCTGTTGGGGAAAGGAAGAGCTATACTCACCTTTGCTGAACTTGTGAGGTCATTACATTACATTTCTTCCTGTACTGTACCAACAACAACAACCTGTATTTATATAGCGCCTTTAACGTAGTAAAACGTCCCAAAGCACTGCACAGGAGTATTTTAAGACAAAAAATTTGACACCGATCTATATAAGGATAAATTAGGGCAGGTGACCAAAAGCTTGGTCAAAGAGGTAGGTTTTAAGGAGCGTCTTAAAGGAGGAAAGAAATGTAGTGAGGCAGACAAGTTTAGGCAGGGAATTCCAGAGCTTAGGGCCTAAGCAACAGAAGGCATGGACACCAAAGGTTGAGCGATTATAATCAGGGATCCTCAAGAGGGCAGAATTAGAGGAGTGCAGGTATCTCGGGGGGTTGTGGGGCTGAGGGAGATTACAGAGATAGGGAGGGGCGAGGCCATGGAGGGATTTGAAAACAAGGATGAGAATTTTGAAATCGAGGCGCTGCTTAACTGGGAGCCAATGTAGGTCAGCGAGCACAGGGGTGATGGGCGATTGGGATTTGGTGCGAGACATGGGCAGCCGAGTTTTGGATGACCTCAAGTTTACGTAGGGTGGAATGTGGGAGGCCAGCCAGTAGTGTGTTGGAATAGTCGAGTCTAGAGATAACAAAGGCATGGATGAGGGTTTCAGCAGTGGATGAGCTGAGGCAATGACGGAGACGGGCGATGTTATCGAGGTGGAAGTAGGCGGTCTTTGTTATGCTGCAGATATGTGGTCGGAAGCTCATTTCAGGGTCAAATATGACACCAAGGTTGCGAACAGTGTGGTTCAGCCTCAGACAGATGTTAGGGAGAAGGATGGAGTCAGTGGCTAGGGAACGGAGTTTGTGGCAGGGACCGAAGACAATGGCTTCGGTCTTCCCAATATTTAATTGGAGAAAATGTTTGCTCATCTAGAACTGTATGTCGGAAAAGCAGTCTGACAATTTAGACACTGTGGAGGGGTCGAGAGAAGAGGTAGTGAGGTAGAGCTGGGTGTCGTCAGCGTACATGTGGAAACTGACGCTGTGTTTTCGGATGATGTCGCCAAGGGGCAACATGTAGATTAAAAATAGGAGGGGGCCAAGGATAGATCCTTGGGGGACACCAGAGGTAATGATGCGGGAGCGGGAAGAGAAGCTGTTGCAGGTGATTCTCTGGTTACGATTAGATAGATAAGAATGGAACCAGGCGAGTGCAGTCCCACCCAGCTGGACGATGGTGGAGAGGCGCTGGAGAAGGATGGAGTGGTCAACCATGTCAAAGGCTGCAGACAAGTCAAGAAGGACGAGGAGGGATAGTTTACCTTTGTCACAGTCACAAAGGATGTCATTTGTGACTTTGACGAGAGCCGTTTCAGTACTGTGGCAAGGGCAGAAACCTGATCAGAGGGATTCAAACATGGAATTGCGGGAAAGATGGGCACGGATTTGGGAGGCAACAATACATTCAAGAACTTTGGAGAGGAAAGGGAGGTTGGAGACGGGGCGGTAGTTTGCAAGGATGGAAGGATCAACGTTTGGTTTTTTGAGGAGGGGATGATGACGGCAGGTTTGAGGGAGAGGGGCACAATACCTGAGGAGAGAGAACCGTTAACAATATCAGCTAACATAAGAGCCAGAAAAGGAAGTTGGGTGGTCAGCAGTTTGGTGGGAATATGGTCAAGGGAGCAGGAGGTGGGTCTCATAGACAAGATGAGCGTAGAGAGGTCATGAGGGGAGATCGGAGAGAAACTGGAGAAAGATGTGAGTTCAGGGCTAGGGCAGGGGGGAACCTTAGAGGAAGTTTGGCCCAGTGGGCTAGGGGAAGGAAGGTAAGCAGCAGAGTCCAGGTCCATGTGGTGATGCAACTCACTTGATCACATATCACAGAATCACAGAAACCCCACAGTGCAGATAGAGGCCATTTCGGCCCATCGAGCCTGCACCGACACATATCCCACCCGATCCCCGTAACCCCTACACCAACACATATCCCACCCTATCCCCGTAACCCCACGTATTTAATCCCCCTAACACTAAGGGTCAATTTATCATAGCCAATCAACCTAACCCGCACATCTTTGGACTGTGGGAGGAAACCGGAGCACCCGGAGGAAACCCACGCAAACACGGGGAGAATGTGCAAATCTATCACTGTTCTCCAGGCTTTCTGAGTGAGGTTGTTGGGTATCTTCTTCTCACTTTGTGGGGGAAACACTTCCCTCCTGGCTCTGAGTTCTGCCAACAACACTTCCAGGGAGTCATCTGAGAATCTGAGGGCAACCTTTCCTTTCACTGCAGCACTCTCCAATAGAATAAAACTCTAAACTCAATGTGATTACATTTAGTGAGCATAACATTCCTTTTAGAGGTGCATTCACCCTTTAAATATGCTGCCTCATGAGTCCTGCAATGTTTTCCTATACCCTCCCTTCTTATCCGTTTATCTCAAAGAGGCTTTGTTTATTTTCAAAATTCAAGTTACTTATGTTTTTAAAAATAATAAATCAAATTAGAATGAGGAAAAACACTGTGTGCTTTTCTCTCTCTCTTGCTCATTCTGTCAAGTAGAATGACAGAATCTGACAGACGTAAACAATTAACATTTAGAAAACACATGTGACATGATTAGTGGCTTCAAAATTCAACTTTTTTTGGAAACAGGACTATTCCGTAAAGAAAGGAACTCTCTCTCTTTCTATCCCTAATATTTCTCATTCTTTCCCTCAGCTTAATACAATTTCTGAAGTTTATAGAACATATAACAAATGCTATAATGGGTGTGCAACCAGCAGCCTGTCACTTTCTTTCTTTCACTCACACAAAAATGCACGCATACAGGTATACACACAGCCTCTCTGGTTTTTTAAAACCAAAAATAAAATTTAACTGAATAACGCTTTTAAAAATCCATCAGGACAGCTGATTAAATAGTACTGATATATCTTGGGAAATTTGGCATACTGCATAAGACAAATTCAGTTAACAGCACCATAGATGTGCACAAAAATATTAATTCCATGCCTAGGCTTTTGGGAGAGCCTGAAACCTTCAAGTTAAAACTTTAATGAAGACATTAATAACACAAAGACAATTTTATGGACAAATTTAATAATTTTATCGAGAAATATGTAAATTTTTAATTTAAAAAAAAAATTCAATCCTTATTTTTGACTTTAGAAATTTGCATTACTAAGAAAAATGATTGATCAAAAATTGATTAGTTGAAAATTTTCAGAAAGCATTTTGAACAATTTGTGGAGAGAAGCCATGTGGTAGAGACCGTGTAAATACAAGTGGCAGGTAGACATAGGCAAAATAAATGTGGACATAGGAATTTACAATGATAAAAAATTGACACAAAAATGTGACAAAAGGAAGTCAGATTTTGTAAAGGGAAGTGCGTCCCATGGTGCCATGGTGCGTCCCACAGGGAGTTAAGATGAAGTGTAGTATTGTGTTGAAGTGGGGTTAGAAGGCAGGGGATTATTAGTGACAGGAAACTTATGATGTTGGTGGGTGAAGGCTCAAACCAATGGTGCGGGGCCGAGTCCCAAGGGGGATTCGGGAACAGGTGGGACGTGGAAAGGGGCTGGTGGCACAGAACAGGGCAACAGAAGAGATACCAAGGCCTGAGACAGGAAATGGCATGGTGTGGCGGGAGGGGGGGGGGGGTCAGGAACCAGTGGTGGGAGAGAAGGAGGCTCAGGAACATGCGGCAAATGGCAGCGGAGGTTGTTTCAACCCGTTAGGAATTAAATTATACATTTTACTAAATTATAAGTTTTTAAAAGATATTAAAAACTGTAATAAAACAACCGAAGTTTGCAGTAGCTCGAAACTGATTGCCATAGCACCATTTAAAGTGGAGTCAAACATGGGAGGGATCAAAGGTAGGAATGCAACAATGCTAATTAGCTTGCAGATCAAAGGGCAGAATTTTCTTTGGAAGTTACACTGGTTTTCTGTTGTTATTCGGATGGGCAGAGGCAGAAAAACAATCAGCAACCTGTACTGTTGTTCCTTACCCATTTCTGTAGTACAACAGAGTGCAAGATACAAGTATAACAATGACTGGAAAAGTGATACAATGATATGTGTTATGTTGTGTATGTACCTTTAAGAGAATAACTGGTCTCAGACTGCAGTACCGGCAGTGACCATCCCTGTATAAAAGGCGCTAGTGAGCCTCTGTGTTTTTAGTTTCACTATGGACTTCCACCAGTAAAGACTTATTTTGTTCACTCCTGCTGTCTGTGTCTCAATTATTCACGGACGTAACACTGGTGACGAGTAAGAAACGAACTTACCTGCAACTCGGCAGCACCTCAGACGACGTTATTGAAGGTCGAAGCCAGAAGAAAGAAAAAAAAATCCAAAGAAACTCGACAAACGGGCGTCGACCGTGGGCAACCGCACTCCAAATCGTCGGATTGAAAACTTGCAGGAGAGACTGTCCAGAGCCAGGCTGGGTTCCTCGGTCTGTGGTTTCCCAGCTAATCGGGCTGGTGGCAGGTAGTGCACTGATCCTTCCTGGGCTGCGGCGGGCTAGAGCTCGATTGGGTGGCTTTTCAACAGGGCCGAGCAGTGTTGTCGGGAAGCAAAGAGAGAGAGAGGGTGGAGCACACAGGGCGCGGCCGGTGCTTCGAATCCAGGCAGCGTTCGGACCTAAGTAGAGAGAGGGAAGTGTCCCAGAGGGTCCGCTCCACGACGGGAAAATAATAAAAGAAAAAGAATCAATATTAAACGCGCAAGAAACCGTGGAAAGCAATGCTAACAACAGCGGAGAAGAAGGCAAAGCGCGGGAGGCGCCATTTTGTTAAATCGGGGAAGAAGGCAAAGCGCGGGAGGCGCCATTTTAGATTTGCAAGATGCCGAAGACTGGCTGTATCATTGCTTTTGATAATACAATAGAGGACTGGACCACGTATGTGGAAAGAGTCGAGGTATATTTCGAGGCAAACGAAATAGCGGAGGGGAAAAAGGCATCGATATTGCTAAACTTAATGGGCGCTAGAACGTACGGCCTATTGCGGGACCTGATTACTCCAGCCAAACCGAAGGCGAAGAGTTTTAACGAAATTGTTGCTGTCCTACAGGAACACTTAAACCCTGCACCGCTGTTGATAGCAGAAAGATTTAAATTCCACAGGAGAACTCAGCACAAAGATGAGAGCAATGCTGAGTATCTTACGGAACTGCGCAAGCTATCAAAGCACTGCCAGTTCGGAGCAGGACTGGCAGATACCCTATGGGACAAATTTGTCTGTGGACTCCTGAGTGAAGGAACACAGAAGAAGTTACTCTCAGAGAAAGAGCTGACGCTAGATAAGGCTTTTAGCGTGGCAGTATCGTATGAAGCAGCAGCCAGGGGAGCTGCAGAAATTCAACAAAAACCACAGGAATACGGCACCCACGAAATGACACGGGGATTTGCAAAATGTTATCGCTGCGGCAGAACTAACCATGACCAGAAGGACTGCTGGTCCAAAGACAAAATATGCAGGCAATGCGGGAAGATGGGACACATTGCACGAGTTTGCAGGTCTGGGAAGAAGACCAGCGACAACAAAAAGGCTACTAAGGAACCGTACAAGAAAGTACAAAAGATGACGGACAGTAGTTCCGAAGACCAGATGAGCGATAGTGAATCCGGGAACAGGAGGCTAAGCTGTCTCAAACTTCACAATGTAATCGCAAAAGAGGATCACCGAACCATTTGGGTCACCCTCACGATAGCAGGGTCACAAGTTAAAATGGAATTGGATACAGGATCAGCGCTAACCGTCATGAATCGACGAGACTACGAGCGGCTATTTTCACACATACCCTTGAGAGAGACATCCATCGTCTTGACGACGTATACGGGGCAAGAAGTATACCCCAGAGAAAAAATAAGGGTGCCTGTCGAATACAACGGCAAGAAAATACAGAAATTGTATCTCTACATACTGCCAAATGGTGGACCACCGTTATTGGGACGGGAATGGATCAGGAAGATAAACTTAGATTGGCACTCCATTCATGCAATGACGGTGGACGGTAAAAAAGATGAAGACGTCACTCCTGGACGATTGTCAACAATCTTAGCTAACGCCAAAGAGGTATTTCAACAAGAACTGGGCACGCTTAAAGGCGTAACCGCCTTGATAAAAATAGAAGAGAATGCAGTTCCCAAGTTTTTCAAAGCAAGACCGGTACCATATGCAATTCGCCCAGCCGCCGAGGCAGAGCTGGAGAATCTGGAGAAGGCGGGCGTGTTGTCTAAGGTCGACTGGAGCGAGTGGGCGACACCCATCATTCCTGTCATGAAGAATACGCTAAGCAATAAGTCCGGGGGGCCAAGGAAGATTCGCATCTGTGGGGATTTCAAGGTGACGGTGAACCCAGTCCTTCACACAGTACAATATCCTCTTCCAAGGATAGAAGACATCTTCGCCTCACTGTCTGGAGGGAAGCGTTTTACAAAAATTGACCTAGCACAAGCATATTTGCAGAGGGAGGTTGAGGAGTCCTCTAGGAAGTATCTCACGATAAACACTCACAAAGGTCTTTACCGGTATCATCGATTGGTATTCGGAGTAGCATCGGCTCCGGCGATATGGCAAAGAGCGATGGAACAGGTTTTGCAAGGGATTCCGGGGACTCAGTGTTACTTGGACGACATCCTTGTAACAGGTGAAGATGACAGTGAACACCTTAACAACCTAGAACAGGTGCTCACTAGACTACGGGAACATGGGCTGCGAGCCAACCGCCCCAAGTGCGAATTTTTAAAGAAACAGATATCGTATTGTGGCCACGTGATTGATGAAGAGGGGTTACATAAGTCCCCTGACAAAACTGAAGTGGTTGTTAAGGCCCCAGCGCCTGAAAATGTGTCGCAATTGAGGTCATTCCTTGGATTGGTGAATTACTATCATAAGTTTTTGCCGAATTTGCCGACAATTCTGCACCCACTGAACGCCCTGCTACGAACGGGGGTAGCATGGAAATGGAGCGATGATTGTAAGCGTGCTTTTCAGAAGAGTAAGGACTTAATCACTTCAAGGGAAGTATTGGCTCACTACAACCCAGCACTGCCAATCAGGCTGGCGTGTGATGCGTCTCCCTACGGCATTGGGGCGGTACTGTCACATAAATTCCTTGATGGTTTAGAGAGGCCGATAGCTTTTGCGTCACGCTCGTTAACTTCTGCCGAGCGTAACTACGCCCAGATTGACAGAGAGGCCCTCAGCCTAGTGTGGGGGGTGAAGAAGTTCAATCACTACCTGCACGGTCAAAAATTTACTCTACGAACCGATCATCAACCACTTGTCTCCATTTTCAACCCTCAGAAGGGCGTACCGATAATGACAGCACAACGGCTGCAGAGATGGTCCCTTTTCCTAGGGGCACACCAATATGACATCGAGTACAAAGGAACTAAACAGCATGGAAATGCTGATGGATTGTCACGTCTACCGTTGCCGACGGTGGAAGAAGAAGACCTTGCAGTGGATCCAATGGAGTTATTCCACTCGACCATAGTCGAATGTCTCCCTGTGACGAATGCAAACATAGAAAAGGAAACACGGAATGACCCGACACTATCACGGGTCTATGATTTAACGGTGAAGGGATGGCCAGCACATGGCGAACCACTGCTGCCAGCATTCTCGCCGAGAAGAGAACAGCTGTCAGTGTGCAGAGGAACCTTGATGTGTGGATCCAGAGTAGTAATTCCACCTAAGTTGACGGATAGAGTGCTCAATGAGCTTCATGAGGGTCATCTGGGTGGGGTAAAAATGAAGAGCTTAGCCAGAGCGTTTGTGTGGTAGCCGGGAATCGATAGAGAAATCGAAGAGATGACCAAGAGCTGTGCAGGATGCCAGAAGGTCCAAAACGCCCCACCACAAGCTCCTCTGCATCCATGGGAGTGGCCCTCATCTCCATGGCAAAGGGTGCACATTGATTTTGCTGGTCCCTTCATGGACTCGATGTTTTTAATTGCGGTGGATGCACATTCAAAGTGGCCAGAGGTAATAAAAATGCCCTCAACCACCACGGAAAAAACTATCACAGTTTTACAAACCATATTCGCCAGGAATGGGCTGCCTGAACAGATTTACTCTGACAATGGACCACAGTTTGTGTCTGAAGAGTTCCGGAGGTTCTTAAAGAACAATGGTGTTAAGCATTACACATCTGCCCCATATCATCCAGCCACTAATGGATTGGCCGAGATGTTTGTCCAAACATTCAAGAAGGCTATCAAGGCAATGTGTAATGAAGATATACCCCTACAACACAAGGTGGACAACTTCTTGTTTGCCTACCGGAATGCGACACATGCGGTTACCAACCAAACTCCAGCCATGATGTTCTTCAATCGAAGACTACGATGCCGCTTGGATTTGGTTAAGCCAAACGTCCGAAGAGATGTGGAGAACAGGCAGTTGCAGAATATGAATGAAAGGCCGACCAGGAGTTTTAAGATAGGTCAACCAGTTTTGGCCCGGGACTACCGCACTGAGAAATGGCAGCCAGGAACGATTTGTACATGACAAGGACCTCTCATGTATACCGTGGACGTTGGGGAGAGCATTGTAAGACGCCATGTTGACCAGATTCTAGAGTCACTGGAAAACGTCAACTCCACACCACGATCTGATACACCTGGTAATGAAATCGACGTTCCAATTGCAGCTACCGCAGAACCGGTAATATTGGAAGCAGATGAACCAAACAACGACATTGATCCTGACTCGACATTGCCAGAAGAACCTGTTACCCCAAAGAGGCGTTATCCAGACAGAATCAGGAAGCCTCCTCAAAGATTGAACTTATAATTGCTTAAACTTAACCAATGTATCTAGCAACAGTAATTGTGATTGTAATTCGTTATCATTTAGTTGTTAAATGAATGTTATGTACTGTTTATCTAAAAGGGGAGGAATTGTTGTGTATGTACCTTTAAGAGAATAACTGGTCTCAGACTGCAGTACCGGCAGTGACCACCCCTGTATAAAAGGCGCTAGTGAGCCTCTGTGTTTTTAGTTTCACTATGGACTTCCACCAGTAAAGACTTATTTTGTTCACTCCTGCTGTCCGTGTCTCAATTATTCACGGACGTAACATGTTACACAGCAGGAAACCCATGCATGTGCAAGAATTTTAATATATTACTAGCAGACCCCTTGTGGCCATACTTAAAGTGAATTGAAGATTATACTATTTTCTAACTGTAGGGTTGTTATGCCATGTAATGAACAATTTATTATCAGAACCACAATTTATGGTGACTGAAAATGTCAAATTCCATTATTATAGTTTATTCTGGGAAGTCTGAAGATGACATGCAAGATATATCAATTGGAGGTAGGTATTTAGCAGTGGAAGGGGGTGGGGTTTAGATACGCTGTGTGGTGCTCCTGCACTTTAGTAGCAATATGGGCAATCCTGGCTTTGGTCACACTGGGGGAATGGTACTGGGGTTTAGTTGAACTATGGATTTTGGAGTTTGTGATGAATATGCTGGGGTTTGGCATAATTGTTGAAGGGGAGCTTGGTCTGGCAGAACTGGAAGGTGGAATGTGGTGTTTGGTTTATTGGTGGATTCCTGGTGCTTGTCAGCAGTGAGGGGCGGGGGAGAGTACAGACCTGACAACAAGCAGGGAATGGATGGTCCCAGGTCTGGCAGCACTGCCTTGTAAGCTTCTAAGAGATACAAACAATGAATTCACTGTTTTGTGTTTGAGTACTGCACTTGACGTGTGTGTGTGTTTGTCTATTTATTTGTCTCATTCCCTCTCACAGTTGTCACTAATTAGGATGTTTACATTTTCTATCAACATAATGCAGTTCATGCTTATTGCAACCTATTTGCTTGAGAAGCTTTAGAAATACAACTCAATTATTATAAAGAAAAAAAACTCAAACCGCTGCCTGGAATTTCTGGTTCTGCGAAACTGAGGCGCAACTTCATCTGGCTGGACTACTGCCTGCTGCACAGATGCTCCTCTGACACCGAACAACCTTCCATCTTTGGAGTCATTTAAAAATTGGAGCTGTATTGACAGGCTGTTTAATTACCTGATCCTGTCCTCACCTGACCCGCACCCGTGACAAGGACTACTGAATGGCAGTCAGGACCAGCTCCCTTGGCCAATCTTCCCTTCCTTAGCCCAGGGAGACTGAAGCCAATTATAGCAATTCCAGCTAAATCGGCACAGACCTAATCTGCATGATGCAGTAACACACCATGTAATGTATGTACCCACTGAGCCTTCTAATCTCTTGGGAAGGGATAGGATCATTTGAAGAACATTACATTACCTCTCTTGTCATCACTAGTTTTTTCTTTTGACATTTTCCTGATGTATATGAATTAAATAGGAATTACTAACAACTGAAGAAGACAAATCGGCGTTCTAGTACTCTGTCCTTTAATGATTTTACGATTTGCTTTCTTTCGCATGCTGTATTCAGTCACAAGCTGCTTCCATTATTAATCATTGTGAGATCCTCCTGCAGTTCAGTAAATGTGACTGAAAGCACAAGCAGCAAAAAAACAAGGGATGTGACTTAAACAGCAATAGAGGTGAATGTGCTGAGCTTTTCTCCAAATAACCTATGCTTCTATGAACTCTAAAGCAACAAATTTAATGCTGGGGGCAGAGGGGGGAGAGGGAGGAATGGAAAATATATACAATATCTGAGGACCTCAGGTGTGTTGCTTCTTCCTACCAATCAATTACAGGTAGACTATCCTTTATCCGAACTTCCGAAAACCGAAAACCTCTAAAAACCGAAAGTTTTTTTGTTCAGCGTAAGTCGTGCGCACGACATGACCAGAGTGGCGCACGACTTACGCTGAGCAGGGCAGAGGGTCACAGAGTTCCCTCCTGGGTAGGAGATTGCAGGCCGAGCCGGGCAGTGTGAAGGAGGTACCGGGAGAGTGAACCCAACAATACAGCGGCCCGTCCGATAGCTGCAGCGGCCCGTCCGATATTCTTTTCTCCCCCCCCCCGACCCGTCCGATATTCTTTTCTCCCCGACCCGAACCGCGGCCCGTCCGATATTCTTTTCTCCGCCCGACCCCCGACGACCCCCCCCCCGACCTGAACCGCGGCCCGTCCGATATTCTTTTCTCCCCCCCCCCCGACCCGTCCGATATTCTTTTCTCCCCGACCCGAACCGCGGCCCGTCCGATATTCTTTTCTCCGCCCGACCCCCGACGACCCCCCCCCCCCAACCTGAACCGCGGCCCGTCCGATATTCTTTTCTCCCCCCCCACCCGACCCCCGACCTGATTTGCGGACCAGCTTAGTAGGAGTCAGCCGATATCCGGCTTTCCAGAGAAGCAGGAAGGGGAATGAGACACGGAACAGTCGCAAGAGGTAGCCTGAACTTTTAAAATTTATATTACATACAAATTTTCCAGTCTTATAATAATTCCTTCTGAAATCCGAAAAATTCCGAAAACCGAAACTCAGCTGGTCCCAAGGCTTTCGGATAAGGGATAGTGTACCTGTACTGTGTAAATTAATTCCCTATTACTCGCCATTTAGTGAAAATTGTCTGTTATCAGAGCAGTTCTTTGCCTAACACAAATCTGTTCCCTATTTATTTTAATAATATTCAAATGTACTTTAAATATACAAGATCTTATAAAATATACGATGCCGTGGGCAGCACGGTGGCATAGTGGTTAGCACTGTTGCCTCACAGCGCCAGGGACCCGGGTTCGAATCCGGCCTCGGGCAACTGTCTGTGTGGAGTTTGCACATTCTCCCCGTGTTTGCGTGGGTTTCCTCCGGGTGCTCCGGTTTCCTCCCACAGTCCAAAGATGTGCAGGTTAGGTTGATTGGCTATGATAAATTGACCCTTAGTGTTAGGGGGATTAAATACGTGGGGTTACGGGGATAGGGTGGGATATGTGTTGGTGTAGGGGTTACGGGGATCGGGTGGGATATGTGTCGGTGCAGGCTCGATGGGCCGAAATGGCCTCTATCTGCACTGTGGGGTTTCTGTGATTCTGTGATTCTGTGATTCTGTGAAAATATTATCTGTAATCAAATGCAGAGTGTTTCTCCTTAAACATGCAAAAGTAAAAATACAAACTTCTTAAAGCCCTTTTGTGAATGTCATATAGCACCATTCTTAACTTATCACTGAAAACTGTAAAGGACTAAAAATACAGCACCTCAAGAAACTGTTCAATAAAAAAAATTCATCATCCGATGACACTTTTTTTATTCCCTGTTATCTGTGATGAGAAAGATATTTTTGTCAACACAAGGTTGCAGCACACACACATTCCCAACAGACACTGACTGATGTGGAACTTCCTCACCTGACATACTTCCGGACGCAAGACATTTGCCAAAATCATAAAACTAATTGTAATCTAATCTCAGGAGAAAGAATTCAGATGTTTTTCATAAACATTCTGTTTATTAGATTACTGGCTGAATAATGGTTGGGAGAAAGTGCTTCTTCAAAACATTATACTGTACTATATACATATCATTATATTACTGCCAATCACTTGGGAGTAATCATTTTGTCTGTGTAAACAGACTATATTTTACACTTAAATGGTACCTAGACTACAAGCCAAATACCTTTCACATATTAACAAGTAACAACTGGAATGCCACATTTTGCCTTTCTGTGAAAAATGAAGATTTTATTAAAGATTTTACCATGAAAATAATTTATATTATTGCATTTTAGTAGGATCAATTCACAAATGCTTTGCTGTTTTCAGTAAACTGTTTGCCCATCCAGATCAGAGCTGGTAGTGGAGAGAAATGGAGCATTCTCCCATTTCTGACACTAAATATTGACACTAATCACTTCCAGATCAGATACAGTAACCTGCAGCATAGAGCTCCGATACTCTTTAATCCTATGCTCTCAAGGCCACCCCATTGCAGAAGCATGATATGTCCCAGCTATGCTATGGCCTCCCTGAGTGAGTTGCCAATTTAAAGCTAGTTTTGTCTTATGGTCCCATGCCCACTAATAATTGTGTTGAGACTACCCAAACCTATTTCACATTTGGCCATTATAACCAGCAGTAAAGGTTTTCATCCTTGAAATGTTATTGCTTTATCTTTCTGAGATAATCAAATTAAGTATTGTCAGGGAGTTGGGACAGTTTCAAAAAGGTTTGGCAAGTGTTTGTTCCCAAGGATTGTGTGCCAGTTCTGTTAACAGAATGCTTTGTATGAGTTTATGACTTGTTTAAGCCATTGTCCTGAAGGACTGTATTGAACTCTAACATTACACACGAACTACCAAGTTCTATACAAAATATTATTGATTATATACGTGCAATAGATCTTGGTACAGAAATTTTTGAAATGAGTAAGTTACCTAATACTGTAGATTCTATTGATATATGGTGAAAAGATTAAACTTCTTTTTAATTAAAAATGGGAGGCTACCTGTTTTCCCCTTAATTAACAACTGGCTAACAAAACTAAGGAAATGTGAGGCATTGAAATTTGTGATTTCAGAGAAAGAAAATCCCCTTTGTTTTGTTAAACAGATTGCTTCACCCCCCAGAGAGTTCAAATATGTTGTTTTCTTTATATTTCATTTCATTTTAAATTCAAGCTGTTCCATTCCATTTTCAAAAACAAATCTTAAACAGTTCAATGTTTATATTGATCTGTAATGTCTTTAAACAGTTCTTCATTTATCATAGTCTTTATATTTTTTTCCTGAAACAATACATTGTCCTTACAACAAGAAAATGCAACAAAGAATGCATCCAGCACATCTCACAACATCAACAAGAAAAATTATTGAATTACAAATTACTAATATAACTACAGGGCATAAACTCTTTACAGAAATTAATTGTACACTGTTTTTCCATAACTTAATAGAGATGAGAGAAGGGTTCCAGGATTGCCTATCATGCAATTAAATTATAGCGTTTGAAGTATCTGAGGAACTTCAACTAAACAATCTTAAATTGTTTTGGGCATTTGTAATTCAATTTGTGAAGAGCTATATATCCAAGTGCTTTGATTAAAGGCCACTTTCCCAAATGCTGCAATGTGCTGTAATGTAGAATGGTAGAACATGGGTTGTCATAATTTCTTACACCATGAGCTCCTGAACTTAGCCATACCTCCATTGGAAGGTTCTCAGTGGAGGCCAAGCTCATTCCTCAGGGTGAAGGAAATAAATTAAATAACTGGTAATCCACTCTTAAACACATTTTAGCAACCAACTATTGAGTGGCATTGGCAGAAGCTTTGAACAACAAGGCAGACAAGGTGTGTATAGTGCTGGGAGAAAAACAGGAAAGAATAATAAATAAATTCCTGGGAGAGGGATGAGAATGAAAATCATGCATTTGCTGTTTAAGCTAGTGCACAGGTACAAAAAGTAATGAAAAAGACCAGTGGAATGTTGGCTTTTATCTCAAGGAGGCTTGAATACAACGGAGAGGAAGTGATCCTTCAATTGTACAGAGTTTTGGTCAGACCCCATATGGAGTACTGTATTCAGTTTTGGGCACCACACCTCAGGGTGGACATATTGGTCTGGAGGGGATACAACCCAGATTCACCAGAATTATATCAGGGCTTAAAGGGTTAAATTATGAGACCAGGTTGGCTTGACTTATATTCCCTTGAGTTAGTAACATAGAAACATAGTAGGAGCAGGAGTAGGCCATTCGGCCCCTCGAGCCTGCTCTGCCATTCAATGAGATCATGGCTGATCATCCAAATTCAGTACCCTGTCCCTGCCTTCTCCCCATATCCCTTGACCCCTTTAGCCTTAACAAATATATCTAACTCCTTCTTGAATATATTTAATGAATTGGCCTCAACTGCCTTCTGTGGTAGAGAATTCCACAGGTTCACCACTCTCTGGGTGAAGAAATTCCTCCTCATCTCTGTCCTAAATGGCTTACCCCTTATCTTTAGACTGTGACCCCTGGTTCTGGACTCCCCCACCATCGGGAACATCCTTCCTGCATCTAGTCTGTCTAATCCTGATAGAATTTTATAAGTTTCAATGAGATCTCCTCTCATTCTTCTAAACTCCAGCGAGTATAAGCCTAATCAACCCAATCTCTCCGCATACGTCATTCCTGCCATCCCAGGTATCAGTCTGGTGAATCTTCGCTGCACTCCCTCCATGGCAAGAACATCCTTCCTCAGATAAGGCGACCAAAACTGCACACAATACTCAAGGTGTGGTCTCACCAAGGCCCTGTACAACTGCAGCAAGACATCCTTGTTCCTGTACTCGAATCCTCTTGTTACGAAGGCCAGCATACCATTTGCCTTCTTAACCGCCTGCTGCACCTGCATGATTACCTTCAGCGACTGGTGCACAAGGACACCCAGGTCTCGTTGCACTTCCCCTTCTCCCAATCTATTGCCATTTAGATAATAATCTGCCTTCCTGTTTTTGCCACCAAAGTGGATAACCTCACATTTATCCACATTATACTGCATCTGCCATACATCTGCCCAATCACCCAACCTGTCCAAATCATACTGGAGTTTCTCAGCATCCTCCTCACAGCACACATGCCCACCCAGCTTTGTGTCGTCTGCAAACTTGGAGATATTACATCTAGTTCCCTCGTCTAGATTAGAAGGTTGAGGGGTGATCTAATTGGGGTGTTTAACATTATAAAAGGATTCAGTAGAGTAGATATAGAGAAGCTATTTCCTCTGGTGGGGGAATGTAGAACAAGGGGGCACAATCTTAAAATTACAAATATGCCATTCAGGAGTGAACTCAGGATGCACTTCTTCATACAAAGGGTAATGGAAATCTAGACTTCCTTCCTTCAAAAGGCTGTGGCTGTTGGGTCAACTGAAATTGTCAAGATTGAGCTGAACAGATGTTTGTTAGATAACGGTATCAAGGAATATGGATCAAAGGTGGGTAAGTAGAGATGAGGTGCAGATCAGGGATGATCTGATTGAATGGCAGAATAGGCTCAAACGGCTGAATTTTCTACGCCTATTCCTATGTACTGCTTCACTTTTATGGAGTATTTTCCCCTTTTTGTTTGAAGCTTTTTTCTTCCTTTTTGTAGTCTTTTTCTTCTGTTTGACAGCATGAGTGTTATTTGTCTTCCTGAGTGTGAGTGAGCTGAATTAATATCATAGGGTTAGAAATAATTAGGCGAGTGGTGTTTTGGTGATTGTCTTATTTCAGACTGGTGAATTCAGCTTCCTCACAATATCAGCCTTAGTAGCTTCAAGTCGGTTACTTCCTGCAAGGAAGTTGTAAGCAGTTATTATATATCAAAAAATATATATATATATATTAAAAGTGCTTTTGTAAAAGAGATGTTGTAATGACTTTAGATATTTCAATTCCCTCAGGTAAGGCTGTGACGGAACTTTTTCTTCCAACTTAAATATCAGATTTTGTTAGTGAGAAGGTTATAGTATTTCAATGAAAAGGTTATTACAGGAACAAAGGTAGCACTAAACTGTGAGTCACACTGTTCGGACTGCCATAATAACTTGTCAAAGGTTTCATTAGATCAAGGTTAACACAGGTTTGAATTGAATTAAAAAAAACTTTTTTAAATGGGCAAACCATTCTGAAATACTGATGGCACTAGAGGACTTGCTATTTTTTGATATACTTGAACAACTTGTTAAAGCAAAATTCTGATGCTTTGGAGCAAAATTATATTTTATTTCTTAAGCGCTTGTTTTCTCACAGCTCGATCATCGACCTGAAACATTGGGCTGGATTTTGCCATTGGGGTCAGGCTGGGGCGTGTCAGGTGGTTTTCGTGTCAGGACCCCGACTCCGATGTGAAGTGGGAAAAAAGTGCGATTTTCCCCTAATTGGGCACTTGATTTCCAGCGTGTGGGAACCCCTGGCCCAATTAGTCTTTCCATCCTGAAAGTCACCTCCAATTACATCATCAGTGCTGCTGGATTTAAAGCCTGCAAGCAGCCTTGCTTCTTCTGGAGACTGGAAATGCTTTGGACATTGTATGAAGGACTTCATTTACTGACCATGTCCACCAGCAAGCAAAAGTGTGCACCTCCATTTGATGAGCCCGCCCTCCAAGCTCTGGTGCAGGGAGCAAGATCTAATAAGGAGGTGCTCTTCCCTTCCTCAGGGAGAAAAAAGCCACAACAGACTAAAGCTGTGTGGCTGCAAGTGGCCCAGGAGGTCAATGTCATCTCTATGTGCCGCAAAACCTGGCTGCAATGCCGAAAGAGGTTTCATGACCTTCTCCGCACAGGAAAAGTGAGTATGACTTTCCCATCTCCCTCAATCTCATCCCCATCGTCTCTCAACAGCACTCTGCTTTGCCAACCTCTTCCTCCACATCCCACTTGACACTGACATCCCTGCACCCTTACCCATTCCCTCGCTCTCTATGGTCAAATTCACTTAACTATTCAACCATGCAGCCCTCACAATCCCTATCACTGTGACGCAATGACAACAACTTACAACACACAGGGAGGGCCCTTTGTCTCCTTCTAAGCATCTATGCTATGGATTCTCTACACTCACTCCTTCATTCTCACTCAAACTCCACTTGTGTCCCTCATTGCAGGAAAAGAGAACCCACAATAAGAGGGAAAGCGAGAGGACAGGAGGAGGGCCACCCTCAGTAGCCCAGCTCACCACCTTGAAGGAGGCTGAATTTGGATGATCAGCCATGATCTCATTGAATGGCGGAGCAGGCTCGAGGGACCAAATGGCCTACTCCTGCTCTTATCTTCTATGTTATGAGGTGGCACTGGAAATTGTCGGGATCGAGGGGACGGACAGGCGGGCGCATCACAGCAAGCTGGTGACAGAATAGTTTGGCATCTCTCTCATTGACATTGCATGAGTGACTGATAATGATTCTGATGCTCTAACAGATTGACTTATGATCATCTGCACAATTCAACGTGCATGCAAACTTTACCTCACATCTCTAACTCTTTCCTTTACTCCCCCACAGGACCATCGAGAGCCCCCGTCCCCACTGTCCAGGAGGAAGAGCCTGAGCTTCCAGACTCCTCAGAGGAAGCTGCAACCTCTGAGGGCGCTCCGTCAGCAGAATTAAGCACACCCTGCACCAGCGCAGACACTCACACCTCGGTGAGACCTTCAGGACATAAAGTAGAGTTGTCACCTGGTGTATCACAGCTCACAAGTGAGCATCAGCAGATGGTGGAGACAGGGACAGCAGTGGAGAGCCCTCGTTGCAGTGGAGAGAATGCTCCTAGCTCATCTCAGCTGCATGTCAACCCTGTGCCTCTGGGTCCATCCAGAAGGAGGGCGGTGCTGTAACTCCAGGAACAGGTGCAGGAGTCTCTGGCAGGTTTTGTCTCCAGGGTTGCTACGAGTGTGGAGCAAATGGAGGAATCCATCGCTAACATGAGCAGAGCCTTTGTGGAGGCATTGGCGCATGAACGCATCACCATGGAAAGGATGGCAACCTCCGTGGAAAGGATGGCTACCTCCATGGTAAGGCTGGTTACCATAGAGGAGAGGATGGCTACGGTAGAGAGGATGGCTACGTCAATGGAGGAGCTTAGTTGCCAGGGTATGGAAAACATGGTAATTGTTCAGAATAGACTGACATCTCTTGAGGAGCGATGGTCAGCTGTTGAGCAAACAAACCGGACCGTCATGCAAGTCCTCTGGAGTAGTACTTCCAGTGCAGAAATTGGTCCTTATGGCCCCCCTGCAGTGCAGCAAGGTGCTGTTCAGCCACTTGCTAGCTCTGAAGTGGGGCTGACCCATGAGAGGGATGTTGGTGGCATACAACAAGGAAGTGGGGGCTCCTCTACAAGCACTCACATGACCATGCCACTGCAGGGCCCTCGGTCAGAGCCCCACCAGAGTCCCCACCCAACTGAGATCGGCGTCTCAACCCCTGCACAGCTGCAGTAGCAGCAGACTGTTGCCAAGCCCTCACAGGTTTGCAATCCCAGAGGACGCCCTCCAAAGGTGTCAAGGCAGGAGCAGCAAGAAAGTGAGCAAGGGGCCTCCACATCTGCTGAAGCCACAGGGGAAGCACCACGTAGGAGCACACATAAGAGGAAGATAATGCACAAGTAGTCACAAGGGTACTCACTTGGGTGTAAAGTTGTGTTTAATTTTGAAAAGCCATCAGTTGCTTATTGTCATTAAAAATTCTGATGGCAAACTGTTGCAGTTGTGGCGTGTGTTATTTCGCTAATGGGACTTCCACACTGAGGGCTTAGGGCTACAGTACTTGCAATTGTCAGTATGGTGGTCAGAATGATAGGAATCCGCAGGTTCTTGGCCATTGTCGATGGTCTGATAAGAAGGTGCGAGGCAAAAGTGTTTGATTGTGCAGGCTAAGCAAATCTGGCCAAGATGAGTGCGTCCCTTGCATCCCGGGCAGCAATATGGTCGCACGCTGGCACCTTCTGGCCTGTGCAGCTTCAGGTGGGTGAGCAGCAACTTGCCGCTCCTGTTGTTGCTGCTGCTGTTGGTGGTGCTGTTGTTCATAGTTCTGCTGCTGCCACGGCTGGTCTTGGTCCGAATCTGATGTCCAGGAGGAAAGGAAATAAATGGTTCCCATGCTTCTGGTATATGCCTCAGTTGAGGAAGCGCTCAGTGAAGGTGGCGAGAGGGGTGTCCCAGGAGGTCACATTGGAGATAGGTGTCAGGCTTCAACCTTCCACAACAATGGATATGCCTGCTAAAAGTTCCCCAAGACCTGAGACAACAATGTTCTGGCACCTGCAAATGATGATTGCTGAAAACTCCTTTTTAATGGTGGAGCTGCAGCTGTTAGTAAGCAGTCCACTTGTGAGGCCGCCAGGATTCACTGGCGTGTTCCAGAGGAGACGTGCAGGACATGGGAAAAGTGGTAAAATCAGAAAGGCCTCTCAAAATGGGATTATAGAGGCAATTAAGGGCCTTAAGGGCCTATCCCGCCTCTTGGAGGCGGGTTGGAAACGGGGTCAGAAAACACGCATTTGGGAAAATTGCTCGGAGGCGGGATGGAGGTGGGATCGGGCCTGCCCGCCATTTTTGGCGATTTTAACACCTCACACGCCTCCAATTCCGCCTCCTCGGACCTGGCAAAATCGAGCCTATTAACTCTGTTTCTCTCTCCACAGATGCTGCCTGACCTGCTGATTATTTCCAGCATTTTCTGTTTTTATCTCATTTTTCTCTCACCTCCTTCATTTGTTTCCTTTTCCCATCTGTTTTTCTCTCTCCTCTTTTGTGTCTCTCAGCTTTTGCTAATGTTTCAATAGGGTATATTTCTGTCTTCACCTCCAGATGGTAATCTGGCGAAGCGGATTACCTGCCCATTGCAGAACCCACTTGATTTTCATTCCATTGAAAGCGGGTGGTGAAGATTAAATTTACCCCATGTCTCTGCTTCTGTTTCTCTCCCCTTCTGCTTCTTTCCCTCTCTCCTCTGCTGGTTTGCTGTCTGACTTCCTTTGTCTGGTTCACCCTCTCCCTCGCCCTTTCTGGTCCATATGTTCCCATTTTCTGGTTGTATGTTCTTTCCCCTCTTCTAGTTCTCTCTCGCTCCTTTTCTGCCTTTGTTCCCTCTTGTTTATTGTCTTTCTCTTCTCTTTTCACTTTCTCTTTTTCTGACATCTCTCTGCTGTCATCTGTGTATGGAGATACTTCAGGTTAGAAAGAATGTGAGTCATTAAAGAGAGGCAATGAGAGTAGGTCTAAGTGGCTAATGAGGAAAATCAGAGAGCACCTGAAGCAGCCCAAAAAACAGATGAGAGTGTCCGTTGGCGCCTGGAGAATGGGAAGTATCTAGCTGGACTGCTACAGCAGTACAATAACAACAACAACAACTTGTATTTCTATAGTACGGTGAACATGGCCCTCGCTGAGCTTTGCAAGATATGAAGAAATGGTGTAGGGACTAAAGAAAATAATTGAACATGCACAGCTAGAAGGCAAACTTGTAACAGGATGCTCATCCTTGTGGAAGCAAACGTAAAGAAATTATTTAAGGCTTCTTGTGCATTTCCAATCTTTTTAGCAACAGGCAACTTACCCTATTTCTATCCATCTTTGCATTATTCCCAACTGGGCTACCTCCATATAGTGTTCTTAGCTAAGAGGGTATGCAAGTGAAATCTTGGCTTGTTATACTTATTATGTCCAGGTTGCTCTTATAAAGAAGCGCAATGGCTGTGAATTTAAGATGAACTACAAGTTCTCTTGAAGAACCTGAACTATATGTTAGGGAGTCTAAGCATCAGTACTCTACTTAAAAGTCAATGGTGTTGATTTTCACTTTAAGTGTTGTGGGCGGAGTGAAAACCATTTTGATGGCTGGGCCCTATTTGAATCTCATTGGCGAGTTGCCCACACATTTTCCAGCAGGGCCAGTGCCTATTTAAAGCAAGGTTGTGTAAGAATAGGTGGAATAGTCATAGTAAGAATTTCTTTATACATATATATATAAAATATAAACAAACATATTAAAGACTAATTCTGAAGTAGTACGAGGTCAAGCTTGGCGTATAGCAGACATTACTTCACTAACAGAATATGGGAAGAGATAAGAAATATAGCCAGATAGTTAGGAGAATGTAAAAGAGTAACTGGTATGAATGGAGTTAGTTATAGATGTACTGGAAGGAGATAAGAAAGGGATATCCACGCTTTCTCATTAGTGAATAGAATGAACAAGAATCAGGTGGCGCAGGCGTAGTGGAAGGGATTATATAATAAACGCTGCTTTACGCGGTGACATAGTAGATTAGCATACTCCTGTATTTATCCAGATGTAGATAGGATACGTTGATGTATTAGCTTCACATTAGGAGACGTGATTTACCCTATAAAGGTATGGCACAGCGGAGCTCATTACGGGCTTCAATCTAGTTTTGTTGAGACTAGCGTGAGCAGTCAAGATGACACACTTTAGGTATTCTTGATGTGTCCTTTGCACATGAGTTACTATTGGTACCAGTCTCATGGGCACTGCATGAAAGGGGTTGTGTCTTTGATTTGATTAAATAAAAAGTATTAACCAGAAAGATACTAATAGGCCTTGCTATTATTCACAAGATAATTACCTTTATCTATTAAATGATTTTCCCTATACACTAGTTTCATACTAACTCCAATAAGCACAAATTACAACAGAGTATTTTTGAAAATTTGGTAATGCCATTCAGAACAGAACATCTTTTTCGGAAGCTGTGGGACAAATAGATTGTGCTGGAACAAATCCAATTTTCATAAAACTGCAGAAAATTTTACTCATGTGTACAATGGCATATTAAACAAGAAATTAACTAAGTACATCAAGGGGGTAAAATTGGTCGTTGGCAGCTGTGCAAAGCGGCCAATAACGAATCAGCAGTGCATTTTACATACACCCGATTTTCTTTTCCATTGACTTCAATTAGTTAGACATATTCAATGGGCTGGATTTTCATTGAGGAGTCGGGTAGGAGGCGGGAAACATAGAAACATAGAAGATAGGAGCAGGAGTAGGCCATTCAGCCCCTCGAGCCTGCTCCGCCATTCAATGCGATCATGGCTGATCATCCAAATTCAGTACCCTGTCCCTGCTTTCTCCCCATACCCCTTGATCCCTTTAGCCTTGAGAAATATATCCAACTCCTTCTTGAATATATTTAATGAATTGGCCTCTACTGCCTTCTGTGGTAAAGAATTCCACAGGTTCACCACTCTCTGGGTGAAGAAATTCCTCCTCATTTCTGTCCTAAATGGCTTACCCTTTATCCTTAGACTGTGACCCCTGGTTCTGGACTCCCCGACCATCGGGAACATCCTTCTAGCATCTAGTCTGTCTAGTCCTGTTATAATTTTATAAGTTTCGATGAGATCCCCTCGCATTCTTCTAAACTCCAGCGAGTACAAGTCCAATCGTCCCAATCTCTCCTCATACGTCATTCCTGCCATCATCCCAAATCAGATAGAGAGATGTCTGTTGTAAAAGAGCTGTGGTCAACACAGAAGATGAGAACACTGAAACAGGAAATTTAGTGGAGTCAGACCAGAATATAGATAACAGTAGAGGTATGAACCCTCCTCCTAGAGAGAGAGAAAATCAGATGAGGTCCCAGAAATTCAAGCATAGGGTACATTTCCTGCAACTGAATGGTGAGAGCCAAGACTCCCCAGATATTGGGCCTCACCCTTTATTATAATGGAGCCAGCTGGCGATTTGCCACTGCTAGCATCACAACAGCCCTCAGGTAAGTGGATCAAGTCTGGGATTAGGGCCAGAGGCCGAGAATCGAGGGGGTCGGGAAACATCGGGGCAAGACTCCGGTAATCACGGGGTCGGGGGGAGTGGGTGGTAAATGAGGGTGAGGGATAGATCGGGGGCATCAAAGATGAGGGGGTAGCGGCGGTGATTGGTTCCTTTTAAGTGGGGTTGGGAGGAGCACTCCTGCTCCTCCCGGTTCCAGATTCAGGTAAGTTATTTATCTTCTTGGTTGGGCCAAGTAGGCAATCCCTAGGGCTGGTTTCCTTGAGTGTCTACAGTGGGCTGTTATTTTATACCACATTGTGGGCAGTGCCTCACTGTGAGAACTGCCTCACTGCCCGGCCCTCTCAATTTCATTGAAATATAGGCCGGAATTTTCCCATTGCAGAGCGTGCAGGTTTGGGGGCGTGTCAGCAGTTAAAAGTGTGGAGATTGACAGCGCGTCGGGAACCCGCCATCACCCATCTGACTTCCGCTTTAACTGGGGCGCATTTTGTGGCACGCCATGGACCCACTTGGGAGAGCTGGGCGAGCTCATTGAGGTACTTAACTGCTCATTTACAGACTCTTAACTGCCTTTTTAACCTCATTTTTGGCTTTAACTTGCAGCGCATGCGATTCACGCCTGTGAAGGGGAGGAGAAGCTCAGTGGCAATTGTGCGAGTTCATTAAGTGACAGCTGGAAAAAATACATCAATACTCACACCTTACACCTGCTTCCTTGCCTAAGGGAAAGGCTCTGGCTGACACCATTTTGGGCAGAAATTTAGCTTTCAGGAGTTTGCAGGTCATTTCTGCAAACTCGGAAGCCACTCTCACCACATTGCTAGTCACTCTCACTACATTGAAGGATTGGGCCTCTGATCTCCACTTTACCTGCCATCTATCAGATCAGCATGGGCGCCGCTTATGCTGTCTCACCTTGGACATCAGAATCGGACCAAGATGAGCCACAATACCAACAAAACCAGCCACACCAGCAGCAGCAGCCACAACACCAGCAGCAGCAGCCACTACAACAGCAGCCTTCTCCTCAATGACCTGATGCTCCACGGGAGAGAGGGGGTCAGCACAGAGGTGCACCGTGCCGGAGGCGATACCCCTAACACAGAGGATGAGCTTCCTGGTCATGACTGAACAGCAGTGGTTAAGGAGGCTCAGGATATCGCACGAGGTCGTCGCAGACATTTGTAACTTTCTGAAAGAAGACCTGCTGCCCAGAGGACCTGGTGGACACAGTGGCTGTCAAAGTCACCACTGCCCTCAAAGTCTTCGCCTCAGGCTCCTTCCGGGGATCTGTAGCAGACATTTGCAGGATCTCGCAGTCCGCCACCCACAGGTGCATTACCCAGGTGACTGATGCCATGTTTGACAAGTCAGCCGATTATGTAAACTTTGCCACTGATGAAGCCAGTGTTACTGAGCGTGCACTTTGCTTTGCCTCTCTGGCTGGCTTCCCACAGGTGCAGGGCGTCATCGACTGCACACATGTGCCCATCAAGGCACCCCCACATCAACCAGGAGTGTTTGTGAACTATAAGGGCTTCCACTCCCTCAATGTGCAGCTCATCTGCAATCATAAAAAGATCATCATGCTTGTGTGCTCCAGATTCCCTGGCAGCTGTCATGACTCTTTTCGTGCTGTGCCAGTCCACCCTCCCTCAGCTCTTCGTAATTCCAAACAGACATACCGGCTGGCTGCTTGGAGACAAGGGCTACCCACTGAAAACATGACTGATGACACCCTTGAGGTGGCCAAGCAATGAGGCTGAGGAGCGCTATAATGACAGCCACATGTCCACCATTTGTGTCACAGAGCAAGCAATCGGCATGATGAAGATGCACTTCAGATGCCTTGACAGATCTGGAGGAGCTCTTCAGTATGCACCAGCCAGGATCTCCAGAATCATCGGCATATGCTACGTGCTGCACAACATAGCGGAGCAGGGCACAAAGCGCAAAGCCTCTCCGGAGGAGAAGGAACAGGTGGGACATGAGAAGAAGGAGTAGGAGGAGGAGGAACAGGTGGTACACGAGGAGGAGGATGAAACTGAGATGGAGATACACCACCAGCGGCGCATATTGCTGCCTGGGCGGCATCTTAATGGCCCGATTTACTTAACTTGCGCCAGTGCACCCATATGGCTCCCAGATGCTGTTGTAACTTCCCGCTGCCCGTGCCCCCCCGCCCCCAACAACAACACAAAGCACCCCTACAATGACCAAGCCAATCCTCTCACCCAAACCCCCATTGCTCAAGGTTAAGTAACGTCTCACCATTCACTTCAAGTGACAAAGCCACTTCCCAGGTAGCAGGCAAAAATGGACAAGATGGGAAAGTTGTGCAAAGAAATAAATTTATGTGCATCATAAATATAACTGAAACTTAACATTAACATTTTTTCATACACCCATGTTCATACTCTTGTGCATCTAGGATTGTGTCTTTTTTCATTTCCGCGTGCTTCAACGAGGTGCAACCCCTGTGGCTTCAGCGGAGGTAGAGGCAGGCAGCTCGCTTCCCTGCTGCGACTGCTTTGACACTTTTGGCAGACGCCTCTGGGTTTTGGAGCCTGAGGGCTGTAAGATTCGCAAAATTCTGCAGATCCCCCAAACCAAGAAGATTACCCCAAAAGAAGAGATTTTTGGACTGTTTAAAGAATATTGGGCCTAAAAGGGGCTTAAAGTCAAAACCCCAGGATTTTGGTTATTTTAAAAGGCATGTCCAGGCCTGTGAAAGGCTGCGACAAAGGGGTTGGGATAGGCCCCTGTAAAACGAGCAGTTTGGATATTGGCATAAGCCAAGCTGTCTGGGGACTATCTGGACTGTCTCAGTCATTTTACATAATGACAATAGGCCCACGGAAGAGCAGTTCCCGCCCAAAAACTACAGAGCCATCCAAAGTATGCATAATGCAGAACCTGCCACTGACCAACAAAAGGGGCCCTGACCCCAGCAGGAAAAGACAAATCTTACTAATCGAACCAGAGATTAAACAGTCATTTAAAGCCATTTTTGGTTTTGATGGACCATCCTGAAACTAATTCACACCAACTTAAACCAATTTAGATGGGACCAGCTCGAAACCCGTTAAAGAATTCAAAAACTATTACTGTTAACGAGCCCGCCAAAAATGACAATGGGCCAGAGAAGATTTGGCGGGCAGATAAGCAAGGCCTTAAACGATATAATTGGGGTCTACTTTTTCAGTAGAAATAGTGAGTCGGTTTCATTCGGTCAAGGAGTTCGGTTCAGTACAGTCCGGAAGAAGAGAGCAGTTCAGTTTCAGCCCGTTCGATACAGCACGGCTCGTGTAGAAGAGAAGAAGGAAACTTCAAAATCTACATCGTCACAAAAGTATCCGAGCCAGGAGAAGACATCATCGAACGCCTCACGGCAACCAAAGGCCCCAAGAAACAAACAACCAAAAATATTACCAGCAACTTGGTAATATTGGGCCACCGCGACCGACAAGAAACCAACCTGGAAGAAACCGAAGATTCGCAAGTTTGTTTCCACTCTACAAACTATTCTGACTTACCCCTAGGTAAGATTTGATGAAAAGACTCTAGACCCTATTTCTGACCAAAAGAAATTGGGTACTTACCCGATAGATCCAATATGCACCCGACCGCATCAGTGGACACGCAGAGACTGAAACAGCAACGCAGGTGAAGTCTTCTTCCGCATCCGGGGTATGGCAGGCCCCAACTGCCACACCTAGAGAACCCCAAAATCGCGAACCTCTACAACTGTCAAAAGAAGTCATTTGGTGAACATTATCCCTGGTCCTCTGGAGTCCAACTTAGTTAGTGTAGTGGGATTGAGAGGGGTGAAGTATTCTGTCTATTGTTATTCTCCCTCGTATATTCCGAAGTGTTCCCCCTTTTAGAGTGATAAGATTGTTGTGCTGTATATATTTTCTTGTCTCAAATAAAACCCAAGTTTTTCACCAACTCAGTTGTCTGATGCAATTTCATTACAACCCCCAAATAAGTCCACGGTCTAGAACCAAGGGAGTGGGAGCGATTCGAACCGCTCATGAGTCAGAGGCAAAGCTGACCACACACACCACCCCCTACAGGGCCCCATCAAAGATTGCTCCTCCTGCAACTGTGCAGGGGCAGACTCGGCATTCGGGATCCAAGGCAGCATGTGGGGCTCTGACTGAGAGGGAGGCAAAGGGGGAGAAGTGTGAGCGCTTTGAGAATAGGCCCCACTTCCATGTCCCCTCTCACCACCATCCCTCTCATGGGCCACCTGCACTTCCCTGCTAGCAAGAAGCTGGAGAGAACATTGCTGCGCATCAGTCTACGTTTGTATCCCTCCTTAAGATGAAGTCACTGAGAATCTGCAATCTGTTGCTCAAAGCAAGCACGTTCTCATTAGATTGGCGCATTTGCTGCTCCATGCAGGTGGCCATCCTTTCCATGGAACAGCACATCGTACATCGTCGCCATCACTTGCAAGATGGTTCTGCTCATGTTGGAGATGGACTCCTCCATTCTCAGTACAGTTGCACACATCGTGGCTGCAAAAGCTGCCAGAGCCTCGCACAATTGTTGCTGCTCCTCCAAGATCACCCTCTTTCTCGATGGCTCCCAAGGTTCAGCATCTGCATCCAGCTCAGCAGAACTTGGAGCGTCCTGTGCCCTCCGGCGAGGAGTCTCCACTGCTGTCCCTGTCAACACCATCTGCTCTTGCTCACTTGTGATGTGTGAGATACCAGGTGACAACACTACTCTATCTCATAGGACCCATCGAGGTGTGCGTATCAGCGCTGGTGCTGGGTCTGCTGACGGTGCATCCTCAGAAAATGGAGCTTCCTCTGAGGAGTTGTCATCCTCCTGCAGCTGGACAGTGGCGGGGGGGGGGGCACTTGATGGACCCGTGGGAGAGTAAAATGACGAATTAGAAGTCTTATGATAAGAATGTGTAACGTTACTGTTATGCACATGATGAAATTTCACCATGAGTACCATGTGGCTGTATGATATTTAATTCCGTCACCAGGTTGCTGGGAGGTCTCCCTCTCTCCATCTCCCACCACCAGCAGCTCTGCAACTCCAGAGATTTCTAGTACCTCCTCCTCTGCTGGAGCCAAATTGGTGAATATTGGAGGGCCACCTCCAGGTCGCTGCCTCTCCCTGTTGTTCTGGGCTCTCTTCTCCTGCAAGGAGGGAAAGAAGAGAACTTTGAGTGAGAGTGATGGAATGAGTGCAAGGAAATGGATGAGCTACATCTGTAGAGGGTGACTATGAGGGAGTGGCGTGACATTGCCAAATGGCCTCCTTCTATGGTGTTACTTGCTATAATTGCATTAGGATGTGGGTGAGTGTCAGTTGTGGTTAGTCAGAGGGGGATGTGAGTAGGTAAATAGACAGAGAGGAATGGGTGCACTTACAAGGTAGATTGGTGTGAGGAGTGATGTGCAGGAGTAGGCTTGGGATGGCAGAGTGATGGGGTTGGGGTTACAGGCACATCAGGATGCCGGCGAATGTGACATTGCACTCACCTTTCCTGGCCTCAGAGATCATTGAATCTTTTGCGGCACTGGATCCATGTCCACCTCACCACATCCCTGCTGCTGACCTCCTCTGCGGTCTCTAGCCATGCCTTCTTAGTGTCTTTGGCTGGTCTTTTGCGGCCATTCTCAGAGAATTGGACCTCCCTGCATGCTCTGACTCCCTGAATCAGCACTTCCAGGGAAGCATCTGGGAATCTTGGTGCAGCTTTCTGCCTGTGTGACTCCATGACCCACAAAAATCTCAATATTATGCAGCAATTTGTAGCTCTCCCAAACAACTTTATCTCTCCTACAGCAACCTTCAACTGAGATGTGTGCAAGGCTGCTCTAAATATCCCCGCTGAAAATGAGTCATCGGTGATGTCATCAGACCCGCTCCATTTAATTGGGCCGGGAAACCCACATGACTCTTTCAATTGGTGTAAGTGAGTTAAACGCGCAGAGCAGAACGCACTGTTGAAAAGTTTGGGATGGCGACCCGCTACATGGCCCACACGCACCCGCCCCGACGCTCAGGTAAAGATTCCGGCCATAATATGCCTTCAGAAAAATAAGAGAGAAAAGTTATCCTAAAACACAGCAGAGGGGTGATCACGGGATTGGGTGTAATATTCTGGCATGGATAGAGGATTGGCTATCTAACAGAAGGCAGAGAGTTGGGATAAATGGTTCATTCTCAGACTGGCAATCAGTAACTAGTGGTGTTCCGCAGGGGTCAGTGCTGTGTCCCCAACTCTTTACAATCTATATTAACGATTTGGAGGAGGGGACCGAGTGTAACATATCAAAGTTTGCAGATGATACTAAGATGGGAGGGAAAGTAGTGAGTGAGGAGGACATAAAAAACCTGCAAGGGGACATAGACAGGCTAAGTAAGTGGGCAGAGATTTGGCAGATGGAATACAATACTGGAAAGTGTGAGGTTATGCACTTTGGCAGGAAAAATCGTAGAGCAAGTTATTATCTTAATGGCAAGAAACTGGAAAGTACTGAAGTACAAAGGGATCAGGGGGTCCTGGTGCACGAAACTCAAAAGGTTAGTATGCAGGTGCAGCAAGTGATTAAGAAGGCCAATGGAATGTTGGCTTTCATTGCTAGGGGGATAGAATATAAAAATAGGGAGGTATTGCTTCAGTTGTACAAGGTATTGGTGAGACCGCACCTGGAATACTGCATACAGTTTTGGTGTCCATACTTAAGAAAAGACATACTTGCTCTCGAGTCAGTACAAAGAAGGTTCACTCGGTTAATCCCGGGGATGAGGGGATGGACATATGAGGAGAGGTTGAGTAGATTGGGACTCTACTCATTGGAGTTCAGAAGAATGAGAGGCGATCTTATTGAAACATATAAGATTGTGAAGGGGTTGGATCGGGTGGATGCGGGGAGGATGTTCCCGATGATGGGTGAAACTAGAACTAGGGGGCATAGTCTTAGAATAAGGGGCTGCTCTTTCAAAACTGAGATGAGGAGGAACTACTTCACTCAGAGGGTGGTAGGTCCATGGAATATGCTGCCCCAAAAAGCTGTAGAAGCTACATCATTACATAAATTTAAAACAGAAATAGACAGTTTCCTAGAAGAAAAGGGAATTAAGGGTTACGGGGAGCGGGCAGGAATTTGGACATGAGTCTAGGTTCGGATCGGTCATGGCCCTGTGGGTAGCGGAGCGGGCCCAGGGGCCGTGTAGCCCGATCCTGCTCCTATTTCATGTGTCTAATTCTGTTAGATTCAGGAGATGGTTCTGTGATAGTAGATTGGCGGTTAGGATCAGATCAACCATGATCTTATTGAATGGCGGAGCAGGCTCGAGGGGCCGATTGGCCTACTCCTGCTCCTATTTCTTATGTTCTTATGTCTTCAATTTAGATGCAGCGCTAATATTATGGAACTACTTTAAAATAACTGCACATGAAAGACAGTTCAGAACAAAAGCTAAAAAAAGAGCTTGTACTAATATAGGCCTAGAAATTGGGTTTTGGCTTAGCCAGGGCTTTAGCGCCGGAAGTTAGTGCCGGCGCTAAGTCCCCTGCGCGCGGCAAAAATTCAGTGGCGTCGCGCCCAAACGGCTGCCGGCGCTACTGAAGGGTCTTAGCGCCTGGAAAAGGGCGCTAACTGCCGTTTCGCGCCGCAATTCCGGCGCTGCGGCACCCGATGCGGTGCGGCAGGCTGGGGAAGTGCAGGCCTCCTCCTTCCGTTAAGGAGGAGCTGCCTGCACCCGGCCGCGGCCCGCGCAAATCTGCTTAAAAATGAGCCCGGCACCTCGGACAAGTGCCGGGCTTGCATCTGTTCCGGGGGGGGGGGGGGGAAAGAAGTCCGGGGAGGGAGCTGCGGGCAGGCGGCCGGCGGGAAAGCGGCCGGCCGCCGCGGGGCCTTTAATGCGCCGGCGCTAACTGCAGTAAGGCACCTCTGACAAAACGCTGGTTGCGGCTGCCACGGGCGAGGCGGCCGCAACTCAATTTCGGAGTTTGGGCGGGTTACCACGGCAACCGGGACGCTGCGCACACCGATGACGTCATCGGTGCCAGCGCAGCGCTACCGGAGCACCGCCGATTTAGGGCCCCAGGGAATTTCACTACTGGCCATAACTCCGGCGCAAGGCCCTCTAGCGCCTCAAATGAGGCGCTAAGGCTACTGAATTTTCAGCCGATAGTGTCTTGCATATCCCAAAGTGCTTCACAGCTCAGGAATTACTTTTCAGATGTAGTCACTATTGTTTTGTATGCAAAAGTTGCATCCAATTTTCACACAACAAAATCCCACAAACAGAAAATGAGATAAATGACCAGATAATCTGTTGACCGGGATATCAGATGAACTGACTGCTCTTCTTCAAATAGTGCCATAAAATCTTTACACCCATCTGGAACAAGCATATGAGGCTTCAGTTTAACATCTGATGGAAAACATCGCACAATACAGTACTCCTTCGGTACTGCTCTGAATTGTCAGTGTAGATCATATCCACACATCCCTTTGTGATACAGGGTGCAAAACCAGTTTTCAATGACCTACAAAAGCTCCCCCAAAAACAAATAAACACACACACACACACACAGCTCTCTAGGCTACATAAGTGGTTAAAATAACAACACCCACCATAGACATGGACTAAAATCTCCAGTTGCTGATGTTTACAATTGACCTGCAGTATATTGTACATCATATATCAAACTGATTGGAGAGCTCTCTTTCCTACCATTTAATAAATCATTAATAGACAAAAGTGCTCAATTATTAAACCAGTTTTAGTATTTCAGTTGGGTCCACAACTTCGAAAATGGAAATATTTTAACAACAGATTTCAATTGAAAGCAAGTGTTGGCTGGTAAAGCACTTCAGTTATAATTTTTTAAAGTGCATTTTTTTTATTGGCCATTACAGCATTTTTCAAACTCTTTGGAGTGGAATGTTCTTTCAACAACTATGTTAAAATTAGAACTAACACTGATAGTCTCTGGTTGGTGTGATATAGATCAATCCACATCTTTTATAAAAAGTAGGGCTATGTATAATGACACAGTGTTTTGGAGCACCAATGCATTGTATCATGGAGTGGTGGGGAATACAGGTTCAAAGCCCTATTTTGCCACATTCCGATCTCATCCATATCACTGTATGGAGAGACCTCCTGTTGATGGGAGGAAGAAAAATCATCACTAGGCTGTTTGTGCATGCTTTCTTGGGACTGGTTTAAGAGCAGCATTGGTAGATGACTAAGAGTAGGTCACCCTCTCAGAGTTGTATGACATGAGTAAAAATACAGATAGGAACAGTCACCAATCATGAACAAAAGATAGGTAAGAAAAGATAATGGCCTAGAAATTGGGTTTTGGCTTAGCCAGGGCTTTAGCGCCGGAAATTTGTGCCGGCGCTAAGTCCCCTGCGCGCGCCAAAAATTCAGTGGCGCCGCGCCCAAACGGCTGCCGGCGCTACTGAAGGGTCTTAGCGCCTGGAAAAGGGCGCTAACTGCCGTTTCACGCCGCAATTCCGGCGCTGCGGCACCCGATGCGGTGCGGCAGGCTGGGGAAGTGCAGGCCTCCTCCTTCCGTTAAGGAGGAGCTGCCTGCACCCGGCCGCGGCCCACGCAAATCTGCTTAAAAATGAGCCCGGCACCTCGGACAAGTGCCGGGCTTGCATCTGTTCCGGGGGGGGGGGGGGGGGGAGAGAAGTCCGGGGAGGGAGCTGTGGGCAGGCGGCCGGCGGGAAAGCGGCCGGCCGCCGCGGGGCCTTTAATGCGCTGGCGCTAACTGCAGTAAGGCACCTCTGACAAAACGCTGGTTGCGGCTGCCACGGGCGAGGCGGCCGCAACTCAATTTCGGAGTTCGGGCGGGTTACCACGGCAACCAGGACGCTGCGCACACCGATGACGTCATCGGTGCCGGCGCAGCGCTACCGGAGCAACGCCGATTTAGGGCCCCAGGGAATTTCACTACTGGCCATAACTCCGGCGCAAGGCCCTCTAGCGCCTCAAATGAGGCGCTAAGGCTACTGAATTTTCAGCCGAATAATCACAAACCAGTAATCTCACAAACCCAACTATTCAAATTTCACATCACTTCAATTTTTTCAAAGTTGTTACCTGTCTAATCAGGAACCAGCAGCTGCCAATCAAACCACTCAAATATTTTTGTCTTTCAGTATGTACAGTTAACAATAATATTTCTAAAAAAAAACTGGAGGGTAAAATATTACATTTGAACATGATTTGGTAACTGACACTCGCATATGATTTCTTTGCAGAATTCTTACCTGGTCCCATGGAGAAATGATCCCACCAAAACACATGAAGAGGTAACCCATAGCAACCAGACATGCCCAAACTACAAGGGAAAACACATGCAGTAGCTTTCTGAACACTGACTCCACGCAGACCAGAACAAAAATTGTGAAGAATATAGCCAAGGCTGTTGGAACAGTTATTAGGAAAGCCATATGGTCTTCAATATCCTGGGGAAAAAAGAAATGAAAAGCTGGCTAAACACATCACCACAGTATCTCCAGGCTGATTCATTCTTCTAAGAATCTCAATTATATGTCAAAATCATTTGCTGAAGCAGTTTTTTTTGTCAGTTTCAGAAGTTTGCAGGAACTGATCATCATTCACCATTTCAAATAGTAAATTAAATTGACACAATCTAATTAAGTCTAAACCTCCAATCGATTCTGTTTATTTATAGTAATGCATTACAAATCTGTGCGTATTTGGTTCTGATGAAAGTTCATTAATCTGAAACCTTTCTCTCTCCACAGATACAGCCTAATCTGTTGAGTGTTTCCAGCATTTTCTGTATTTATTTTTGTCACATTTATTGCTATGTTGTGAAACAGACATTATTTACTTACTCCAAGTACAATTAACATTTACATTTATAATGCTGTGATTCAGAATATCTAATTAAATGGCTATGATTAGTATTGTGCCCAGTGGGGGGTTGTTAGTTATTTCTGAAAGAACTCTAAGTACTGAACTTCCTCTGCATTATGTTGTCAATAAATGTTTTCAATTACACAATATATGTGCAATAACAATATTGGCTCACAGGGGTTGCAGTCACCCCTCAATTTCCTGTCAAAGTTATACACATATTACCTTCAAAACAAGATGTGCCTCACGGACTACAACCTTTATAATATGTGTTGCTTTCTACCCCTATCAAAAAGTGCCAACCTGTGTTCCCCTTGATTGACAAGGACAGAACAAGAGGGCAATAACAATATATTCTACTTCAGGCTGAATGCATATTTGCATGCCTGTTGTTTTCAATGGGGAAAGAAGAAATTAGAAAAAGCTTCTCCTGTGATTTAAACATAAGCACTTCTGTCTTTTTGTGTGCTGTGGCTGTCACCATTCACAGCTGTTTTCCTTATATGCCTATGTTTAGTGTTCAACCAGAATGACACTGATATTTTTTTGTTTGTTTTGTGTCCATGTATAGGTGTTTGAAATTCCCTGCCACCAGTGGTTGTTCCCATTTTCACTAAGTCACCAATAGAGATCTTAGTTTAAAAAACTAATGTAAGTACTAACCTAGCTAGTTCACCTGTTTGTACACAGAGGAAGGAGTTTATATAACAAGCCACCATGATGCAACACTCTGCCAGTAGGGAGGGCCATTTCTCACTATACGTAATGTTTTTAGAATGGAAAAATGGATATCAAACACTAAACACAAAGAAATAGGAGTGAGCCTTTGGCTTAGTGGTAGCAATCCTGCTTCTGAATCAGAAAGTGCAGGGTTCAAGCTTCACTCCAGACAGTGCTCCTGACTGAAGTATAATTTAAAGTATTTCATTTGTGCCAGCATTTTAAGTACATTAAGGGCATTGTATTATGAGACCAGTCCTACAGTTTGAAATCAGACTATTAATGGATTTTCATGATCCATTTTCTTGAGCTCAAGTTAAAGATTACTGTTCTGTGTTTCTCTGTTTTATTTCTTTGGGGAAAGGATTCCTCTATGCATTGAGTTACACATAGCACAAAGAGAAAATTTGACAACCCTTTTTACTCCTTTGTATTGTTCTTTAATTCTATTTGAGTTTGTATGGTTTCATTCCTCATTTATGACTTTTTACCTCCGTTTCATTTTTTGGGGAAAAATTCGGTATCGCCCCATTTGGGGCGCCATTGTCGGCCGTGCGCAAAGTTTAGCGCCTGGCGCTAATTATCGCCTCCGACAACAAACTTGGCTTTTATCGCCCCTGGAGGTGATTGGAGCGCTAAATCAGGCGCTTCACATCTGTCTTAAGGCGCAAAGGCCAAGGAGTGAGGCGCTAACTCACAGCGCTGGTGAAGCTCATGTGATGTCAGTCAGCAATGGAACACAGACACACTGGCACCGGCCAATTCTTAAAGGGGAGTTCTGACGAATGGTCATTGACCTGAAACGTTAACTCTGTTTCTCTCTTCACAGATGCTGCTTGACCTGCTGAGTTTCTCCAGCATTTTCTGTTTTTATCTTAAAGGGGAGGGTTGATCTTGCTCTCCATCCACATCCTGCTCATTGCAGCCTTGAATCTCGGCCTGGAGAGACCTGTACATCAAATCTGCTGGAAAGAACAATGGAGAGACCCAGGGAAAGAGCTCAGAGTGCAGCCCCCACAGTCTCTTCTAAATAGATACAAGGGCAAATCAAAATGAACCTGAAAGTGCTGCTCAGTATGCAAAACTCCTTCACACAGCATTGAATCTCTCTCTCTCTCTCTCATAATGTGTGGTGCACAAATGTCACCAACAAAAAAAGGCAGGAAGCGGTCACCTTTAAATAGCATTTTTTTGTAATTTCACCTTTATGTTTAATTTTTCTGTCTTTTATTTTCACTGTACTTATTTGCCTTTTACTATTCATATTTTTTATTTCTCTTTGTTCTTTTTGTATCTTCGCATTAGATAATATTTTAAAGTACTGGAAGGACTTGCAGACTGATTAACAGTCTGATTTCAATTCAGTATTTGCATTATTACATCACATATATGACTCTGTATGCAGAGGGGTGCACCAAGTTTTGCAGTAAGCAAGAGTACACAGTCAATATAAACCTGACTGCATACATTTGGCCGGAATTTGCGGTCAGGATGACAGCGAACTGGCAGCTTTCGCCATCATTCCGCCTTTGAAACTAACTGCAACTTCTGGATTTGGCGCATACGCAGGCGCATGCAGAAATCCTGAAGTTGCGGTCTGTCATTCGCAGCTCTGACACAGGCTGTGCTGTACCCGCTACCCGCCCCCCCTCCCCCGCCCCACAGAGCTGGTAATCCATGTAATCACCCAAATCAGGGAAACTGATGAAAACTTTGGCTCTTCCGAAGTAATTACGCTGTTAATTTCCCCACTAAAAGTTAAACCCAAAGGGATTAGGTGTAACTGGGGTTTTAACAGGGTATTGACTACTAAACAAAGGTTAAGGGCCTTAAAAACGAATTTTAAATTTGTGCAATGTGAAATCTGTCCATTTTAAATAAAAATAAAAACATTTAAGGAACTTTGTTCATCTTTGTTTCAGATTTGCCTTTTCCCCATTGAGAGCCTCATCTTTGTTTTACTCTCTCTAACATTTTTAAAAAGTTAGAATTTTAAGAGCTTACTCACTTCCTTGTTCACTGTCTATGAGAATTCTGTGTTTTGATTGGCTGCTTAGACAAGCTTGTTGATGTCACAGCAGCTCGCACAAGGGGACCTCACTAACCGCCGTTGATTTGAACTGAATGTCGGAAAACCTGATGTTCTCAACACAGAGATCACGAGATCCTTGTGCGAAGCGTACTTCGGAGCCAGTGGCCGCTGACCACAAATTTCGCGCCATTATATCTACTTACACATTGTTTACCAACCCAAGAAGTCAAACACACTCTTGTGAATAATAATGTAACTTTACAACATGCATTGAATTGTAGGAAATTATGTGAACACTAGGTTTTATAATTGGGCAAATATAATACTACTCCACTGCTGTACCACTACCTTGGAGGGGGTTCAGTGTTACTGATTGGGTGGAAACTGCTTTGGATTTTGCAGCTCAGCAAAGAGATTTTTGAACCACATTTATGCCACTACGAACACAAATGAGATATTAAAATCTTAGTAAAATAAAGGTGTTAGAGAGATCAAAGCAAGCCCTGCAGATCAGGTAGCATGCACAATTCATAAATCTTAACTATCATCGTATTTCTCAGTCTTGGTCTGAGTCCAGTCTCATTATCAAAAGGTTGTGCTATTCTATTTCTTTTGTTATGACTCCAGTGTTGGTTCCTGAGAGCCCTGAAAATTTCTTGTGGTTGCTCCAACTCATTAACCTTTTGTCTAGTTCATATTGCAAAACCATTTCTTGACCCTTGGAGCTTTGAAATTTGCTTCATGTACATTTAAGGAGATCTGTTGAGTACATTTCAGAGTGCCGAGCACATTGCATACACAACAGCAGAGACTGCACTTCTAAAAGCAATTAATTGGCTGTGAAGAGCTTTGAGACGTTCTCAGAATGTGAAGGAGGCTATGTAAATGCAAGTTCTTTCTGGCAACAGAAAAAAAAATGCATGATCAAGTTTGCACATGAATGGTTGTTTAATAGACACTGTGGCCCAGATATTCCGATCCCTATGGGTGGGTACGTGCTGTGTACCCACCCGTAGGGATATCGGAAATGCCGGTTTCAGGCATGCACAGCACATGCGCTGAAAACCAGCATTTCCGATCTGTCAAGAATGCTCTTGACAAATTGGACACCTGCCCTGGAGGAGGACCTCTGCGGGCAGATAGTTCTGCTTTCTGGAGACCCTCCGCCCGCAGAAAACTCTTAGAATTCTTATGCCTGGTAAAAGCAGGCGTAAGGCCTGTTTTTATCAGGATAAGAGTTGAAAAAAGTTTTTTTTTTAATTCAGTCATTTATCATTTTAAAATACTTTTTAAAAAGGTAAGTCTATTTTTAGCCCCAAGAAAAACTTCAATTATTTTTTTAAAAAATTAAATTTTTGTTTAAAATATTTAATTTATTGTAATTTCAACTAATTTTTAAAAGGTGATGGTTTTTTAAAAATGTATTTAAAGTTTTACTATGTTTTTTCATTGCTCTCCATTCATATATTTGACAGGTCTATCTGTCAAGTGTATGAAGGGAGATTCCCTTCTTCTATTGGCTGCCCTGGCCCACATGATCCCAGGGACGCTTGCGAACTGCATGCGCCTCTGGGATACGTGGGCCCTGCACACTTGGAGTTTGGAGAGGCCCAGGATCGGAAGTGTAGGCGCCCCGGGAGCCCTCAGGTAAGTTCGTAGATTTTTCCTGATCAGAGGCCTCCGCACGCAGCAGGCCTCCGATCGGAAAATGCGGCCCTGTATCTTTACTTTTCTGGCTAAGGGCCTTCAATAATGCATCACTGTAACATATACCTGTGTGCTGCTGCAGAAGGCTTTTGTAAATCTGGAGATTTTAATTGTCAATTTACAAGTTTCCTGAACATTCCTTTTAGGTAAAAAAAACTATGTTTTTAAAGACTCCTGTTCCATCAGGAACACACTTTTCTTTTGTGTATTTAAAAAAAAATTATGCAATGACATAGCACAACTACACTCTTGCATCTGTTGTCTAAACTGTGCAGTCTGACTCTATTTTGCAAGAACACTTTTTCAGCAGGATAGTGTCAGTGCCACTTGGCACAGCAAACTTTCATGCATTATAATGTCCCTGCCCCCTCCACTGGAGGCGAATGCAAAGTCGCAGTGTTGCCAGCAGTAAGAAATATTAGGTCAACACACAACAGGGCACAATTGTTTCTAGTATCATTAGAAATAAACAAAATTCTGCCTAATAGTTGCAGCAAGATTCAACAAGGAATGAGGCACCTTAATTTTTTTCAGAGATTATTGTAGTAGTTGATGTTTTAAAACAAGCAATAATGAGGAGGAAATTCAGTTCACAAAGGTTCAGTTGCAATAAGCTTCTAAAACAGAATGGTAGCAAAATACTGCGGATGCTGGAAATCCGAAATAACAACAGAAAATGCTGGAAAAACTCAGCAGGCCAGGCAACATCCGTGGAGAGAGAAATAGAGTCAACGTTTCAGGTCGAAACCTTTTGTCAGGACTGAAAAAACACAGGAAATGAAACCGATTAAAAGGCCAGTTTGGGGGCTGGGAAATGGGGATGAGAGAACAAAAGAGAAGTGAAGAGACATTAAGAGGTATTCAAAACGAGACGAGATGGTGATAAGACTAGTGGAGACAAAAGGCGGCTCTAGATTAGGTGTGAAATGCGCTGGCAGAATGAGAGACAGCTGCCATGTGGGAGAGAAAAAAGGGGGAAGGGCACAAAACAAAGGTGTGGATAAAAAATATATATAAAAATGTAATAGGGGCCGAGGTTATGATCTGAAATTGTTGAACTCGATATTGAGTTCAACAATTTCAGATCATAACCTCGGCCCCTATTACATTTTTATATATATTTTTTATCCACACCTTTGTTTTGGCCCTTCCCCCTTTTTACTCTCCCACATGGCAGCTGTCTCTCATTCTGCCAGCGCATTTCACACCTAATCTAGAGCCGTCTTTTGTCTCCACTAGTCTTATCACCATCTCGTCTCGTTTTGAATACCTCTTAATGTCTCTTCACTTCTCTTTTGTTCTCTCATCCCCATTTCCCAGCCCCCAAACTGGCCTTTTAATCGGTTTCATTTCCTGTGCTTTTTCAGTCCTGACGAAGGGTTTCAACCTGAAACGTTGACTCTATTTCTCTCTCCACGGATGTTGCCTGGCCTGCTGAGTTTTTCCAGCATTTTCTGTTGTTATTTCTAAAACAGAATGTTTATTCTAAATGTCCTTGTGAAAGTGATAATCCGTTGAACACATTAACGTTTTCTTTGTTCTTCAAAATGTTGATAATACTTTCAAACATTCAGATTTTTAAAATTCTTACAATATGGCATTTCTATGATTAACAAAACTGAAGCTCTAAACAGCCTTAGGGTGTCAATGTGAGCAGGGAATATACAACCGGATCTAAGGACATGGGTTAAGCAGATCTTTTACATAATTCTCACAAGCACCGACACTCCAAATGTGCATAATGATGCTTTCAATCAGTTTTATAAATTAATACTGTTTAATAAAGGTACAGTATAGAGTTTTTATTTTGTTTTATTTGCCATTCTGTGATAGCATTTTGTTTTTCTTTTCTACATAATACAACAGTTGTAAGAACTTGGAACTCTTTGTTTATGTGCTAGGGTGTTGCATGCAGCAGAGGTGCACTCACGCTGCTCTGCATGCTTTCTGACTGGCTTCAAATCAGGTAATAATTATGGCACCACAATCTGAATGTACATTTTACTCTAAGCTGTTTATAATTTTCACTGCTGAACAATTGCATGCAATGATCCTCATTGACAATTATAGAAAAATAGTAACACTGACAAAAATGTGTGCAAATGGTGTAAAATATATGGTTTAAATGCAAAAAACAGACATATATTTAATATATGAACACAATCATGCTGATTTTTAAAAATAAAACTCAAAATAATGGAAAGTGAACTATTTTACAAATAATTTCAGATAGTGTTGAGACAGAAAGGATCTTACCAGCCCTGAAGCAAAGAAGACAGCCAGCAGTGACAAACAGGCTCCCATCACAATCAGAAGCAAGAAAACAATCAGAGGATGCTGCTGGCTCATGCAGTAATACGACTCATACAGCCAGTCGGTTGACTTTTGTTTGACAGGGGCATCATCAGTTCTATTAAGCAAATAGCGTCTCCTCCTCATTGCGTCTTGCCACATAGAAATCAGCAATTATGCTTTTCAACTCTCAATTAACTGGTACACAGTCAGCAAGGTGCAGCTGAGGGAGCACACTTAAACTGTATCGCTGAAGCAACATGTTGAGCTGTGATGAACTAGAAGCAGACTGCAAGCTAGACTGGTGTGCAAAGCAGAGGGTGCACTCATCTCAATCAAAGCGCATCATCCTAAAGAACTATTTCCCCTCTAATAATGGATGTCAAACATCAATAGTAAGTGGCTTTCAGTTGATTGAAGGCTTCATGAAAAACATTTAGTTCCTATTTTCTTTTGTGATCAATCCCTCATTTATCTGCAAAAAATATAGCCTAAAGAAAAAAAAGACATCTACAATTAGTTAACTCATTACTGCATCACATGTAGCTACATGCATGAAAAACTGTAAATTAGATCATGAACCTAATGGATCGCGGAGAGATTTTTTTGTAATCCAGTGGAATAATTAAAATATAATCCTATAAAATGAATTGCAGTTCTCTCTTTTCCCTCCAGTATTTTCAGAATTTATCAACAAAATCTGAAGTAAAGCGAATAGACATAATACATAGCACACAAAAACTTATGTCACACAGGTTGCACGTGTATAATAAAGGAACCATATGACATCTGCACAGGAGAAATATTGCTTGTAACAGGGGATTGTGTGTCATTTTCACAGCTGCTGTAACAAGCTAAGTAAATAGCAACTCATCCATCAACAACACAGCTTATTCTGCTTTCAAATATTCAATCTTCTGCTATTGGGGGAATACATCTTAGCACTTTTACAGGATATATGTACAGTACTGGGGATCTAAAAGATGAATACGCCAGTCATACCATACCAAATGAGTAATCTGTCAAATTTCACTCGTTATGCATTTATTTCAGTGCAGTTCAAGTGCTTTTTTTTAAATTGTTCAAATAGATTATTTTAATTTATTGATTTGATTATGTTGATTCTTAGATTTGTGTTTCATGGAAGTCCACAAGGTAGTTTGGTATAAAGGCAGTTATGTTGTATTAACATTTAAGAATTCTACCAGCCTGGAATGTTGCATAGTTGCATGTTCTGTGTGTGATGGAAAGATGGAGAAATTTAGAAGATCCAACAGTTTCAAATAGTCAGGAAGTACTGATCTGGAGAATTGATCTCATTGTTGCATTACTGTTGCTTTAGATATTATTGATGACCTTATATTTTTCTCTCTTGAATTTCTCCTATACCCCTCTTTTTCTGATGGCAGTGACTCAAGGTGGGTGTACAATGCTATAGATGTCAGCTACCACCTCATTTCCTCACCTGGGTAGCCATTCTTCATGTGCAAGCCTAAACAGTGAATGTTGGTAAGCATTTACCATGGGGCCATCACTAAATGAAATGTGTTTTTCTCCTCACATTATCCACACACTTGGAGTCACTGGACAGTGATTAAACGTAGGGGAGCACACAATTTTCCTGCTCCAGGCCACTTGCCTGGTTCGAGCACACTCCCAGCACAGGCCTACCCAATGGCTGGGACTTTTACCTGAAAACTGAGGAGGAGACAGGAGTGTAGCTGTAGACTTCTCAGCTCTGCACTTGCACTCTTGGTCACCACCATTGGGCTTTTTGGTAACTATCTTAAAATCATCTGGGTGGTTACGTTTTTAACAAAGATCCGTAATTTGCTAACAAAACCTTTGTCCTGCCCCTGGGACTTTCACAAACCCACCATTTCATTCCATGGCAGGCCTTGGCACCAGATTTCTTTAGGTGCCCCAGTGGGTCATGGGATGAGCAAACTAAGGCAGAACTCTGGAAACTCTCATTAAGCTCTTATTACTGGACTGGTATTTAGTTCAGATGTAGGCCTAATACTGCTGGGGACTTCCCTGGAAATCCTGGTGTATTAGGTTGCTGCTCTTTTTTCCTGGGGAACAGAGATATCCCAGGTATGACGAAGAGGAAAATCCACCATTCCCCTCCTCTAGGTTCTTGACATCAGGCAGTATATTTCAGCCAAATGGGCTTCTCTGGTGCTGCTCTATAGCTAGCTGCATGAAAGCTTCTGACAGAAAACTTCTGTCTAGAAGCAATTTGGGTGCCATGCAAGATCTCAGCACCATAGCATACGGAATAATCCAGGCACACCTGAAGTGCATGTGGGAGTGCCCTATTGGACACAGGCAGGAAGGAAACAGGAAGAATGGGCATTTCTGGGGCCTTGAAGGCTGCAGAAACCATAAAAGGGCAGATACAATAGAAGTGCTGTGTCAGAAACAGAACGTTTTGAATTTCAGTTTTATGGGAGCAGGATTTTTATTTTCTTAGCTTCTGATAAATAGTGACAAGTTTTTTAATCCATTCATGTCAGTCAGAAGCTGTAATGAGCATATCTCTGGTCTTCACATTTATCCCTGTGAGTGTATTTGTGCTTCTATACCAAGCCTAGCATTGCAGAAGCATCCCAAGCAGGAATCTGGGTGACTGTAGTCTGCCTTGGAAGGAATTGATGAAAGGGCAGCACTGTGGTGCCAAGCAGTAACTGAAGGAACAGGGAAAACAAGTGTGGGTATGAAAATTATGGTACAGGAATAGGAGTAGGGTTCTAGTTTAACTGTGAGGCTTTTCTTTCCAGTCAATGTGGAATGGAGCAGTTGCATGGTTGGGGGAGGAAGGGTTTTTGTTCTGTGGTAGAAAAACAGTTATTAGTGCCTGCACATGACCTTCAGCAGAGAGGAAATCAGTGTGCAGAACCATCTGACACGAATCTGGATGTAATTTACATTGCTGTGCCGTCTTCAGCACACCAGAAAAATCATAGAAGAAGTTCGAGTGCAATGCTCTTCAGGCACAGAAGGGGGAAATGGGAATAGTGGCCATTTTTTCTCTGTTGCACCGGCTTTTCTAGCAGTATCCGGGATCAAAGCAAAACAAAATCTACCCAACACCTGCATTCTGCAAGGTAAATGAAGGATGAGATGCATTGTCAAAGGAGAATTGTCTTTATCGAGAAATGTTTGGCAAGTTTTTTTCTACATTTGCAAACAAAATCAAATGACCTTCCATTGGTTACGGGGTGTGAAATTGGTCTACGTCAGTAGCACAAAATGGGCTCATGATGAATTGGCAGCCCATTTTCCACCGCACCCGATTTTCTTTTCCATTGACTTTACATTGGAGTAAAACGGGCTTTCAATTTGCTATGAGCCCGTTTCACACAACTGCCAAAGACCAATCTTACCCCCACCATGTAAGGAAGAACAGCAAGCAACTTAGAATTCAAATATGCCATCTGAATTCTTGAATTTTATGCTTCTTTGAATTTGTTGAGTAGTAGGTTTGAATTTCAATATGGTTCTCCCAATCTCCCTCTGTACCTTAGGGCGAAGATTGACAGCAACCCTGGAGAAATTGGGGGAAAAATTCAGTATTGCCCCGTTTGGGGCGCCATTATCGGCCGTGCACAAAGTTTAGCGCCTGGCGCTAATTATCGCCTCCGACGGCAAACTTGGCTTTTACCGCCCCTGGAGGTGATTGGAGCGCTAAATCAGGCGCTTCACACCTGTCTGAAGGCGCAAAGGCCGAGGAGCAAGGCGCTACCTCAGAGCGCTGACGAAGCTCATGTGCTGTCAGTCAGCAATGGAACACAGACACACTGGCGCCAGCCAGTTCTTAAAGGGGAGGGTTGATCTTGCTCTCCATCCACATCCTGTTCATTGCGGCCTTGAATCTCGGCCTGGAGAGACCTGTACATCAAATCTGCTGGAAAGAACAATGGAGAGACCCAGGGAAAGCGCTCAGAGTGCAGCCCCCACAGACTCTTCTAAATCGATACAAGGGCAAATCAAAATGAACCTGCAAAGTGCTGCTCAGTATGCAAAACTCCTAAACACAGCGTTGAATCTCTCCAGAAGTCTCTCTCTCTCTCAGAATGCGTGGTGCAAAAATGTCACCAACAAAAAAAGGCAGGAAGCAGTCGCCTTTAAATAGCACTCCCCCAGTCCCTTCCTGACTGCAAAACGCTCCCCTCAACCTGTCGTTGCTAGCGGCAGGTGGTAAGGCAGGGCGGCGCCACTCAAAATCCGGTCCAGGGCGCTACCGGGGCATTGCGCACTCGACTGACGTCACGATCTGCTGGCTCAGGAGATCATGGTGGTGGTGTTTAGCGCTGCCGCAAAATGTCTAATTAATTTCGCGAGCGGTGCAAACAACGCCAGGGCGCTAGTTGCTTTGCGCCCCATTGGCACCCTCTTAAGGCGCAAGCCAACTGAATTTTTCCCCCATTGAGTAAGTGGCCATTTTTAGCCATTTACATTGTTTCTCTGGGATTCTGCAAATCTCTCATCAGAAAACTCCAACAGAAATTCCAGACAGATGTATTTTACAATGGCCCAGAACTTGGTGTCGGGGGGTTGCCACGCGTGCAAGCCCCCGATGTGCACTTACCCGGCGCGCCGACATCTGAAGCCTGGCCCGCAGTGGATTTCCTGTCAGTGGCCCGGTTCTGATGTCGGCGCGCTGTGCTAACCTGACCCAGCGGCGTAGTTAGTGCGATGTGCCGGCTGGGATCAGGTGAGCACTGTTCAGCCAATCAGGGGAGGGGAAACTTCATTCATAAGTTTGAGAGTAAGAACTGTCAAACTCATGAGAAGTACTGCACCCCAAAACACTACTTAAACTTTAAATAAAATTTTAAAAACATCCCAATCATTAAATTAAGTATAAATAAGTTAAAAAAAATAATTTAAACAATAATTTTTTTTTTTGAAAAAAATAAATTTTTAATAAAAAGGGTCTAAAACTAAACTTACCTTATTGTAGATTCTTTAAAATAATGAACCTGTGGGAAAAAAAAATTCTAAATTGCACTAAAACACCACTTACCTGTAAAAATAAATACTTACGTGTGCTTTTTACAAGCGTAAAGACCGGAGGCCTTTACACATGCGCAAATCCCCCAAAACAGAGGAAATCCAAGGCGCACGCGCTGCCCCCTACAGCGCACGCGCTAGCTTCTTCACCTCTTGGGTTAGAGGAGAGGAAATGCCGGTTTTCAGCGCATGCGCTGTGCATGCCGAAAACTGGCATTTCCTCTGGCCAGAGGCGTGAGTACCCCTTCCGTACTCATGCGTTTGGGGAGGAATTACTGCCCCATTATAATGTTTCATCGCCATTGAACAGAATTTAAGGGAGCAGTTTTATTCTGAAATATTGTTCTACCAGCATTTTGCTGTGATTAGAAGCAAACCCATGTCTTATCCACAAATACAATGGGCTGAATTTTGCCAGCCCCGAGGAGGCGGGTATGGAGGCGGGATTGCCGGTAAAGTTGCAGAATGTGGGGGCAGCTGGTAAACCCGCCCCCATCCTGCCTCCGTGCCCTTTTGCCAGGAGGCGGGAAGCCGTCCTGACCCAGGTCCAGTCTTCTCGAGGCAGGAAAGGGATTAAATCCTTTTAACTGTCTGTTAACAGGCAGCAAAAAGGTTTGGTCCCATTTTACCTTTTCAAGTGCAGGCTTCCCGACCTCAGAGATCCCAGCTGGGGTGGAGAAGTTGAGTAGGAGGTCTGCGGGGTCGGAGGGATCTGAAAGTGGAATGCAGAGGTGAGTGATGGGTGCAAGTGTAGAGTGGTAAGTATGTGAGGTGAGTGTAATGTGTTAGAAAATGTTCACTTACCTTTGCTAGCCTTTAGCCGCTCTGGATCCGGAGTCCCGACATCTTCATTGTAGATTTCACAGAGTAGCTGTTGGATCCTCCGAACCAACAGTCATCTGATTTCTACAAAGTAGAAAGGTTTGATAAGTCCTGAACACAAGGGCTCATCAAACTACACAGAATGTCAGTGTTTGACAGCTTCATAGAGCTGTAAAACGCTGACATTTCTTCTTTCAGGAAATCTTGACAGATGGCACGTCAGACATTGACGTGCTCTGTCAGTGACTTCCCCCTAATTGGCCTGCTGAGCCTGCAGGGTGGGCTTAACAAGGTCAATCAGGGGAAAATCCCGCTGGTTGATCAGAAGATGATTGAGGCAGGACTGAGACCCGGCAAGCAGCAGTCCCGCCTCCAACATGTCTCCATTCAGAAAATCCAGCCCATTAAGTCACAGTGCATGAGAGTACAGCATGCAATGTAATCTCATGACACAAATTACATCATATTAATGTACACTTAGTCATCATTTAATTTTAACGTAAGAACATAAGAAATAGGAGCAGGAGTAGGCCATACAGTCCCTTGAGCCTGCTCCATCATTCAATAAAATCATGCCTGAACTTCTACATCACCTCCAGTTTTATACGATATCCCCATATCCCTTAATTCCCTTAGTGCCCAAAAATCTATCGATCTCAGTCTTGAGTATACTCTTCGACTGAGTAGCCACAGCCCTCTGGGGTAGAGAATCCCAAAGATTTACAACCCTCTGAGTGAAGAAATTTTTCCTCATCTCTTCCTTAAATGGCTGACCCCTTGTCCTGAGACTCTGACCCCTAGTTCTAGATTCTCCAGCCAATGGAAACAACCTCTCAGCATCTACCCTGTCAAGCCCTCTTAGAAATTTATAATTTTCAATGAGAGCACCTCTCGTTCTTCTAAACTCCAGAGAATATAGGCCTAGTCTACTCAATCTCTACTCATAGGACAACCCTCTCATCCCAGGAACCAGTCTGGTGAACCTTCATTGGCCCCCTCCAAGGCAAGTATATCGTTCCTTAGGTAATGAAACCAAAACTATACATAGTACTCTAGGTGTGGTCTCACCAAAGCCCTATATAATTGCAGTAAGATTTCTTTACTCTTGTACTCCAACCCCCTTGTAATAAAGGCTAACATACCATGGGGTTAAAATTGGGTAGTGTCCCCTTTGGGTCGCTACCTTCGCTGGGGCGCTAATTTTAGTGCCCTGAAAAAGTTAGCGCCCCCCCCGCGGCCGATTTTCCCAGGTAGTGCCCCGAGAGGGAGACGGGGCGCTACTGGAAGCACCCGCGTCCCTCTTGGGGTGCTGCGAGCCAATATCACGGCGCTACGTGCCACGGTACTGCAGGCCTTCCTCCTCATATTAAAGGGGAGTGGCCTGGCGCAGCACGTCCCGGCGCCCAGCTAGGCCACCAGGGATCGGGAGTGTCGGCAAACAAACCCGGCACTCAAGAGGAGTGCCGGGCTCACGGAGAGCAGCCGGCACCCCACAGGGGGGCTTCACGGGGCGGGGACAGCAACGGGGGCAGGTGCTGGCAGGTAGCCAGCAACAAAAGTGGCCGCCCGCCACCTCCCCTTTAACTAGCGCCGCCCCGGCCGCAGGTAGGCCCCCCTGACCCCGGCAGACATAGCGTCCGGCGGTAAGTCAGGGGGCGCCACCCAATAATATAGCTGGGGTGCTGTGCACCGCGATGATGTCATCGCCAGCAGCGCAGCGCGGCGCTAATGGTTAGTGCTGCCGCTTACCTCCTGCTGAATTTCACAGGAGGCGCTAGTGGCGCCGTGCCCAGGCGCTAGTTGATTTGCGCCCTCTTAGGGCGCTAATGGGAGGTGCAAAACAACCGAATTTAGCCCCCCACATGCCTTCCTAATTGCTTGCTGTACCTGCATGTTAACTTTCTGTGATTCATGTATAAGAACCCCAAAATCCATCTGAATACCAACATTTACTAGTCTCTCACCTTTTAGAAAATATTCTGCTTTTCCATTTTTCCTACCAAAGTGGATAATTTCAGACTTCCCCACATTATACTCCACCTTCTTGCCTAATCACTTTACCCTTTGCAGCCTCTTTGCATCCTCTTCACAGCTTACTTTCCCACCTAGTTTTGCATCATCAGCAAACTTGGATATATTGCACTCAGTCCCCTCATCTAAGTCATTGATATAGATTGTAAATAGCTGAGACTCAAGCACTGATCCTTGCGCACTCCACCAGTTACACACTGCCATCCCAAAAATGACCCATTTATTCCTACTCTCAGTTTTCTGTCCGTTAACTAATCCTCATCCATAATATATTGCCCCCAATCCCATGAGCTCTAATCTTGTGTAACAACCTACTGTGTGGCACCTTATCGAATGCCTTCTGAAAATCAAAATATACAATATCCACTGGTTCCCCCTAATTTCCCACTTATCTACCCTGCTAGTTACACCCTCAAAAAACTCTAACAGATTTGTCAAACACGATTTCCCTTTCATAAAACCATGTTGACTCTCTGCCTAATCCTAATATTATTTTCCAAGTGTCCTGGTACCAAGTCCTTAATAACAGATTCTAGCATTTTCCTACTACTGATATCAGACTAACTGGCGTGTAGTTCCCTGTTTTCTCTCTCCCTTCTTTCTTGAACAGTGGGGTTACATTTGCTGCCTTCCGGTCCACTGGGACTGTTCTAGAATCTAGAGAATTCTGGAAGATCAAAACCAATGTATCCACTATCTCTGCAGCCATAGCTTTTAAAATTCTGGGATGTAGGCCATCAGGTCCAGGGGATTTGTAGGCTTTTAGTCTATTAATTTTTCCAGTACTTTTTCTTTATTAATATTAATTACATTATGTTCCTGACTCTCATTAGACCCTCGGTTCCCCAAAATTTCCAGTATGCTTTTTGTGTCTTCTACTGTGAAGACAGACACATAGGCCGGAATTTTCATGCTGCCGTGCGTGTGGGATTGGAGGTGGGTCGGGAATAAAATGCACAATAAATGGGAGCTGGTTAGGAACGCACCATAATCCCACCTCCTCGCACGTTTAATTCATGGCACGTACCCGAACGGCAGAGGCGGGGGCGACCTAATTTACATCATTAATACCTTGTTGTCAGGCCCTTAACAGTGCTTTTAATCAGATCTTTTGAATTTCACTGCATGACCAGGGGAATCACGCAGCTCGGGAACCACGTCTGTCAAGCTGAGGTGGAAGTTCAGTGGCCATTGATCGAGGTCATTATTGCAAAGCATGGAAAGCACAATAAATACTCCCACATGACACCTGCTTACTTGCCTAAGGGAAAGGCTCTTGCTGAGTGCATTTTGAGCACAGATTATGGGGGGAGAAATTCAATATCGCCACGGTTGGGGCGTAATACTCGAGCGGGCGTGAAATTTAGCGCCCGGCGCAAATTATCGCCACCTACTGCTAAATTGACCTGCTTCGCCCCAAGAGGTGTTTGGAGCGCTAAAACAGGTGCTACACGACTGTCTTAAGGCGCTAAGCCGGAGAAGCGAGGCGCTACCACCGAGGGTGGGTGCAGCGCAGATGCGGCCAGTTAGCAATTGCATGCAGACATGCTGGCGCCGGTCAGCTCTTAAAGGGGAGGTTCGATCTTGGATTGCAGCCACACCCTGCGCATCGGAGCCCTGATTCTCGGCCTGGACAGACCTGCTGCCACATTCTAACGCCTAGGACCATGGAGAGGGCCAGGGAGCGAATGCAGCGGTTCAGTGAGGGGGGCCTTGCAGGTTCTGGTTGGCGCGGTGCAGCGCAGGCAATCTATCCTGTTCCCAGACAGTGGCAGGAGGCCGCTGCCCAACGACTATCGCAAAGCTTGGAGGGAGGTGGCTCACAGAGTGACCTCCAGCAGCATGGTGCCTAGGACCCCTGTGCAATGCAGGAAGAAGTTCAATGACCTCACTCGGGTCGTCAGGGTGAGTACCCTTTTCCGTATCCTCTTCATCCCTGCATGTCCACCTCACTTTATGGCCAAAGGGTCCTGAAAGCCCCAATGCCCAGCCCTCATCCAACACCTATGGGCCTTTCATGAAACTCACACGCACATTCAGCACTTTACACACTGTAAGGGCTATTCACCATGGGAGGCAGTGCAGCCAAGATCAGGGCTTCACACTGTAAGGGCTATTTGACCATGGGAGGCAGTGCAGCCAAGATCAGGGCTTCACACTGTAAGGGCTATTCCACCATGGGAAACAGTGCAGCCAAGATCAGGGCTTCACGCTGTACTCAGAGCCCATCCTTTCTCTTGTAGGGCAAGCTGGCCCATAACAGGAGGCAGCAGCAACGGACCGGGGGAGACCGGCCTCACCTTCAAGCCCTCACCAATCTGGAGCAGTGTGTCCAGCGGATTATGGCAGGCCGGATGATTGGCCCCGTTGCCACTGGAGATGCCGACCCCGTTCTGGACAGCAATGGTAGTAAGGTGATCACCTTTTTGACCTCTCTCCTTCCACTTGTGCCTCACACCAGCATCCTTTGCCACTATCGAACCAAAACAGTGCATTGCAGCACTCATGCCTCCCTCGCTGCCGCCCTGTCCTCATGCTAAAGCCACTCTTGTACCTCCCTGCTTTCAGATGCTGATTCGCCAGGTGAGGAGGCGGGCCCTCAAGCTGCCACTGTGAGTGATTCTGAAGGCGATGACGAGGAGGAAGCCGGACCATCAGTGCCACCCTCAGCCGAGGCAGCCCATGGCCATAATGGGGACACGTCTTCTCTGCGATTTGTTGCCTTGACTGGCTTAGGGGTTGCGGAACGGTTCCATTCATGTTCTTTCAATGGCACAAGCCATTCCCTCAGAGGGGGCCTAGAACCGACTTGCAATAAGCCACTGACGGACGGCCCTTGCACTTTGTGCCTCCCTCCCATCTTGGTGCTCCTCCTCCTCCTCCTCCTCTGCTGGTGCTCCAATGTCTGGTGGCAGTGGCCGAGTCCTGAGGATTGCCAGGTTATGCAGCATGCAGCACACTACAACGAAATGGGAGACTTGCTCAGGTGAGTACTGAAGGGCTCCCCCGGAATGGTCCAGACAGCGGAACCGTTGCTTCAGCATGCCAATTGTGTGCTCAATGATGTTCCTGGTCACTTGATGGCTCTCATTGTATCATTCTTCAGCAGGGGTGCTGGGCGCATGGAGCGGGGTCATCAGCCAAGTGCACAGAGGATAGTCCTTGTCCCCGAGAAGCCAGCCTCCTGGGTGAGCCCGGGCTTCGAATAGGTCTGCCACAGAAGTCTGGCGCAGGATGAAGGCGTCGTGACTGCAGCCTGGAAAGCAGGCATTGACAGCGAGTATCAGCTGTCTGTGGTCACACACCAACTGGACGTTCAACGAATGGAACCCCTTCCGGTTGCGGTAATCCTCGGCATTGTCTTGCGGCGCCCGCAAAGCCACATGCGTGCAGTCAATGGCGCCCTGGACCATGGGGAAGCCCGCTATTCTTGCAAATCCCATTGCGCGCTCTTGCTGCTTGTCCAGGGTCATGGGGAAGGAAATGTACTGACATCTCGTTTTAAAGAGGGCATTCGTGACTTGACGGATGCAGCAATGCACCGCGAACTGGGAGATATTGGCAATGTCCCCAGTAGCGGATTGGAAGGAGCCGGTAGCATAGAAGTTGAGAGCCACTGTGACCTTCACTGCCACCGACAGAGACGTCCTGCTCCTCAGTTGAGGCTGCAGATCTGGCTGAAGCGGGTGGCAGAGCTCAGTGACAACCTCCCTGCTGAATCGCAGCCTCCGAAAACACTGCTCCTGAGACATGTTGAGGTATGAGAACTGTTGGCGGAAAACCCTGGGACGGTAAGGTCTCGTGTGCCGATGCCTGTTGGCCCTCCTCCGTCTGGCCATGATTGGCACTCTCTCTCGGCGTCTCTGAGCCCTCTCAATGTAATGGAGAAGCCCAACATTTCCACCCATTGCAGCCACTCAAGGTTATGTCAGTGAAAAAGCAAACCAACTACAAAGGGGGGGAGGAGCTAAACGCGATTAAAATCACTAAGGAGGTGGTACTCGGTAAGATAATGGGACTAAAGGTGGATAAATCCCCTGGACCTGATGGCTTACATCCTAGGGTCTTGAGAGAAGTAGCGGTCGGGATTGTGGATGCATTGGTGGTAATTTTCCAAAACTCCCTGGATTCAGGAAAGGTCCCAGCAGATTGGAAAACTGCTAATGTAACGCCCTTATTTAAAAAGGGATGCAGACAAAAGGCTGGAAACTATAGACCAGTTAGCTTAACATCTGTGGTTGGTAAAATGTTGGGAGTCCATTATTAAGGAAGCAGCAACAGGACATTTGGATAAGCATAATTTAATCAGACAGAGTCAACATGGTTTTACGAAGGAGAAGTCATGTTTGACAAATTTGCTCGAATTCTTTGAGGACGTAACAAACAGGGTGGATAAAGGGGAACCACTGGATGTGGTGTATTTGGACTTCCAAAAGGCATTTGACAAGGTGCCATACAAAAGATTACTGCACAAGATAAAAAATCACGGGATTGGGGGTAATATACTGGCATGGGTGGAAGATTGGCTATCTAACAGAAAACAGAGAGTTGGGATAAATGGTTCATTCTCGGGTTGGCAATCAGTAACTAGTGGTGTTCCGCAGGGGTCAGTACTGGGACCCCAACTCTTTACAATTTATATTAACGATTTGGAGGAAGGGACCGAGTGCAACGTATCCAAGTTTGCCGACGGTACAAAGATAGGAGGAAAAGCAGTGAGTGAGGAGGACATAAAAAACCTGCAAAAGGACATAGACAGGCTGGGTGAGTGGGCAAAAATTTGGCAGATGGAATATAATGTTGGAAAGTGTGAGGTTAGATATTTCAAACCTTGCACACAATGTCAGCTATTCAACCATGACAAGCACATCACCCAAACACATTGCACCACGCTCACTGACACATTTCCCTTTCTCCTGCAGGCCAAGTTGGCTCACAATCGCCACGGGCAGCAGCAGATACCGGGGGTGAAGCACGTCTGCAGAATCTTACTGCTCTAGAGGAGACTGCTGGAGTTAACTGGAGGGACCGTCACTGAGTCCGAGGCGAGCAGCGAGGTTGAAAGCATTGCTGATGATGGTAAGCTCATACCTAATCCTTCTTCTCACATCCCACTTCCCTCATTGCACAATCTCTTTTCAGTTACAAGCTGCTGATGGTGTAATCATGCACATCTTGCTTTCCCCCCGCTCCCCTCACCACAATCCGACCCTTGTGCCTTTTTGCTTTCAGATACCCAAGAACCTCCAGCAGCCCAGCCAGTCCCTGACCAAGCAGAGGAGGCGAGTGATGGATAAGAATAGGCACTGTCACTCCATTTGACACTCCCAGGCACCAGATCAGAAAATAGCACTGCGCAAACTTTACAGGGTAGTGTAGAGGCAGGATCTGCACCGGGCACAAGTGGGCTGCAGCCAGACCAGAGGGAAAGGGGAATTTGGGTACCAGTTCCCCGGAGGGCAAGTTAGCACCCAAGTTCTGCTGTATAGGACTCAGATGAGGTCTTTGATGGGGTGGCCTTCAGAAGAAGGGTGATGGGCATGCACACAGAGATGCTTCGTGCAATGGCAGGCCTGCCAGAGAGCCTCTTGTCAGTGTCAAGGAGCATGGAGGAATCCGGCTCCACATTGCACGGAGATCTGTGCGGATCTTGGAGCCCATGATTTTGAGGATGGAATTGATGGGCAACTCCATCAGAGCACATGTGGACCCAACCATGATGCTGGGTGTGATGGGCGATCTTGCAGATTCCATTGCAGCAGAAGCAGAAGAGATCCAACATCTCAGTGCTGCAGTGGCATCTCAGACTGCCCTCATGCAGGCTCAGTTTGCAGCTACGCAAGCCCAGATTGCTCTCATGTCTCAGCCTGCTGCCACGCAAGCTCAGACTGATGCCATCATGGCTGGGTATACGAGTGTGGAAAGGGGCATGCTGGGTCACACAGCAGTCCAGCAATTTGTCCTCTAACAGCTGGCTAGGAAGGCTGAGGCGCCGCCCTGGGGGAGTGGCAGTGGCTCTGTGGTGTAAGAACCTGCTGTCCTCTCTCAGGATGACAGCATTCGTACTCCCAACACTGCCACTCCATCAGCGCCCTTGTTGCTGCCAGTCCAGACTGCTGCTGCCCATGCTGAGGTGGTGCAGTCTACAGCTGGGCCTTCTAGGCCCAGAGCTGCTCGAGGTCATCCTGCAAGGCCATCTGCAGTGTCCCCCACAGAAAGTCAGCAGCCTTCCACCACCCATGCTGCAGCCACTGGGGTAGCACTGTGTAAGAGCACTAAAATAGGCAAAGGAACATGAAAGACAGACACTAAGGGAATGCACAAGGGTGATTAGTTAACTTTGTTATGTAGTATTGGACTGAATCATTTATAAATTATGTTTGGAATGTTTGTTTTGTGGTGGCTCTTGTAGTGTATGTACCTTTAAGAGAGAACTACTTTTACAGCTCCTGTATACTGTAGTACCGGCAGTGACCACACCTGTATATAAGCCTTGAGCAGGCATCCGTACTGTCAGTCTTTGGACTACCCTCCTCCAGTAAACACCTGTTGATTGTTAATTTACAGCCTCCGTCTAGTTATTGGAAAACATCATACTTTAAGAATCATGGATTCAACAGTGGCGACGAGGTCGATTCGAATCTACCTGCAACTCTGCATTTCCTTTCAAGGATTCGCTCCGGGAGGATGGTGGAAGAAAGTCGAGGCCAGAAGCACGGGCGTCGACCATGAGCGACCGCCCAGTCATCCGGCAGAGAGTGAACATCGCAGGAGAGGTTGTTGAGAGCTGGGCTTGGTTCTCCAGCCACGACGATCCAGCAACAGACTGGCAACAGGTACAGCGCAGACCCTTCCTGGACAGCGGCGGCTGGAGCCGACCGACGGCACAGAAAAGGCCGAGCAGCGTCAACGGGGTAAGAGAGAGGGTGAAGCGCACAGGGCGCAGCCGGGGGTTGAAGACCGAGCGGCGTCAACGGAAAACAAATAGAGAGGGTAAAGCACAGCCGGTGTTCAGGACCGAGCGGTGGTAACGAGAGAGGCACACAGTAGAACGCGCAGAGCGCAGCCAGGGCTCAAGGGCTGAGCAGCGTCCGCGGGGAAAGAAAGGAAGCGCGGGAGATGCCATTGAGCCGCGGAAAAGGGAGAGCGCGGGAGACGCCATTTTAGGAGCCGCAGCAGAGAAGAAGGGCGAGTGCGGGAAGAAAGGAAAGCGCGGGAGACGCCATTTTGAGCCAGCGGAGAAGAAGGGAGAGCGCGGGAGACGCCATTTTAGACAGTTTAACCACACCCAGGGATGCCAAAGAGTGGCAGTGTCACTGCGTTCGACAATGAAGTTGAAGATTGGGCGACATATGTGGAACGCATTGAGGTGTACTGCAAAGCGAATGAAGTGCCAGATGCTAGGAAAGCACTGGTTTTGTTGAATTCCATGGGTGCAAAAACTTATGGCTCACTGCGAAACCTAATAACCCCAGAGAAGCCAGTGGATAAGAATTTCGAAAGCATAGTGGGAATCCTACACAACCACTTAAACCCCACACCGCTGCTGATAGCAGAAAGATTTAAGTTCCACAAAAGGAACCAGCATAAAGACAAAAGTAATGCTGAGTACTTAACGGAACTGCGCAAGCTATCGAAACACTGCCAGTTTGGATTGGGACTAGCAGATACGTTAAGGGACAAGTTTGTGTGTGGGCTTCAAAGTGAAGGAACCCAGAAATGGCTTCTATCAGAAAAGGATCTTACGCTGGACAAGGCTTTCAGCATGGCAGTATCACACGAAGCAGCCGCACGGGGCGCTGCAGAGATACAACGGAGACCGCAAGAATATGGCACCAATGAAATGTCATATGGAGCAGGGAAGTGTTATCGCTGCGGCAGAACAACACACGACCAGAAGGATTGTTGGTTCAAGGACCAAGTGTGCAGACAGTGTAGAAAAGCAGGACACATAGCAAGAGTCTGCAGGTCAGGGAAGAAAACCAGCAGCAAGAAATCTCCACAGGAGAAGTACAAAAAGGTACATAAGGTGATGGACAGTAGTTCAGACGAACAGAAAAGTGATACAGACTCCGGAAGCAAGGAGCTGGGTTGTCTGAAACTACATAAGGTAATCAAAATGGTGGATCACCAGACTATCTGGGTCACGCTCAAGATAGATGGAGTCCAAGTGAAAATGGAATTGGACACAGGATCAGCCCTAACAGTCATAAACCGAAGGGACTACAAGTGGCAATTTTCACATATACCCTTGAAAGCTACAAAGATTGTCTTGAAGACGTACACGGGGCAAAAAGTCTACCCCAAAGGAAAAATAAGGGTGAACGTGACATACAAAGGCCAGGAAATACCCAAAATGGACCTATATGTATTGCCAGATGGAGGACCACTACTACCAGGACGTGAATGGATCCGGAAGATACAATTAGATTGGCATTCCATACAGGCACTGAAGGTTGAGGCCAAAAAGGATGATGACGTCACACCTGGACAACTGTCAAAAATGCTAACCGACGCACAAGAAGTGTTCCAGGAGGGACTCGGAACACTAAAAGGCATAACAGCGACAATTAAAATAGAGGAAAATGCAAGCCCAACGTTTTTTAAGGCCAGATCGGTGCCTTATGCGATCCGACCAGCCGTCAAAGCAGAGCTGGAAGGTTTGGAACATTCAGGAGTACTGTCCAAACTGGACTGGAGCAAGTGGGATACACCCATCGTTCCTGTAATGAAGAGGTCTTTGAGTAATACGCCTGTGGAACCAAAGAAGGTCCGCATCTGTGGGGATTTTAAGGTGACAGTGAACCCAGTCCTTCACACGGTACAATATCCGCTTCCGCGGATTGAGGATATTTTCGCCTCACTATCTGGAGGTAAACGCTTCACTAAGATTGATCTGGCCCAGGCGTACCTGCAAATGGAGGTAGAAGAAGCCTCGAAACAATACCTCATGATCAACACTCATAAAGGTCTCTACCAATACAACCGGCTGGTGTTCGGGGTAGCATCGGCTCCGGCTATTTGGCAAAGGGCAATGGATTAAGTCCTGCAAGGGATTCCAGGGACCCAGTGTTATTTGGACGACATCCTGGTCACGGGCGAAAATGACAGTGATCACCTCGCCAACCTGGAGAAGGTGCTCACTAGATTAAAGGAATATGGGCTACGAGCTAATCGCCACAAGTGCGAGTTTTTCCAGAAGCAGATCTCGTATTGTGGCCACGTTATTGATGAAGAGGGGTTACATAAGTCCCCTGAAAAGATTGAGGCAGTAGTCAAGGCTCCAGCACCGGAAAATGTGTCACAACTGAGGTCGTTCCTCGGGCTGGTGAACTACTACCATAAGTTCTTACCAAATTTGTCTACAGTATTACACCCACTGAACACCCTACTGCAAACGGGGGTACCATGGAAGTGGAATGACGAATGTAAACGAGCTTTCCAGAAGTGCAAAGAATTGATCACATCAAAAGAGGTGTTGGCCCATTTCAACCCAGCACTACCAATTCGGTTGGCGTGTGATGCATCACCCTATGGTATTGGAGCGGTGCTTTCGCACAAATTCCCAGATGGGTTGGAGAGGCCAGTAGCCTTTGCGTCTCGGTCACTAAACTCAGCCGAGCGCAACTACGCCCAGATTGACAGGGAGGCCCTCAGCCTAGTATGGGGAGTAAAAAAATTCAACCACTATCTGCATGGGCAGAAGCTCACCTTGCTGACTGACCACCAACCACTTGTCTCCATCTTTAATCCAAAGAAGGGCGTTCCGGTGATGACTGCACAACGGCTACAAAGATGGTCCCTTTTTCTAGGGGCGAACCAATATGAAATCGAGTATAAGGGCACGAAACAGCATGGAAACGCTGATGGGCTATCACGCCTGCCACTGCCTACTGTGGAGGAAGCACCAGCAGTGGACCCTATCGAAATATTTTATTCGTCAATAATTGAACGCTTGCCAGTAACTAACGCGGATATAGAGAAGGAGACCCGAAATGATCCGACACTGTCTCGGGTATATGATTTGACGGTGAAGGGATGGCCAACACATGGCGACTCACTGTTGCCAGCATTCTCATCCAGAAGAGAACAGCTGTCAGTATGCCAGGGCACAGTGATGTGTGGATCCCGAGTGGTAATTCCACCCAAGTTAAGGGAGAGAGTGCTCAATGAGCTTCACGAAGGCCATCTGGGAGGGGTGAAAATGAAAAGCCTTGCTAGGGCTTATGTGTGGTAGCCGGGGATCAATCAACAAATCGAGGACCTAACAAAGAGCTGCTCAGGATGCCAGAAGGTCCAAAATGCACCACCACATGCCCCTCTACACCCATGGGAGTGGCCCTGCTCTCCGTGGCAACGGGTGCATATTGATTTTGCTGGTCCATTCATGGACTCAATGTTCTTAATAGCAGTGGATGCGCACTCAAAATGGCCTGAGGTGATCAAAATGTCCTCCACCACTACAGAGAAAACGATTGCAGTCCTACGGACCATATTTGCCAGGAACGGCTTGCCAGAGTAGATTTGCTCTGATAACGGACCACAGTTTGTGTCCGAAGAGTTTCAGAAATTTATGAGAAGGAATGTGGTAAGGCATTACACATCTGCCCCGTATCATCCAGCCACAAATGGATTAGCTGAGAGGTTCGTACAAACCTTTAAAAAGGCAATAAGGGCCATGTGCGATGATGACATTCCACTGCAGCATAAGGTGGACAATTTCCTGTTAGCCTACAGAAATGCGACACATGCAGTTACCAACCAGACCCCGGCCATGATGTTCTTTAACCGAAGGTTGAGATCTCGCCTGGATTTGCTCAGGCCAAATGTGCGAAGAAATGTTGAAGATAAGCAATTCCAGCACATCAATGAGAAGCCGACAAGGAGCTTCAATGTAGGACAACCAGTCTTGGCCCGCGACTACCGAACAGAGAAATGGCAACCCGGAACGATATGCACACGGCAGGGGCCACTAATGTACACAGTGGATGTTGGGGAGAACATTGTGAGACGCCACGTCGACCAGATCCTAGCGTCACAGGAACGAGTCAACCCCATGCCTCGCGTACCTGGGGATGAACCCGACATACCGGTAGCATCTACCCCAGAAACAGTAGCAGCGGAAACTGATGAACTAACCGACGAAAGGGGGCCAGAATCGCCTCTGCACCAAGAACAAGACACTCAGGAAAGGCGCTATCCAGAAAGGATCAGGAAGCCGCCCCAAAGACAGAATCTATAAATGGACTATTTCAGTTAAATGTGCATGTTAAAGTGTTAACTGTTATTTGAATGTTATGGGTACTGTTAATCTAAAAGGGGAGGAATTGTAGTGTATGTACCTTTAAGAGAGGACTACTTTTACAGCTCCTGTATACTGTAGTACTGGCAGTGACCACACCTGTATATAAGCCTTGAGCAGGCATCTGTAATGTCAGTCTTTAGACTACCCTCCTCCAGTAAACACCTGTTGATTGTTAATTTACAGCCTCCGTCTAGTTATTGGAAAACATCATACTTTAAGAATCACGGATTCAACAGCTCTCATTGCAGTTTTGTGCCCAAGAGGATGCTGTGATGTTCCTTGACAGCCGGATGGTAAGGTGGGGAACAGTCGGATGGTAAGGTGGGGAACAGTCGGATAGTAAGGTGGGGAACAGTCGGATAGTAAGGTGGGGAACAGTCGGATGGTAAGGTGGGGAACAGTCGGATACTAAGGTGGGGAACAGTCGGATACTAAGGTGAGGAACAGTCGGATGGTAAGTGGGGAACAGTCGGATAGTAAGGTGGGGAACAGTCGGATGGTAAGGTGGGGAAGTATTAAGGAACGGGGATCTGGAGTATCATTCATTAGAACCGAAGTCTGATGAGGCGCTGATGGACAATATATCCAGAATGGGGATCTGCTGCTTGCCTCCTCCCTTCCTCCTCCTCCTTAGGCGCTCGCAGAACCGGTGGTGGCAAGGGCTGTGCACTCATGATGGCCAAGTTGTGGATGATGCAGCAGACTACCACGAAATGGGACACTCGCTTCGGCATGTACCGGAGGGCTCCTCCCGAGTGATCAAGGCAGCAGAACCATTGCTTTAGCTCCCTGATGGTCTGCTCGTTAAAATACCTCATGGCAGCATTTTTTTATATTCGTTCATGGGATGTGGGCGTCGCCGGCAAGGCCAGCATTCATTGCCCATCCCTATTGGCCCTTGAGAAGGTGGTGGTGAGCTGCCTTCTTCAACCGCTGCAGTCTGTGTGGTGAAGGTACTCACACAGTGCTGGATTTTGACCCGGCAACAATGAAGGATCGGCGATATACTTTCGGATGGTGTGTGACTTGGAGGGGAACTTGGAGGTGGTGATGTTCCCATGCGCCTGCTAACCTTGTCCTTCTAGGTGGTAGAGGTCGCGGGTTTGGGAGGTGCTGCCGAAGAAGCCTTGGCAAGTTGCGGCAGTGCATCTTGTAAATGGTACATGTAGTGTCCAAGGATCAATAATACTCAGACTGCAGGAGAACAATAAACAAGGTATTTACTGAACATAGAGTAATTCAAGACTGAAGTACAGAAGCCTGCTATGGCTTTATATACAGGGGTGGTCACTGCCGGTACTGCAGTATAGAATCAGTTCTTCTCTTAAAGGTGCATACACAACAATTCCTCCCCTTTTAGATAAACAGTACATAACATTCATTTAACAACTAAATAAAAACTAATTACAATTACAATTTTCTCTGTACTATATACATCAACTGAAATAATCATTTATAAGTTCAGTCTTTGAGGAGGCTTCCTGATCCTGACTGGATAACGCCTTTCTCGAGTATCCTGTTCTTGCGGCGGAGTTGATTCTGGCTCATTGTCATTGGTTGGTTCGTCAGCTTCCAATACCACTGCTTCTGAGGTAGACGCAATCTGTACTTCGGGTTGATTACCAGGTGCACCTGCTCGTGGTATGGGTTTGGATTGTTCCTGTGACTCTAAAATCTGGTCAGCATGGCGTCTCACGATGCTCTCTCCAACGTCCACTGTGTACATTAGTGGTCCCTGCTGTGTGCATATTGTTCCTGGCTGCCATTTTTCTGTTCGGTAGTCGCGGGCCAAGACTGGTTGCCCTATCTTGAAGCTCCTGGTTGGCTTCTCATTTATGTGCTGGAATTGCTTATCCTCAACATCTCGTCTTATGTTTGGTTTGAGCAAATCCAGGCGACATCTTAGCCTTCGGTTGAAGAACATTATGGCTGGAGTTTGGTTGGTGACTACATGTGTCGCATTCGGTAAACAAACAAGAAATTATCCACCTTGTGTTGTCGTGGTATGTTGTCATTATGCATTGCCTTTATTGCCTTTTTAAAGGTCTGAACCTCTCAGCCAATCCATTTGTGGCTGGATGATATGGGGCAGATATGTAATGTTTCACCCCATTATTCCTCAGAAACCTCCGGAAATCCTCGGACACAAACTGTGGCCCATTGTCGGAGCAAATCTGTTCTGGCAAGCCATTCCTGGCGAAGATGGTCCGTAGGACTGCAATAGTTTTCTCCGTGGTGGTGGTGGAGGACATTTTGATGACCTCTGGCCATTTTGAATGGGCGTCCACAGCGATTAAAAACATTGAGTCCATAAATGGACCAGCAAAATCAATGTGTACCCGTTGCCATGGAGATGAGGGCCACTCCCATGGATGTAGCGGGGCCTGTGGTGGAGCGTTTTGGACCTTCTGGCATCCTGTGCATCTCTTGGTCATATCCTCGATTTCTTGATCGATTCCCGGCCACCACACAAACGCCCTGGCTAGGCTCTTCATTTTTACCCCTCCCAGATGACCCTCATGAAGCTCATTGAGCACTCTATCTCTCAACTTGGGTGGAATTACCACTCGGGATCCACACATCAAGGTCCCCCGGCACACTGACAGCTGTTCTCTCCTTGGCGAGAATGCTGGCAACAATGAGTCGCCATGTGCTGGCCATCCCTTCATCGTCAAATCATAGACCCGAGAGAGTGTCGGGTCATTTCGGGTTTCCTTCTCTATACTTGAGTTTGTAACAGGTAGACATTCGACTATGGTCGCATGGAATATCTCAACAGGGTCCACTGCAGGTGCTTCCTCTACCGTAGGCAACGGTAGGCACGACAGCCCATCAGCATTTCCATGCTGTTTCGTACCCTTGTACTCTATGTCGTACTGATGTGCCCCTAGAAAAAGTGACTATCTTTGCAGCCGTTGCGCCGTCATCACCGGAACGCCCTTCTTTGGGATAAAAATGGAGACCAGGGGCTGATGATCAGTCAGTAGGGTGAATTTCTGCCCGTGCAGATAGTGATTGAACTTCTTCACCCCCCACACCAGGCTGAGGGCCTCCCTGTCAATCTGGGCATCGTTACGCTCGGCTGAGGTTAACGAGCGCGACGCAAAGGCTATTGGCCTCTCTGAACCATCAAGGAATTTGTGTGACAGCACCGCTCCGATGCCGTAGGGAGACGCATCACATGCTAACCGAATCGGTAGTGTTGGATTGTAGTGGGCCAATACTTCTTTTGAAGTGATTAGGCATTTACATTTCTGAAAGGCACGCTTACACTCATCACTCCATTTCCATGTTACTCCAGTTTGCAGTAAGGCGTGCAGTGGGTGCAGAATTGTAGATAAATTCGGCAAGAACTTATGGTAGTAGTTCACCAACCCAAGGAACGACCTCAGTTGCGACACATTTTCCGGTGCTGGAGCCTTGACTACAGCCTCAATCTTGTTCGGCGACTTATGCAACCCTTCCTCATCAATCATGTGGCCACAATGCGAGATTTGTCTCCTGAAGAACTCGCATTTGGGGCGGTTGACTCGTAGCCCATATTCCTGTAATCTCGTGAGCACCTGCTCCAGGTTGGCAAGGTGTTCACTGTCATTTTCGCCCGTAACCAGGATGTCGTCCAAATAGCACTGGGTCCCCGGGATCCCTTGCAGGGCTTGTTCCATCGCCCTCTGCCAAATAGCCGGGGCTGATGCTACCCCGAATACCAGTCGATTGTACTGGTAAAGGCCTTTGTGAGTGTTTATCGTGAGGTATTTCCTAGATGCTTCTTCCACCTCCATTTGTAGATACGCTTAGGCCAGATCAATCTTTGTAAAGCGTTTCCCTCCAGATAGTGAGGCAAAAATATCTTCTATCCGTGGAAGTGGATATTGTACTGTGTGCAGGACTGGGTTCACAGTTACCTTGAAGTCCCCATAGATGCGAACCTTCTTCGGTTCCCCAGGCGTGCTGCTCAATGATTTCTTCATTACAGGAACGATGGGTGTGACCCACTCACTCCAGTCCACCTTGGACAGCACACCCGAACGCTCCAGACTCTCCAGCTCTGCTTCAACAGCTGGGCGGATCGCGTAAAAAATTTTGGGTTTGCATTATCTTCGATTTTTATCGTTGCCGTTACTCCTTTTAGAGTCCCAAGTCCTTGTTGGAACACCTCTTTCGCGTCAGTTAGAATTTTTGACAGTTGTCCAGGTGTGACGCCATCATCCTTTTTATCAGTCACAGTTAGCGCCTGAATGGAATGCCAATCCAATTGTATTTTTCGGATCCATTCACGTCCCAATAGTGGTGGTCCTCCATCCGGTAGTATATATAGATACAGTTTCTGTGTTCCCTTGCCGTTGTATTCAACTGGCACCCTTATTTTTCCTCTGGGGTAGACTTTTTGCCCCGTGTATGTCTTCAATACAATGGACGTGTCCCTCAAGGGTATGTGTGAGAATAGCCGCTCATAGTCTCGTCGATTCATGACAGTTAGGGCTGATCCTGTATCCAATTCCATCTTTACTTGGGACCCTGCTATCATGAGGGTGACCCAAATGGTTCGGTGATCCTCCTTTGCGATCACGTTGTGTAACTTTAGACAACTTAGACTCCTGCTCCCGGAGTCATTATCACTCTCCTGATCTTCCGAACTACTGTCTGTCATTTTTTTTTACTTTTTTGTACTTTTCCTTAGTAGTTCTTGTAGTGTTGGTTTTCTTTCCCGGCCTGCAGACTCTTGCTATATGTCCCATTTTCCCGCATTGCCTGCATACTTTGTCCTTAAACCAGCAGTCCTTCTGATCATGGGTTGTTCTGCCGCAGCGATAACACTTTTCTGCTCCATACGCCATTTCGTTAGTGCTGTATTCTTGTGGTTTCTGTTGTATTTCCGCAGCTCCCCGTGCTGCTGCTTCGTAGGATACTGCCACGCTGAAAGCCTGTTCTAGCGTCAGGTCCTTTTCCGAAAGTAGTCGTTTCTGGGTTCCTTCACTCTGGAGCCCGCAGACAAACTTATCCCATAAGGTGTCTACCAGTCCTGCTCCGAACTGGCAGTGCTTCGATAACTTGCGTAGTTCCGTAAGATAGTCAGCATTGTTCTCATCTTTGTACTGGTTTCTTTTATGGAACTTGAATCTTTCTGCTATCAGCAACGGTGTAGGGTTTAGGTGTTCCTGTAAGATATTAACAATCTCTTCAAAACTTTTCTCCATTGGTTTAGCTGGGGTAATTAAATTCTGCAATAGGCCGTACGTTCTCGCGCCCATCAAATTTAATAATACCGACGCCTTCTTTCCATCGGCCACCTCATTTGCCTTGCAGTACACTTCAATTCTTTCCACATACGTGGTCCAGTCTTCTACCTCGTTGTTGAAAGCAGTGATACTGCCACTCTTCAGCATCTTGGGTGATTTAAAATGGCACCTCCCGTGCTTTTTCTTCTTCCCCAATGGAATAAAATGGCGCCTCCCACACTTTTCCTTCTTCCCCAATGGAATAAAATGGCGCCTCCCACGCTTTTCTTTCTTCCCCTTGCTGCCACGCTGCTCCTAGCGTTCTACAGGGTAATGGCGGCGACCCGCGGCTTCAGCGCGTCTCACTTTTCCTTCCCCGTGTTCCATCCTCTCCAAGCTGCCCTGTTCTTGAGCACCGACCGCGCCCTGTGCGCTCCACCCTCTCTCTCTCTCTTCCTCCCGACGACGCTGCCCGGCCCCTTTGCAGAGCCGCTCGATCGAGCCCGAGCCCGCCGCAGTCCGGAAGGGTCAGCGCACTACCTGCTACCAGCACAACTTGCTGGAACACCTCGACTGGGGAGCCAGGCCCAGCTCCCCACAGCCTCCCCTGCAACTCTCCGATGGATCCCTGGGCGGTTGCCCGCGGTCGACGCCCGCCGTTCTGACTTCGACCTCCAAGAAGCTTCTCTTCAGGGAAAAGATCCCCGTGAGGTGATGCAGTACTGCAGGTGAGTTCAAACCTGCCCGTCGCCAGTGTAGTGTCCGAGGATCAATAATACTCAGACTGCAGGAGAACAATAAAACAGGTATTTACTGAGCAGAGAGTAATTCAAGACTGAAGTACAGAAGCCTGCTATGGCTTTATATACAGGGGTGGTCACTGCCAGTACTGCAGTATAGAATCAGTTCTTCTCTTAAAGGTACATACACAACAGTACACACTGCAGCCACGGTGCATCGGTGGTGCAGGGACTGAATGTTTAAGGTGGTGGATGGGGTGCCAATGAAGCAGGCTGCTTTGTCTTGGATGGTGTCGAGCTTCTTGAGTGTTGTTTGGCCCAGCGACAGTGAAGGAACGGCAACACAGGTCCAAGTCAGGATGGTGTGTGGCTTGGAGGGGAACTTGTAGGTGGTGATGTTCCCATGCGTCTGCTGCCCTTGTCCTTCTAAGTGGTAGAGGTCGCGGGTTTGGAAGGTGCTGTTGAAGGAGCTTTGGTGAGTTGCTGCAGTGCATCTTGTAGATGGTACACATTGCAGCCACAGTGCGCCGGTGGTAGAGGGAGTGAATGTTGAAGGTGGTGGATGGAGTGCCAATCAAGCGGGCTGCTTTATCCTGAATGATGTCGAGCTTCTTGAGTGTTGTTGGAGCTGCACTCATCCAGGCAAGTGGAGAGTATTCCATCACACTCCTGACTTGTGCCTTGTAGATGGTGGAAAGGCTTTGGGGAATCAGGAGGTGAGACACTCGCCGCAAAATACCTAGCCTCTGACCTGCTCTTGTAGCCACAGTATTTATGTGGCTGGTACCGTTAAGTTTCTGGTCAGTGGTGACCCCCAGGATGTTGATGGTGGCGGATTCCGTCATGGTAATGCCATTGAATGTCAAGGGGCGGTGGTTAGACACTTGCTTGTTGGAGATAGTCATTGCCTGGCACTTGTGTGGCGAGAATGTTACTTGCCACTTATCAGCACAAGCCTGAATGTCATCCAGGTCTTGCTGCATTTGGGCATGGACTGCTTCATTATCTGAGGAGTTGCGACTGGAACTGGACACTGTGCAATCATCAGCGAACATCCCCACTTCTGACCTTAATCATGGAGGGAAGGTCATTGATGAAGCAGCTGAAGATGGTTGGCCTAGGACACTGCCATGAGGAACTCCTGCAGTGATGTCCTGGGGCTGAGATGGTTGACCTCCAACAACTACAACCATCTTCCTTTGTGCTAGGTAGGACTCCAGCCAGTGGAGAGTATTCCCCCTCATTCCCATTAAGTTCAGTTTTACTAGGGCTCCTTGATGCCACACTTGGTCAAATGCTGCCTTTATGTCAAGGAAAGTCACTCTCACCTCACCTCTGGAATTCAGCTCCTTTGTCCATGTTTGAACCAAGGCCGTAATGAGGTCTGGAACCAAGTGGTCCTGGCGGAATCCAAACTGAGCATCGGTGAGCAGGTTATTGGTGAGTAAGTGCCGCTTGATAGCACTGTCGATGACACCTTCCATCACTGCTGATGATTGAGAGTAGACCGGTGGGACGGTAATTGGCCGGATTGGATTTGTCCTGCTTTTTGTGGACAGGATATACCTGGGCAATTTTCCACATTGTCGGGTAGATGCCAGTGTTGAAGCTGTACTGGAACTGCTTGGTTAGAGGCGTGGCTAGTTCTGGAGCACAAGTCTTCAGCACAACAGCCGGGATGTTGTCGGGTTCCATAGCCTTTAATGTATCCAGTGCGCTCAGCCGTTTCTTGATATCATGTGGAGTGAATCGAATTGGCTGAAGACTGGCTTCTGTGATGGTGGGGACTTCAGGAGGAGGCTGATATGGATCATCCACTCGGCACTTCTGGGTGAAGATGGTTGCAAATGCTTCAGCCTTGTCTTTTACACTCGCGTGCTGGACTCCGTCATAATTGAAGGTGGGGATGTTCATGGAGCCTCCTCCTCCTGTTACTTGTTCAATTGTCCACCACCATTCACGTCTGGATGTGGCAGGACTGCAGAGCTTTGATCTGATCCGTTGATTGTGGGATCACTTAGCTCTGTCTATAGCATGCTGCTTCCACTGTTTAGTATGCATATAGTCCTGTGTTGCAGCTTCCCCAGGTTGGCACCTCATTTGTAGGTACACCTGGTGCTGCTCTTGGAATGCTCTTCTGCATTCCTCATTGAACGTGTTGGTCCCCTGGCTTGATGATAATGGTAGAGTGAGGGATATGCCAGGCCATGAGGTCACAGATTGTGGTGGAATACAATTCTGCTGCTGCTGATGGCCCACAGTGCCTCATGGATGCCCAGTTTTGAGTTGCTAGATCTGTTCTGAATCTATCCCATTTACAATGGCAGTAGTGCCACACAACACAATGGAGGATGTCCTCAGTCTAAAGACAGGATCTCGTCTCCACAAGGACTGTGTGGTGGTCACTGCTACCAGTGCTGTCACGGACAGATGTTACTGCGACAGGTAGATTGATGAGGACGAGGTCAAGTAGTTTTTTCCCTCGTGTTGGTTCTCTCACCACCTGCCACAGGCCCAGTCTGGCAGCTATGTCCTTCAGGACTCAGCCAGCTCAGTCAGTAGTGGTGCTAGCGAGCCACTCTTAGTGATGGACATCGAAGTCCCCCACCCAGAGTACATTCTGTGCCCTTGCTTCCTCCAAGTGGTGTTCAACATGGAGGATTACTGATTCATCAGCTGAGGGAGGGCAGTAGATGGCAATCAGCAGGAGGTTTCCTTGCCCATGCTTGACCTGAAGCTATGAGACTACATGGGGTCCGAGTCAATGTTGAGGACTCCCAGGGCCACTCCTTCCCGACTGTATACCACTGTGCTGCCACCTCTGGTGGGTCTGTCCTGCCGATGGGACAGGACATACCCAGGGATGGTGATGGAGGAATTTGGGACATTGGCTGAAACGTATGATTCTGTGAGTATGACTATGTCAGGCTATTGCTTGACTCATCTGCAGGACAGCTCTCCCAATTTTGGCACAAGTCCCCAGATGTTAGTGAGGAGGGCACTCAGAGGACTGGGCTGAGTGTGCCTTTTCATATCCGAAGCCAGTGCCGAGGTCGATACCAGGTGGTCCATTCGGTTTTATTCTTATTATTGTTTCTTGTAGCGGTTTGTTACAACTGAGTGGCTTGCTCGGCCATTTCAGAGGGCAGTTAAGAGTCAACCACATTGCTGTGGGTCTGGAGTCACATATAGGCCAGACCAGATAAGGATGGCAGGTTTCCTACCCTAAAGGACATTAGTGAACCAAATGGGTTTTTACAACAATCTGGTAGTTTCATTGTCACCATTACTGATACTAGCTGCTGTGGTGGGATTTCAATTCTTTTCCCACTGAAATGAGAAGCTGAAAGTGTGGAAAAAATACATTTTACCTGAGGCAGGATGAATTTTACATATACACTTGTTTGCAATGAGAGAAAAAAGTATCAACTCATGCTTTCAAAATTTTCCAGCAGACAAAAAAGCACTTTTTCACCTTTCTATTGTGTGCCACTGCAATTATACACATTCGATGAGACAGTGCGTGAAAATTAGAGCATTTTTTCTATGATTTTTAAATCTTTTTTAAACTGTTATCACTAAACCACTAAACCATATAAGCAGCATATTCAGAAGGATTATGATTCTATGTTCCATTTTTAAAACCTTTTCATACTAATTAAAATCAGTGTAACAGAATATATCAATTGTTAACTAGCAAGTTAACTGTTGTATTTTACTAGATTTTACTGATGATTTAAAACAAAAGTGTAATATTGGTTTAACTTAGAAAATCCTCTGTACTGTTGAAATGCATAATACTTTTTTGTTCTGAATAAAATTTACCACGTAGGACAGAGTCAAAGATAGTGAATATCCCAAGCTTTTAATACCACTGGTGATGGGAGAGGTTAATACAATTTCATGGCAACAATACTTAAATGGCATCTATAAAGTAGATGATGATCCTTTGTAAAATTTTACTGTTAATTTGTGACAAGGAATAATGCAAATAACAATTGAATGATTGACGTTCTCAGCTAAAATATCATCTATGAAAACAATCACTAATGATGCTTAAAATATCTTATTAGCTATACACGAGTTATAAATGAGAAGAGACTATAGGCTAAATTCTGTGGTCCCTTTGCAGTGTTGGTGGGATCATTAGCAAGCGTATGGACATTGCATTTAAATTGCAGGGTGTACATTGTAACATTGCTCAATTAAATATAATCTATTCTCTGTGTGGATGAGTGGTGTGCGGGGAACATAATTGCTTGGTCATGTGATATTCAGCACCACAGCAGATTTATAGAGCCTTATTATTATAGGAGAACTAACCAATATGTAACAAGTGCAACAATTTATCAGCTAAACTTGGAAGAATAGGAACATACATGGGTGTAGGAAGCGCTAGTGGTCATGGCAGGGGGTGGGGGTTGCTCCCTTTATAAAGAGGTACTTGCAGCTAATGCTGTAGGAGTGGGAAAGGAGGGGCACTCTCATCAAAACAAAATGCAGCAAGGCCTGCATGGGAAGAGGTCACAGAGCATGTCAATACAGTGTCCTGGAGGATGGCAACTCAGATCCAGGTGGAATTTTCTTCAGGAAGTTTGATAAAGTAAATGAATCTAGCATTTAGTTGCATCAAATTAAATGGTTTGGCCATCCAGAGTTTGCAACAAGCTCACCTCCACCAGCAGCACCTTGGCTTTCTATGTATATGTTTCTCAGATGGGAACACAGCCTTACTCACATCACAAAGCATCCCATATTGATGTGTGATATACTATACATCTTTCAAAGAAACCTTGTAATGCTGTAGCTCACTTATCAGAAAATGTAGGTCTACTAATGTTTGCACCAATAGAGCTTTCATGCTGTGTATTTGTGGGCTGAGAAATTCAGGCACGATCTCAGTGCTGCGCACACTGCACATGCCTATTGAGGCCAGCAGCAGGACTGCGGCAAATTGGCCTGCCGGCCTCATTTGTTTATTGCCGGTGAGCTGTAGGCATCAGTCACGGCCCTAGTGGCAGCTTGTCAATCGCAGATGGGGAGCAAATTCAGCAGTTCAAACGCTGACCAAGGTTATCAGTAGAGCAGGGAGGCAATTGGTAGTGGGGGGGAGGGTGGTGGTGGCGATTACTCCTGCTTCTCCTAGCTCCACAATAAAGTAAATAAGTTAAAACTTACATTTCGGGTGGCAGCTTTAAGGGCCGCTGGTTTAGCTGCTAAGTGCCTAAAGAAACATGCTGCGGTCAGTCACCATCAAATTTTGCAAAGGGATCCTCAAACAGGCGTTAGTATTTGCATGTGCAAAGGGCCTAACACCTGTTTCAGGTGCGTACCCTGGAAGCCTACGGAGAAGCTTTAATCAATATCACGGATAGCGTACTTCCGGCACAAAATGAGCGCATGCATCCTACGCACCATATTGGATCCTTAAGTGCTCATTTTACACCTGTAAAATGTGTGCAGCGCCATCCAATTGCTAGGCTCCGATCTGAGACATGTTTTGGGAGGCAGGATGGCTAATGTGCGGTATTCTTCAACTTTGCAGCACTTCAAAAAATTGTTTTGACTGCAGGAAAAAGAGGCACGGTGGCATAGTGGTTAGCACTGTTGCCTCACAGCACCAGAGACCCGGGTTCAAATCTGGCCTCGGGCGACTGTGTGGAGTTTGCACATTCTCCCTGTGTCTGCGTGGGTTTCCTGCGGGTGCTCCGGTTTCCTCCCACAGTCCAAAGGTGTGCAGGTTAGGTTGATTTGGCTATGATAAATTGACCCTTAGTGTTAAGGGATTAAATACGTGGGGTTACGGGAATAGGGTGGGATATGTGTCGGTGCAGGCTCGATGGGCCGAAATGGCCTCTATCTGCACTGTAGATTCTGTGATTCTGTGATTTGTGAATAGACGAGAGAGGCAAGCAATTGGAGGTGACCAGCCCAGCTTCTTAATAAGCTTGAAGAAGTTAATCTGAAAATAGTGGGGCCAGAATTTGTGGAAGCAATCAACAATCATGCAGTAGGGTGTTGTGCACCTGCACAATAGCACTCACACTGATGCTTATTTTACCTGTTTTTAATCTTTCACACATTCAAGCAATTTGCCATTCACTAAGTTTGCCTGCAACTCAGATTTATATCAAATATGTATTGTTAAGTCACATTTTATTTCTATGGGTGTACACAAGGTGCAGGCAGCAGTTGCCCAAGAAGAAGTCTAGAAGAGTCTAGCCCAGATCCACCCTCAGATGTTAAGAACTGGGACTGGTGTCATCCTGGGCTAAATACAAATGTTGCTTTATGAGCACCTCCTATTCTTGGACTCATTTGAGAGCATGAGAAGCACTCTGAAAGGCAAGAGAGCTGTTGTGAAGGAGTCTACTAGCAGTATTTTTGCAGTGATGTTTTACTACTACTCAGAACTGCAGTTACTGTGCAGCATGTTGCACTTCCACAACCATTTGCAGTGCAATCCTTATTAACGAAAGTCCGAAGCACAGCTGTGAGTTCTCCCGGGAATGTTTCCAATGCTACAGACCCCTTGGGCTGCAGCGTCTATGAGGGAGAAATTGGTTAGCTCCTAACTGCAGGCACAAAATAGCAGGCACCACTTAAATCGTCCCAGAAGAGCTGGGCCCAAGAATCACCTGAAATTGGTCCTCAGGCCTCATTGCCATAAAACTGACAAGCTGCAGGCACTAATCAAGCATTCTAATGCAGCTCGCCTGTCGGGCCCAAAGCAAGATCAGACACCAGCAGCAGCTCACTCCTGCTCCAAATTAAGGCAAACAATTTTTTTTTTACTTACCTTGTTTTCACCGGTCTCCAAATGTCCCTTTAAGGAATGCTGGTTAAGTTATGCCACTGTGAAGCCCAAAAAAAACTAGTCGGAGCTTCTACAGCACAAGGTCCACCAAGTTTTTGACCAATTTCAGAGCGTGGTCCTTAAACAGGCATTAAGCCCCTCATTACCATATGTAAGGAGCATGACACCTGTTTAAAGGTGGCTGTGAGGGACGCCTGAATATCACCTGAGCTAATATGGGTGTGGACGTATTTCAGGCATCTTTGGTGCACGGGACATTGCCCTGTGAAACTGGACCTTTTTGCCCCATCTCACACCTGAGAAATGGGCGAAACGAGGTCCAATTTCACCCACTATGAGTCTGTCCTGTCTGGATTTACAATGTTGGTGAACTGACTGGACAGTATCCTGACACGAGCTTCAACAATCTCAATGCAGCCCTGAAGTCTTCCCCCACGTAAATCACAGGACATGCTGAGGGAATGTTCAGCAACAGGTGCATGGCTGAAATATCCCCCACTCAAATAACCCATGCTGAGCCAAACAAAGGGGAGTTGCCTCCAATCCACAAGCAACTCAGTTATATCCATCTGTTATCCAACTGACTTACTTCTCCCACTAGGGTAACAACTGGAAGGAGCACTATTTTAGGCAATAGAAGACACTCACCATATGCAGTCACAAAGGCAAAGTACCAGGTGAAACAAACACTAACTTGCAGAATAACCTTTGCTACAACAATACATTATTTGATCTGCATTTCCACTTCATTCTGAGAGCTATTTTTTACTGAGGTAGTTCTGCAGCAGGGGATGAATTGATGGGCAATGAAGAAAAATGGAAAATAAAATTTGGTGGCGTGTAAAATGGGCTGCCGATTAGCTGTTGCACATTTTGCGCTATTGTGCAAGCAAATTTCACCTCCCATATCTTTTGTTTGAAATAAAAACAAACATTTATTAATATTCACACCATTATGCAACCACATTTGTACTTCAATTTGCTCTTGACAAGGTACCACATAGGAGACTATTAGAGAAGATTTAAGGGGTATGGAATTAGAGCACATTTAACAAAGTGGATTAAAAACTGGTTAGAAGGGAGAGAGTAGGGGCAAAGGGCAGTATCTCACTGGTTGGAAATGGGTTGTGGTGTCCCATGGGATTCTGTTCTGGTATCACTTCTGCTCGCTGTTTACATCAATGATATAGGGCTAGAGAGAGTGGTGTGTAAATTTGTAGAGGTTACTAAAATAGGAGGCATTTAAATAATTCTGAGGACCAAAGGAAGCTTAAAAGGGATATTGATAAAATTGTGTAATGTCACATATGTGGTACATGGAACTCAATATCAGTAAATGTGAGGTGGTACATTTTGGCAAAGAAAAGTAATAATTATACATTGAATGGGGAAAGGCTGAATGATGTTTAAGAGCAGAGATATGGTAATGAGTGGTTATGTTAGAGGACTGGTAATCCAGAGGCCATGACTAATAATCCAGCCAATATGAGTTCAAATCCTAACGTGACAATGGAATTAATGATTTCATGAATTACATAGAATATACAGCACAAAAAGAGGCCATTTGGCCAAACCAGTCCATGCCGGTATTTCTACTCCTCTCAAGCCTCCTCCCATCTTTCCTCATCTAATTTTATCAGCATAACCCTCTATTCCCTTCTCCCTCATATGCTGATCTAGCTTCCCCTTAAATGCATCTATGCTATTCGCCTCAACCACTCCCTGTGGTAGCGGGTTCCACATTCTCACAACTCGCTGGGTAAAGAAGTTTCTTCTGAATTCCCTATTTGATTTCTTGCTGACTATCTTATATTGATAGCCTCTAGTTTTGCTCTTCCCCACAAGTGGAAACACTCTGGCCGGAATTTTCCAGGGTGGTAGCGGGCGCAATCGGTGGTGGGTCGTATGGGAAAGTTTTTATTTTTGATAACGCCTTTCACCCAGGCGCATCTGTCATCGCGGACCCGACCCGACCCGACCAGCAGAGGGGTGGGGGGGGGGTGGGGAGGCGAGCCAATTTAAACAATTAGCAGCTTATTGTCAGACCCTTAAGAGTGTTTTTAATCTCCCTTTTAAATTTAACTGGATGCCCACAGGGACCATGCTGCTCGGGAAGCACGTCTGTAAACTTGAAGTGAGAGTTGAGTTGCCATTGCTCCAACTGATTAGTTGACAGGATGAAATGTACTATAACAGCTCCCACCTGACAGCTGATCACTTTCCTCAGTCAGAAGCTGTTTCTCACTGCATTTGCAACAGAGATTGAGCTTTCTGCAGGCTGCAAGTCTTTCAAGCAAAGTCTCCATCCGGTGTCACCTTATTGTAAGAACCTCTCTCACCATTGACAGATTGCTTCTGTCATCTCTACTTCACCTGCCATCTATTCCACCAACATGGGTGCTGTTTATACTGTCTCACCTTGGTCCTCAGAATGTGACCACGATGAGCCCCAACATCAGCAGCACCAGGCACACCAGCAGCACCAACAACACCAACCTTCTCCGCAATCACCTAATACTGCATAGGACAGAGGCATCAGCACCCGAGCACAATGCTGCCCGGAAGGCCAGGGATGGCCTCATCATGGCCAGATTCAGTTAACTTGACGTTGTATACCCATATAGCTGCCACATGATGCGCCAGGTTGGCACCACCCCACACCAACACCATAAAGAATCCCTACAATGAACAAGCCATTCACTGCAACTCACTAAGCCACCTCCAAAGGTGCACACAAATTTCTCCAAGACCGGAAAGTGTTGAAAATAAAGATTTTTATATTTGCCACCACATTACCAGAAACATTGGATAAAACACCCAAGTGGCTACTCTTGTGTGTTGTTAGTTGGTATGATTGCACTAGGATGAGGGTGAGTGTGAGGTGTGGCTAGTGAGATGGGGATGTGATAATATAGATAGAGAGGGATGGGTAGAGGTGCAAGGTAAGTTGGTATGAGTAAGGATGTGCAGGAGTAGGGTAGGGAAGACAGAGTGATGGGGATGTGATGAGAGGCAGAGCAGGATCAGGTTGTATGTGGCTTTGTACTAACGTTTCGTAATCTAATGAGATCATTGAAACGTTTGCGGCACCATACCCAGGTCCTCCTGACGACATCCCTGCTTGTGGCCTCCTCTGCAATGTGAAACCAGGCTGTCTTGATCTCCTGGGGAGGTGTCTTCCACCCATTGGAAGGGAAGAGGACCTCCCTGCGTGCTGTGAACCTGGGTGCAGCCCTGTGCCTCTGTGCAGTCATTGTCAGTGTTTGCAGCACTCCAATGCTGTAGTGCACTGACAGCACTATGTTAGATTAAACTTCAAATGAAATGTGGCCAGGGTCCCTTTAAAGATCCCGGCTGAAAACGCATCCTGAATGACATCACCAGACCCGCTCCATCTCATTGGGCTGGGTAGCGCACTGGGTGGGTTTAATAGGCCCCATTAAGGTAAGTTCATTTCCAACAGCGGGATGAAGCCAGCAGTGGGATCACGGCCCGCCATTTACACTGCCCACACTGGACCTACCAAGGTAGGCAAAATCCTGACCTCTCTCTCTGTTTACTCTATCAAAACATTTCATAATTTTAAAGACCTCTATTAGGTCACCCCTCAGTCTTCTCTTTTCAAGAGAAAGAGATCCAGTCTGTTCATCCATTCCTGATAGGTATAACCCCTCAGTTCTGGTATCAATCTTGTAAATCTTTTTTTCACCCACTCCAGTGCCTCTGTATTCTTTTTATAATATGGCGACCAGAACTGTACATAGTGCTCCAAGTGCAGTCTAACCAAGGTTCCTACAAGTTTAGCATAACTTCTCTACTTTTTAATTCTATCCCTCTAGAAATAAACCCTAGTGCTTGGTTTGCTTTGGCCTTATTAATCTGCGTCGCTACTTTTAGTGATTTATGTATTTGCACTCCCAGATCCCTTTGCTCCTCTATCCCATTTAGATTCTTATTTTCCAAGTAATATGTGACCTCATTATTTTACTTACCAAAATGTAATACCTCACACTTATCTATGTTGCAATTAATTTGCCAATTATATGGCCATTTATCAAGTTTATTAATGTCTTCTTGTAATCTGTTGCAGTCCTCCTCCTTAGCATTGACTATCCCCCCACCCCACCAAAATTTGGTATCATCTGCAAATTTAGAAATTGTATTTTTGATTTCAAAGTCTAAATCGTTAATATAAATTGTGAAGAGTAGTCCGAGCACTAATCCTTGTGGGACCGCTCTTTCCACCTTCTGCACGCTCTGTTTTCTGTCTTGCAGCCAGCTAGCTATTCATTCTGCTACTTGTCCCCTGATTTCGCATGCTCTGTCCTTATTCATTAGTTTATTATGTGGCACCTTATCAAAGTCCTTTTGGAAATCTAGATAAATTACATCTACTACATTACTCTTGTCTACTCTCTCTGTCGAATTGCCATAAAAACTGGCTCACTAATGTCCTTTAGGGAAGAAAACCTGCCATCCTTACCTGGTCTGACCTACTTATGACTCCAGTCCCACACCAATGTGGTTAACTCTTAACTGCCCTAGCAAGCCACTCAGTTGTATCAGTTACAAATAATAACAGGAATTGCAGTAGTTCAATAAGTCAGCCCACCACCACCTTCTCAGGGCAACTAGGGATTTGCATCAAATGCTGGCCTTGCCAGCAACACCCACATTTTTTAAAAAGGTGTGGCAGTTCAGATTCACAAGATATTAAAAACAGCCCCTCAAGTGAATGAGGTCATGAAAATGCTGATGAAATACTGGGGTTTATGGCAAGAGATATAGGATACAGAATATAAAATTCAAGGTGTAATGGTGAATCTAGATAAAACCTTGGTGTGACCATAATTGGAGTACTACGTGCAGTTTTTGGCAACACACCATTGGAAGGGCATCGAGGCACAGATTCACTAGGATGCTGCCTGGTATGATAAAGTATAAATATGAAGAAACACTTGAAATTTGGGGCTGCTTTCATTAGAACAGAGGACATTAAATGGTGATTTGATAGAAGTGTTTAAAATTATGAAGGGATGGGACAGTGAACATTTAATCAGGCTATTTCCAGTAGTTGAGGAGTCTAGAACGAGGGAATATTGATGTAAGATTAAATGTAAGAAATTTAGGACAGAGAATGCTTTCAGGTAGTGCATTCCAGATCATAACAACTTGCTGCATTAAAAAATTCTCATCTCCTATCTGGTTCTTTTGCCCCCTTGGAAAATGATATGGGAACAGTGTGGGTACATGGGATTAGGACTACTCATCAAGTGAACAATAAACACCAACACCAATTGGTTGGGCCAAACAGGCTGTTTATATGAGTAATTTCTATGTTGTTACCAGCTTTAATACCTTTTACCAATTCTCTAAACAATACTAGCAATTTGCAGAGTAACTTAACAAATATAATTACTAAAAGAATAGATAAGTAGTGGATCCACAATCCATACTCCCAGCATTCATAGAAGGAATTTCTCCAGAAATTGCAGGTGCACCGCCTATGATTTGCCTCCATTCAAATTAATGTCAGTCCTTACTAAATATTTTCTGCCTAGTAGGAGGAATTAATTTGTCTTCCCTTATGCTTGTTCATGTTATCAAATTATGTTAGTAACCGTCAGTCAAGGTTAAATATGTGTTGCTACTTTCCTTTTGTCTGTAAAGCATTTTACTTCTTTGCTATCTGTATTCCACAATTTTCATGGGTTCCTGCTTAAACAGGTCTTGACTAATTACGGCTGAATTACATTACACTCTATTTAAATGGCTAGCAATTTTTGTGACCTAATTCATAAGTGATCATCTCTAGCAGTCCATTAATAAAAGGCTGGTCACCTTACGGTTAAATGTCTCATAAGAATCTTTATATTTGTTTATAACTTGGGCGGAACGACAACCTGATTAATGAAGACATTAAGTAATCAGACTAACAATTGCTTCTGTTGCCACAAATTTATTCAGAAAATCACTTGAAAGGTTAATGATAATGCTGTAGCAAATATTGAATTTACAGCTGCTCAAATTTTCCCTCATGGCCAATATGGCAGCATGAGAGCTGGCTGGCTGCATCATTACATTTGGCTCAGGCGAATGCATGATCAAACCCTCACCTAATGCAGTATAAGTAGTGTGCAATCCTGGGTTAGATTTTCACCAGTGCAATCATATCTTGCAATGCCACAGTACATTTTTTAAAGTTAATTTATTGATGCAAATCATATTTCTGCTGGACTTAACTTTTTATTTCTAAGTGCAATTTTGACCTATGAGTATATTTTAATAAAGCAGTATGTCAGTGTAAACATGTACTCTAAACTCATCTCTCTCATCTCTGTTAGACTATATTGATTTTAACCGTAATTTCCTGTTGAGACGTTTCTGTGTTATTGCATTTGGGCCCTAATCCATGGTATCAAAAAATGCAACTTTAATTCTGAGAATGTCTATTTTCGTCATAAAATCAAGCTTTGTACTGCCCCATCTCATTCATGTACCTTAAACTTCTGCTAACAGGGAAAAAATTTTAAAGGACATTTATATGTGTCCTGGGCATCATTACCATATGATTCCACACACTGGCTACAGGAAATACAGCCCAGAAATAATGGGACAGTATTCATTTGCACTGAAACACGGAGCATGAATAAAGAGAAGCAAATGTAAGTGGAATTGGAGGAGCTGTAAGTTGCTTGCAGGTTTGGAGGTTCCAATCAAGGACTCCAGCAATTGCTGAGCCCAGGGATTAGGTCCTCACTGGGCCTAATGGTTTTTATAATAAATTGGGATTGCAGCAAAGAGCCCGCAAGTTTGGGGGTGTCTATGGAGGAGTCCACAATGTTAAGTGCTTCATGACCGTCTGACACAGCTGCAGAGTTGATGCAATTGTGCTGGTGTATGCCATTGCAGATGTAAGTGATGTAGAATGCAGTGAGATGTTAGTCTTGGGTCCGCATAATTGTGGAATTTAGAGGATCAGAAGATGTCACATATGTTACAATGCTTCCAGTAAAACAACAATGCAAACACAGACTCATAGAACAGTACAGCACAGAAGGAGGTCATTTGCCCGTCAAGTCTGCGCCGGCTCTTTCAAAGAGCAATCCAGTTAGTCCCATTCCCCTGCGATTTCCCCATATTACTGCAATTTTTTTCTTCTCCAAGTATTTATCCAATTCCCTTTTCCAAGCTATTATTGAATCTGTTTCCACCACCCTATCAGGCAGTGCATTCCAAATCCTAACCACTCGTGTAAAAAAGTTTTTCCTCATGTCACCTCTCGTTCTTTTGTCAGTCACCTTCAATCTGTGCCCTCTGGTTATCGACCCTTAAGCCACTGGAAACAGTTTCTCTTTATTTACTCTATCTAAACCCTTCATGATTTCAAACACCTCTGTCAAATCTCCTCCTAGTCTTCTCTGCTCTAAGGAGAACAACCCCAGCTTCTCCAGTCTATCCACATAACTGTAATCCCTCATGCCTGGAATCACTCTAGTAAATCTCTTCTGCAACCTCTCCAAAGCTTTCAGGGGGCAAAATTCGATAGCCCCTGAAAATGGGCGCAGGGATCGCAATGCGCAATTAACCTGCGCCCGTTGCTTCTGATGCAGGCAGCATGCCAACATCATGCTGCCTGCTAATTTACATGGTTGCTGTGGCAGCCAGCGCTAAATGCGGTGTTGAGTAGCTGCACGCCTCAGCAGGGGGCCCAAGTTTGTGCGAAGGCTAATACCTCTTAAAGCTAGCCTGCACTACTTAAAGCCAGCCTGCAACCTCTTAAAGGGGAGGAGCATTCTGGCTGGAACTGTTTGTGGAAGAGCGTCTGAACAAGAAGAAGAGTGATTTATGGTGTAACAGGGGAGAGAGTGTGCTCCAAGGTTCTCTGATTCCGCTCTGGAGGCCTTGGTGCAGGAGGTGGCGAGGAGGAGAGAGGCCCTCTATCCATAGGGGGCCAGGAGGCCCTACAGACAAACTCTGCAAAGGCAGGGGGAGCAGATAGCCGTGACAGTCAATGTCAGGGTTCAAGCCCCGAGGTCCTGGATGCAGTGCCGCAAGAAGTTCAATGACCTCACACGAATAGTCAAGGTCAGTGAATTCATCTTCAGATGACATATCCCACCAACTGCACCAGTAGCCTCAGATACTGATCAATGCGCCACACCACCATCACCCACCTATCAACAATCTCTATCAATCACCACTCATACCTCACATTCATAGTTTCACCTCACCATCACACACATTGCACTGCTGCAAGCCTCACACCCATATCTCACAGCTTGCACACACTGCCAGCTATTCTACCATGACAACCACATCACCCAAACACATTGTACCAAACACACAGATACAATTCCCACTCTCTTGAAGGAAAACTTGGCACATAACCGGAGCTGGGTGCTGCAGTGGAAGCTCAGACTGCTCTCATGCAAGGTCAGCTTGCTGACATGCAAGCTCAGACTGCTGCCATCATGGCTGTGAATACCAGTATTCACAGGAGCTTGCAGGGTGTCACAGCAATCCAGCAATCTGTCCTCCAACAGATTACTAGGATTGCTGTGACGCCACCTCAGGAGGGTGGCAGCAGCTCCGTGATGCACGAACCTACTGTCCTCTCACAGGATGACAGCATTCATTCTCCCACCCTGCCACTCCGCCAGGCAGCCCTGACTGCTGCCGCCCATGCCGAGATGGTGCAGTCCTAAGTCGGGCCTTCTAGGACCAGTTCTGCTCAAGGTTCTCCAAGGCCATCTGCAGTCTCCGCCATTGAAAGTCAGCAGCCTTCCACCAGCCATGCTGCAGCCACTGGGGTAGCACTGCATAGAGCACTAGGACAGGCAAAGACACACGGATGACAGGCACTAAGGGAATGCACAGGGGTGATTAGTTGATGTTTGTATGCAATATGGCATGCTTTGATTTATAAATTTGGTTTGGAGGGTTTATTTTGTGTTGGCTTTTATTATTGCATTGTGGCCAAGCGGACTCTGTGATGGTCAGTAAAAGAGGGAAGGTAAAGTGTGGGACTGTTGGTGAATGTGGAATTGAGGTTGTGTTTACTGGTATCGCAGTTGGACTGGTATCTCCCAAGTACTGCAGGGCTCCTCCAGAGTGGTCCTCACAGCGGAAGAGTTGCTTCAGCAGGCTAATGGTGTGCTCTATGATATGTGTGGCAGCATGGCTATCGTTATATGCATGCTGCCCCTGTGTGCGTGGGTTGCGCACCGGAGTCATGAGCCATGTAGCCACCCTCTGGTTTGTCATAGTGGCTTGAATGCAGATGGCACAGCGGACTGCCACAGAATGAAGGCAATATGACTGCTGCCAGGATACTGGGCATTCACCTGCATGATTTGCTGAGTATGGTCGAACACCAGCTCGATGTTGAGGGAATGGAATCCCTTGCGGTTATGGTACATCACAGAGATTAGATGCAGCACCCGCAAAGTGATGTGCGTGCAATCAATGGCACCGTGAACCATGGGGAAGTCTGCAGACCTCGCAAAGCCACGTGCTCGCTCCACCTGCTGCTTTCTTGCCTGAGAGAATAAAATGTATTCAGCTCTCTTGGCCCCCGCCACAAACTCTGTTCCCCAGCCTGGCAACTGTCTGAGGTTGAACCAGACTGTTTGCAACCTTGTTATCATATTTGCCCCCGAGATGAACTTCTGACATCACGATCTGCTAATTTACATTTCAGAGGCCAGTGCTGTCAATGGCGGCGCTATGGCCCTTACCAAAATGGCGGCCGCCGTGTCCCACACCGGAAGCGAGGCACCCATAATTTTTTCAAGAAAATCAGCGCTAAGGTAGGGAATTTCTAAGCCATAGGGTACAAAAGCCAGGAAGTTATGCTAAACCTATATAAAACACTAATTCGGCCCCAGCTGGAGTATTGTGTCCAATTGTGGGCACCAAATTTAGGAAGGACATGAAGGCCGCAAAATTCGGCTTCTTAGTGCCCGGTGTTTTGCCGCAATTTCTACCCTTACTTCCCTCAACAACCTAGGATGCATTCCACCTGGACCGGGTTACTAATCCACTTTAAGTACTGCCAGCTTTTCTAGTACCTCCTCTTTATCTATTTTTATCTCATCCAGTATCCCAACAACCTCCTCGTTTACTGTAGCTTTGGCAAAGTCCACTTCCTTGGTAAATAATGTGTACCGATGCAAAGTACTCATTTAGTACCTCAGCCATGCCTTCTAGCTCCACCAATATTCTCCATTTTCGGTCACAATCGGCCCCACCGCTCCTCTGACAACCCTTTTACTGTTAATATGCCTATAGAAGGCCTTTGGATTCCGTTTTATGTTAGCCACCAATGTATTCTCGTACTGTCTCTTTGCCCCTCTTATTTCCTTTTTCACATTGCATGTATGGCAAGAATGGCCCTGAAAATCCATGATGGGATGCATCCTGAAGTAACTGCCAAGATGCACCCACTGGGAACCTTTCCCATTGATCCTGACAGTCTTACAGGAGTCAAGGCAATATTCCCTAAGTAGCCTGTAAATGGCGGGTGCATGTGCCACTAGATGCATCTGGGATGCTCGCATAGAAAGCAAGCTGGAAAGTCCAGTGGAGGTGGCCGGGCTAGGGTTCAGGGTTGGAGGTGGTCCCCTCCCCCCTATCTATTCCGTCAATCGCCTTCAGGCTAATAATGTACAGGTCTCACTTATCATAGGGGGAAAGGCTTTTAGACTCTGAGTTTCTGGTTCCTCTTTTGTGTGGCCTCCTGCTGTAAGTAGTTAGAAAAGGGACTTATGTGCATCAGCCAAGTGCGTAAACCAGCTCGTACCTTATGTGAACATGTAGCATGCAGACAGCTTGTTTTGGCAGCATACATGCTCCTTACACCTTACCAAGTTCCATAGGCTATAGAGCAAACACACTGGCATGACAACAGTATACAGTAGCAAAACTATGGGCATGCCTTTGCCTTTGGGGAGTAAGTGAACTGCTAACAGAGTGCAGTTCATTTGCCTTGTATGATGCTGTACCAAGCTTACAATTTTACAATATTGCCTTGCAATCTGTCAGCACACATTGCAAGGCAATATTGTAAAACTCAGCAAATTGTAATGTCATACACTGTGCCAATTTTTTGGAAACCTGTAAATTTCTTGTGCATCTGCTCACAAAATCGTTGGGACAGGTGAAATGGTATTGACCCGTTCTGCCACTTTCCATAGTGCTCTTCATAGTAGAATGCCCCTCACCACTAAATAAGACGATGCTTCTTCCCAACACCTTCTGCAGCATGACCACCAGAGCTTCACTCTGAACTGGTGGCATTGCTGCAGCAATTTCTTCACAAAACTACAGCTTTAAGGCAACCAACAGATTTTTAAGTTGCTGGGACCAATTAACCCATGGTACGTCAGGCAGTGTATCAGGAGCACTGCATATTTATACTAATGAGCTAGCTTGTTTTATAGTGCACTGCAAGTGCATGTAGCACCAGAAGAGCAACAGTCCCAGCTTCACTGCACCTTTGGGTTGCCAACTCTGACTGGATGTATTCTTGGAGGTTTCATCATATGACCTCCTGTCTCCAACTGTCCCAATCACACACTCCCGCCATTAGCCACCCAACATGTCCATCCTCTCGGTGCACCGCCTTCCCATGCCGAATGGAAAGCAATAAAACTCTTCATTACCCAAACGGATGAATTTTGACTGTCAGTCAAACAGCCTCTTTTTCCCCATCTCCAATATTTTTATAACTAAGGCCACGATTTTCCCAGCAGAGGCGGGTTGAAGTCGGATTGGCTGGTTGTCAGGTTCCGGTCCTGCTGCTCCGAAATAACGATTTAATTTAACTGGGCTTATTAAGCCCGCCATGTGCACTACCCGGCCCAATCAGTGGGTGCGGGTATGCTGCTCGCCTCTGCTGACGTCTTCGATTCAGGTGCTTTTAAGGGGCCCATGTAGCCTTTGCATTTCATTTCCTTTCTGATGATCCTGATAACTGGTATTTGGAAGATGACTGCTGCAAGAGCAAAGGCTGCTCCTCGATTTGGTGATGACTCCTTCCATGCTCTTGTGGAGAGAGTAAGAGTGCACAGGGACGTTCTGTTCCCTCCCAATGGCTGGAGGAACCTCCTCAGCACACAAAGGCAGCCTGGCTGCACATTGCTGAGGAGGTAAGCAACAGGTCGTTGTGTTCACGCACCTGGGTGCAGTGCCAAAAACAGTTCAATGATCTGCTACACACAGCAAAAGTGAGTATAACATCACACTTACCTTCAATCTGCTCCCCATCTCCTCTCATCACCAGCACTCTGCATTGTCAACCTACTCCTCCACATCCCAACTTACCCTTACATCCCTTGCACCCTTAAGTATCCCTCACTCTCTATGTACAGAATCACTTCACCATCCTACTATGCACCCCTCACACTCGCTCTCACTGTTATGCAATGACAACAACTAACAACGCACAAGAAGGCACCTTGGTATTGGCACCTCACTCCATCTTTGTCTCCCTTTAAGCATCTATGTTATGGAATCTTAACACTCACTCCATCAATCTCGCTGAAACTCCACTTGTGTCCCTCATTGCAGGAAAAGAGAGCCTACAATAAGAGGGAGAGGAACAGGACAGGAGGAGGCCCACCTTCGATGGCGCATTTAACAAATGTTGAGGAGGCTGCTCTCAACATCGTCGGAGGTGCAGAGCAGCTGGAAGTGGGGGACAGAGAGACGGGCGCAGTAGAACAAGTTGGTGACACAATAGATTTGCAACCCTCTCATTTAGATTTCATGAGTCACTGAGATGGCATCTGATGTTCATAGAGATTGACTTCTGATCATCTGCACAATAGGATGTGTCTGCTACCTAAATATCACATGTCTAACTCATGCCTTTACTGCCCCACAGGACCATCGAGAGCCCCCTCTCCACTGTCCAGGCGGAAGAACCGTACGACTCCTCAGAGGAACCTGCAGCCTCTGAGGGAGCAACATCACCAGAAATCAGCGCAGCCAGCACCAGCGCAGATACGCACACCTCGGTGGGTCCTTCGCGACATAGAGTAGTGTTGTCACCTAGTATATCACAGCTCACAAGTGAGCATCAGCAGATGGTGGAGAAAGGGACAGCAGTGGAGAGTCCTCGTTGGAGGCCGCAGGACGCTCCTAGCTCTGCTCAGCTGCATGTAGAAGCTGTGCTTCTGGGGCCATCCAGATAGAGAGCAGTGTTGGAACTTCAGGAACAAGTGCAGGAGTCTCTGACAGGGTTTGCATCCAGGGTAACTGCGAGTGTGCAGAGAATGGAGGAGTCCATGTCAAACATGAGCAACGCCATGGTGCACGCAATGGCGAATGTAGGTGCCGCCGTGGAAAGGATGGCAACCTCCATGGAGGACATAAATCGCCAGATGCAAATGAACATGGTGACTCTTCTAAATAGACGGTCTACTATGGAAGATAGATCAGCATCTATTGAGAGGAACCAAAGATACATGGACGTCCCCATTATGAGGACTGTCAGTACAGAGACGGGTCCTCATGGCCCCACTAATGTGCAGCAAAGTGCTCTCCAGCCACTTGCTAGCAGTGAAGTGCAGGTGACCCATGAGAGGGATGTTGGTGGTCCACAACAAGGAAGTGTGGGCTCCTCTCCAAGTACTCACACTCCCATGCCACTGCAGAGCCCTCAGTCAGAACCCCAGATTCCTCAGCCAACTCAGATGGCCGTCTCAGCCCCTGCACATCTGCAGGAGGAGCAGACTTTTGCGGAGCCCTCCCAGGCTCCCAAACCCAGAGGACACCCGCCAAAGGCGCCTAAGCAGGCACAGCATAGAAGTGAGCAAGGTGCCGCTACATCAGCTGAAGCCACAGGGGAAGCACCACGAAGAAGCACGCGTAAGAGAAAGTTAACACACAAATAGTCACAAGGGTAGTCACTTGGGTGTTTTGATCTAATACAAAATAACGTTTGTCATCATGATTTTAAATGTATTAAAGAAATATGATGGCAAAGATTCAAAGAGTTGGCCTATGTTTGCTCAGAAATGGAAGTTGCACAATGAGGGGTCAGGGTGCTTTTCATCTGTAATGATGATGGTGAGAGTGATAGGAAACCACAGTTTATTGTATGGTGTGTTAAGAAGGTCAGCCAGGCAATCATTTCCATGTGCCAGCCACATGTGGTTGATGCGTAAAGTTACGCGAATCTGGCATGGATTAGTGTATCCCTTGCCTCACGGCCAGCAATGTGGTTGCATGCTGGTGGAATTGGCACAGCCGCCTCCGCAAGTTGTCCCTCATCTGCCGCCTCCTCCTCCACCTCCTCCTCTTCCAAGGAGGCTGTGCGCTGAGCCACTTGTTCCTCAGGCAGCGCTAAGCCACGCTGCTGTGCGATGTTGTGCAGGGCACAGCAGATCATGCTGATTCTGGAGACCCTGGCTCGTGCGTACTGTAGGGCGCCACCAGGCCTGTCGAGGCATCTGAATCGCATTTTGAGCAAGTCGATGGTTTGCTGTATGATGCTTCTGGTGGAAATGTGGCTCACATTGTATCGCTCCTCAGCTTCGTTTGATGGCCTCGTCATCGGTGTCATTAGCCACTTTTTCAGGGGATAGCCCTTGCCGCCAAGTAGCCGTCCAGAATGTTGGGTTGGCGGTTTGGAGAGCTGAGGCACAGTGGACTGCCGCAGGATGAACGAGTCGTGACAATTGCCAGGGAACTTGCCGCAAACATGCATAATGTTTTTCCAGTGGTTACACACCAGCTGAACGTTAAGGGAGTGGAAGCCCTTGCGGTTGACAAATACAGCTGGGTTGTGATGGGGTGCCCTGATGGCCACATGTGTGCAATCTATGACACCCTGCACCACTGGGAAGCCAGCCATATTTGCAAAGCCAACCGCACGCGCAGTTACACTTGCTTCATCCGTGAAGAAGTGAATATAATTGTGCGACTTCGCAAAGAGGGCATCGGTCACAAACAAGTGTGTGCGGCTGACTGAAAGATGCCGCTGATGTTTGTTGCTGATCCCTAGAAGTACCCCGAAGCAAAGAAGTTGAGTGCGGTGGTGACTTTGACAGCCACTGGTAAGGAGTGTCCACACTCTCCTCTGGGCTCCAGGTGTTGGTGCAGCATTGTGCAGATGTCAGCGACTACCTCTCGCAAAAGTCTCAGCCTCCTTTGGCACTGCTGCTCACTCATGGTGAGGAAGCTCATCCTCTGCCTGTAAACCCTGTGTTGGTGGTTTCTCCTGCGGCAAGGTGCAGCCCTGCGCTGACGCCCTCTGCCCTGTGCAGCATCAGGTGGCTGAGAAGGTTGGTGCTCCTGTTGTTGGTGCTGCTGGTGTGCCTGGTTCTGCTGCTGCCACGGCTGCTCTTCCCGTTTCTGAGAATCAGGATGAGAGGGTATAAATGGTTCCCATTCCGCTGGTATATATCTCAGTTGAGAAATAATTGTTATAAGCGCTCAGTCAATGTGGGCTTTCCAAGGAGGTCACAGTGCATATGGATCCCAGCTTAAACACTTACAAGCTTAATAGACCTGCAAAATGTGTTACAAAACCTCAAAACACAAAGTTCTGCCATCTGACAGTCAGCCATGTTGCAGGTCCGCTTTTATGCTGCAGGAACAGCTGTCAACAATTCAGCGAGTTGCTGAACCTGGCACAATCAGCTGGTGTGTTTGTCGCACAACGGGCAACACGCTGAAAATGTATTAAAATGGGAAGAGCCTGTAAAAATGGAATTATCTTGGAAGTTAACAAGCTGTTTAATGCCTTAAGTGCCTACCTGCCATTTGGTGTCGGGTCTAATCGGGAATCGCAGACCTGACACTTTGCAAAGTTGCGCGGAGGCGGGATCGCAACCTGCCGTCAATCATTTGGATTTTAACTCCCAACCTGCCTCCAAACCCGCCCTCTGAGCGCCGGCAAAATCAGGAACAGAAGTGCTGAAATAAAATGAAAAAAACATTTTTTTTTAACACCACTATGATTTTTTCCAGGATTGTTTGCAGAAGTGTCCTGGAGATTACTCTTTAATTCATGGAGACTCCAGTCCAATCCTGGAGGGCTGGCAACCCTACTGCACCTGAATTACATTTTTAGCCCTATTTACAGTATAATAAAAACAAAGATGATCAGTCTTGCCAGAAATGGCATGTGTGCCACTCCATCTGCACAAACTGTGACCAGAATTACAAATACTGTTGCATCAAATGAATATTCATGTGATTTGCTCATTCAATGTTTCATGTTCACCCATTTTAAACAAGGGCAATTTGCCATGTATCATAACTCAGGCATTTCTACCAAGGCGCACACAAAACCTCCAGTAATGAGAGAAGTTCTGATGACAGTTATCTGCTTTCCTGAATCATTGTTTTCTGTGGTCCTGTCAATCACAAGGTAACAAAAGCAATCTTTAGAAACACATGCCATCTCCTCACACAAGTACAATATTTAATTGTAGGTATTTGCTAACAGCAGGAGAGAAACTCTTCACATTTCCAAAATATATCATACAAAACAAACAGAACAAAACAAATAAAAATGAACTACTCTGCTGGCATTAGAAAAATACAATCTATCTCACGTGTAAGTACAGTGGTCCCTACTTATTACATATTAGTTTTTAAAGAATCGCCATTAATAAAGAACAAATTGAAATGTACTGAATTGAATCTATGGCAACAATGTTTGAATATACCAAATGCATTATCCATGTACAACAACTTTTTAAAAATAACTTCTTCCTGAAGCTAATAAAATTCCAGACTAATTACAAGATATCTTTCCCTCCAGTTGCTAATGTGAGCAAAAATCTTGGTGCAAATGGTGCATCTTATACTCGCACTGATCTTTTCATTCCTATTAGCAACTGGAGGGAAATATACCTTAAGAAAATTACAGGTACCATTGCATATAGCTCTTTTGGAGCAGACTTTGAGGGCTAGGGATGAATGAACTGTGCGGAGATTGGGAGTACTTTTTTTGAACTCCATGGAGACTGCACTCAGTATAGCACTGCACCGCCTCCAGCTACTCTCACTTGTCCTGTTCACATCGGAATCTGTACACGAGGAAAGATTCCCTCTGGTGTGTCACATGTAACAAAACCATAAACTCATTTGTGCAGAAACCATTTACAGGAAACTTTCGATTAACCGGCCACTAAATAACCGGAAATGTCGGTTAACCAGCAAAATTCAGGAGTCGGTTCAGGTAGCTTTTTTTTACTTTTAGTTACTTTTTTTTACTCATTTCTGGCTGTGCAAGCGTCTAACTGAAGCTTTTGCTAAGCTACAGAGATGCTTGCAAACTGTGCTGATTGTTTTGAAGCTGTTGCTAAGCAACAGGGTTTGTTGCTAGATACGGAGCTCAGAAGCTCCGTATGTTTTAACTATAGCGTTCGGTTATCCGGAATTGTTGATGAACCAGCAACACGTCGGTCCCGTCCGTGCCGGATACCAGAAAGTTTCCTGTACTACAAATACCGCACAGAGGAAAGCTTCTCCTGCATATTGTTGGTTTTAAATATCCCTTATTAGGCTCATCCATAAAGTATGTAAACAGGTGCGGTGGGTGAAAGTGAACTTTGAAAGGCATACAAAAAAATAGGAGGGCAGGGGCTATCTTTATCTAACAGTATGTATATTATTTTCAACTGTTATTTTGAGTCAGAACAATGATGTCAGCTCAAGTGAGAATTTGAACTTGTTCCAAATATAAGGTGAGAGTCACAAGAATAGTCACTTTATCACTTCAGCAGCTCCAGGGAGAGGATGGACTCAAATAGTTGTTTAGAGGTCTGATTGTATTTGGAGGGGTGATGGAGGAAGATGCCATGCACTTTAAAAGGCCGTGGAGAATGGTACAATTGGGAACAAATTGGATTTCTGTAGTGCCTTTAATGTAAAAAAACAACCCAATGCAATTCACAAATGCTTTTAAAGAAAACGGATGCAAACCAGAAAAGGAGAGATTTTAGAAGGGGTGACTGAATGTTTAGTTAAAGGGCTCGATCATAAGGAGATTTTTAAAGATGGAGAGAGTAGTGCAAAGGCACAATGTTTTAAGAAGAAGGTGCCAAAGAGTAGAACTGAAGTGGTGAGCAAAGGGAGGGGGAGATGTATAAAAGACTGGAATCAGAAGAATGGAGCAATCACGTGGAGATGGAACACTGAAGTAGAATGTAGAGATATGGTGGGACCAAGTCATGCAGGGATTTACAGATAAGAGGATTTTGAATTTAATGCACTGGGGGAGGGGGAACCAGTGTAGGTCAGTGAGGACAAGGGTGATCGATGAGTGGGACTTAGTGTGGGCCAGGATATGTGTAGTAGCATTTGGACAAATTGGAGTCTAAAAAGAGTGAAGAATAGGGGACCAGCAAGGAGAGCATTAGAATAATCAAATATGGATGTGATAAAAACATGTACAAGGGTTTCAGCAGTAGACGATGACTTTGGTCTTCCTGATGTTGAGTTGGAGGAAGTTGTCACTCAGCTAGGACTTGATGTGGGACAAGCAGTCTGACAGCACTAAGGCGAGAAATCTGGTGGAGAGGTAGAGCTGGCTATCATCAGTGTACATATGAAAGCTGATCCCATGGCCCGGATTTTGCAGTGGGTATGACAGCATACTCTGAGAAGAACGCCTTGACTGATCATCTGCACCACCTTGGAAAAACCAATTGCTGGCGCAGAGTTGGGCTATTTGCCCACCAACTGTCCAGCTATTACGGACGTTTTTCTTATGGTTAGTGAAAGCAGGCATAGGAGCCTGTTTCACATCGTAAATGAAGATCTGCAGTTGAAAAATCACCACTTTGCATTTCCCTGATACCAAGACAAATACAGGATAGCACCCTTTAAAATATTATCAATTGATTTTGATTGGAAATGCATTGCAAAATGATTAGTCCGCAGCCCATTTCTGGTTCACAGCATTTATACTAAGCTCCCTCTCACATGTTTTGTTAACAAAGCTACAAAACAATTTTAGGGAAAACAACCTGAGAAAATATCTGCCACTTGCAATAAAAAAGGTTCATGAATATTGGTGGAGAAAATGTGGCAAACAATCTACTCACTTAACAGGAACTGACTGCAGAGCTGTTTGAATTGATTTTATGGATATACAGAGGGAAACAATCTAATTCATCCTGTGAGGTTTCTGTGTGATGAATAAAGCTTTTTGTGATGATGTTTTATGTTGGAACAAAGAATCCAGCACACAGACGATTAGATGGTTTTAGGCTGATTTATTAATAGCAGACAGTATATTGTGTACATTTTGGTGGAGGAAATATTTTTTTTGGTCGAGTTTCATTTTAATTACTTGGGAAGTTGAATAAGAAAGTTAAATAACGTGAATCTATCAGATTTCAGTGACCAATTCTGTCCTTTCAACCAAAAATGAACATAACAAAAATGTAACCCATCTATAACAAGGAAAATAGATTTATCTATTACCAGTCTAAATGAGGTCTCAATAATATATTTTAATCCTGAAAATTAACATTGAATATATGGCTGGGAATCTCTTTCTGAATTTAACAACATTACTTGGAGGAGATATAAAACATTAATAGACCTTTACTGGGAAACAAAACAGGAAGTTGTATACATAGTGATTAATAAATTGTGAGTTTGGATGAAAAAAAAACAAAATGCTGATATATGAAATAAGTCCAAGTACCAGTTTAATTAAAAGTTTTTAGAAGGTTTTAAAATGTAATTTCAGTGTAAAAGACTGAGATAAGTTTCTGTGGGCGTGGCTTAGTTTTGACAGCTTTTGTGGGCGTCTTCCCTTCCGCATAGACTGTACGCTGCGTTCCTGACCTTCCTGACATCATACGCTGCGCAGAACTTTGCAGCGCTGAAGAGGAAGTCTCCATTCTGGGCCTTGCTAAATGTATGTACGTATTCTTTCCGTAGGTCGGTGGCATACTCTGGAGCTATGCCGCCAACCACAATTTCTGGCCCCATGTCTGTAGATGAGGTTGTTAAGGGGTGTGCTGAGGGGAAGAATGTAAATAAGGGAGAGTAGGGTCTGAGGTTACATGCTTGGAGATGATGGAGGGAACAGATACCATTGCTGGAGATGCACTGGCTACTTTTGGACAGGTCGGAATGGAATTAAATAAAGACAGTCCCATTGGGGAGATGCATTGGAGGAGGATAGCATAGCCAACTGTATCAAATTCTGCAGAACGGTTAAGGAGGATGAGGATTGATAATACACCACCGGAACAGTCACAGTCACAGTCACGTAGTATGTCATTCACAACTTTAGCTAGGGGCATTTTAATGCTATGTGAAAGATGGATTGGAGAGATTTCAAAAGAAATTTTCAATAGAGAAGCACATGGAACTGAGAAATAATAACACATTTGAGCAACTCTGCGAGAAAAGGAAGTTGGAGATGGGGCAGTTGTTGGAGAGGATGATGAGTTGACGATAAGTTTTTTGAGGAGTGAGGTGATGATAATGGTTTTGAGAAAGAAGGTATCTGAGAAAAAGTAATCATTGGTAATTTTAGTTACATAGGGAACAGGAAGGGGCGTTGAATAGGAAGGTGACTGAGTGATGAGAATGTGGATCTCATACATGAGATGAACATTGAGGCCCTGGGCCTGGGAAAAATGGGCAATTACTGCAAAAATGGGGGTTCTGGGCTTGAGTGGGTGGGAGATGGGAGAGACATTGTGGGCAGTGCGTGGGAGGAAACAGAGGAAGCAGCTGCACAAATGGTTTTGATCTGAGAAACAAAGAATTTTGGTGTTAGAGATGAGAAAGGAGAGTATGGAAGAGAAGTTTACCAGAACAGTTGGCTGTGGAAAAAATGAACGTGGAGTTGTCCTTGCCAGCCAAGACAATCTTGCAGTAATAAACTAGGTTTGGCTGAGCAGAGCAAAGCATAGCAATGCTTAACATGGTCAAGCCAGATCCGGGGTTAAGAACAGAAGAATTAGGAACAGGAGTAGACCATACGGCCCCTCGATCCTGCTCAGCCATTCAATAAGATCATGGCTGATCTTCATTTTAACTCCACTTTCCTGCCCGATCCCCATGTCTTTTGATTCCCCATGAGTCCAAAAATCTATCTCAGCCTTGAATATACTCAATGACTCAGCATCCATAGCACATTGGGATAGAGAATTCCAAAGATTTACAACCTTCTGAGTGAAAAAATTCCTCCTCATCTCAGTCTTAAATGGCCGACCCCTTATCCTGAGACTATTCCCCCTAGTTCTAGACTCTCCAGCCAGGGGAAACAATCTCTCAGCATCTACCCTGTCAATCCCCCTCAGAATCTTATATGTTTCAATGAGGTCACCTCTCATTCTTCAAAACTCCAGAGAGTATAGGCCCAATCTACCCAATCTCTCCTCATATGGTCATGGGGGAAAAATTCAGTTGTCTGCGCCTCCCGTTAGCGCCTTAAGAGGGTGCTAATGGGGCGCAAAGCAACTAGCGCCCAGGCGCGGTGATGTTTGCGCCGCCCGCGAAATTAACTAGACATTTTGCGGCGGCGCTAAACACTACCGCCACGATCTCCTGCGCCGGCAGATTGTGACGTCAGTCAAGTGCGCAACGCCCCGGACCGGATATTGAGTGGCGCCCCCTGCCTTACCGCCTGCTACTAGCAACGACAGGTTGAGGGGAGCGTTCTGCTGTCAGAAAGGGACTAGGGGAGCGCTATTTAAAGGCAACCGTTTCCTGCCTTTTTTTGTCGGTGACATTTTTGTACCACGCATTCTGAGAGAGAGAGAGAGAGACTTCTGGAGAGATTCAACGCTGTGTGAAGGAGTTTTGAGTACTGAGCAGCACTTTGCAGGTTTATTTGCCCTTCTTTGCTTCGCCAGCGCTCTGAGGTAGCACCTTGCTCCTCGGCCTTTGCGCCTTAAGACAGGTGTGAAGCGCCTGATTCAGCGCTCCAATCACCTCCAGGGGCGATAAAAGCCAAGTTTGCTGTCGGAGGTGATAATTAGCGCCAAGCGCTAAACTTTGCGCACGGCCGATAATGGCGCCCAAATGGGGAGATACTGAATTTTTCCCGCATAGAGTCATAACGGCACAGAAGGAGACCAATCAGCCCAGTGAATCCGTGCCGACTCTCTGTAGAGCAATCCAGTCAGTCCCATTCCCCCGCTCTATCCCCGTAGCCCTGCAAGTTTATTTCCTTCAAGTGCCTATCCAGTCTCCCCTTGAAAACATTGAGTGTGTCCGCTTCCACCGCTTCCATCGGCAGCAAGTTCCAGGTCCTCACCATCGCTGCGTAAAAAAGATTTTCCTCACATCCCTCCTGTATCTTTTGCCCAAAACCTTAAATGTGTGTCCCCTAGTCCTTGTTCCATCAACTAGTGGAAACAGCCTTTCACCTTCTAGACTATCCAAACCCGTCATAATCTTGTACACCTCTATCAAATCACCCCTCAACCTCCTTTGCTCTAGTGAAAACAAATCCACCCTCTGCAACCTGTCCTTGTAGCTAAGATCCTCCATCCCTGGAACTATTCTGGTAAATCTCCTCTGCACCCTCTCAAGGGCCTTCACATCCTTCCTAATGTGTGGTGACCAGAACTGGATGCAATACTCCAGTTGTGGCCTAACCAGCGCTTTATAAAGGTTCAGCATAACTTCTCTACTTTTGTACTTAATACCTCTATTTATGAAACCCAAGATCCCATAGGCTTTGCTAACCACTCTCTCAATATGTCCTGCCACCTTCAGGGACCTATGCACATTAACTCCCAGGTCCCTCTGTCCCTGCACACTCTTTGAAATTATGCCATTAAGTGTATATTGCCTCTCCCTGTTCCTTCTGCCAAAATGCATCACCTCACACTTCTCTGTATTAAATTCCATCTGCCACTTGTCTGCCCATTCTGCTAGCCTTTCTATGTCCTGTTGCAGTCGATTGGTATCATCTTCACTGTTTGCCACACCCCCAAGTTTGGTGTCATCGGCAAATTTAGAAATTCTACTCTGTATTCCAATATCCAGGTCATTTATATATATATATATATCAAAAAAAGCAGTGGCCCCAGCACTGACCCTTGGGAAACACCACTCTCTACCGTCCTCCAGTCTGAAAAACAGCCATTTACCACAACTCGCTGTTTTCTGTCCTTAAGCCAATTCCTTATCCAAGCTGCCACTGACCCACCTATTCCATTAGCCTCAATTTTGTTAACCAGCCTTCTATGTGGTACTTTGTCAAACGCCTTCCTAAAATCCATGTAGGCAACATCCATTGCATTTCCTTCATTGATCCTCCCTGTTACTTCATCAAAAAAATCAATTAGATTAGTCAAACATGATCTGCCTTTTACAAATCTGTGTTGGCTCTCTTTAATTAGCTTAAACCTCTCCAAGTGCCCAGTAATTTTTTCCTTGAGTATTGTTTCTAAAACTCCCACCACTGATGTAATACTGACCGGCCTGTAGTTACGAGGATTGTCCTTACACCCATTCTTGAACAATGGTGTCACATTTGCCACTTTCCAATCCTCAGGCACCTCCCCTGCATCTAGGGAAGATTGGAAAATTATGGCAAGCTCTTCTGCTATCTCTTCCCCCAATTCCCTTAGCAATCTGGGATCCAAACCATCTGGACCAGGTGACTTATCCACTCTAAGCATACCCAGCCTTTCTAGTACATCCGTTCTATGAATTTTCACCCCTTCCATTGCTTCTACCTTTTCCACAGCTACCGATATTTTGTCAGCATCCACCTCTTCAGTAAACACCGACACAAAGTACTCATTGAGTGTTCTAGCCTTGCGCTGCACTTCTAAGCATATATCACCTTCTTTGTCGCTAATAGGCCCCACCCCGCCTCTTACTACCCGCTTACTGTTTACATTCCGGTAGAAGATTTTTGGGTTCCCTTTTATGTTAACCTCCATACTCTCATATTCTCTCCTTGCCAATCTTATTTTCATCTTCACTTCCCCTCTCAACTTATTGTATTTGGTCTGGTTCTCCATTGAAGAATTCACCTGACATGCATCATACACCCTCTTTTTTTGTTTCATCATCTTCTCTATCTCCCTCATCATCCAAGGAGCCGTTGCTTTGGTTCCCTTACCCTTCCCTCTTGTTGGAATGTACCTAGCCTGTACTTGGAACATCTCCTCCTTAAAGATCACCCATTGTTCCGTTACAGTTTTTCCTGTCAGTCTTTGATTCCATTTTACCCTGGCTAGATCATTTCACATCCCATTGAAGTTAGCCCTATTCCAGTTTAGAAGTTCCATTCTAGATTGTTCCTTGCTCCTCTCCATTGCTAATCTAAATCTTATGATATGATGATCACTCATACACAAGTGTTCTCCCACAGACACTTTGTCGACCTGGCCCACCTCATTCCCCAGCACCAGATCCCTACCATCACAGAAGCCAGTCTTCAGCCAATTCATTTCACTCCACGTGATATCAAGATACAGCTGAACACACTGGATACAGCAAAGGCTAAGGGCCCTGACAACACCCCGGCTGTTGTGCTGAAGACTTGTGCTCCAGAATTAGCCGCGCCAGTACAGCTACAACACTGGCATCTACCTGACAATGTGGAAAATTGCCTAGGTATGTCCTGTCCACGAAAAGCAGGACAAATCCAATCCGGCCAATTACCACCCCATCAGTCTACTCTCAATCATCAGCAAAGGAAGGTGTCGCTGACGGTGCTATCAAATGGCACTTACTCACCAATAACCTGCTCATCGGCACTCAGTTTGGGTTCCGCCAGGAATACTCGGCTCCAGACCTCATTTCAGCCTTGGTCCAAACATGGACGAAAGAGCTGAATTTCAGAGGTGAGGTGAGAGCGACTTCCCTTGACATCAAGGCAGCATTTGATCGAGTGTGCCAGCAAGAAGCCCCAGTAAAATTTAAGTCAATGGGAATCGGGGGAAAATGCTACACTGGCTGGAGTCATACCAAGCACAAAGGAAGATGGTTGTGGCTGTTGGAGGCCAATCATCTCAGCCCTAGAACATCACTGCAGGAGTTCCTCAGGGCAGTGCCCTAGGCTCAACCATCTTCAGCTGCTTCATCAATGACCTTCCCTCCATCATGAGGTCAGAGGTGGGGATGTTTGTTGATTGCATAGTGTTCAGTTCCATTCGCAACTCCTCAGATAATGAAGCATTGCATGCCCACATGCAGCAAGACCTGGACGACATTCAGGCCTGGGCTGGTAAGTGGCAAGTAACATTCGCACCACACAAGTGCCAGGCAATGACTGTCTCCAACAAGAGCAAGTCTAGCTACCACCCTTTGACATTCAACAGTATTACCTTCACCGAATCGCCCACCATCAACATCCTGGGGGGTCACCATTGATCAGGAACTTAACTGGACCAGCACATCAATACTGTGGCTGCAAGAACAGGTCAGAGGCTCGGTATTCTGCAGCGAGTGTCTCACCTCCTGACTCCCCAAAGCCTTTCCACCATCTACAAGGCACAAGTCAGGAGTGTGATGAAATACTATCCACTTGCCTGGATGAGTGCAGCTCCAACAACACTCAAAAAGCTTGACACCATCCAGGACAAAGCAACCTGCTTGATTGGCACCCCATCCACCACCTTCAACATTCACTCCCTCCACCATCAGTGCAGTGTGCACCATCTACAAGATGCACTGCACCGACTCGCCAAGGCTTCTTCAACTGCGCCTCCCAAACCCGCGACCTCTTCCACCTAGACGGACAAGGGCTGCAGGTGCATGGGAACACCACCACCTGCAAGTTCCCCTCCAAGTAACCCGCCTTGTGACTTCCAAGTCACGCCATTCCTTCATCGTCGCTGGGTCAAAATTCTGGAACTCCCTCCCTAACAGCACTGTAGGAATACCTTCACAACATAGATTGCAGCGGTTCAAGAAAGCGGCTCACTACCACCTTCTCAAGGGCAACTAGGGATGAGCAATAAATGCTGGCCTTGCCTGTGAATGAATAAAAAAAAAAAAATTCTTGAAAAATGGCACAAAATTATTCATGAGACATGCAGTCAAGCTAACTGAGAGGTAGGTGAGTGAGCCAAGCACTGTTCCTCACTTACCTACTCCTCCCCCAACCTACTGCTGTAATCTTCAGCAAGAACTGGCTTTTTAGATGCTGCACTCTCATTTCCATGCATCCTAGCAGATTACGCCTATTTTATACCAATCACGACTTCAACTGATATGCAAATGAGCTGACCCAGAAAATTCTGGTGTAAAAGCTCTCCAGATCACTGGCAGGCACAACTCATTTTCCATTTTATATCACTGTACATTCTACATCATTTTCCATTGGTGTACAAGTGGTATGTGGAATTTCTAGGCCGAAGTGTATATAACCTTATTGTCAATGAGCAGATAAAAGTTATGACAAATCATTTAACAGTATTCTGTTATGAATGTAGGTACCTGTAATATATTAATTTAAAACTAATGAAAAAGTGTAATGATGTGTTTTTTATTTTGCTTGCAGTCTGACTACCTTTTACAAGTGAGACAATCAAACTCGGCACTGAGTGTGCAAGATGGACACTCGGAAAATGAGGACCATAGCAACGTTGCTGCTGCTAGTAATAGTTGCTGTTTTCTCTCCAACTGAAACACCGTGGCATTACTTTCCATACTGCAATGACCCCCTGGGTAAACAGATTTCTTCTCTGTTCACGTTCATTTTAAATTATGTGACAACTCATCACCTGGGCCCCAACCCTTGATCTATGATACATATTAAAAATTGGGAGTGGTCGCAAAATTCCAAAAGTACTGTACCTGTAGTTTGCACTGTCATCATAACAGTGGGACACCCCGTAACACTATGTGATAGTGCAAAAGGTGCCTGAGGTGAATCCCCTAACTAGGCAAGAAAGTAGCAGGACAACAATGTCACTAGAAACTCATAATTATAGGAAAAGAAAGCAACAAAGTATAGACAGCCATAGATGAAGAACACTTTTCAACCTCTGTCATCCCCACCCGCCCCCCACCCCAGCCCCGAGCAATTGTTATGCCTGTGTTCATGTCCCCCATCCCCAATGTGCAAGTTATCAGCTTGGTTCCCCCTTCCTCCCCACTGAGGAGGAATATTGTACCACTCACCAATGAGCAGTAATTCATGGATTCCACTCAACTCGCCCCTGGACAACTGGCTGCATCTCACAACATGAGCCCTGCATGTTGTGTTGCCTCCTTGGTGCCACAGTAAATGACATCACTGAGAGGGTGCAGAAAATTTTGAGGGGGGAAGGGAAATAGCCAGAATTTGTGATCTGTGTGGGAACCAATGACATAGGAAGAAAAAGGGTTGAAGTCCTGCAGTCAGAGTTTCAGGAGTTAGGGAGAAAGTTAAAAAAAAGCAGGACCTCAAAGGTAGTAATCTCTGGATTACTCCCAGTGCTAGTGAGTATGAAGGGATAATTACTAGTCCTAGCCCCTTTAGGGCTACCCCGGATCAGGCGTATTCCTCAGATGTTCACTTTCAACTAAAGTTTGAGGTAGCCGAATCCTAAAGACGCTTAATTGGGTCTAATGATCCGGACTATCTCTCCCTAAAGGAAAGGAACAACCTGAAAATGTTACCATCCTCCAGATAGTACTTTTACTAAGTTTAGCTAGACTGTAATGTTCCGGATATTATGAGGGTCTGGAAAACTCCCCCAGATTTCTGCAACTCCTCACCAAAGAGTGTACAGAGATTGAGTTTGCGATTTTGATACAGAAGTATTATGTGAGACAATTCTAAAAATATATAGATTTATTAAAGAACCACATATAATTTACAGTTGGTGAGTCAATCGCAACCTTAACAGTTCCAAAAAAAGAAAGCTTTACAATTCTATTATCAGAGAACCTACTCTCAAATCTTAACTTCGCTACAGTTTTACAGTTCTTAGTTTTATTCAGGATATCCACCAAAACCAAATACAATACCTTTGATCCCCGAGATACAAAGAGTTGGAGACTTACAGAGCTGGCTCCGAAGCCGAGAATCGCTTTGCCCCTTTAAGCGAGTCTATTATCCCATTTGAGAATTCAATATTTATACCCTTTTCCAGTGGTATTTCCTTTAAGGTTTTCTGCTGATGTAAGCTAATTATCTCTAGTCATTTTTCTGCTGACCCCTGCAGATCTTACAGTCACCTCAGCTGGTAGCACTACAGAACCATGTCTCTCCTCTAGGTGTTCTAAATTTATCATAAAAAACGGTGTAACAGCAGGTGCACTTTACTTGGTATCATTTTTATGAAGGCAGATGTTTGTTACTTTTATGTGCTCCTTTATGGGGTGTAAATTAGAACACCTTATAAAGGGTGAACTATTGTCTTGTTCCCAAAGATTCAGATTATCAGGAGCCTTTAACCTTCTGTTTTAATAAGGTTATTGATTCAGTGTCAACAACTTATCTTATCTCAATAGCCAGAATGCTATCACAGCTTTTTCATAGTTAGGTTTCTAGATTTCCAGACCAAGTTTGTCATGTTTTAATAAGGCCAGAATTTTGTCATAGAATGGTGTATTTTTCTGAATCCGTTATATGGCTTATTCCTTCACAAGTATAGGAATAGTAAGATAAGAAAGGTTAACACTTGGTTGGAGAAATGATGCAGGAGGGAGAGCTTCAGATTCCTGGGGTACTGAGACCAGTTCTGGGCAGGACGTACCTGTTCACTATGGACAGGTTGCACCTCAATAGAGCTGGGACCAATGTCCACGCGGAGAGGTTAACGAGTACTGTAGGGGAGGGTTTAAACTAACTTGGCCGGGCGGGGGTGGGCACCAGGATGAAACACTGGAGAGAAGAAACAAGATGCATAGAGGAATGGGAGAGACAAATAGCACCAGAGTAAAGAATAGTCCAGAAATAGGAGGGATCAAACAGGGGACAAATTCGAGTCATTCCAAGATGGATTTGGAGTGCATGTGCGTAAATGCACATAGCATGGTAAATAAGGTTGGTGAGCTGCAGGCACAAGTTGCTACATGGGACTATGATATAGTGGCAATAATAGAGACCTAGCTCAAAGAGGAGGAGGGTTAGGAAGTTAACAGTACTGGCTACAAGGTATTCAGGAAAGATAGGGAAGGAAAAAAAGGAGGGGGATGGCAGCATTGATCAAATTGATCAATGAGTTGGATGAGGGGACCAAATGTAATATATCCAAAGATGTGCGGGTTAGGTTGATTGGCTATGATAAATTGACCCTTAGTGTTAGGGGGATTATATACGTGGGGTTACGGGGATAGGGTGGGATATGTGTTGGTGTAGGGGTTACGGGGATCAGGTGGGATATGTGTCGGTGCAGGCTCGATGGGCCGAAATGGCCTCTATCTGCACTGTGGGGTTTCTGTGATTCTGTGATATCCAAGTTTGCTGATGATAAAAAGCTAGGTGGGAATGTAAGTTGTGAGGAGGATGCAAAGAGGCTGCAAGGGGATATAGACAGGCTAAGCGAGTGGGCAAGAACATGGCAAATGGAATATAATGTGGAGAAATGTGAAGTTATCCATTTTGGTTGAAAAAATAGAAAAGCAGAATATTTTTTAAATGGTGAGAGATTGGGAAATGTTGGTGTTCAAATGGACCTGGGTGTCCTTGTACACGAATCGCTGAAAGTTAATATTCAGGTACAGCAAGCAATTAGGAAAGCAAATGGTATGTTGGCCTTTATTACAAGAGGATTTGAGTACAAGAGTAAAGACATCTTACTGCAATTATATAGGGCTTTGGTGAGGCCACACCTGGAGTATTGTGTACAGTTTTGGTCTCCTTACCTAAGTAAGGATATACTTGCCATAGAGGGAGTGCAACGAAGGTTCACCAGACTGTTTCCTGGGATGGGGAGTTTGTCCTATGAGGAGAGATTGAATAGACTAGGCCTATATTCTCTAGAGTTTAGAAGAATGAGAGGTGATCTCATTGAAACATACAAAATTCTTACAGGGCTTGACAGGGTAGATGCAGGGAGGATGGTTTCCCTGGCTGGGGAGTCTAGAAAATGGGGTCAGAGTCTCAGAATAAGGGGTCAGCCATTTAGGACTGAGATGAGGAGAGATATCTTCACTCAGAGGGTAGTGAATCTTTGGAATTCTCTACCCCAGAGGGCTGTAGATACTCAGTCGTTGAGTATATTCAAGACAGAGAGGGATAGATTTTAGGCTTTTAAGGGAATCAAGGGATATGGGGATAATGCAGGAAAGTGGAGTTGAGGTAGAAGATCAGCCATGATATTGAATGGCGGAGCAGGCTCGAAGGGCCAAATGGCCTACTCCTGCTCCTATTTCTTATGTTGTTAAACTATTATAGCATTAGAAATGGATGATGTAGTTGAAGGATTAAAGACAGAGTCTATTTGCTTAGAATTAAGGAATAGAGGAGCTATTACTTTACTGGGCGTATACTATTGGCTACCAAATACTGGGAAGGAGACAGAACAAATTTGCAGGCAAATTACAGAAAGATGCAAGAACTATAAAGAGATAATGGGGGACTGCAATTATCCTAATACTGTATAGACTGGTAAAATAACAGTGTAAAGGGCAAAGAGGGAGAGGAATTCCTGAAATGTGTACAAGAGAGCTTTCTTGATCAGTGTGTTTCCAGCTGAATGAGAAAGAAAGCAATGCTGGATCTAGTTCTGGTGAATGAAGTGGGCCAAGTGGAGCATATTTCAGCAGGAGAGCATGTGGGGAACAGTGATCGTAATATCATGTTTAGATAGTTATGGAAAAGTATAAGAAACAATCAAGTGTAAAAATACTTAACTAAAGGACGGCTAACTTCAGTGAGTTGAAAAGCGATCTGGTTCAGGTGGATTGGAATCAAAAATTGGTAGGCAAAACAGTAATTGAACAATGGCAAAGAGGAGAGGAGATAGTTCAGGTACAAGGTAGACACATTCCTATGAGGGGGAAAGGAAGGGCATCTAAAGCTAGAGCTCCCTGGATGACTAAAGATATAGCAATTAAAATGAAACAGAAAAAGGAGGCTTATGACCAATGTAAGGTTCATAATACAGTGGAGAACGAAGCTGAATACAGAAAGTACAGAGGAGATCTAAAAAAGGGAATAAGAGGGGCAGGGTGGGTATGAGAATAGATTAGCAGCTAACATAAAAGGGAACCCAAAAGTCTTTCATCAACATATAAATAGTCAAAGGAAGGGTGGGGCCAATTAGGGACTAAAAAGGAGATCTTCTGGTGGAGGTAGAGGGCATGTTGAGGTAGAATACTTTGCATCTATCTTCACTAGAGAAGAGGATGCTGCCAATGTAGCAGTAAAGGAAGATGTAGTAGCAGTACTGGATAGGATAAAATAGATAAAGAGGAAGAAATTAAAAGGTTGGCAGTACTCAAAGTAGAAAAGTCACCCAGTCCAGATGGAATGTATCCTAGGTTACTGAGAGAAGGGTGGAAATTGCGGAGGCTCTGGCTATAATCTTCCAATCCTCCTTAGATAAGAGGGTGGTGCCAGAAGCCTGGAAGATTGCAAATGTTACACCTCTGTTCAAAAAAGGGGAGAGCGATAAACCCTGCAACCAATGTTTCCTCTAATTTTTATTTGTATTGGGTGGGTGACAAACTCCTCTGAGTACAACTTTTTTGTCCATGGGCAGTTAACAACAACAACACCTTACCCAACAACAGCAGCAACAACAGAAAATTCAGATCTTTCATTATTTTTGTTCATTCCACAAATACTTTTTGGAGTATTTGAAGAGTTAATGACTTGATATCTTCACTTTATCTCTTTCTCCTGACTCCCCTCTTCACATCAAGCAAACCGAGGTCAGGTTCTAATATCTTGAGGCCTTGGAGAAAGTGCTGAGGAGATTTACTAGAATGGTACGAGGGATGAGTGACTTCAGTTATCTTGAGAGATTAAAGAGGCTGGGGTTGTTTATCTTAGAGCAGAGAAGGTTAAGAGGAGATTTAATAGAGGTGTTCAAAATTTTGAGGGGTTTTGAGAGAGTAAATAAGGAGAAGCCATTTACTCAGTGAGTTGTTATGATCTGGAATGCATTGCCTGAAAGGGTGGTGGAAGCAGATTCAATAGTAACTTTCAAAAGGGAATCGGATAAATATTTGAAAATAAAAAATTTGCAGTTATGGCAAAAGTGCAGGGGAGTGGGACCAATTGGATAGCTTTACCAAAGAGCCGGCACAGGCATGATGGGCCGAATGGCCTCCTTCTGTGCTGTATGATTCTATCTGATGATATATTTTATCAAGCTCAAAGCCAGGTTGAGGACAGGTTCGGGTATGGCGGGGGTTCCAGGCCCAGAATGCTGGGCAGGGGGAGTTGGGGAACTTTTTAAGAATTGCATTAAGGCAAATTATTAAATTTTAACTTTTTTACTTATGTTTTTATTAGTATTTGAGAGTAATTTTTTTTTGGCAGACTCTACAACCCATGTTGGCACCTCATTCAATGTAGTGTGTTTGCCATTGCCTTTTTCACTTTGAGGCACTACATGGAATCTGACTTCTCCTTTAGGTGAGACACTTCATAGCAATTATTTAATAATAATAATGACGTTTCTGAGTTTCAGCTTGGGGTTTATCTGCAGTTTGACTTTCCAGCCGAGTTCTTTGTGTCTCCTCACCAAAATGATTTTGGGCATCTCACTTTGCTCACTCAAGTCGTATTAATATATGTAAATTGATCTGCTTCTGTCTAGTCATTACTCAACGCGATAATAATTAATAATAAGGCATCTGTTTGCTGTGCTAGGGCTGGTTGGAGCCCAGCCTGAATTTGCATGCTTCATGGTTCCTTCTCTCCCTTTTTTGCGGGACGGATGGATTTCCTTGCTTTGTCCCCTTTTCTGTTCTGCCTCCCAGTGAGACCCTTACCAGTGGGGAGAGCTCCCTAACACCAGGGAACAGGACTGCTGCAGTGTTCGTGGCTAAACCCCGGCATTGCCAACCCCATCGCCTCATAAATCAGGAGACAAACTCTTAAAAATCATGAGATTTGATAAGAAATCATGAGTTGCTATTTTTTTCCCCGACCTGAGCCCTTGCTGACCTTTGCTCCCGGACAGGAAGCACATTCCGCAAACTTTGCTCCCAGACAGGAAGTGCATTCGGCCGTCACTAACTGATTACTGACATAAGAACATAAGAAATAGGAGCAGGAGTCGGCCATACGGTCCCTCAAGCCTGCTCCGCCATTCAATAAGATCATGGCTGATCTTCGAACTCAACTCCACTTTCCCGTCTGATCTTCATAAAGTCTTCACTACCAGTTTAATGAGGAATAAATCTTTAGTTGTAAATGATTTGTCAAGTTAATTCACATCTATGACAAATAGTTTTATAGAGAGTTTAACAGGAGAGCAGATCTTAAGTTTTATAAACTGTAACCTTCCTGCATGCATCCCAGTGGATGGGTTATCTTACATAATTGTATCGTACAGCAGTGTGTCTGCACATTTTTGCACTGATATATAAACATTTTTTTTTAAGTCAGGAGAGGCTTTATTACAAACTGTTAGTAAATGACAAAGGAAAGGATCGCATTTAATAATGAAAACTGAAAAAAAAACAAGCCCCACTAAATTGTAGCACTGCCTCGGTACATTGAACAAGGGGATCCAATAAAGCCCTACCACTTGCTATTAGCTACATCCCAAATGAGCAAGTATTTAAAACAAATTTAAACAATGACTACCTTCTGGTATTTTAATCTTTATGTGCAGAAGCTGTGTGCCTTAGACTCAAGCCTGGGAATATGATTGTTGTTTATATAAAGTTCTGAGAGCAATACCTTTCCCAGGCCTCCGTTCCAATTTTCTGCAACAAGCAATTTTCCCACGTGTGTTTCCGAGGTAATTTCTTTTCTCGCTCATTATTACCAACAAGAATTGGTCACCTCAGATGGGCCATGAAAGAGCATGTGGTTATTCGACAGGGCCAACAGCAGGAAAGCAAGTTGCCATTCAACAGGCTAAAGCCCCGGCCTGTTGGTTCGGCATCAAACTCACGATTAGAGATTTTGTGGGAGTTGATTTAATCATCTTGCGGGGTTGTTTATCAATCTTCTGGCAGTGGAAGTTTATTTTATTTGTACAGTTCGGTTTATCCAACTGCTAAGTCACTGATGAAATAAAGAGTGCATCGCCCATGGCTTGGCTCATTGAGGAGAATGCTGTTTTGGAACAAAGTATTAGCCTACTTCTGAAGTAAACTTTATGTAACTGTTGTCTTTCAAATACTAGAAGGTGTCATTGTTGTCTTAATTTAAAAAAAATAAAGTAACAAATTGTTAATTTTTAACCTGGGAGTAAGAGAAATCAAGATGGCTGACATGTCAGAGTTCCTCTTCAGGATTCAAAATGTGTTCCAAATCGTATAATTTTCCACACATGTGCAAATCAAAGGTTTTTTTTGGGGAAAAAAATCCAGTGTGCACAGTATACACAGGAGGATAAGAGGTGAACTGGTGATTACTTTCAATGTCTCACTGAACAGGGCATTGAGTTGAGAGAGAGTGTGGTAAGTGGGAGAAGTCATTTAAGTGTATTTTGTGAATTTTAGTGTGTTAAAAAGTTAATTATTTGAAGTGAGTTTAATTTTTTAAGTGTAAATTAAACTGCTGGGGAGTTTAAACCAGAAGTAGAATCCGGGTATAAAAGGGGCGGGGCTAGTGCGGCTGCACAGAGTTCGGGCAAGTGGGAGGTGAGGGGGTGTTTTTGCTCTGTTTTGTTCCCCACTCCCAGGCTTAGACAGCACTACGGAAGCGGAGCAGCGAGACGAGTCAACCAAATAGGCCCCACAGACAGTATTCACAGAGGAGGTTGGTGATCAGCTGGTTGGTAGGTTTTCTTCCTTCTCTTTTATACCTTTAAGTTGATAAGTCCTATTGAATAGTGGTGTGATAATATCATCTATATCCAGGCAGGGTCTTCATAACTAATAATAAGAAATGTAATTAATTATATAGAATGGAGCAGGTGATGTGTTACTGTTGCAAGATGTGGGAGCCGGTGGACCCCATTGAGGCTCACGGTGATTACATGTGCGACAAGTGTTTGCTGCTAGAGGAACTCCGGCTCCGTATTGAGGTGCTTGAGACCGAGCTTCAGACACTGCGACACATCAGGGAGGGGGAGAAATTCCTGGACTCTATGTTTCAGGAGGTAGTCACACCTATGAAATTAATTAATTCAGATGTAGTCCGTGGTCAGGGACAGGACGGTGTGACTATGAGTGAGGCAGGTACGGGGAACCAGGAGGTAGTGTTGGAGGAGCCGCAGCCCTTGCTCTTGTCAAACAGTTTCGAGATTCTTTCTCCCTGTGAGGGCGGGAGCGGGGACTGCAGGGAGGATGAGCAACCTGGCCACAGCACCGTGGAACAGGGGGCCATTCAAGTGGGGGGAGTAAAAAGAAATGTTGTAGTGATAGGGGATAGTATCATTAGGGGGATAGATAGGGTTCTCTGCAGTCGAGAGCGGGAGTCCCGAAGGCTGTGTTGTCTGCCCGGTGCCAGGGTTAAGGACATCTCTTCTGGGCTGGAAAGAAACTTGGAGCGGGAGGGGGCGGATCCAGTTGTCGTGGTCCATGTTGTTACAAACGGCGTAGATAGGACAAGGAAGAAGGTTCTGTTAAAGGAGTATGAACAGCTAGGGGTCAAATTAAAAAACAGAACCTCAAGGGTAATAATCTCTGGATTATTACCTGAGCCACGAGCGAATTTGGCTAGGACAAATAAAATTAGAGAGTTAAATGCGTGGCTCCAAGACTGGTGTGGGAAAAATGGGTTTTGCTTCTTGGGACAATGGCACCAGTACTGGGAGAAGAGGGAGCTGTTCCGTTGGGACGGACTTCACTTGGCCAGTGCTGGGACTAGAATCCTGGCGTATCATATAACTAGGGCTGTAGAGAGGGCTTTAAACGAATTAGTGGGGGGGAGGTTTCTAGAGAGCAAATAATAAAAATGACTACGGAGAAGGTCATAGACTTAGGTAGCAGTGGGGGAATTAAAAAACCGAGCATGTCAGGAAGGGGCAGAAGGTATGGAGTAAAAGGTAAAGTAGTAAAAGGGGAAAAAGCAGGAACTAAGGGCTAGATTTTCAGTATAGGCAGTTTTGGGGCGCTAACCTTAGCGCCCGCCCGAAGTTAGCGCCCGCCCCAAAGTAGCGCCCCGTTGCCGGAAATTCAGTGGCTTCGCCCTAAGAGGTTGTTGGAGCGCTAAAAGAGGCGTTCCACTACTATCTTTAGGCGCTAAGCCGGCGGTGCAGAGCGCAACGCCCGAGCTCGGGCGCAGCGCACGGCAGACACTCTGGTGCCAGTGAGCTCTTAAAGGGGAAGGGTGCATGTGTTCTTTTCAAAAGCAGAGTCTGGGGGGGGAAAAGATGAGGAGGAGGAGGAGGAGGAGGAGGAGGAGGAGGAGGAGGAGGAGGAGATAAATACACCGTTCACAACAACACACTGGATCCATGAGGAGTGCCCTTTAATTTGCGCTCCCCAGGGTGTGTTGCGTTCCATTTTACAAACGCTCTGGACGCCAGCCGCACAATGGGGCGGTCCGACTGAAGTTTGGATTCGGGGCGGCCAAAGGGCGTTGCACGAGGATGTGACGTCATTTTCTGCGCGCGCATCCGGGCGGCCGCTAAACTTAGCGCCGGCGCAAACGGGCAACTTAATTTGGGGCGGGGCGCAAACTGCGCCGCGCCCGGGCGCTACACCCATAGCGCCCGAAAATCACTTCTCTTAAGGCGCTAACTGCTGGCGCAAGCAACTGAAAATCTAGCCCTAAGTGTCACAAAACATATTTGAAAGTTCTTTATCTGAAGGCACGTAGCATTCGTAACAAAATGGACGAGTTAACGGCACAAATAACTACATATGGGTATGATCTTGTGGCCATTACAGAAACATGGCTGCAGGGTGACCATGACTGGGAATTAAATATACCAGGTTATTTAACAATCAGGAAGGACAGGCAGGAAGGAAGGGGAGGTGGGGTGGCTATGTTAATAAAGGAAGGAATCACTAATACAGGGAAATGATATTGGGTCAAAGCATCAGGATAGTGAAACAGTTTGGGTGGAGATACGGAATAATAAGGGGAAAAAAACACTAGTGGGCATAGTCTATAGGCCTCCGAACAGTTGCAACTCTGTTGGACGGAGTATTAATCAGGAAATAGTTGAGGCTTGTAATAAGGGAACAGCTATAATTATGGGGGATTTTAACTATCATATTAACTGGACAAATCAAATTGGGCAGGGCAGCCTTGAGGATGAGTTCATTGAGTGTATTGGGGATGGGTTTCTTGAGCAGTATGTAACTGAACTGACCAGGGGGCAAGCAACCTTAGATTTGGTCTTGTGTAATGAGACAGGATTAATTAAAAATGTCCTAGTAAAGGATCCCCTTGGAATGAGTGACCATAACATGGTTGAATTCCATATTCAATTAGAGGGTGAGAAGGTTGGATCTCAAACAAGCGTGCTGAGCTTGAATAAAGGAGACTATGAAGGTATGAGAGCGGAATTGATTAGAGTGGACTGGGAAAATAGATTGAAGGGTAAGACGGTACATGATCAGTGGAGTACATTTAAGGAGTTATTTTACAACTTCCAAAAAAAAGATATTCCACTGAGGAAAAAAGGGTAGCCATCCGTGGCTAAGTAAAGTAATTAAGGATAATATCCGACTAAAAACAAGGGCATATAAGGTAGCCAAATCTAGTGGGAGGATAGAAGATTGGGAAGTCTTTAAAAGACAGCAAAAAATAACTAAAAGATTGATTAAGAAAGGGAAGATAGATTATGAAAGTAAATTAGCAAAAAATATAAAAACAGATAGCAAAAGTTTCTATTTCTATAGTTATATAAAAAGAAAAAGAGTGGCTAAAGTAAATGTTGGTCCCTTAGAGGATGAGACCGGGAAATTAATGGTGGGAAACATGGAGATGGCAAAAACACTGAATGATTATTTTGTATCAGTCTTTACGGTAGAGGACACTAAGAATATCCCAACACTGGACAAACAGGGGGCTCTAGGGGGGGGAGGAGCTAAATACGATTAAAATCACTAAGGAAGTGGTACTTGGTGAAATAATGGGACTCAAGGCAGATAAATCCCCTGGACCTGATGGCTTACATCCTAGGGCCTTGAGGGAAGTGGCGGTAGGGATTGTGGATGCATTGGTAATAATTTTCCAAAACTCCCTGGACTCAGCAAAGGTCCCGGCAGATTGGAAAACTGCTAATGTAACACCCTTATTTAGAAAGGGTAGTAGGCAGAAGGCTGGAAACTATAGACCTGTTAGCCTAACATCTGTGGTTGGTAAAATGTTAGAGTCCATTATTAAGGAGACAGTAACGGGACATTTGGATAAACATAATTTAATAGGACAAAGTCAGCATGGTTTTATGAAGGGGAAGTCATGTTTGACAAATTTGCTTGAGTTCTTTGAGGAAGTAACATACAGGGTGGATAAAGGGGAACCAGTGGACGTAGTGTATTTAGACTTCCAAAAGGCATTTGACAAGGTGCCACACAAAAGATTATTGCTCAAGATAAAAAATCATGGGATTGGGGGTAATATTCTGGCATGGGTGGAGGATTGGTTATCTAACAGAAAGCAGAGAGTTGGGATAAATGGTTCGTTCTCAGACTGGCAATCAGTAACTAGTGGTGTTCTGCAGGGGTCAGTGCTGGGTCCCCAACTCTTTACAATCTATATTAATGATTTGGAGGAGGGGACCGAGTGTAACATATCAAAGTTTGCAGATGATACAAAGATGGGAAGGTAAGTAGTGAGTGAGGAGGACATAAAAAACCTGCAAAGGGACATAGACAGGCTAAGTAAGTGGGCAGAGATTTGGCAGATGGAATACAATACTGGAAAGTGTGAGGTTATGCACTTTGGCAGGAAAAATCACAGAGCAAGTTATTATCTTAATGGCAAGAAACTGGAAAGTACTGTAGTACAAAGGGATCTGGGGGTCCTGGTGCATGAAACTCAAAAAGTTAGTATGCAGGTGCAGCAAGTGATCAAGAAGGCCAATGGAATGTTAGCTTTTATTGCTAGGGGGATAGAATATAAAAACAGGGAGGTATTGTTGCAGTTGTACAAGGTATTGGTGAGACCGCACCTGGAATACTGCATACAGTTTTGGTGTCCATACTTAAGAAAAGACATACTTGCTCTCGAGTCAGTACAAAGAAGGTTCACTCGGTTAATCCTGGGGATGAGGGGGTGGACATATGAGGAGAGGTTGAGTAGATTGGGACTCTACTCATTGGAGTTCAGAAGAATGAGAGGCGATCTTATTGAAACATATAAGATTGTGAAGGGGCTTGATCGGGTGGATGCGGTGAGGATGTTCCCAATGATGGGTGAAACTGGAACTAGGGGGCATAATCTTAGAATAAGGGGCTGCTCTTTCAAAACTGAGATGAGGAGAAACTTCTTCACTCAGAGGGTAGTAGGTCTGTGGAATTTGCTGCCCCAGAAAGCTGTGGAAGCTACATCATTAAATAAATGTAAAACAGAAATAGACAGTTTCTTAGAAGTAAAGGGAATTAGGGGTTATGGGGAGCGGGCAGGAAATTGGACATGAGTCTATGTTCGGAACGGTCATGGCCCTTTGGGTAACGGAGCGGGCCCAGGGGCCGTGTAGCCTGGTTCTGCTCCTACTTCTTGTGTTCTAATTATGTGTTAGATTTCAGGAGATGGTTCTATTCCTGTTCCTGGCTGGGGTGGAGATCACCTTTTACAGAAGGTAAGTACTGTAGAAAATATAGGGACAGTGATCTCCTGGACGAGTTTCGATCACCTAGATGGGTCGGAGAGGAATTTCCCAGATTTCTTTCTCCCAAATTGGCCATTAGGTTTTTTATCTGGTTTTTCGCCTCTCCCAGGAGATCACATGGGTTCGGGAGGGATGTAGAGTGATAGTAGATTTGAGGTTAGGATCAGATCAGCCATGATCTTTTTGAATGGTGGAGCAGGCTCGAGGGGCCGATTGGTCTACTCCTGCTCCTATTTCTTATGTTCTTATGTTCTTCAGGTAAAGGGACTATTGAATCCAGTAAAAGGTCAGAAGCAGTTGCACTTAATATTGACCGTAGCCCCATAAATATTCTTGGTTGTCAATAGGTTGCTGTTAGTATCTCGTCCACATCCTTCAGTTCACTGAGTTCCTGATTTTCTCGGGCAGGCTATCTGTAGTGAAGCCATCCAGCACCCGCCCCCTCTCACCTGCTATTGGCTCATCCGCTGGACCGCCCCCCCGCCCGCCCCCCATACCCCATAGCTACTGGTGAGTCACAGAAAGCTGGGCGGTGATTGGTGGAGTGGGTTGTCGGTCAGGGCAGGTGAGACCCGCCCCCTCCCTCTTGGGATACTTTTCTTGGCTGCTGCTACTTTGCTGTGTTATTAAAGATCCCACTGTTGTGAGCCTGAGCACAGTGAGCGGATGGTTTCTTTTATTGCGCGGTTGCGCGCGCCGCAGCTTAAAGGGAACATTGCCTCCACTACAGATCAGTCAGCTTAAAGTTCGTGGTGGGGAAACTTTTAGAGACAATAATCCAGGACAAAATTAATTGGCACTTGGAAAAGTATAGACTAATAAATGAAAGGCACCTGGGATTTGTTAAAGGCAAATTGTGTTTGACTTACTTGATTGAGTTCTTTGATGAAGTAACGGAGAGGTTTGATGATGGTATTACAGTTGATGTTATGTATATAGACTTTCAAAAGGCATTTGATGAAGTAACACATGATAGATTCGTTAGCAAGGAAAACCCAAAGATGTTTTATAAATATATTAAGAGTAAGAGAATAACTAAAAAAAGGGTAGGACCTATTAGAGATCATGAGGATAATCTGTGTGTGGAGGCGGGAGACGTCAATAGGGTTCTTAATGAATACTTTGCATCTGTTTTCACAGAGAGGGGCGAAGCAGACATTGTTATCAGGGAGGAGGAGAGTGAAATATTAGATGAAATAATCATAGTGAGAGAGGAAGTATTAAGGGGTTTAGCAGCTTTAAAAGTGGATAAATCCTCAGGCCCGGATGAAATGTATCCCAGGCTGTTAAGCGAAGCAAAAGAGGAAATAGCAGAGGCCCTGACCATCATTTTCCAATCCTTTCTGGCTTCAGGTGTGGTGCTGGAGGACTGGAGGACTGCTAATGTGGTACCCTTGTTTAAAAAGGGAGAAAAGGATAGACTGAGTAATTACAGGCCAGTCAGCCTAACCTTGGTGGTGGGAAAATTATTGGAAAGAATTCTGAAGGACAGGATAAATCTTCATTTAGAAAGACACGGATTAATCAAGGATAGTCAGCATGGATTTGTTAAGGGAAGGTTGTGTCTGACAAGCTTGACTGAATTTTTTGAGGAGGTAACAAGGAGGGTAGATGAGGGTAATGCGTTTGATGTAGTGTGTATGGACTTTAGCAAGGCTTTTGATAAGGTTCCATTTAGCAGACTGCTCACGAAGTTAAAAGCCCATGGGATCCAGGGCAAAGTGTCAAGTTGGATTCAAAACTGGCTCGGAGACAGGAAGCAGAGGATAATGGTTGATGGGTGTTTTTGTGACTGGAAGGCTGTTTCCAGTGGGGTTCTGCAGGGCTCAGTACAAGGTCCCTTGCTATTTGTGGTTTATATCAATGATCTAGACTTGAATATAGGGGGTATGATTAAGAAGTTTGCAGATGATACTAAAATCGGCTGTGTGGTTGATACTGAAGAAGGAAGCTGTAGACTGCAGGAAGATAACAATAAATTGGTCAGATGAGCAGAACAGTGGCTAATGGAATTTAATCCGGAGAAGTGTGAGGTAATGCATTTGGGGAGGGTTAACAAGGAAAGGGAATGCACATTAAATGGTAGGACACTGAGTAGTGTAGAGGAACAAAGGGACCTTGAAGTGCATGTCCACAGATCCCTGAAGGTAGCAGGCCAGGTAGATATGGTGGTTAAGAAGGCACACGGTATGCTTGCCTTTATTAGCCGTGGCGTAAAATACAAGAGCTGGGGGGGTTATTCTTCAACTGTATAAAACACTAGTTAGTCCTCAGCTAGAGTACTGCATGCAGTTCTGGTCACCACATTACAGAAAAGATGTGATTGCACTAGAGAGGGTACAGAGGAGATTTACAAGGATATTGCCAGGAGTATAGAATCTTAGCTATGAGGAAAGACTGGCTAGGCTGGGTTTGTTTTCCTTGGAACAGAGGAGGCTGAGTGTAATGATCAATAACATGTCATTCTGGAGTGGTACACTAGATGGAGCCGTAGAGCTGTATAGAGCTGTATATTTAGATGTATGCGTCTAAGACTACACTACCCACGATGCACTAGGCTACCCAGAAGGCAGTAGTCAAGATGGCAGCCTGCACACAGAAGCACACATGCTGAATCTCTACAGATGCTGTACCTAGAGAACGTGTACTGAATAAATGACTAGCTAGAAGCTAGCTGTGTTCATAATAAGAATGTCTAGTTATTAATGAACATAACATGGTACCAGGATTGGTGAAGATCTGCTGAAAATTGTGAAAAGCGACATGGAGAATTTAAGGCCACCGGAGTTTTTGAATCTCATGGGAAATGTCGACTACAATTGGCGGACTTTCAAACAACAATTCGAACTCTACATTGCTGCCATCGGATTCGGTACGAAGCCAGGCGCAAGGAAAATAGCGTTGCTGCTCACGGTTGCAGGCCCACAGGCGATAGAGGTATTTAATACATTTGTATTTAATCCAGAGGAGAACAGAGAAAATGTAGACGATGTGCTAAAGAAATTTGATACACATTGTTCTCCCAAAAAGAATGAAACCTATGAAAGATATGTGTTCCGTTCGAGGACACAGCGGCAAAATGAGACTTTTGATAGCTTTGTGACCGATCTGAAACTGAAAGCACAGACATGTAATTTCTCTGAGCTGAAAGCATCCATGATTCGTGACCAGAGTGTGTTTGGTATTCATGATAAAAAAAGTCAGGGAACGTCTGTTGAGAGAAACCGAACTAACATTGGAAAATGCTGTGAAAATATGCCAAGCCAGTGAGCTAGCTCGACAGCACGCGAAGACTTTCAGTGAAATCAATAATGATGCGATTGTAGTAAGTGCTGCTGTCGGTGCTGTGTCCTACAAAGGGAAGAAACATGGGCAGAACAGAAATGAAAAGCAATCGGAGGAAGGAATTTTTAATTGTAAACGCTGTGGTTACAAACACCAGTTAAGACAATGCCCAGCGTTTGGAAAAATGTGCACAAAATGTCATGGAAAGAGTCACTTTGCCAAACAATGCTTTTCAAAAGTAACAACAAAGAAAGGGCAACAAGTCAATATGATTGAGGACACTGATTTAAGCAAGATATTTTTTGTAGGAATGGTGCCATGTGACAATATAGAAAAGGATACGGAAAATGTGCAGCCCTCAGGAATAAACAATGCTGAACATAAAGTTAATGCAGTAATAGAGAACAAATGGATGATCCCACTGCAGATAAATGGAGTATTAGTTACATTGAAGCTGGACACTGGGGCAAAAGCAAACTTAATCAGTATGAGTGACATTAAAAACATGAAAGAAAAGCCCAAAATACAGAAAAAGTCAGTACTACTGAAGGACTATAATGGACAGAAAATAGATAGCTTAGGTGTATGCAGACTTAAAGTGACAGTCAAAGACAAAGTGCATCATCTCATGTTTTCTGTTGAGGCTGAAGGACTTGATTCACTACTGGGTGACAAAGCTTGTGAGGACTTAGAACTGGTCAAGAGAGTATACCGTATAAACTGTGCCATAAACAGACCAGATGACTTGGTGGATTCTGTAGTAAATAATTTCCAGGATGTGTTCAAAGGATTTGGAGTTCTACCATTCACTTACAAGATCCAGCTAAAGGAGGATGCTCAGCCAGTGGTACATGCTCCACGAAGAGTTCCAGCACCCCTGCGTGACCAGCTCAAGAATGAACTGGACAGAATGACCACACTAGGAGTCATCAGGAAAGTCGAAGACCCAACAGACTGGGTTAACTCCATGGTATGTGTAAAGAAAAAGAACAATGATCTAAGAATATGCATGGATCCAAAGGACTTAAATGCAAACATAAAACGTGAACACTACCAGATTCCCAAGCGAGAAGAAATCACCAGTGAAATGTCAGGTGCCAGATACTTTACAGAGCTCGATGCCTCACAAGGATTTTGGCAACTAAAACTGGATGAAGAGAGCACCAAATACTGTACCTTCAACACACCATTTGGTAGGTATTGTTTCCTCAGAATGCCTTTCGGGATAATATCTGCATCTGAAATCTTTCATAGAGCGATGGAACACATAATTGAAGGTCTGGAAGGAGTCCAGGTCTATGTTGATGACATCATCATCTGGGGCTCCACAATGAAAGAACACAATGAGCGACTGACTAAAGTGCTACAGAGCATACACCGGAATGGACTGAAGCTCAACAAAGCCAAGTGTCAGTTTGGTGTCCAGGAAGTCACTTTGCTAGGAGATAATCTATCTGGTAAAGGAATAGAGCCAGATATGGAAGAAGTAAACGCCATACTCAAAATGCCCCGACCCACTGACAAAAAAGGAGTACTACGCGTCATGGGGATGATAAACTTCATTGGAAAGTTCATTCCTAACTTGTCAGCCAAGACAACCTGTCTGCGAGACCTGCTACATAAAACAAATGAGTTCGCATGGACAGAAAGACATGAACAAGAGTGGATAAACCTCAAAACAGTGCTGACAACCACACCTGTACTCACTTTCTTTGACCCAACAAAGAGAATCAAAGTGTCAACGGATGCATCAAAAGATGGCCTACGCGCGGTCTTGTTACAAGCAGAGGGTGAAGATTGGAAGCCTGTTGCCTATGCCTCCAGGTCTATGACTGATACTGAGTGTCGATACACCCAGATTGAAAAGGAATGTCTAGGCTTGGTAGTTGGATTAGAAAAGTTCCATGGCTACATATATGGACTTCCCACCTTCACAGTTGAGACAGACCACAGCCCACTGGTTGCCATCATAAAAAAGAACCTGAATGAGATGTCTCCAAGGATTCAACGACTCATGATGAAGCTGCAAAGATATGACTTTGAACTGATCTACACACCAGGCAAATACATAGTGTTAGCAGATGCACTATCCCGAGCACCCACAATGAGTCATGTGAGCTGTACTGAAGAAGACGTGGATGTTCATGTGAGTATGGTCACTGCTGCGCTGCCCGTGTCAGACACAAAATCAAAGCAAATAGCAGAAGAAACAGTAAAAGATACAGTGTTACAAACAGTAATAGAGAACATTCATCATGGTTGGCCAAAAGGTTCCTGTCCAAAATACTATCACATCAGGTCAGAATTGAGTGTTGCAAGTGGACTATTACTAAAACAGAACAGAATAGTCATTCCACAGGCTCTACATCAAGACATGCTCAAAAGGATTCATGAGGGACACCTCGGAATTGAAAAATGCAAAAGGAGAGCAAGAGACACTGTTTACTGGCCTAGCATAAATAAGGACATTGAGAACATGATAGGCAAATGTGAGACATGTCAAACACCAAAACAAACAAACAAAGGAACCAATGATAGTAGCTGACTTACCAACAGCACCATGGCAAAAGGTTGGTATGGACCTCTTTCATTTAAATGGTAAAGAATATCTAATAGTGATTGACTACTATTCTAACTATCCTGAGATGGCGCTGCTCTCAAGCACATCAGCAAGCAGTGTCATAAGGCATGTGAAATCCATCTTCGCCAGGCATGGAATTCCCAGGGTTGCCGTTAGCGACAATGGTCCGTGCTTCAACTGTAAGGAGCGGCAACAGTTTGCAGCACAGTATGACTTTCAGCACATCACATCCAGTCCTTTGTGTGCTCAGTCAAATGGTAAGGCAGAGAAAGGTGTTCAAGTTCTCAAGCAGCTACTGTAGAAAGCGACAGAAAGCAAGTCTGATCCTTATCTCGCCCTGCTGAGCTACCGAGCCTCACCTTTAGACTCTGGTTCTTCACCTGCTGAACTACTAATGGGTCGCAAGTTGCACACCACGCTACCCTGCTGTGCAAAAGAACAGCAAACTAAGGAACTGAGACAGAGACTTCAACTGTTAAAGCTGAAACAGAAATCATACTATGACAAGTCATCCAAAACTTTAAAACCATTGACAAGGGATGATGTTGTCAGGATTGAGGATCCAGATGCATGGAACAGGAAAGCTACAGTTCTTGAGGAAGTACGACCAAGGTCATACACTGTTAGAACTGAGGAAGGACAGATTCTCAGGAGGAACCGCCGTTCCCTCCTGAAAACAGAAGAAACTATCCAAGAGCAGATTGATGACAATGCCGCAACTGAATCTTGTCATTCACCACCAGAACAATCTTATGAAAACACATCAGACTTACCCGTGCTGAGAAGACCCACATGTGTAGTAAAAAGGCCTGATAGACTTAATCTTTGAGTACAAAGAAAAACTATATTGAAAATGTATTGACTGTTGTGAAAATGCTTGTTTATAGAGCACTAGCAAAAGTGTTACTGATATCATCTTTATCGTTTCTCTTGAAAGTTGATTGATATTGATTTTGTTAACTCAAAGAAAGGGGGATGTAATGATCAATAACATGTCATTCTGGAGTGGTACACTAGATGGAGCCATAGAGCTGTATATTTAGTTGTGTGTCTAAGACTACACTACCCACGATGCACTAGGCTACCCAGAAGGCAGTAGTCAAGATGGCAGCCTGCACACAGAAGCACACATGCTGAATCTCTACAGATGCTGTACCTAGAGTACGTGTACTGAATAAATGACTAGCTAGAAGCTAGCTGTGTTCATAATAAGAATGTCTAGTTATTAATGAACATAACACTGAGGAGAGAGCTTATTCTGGTGTATAAAATTGAGGGGCCTGGATTAAGTGGATAGAAAGGACCTATTTCCTTTAGCAGAGGGGTCAAAAACCAGGGGCACAGATTTAAAGTAATTGGTGGAAGGTTTAGAGGGGATCTGAGGGGAAATCTCTTCACCCATTGGGTTGTGGGGGTCTGGAACTCTGCCTGAAAGGGTGGTAGAGGAAGGAACTCTAACCAAATTTAAAAAGTACTTGGCTGTGCACTTGGGATGCTGTAACCTGCAGGGCTACGGACCAAGAGCTGGGAAGTGGGATAAGGCTGGATAGCTCTTTGTTGGCCGGCGCGGATACGATGGGCCGAAATGGCCTCCTTCAGTGCTGTAACATTTTATGATTCTAGTAAGATTAAAGCTCATAGGATTAAAGGGATATTGGACATGGCTGAAAAATTGGCTCCGGGACAGAAAGCAGAGAGTAATGAACAGTTGTTTTTCAGACATAGAAACATAGACATAGAAGATAGGAGCAGGAGTAGGCCATTCGGCCCCTCGAGCCTGCTCCGCCATTCAATGAGATCGTGGCTGATCATCCAAATTCAGTACGCTGTTCCTGTGTCCTCTCCATATCCCTTGATCCCTTTAGCCTTAAGAAATATATCCAACTCCTTCTTGAATATAATTAATGAATTGGCCTCTACTGCCTTCTTTGGCAAAGAATTCCACAGGTTCACCATTCTCTGGGTGAAGAAATTCCTCATCATCTCTGTCCTAAATAGCTTAACCTTTATCCTTAGACTGTGACCCCTGGTTCTGGACTCCCCCGCCATCGGGAACATCCTTCCTGCATCTAGTCTGTCTAATCCCGATAGAATTTTATAAGTTTCAATCAGATCCCCTCTCATTCTTCTAAACTCCAGCGAGTACAAGCCCAATCGACCCAATCTCTCCTCATATGTCATTCCTGCCATCCCAGGTATCAGCCTGGTGAATCTTCGCTGCACTCCTTCCATGGCTTGAACATCCTTCCTCAGATAAAGCGACCAAAACTGCACACAATACTCAAGATGTGGCCTCACCAAGGCCCTGTACAACTGCAGCAAGACATCCTTGTTCCTGCACTCAAACCCTCTCGCTACGAAGGCCAACATACCATTTGCCTTCTTAACCGCCTGCTGCACCTGCATGCTTACCTTCAGCGACTGGTGCACAAGGATGCCCAGGTCTCGTTGCACTTCCACTTCTCCCAATCTATTGCCATTTAGATAATAATCTGCCTTTCTGTTTTTGACACCAAAGTGGATAACCTCGCATTTATCCACGTTATATTGCATCTGTCATGCTTCTGCCCAATCACCCAACCTATCCAAATCATACTGGAGTTTCTCGGCATCCTCCTCACAGCACACACGCCCACCCAGCTTTGTGTCGTCTGCAAACTTGGAGATATTACATCTAGTTCCCTCGTCCAGATCATCAATATATATTGTGAATAGCTGGGGTCCAAGGACCGATCCCTGCAGTACCCCACTAGTCACTGCCTGCCACTCGGAAAACAACCCGTTTATTCCAACTCTTTGCTTTCTGTCTGCCAACCAGTTCTCTATCCAAGTCAATACCTTGCCCCCAATCAAATGTGCCTTAATTTTACACGCTAATCTCTTATGCGGGACCTTATCGAAAGCCTTTTGAAAATCCAAATACACCACATCCAGTGGTTCTCCCTTATCTATTTTACCAGTTACATCCTCAAAAAATTCCAGTAGATTAGTCAAGCACGATTTACCTTTTGTAAAGCCATGTTGACTTTGTCCGATCCAGTCACTTTTTTCCAAGTGCTCTGCTATTACATCCGTTATAATGGACTCTAGCATTTTCCCCACTATCGATGTCAGGCTTACCGGTCTATAATTCCCTGCTTTCTCTCTACCACCCTTTTTGAACAGTGGGGTAACATTAGCTACCCGCCAATCCATGGGTACTGTTCCAGAGTCTATCGAATGTTGGAAGATGACCAGCAATGCATCTACTATTTCTAGGGCCACTTCCTTAAGTACCCGAGGATGTAGATTATCAGGCCCTGGGGATATATCGGCCCTCAATCCCATCAATTTCCCTAACACCATTTCCCTACAAATACTGATTTCATTCAGTTCCTCCCTTTCATCAGACCCTATGTTCCCTGACATCTTTTGGAGGTTGTTTGTGTCCTCCTTTGTGAAGACAGAACCAAAGTATGTATTTAATTGGTCTGCCATTTCTATGTTCCCCATTATAAATTCCCCTGATTCTGACTGCAAGAGACCTACGCTTGACTTCACCAATCTTTTTCTCTTCACATATCTATAAAAGCTTTTACAGTCAGTTTTTATGTTCCCTGCAAGCTTACTCTCATACGCTATTTTCCCCCTCTTAATTAATCCCTTTGTCCTCCTTTGTTGGATCCTAAACTGCTCCCAATCCTCAGGTTTACTGCTTTTTCTGGCCAATTTATATGTCCTCCCCTTGGATCTTATGCTATCCCTAACTTCCCTTGTTAGCCGTGGTTGAGTCACCTTTTTTGCTTTATTTTTATGCCAAACTGGGATGAACAAATTCTGTACTTCATCCATGCGATCTTTGAATGTTTGCCATTGCCCATCCACCGTCAACCCTTTGAGTGACATTCCCCAATCAATCCTACCCAACTCACACCTCATACCATCATATTCTCCTTTATTTAAATTCAGGACCCTAGTCTCTGAGTCAAATATTTCACTCTCCATCTTAAAGAAGAATTCTATCATATTATGATCGCTCCGACCCAAGGGGCCTCGTACAACAAGATTGCTAATTAATCCTTTCTCATTACATAATACCCAGTCTAAGATGGCCTGATCTCCAGTTGGTTCCTCGCCATATTGGTCCAGGAAACCATCCCGTATACACTCCAGGAATTCCTCCTCCACAGTATTGTTTCTAATTTGGTTAGCCCAGTCTATATGTAGATTAAAGTCACCCATGATAACTGCTGTGCCCTTATTGCACGCTTCTCTAATTTCCCGTTTAATGCCATCCCCAACCTCCGCATTACTGTTTGGAGGTCTATATACCACTCCCACTAACGTTTTCCGCCCCTTGGTATTTCTCAGTTCTACCCATACAGATTCCACATCATCAGTGCTAATATCCTTCCTTTCAATTGTGTTAATCCCCTCTTTAACCAGCAATGCTACCCCACATCCTTTTCCTTTCTGCCTATCTTTCCTGAATATTGAATACCCCTGGATGTTGAGTTCCAGCCTTGGCCACCCTGGAGCCATGATTCCGTAATCCCAATCATATCATATTCATTTACCTCTATTTGCGCAGCTAATTCATCCACCTTATTACAAATGCTCCTCGCATTAAGACACAAAGCCTTCAGGCTTGTTTTTTTAACGCTGTTAGATCTCTTAGAATTATTATTTACTGTGGCCATGTTTGATTTAAACCCTTGATTTCTCTGCCTGTCACTTTTGTTTTTCTCCTTCCTGTCTTTTGCTTTTATCCTTGCTTCCCTTTCCTCTGTTTCCTCGCTCAGGTTCCCAACCCCCTGCCATTTTAGTTTAAATCCTCCCCCAGAGCACTAGCAAACACTCCCCCAGGACATCGGTCCCGGCCCTGCCCAGGTGCAAACCGTCCGGTTTGACCTGGTCCCACCTCCCCCAGAACCGGTTCCAATGTCCCAGGAATTTGAATCCCTCCCCCTTGCACCATTCCTCTAGCCACGTATTCATCTGAAATATCCTTCTATTTCTGCTCTGACTAGCACGTGGCACTGGTAGCAATCCTGAGATTACTACCTTTGAGGCCCTGTTTTTTAATTTACCTCCTAACTCCCTATATTCAGCTTTTAGGACCTCATCCCGTTTTTTACCTATTTCGTTGGTACCTATATGCACCACGACAACTGGCTGTTCACCCTCCCCCTCCAGAATGCCCTGCAGCCGCTCCGAGACATCCTTGACCCTTGCACCAGGGAGGCAACACACCATCCTGGAGTCTCGTTTGCGGCCGCAGAAACGCCTATCTATTCCCCTTACAATAGAATCCCCTATTACTATAGCTCTCCCCCTCTTTTTCCTCCCCTCCTGTGCAGCAGAGCCACCCCTGGTGCCAGGAAGTTGGCTGCTGCTGTCTTCCCCTGGTAAGCCATCCCCCCCATCAGTATCCAAAGCGGTATATCTGTTTGAGAGGGAGCTGGCCACAGGGGACCCCTGCACTACTTGCCTGTGTCTAGTACTCTGCCTGTTGGTCACCCGTTCCCTTTCTGCCTGTGCCACCTTTATCTGCGGTGTGACCAACTGATTAAACGTGCTATTCACAACGCCCTCAGCATCGCGAATGGTCCAGTATGTATCCAATCGCTGCTCCAGCACCGCAATGCGGTCTGCCAGTAGCTGCAGCTGGACACAGTTCCTGCATACGTAGTTTTCAGGGACACAGGAAGTGTCCCTGAGTTCCCACATAGCGCAGGAGGAGCATACCACAGCACTGGGCTGTCCTGCCATGACTTACCCTTTAAATAATTGAAATTAAATTAAATCAAATCAATCCCACCAATTACACTACAGATAAATGATATATTTTTGGGCCCTGTTTTACCAACAGTCCCCGCTACACCACAGAGACCTTAGAAACTATAAACCACAGAGTTAAAGTTAAAAAGAAAGAAATACTCACCAACCAATCACTTACCTGCTTTCTGGTGACGTCACACTTCGATTACATTTTACTTCTCTCCCTCTCTGAGATTGGATGGAAGTATACAGTGGTGCCTTCCAGGGGTCGGTATTCGGACCAGAGCCCTTTTTGATACAAATTAATGACCTGGACTTGGTTATACAGGGCATAATTTCAAAGTTTGCAGATGGCACTAAACTCAGAAATGTAGTAAACTATGAGGTGGATAGTAACAGAATTCAGGAGAACATAGACAGACTGGTGAAATGGGCAGACACATTTCAGATGAAATTTAACGCAGAGAAGTGTAAAGTGATACATTTTGGAAGAAAGAATAAGAGGCAATATAACAACAACAACCTGTATTTATATAGCACCTTTAACAGAGTAAAACGTCCTAAGATGCAGCACAGGAGTATTTTAAGACAAAAAATTTGACACCGATCCGCATAAGGATAAATTAGGGCAGGTGACCAAAAGCTTGGCCAAAGAAGTAGGTTTTAAGGAGCGTCTTAAAAAAGGAAAGAAAGGTAGTGAGGTGGATAGGTTTAGGCAGGGAATTCCAGAGCTTAGAACCTAGGCAACAGAAGGCACGGCCACCAAAGGTTGAGCGATTTATAATCAGGGATGCTGAAGAGGGCAGAATTAGAGGAGCGCAGATATCTCAGGGGGTTGTGGGGCGGAAGGAGATTACAGAGATAGGAAGGGGCGAGGTCATGGGGGGATTTGGAAACAACAAATCGAGGCACTGCTTAACCGGGAGCCAATGTAGGTCAGTGAGCACAGGGGTGATGGGCGAATGGAACTTGGTGCAAGTTAGGACACGGGCAGCCGAGTTTTGGATGACCTCAAGTCATATAAACATAATGCTACAATTTTAAAGGGACTGCAGGAACAGAGATACATTGGAGTGTATGCAACAAAGCTTTGAAGGTGGCAGGGCAAATTGAGAAGGCTGTTAAAAATCACATGGAATCCCTGGCTTTATTAATAGAGGAGTAGAGTACAAAAGCAAGGAAGCTTTGCTAAACCTTTATAAAACACAGGTTAGGCCTCAGCTGGAGTATTGTGTTCAATTCTGGGCACCACACTTTAGGAAGGATGTCAAGGCCTTGGAGAAGTTGCAGAAGAGATTTACTAGAATAGTACCAGGGATGAAGGACTTCGGTTATGTGGAGAGACTGGAGAAGCTGGGGTTGTTCTCCTTGGAGCAAAGAAGGTTAAGAGGCGATCTGATAGAGGTGTTCAAAATCATGAATGGTTTATATAGAGTAAATAAAGAAACGGTTTCCAGTGGCAGAAGTGTCGGAAACCAGAGGACACAGATTTAAGGTGATTGGCAAAAGAACCAGAGGTAACATGAGGAAACTTTTTAAACGCAGTGAGTTGCTGTGATCTGGAATGCACTGCCTGAAAGGGTGGTGCAAGCAAATTCAACAGCAACATTCAAAAGGGAATTGGATAAATAGTTGAAGGGAAAAAAATGACAGGGCTATGGAGAATGAGCAGGGGATTAGGACTAATTGGATAGCTCTACCAAAGAGCCGGCACAGGCCCAATGAGCTGAATGGCCTCCTTCTCTGCTGTATCATTCTATGATTCTATGGGGTAATTGTAATCCCCAAAGGCAAGTGGGAGCTAGGCGGGTTAAAAAATTGTTTTAAATGGGCAACCCGACCCTAATTCGCTCACTTCCAGTTTTAATGGAGGTAGGTTGGGGGCAGCCGACCGACCCGCTCTCAGGCAGTGGGTCGGTCACTAAAATACCTTAAGGATACATATTTAACTTAACTATTAATTTTAATGACTGCGGTTGAAGGGAGGCATGAAGGGGCAGATCCATCAAGTAAGTGCCTTTACAGCACTGCTTGTGGGCCAGGATGAGCAGGAGTGCTTCCCCCCAGCCCAACAAGCTTACCTTCCACGATCAGTCTCCCCTACCCCGCAATGTCAGACTCCTTGCGCTCCTCACCCCCCCATGTCGGACTTACCTCTGCTCTGCTCCTCGGCTGCCTTCCCACCCAACAGCCAGCCAGACTGTCAACCTGGCTGGCTGCAGTTGGGAAACCTGTTGAAAAAATTTAAACATGCCCTCCCATTAACAGTAATGCCAGCCTCACCATCTCAAAATCATGAGACAAAATCTTAAAAATCATGAGATTTGGTATAGAAATCATGAGTTGCTATTTTTTTCCCAACTCAACCCCTCGGTGACCTTTGCTCCCAGACAGGAGGTGCATTCTACGACCTTTGGTCCTGGATAGGAAGCGCATTCGGCCATCACTAACTGATTACTGTCATAAGAATATAAGAAATAGGAGGAGTAGGTGGATCGGTGGCCCTGCAGACGCATCGCTCGCAGGCCAGCCTCGCTCTGCTTTGGATCTCTGCGCTCCTCCAACTTGGGCCTCTTGCGCATTCCCAATTTTAATCGCTCCATCATTGATGGCCGTTACCTCAGCTACCTAGACCCTAAGCTCTGGAATTCCCTTCCTAAACTTCTTCGCGCCTCTCTCCTCCTTTAAGACGCTTCATAAAACCTATCTCTTTGACTGAGCTTTTGGTCACCTGCCCTAATAATATCTTATGTGGCTCGGTGTCAAATTTTGTTTGATAATCGTTCCTGTGAAGCACCTTAGGACATTTTACTACTTTAAAGGATCTATATAGTTGTTGTTGCTGTTATTGACTTCTGGCCCTCATTGCCAGGTTACCATCTGCCCTGGTGCGCAAACAACTCTAGTGTTCTCAGTAAAGGCATTCACCCATTGGCGCACACACCTAGCCCTGTTAAACTGACGCGGGGCACAGTGACCCAACAGGGGGACGAGTTAAACACTGTGCATCCTATCCTCCTCCACCACCCCCCCACCCGTGATGTGCCTCAATAAATCCAAGACTCAATGTTAGCGGAACAAAACAAGGCTTTTATTAACTTAGAAGGTAACACACAGTGGAGAGGTGTCTTCCATCCAGAGGTCTGCAGTACTGGATGTGAGGCACGCTGAGCCTGCTTACATAGGGGCCAGGTATGGGCGGAGCCCTACACACAATACAATGCAAGGTGAGAAAACGGAACTGAGGTAAGGGAAATGAAACTGAAACTAAACCACAGTCACAGGCACAATCACACAGAGAATACAGATGAGTGATGAATGGCATATTTCATCACAACCCGCACCCATGGTAAGTAGAACTGGTAACTTACTAGGAACTCTACTGGTAGCCAGCAATGGTTAACAAATGTATTTGATTTAGTAGATGATCTCAGTGCGATGTATTGTCTCCCAGGAGCTGGGGATGGAGGAGGGGTGGGATGGAGGAGTGGGTTGGGGAATGGGTGGGATGGTGGGGAGTACCCTCCCCTCCGCCATCCCACCCACAAATACTGTACCCCGGTGTTGCACAGTGACAGATCTGTACCTACTAGTACTGTACCCCAGTGTTATACAGTGATAGATCTGTACCTACTAGTACTGTACCCCGGTGTTATACAGTGATAGACTTGTACCCACCGGTACTGTACCCCAGTGTTGCACAGTGACAGACCTGTACCCACCAGTACTGTAGCCCAGTGTTATACAGTGATAGACTTGTACCCACCAGTGCTGTACCCCAGTGTTATACAGTGACAGACCTGTACCCACCAGTTCTGTAGCCCAGTGTTATACAGTGATAGACTTGTGCCCACCAGTACTGTACCCCGGTGTTGCACAGTGACAGACCTGTACCCACCAGTACTGTACCCCAGTGTTATACAGTGATAGACCTGTACTCACCAGTACTGTAGCCCAGTGTTATACACCAACAGATCTGTACCTATCAGTACTGTACCCCAGTGTTATACAGTGACAGACCAGTACTTACCAGTACTGTACCCCAGTGTTATACAGTGACCGACCTGTACCCACCAGTACTGTACCCGTGTTATACAGTGATAGAGCTGTACTCACCAGTACTGTAGCCCAGTGTTATACAGCAACAGATCTGTACCTACCAGTACTGTACCCCAGTGTTATACAGTGACAGACCTGTACTTACCAGTACTGTAGCCCAGTGTTATACAGTGACAGACCTGTACCCACCAGTACTATAGCCCAGTGTATACAGTGACAGACCAGTATCCACCAGTACTGTAGCCCAGTGTTATACAGTGACAGATCTGTACCTACCAGTACTGTACCGCAGTGTTACATGGTGACAGACCTGTACCCACCAGTGCTGTACCCCACTGTTATACAGTGACAGACCTGTACCCACCAGTACTGTACCCGTGTTATACAGTGATAGAGCTGTACTCACCAGTACTGTAGCCCAGTGTTATACAGCAACAGATCTGTACCTACCAGTACTGTACCCCAGTGTTATACAGTGACAGACCTGTACTTACCAGTACTGTAGCCCAGTGTTATACAGTGACAGACCTGTACCCACCAGTACTATAGCCCAGTGTATACAGTGACAGACCAGTATCCACCAGTACTGTAGCCCAGTGTTATACAGTGACAGATCTGTACCTACCAGTACTGTACCGCAGTGTTACATGGTGACAGACCTGTACCCACCAGTGCTGTACCCCACTGTTATACAGTGACAGACCTGTACCCACCAGTACTGTAGCCCAGTGTTATAAAGTGGTAGACTTGTACCCACCAGTACTGTACCCCAGTGTTATGCAGTGATAGACCTGTACCCACCAGTACTGTACCCCAGTGTTATACAGTGACAGACTTGTGCCCACCAGTACTGTAGCCCAGTGTTATGCAGTGATCTCCCTAGATGTGGGGATGGGAGTTGGGCCTTCCCCCCCGCCCTGCCCGTTACTCCCCCTGAGCCGGGACCCACTTCTCATGTGCTGTCTGTTGCCGGGCTGCACAGCGCCGAGTGCCGGGAGTCAAGCACCGAGCGATGGATTGGCCAAGCCGAGTGCCAGGAGTCAAGCACCGAGCGATGGATTGGCCAAGCCGAGTGCCAGGAGTCAAGCACCGAGCGATGGATTGGCAAGCCGAGTGCCGGGAGCCAAGCACCAAGTGATGGAATGGCAAGTCGAATGCCGGGAGCTCAGAGCAATCGGTGGATTGGCCAAGTGCCAAATGCCTACCGTAGGCGGATCGATGAATTCCAAGTGCAGACAGACACATTAATTCTACAGTTCCTGCAGCCCACTCTCAATGGGAAGTGACGTGGGGTGGGGGTTGGGGGCAAGTTTAATTTGCTAGGTGACAGTTAAGGATCAAGTGAAGGATTGGCTGTGGCCAGAGATTGAATGACTTACCCCGGGTTGAGAACCCACATGTCCAGCAGCAGCCAATCACAGTGTAATGTATACAATATTGAAGGGACTACTTTGTTTTGCGGATGTACATCCTTAGTTGCGAGTGTATATAACAGACGCGTATCGATTTGTATAGTCAGTGCCGAAGTTCCAGTTACCCAGTAAAGATCACTTGAAGTTACTCTCAGTCTCTGCTGCTTTATTATTTTATGTAGTTGTGTATAGCGGTACAAACACAACAAATTGGCAACGAGAATGATGAACCTACGTCTTCCTATTCTGGCATCGCATCCAGAGGACACCGAAACTTGGAAGAAAGGAGCGAGAAGGTGGAGAAAACGGAGCACGCTTGCTAAGCTAGGTAGGGGATACGTAAGTCAAGTGAAAAGTGCACAGGACTTGCATGACGCTAGCTAACTAGTAAAGAAAGTAAAACGGGTTTGGAAAAAAAAAATGGCGATGATTGGCACTATTGCAGCATTTGATAGCAGCATTGAAGACTGGGCAACTTACATTGAAAGAGTGGAGTTGTACTGTGAGGCTAACGGAGTGGAAGTAGAAAAGAAAAGCCACTGGCCTAGAAATTGAGTTTGCGCTGCGCCAGGGCTTTAGCGCCGGAAGTTAGCGCCGGCGCTAAGTCCCTTTGCGCGCGCCAAAAATTCAGTAGCGCCGCGCCCAAACGGCTGCCGGCGCTACTGAAGGGTTTTAGCGCCTGAAAACTGGCGCAACGCGCCGCATTGCGGCGCTATTCCGGCGCTGCGGCGCCCGCTGCGGTGCGGCAGGCTCGGGAAGTGCAGGCCTCCTCCTTCCGTTAAGGAGGAGCTGCCTGCACCCGGCCGCGGCCCGCGCAAATCTCTTCAAAAATGAGCCCGGCACCTCGGACAAGTGCCGGGCTTGCATCTGTTCCGGGGGGGGTGGGGGGGGGGAGAAGTCCGGGGAGGGAGCTGCGGGCAGGCGGCCGGCGGGAAAGCGGCCGGCCGCCGCGCCTCCTTAAAGCGCCGGCGCAGACTCCGGCAACACTCGTTTGCCGGAGTCTTAGTTGCGGCTGCCACTGGCGAGGCGGCCGCAACTGAATTTCGGCTTGGGGCCGGGTTACCACGGCAACCGGGACGCTGCGCACACCGATGACGTCATCGGTGCCGGCGCAGCGCTACCGGTCTACCGCCGCGGAAGGGCGCCAGGCAATTTAGGAACCGGCGCCAATTGCAGCGCTAGGCCCTCTAGTGCCGCAAAATCGGTGCTAAGGGCACTGAATTTCTAGGCCACTGTTTTGCTGACTGTTATGGGCGCAAAGACATATGGGCTACTACGTAGTTTATTAACCACTGAAAAGCCAGCAAAAAAAACATTCAAACAAATAATGGACACACTCCAAGACCATTTAAGCCCCAAACCACTGCTCATAGCCGAAAGATTTAAATTCCATAAACGGAACCAGAGCAAAAATGAAAGCATTTCTGAATATTTGGCGAAGTTGCGCAAATGATCAGAACATTGCCAATTTGGAGTGGGCTTATCAGACGCATTGAGGGACAGATTTGTGTGTGGCATGCAAAGTGAAAGCACACAAAAGAAGCTCCTGTCTGAAAAAGACCTCACATTGGAGAAGGCTCTGAGTATTGCAATATCAATGGAAGCAGCAGCACGTGGCGCTTTAGAAATTCAACAAAAATCCCTGGAATATTCAACTGAAAATATCACTGAAACAAGAAAAGAAGTGCTATCGCTGTGGCAAAATGTCACATGACCACAATGACATGTTGGTTTAAAGACAAAGACTGCAGGCAATGTGGTAGACGAGGGCACATTGAAAGAGTCTGCAAAGCGAATAAGAAGCAGAAAACTGATACAATACAGAGTAACAAAAAGGTACATCAAGTGACTGAAAACAAGAAACCTTTCAAAGATAGATACAAGAAGGTACACTACGTGACTGGAGACAGTTCAGATAAAGAAAAAGGTGACACAGACTCAGAGGAAGAGGATCTGGCTTGTCTAAAACTACACAGTGTGAAAGAGACAGGGGATCACAGAATAATATGGGTTACTCCAGAAGTGGCAGGAGTTAGGATGAAAATGGAGTTGGACACAGGCTCAGCTTTAACAGTGATCTCTGTACATGACTACAAACGACTGTTTTCACACATACCGCTAAGGCCAACTAAAGTACTGTTAAAGACATACACAGGACAAAGAGTGTGCCCCAAAGGTAAAATAAAAGTGACAGTGACATACAAAGAAAAAAAAATACCGCAATTGAACCTCTATGTAGTGGAAAATGGAGGACCACCATTGCTGGGACGCGAATGGCTCAGGAAAATACAGTTGGATTGGCACACCATCCAAGCACTGTTTGTGTCAGCAAAGGAGGACAGCAACGCCACTCCTGTGAGACTGTCACAAATACTCTGACTCTCAGGAAGTGTTCAAGAAGGGAATAGGAACACTTAAGGGCATGAAAGCAAAAATTAAGATTGAGGAGAACGCAAATCCAAAGTTCCACAAGGCCAGACCAGTGCCTTATGCAATTCGCCCTTCAGTAGAGGCAGAGCTGGAGAACTTGGAGCAGTTAGGGGTCCTGTCCAAGGTGGATTGGAGTGAATGGGCCACACCTATAGTTCCAGTGATGAAGAAAACCTCCAGCACAAAACCAGGAAAGCCAAGAAAAGTGCACATCTGCAGAGACTTTAAAGTGACTGTTAACCCAGTCCTCCACACAGTACAGTACCCATTGTCTCGCATTGAGGACATCTTTGCTTCCCTGTCAAGAGGGGAACGCTTCACAAAGATTGACTTGGCCCAGGCCTATCTCCAAATGGAAATTGATGATGCATCAACGAAGTACCTGACAATAAATACGCACAAAGGCCTTTACCAGTACAATCGGCTGGTATTCGGAATAGCATCAGCTCCTGCAATCTGGCAAAGGGCAATGGACCAAGTCCTGCAGGGGATCCCAGGTACTCAGTGTTATCTTGATAACATCATCATTACTGGCAAGAATGACAACGACCACCTTTCCAACCTTGAACAGGTGCTCATCAGGTTACGGGAGTATGGGCTCCGAGCGAACCGAGACAAGTGTGAGTTTTTCAAAAAGGAAATCTCATACTGTGGACGTGTGGTTGACAAGGATGGTTTACACAAGTCTCCAGACAAGATTGAAGCTGTGATTAATGCACCAACACCTGAAAATATGTCTCAGTTGAGATCATATCTTGGACTGGTGAACTACTATCACAAGTTCTTGCCCAACCTATCCACAGTGTTACATCCACTAAATGCACTGCCACAGACAGGGTCACAATGGAAGTGGAGTGACAGCTGTGAACAAGCTTTTCAAGAGAGTAAAAGACTCATTACTTCAGAAGAGGTGCTAGCTCACTTTGACCCATCCTTACCTATTCGACTGGCATGTGATGCTTCACCCCATGGCATTGGTGCCGTGTTGTCACGTAAGTTCCCAGACGGCTCAGAGGCCAATAGCCTTTGCCTCAAGATCATTGACTACAGCTGAACGCAATTATGCACAGATTGACCGAGAGGCCCTCAGTCTTGTGTGGGGAGTCAAGAAATTCAACCACTACTTGTATGGTCAACAGTTTACACTGTTAACTGACCACCAGCCTCTCGTTTCAATCTTCAACCCAAGGAAGGGCGTTCCAGTGATGACGGCACAACGGCTACAGCAATGGTCACTCTTCCTAGGGGCTCACCTGTATGACGTTGAATACAAGGGGACCAAGCAACATGGCAACGCCGATGGTTTGTCACGTTTACCACTGCTGACCTCAGAGAGAACTACAACAGTTGACTCAGCAAAGGTATTTCACACGACAATAGTTGAGCAGCTACCAGTGACAAACTCCCTCATTGAAAGAGAAACACGCAATGACCCTACATTGTCAAAAGTTTATGACATCACTGTGAAGGGATGGCCAGCGCATGGTGACTCATTGTTTCCAGCATTCTCAGCTAGGAGGGAGCAATTATCAGTGTGTTGGGGAACACTGATGTGCGGCTCACGAGTTGTGATTCCTCCCAAGCTTCGTAACCGAGTGCTAGATGAACTGCATGAAGGCCACTTAGGTACGGTAAAGATGAAAAGCCTTGCCCGTGGATACGTGTGGTGGCCGGAAATTGACAAACAGATCGAGGACCTGACAAAGAGCTGCTCAGGATGTCAAAAGGTTCAGAACGCACCACCACAAGCCCCTCTCCATCCATGGGAATGGCCCTCATCACCATGGCAACATGTGCACATCGACTTTGCTGGACCGTTCATGGACTCCATGTACTTGATTGCAGTCGATGCACATTCCAAATGGCCCGAGGTCATTAAAATGAAATTAACCACATCTGAAAAGACCATTTCAGTTCTGAGGACCATGTTTGCTAGAAATGGCCTACCAGAACAAATCTGCACAGACAATGGACGACAATTTGTCTGACGAATTCCAAGGTTTCATGAGGAAAAATGGAATCAAGCACTACACATCTGCCCCGTACCATCCAGCTACAAATGGCTTGGCAGAAAGATTCGTACAGACTACCACTGCAACACAAGATAGACAATTTCCTCTTTGCTTATCGGAACGCAGTACACGCAGCCACTAATCAGACTCCAGCGATGATGTTTCTGAACAGGAACCTGAGATCTCGCATGGACCTTCTTAAACCGAATGTACGTCGTGATGTAGAGAACAAACAGTTCAAACATTTGAATGCTAAGCCAACAAGAAGCTTCAGTGTGGGACAGTCAGTTCTTGCTCATGATTTCCGGACGGAAAAGTGGCAACCAGGGACAATATCCACAATAGAGGGACCACTGATGTATACAGTGGATGTGAGAGAGAACGTTTTGAGATGTCATGTGGACCAAATTCTGGATGTTCAGGTGGAAAACACCCCTATACCTCGCCCAGACTCACCTGACATGGAAACAGACACTCCTGATTCATCAGAATCAGCACCAGCCTCATCCACAGCTGAGAGCTCTACCTGTGCTGATAGCTCACCTAATGCACCTGTACCTGTACAGTCTCATTCCCCAAAGCAAGAGAGTCTGGAGAGACGTTACCCAGAGAGGCAGAGGAGGCCTCCCCAGAGACTTGACTTGTAAAAGGGCTGCTGACAAAATAAAATGTTATGTTGGAATTTGAATTTTGTTACTTTTAAGAAAACAAAAAGGTTACTGTAAAGACAGGCTCTATGTTGATTATAGAAATGTTGCATTAATATACTATTAAACTAAAGGGGGAGGAAGTGTAATGTATTCAACATTGAAGGGACTACTTTGTTTTGCGGATGTACATCCTTAGTTGCGAGCGTATATAACAGACGCGTATCGATTTGTATAGTCAGTGCCGAAGTTCCAGTTACCCAGTAAAGATCACTTGAAGTTACTCTCAGTCTCTGCTGCTTTATTATTTTATGTAGTTGTGTATAGTGGTACAAACATAACACACAAGATTAATGAAGATTAATACAGTGGGAAAAAAATCGTGATTTTTCAGCTTCGAATCATGAGTTAGGGAAAATCTTCTTTAAGTATCGTGTGTCTCACAATTAATTCGCGAGAGTTGGCAACACTGCGTTAAATTCGGCAGGACCTGCGGGTAACACGTACTTCTAGGTTTTCGGGCCGTAAATCTTTTCCCTTGCTGCCTCGCAGTTACTATTGGGGCCTATGGTTCTACTGCAGATATTAACGTCTCCTTTTCCAGTAAAAAGCCACCATTAAGACTTTTAAATCAGAAATGCCTCCATATGCAGTCAAAGGGATACAATCCATAATTAAATCTTTTCTATCGATAGGTCCGATTTCTAATTCCTCTGGATTTTTCTACAAACCACTTTGAAGGGTTAGAAATCAAAAACATCTTTCAAAGCTCATCAGTTTAAAAATGATTCAGGTCAATCTTCAAATTGCTTTTACATAAAGGCAAAATACTGCAGATGCTGGAAATCTGAAATATAAACCAAAAATGCTGGAAATATTCAGCGAGTCTGATGAGGACCGGAAGTGGGCAGACTGGGGTCAGGTTGCCCATTTAAATTTTTTTTGTAAACAAAAATGTTTCTATAAACTAAAGGCATCTAATACTCAACTAAACAGTGTTGATTTTAGCTGATCTAATAGCAGCCTTTGTTTTCTTTAGCTGTTCCTTATACTCAACTTGAGACCGGGAACTAGGAAGTGAATAAGCTCCTTGTATTCTAACTTTTAAAAAATGCTATTGAGAGTAAAACAAAGAGTGGAGCTCTCACATGGGGAAAAGCTAAACCTGAAATATGAACAAACTTTTTAAAGTTTCTTAAAAATTGTAATTTTTATTTAAATGTTGAAATTTGACACTCCACAAAATTAAAATGAGGTTTTCAGGGCCATCACATTTGTTTATCAGTCAATAAGCTGTTACATCTAATCAAACAAGCTTTAACTTTTAATGGGGTATTGAACAGTGATATTACCATGGAAGAGCCCAAGTTTTCATCAGTTTCACTGATTTCCCTGATTACACAGTTTGCCAGCTATGGGGGGCGGGTGGGGGGGGGGAATGCGCGGTCATAGCGCAGCCAGTGTCGGAGCAGTGAATGTCTGACCGCAACTTCAGGATTTTCGCATTAGAATGCACATGCGCTAAATCCTGAAGTTGCAATCAGTTTCAAAGGGCGCTGTTCGTTCGCTGTTATTACCCACTGCAAATTCCAGCCTATTGTTTTAAATGGAATTAACAACTTGAAAATAGATAGAACAGCCAGGCTGGATGCTGTCATAAGAACATAAGAAATAGAAGCAGGAGGAGGCCATTCAGCCCTTCGAGCCTGCTCCACCATTCAATATCATGGCTGATCGTCTACCTCATCTCCACTTTTCTGCACTATCCCCATATCCCTTGATTCCCTTAAAAGCCTAAAATCTATCCATCTCTGTCTTGAATATACTCAATGACTGAGCCTCCACAGCCCTCTGGGGTAGAGAATTCCAAAGATTCACCACCCACTGAGTAAAGAAATTTCTCCTCATCTCAGTCCTAAATGGCTGACCCCTTATTCTGAGACTGTGACCCCTGGTTCTAGATTCCCCAGCCAGGGGAAACATCCTTCCTGTATCTACCCTGTCAAGTCCTGTAAGAATTTTGTATGTTTCAATGAGATCACCTCTCATTCTTCTAAACTCTAGAGAATATAGGCCTAGTCTACTCAATCTCTCCTCATAGGACAATCCCCCTGAGGGTCCTCGGGGAAATGGGTCTCGAGTTTTGCGAGCCCCTAGCTCGTATTTTTAATAGCTCACTGCACTCTGGGATGGTTCCCGTAGACTGGAAGGAGGCTAATGTAGTCCCCATCTTTAAAAAAAGGTGACAAGACAAAGTTGGGTAACTATAGGTCCATTAGTTTGACATCAGTAATAGGAAAGATGCTTAAGGGAATCATTACAGATGCAATATATGATTGCTTGGATAGAGAGGGACATATTTGGGACACCCAACATGGCTTCATAAAAAAGTAATGTCTTACAAATCTGACTGTATTTTTTGAAAAAGTCACCAAGATGCTGGATGAGGGAAGCCCAGTACTTCCAAAAAGCTTTTGCTAAGGTACCACACAAGAGGCTTCTCTACAAGATTGAAGCCTTTGGTATTAGCAATAATATATTGAACTGGATTGAGAACTGGTTGGAAGGATGTAGGCAAAAAGTAGTTATAGATGGATTTGGATCTGTTTGGAGGCCAGTCACCAGTGGTGTCCTGCAGGAATCAGTGGTGGAACCATTGCTCTTTACTATTTTTATTAATGATCTAGATGTAGATGATATGCAAATTTGCAGATGATACTAAGATCTGTGTGGGTAATAGGACTGTAGACGATGCTCAACAGCTTCAGGCAGATCTTGATGTTTTGGGAGATTGGGCTCACGACTGTCAAGTGATGTTTAATTTAGAAAAGTGCAGTGTTATGCATGTGGATAGGGCGAATGCTCAACTTACATAGACCCTTCAGGGAAAAGCATGAAAGAAGGTGGAGAAAGAAAGAGATCTGGGCATTCTAATGCACACATCTCTAAAGATACAAGAGCAATGCCGTGAAGCGATAGCTAGAGTGAATAGGATGTTGGGGTGCATTCATAGGGCAACTGATTAGAATTCGAGGCATACTCATAGAATAGTACAGCACAGAAGGAGGACATTTGGCCCATCGAGTCTGCACTGACTCTTTCAAAGAGCAAACCAGTTAGTCCCACTCCCTGGCTCTGTCCTCATATCCCTGCAATTTTTTCTCCTTCAAGCATTTATCCAATTCCCTTTTAAACACTACTATTGAATCTGTTTCCACCACATCAGCAGGCAGTACATTCCAAATCCTAACTACTCGCTGTATGAAGAGGTTTTCCTCATGTCACTTCTGGTCTCTTTGCCAATCACCTTCAATCTGTGCCCTCTGGTTATCAACCCTTCAGCCAATGGAAACAGTTTCTCTTTATTTACTCTATCTAAACCCTTCATAATTTTAAACAGTTCTAATAAATCTCTTCTTAGCCCTCTCTGCTCTAAAGAGAACAACCCGAGTTTCTCCAGCCTGTTCACGTAACTGTAATCACTTGTCCCTGGAACCATTCTACTAAATTTCTTCTGTACCCTCTCCAAAGCCTTCATGTCCTTCCTAAAGTGTGGAGCCCAGAATTGGACACAATACTCCAGCTGGGGCCAAACTAGTGTTTTAGATTTTGTCCTTGTACAAGATCTTGGTCAGGCCTCACTTGGAATACAGTGTTCAGTTTTGGTCTCCTCATATGGTGGATGATATTGAGGCTTTGGAAAGAGTGCAGAGGAGGGCCACTAGACTAATTCACAGTATAAAGCATCTTAGTTAACAAGACGGGCTAAAAGAGTTGTGACTCTACACTTTATAGAAGCGTAAACTTAGGACTGATCTGCTTGAGGTTAATAAGATAATGAAGGGAATAGATTGTGTTCCAATTGACAGTTTGTTCCAATTATATAGGTTAGGGAAGGACCAGGGGTCACAAGTTTAAGTTCTGTAAGGCCAGGTTTAGGTTAGATGTCAGGAGGTGGTTCTTTTCCCAGAGAATAGAGGACCTCTGGAACAGGCTGCCGTCTCATGTGGTGAACGCCTATTCACTGAATTCCTTCATGTGATAGCTAGACCTGTTTCTGGCTGTGGCACACATCACATCTTACAAAAGGTAGGTACTGCAGGGAATTCAGGGCCAGAGTGATCTCCTGGGATAGCCTTGATTGCCTAGATAGGTGGGAGAGGAATTTCCCAGATTTTTTTGCCCCAAATTGGCCTGGATTTTTATCTTTTTTTCACCTCTCCCAGGAGATCACATGATTTTGGGTGGGGTGGAGAGTGTATATAGTGTGATACACATGGATGCTTTGTTTATTATTCAAATTGTTCCTGCTATACATAAAAATCCCAAAGTGTTTTTAAACACTACTATCTACTGTTAAATCTTTAATTTACCTGGAATGTTCTAAAGAGAAAAGGTATTTAGTTCATTAAGAGTTTATTATCCATTTGTATCAGTTAAGAACCACAGTAAAAAACACTCTAGTGTAAACAGGTGTCCATATTCAAAAAGGACAACAAATCAGAAACAGGCAACTATAGATCCATTATCCTTACTTCAATCACAGGTAAAATAATGGTCAATTATCAGGTGTAAACATGAAGATCATCTGTACAATAATAATTCAGTAAACAGCATTCAGACAGGGGAAAATCTTTTCTGATCAATCTCCCCTACTGCTTTGAGATAATGGCATCCTAAGAGGATGGTGGCAAACATTAGCCCCCCCACCCACCAAGAATCTGAGTCTGGACTCTACAGATAAAGGAAGCCGTAGGGAGGCTATCTAATTTTGTTTCTGGTGGGTGCTCAACACCCCCACCCTGCCTGGACATTTACATCACATTATGTGGCCTCTTTTGGCTAGGAGCAACCCAGATGCACTGCACAGGCCTAAGAGGCCTGCTTTTCATGGCCCCAGTCCTGGACCCTGCAAACTTTGACGGGGTCAATAGCAACAACTGTGGACTGGAACAACCCAGCATTTTTGGGACCCTGATGCCTAACACCAATTGTCTCTTTCTAATTAATTCATGAATACATAAATTTGGTCCAATTCAGTCAATTAATCTAAGTTCAACAATCCCATTAAAAGAATGCCCCTTTCTATTTTCATGCTATTTTCTGAGTCCTGTTTACTAGTATTATGGTAGACAAGTGAGGAGTTCATGCCTGTAGCTGCAGAACCACCAACAAGAGGAATCAAAAGATATGCTGAAAGGCTGAGATGGAGCAGGAAGAGACTCATTTGGAGTATAAACACCAGCACAGACTAGTTTGGCTGAATGGCTTGTTTCTGTGTTGTATATTCTATGTAATCCTATTAGTTTCAGAGAATTAATTGGAGCTAGTTCAGTGAGCTGAGGTGGGCATGCTGTGTACTTAATTTCTTAAAAAACATAGACACACAGAAACATAGAAGATAGGAGCAGGAGTAGGCTATTTGGCCCCTCGAGCCTGCTCCGCCATTCAATGAGATCATGGCTGATCATCCAAATTCAGTATCCTGTCCCCGTTTTCTCCCCATATCCCTTGATCCCTTTAGCCTTAAGAAATATATCCAACTCCTTCTTGAATATATTTAATGAATTGGCCTCTACTGCCTTCTGTGGTAGAGAATTCCACAGGTTCACCACTCTCTGGGTGAAGAAATTCCTCCTCATCTCTGTCCTGAATGGCTTACCCCTTATCCTTAGACTGTGACCCCTGGTTCTGGACTCCCCGACCATCGGGAACATCCTTCCTGCATCTAGTCTGTCTAGTCCTGTTAGAATTTTATAAGTTTCAATGAGATCTCCTCACATTCTTCTAAACTCCAGCGAGTACAAGCCCAATCGACCCACTCTCTCCTCATACGTTGTTCCTGCCATCCCAGGTATCAGCCTGGTGAATCTTCGCTGCATTCCCTCCATGGCAAGAACATCCTTCCTCAGATAAGGCAACCAAAACTGCACACAATACTCAAGATGTGGTCTCACCAAGGTGCTGTACAACTGCAGCAAGACATCCTTGTTCCTGTACTCAAACCCTCTCGCTACGAAGGCCAACATACCATTTGCCTTCTTAACCACCTGCTGCATCTGCATGCTTACCTTCAGCAACTTGTGCACAAGGACACCCAGGTCTCGTTGCACTTCCCCTTCTCCCAATCTATTGCCATTCAGATAATAATCTGCCTTCCTGTTTTTGACGCCAAAGTGGATAACCTCGCATTTATCCACATTATACTGCATCTGCCATGCTTCTGCCCAATCACCCAACCTGTCCAAATCATACTGGAGTTTCTCGGCATCCTCCTCACAGCACACACGCCCACCCAGCTTTGTGTCGTCTGCAAACTTGGAGATATTACATCTAGTTCCCTCGTCTAGATCATTAATATATATTGTGAATAGCTGGGGTCCAAGGACCGATCCCTGCAGCACCCCACTAGTCACTGCCTGCCACTCGGAAAAAGACCTGTTTATTCCAACTCTTTGCTTTCTGTCTGCCAACCAGTTCTCTATCCAAGTCAATACCTTGCCCCCAATCCCATGTGCCTTAACTTTACACGCTAATCTCTTATGCGGGACCTTATCGAAAGCCTTCTGCAAGTCCAAATACACCACATCCACTGGTTCTCCCTTATCTATTTTACCAGTTACATCCTCAAAAAATTCCAGCAGAATAGTCAAGCACGATTTCCCTTTTGTAAATCCATGTTGACTTTGTCCGATCCGGTCACTGTTTTCCAAGTGCTCTGCTATTACATCTTTTATGATGGAGTCTAGCATTTTCCCCACTACCGATGTCAGGCTTACCGGTCTATAATTCCCCGTTTTCTCTCTACCACCTTTTCTGAATAGTGGGGTAGCATTAGCTACCCTCCAATCCATGGGTACTGTTCCAGATTCTATCGAATGTTGGAAGATGACCAGCAATGCATCTACTATTTCTAGGGCCACTTCCTTAAGTACCCTAGAATGTAGATTATCAGGCCCTGGGGATTTATCGGCCTTCAATCCCATCAATTTCCTTAACACCATTTCCCTACAAATACTGATTTCATTCAGTTCCTCCCTTTCATCAGACCCTATGTTCCCCAACATCTCTGAGAGGTTAATTGTGTCCTCCTTTGTGAAGATAGAACCAAAATATGTATTTAATTGGTCCACCATTTCTTTGTTCCCCATTATAAAATCCCCTAATTCTGACTGCAAGGGACCTACGCTTGACATCACCAATCTTTTTCTCTTCACATATCTATAAAAGCTTTTAGTCAGTTTTTATGTTCCCTGCAAGCTTACTCTCATAATCTATTTTCCCCTTCTTAATTAATCCCTTTAACCTCCTTTGTTGAATCCTACACTTCTCCCAATCCTCAGCTTTACTGCTTTTTCTGGCCAAGTTATATGTCCTCTCCTTGGATCTTATGCTAATCCTAATTTCCCTTGTTAGCCACGGTTGAGTCACCTTTTTTGTTTTATTTTTATGCCAAACTGGGATGAACAAATTCTGTACTTCATCCATGCGGTCTTTGAATGTTTGCCATTGCCTATCCACCGTCATCCCTTTGAGTGACATTCCCCAATCAATTCTACCCAACTCGTGCCTCATACCATCGTAGTTTCCTTTATTTAAATTCAGGGCCCTAGTCTCTGAGTCAAATACTTCACTCTCTATCTTAATGAAGAATTCTATCATATTATGATCGCTCCGACCCAAGGAGCCTCGTACAACAAGATTGCTAATTAATCCTTTCTCATTACATAATACCCAATCTAAGATGGCCTGATCTCTAGTTGGTTCCTCGACATATTGGTCCAGGAAACCATCCCGTATACACTCCAGGAATTCCTCCTCACAGTATTGTTACTAATTTGGTTAGCCCAATCTATATGTAGATTAAAGTCACCCATGATAACTGCTGTGCCCTTATTGCAAGCTTCTCTAATTTCCCTTTTAATGCCATCCCCAACCTTTGCATTACTAACGTTTTCCGCCCCTTGGTATTTCTCAGTTCTACCCATAAAGATTCCACATCATCAGAGCTAATATCCTTCCTTACAATTGTGTTAATTTCTTCTTTAACCAGCAATGCTACCCCACCTCCTTTTCCTTTTTGTGAATCTTTCCTGAATATTGAATACCCCTGGATGTTGAGTTCCCAGCCTTGGCCACCCTGGAGCCATGTTTCTGTAATCCCAATCAAATCTATTTGCGCAGCTAATTCATCCACCTTATTACGAATGCTCCTCTCATTAAGACACAAAGCCTTCAGGCTTGTTTTTTTAACGCTCTTAGTCCTTTTAGAATTATTATTTACTGTGGCCATGTTTGATTTAAACCGTTGGTTTCTCTGACTGCCACCTTTGTTTTTCTCCTTCCTATCTTTTGCTTTTATCCTTGATTCCCTTTCCTCTGTCTCCCTGCTCAGCTTCCCAAACCCCCTGCCATTTTAGTTTTTTTTTATTCATTGATGGGATGTGGGCGTCGCTGGTTAGGCCTGCATTTAGTGCCCATCCCTAATTGCCCTTGAGAAGATGGTGGTGAGCCGCCTTCTTGAACCGCTGCAGTCCATATGGTGTAGGTACACCCACAATGCTGTTAGGAAGGGAGTTCCAGGATTTTGGCCCAGCGACAGTGAAGGAACGGCAACAGAGGTCCAAGTCAGGATGGTGTGTGGCTTGGAGGGGAACTTGTAGGTGGTGATGTTCCCATGCGTCTGCTGCCCTTGTCCTTCTAAGTGGTAGAGGTCGCGGGTTTGGAAGGTGCTGTTGAAGGAGCTTTGGCGAGTTGCTGCAGTGCATCTTGTAGATGGTACACATTGCAGCCACAGTGCGCCGGTGGTAGAGGGAGTGAATGTTGAAGGTGGTGGATGGAGTGCCAATCAAGCGGGCTGCTTTATCCTGAATGATGTCGAGCTTCTTGAGTGTTGTTGGAGCTGCACTCATCCAGGCAAGTGGAGAGTATTCCATCACACTCCTGACTTGTGCCTTGTAGATGGTGGAAAGGCTTTGGGGAGTCAGGAGGTGATACACTTGCCACAGAATTCCCAGCCTCTGGCCTGCTCTTGTAGCCACAGTATTTATATGGCTGGTCCAGTTCAGTTTCTGATCAATGGTAACCCCCAGGATGTTGATAGTGGGGGATTCAGCGATGATAATGCCATTGAATGTCAAGGGGAGATGGTTAGAGTCTCGCTTGTTGGAGATGGTCATTGCCTGGCACTGTGTGGTGCGAATTTTACTTGCCACTTGTCAGCCCAAGTCTGAATGTTGTCCAGGTCTTGCTGCATATGGACACGGACTACGTCAGTATCTGACGAGTCTCGAATGGTGCTGAACAGTGTGCAACCATCAGCGAACATCCCCACTTCTGACCTTATGATGGAGGGAAGGTCATTGATGAAACAGCTGAAGATGGTTGGGCCTAGGACACTGCCCTGAGGAACTCCTGCAGTGATGTCATGTGATTGAGATGAATGACCTCCAACAACCACAGCCAACTTCCTTTGTGCTAGGTATGATTCCAACCAATGGAGAGTTTTCCCCTTGATTCCCATTGACTTCAGTTTTGCTAGGGCTCCTTGATGCCACACTCAATCAAATGCTGCCTTGATGCCAAGGGCAGTCACTCTCACCTCACCTCTTGAGTTCAGCTCTTTTGTCCATGTTTGGACCAAGGCTGTAATGAGGTCAGGAGCTGAGTGGCCCTGGCGGAACCCAAACTGGGCGTCAGTTAGCAGGTTATTGCTGAGTAAGTGCCGCTTGATAGCACTGTCGACGACACCTTCCATCACTTTGCTGATGATTGAGAGTAGACTGATAGGACGGTAATTGGCTGGGTCGGATTTGTCCTGCTTTTTGTAGACAGGACATACTTGGGCAATTTTCCACATTGCTGGGTAGATGCCAGTGTTGTAGCTGTACTGGAACAGCTTGGCTAGGGGCGCAGCTAGTTCTGGAGCACAAGTCTTCAGTACTATTGCCGGAATATTGTCAGGGCCCATAGCCTTTGCAGTATCCAGTGTCTTCAGCCGTTTCTTGATATCACGTGGAGTGAATTGAATGGGCTGAAGACTGGCATTCTGTGATGCTGGGGACCTCAGGAGGAGGCCGAGATGGATCATCCACTCGGCACTTCCGGCTGAAGATAGTTGCAAATGCTTCAGCCTTGTCTTTTGCACTCACGTGCTGGGCTCCACCATCATTGAGGATGGGGATATTTTTGGAGCCTCCTCCTCCTGTTAACTGTTTAATTGTCCACCACCACTCACGACTGGATGTGGCAGGACTGCAGAGCTTTGATTTGATCCGATGGTTGTGAGATCGCTTAGCTCTGTCTATCGCATGTTGCTTCCGTTGTTTGGCATGCAAGTAGTCCTGTGTTGTAGCCTCACCAGGTTGACACCTCATTTTCGGGATGCCTGGTGCTGTTCCCGGCATGCTCTCCTGCACTCTTCATTAAACCAGGGTTGATCTCCCGGCTTGCTGGTAATGGTAGAGTGAGGGATATGCCGAGCCATGAGGTTACAGATTGTGGTTGAATACAATTCTGCTGCTGCTGATGGCCCACAGTGCCTCATGGATGCCCAGTTTTGAGTTGCCAGATCTGTTCGAAATCTGTTCCATTTAGCACGGTGGTAGTGCCACACAACACGGTGGAGGGTATCCTCAACATGAAGACGGGACTTCGTCTCCACAAGGACTGTGCGGTGGTCACTTCCACCAATGCTGTCATGGACAGATGCATCTGCAACAGGTAGATTGGTGAGGACGAGATCAAGTAGGTTTTTCCCTCTTGTTGGTTCCCTCACCACCTGTCGCAGACCTAGTCTGGCAGCTATGTCCTTTAGGACTCGGCCAGCTCGGTCAGTTGTGGTGCTACCAAGCCACTCTTGGTGATGGACATTGAAGTCCCCCACCCAGAGGACATTTTGTGCCCTTGCTACTCTCAGTGCTTCTTCTAATTGGTGTTCAACATGAAGGAGTACTGATTCATCAGCTGAGGGAGGGCGGTAGGTGGTAATTAGCAGGTTTCCTTGCCCATGTTTGACTTGATGCCATGAGACCTCATGGGGTCCTGAGTCAATGCTGAGGACTCCCAGGGCTACTCCCTCCCGACTGTATACCACGGCGCCACCACCTCTGGTGGGTCTGTCCTGCCGGTGGGTCAGGACATACCCAGGGATGGTGATGGTGGTGTCTGGGACATTGGTTGTAAGGTATGATTCGGTAATTATGACTATGTCAGGCTGTTGCTTGACTAGTCTGTGGGACAGCTCTCCCAATTTTGGCACAAGCCCCCAGATGTTGGTAAGGAGGACTTTGCAGGGTCGACAGGGCCGGGTTTGCCGTTGTCATTGTCGTTTCCGGTGCCGAGGTCTATGCCGGGTGGTCCGTCCGGTTTTATTCTTATTGTTTTTCGTAGCAGTTGTTTACAACTGAGTGGCTTGCTAGGCCATTTCAGAGGGCATTAAGAGTCAACCACATTGCTGTGGGTCTGGAATCACATGTAGGCCAGACCAGGTAAGGACAGCAGATTTCCTTCCCTAAAGGACATTAGTGAAGCAGATGGGATTTTGCAACAATCGACAATGGTATCATGGTCGCCATTACTAAGACTAACATTTAATTCCAGAATTAAATTGAAACCGTCCCCCAGAACACTAGCAAACACTCCCCCTAGGACATCGGTCCCGGTCCTGCCCAGGTGCAAACCGTCCGGTTTGAACTGGTCCCACCTCCCCCAGAACCGGTTCCAATGTCCCAGGAATTTGAATCCCTCCCCCTTGAAACATTCCTCTAGCCACGTATTCATTTGAAATATCCTTCTATTTCTACTCTGACTCGCACGTGGCACTGGTAGCAATCCTGAGATTACTACCTTTGAAGTCCTATTTTTTAATTTACCTCCTAACTCCCTATATTCAGCTTTTAGGACCTCATCCCGGTTTTTACCTATATCGTTGGTACCTATATGCACCACGACAACTGGCTGTTCACGCTCCCCTTCCAAAATGATCTGCAGCCGCTCTGAGACATCCTTGACCCGTGCACCAGGGAGGCAACACACCATCCTGGAGTCTCGTTTGCGGCCGCAGAAACACCTATCTATTCCCCTTACAATAGAATCCCCTATTACTATAGCTCTACCCCTCTTTTTCCTCCCGTCCTGTGCAGCAGAACCATCCCTGGTGCCAGGAAGATGGCTGCTGCTGCTTTCCCCTGATAAGCCATCCCCCCCAACAGTATTCAAAGTGGTATATCTGTTTGAGAGGGGGATATCCACAGGGGACTCCTGCACTACCTGCCTGTGCCTACGACTTTGCCTGTTGGTCACCCATTCCCTTTCTGCCTGTGTAACCATTACCTGCAGTGTGACCAACTGATTAAACGTGCTGTTCACGACGTCCTCAGCATCGCGAATGGTCCAGTATGTATCCAATCGCAGCTCCAGCGCTGCAATGTGGTCTGCCAGTAGCTGCAGCTGGACACACTTCCTGCACACATGGTCGTCAGTGACACAGGAAGTGTCCCTGATTTCCCACATATAGCGCAGGAGGAGCATACCACGGGGCCGAGCTCTCCTGCCATGACTTAGCCTTTAATTAATTCAAATTAAATTAAATCAAATCAATCCCACCAATTACACTACAGTTTCTGTGCTGTATAACTCTATGGGGGAGAAATGCGGTTGTTAGCGCCATCGATTAACGCCGAAAGAGGCCGAGAATTGGGGCGCTAGCCAATTTCCGGGTGGGCGCAGGGCGCCTAGCCCCATATTGAGCATGCATTTAGCGCCGGCGCTAAATCTTAGCGCCCGCTCATGGGCGCAGGCTGATTATGACGTCATTTGAGTGTGCAATGCCTTTTGGGCGCCCCGGACCAGAAATTCAGTGGCACCCTCCTCCGTAGCGCCTGGCGCTAATAGTGACAGCTTACCTGGACCTTACCAAGTCGCTCTCGGGCTGGAGGAGCGTTATTTAAAGGGGACTGGTGTGGTTTAAAAGCGGCAGCCATTTTTGGAGCACAACTTCCTCGAGAGCTACAAAGAGTTGCTGAGCTGCACACTGAGAGCCATTTGACCACTGAGCCAGCACAGGCAGACGATCTTCAGCCTTCTGACCATCACCTTGCTGTTGGTGAGCCTTGACAACGGGGAACCTTCCTGTGGGCACTTATTATGGGGACTGCATTGGAGGGGAATGTCCTGCTGCTGAATCATCTGGAAAGGGCACTGAGATGCTGGGAGAGGGGGGTGGGCATGGCCAGACGGAGGAGGGCCAGCAGACGTCGCCACAGCAGACCTTACGCTGGCAGAGTTTTCCGACAGCAGTTTTCCTACATGAACATGCCGGAGGAGCAGTGTGTCAGAAGGCTGCGATTTAGAAAGGAGGTGGTGACTGAGCTGTGCCAACTGCTTCAGCCAGATCTGCAGCCTCAGATAAGATGCAGGACATCTCTGTCGGTGGCTGAGAAGATGCGTGCTGGCCTGAACTTCTACGCGAGCAGCTCTTCTCAGGCTGCGCGTCAGAGGCTGATCAGAAGTAGTGTAATGAAATCTGTTTGTCTTGATCCTGTATTCGTTTTGCACTCATGTATATTACCCTCCCCCACTGTGTATAGTTTCACTTCCTCTTTCCCGACTAACCTGGGAGGTTCCAGGTCTTGGCTCTTGGCTCCGCCCCTGACTTCTCTTACATAAAGATCCCAGGATCTGTATGACTCATTCCTGTAAACCAGTCGGCGTGTTGAGATGTTAGCTCTGATCTTAGTGATTAAAAGCCAACTTGTTTAAGTCTATAACTTCTAGTTTTGTGGTTATTGAAGGCCCATCAATTTTAATCACTAAAGAATACTAGGATGGATCGACTCCTAAAACCAGAGCGTCTGGACTTGGATCCACATTCTGCTGAAGCATCAAATCAATTTGGACACTGGCTCAAATGCTTCGAACTCTTCGCGGGGGCCTCATCCGCTAGCGAGGTAGATAAACTGAGTCTACTGACTACTCGCGTAAGTCATCGGATTTATTCGTTCATCCGGGACGCCACCTCTTACACGGAGGCTATCACTATCCTGAAGGCCCAATACCAGAGGCCGGTAAACGAAGTGTACGCCAGACATCTGCTGGCTACACGCAGGCAGCGACCAGAGGAATCAATGGACGATTTCTTACAGGGCCTAAAGGACCTGGTCCGGGACTGTAACTGCAAGGCCGTGACAGCCAACGCGTACTCTGACGAATTGGTCCGCGATTTCTTCATCACGGGCCTCAAATTGAATTATATCCGGCAGAGACTGCTGGAGAAGGAGGTCCTGGACTTAAAAAAGGCAGTGGCCACTGCGCGATCGCTGGACGTGGCCCAGAGAAACTCTGACTCTTATTCTTCCGGCCATGCGGCCCTCACCGCCTCATGCGCGCCGAGGGGGCCGCCATCTTGGAATCAGCCATCTTCCCCATCCAGGTCTCAGACCAGCTCTACGCCGCCGGAGTCCCCACACAGAAGTTCACCCAGGAGTCCTACTACAGCGGCAATGTCTCGAGGCCCGAAATGCTACTTCTGCGGCCAGGCCAAGCACCCCAGACAACGATGCCCAGCGAAGGACGCTACATGCTTCAAATGTAAGAAAAAGGGGCATTTTAGCAAAGTCTGCAGGGGGAATCCGATTTCCAACTCCGCCACCGCCTCGTGCGTGCTGTGCGGGCCACCATCTTGGGATCCGCCATCTTTTCCCGACTCAACGGCCGCCCAGGGCCCAACAGTGGCTTCGATCACGGTGGATCAATCCAGGCCACACCCGTTGACAAAATCCATGATGGACATACAGGTAAACGGGAATTTAACGAAATGTTTAATTGACTGTGGGAGTACCGAGAGTTTTATCCACCCTAGCCTGGTACGGCGGCACTCATTAACGGTAACCCCTACACGGAGCAGAATTGCTATGGCTGCTAAGCACCACACTTCGGACATTTTGGGCTACTGTGTGGTAACACTGACTGTAAAAGGCACGGACTACAAGGATTTTAAACTCCTCGTGATGCCAGAACTCTGTGTTAATGTAATCTTGGGCCTGGACTTCCAGTGCCACCACAAAAGTGTCACGCTAGCATATGGCGGGTCCCAGCCGCCACTCACAGTCTGTGGCCTATCAACCTTAAAAATCAGCCCGCCCTCTTTATTCGCTAATCTCGCTCCGAACTGTAGGCCCATAGCGACCAAAAGTAGACGGTACAGTCTGGAAGACAGACACTTTATCAAGGCGGAAGTGGACAGACTCCTGCGGGAAGGCATTATTGAATGCAGTACCAGCCCGTGGCGTGCCCAAGTAGTCATAGTTAAAAATAGCGAAAAGAAACGGATGGTAATTGACTACAGCCAGACTGTTAATATTTATACCCAGCTGGACGCCTACCCTTTACCCCGCATATCAGAAATGGTCAACCAGATTGCGCAATACCGAGTCTTCTCGACTATCGACCTCAAATCCGCGTATCACCAGCTCCCCATTAGAACGGGGGACCGCCCATACACCGCCTTCGAGGCGAACGGGCGCCTCTACCATTTTCTCAGAGTGCCCTTCGGGGTAACAAATGGGTCTCGGTCTTCCAACGTGAGATGGACCGCATGGTTGACGAAAATAAACTACAAGTTACCTACCCCTATCTGGACAATGTCACTATCTGCGGGCACAACCAGCAAGACCACGATCTAAATCTTGCGAGATTTTTAAAAACTGCCCTAAAGCTGAATCTAACCTACAACGAAGACAAATGTGTCTTCAACACAACCCGTCTCTGTATCCTCGGCTGTGTGGTGGAAGATGGGGTAATTGGACCGGACCCTGACCGATTACGCCCCCTAAAGGAATTGCCCCTGCCACACAATCCCAAAGCTTTAAAAAGGTGACTGGGATTTTTTTCGTATTATGCCCAATGGGTGCCCAATTACTCTGATAAGGCCCGACCCCTCATTAAATCGACGTCCTTCCCACTATCAGCTGAAGCTCGGGAGGCTTTCACCAGTATTAAACAGGACATTGAAAGGGCTGCAGTGTGTGCAGTGGACGAATGCATTCCCTTTCAAGTCGAAAGCGATGCGTCAGACTTTGCCTTAGCTGCGACCCTCAATCAGGCTGGGAGACCTGTGGCCTTCTTCTCCCGAACCCTTCAGGGACCTGAAATCAGGCACTCTTCTGTCGAGAAGGAGGCACAGGCTATAGTGGAGGCAGTGCGGCACTGGAGACACTACCTAGCCGGTAAACGTTTCACCCTGCTCACCGACCAGCGGTCGGTGGCTTTCATGTTTAATAACAAACAAAGGGGGAAAATCAAGAATGACAAAATACTCAGGTGGAGGATCGAACTATCCACGTTCGACTATGATATTATGTACAGGCCGGGAGCCCTTAATGAACCCCCAGACGCCCTATCGCGGGGAATGTGTGCCAGCATTCATACGGACAAATTACAGGGTCTCCACAACGACCTCTGTCACCCAGGGGTCACCCGACTATACCATTTTATAAAGTCCCGCAACCTGCCCCACTCCATCGAGGAGGTCAGGGCAATGACCAGAGCCTGCCGCATCTGTGCGGAATGCAAGCCTCGTTTCTACAGGCCTGACCGTGCACACCTTATCAAAGCCACACGGCCATTCGAGCGTCTAAGTCTGGACTTCAAGGGACCCTTTCCCTCTGCCGACCGTAACGTATACTTCCTCAATATCATTGATGAATATTCCCGCTTCCCCTTGGCCATTCCCTGCCCAGACATGACCAGTGCCACGGTCATCAAGTGTCTCTGTAATCTATTCTGCATGTTTGGCATGCCGAACTACATACACAGCGATAGGGGGACGTCATTCATGAGTGACGAGCTGCGCCAGTTCTTGCTCTCGAAGGGGATAGCCACTAGCAGAACCACTAGCTACAACCCCCGGGGTAATGGGCAAGTGGAAAGGGAGAATGCTACTGTTTGGAAGGCTGTCACGTTAGCCTTAAAGTCAAAAGGCCTTCCGACCTCCCGCTGGCAGGAAGTCCTCCCAGACGTGCTCCACTCCATAAGGTCTCTGTTATGTACTGCCACTAACGCTACCCCTCACGAAAAGATGTTCGTTTTCCCCCGGAAATCCACCTCGGGCATATCTCTACCCGCGTGGCTGCCGTCTCCGGGGACAGTACTATTGCGGAAGCACATGAGAGGCCATAAAACAGACCCCCTTGTGGAAAAGGTACAGCTCCTCCATGCAAACCCTCAGTACGCCTATATCGAATACTCTGACGGGCAAGAGGACACTGTTTCCATAAAAGACCTCGCTCCCTCGGGGAGCAGAGAGAACGATGGGAGACTACCCGATGAAGACCTACACTACAAAGAGACAGGACGCCCAGAGGTATCAATACCCAACTTTAACCTGGAGGACACTGCAGATAACCTGGAAGACACTGCGGAGGCCCGGACAGCGGAGGAACCAGAATCCACTCCCCTAGAGGCACCCCAACCAGCTTTGCGCCGATCACTGAGAACTGCAAAACCTCCTGACAGACTCACTTATACCAACTTTTAAGAAACATCACCCCGATGGACTAAATCTATAGAAGGGATGAATGTAATGAAATCTGTTTGCCTTGATCCTGTATTCGTTTTGCACTCATGTATATTACCCTCCCCCACTGTGTATAGTTTCACTTCCTCTTTCCCGACTAACCTGGGAGGTTCCAGGTCTTGGCTCTGGGCTCCGCCCCTGACTTCTCTTACATAAAGATCCCAGGATCTGTATGACTCATTCCTGTGAACCAGTCGGCGTGTTGAGATGTTAGCTCTGATCTTAGTGATTAAAAGCCAACTTGTTTAAGTCTATAACTTCTAGTTTTGTGGTTATTGAAGGCCCATCAAGTAGCTTCTGGGCCCCTCTCACGGAATGCTTGCTGCCATTCCAAGACCAGGAATGGAACCAGTCTGATACCCCCAAGCCTGTGAAGGGCAAGATGCATGTAAATAGCAGGCATGGCCATTGTAAATGAAGAAAGTGTTTCATTACACAAAATGTGGTTCTTTCAAACATGAGAAAGCTATGGCAACAGAAAGCAAAACTAATACACTGACACATAACTGGCTCTCACACCCGGGAGACTGTCCAACACACCCGGGAGACTGTCCAAAACATAAATCACATTCCGACCATCTTCCTTGGCCTTGATTCCACTGCGCCAACCAAAGCATCCAATGCCCCATCAGTGAGGCATTCCGCTCCCTGCCTCACCCTTTCCATGTCTTGCTAGGCTGGTGCGCCACACGTAGGCTCCCACCGCTTTGAAGGCCTACAAGGCAGTGAGTGTGTCTGGTGATGCCAATTGACCTGCCCCTTTAAAAGCTGGCCGGCGCCAGTGTGTCTCAGGGAAAGTGATTATTGACAGCACCCTCGCTGCGCCCCGCCGCCGCGAAATTGGGTTGCGCCACCGGGTTAGCGCCTTAAGAGTAGTGTGCAGCGCCTGATTTAGCGCCGCAATCACCTTTAGGGGTGCTGCAACCCAATATCGTGCTAGGTGGCGCTAAATTGCGCCTGGCGCTACACTTTACGCATCGCCAGGACTAGCGCCCCAAACGCGGCTATACCGAATTTCTAGGCCTATGACTCTATTAAGGGCCCTGGTTTACCAACAGTCCCCGCTACACCACAGAGAGCTTAGAAACTATAAACCACAGAGTTTAAGTTTAAAAGAAACATTCACCAACCAATCACTTACCTGCTTTCTGGTGACGTCACACTTCGATTACTTTTTACTTCTCTCCCTTCCTCGGAGATTGGTAAACCTACCTGGTCCGCCTCTCCCGCTTTTAGCCTCGCCGCTGCCGCCTTGTTCCTCGCAGGTGCGCCGCCGCTCTGAGGCCTACCTGGTCCGCCTCTCCCGCTTTTAGCCTCGCCGCTGCCACCTCGTTCCTCACAGGTGCGCCGCCGCTCTGAGGCCTACCTGGTCCGCCTCTCCCGCTTTTAGCCTCGCCGCTGCCGCCTTGTTCCTCGCAGGTGCGCCGCCGCTCTGAGGCCTACCTGGTCCGCCTCTCCCGCTTTTAGCCTCGCCGCTGCCACCTCGTTCCTCGCAGGTCTGCCACCGCTCTGAGGCCTACCTGGTCCGTCTCCCCCTCTTGACAGTCTAATGATGTACTATGTCTAATTCCCCCAATAACCTAAATATAGATCTGCTATTTGATTTGTGCTGTCTGCTGGCCTGTGTGGTCCAAATGGGTATGGTAGGTTTACATAACATGGTCTAGTGAGTGGTACAATGCTTGATTATTTCAAAATATTGTATTTCTAAAGTGGTCAAAATTCTTGATTATTTCCTCAAAGGGACTGGAAATAGTAGATGGTGAGAAAGCTGCAGAGAGCCAGATGTTGGTGGTAGGGAGGCCAATGCAACCTTTTGCTCCCTATTTTTGGTGGCCCCTGGCAGGCTGACACTGTCACTCCATCTAAGATGCAATTTTAACCAGGCGGGTTTTAAGTTCCAGAAGGCATTTGATAAAGTCAAACATAAGAGACTGTTATCTAAGGCAGAAGCCCAAGGAATTGAGGGCGAATTATTTACCTAGTTAGGAAATTGGCTGAGCGGCAGGAGACAGAGAGTAGGGATAATGGTAGGTACTCAAATTGGAAGGATGTGACTAGTGGTGTCCGCAGGGATCTGTGTTGGGGCCTCAACTATTCACAATGTTTATTAACAACTTAGATGATGACATAGTAAGTTATATATCCAAATTTGCCAATGACACAAAGATAGGCAGTATTGTAGGCAGTGCAGATGAAAGCATAAAACTACAAAGGGATATTGATAGATTAAGTGAATGAGCAAAACTGTGGTATTTCCTCGGAGGTTCTCCTGCTCTGCTATAACTTTGGCAGACATTCGGCAGAAACCCTGTTTACGTGCGCACATGGAGTTTCCATTGATGTTATAGCGGTGGAGTGGTAGAAGCTCCAAGGAAATTCACCTCCCAGTGGAGTTTAGCTGTTCTGAGATAGCCTGGTTTAAATGAATTGTTTTTCCTTAATTATCATCTTGCACATTCATTAAGGAAGAAGGCAGTGTCAGATCTGATTATCGGTAATAGCAAATAAGCAACCTGAAGAACACTTGGGAAATAGTGACTGCAACCTAATTAAGTTTATACAAAGATAAAGAGATGGATTGAAAATTAACTAATTTCAGTGGGATGAAAGGAAGCTTAACCGAGATTCATTGGTTGGAAAATAAATCAACAGAACAAAGAGTGAACCAGTAGTAAGATATTTAAATATTTGATTAATAAAGATAAATACATTCCTACTAGGTGTGTGCTAAAGGCTGGGATTCAGTGGATAAATAGAAGCAAAAATTAGATTTAAAAAGATGCATTTGATAACTATAGGGGAATATTACAGAAGAAAACAATGATGAAAATTTAGGAAGGGAGAACAAATGCAGATTAGGAAAATTAGGAAGCAGTGCAGAAGATTGAAATAAATATAAAAGGAAACAGCAAGGGCTTTTAGCACACTTAAGACAGTAAACAGCATGCATTATAATTCATTATTAATGTAAAAGCAGAAGCAAAGTTAGGGATGAGAAAAAGCATCCAGAACAGTAAAGCTCATCTCTCCAGTACAGGCCAAACAGCCCATCAAGTCTGCATTGGTGTTTTTTTTCTTCATGAAGGCCACGTGGTCTAATCCAACTTTCCTGATTGCTCACCATAACCTTTAATATTCCTTTTGAAGCAGCTATCTAATTTTCCTTTAAAGAATTTCTGAACTCAGCTTCAACAATGGTTTGTAGCACAGAATTCCTCATCCCAACACTACAGTATAAAATCGGTGGTTTCAACATAACAACGAATATGAAGAACAGCAGCAAAGCCAAGCAAATAAAAGCTGTTTACTGAACATTGTGGCCTAGAAATTCATTGACGCCACTTTTGGGGCGCTAAAGTGGGACGTCCGCTAAAGTTAGCGGCCGCCGCCAAATCTAGGCCACTTCTCCAATATTCATTAGCTTCGCCCTACTAGTTCGGGCGAGCGCTAAAACTGCTGTTGGACGCCTCTCTTTGGGCGCTAAGCCGGAGGTGGTGATCGATAGCGCCGAGGCCGGGCGCAGCGCAGGTGCGGCCATCTCGTGACTGACAGCAGACACGCTGGCGCCGGCCAGCTCTTATGGGGGAAGGGTCGACTGTGTCTGCTGCCACGCCCTGGATAGTGGAGCCCTCCAGCTAGGCCTGAACACTGCTGCTGGACCCAAATAGCGCCTGAGGACATGGAGAAGGCCCGTGAACGTGCGCAGTGCTTCTCAGAGCGTGATCTGAGTGTGCTGCTTGCTGCTGTGGAGAAGAGGCGCCATGTTTTGTACCCGGACAATGGCAAGAAGGCGACAGTCCGCGTCTACAGGAGAGCCTGGAGGCATGTCGCCAGCAAGCTGTCAGCCAACAGCGACGTCCCCAGGACCGGTGCCCAATGCCGCAAAAAGATAAATGACCTCACACGCATTGTCAGGGTGAGTACCCTTTCCAATGGCCTCCTCATCCTTGCATGTGCACCTCACATTATGGGCAAAGGGACCTGAAAGCTCTAATGGCCAGCCTTCATCCAGCAGCTATGACACAGGCATGAGCATCAATTGCACATTCTGCACTGAACACACTGGCCAAGCTATTCCACCATGGGAGGCAGTGCACACCAGATCATGGCGACACACTGGCCAGGCTATTCCACCATGGGAGGCAGTGCACAGCAGATCATGGCGCCACACTGGCCAGGCTATTCCACCATGGGAGGCAGTGCACACAAGATCACGGCGACACACTGTACTTAGAGGCCGTCCTTTCTCTTGCAGGCCAAGCTGGCGAATAATCGCAGGAGCCGGACTGCGACCGGGGGAGGACGACCCCATATCCAGCCACTCACCGACCTGCAACATCGCGTGGAGCGCCTCATGGGTCGCCGGGTGATTGGGCCCATTGCATGTGGAGATGCCGACCCTGTTCTGGGAAGCAATGGTAAGGACATCACCTTTTGCACCTCTCTCGTCCCACTTGCGCATCAGATCTACATCCTTTGCCACTGTCCGACCAATGCGCTGAATGCCACCACTCATGCATCCCGCACTGACGCCCTCTCCTCACTCTAAAGCTACTCTTGTGCCTTCCTGCTTTCAGATGGTCAAGAGGAGGTCCCTCAACTTGCCAGTGACAGACCCTCCGAGGAGGAGCAGGAGGAGGAGCAAGAGGAAGGCGACCCATCAGGGGAACCCTCAGCCGCGGCCACCCAGGCCAATGTAGGGGACACGTCTTCCCTGGAGGGCAGCGTGGCGGAAGTGTCGAAGGGGAGGGGAGCTCCTGGGACCTGCGTGCTGCAGAAAGGCGGGAGGGGGGTGGAAGCTCGGCGGCCTTCTCCCCAGAGGGGGGATGCGTCGGAGGGGAGTCCAATTGCTGGGCCCAGCGGCTTCCAGCAACGCAGGAAGGGTCGGCCAGCTCGGCAGCCTTCTCCCCAGAGGGAGAGTCCGGCCTCCAGTCAGGAGATGCTCTTCGCCGAGGAGATGGAACGCCTCGAAGACTTGTCCGCGGACTCGGAGCGCCGGCACACGGAGCTCATGGCGGCAGTGGCACGGTTGCCTGAGTCCATCGATTCCCTCTCTCGGAGTGTGGCCGAGTTCGGGCCCTTCGAGGCCACCAGTCGGGCGGAATACCGGGCAGATCTTTCAGCGACTGGCCAGGTGATTAGTGGTGCCGTCCAGTCACTGGCTGCTCTGCTGCGGGCAGTGAACAGGTCAACACGGGCACTCACTGCTGCCACACTCGCTGTGTCAGCCAGGCATCGCCAGGGCACCCGGCGCGCTGCAGCACCACATCGGTCTGTCCCTCGGCAGATTGGTGCGCATGCTGCAGTGCTGGCCCGGGCGAGTGCCAGTGTCTCAGGCGACCAGCGAGCGCCTGCCATCCGCCAGCTTGCCGCCATTCCTCCAGCCGCCACTGCCACGCCCCCAGTGGAGCTGCCAGGAGCTGCTGCAGCGACTGATGCTGGCCAGCCACAGCTGCAGTAATCAACAGCCGGCCGCTCGACGCCCAGACCTCGACTAGGCCGACCCCCAAGGGCATCTGCCATCACGACATGTGCCCCTCAGGAGCCTGCCCCCAGCCTTGCAGCAGCCAATGGCCTTACTTTGAGGCGGAGCAGCAGGGCGGGCAGGGGCCACCCAAAGATGGCCAAGGCATCGCCCTAGCGGGCCAAATAGTCGAATGTGTGGCCATTTGTGTTTGTTTCTTGAGGCCGAGAATTGGATGTTTGTTTTTTGAAGGCCGATGATGTGATGTTTGTTTTGGACGAAGGCCGAGAATGACGGCCATTTTAGTTGCCCTATTTTGTTAATCCTCCCCAGGTTGTGGGAGCGAGTAATGTGTTTGAGTGTTTTTTGGGGGTTTCCTCTGTTTTTGGTTTTCATGTGGGAAGGGCCCAGAGTTTGTACAATAAAGCATTTTATTTATTCACATTGTCCATGTTTGATCTTTGAAGTGTTTGTTGCCTTAACCGGCTGAGGGCTTGCGGAGCGGCTGCAATCATGTTCTATCATTGGCACAAGCCATTCCCTGACAGGGGGCCTAGAAGTGACGTTCAATAAGCCGCGGACGGGCGGCCCTTGGACCTTGTGCGTCCCTCCTGGGCTGGTACTCCTCGTCCTCGTCGTCCTCATGCTCCTCCTGCTCCTCCTCCTGAGGTGGTGGTCCAACGTGAGGTGGCAGTGCCTGAGTCCTGCGGATAGCCAGGTTGTGCAGCATGCAGCAAACGACGATGAATTGGGAGACTCGATCCTGCGAATACTGGAGGGCTCCCCCGGAGCGGTCGAGACAGCGGAACCGTTGCTTGAGCACGCCGATTGTTTGTTCTATGAGGTTCCTCGTCGCTTGATGGCTCTCGTTATGCCTCTTCAGCAGGGGTCGTGGGCGCACGGAGCAGGGTCATGAGCCAGGTACACAAAGGATAGCCTTTGTCCCCGATAAGCCATCCTCTTGGGGGAGGCTGTGCCTGGAACATGTCAGCCACAGTTGTCTGTCGCAGGATAAAGGCATCGTGGCTGCTGCCTGGAAAGCGGGCATTGACAGCTAGGATGCGCTGCCTGTGGTCACACACCAGCTGTACATTGAGGGAATGGTAGCCCTTCCGGTTGCGGTAATCCTCGGCATGCTCAAGAGGTGCCCGCAAAGCCACATGCGTGCAGTCAATGGCGCCCTGCACCATGGGGAAGCCCGCTATTCTTGCAAACCCCACTGCACGCTGCTGCTGCTTGTCCAGGGTCATGGGGAAGGAGATGAATTGATGTCTCCTTCTGAAAAGGGCTTCGGTCACCTGGCGGATGCAGCAATGCACGGCGAACTGGGAGATGTTAGCGATGTCCCCAGAAGCGGATTGGAAGGAGCCGGAGGCATAGAAGTTGAGAGCCACCGTCACCTTCACTGCCACCGACAGAGACGTCCTGCGCATCAGCTGTGGCTGCAGATCTCTCTGAAGCAGCCGGCAGATGTCTGTAACCACCTCCCTTCGGAATCGCAGCCTCCTAACTCACATCGCGGCAGACATGGTCAGATAAGAGGTCTGCTGGCGGTATACCCTGCGTGGGTAAGGCCTCAGTTGGCGACGCCTGTTGCCCCCTCTGCGTCTAGCCAGGGCTGCCACTCTCTCACGGCATCTGTAAGTCCTTCTGGCATAAGGCTGAAATTCAGCGTTGCCACCCAATGCAGCCCCCATTATGTGCTGGCAAACACTGAGCTCTGAATGAAGGCTAAGATAATTGGTAAGCTCTGGCCTGAGCCAAAAATACCTGTCCAAGTGTTGGTCCAAACCAGTAAACTCTCCTCCTTGGTCTCTGTCCAAAAAACCGTTGCACAAGAGTGAATGCTGCAAAATGGCTGGCCTTTATACTGCTGGGTAAGTGCCCTTTAATTAGTGCTCCCCCCGGCCCGGCTGGCCTGTGTACCGTTCCACTTCACAGTCGCTCGGGACGCCCGGCGCACAATGGGCCGGCGCGAGTGAAGTTCCGGTTTGGGGCGCACAAAGGGCGTTGCACTATTATATGACGTCATGATCTGCGCGCGCAGCAGGGCGCGCGCTAAGACTTTGCGCCGGCGCTAAATGTGTCCTGAAGTTGGGGAGAGGCGCAGATCGTGCTGCGGCCGGGCGATAAGCGCCTAGCGCTCGAGATCTACTCCCCCTAAGGCGCTAACGGCTGGCGCGCCCAACTGAATTTCTAGGCCTGTGTGTTTTATAACTTTTCTTGCCATTTCATATTGAAATGAAATCACTGTAGTGCTGGCCTCTGTGATCGTTGACCTACTCTCATTTTCCTACTAAGTGTTTCCCCTGTCACTGGAGTCTCCGAGGTGGGATGCTGCTGATCATCCAGAGGGCACTTGAGATGGCCGTGGTGGCCGACATCGAGCAGCTCTGGACCTTGAGGGCCAAGCTGCAGACTGCTGCGTCTCAGCATCAACCGGAGCAGTCTAAGTCACCTGGCTGTGTGGGCGTCATAAAGGCACTGGGTCAGGGGCTGCCAGGTGAGCTGGCCTGCTGTCATCCTGAGAAAGGCCAGTATGAGCCTTTCCCATGGAGCCAATGCTACTGACATGGGCCTGCGTCGCTACACACCCCTCTGCTCTGGCCATCACTGCAGTGTTCATAGAGCTGACCACTCACTCCAAAAAGGTATCAATGGACTGGTCAGGTGGGCAGATAAGTGGCAAATGGAATTCAATCCGGAGAAGTGTGAGGTAGTGCATTTGGGGAGAGCTACCAAGACAAGGTAATACAATAAATGGTAGGATACTGAGAAGTGTAGAGGGACAGAGGGACGTTGGAGTGCATGTCCACAGATCTCTGAAGGTAGCAGGACAGGTAGATAAGGTGGTTAAGAAGGTATATGGGATACTTTCTTTTATTAGCAAAAGCATAAAATATAAGAGCAGGGAGGTTATGCTATAACTGTATAAAACACTAGTTAGGCCACAGTTAGAGTACTGCATACAGCTCTGGTCACCACATTACAGGAAAGATGTGATTGCACTAGAGAGGGTACAGAGAAGATTTACGAGGATGTTGTCAGGACTGGAGAATTTTATCTATGAGGAAAGAATGGAGAGGCTGGGGTTGTTTTCTTTGGAACAGAGGAGGCTGAGGGGAGACTTAATTGAGGTGTATAAAATTATGAGGGGCCTAGATAGAGTGGACAGGAAGGTCCTGCTCCCCTTAGCAGAGAGGTAAATAACCAGGGGGCATAGATTTAAAGTAATTGGTAGAAGGATTAGAGGGGAGCTGAGAAGAAGTGTTTTCACCCAGAGGGTGGTGGGGGTTTGGAACTCACTGCCTGAAAGGGTGGTAGAGGCAGAAACCCTCACCACATTTAAAAAGTACTTGGATATGCTCTTGAAGTGCCGTAACCTACAGGGTTACAGACCAAGAACTGGAAAGTGGGATTAGGCTGGATAGCTCTTCTTCGGCTGGCACAGACACGATGGGCCGAATGGCCTCCTTCTGTGCCATAAATTTCTATGATTCTATGAAAGTTGACTGCATGGTCTGAATGTCTTGCTTGAAGATCACACACAAGCTAGAACTGGACTGCTCCATACTCTGTGTCATTGTGCGCAAGTTCTGGGCAGGAATGGGAACTAAACATTCCTGGCTACAATGTATTCAGGAGGGATAGGGAAGGAAAAAAGAGAAATGTAAAAATAATTCAGCAGTGATAGTAAGGTACTTCAATTACTCCATTATTCGATGTGCCAAATTGCCTCCTTCTGTGCTGTAAGTTTCTATGTTTCTCTGACAGGCTGCCCAGTGCACTTAAAGGTCCTGGTGTATGGGGATTAGTCTTTGAATGTAGGCTGCACCCTCAAGATTTTCATCTGTGCCCTCTGCAGCAGGGCTATGATGCAAATGCTCTCTCCATTGTTGTACCATATGTTATCTTCTTTTCCCTTAAAAGTTCTTTTGATGTTGAGCAATCAGATTGGTAAAAATATATTCAATGTGAAATGTGCCAAAAAATGTTTTATGGACTAAAATTATCCCAGTCACTCAAAATTCTGTTGCTGTGGTAACTACCATTAATTAGGCAGATAAGAGTTAGAATGCCTGATAATGAAGTTGCCATCAGCACATAAGATGCAAAAGGTTACAGATATTAAAGTCTAAACATTCCCACAGCTTCTTTGTAGGTCATTCACACATATGTGCTAAAATTACAACAAAGGCAGCAATTACCGAAGATGTAATATTAAAACTTGAAAAGTATTTTAGTTGGGCCGGAATTCTCTTTACTTCGACGGGTCCGGTGCGGGTGGTGGCCATGTCGGGTCGCGACCCCGCTGCTGGCTCCAACCTGCTGTTGAAAATGAACTTACCTGAATGGGGCCTATTAAGCCCGCCCAGCGCATTACCCGGCCCAATGAGATGGAGCGCGTCTGGTGATGTAATTCATGATGCGTTTTCAGCCATGACCTTTAAAGGGACCCTGGCCACATTGCATTTGAAGTTTCATCTAACATAGTGCTGTCAGTGCACTACAGCACTGGAGTGCTGCAAATACTGACATGACTGCACAGAGGCACAGGGCTGCACCCAGGTTCTCCAATGACTCCCTCCATATGCTTATGGAGGGAGTCAGAGCAGGCAGAGAGGTCCTCTTCCCTTCCAATGGGCGGAAGACACCTCCCCAGGAGACCAAGACAGCCTGGTTGCAGATTGCAGAGGAGGTCACAAGCAGGGATGTGGTCAGGAGGACCTGGGTGCAGTGCCGCAAACATTTCAATGATCTCAGTAGATCACGAAACGTTAATACAAAGCCACACTCAACTGCATCCTGCTGTGCCACTCATCATATCCCCATCGCTCTGCCTTCCCTACCCTACTCCTGCACATCCTTACTCACACCAACATACCTTGCACCTCCACCCATCCCCCTCACTCTATCTACAATATCACATCCCCATCTCACACTCACCCTCATCCTAGTGCAATCATACCAACTAACAACACATAAGGGTAGCCACTTGGGTATTTTAACCAATGTTTATGTAAAGTTTCTGTTAATGTGGTGTCAAACATAAAAATCCTTATTTTCAACACTTTCACTTGGAGAAATTTGTGTGCACCTTTGGAAGTGGCTTAGTGAGTTGCAGTGAATGGTGAGACATAACGGTATCCACCGCAATGATGATGAGTGTGAAAGGAATGGGTTGGTCATTGTAGGGATGCTTTATGGCGTTGGTGTGGGGTGGTGCCAACCTGGCGCATCATGTGGCAGCCATATGGGTGTACAGTGTAAAGTTAACTAAATCTGCCATGATGAGACCATCCCTGGCCTCCCGGGCAGCATTGTGCTCGGGTGCTGATGCCCTCTGTCCTGTGCAGCATCAGTTCATTGCGGAGAAGGTTGGTGGTGCTGCTAGTGTGGCTGGTGCTGCTGGTATTGTGGCTCATCGTGGTCCGATTCTGAGGACCAAGGTGAGACAGTATAAACAGCACCCATGTTAGTGGAATAGATGGCAGGTGAAGTACAGATGGCACAAGCATTCTGTCAATGGTGAAAGAGTTCTTCCAATGAGGTGACACTGGATGGAGACTTTGCTGGAAACACTTCGGGGGAGAAATTCAGTATCGCCCCGTTTGGGGCGCAATTATCGGCTGGGCGCAAAGTTTAGCGCCTGGCGCTAATTATCACCTCTGACTGCAAACTTGGCTTCTATCGCCCCTGGAGGTGATTGGAGCGCTAAATCAGAGTGCTGGTGAAACTCATGTGATGTCAGTCAGCAATGGAACACAGACACACTGGCACCGGCCAGTTCTTAAAGGGGAGGGTCGATCTTGCTCTCCATCCACACCCTGCTCATTGCACCCTTGAATCTCCAGCTGGAGAGACCTGTACATCAATTCTGCTGGAAAGAACAATGGAGAGGCCCAGGGAAAGAGCTCAGAGTGCAGCCCCCATAGTCTCTTCTAAATCAATGCAAGGAAGGTCAAATCAAAATGAACCTGCAGAGTGCTGCTCAGTACCCAAAACTCCTTCACACAGTGTTGAATCTCTCCAGAAGTCTCTCTCTCTCTCTTTCTCAGAATGTGTGGTGCAAAAATGTCACCAACAAAAAAAAATCAGGAAGCGGCCACCTTTAAATAGCGCTCCCCCAGTCCCTTCCCGACTGCAAAACGTTCCCCTTAACCTGTCCTTGCTAGCGGCAGGCGGTAAGGCAGGGGACACTACCGGGGCGTTGCACGCTCGACTGACGTCACAATCTGCGGGCACAGGAAATCGTGGTGGTAGTGTTTATCGCCGCCGCAAAATGTCTGGTCAATTTCGCGAGCGGCGCAAAGATCTCCGCGCCCGGGCGCTAGTTGATTTGCGCCCTCTTAGGGCGCTAACGGGAGGAACAAAGCAACCGAATTTTCCCCCCTTGGAGCTTACAGAATCTGTGCTGAAAATGGACTGAGCAGCAGCTTCTGCCTCAGATAAGTGATCATCAATCAGGTGGGAATTTTTATTGTACATTTCATGCTGTCAAGTAATCAGCTGGAGTAATAGCCACAGAACTCCCACCTCAGGTTGACAGATGTGGTTCCCGAGCTGTGTGAATCCCGTGGCCATGCAGGAAAATTTAAAAAGCAAATGAAAAAAGGCTCTTAAGTGCCTATAAATTACCTGCTAATGATCTCAATTGGGTCCCCCACCACTGCCGGTCGGGTCAGCTCCGCAATGACAGATGCCCCTGAAGGAAAGACGTGTGGGAGCGTGATGACAGCGGGTTCCCGACCGGATGTCAAAAATAACAACTTTCCCACCTGATCCGCCACTAATCATGCCAGCTACCACCCTGGAAAATTCCAGCCTTATTTTTAAAATTTTATGCTCAGCAAGGTGAGGGGTATTAAGTTCTGACGAAAGATCATCGACCTGAAACTGTAACTCTGTTTCTCTCTCCACAGATGCTGCCTGACCTGCTGAGTGCTTCCAGCATTTTCTGTTTTTGTTTCAGGTTTCCAGCATCCTCAGTATTTTGCTTTTGTGGAGGAGTATTAAGTGTTGGGAATGGATCACTTATGATTTTGAGCACCCAGTGTTAGCATCACACACTTCTAGGTCAGCAGTAAAGCTCCTTCTACTCTCCCCAACCAAGAAGGTAAGCAACTTACTTGAATGTGGAGCTGGGAGCAGTAGGAGTGTTCCTCCTGACCCCACAAACCAAGAATCGATCACCGGCGTTCCCGGCCCTGATCTCCCTCTATCGTCCTTCAGCTCATCACCGCACCATCGCCATTATATTGAGGCCTGAGGCCCAATATCTGGGGGGACTTCAGGCCTCACCATTCAGGCACAGGCCCTAAACAGACAATACAACATAGCTGATTACCTGACCATGGTTAAAGATAACAAACTGAGAAAAACCTTGACAAGGTACAGACTTAGCGAACATAGCCTAGCGATCGAAAAAGGCAGACACAGGCAGACCAGGCTGCCAAGAGAGGACAGGATATGCTCTCACTGCAGTCAGGGAGTAGTGGAGACAGAGATGCACTTCCTCACAGCCTGTGGAAAATATCAGGGCATCAGGGAGAATTTCTACCAAAAATTCTCACAAATATGCCCTGAATTCAGAAATCTGAATGACAACCAAAAACTCCCATACCTACTGGGGGAGGAGAGTAGCTGTGTAGCACTGGCGGCACACTATGTTACAGCTTGCCATGAACAGAGGGACAACCAGTAAACTAAGAAAAGAGTATATATAAATAATGCGATTGTATATTTATACACTCAGGGATATACCTGTTTATACACTGTATGAATAGAACTGCGTTTATGTGTTCAACCATAAATGTATTTTGATGCTTTGGCAACATAAGGGGCCAGAAATTGCTGAACGGGGCTTGCAGCCCCGTTTTTACACTTACCCCACGCTCCTGCCGATCAGCTCCAGGGACGCCTGCACTTGCTGAAACAGAAAGAAGAATCCCGGGCAGCGTATGACGTCACGCCGCCCAGGAGTGCAGCCAGCGCGAAGCCAGGAGCGTGCAGTGCAAGTGAGACACGCCCCTTGAGGTCTCAGTTTCACTGGACACGCCCCCAATGTTTCTGTCAAGCTGCTAAGCATTTTTACATGCAAAGCAGCAGTTTAAATAGGTTTTTGGAAGTTTTTTGAAGATTTTGGTAACTTTTATAAACTTTTTAAAATGTTTACATTATTTTGAGTAATCTGAAGTAGTTTTAAAGAGAATTAAAGCAATTTAAAGACTTTTAAAAGCCCTAAAAGAATTTTTTAAATTCCATTTATTTATTTAGCAATGTCGTCGTCATACGTGTCTTCACACTGTTCCCTTTGGGGAACTGTATGAAGTGGTGGAAGGATTTATGGCCATGATTAACGCTCATTCCGTGACCGTAACCATCTTTGAACCAGCCATTAGGGCGGTTAGTCCTATGGCGGGAGGGTTTTACGGGCTCCCACAAGCTATACAAGGAGGGGGGGCCACCCACACCCACGGACGCAAATATCCCACTGGATGTCAACCCAGAATTTAGAGCCGGAGCTCCGACTCCACTTGCCGGGACTGTCTGGAGCGGGGTTCGAAACCCTACCCTAATCTGGCCCAGCGGCGGGGATCCTACCGCTATGACAAAGGCCCAATCCGATTAGCAACGTGAAATGGCAGCATAGGGCTCCAGTCACGGGGAGGGAAAAGGCGCAGGAAACGTATGGGTGTCACCTTTTGTGCGGAGTGGGCCTTTTGCGTAGCAGTAAGCATCCCCGCCGCTGGGCCAGAAGGAGTAGGGTTTTGAACCCCACTCCAGACAGTCCCGGCAAGTGGAGTCGGAGCTCCAACTTTAAATTCTGGGTGGACATCCAGCGGGATACTTGCGTCCGTGGGTGTTGGTGGCCCCCCCCCGTCAGATGGGTTGTGGGAGCCCGTAAAACCCTCCCGCCATGGGACTAACCACCCTAATGGCTGGTTCAAAGATGGTTACGGTCACGGAATGAGCATTAATCACGGCCATAAATCCTTCCACCACTTCATACAGTTCCCCAAAGGGAACAGTGCGAGGATACGTACGATGATGACCTCTTGCGCAATGCACCTCCTTGGACCCTCAGTCGCAGATGCGAGGGGGCAAGTCGTGCAATTGTTAAATTTTTCATTTTATTGACATGTAAAATGTTGGCCCAGTAATTCCCTTCCAAATGTGCGAGTACGGTCGGGGTACTTACGCATCTGGCTGGGTGAAATGCCGGTTTTCAGCATGCACAGTGCATGTGGGGAAAACCGGCATTTCCTGTCCTCTGAACGAAGGGGTTCAGAGGCAGAACGCGTGCGACTGCACAGGCAGCGCGTGCGCAGTATAATTCGCCGCTTTCATTAATGCTTTCAGTGAGGTCAAGTCATTACAACTTACACATGAAAAAAGCATGGGTACAGTTGCTCCAGAGGCTGCGGAGGAAGATATTTATTATCGTGGAGCTTCTGAAAGTATGTATGTCTGTATATATTCCTTTGCGTGTTATGTATATATTCCTTTACTTATGTGTATGAATGTATTATTTAATTATGACTTTCAGAGAAAGTAACTTATTGGAAAATCATAATTAAAAACATACATTCATACACATTAGTAAAGGAATATAAAACATACATACATGTACGTAAAGGAATATATGTGGACATACATACATAACTCATTCTCACATTCCATTCACACAGCCACAATTGCTCCTTTTACCTACCGTTCTGAAAACCCTTTTAAAAAAAAAAAAATTTTTTAACTTTAAAGCTTACTTAAAATTTCTTAAAATAACTTCCCTCCCTTTCCCAAACAAAAATATTGCATTTCAGAAGCTCCACGATAAAATATATCTTCCTCCGCAGCCAATGAACAACTTTACACTTGCTTTTTTCAAGTGTAACTTCTAAGGACTTACCCTCACTGAATCCATCATTGAAATCCACAAAGTTCACTGCGCAAGCGCTGCCTGTGCAGTCGCACGCGCTGTGAATAGACCTCGGGTCTGGAAATGCCGGCATTCCCCGCATGCGCTGTTCCTGCTGAACGCCGGCATTTCCAACGGCCAGATGCGTGAGTACCCCGACCGTACTCACGCTTCTGGCCGCGAATTTCTGGCCTATTATGTACCTTATCATGACAATAAAGCGATTTGAATTGAATTGAATTGAATTGAATGTACTCTGTGCCCCTGCCCCACCCTCACCCGGCACTCGCATTTTTGGACCCTGGTGTTTAGTAGTACTGGAACGGGGTTTAGATGCACTTGGAGACAGTCCTGTGCTTTGGTAGCAATGGACAGCAGTCCTGTTCTTTAGTAACACTGGGGAATTGTTTTGGGGTTTTAGAGAATTGGGGTAGGGGTCCTGGACTTTGACCATACTGTAGTGAGGGTTACTGGTGTTTGGCGATATGGGGGAGAGGGGTCTTCTGGTCTAGCTTTCCTTTAGAAGGGGCTTGGCAGAACTGTGAAAGGAAATCCTAAGGTTTGGCTTGCTGGTGAAATCCTGCTACCTGTCAGCAGTAAGGGGAGGGAAAAGGCTGGGAGGAGGATATCCCAATCCTGGAAGCATTAGCTTTTCACTTCCTCAAGGATCCCTGCAGTGTCTGTGTATTGTGATTCTGTATTTCTAGGAGAAATTTCCAATGCCTGAAAAACAGGCAGCCAGCAGCTGAAAATGCAGGGGGTGCAGGGGAGGGGTAGGGGGCAGGGTGGTGGTGGGGAAACAAGACGCATTTTCTTTTAAGTGAGAACATCTTGTTCCAAAATCTCTTTCCTTCATTTTCTTCAAATTTATTGGTGATATGATGCATTTCTAAAGGTGTACTTTAGTTCTTTTTTATGAGTTCAAGCACATGTAGGCTGAAGAAACAATGATTAAGTATTTTAGCCAATGCTTGTCTGTGACAACTGAATAAACGGAATACACTAACTCATGATTATAGGAAGTCTGTTGGTAGTGTGAAACAAAGCTTGACTTTGATGTCTAGTTGAGGCTTCAGGTTACCACACTGACAATTACATGCTGTCGCAATATTAATGTGTAACTGAATAAGATCACAGAATACAATTGCAATGGATCTGAAAACAGACTAGTAATTATAATATTTTCAGTGATATACAATGGGCATTTGTATTATAACTGTCACAGAGTTCTGTAGAAGTTAGAGATATCAGAGTAAATATCATCATCCAAGAGTTCTGAGATATTCTTATGTTATATATACTGTAAGGCACAGAAAGATGTTTGTAAGTTATTTAAGTGAACTAGTTCACTGTATATGGAAAGGATGTATCATATAACAGGATTATCAATTACATAGCATTATCTCAGCTTTAAAACATGCTAAGATGGCACACTATAGAAATTATGGCCTAGAAATTGGGTTGGTAGCGCCGGCGCTGAGTGCCTAAAGAGACCTAGAATTGGGGCGATGCCCTATGTTGGGGCGAGCACTATGAAGATAGCGACAACTCAGATATTGACTGTACATTTAGCGCCTGCGCTAAGTGTTTGCGCGCGCCCGCGAGCGCAAGCAGTTCATGACGTCATTTCAGTGTGCAACGCCTTCTAGGAGCGCCTGAGCGCATATTGGGTGGCGCCCGGAGCCTTAGCGCCCAGCGCTATTAGTGACAGTTCGAAGGAGGGCTAACAGGCCCTTCTCGGAGTAGGGGGGCGCTATTTAAAGGGGACAGCTTTAGTGCAGATTCTTCTGCCACTTGGCCTGCTCATTGCGATCATTGCCAGAGAGAGTTGGCGAGCTAATGTGGAGCGGAGTTCTGGGAATGTAGCTTTACAGTACTTGGGTCCTTCAAACCTATCCAAAGCACTTGCAGCACTACACCTAAAAGCCTTTTGACCAACTGGCATCGGAATGAGAGCTTGTTTGCAGGGCGACGGCCTCATCGCCCAACACTGTGAAGAGGCAGAGAGAAGGCGGGAGGGCCGGGATTGGCCAGAAGGAGGAGGGCCAATGGAGGTTGGCCAATCCGACGGGAAGCTGCGAGGGTCTTTAGGCAGCAGGTGACAAGCCTTGACATGTCGGAGGAGCAGTGTTTGTGTTTGGGAAGGCTCCGATTGTGGAGGGACATTGTTACTGATCTGTGCCACCTGTTTGGTCATGAGCTGCAGCTGCGTGAACGCTGCAGAACCTCTCTGTCCGTGATGGCTAAACTGACTGATGATCTCCATTTTTATGCCAACGGATCCTTTCAGTCAGCCATTGGGGACATTGCGACTGTCGCTCAGGTTGCAGTCCACTGTTGCATCCGGCAAGTTACAGAAGCCCTTTATAGGCGAAGGCGTCAATTCATTACCTTCCCTCGGACCCTGCACAAGCAGGCGGAGGGCGCGCAGGGTGTCGCTTCTATTGCGGACTTCCCCATGGTGCAGGGGGCGAGTGACAGCACACAACACTTGGCTTTGAGGGCGCCATGCCATCATCCTTAAGACTTCCGCAAGGGGTTGCACTCCCTCAACATGCAGCTGGTCTGTGACCACCACCAAATCATCATGGCAGTCACCGTGCATTTCCCAGGGTGCAGCCACGATGCCTTTATCCTGCGGCTGACCTCAGTTTGTAACCATTTTGAGGGGCTGCCTCGAAGACGAGGCTGGCTTACTGGGGACAAGGGCTATCCTCTCTGGCCATGGCTGATGACAACACTCCGTGTGGCCGACACCCCAGCAGAAGAGCTGATCAGCAGCGGCCATCAGGCGACCAGGCACAGTAAACAGCACACTATTGGTGTTGTCAAAAAGCGTCTCCAATGTCTGGAAGATTCGGGGGGATCCCTGCAGTACTCGCCGCAGCAAGTGGGACACATCGTCGTCGTCTGCTGCATGCTCCACAACTTGGCGATTCGACGCACACAGCCAATTCCAGCTGTCCCTCAACGACCAGCAGAGCAGGCTGAGGAGTAGGAGTAGGAGTACGAGGATGAGGAGGAGGAGGAGGAGGAGGAAGAGCAGGTGGAGGAGGAGGCGGAGGAGGAGGAGGAAGAGCAGGCGGAGGAGGAGGAAGAGGAGGAGGAGGAAGAGCAGGCGGAGGAGGAGGAGGAGGAGGAAGAGCAGGCGGAGGAGGAGGAGGAGGAGGAGGCGGAGGAGGAGGAGGAAGAGCAGGCGGAGGAGGAGGATGAGGATGAGGAGGAGGATGAGGATGAGGAGGAGGAAGCTGGAAGGGCTGGTGAAAGTGGAAGGGCCATACGTCAGAGGCTCATCTGCACTCGTGTCGAGACCCCTATGGCGGAATGATGAGAGTCTTAACTCATGCGCACTTTGGATGTTTGAGGGCCTCTGAATGCCAGCATCACTGAAACTAGTCACATGCACCATGCCACATTGAAACTTCTGTTTATTGGCACAAAAGTCTTTCATTACAGCTAAACAACGTAATGTCAACAGAAACCATAACTTTCAAAATAACTGTGAACTGTTCGGCAAAGCCACAAAACTCAAAAAACCTTCTGCAAATATAACAACAGGTGAGGGTGTCCTTGCATTTGGACAAACAAACGTCTCAGCACCTCACTCTACAACTGGCCCCTTGAGGGAGAACGACTTCTCTTTCGTGCCCAGCCCCTTCCCTCCCTGCTGCTCCGACGTAATTGAACCCCAGTGGCGGCCTCAAGGCTGGGGGACGCCTGCTGACTGTCTAGAAGCGCAGAAGCCCGAGGGACGGACTGGCCGACCTCTGGGCTTGGAGGGTGCGGACGCAGGATGCTTGATGGGACCATGGCTGGAAGCAGTGTGGCCTGCAGGTGGTGGCAGCTGCAATGCAGGCGTCCCAGTGCTGGCATGTGCAGTGGTCTTCTGCCGAGAGAGGACACCTGCACCATGTTCGGACGACACACTGGCTATCTGAGGGGAGCGGGTCGGCTCTACCGCCACAATCGCATGCTCCACTGATTGCTGGCCTTGTATGGGACTGGAAGGGCCCGGGGTGATCCTAACTGATGCAGAGAGGGTGGCTACAGTGAGAGATCGCGTTGCGTCAATCTGGCTGTGGAGGAGGCCAGCAAGTGACTGCGTGGCAACAGTGAGGACCTGTGTGCCAGGTGTCAGTGCTTCGGAGAAGGCCTGGACAGTTCTTCCCATTGCTTCGGACAAGCCAGGTGCCGACCGCTCCACTGCCTCGGACAAGCCCTGCACAGACCTTTCCAGGGATTGTCCGAAGCCCTGAACAGTCCTTTCCATAGCCGACTGAAAGCCGTGGACAGTCCTCTCCATTGTTGGGCCGAAGCCCTGGATAGTCCTGCCCATTGTTGGGCCGAAGCCCTGGATAGTCCTGTCCATTGTTGCCCCGAAGCCCTGGATAGACCTGTCCATTGTTGCCCCGAACACCTGCAGAGTCCTGTCCATTGTTGCCCCAAAGCCCTGGAGAGTCCTCTCCATTGTTGCCCCGAAGTCCAACATACTCTTAGCCAATGAATCTATTGACTCAGGCATCTTCTCCATTGCAGCCATCAGCTCCGTGTGTCTGACCCGGGCCTGTTTGCTCATCTCAGCCAGGCGACGGACCTCATCTGCACTCTGTGCAGCAGTCATCACGACCTGCCTTGCCCTCTGGGGAGACGGTGGCCGAACTTGCCTATCCCCCGTGCGTTGCTGCATGCCGCTTGGTCCGGCAACTGGTTCATCCTCAGAGCCCCCCCCTCCCCTCCAGGGGACTACTATCCCCAGTCTGTAGATGTGTCAGCTCCCCGGATTCTGCAACGGCTGGTCCGGATTCCTCCTGGTCCTCGCCTCCGGTGGCACTGGCACTGGCAGCTTCAGCGCGTTGATCCCGAGTTGGTGCTGCTTCATCTGAAAGTGGGAGGTGGAAGAGTGGCTTTAGCAAAAGGACAGCTTTGCTGAAAGGCATGCCAGATTGCGGCAAGGCTCTGACATGGCTGCACACTGAGGATGCATGCTGGCGGGGGGACCAAGTGGAAGGCAACAGGTGAAAAAGGTGAGAGTCTTACCCTTGCTGTCAGTAATGGGGTTGGCAGATGCAGTGGTCACAGGACCAGACAGACGTCCTCCAAGTATCTGGTGCACTCTCTCCTCCAGATCCGTCAGAGTGACCACTTGTGGAGGTCCGCCACCGGTTCGCTGCTGCTCCTTTCGGATCATGGCCAGTTTGGACTGCAGGGGAAAGAAGGGGAAGTTCTGTAACATGAGGCCTTGAGAGATCATCGCATGCCCCCCATGGTGCAAGAGCCCTTACATGAGGCCTTGAGAGATTATCGCATGCCCCCCATGGTGCAAGAGCCCTTACATGAGGCCTTGAGACATCTGTTCATGTGTGTGCCCAGAAAGGGCCATGGGTGCATGCTGACAGATGGCCATTGGGGCATCATTGCAGCAGGGTGCCCGAAGTCAGCTGCAGATGGAGGGAATCAGAAGATTGCTAAACCATCACTCACGCTAACGATCCATGTGAGGTCGTTGAATTTCTTCCTGCACTGAACAGGGGTCCTGGTCGCCATGCTGCTGGAGTTGGCCCTCACAGCAACCTCCCTCCAAGATTGTCGGTAAGCCTTCTGATTCGGCCTCTTGCCATTATCCGGATACAGGACCTCTCGACGGCGCTCAACTGCAGCCACCAAGTGGTCCAGAGCCTCAGTGCTGAAGCGCTCTGCTCTCTGTCTAACCTTCTCCATGATGAACAACTTTGTACCGCCAGACAAGAGCTGACTGACCCACCCCTTTAAGAGCCGGCTGGCGCCTGGAGGTCTCGTGGTTTCCCGTAATTGAGATCACCTGCGCTGCGCCCGTCCGCGTCGATATTGAGTAGCGCCTGAACTTTTGCACCTTAAGAGCACCGTGCAAGACCCTTTGGGGGCGATGCAACCCAATATCTCACCAGGCAGCGATAACTTTTGTCTGGCTATAAACTTAGCGCTTCGCCAGTTCTAACGCCTCAAGCGAGGCTATACCCAATTTCTAGGCCTATATTATTACACAGCAAACAACTGGGAAAAGCAGAATCATGTCATCATGCTAATGTATTACAGAACAGCAGTTTGCAAGGCACATTTGCTTGCAAATTCTGGGGCCAGTAATGCAAGCCTCAATTTTAACTCCCAGGCAGTTTTTGGGTGGGTGGGTATCAGGTTAAGTTAGAAACTCACCTGCTGCAGCAGAAAACAGGCTCAGGGGGGCTGAATTGGAAAGACCCGGAAACGAGTGCAGGGCTCATGATGCGCGATTACCCCGTACCCATTCAATGTGATGCAAGCAGCACAGCAACTTTGTGCTGCCTGCTCATTACCATGATTGTCAGTTTCCACATGCATGCTGACGACACCCAGTTCTACCTCACTAACACTTCTCTCAACCCCTCCACGGTCTCTAAATTGTCAGACTGTTTGTCCAACATCCAGTTCTGGGAGAGCAGAAATTTTCTCCAATTAAATATTGGGAAGACCGAAGTCATTGTTTTCGATCCCCGCCACAAACTCCATTCCCTAGCCACTGACTCCATCCCTCTCCCTAACATCTGTCTAAGGATGAACCACACTGTTCGCAACCATGCTGTCATACTTGACGCTGAAATGAGCTTCCGACCACATATCCGTGGCATCCATGCTCCAGAACTAGCTGCGCCTCTAGGCAAGCTGTTCTAGTACAGCTACAACACTGGCATCTATCCGACAATGTGGAAAACTGCCCAGGTATGTCCTGTCCACAAAAAGCAGGACAAATCCAATCCGGCCAAATACCAACCCATCAGTCTACTCTCAATCATCAGCAAAGTGATGGAAGGTGTCACCGACAGTGCTATCAAGCGGCACTTACTCAACAATAACCTGCTCACTGATGCCCAGTTTGGGTTCCGCCAAGACCACTCGGCTCCCGACTTCATTACAGCTTTGATCCAAACATGGACAAAGCAGCTGAATTCCAGAGGTGAGATGAGAGCGACTGCCCTTGACATCAAGGCAGCATTTGACCGAGTGTGGCATCAAGGAGCCCTAGTAAAACTGAAGTCAATGGAAATCGGGGAATACTCTCCACGAGCTAGAGCCATACCTAGCAGAAAGGAAGATGGTTGTGATGGTTGGAGATCAATCATCACAGCTCCAGGACATCGCTGCAGGAGTTCCTCAGGGCAGTGCCCTAGGTCCAACCATCTCCAGCTGCTTCATCAATGACCTTCCCTCCAACATAAGGTCAGAAATGGGGATGTTCGCTGATGACTGCACAGTGTTCAGTGCATTCACAACTCCTCAGTTAATGAAGCAGTCCATGCCCACATCCAACAAGATCTGGACAACGTTCAGGCTTGGGCTGATAAGTGACAGGTAACATTCGCACCACACAAGTGCCAAGCAATGACTATCTCCAACAAGCGAGCGTCTAACCACCGCCCCTTGACATTCAACGACATTACCATCGCCAAATCCCCCGCCAGCAATATCACAGAATCACAACAGTGCAGATAGAGGCCATTTCGGCCCATCGAGCCTGCACCGACACATATCCCACCCGATCTCCGTAACCCCCACACCAACACATATCCCACCCCATCCCCACGTATTTAATCCCCCTAACACTAAGGGTCAATTTATCATAGCCAATCAACCTAACCCGCACATCTTTGGACTGTGGGAGGAAACCGGAGCACCCGGAGAAAACCCACGCAAACACGGGGAGAATGTGCAAACTCCACACAGACAGTCACCCGAGGCCGGATTCGAACCCGGGTCTCTGGCGCGGTGAGGCAACAGTGCTAACCACTATGCCACCGTGCTGCCTGGGGGTCACCATTGACCAGAAACTTAACTGGACCAGTGACATCAATATTGTGGCAACAAGAGCAGGTCAGAGACTAGGTATTCTGCGGCGAGTGTCTCACCTCCTGATTCCCCAAAGCCTTTCCACCATCTACAAGGCACAAGTAAGGAGTGTGATAGAATACTCTCCACTTGCCTGGATGAGTGCATATAAGATTCTGAAAAGTGTAATAAAACCGCTGCTACCGTCTGGAGATCGAAATTGCGAATGAATTGTAAGATGATAATGGACGGATTTAAAATGTAAGAAATCAGCATGTGTTCTTTGTTTGTGAAGACACAAAATGGTGGTCAGTATGTGTTCTTTGGTTGATAGGCCACCTGGACAAGAAGGGAAGAACATACATCTCACAGGAACAGGAATGTGTCATGCGGATGGAACTCCAATTAGGGAAGGTTTGGAGTGGACAGACCTATCCAAGGGAGGCAGAGTAATTTACAATCAATGAGGCCTTATAACCCAGTGGCAGGAGTTTTCAGAGATAAGAAGGAGAACAGAGAAGACAAAGCAAGAGGAAGATTGAAGTGAGAAAGCTGGCCAGTTCATGTTTTGACTCACAGTTTCCTTTGACCGATCACCCAGAAATGGAGGAGTATGTATGAGAATTGGACATGGGCTGAGATAAAGTTAAAGAGAGTACTTTTAGGTACATTTGAATCATTAAAGAGGCATTTTTATATACTTTGCATTGATAAGTTGCAGGCATATTTATTGCCGGGAGTTCTTTGAATTTATTGCCAAAGGTGCTTCTATGTACACTTGAATTTTGAACTATAGTCTGATTAAAAGACCAATTTTATTGATCACATCCTTGTCTGTCATTGTTAAGCTAATTCGTAATTCTCGAGGTCCGAACAGTAGTAAGAGAAAGTGCTACATAAATTGGCGAACATGAAGGGACCTCGAGGGGAAAAAGCATTTTTATAACAGTGCCGGACAAGAAAGTGAGAAGTATGGAGGATTTGGTAGCAAAATATATTAGTTCAAAATTTGATACGGATAAACCATGGGTTAGAGATATTGTGCAGAACGATGACCCTGTACAAAAAGCAAAGGAATGGACGGAAGGTCCGTTTGGAAAGGTGTCATGGTATAAAGCGGTATGGCTGTTAGCCTATCACAGACAATTAATTCAAAATAAGAAAGATTGAGCAACTGAAACAAAAGGCGAGCGACAGGGAAGCGGTGGTGAACCATTTGCTAAAAGATTTAGAGGAATTAAAAGAACAGAGACAAGCTGAGAAAGTGAAAGGGGAAAGTAACATAGAATACTTGCAGTGTCAGGTGACGGAGTATTGGCGAAGAGCTGATAGCTGGGAGAAAGAAAGCTATAAGCAACATCGGCAGGGAGCCTCGGCTGAGGAAGAGTTAAGCAATGTAAAAACAGCATTTAAGGTGTTGCAACAACAGAAAGCGGGAGAAGCTGATCCCACTAAATGCCGAAAGGAAATTGAGCGATTGAAAGCTCGTCTATCGGTAGAGAAGGGGGTAATATGCTTAATGACCCAAGAGGAAAGGGATATCGAGGGGGAAGGAAAGTGGTCTGATGATGGGCCACAATATGGGGAATTGAGACCCCCGCCAGAAGTACTGGAACCCCCTGTTCCACCGCCAATGGATTCTATGAGGCAGCAGAAATTTGGTCCCCCTGCAGGAGCACAGAATAGAGGGGTGTTACAGGGTGATTTTACCATACTGTATAACAACACACAATTGAAAGAAATGGTGGGTGATTTAGGGAAACTAAAAATGGGAGATGACCCTACAATTATGTTTCAGGAAGTTGCAGCTGCGGCTGCAATAAATGAGTGTGATGAACCAGAACACGTTAAGATGTTACTATTTACGCTGTCAATATCGGTCTTAAGTGGCTTACCAGCTGCCACAAAAAGGAACATTGCAGGAAGTTAAAGATCAAATCATGATAGCACTAGGGTATGGATCAGGTAATCCATTCGAACAGGTGGGCAAAACTAAGCAAAGACCTGGGGAGAGTCCTGAAAGTTATGCAGAAAGGTTGTGGCCGGTATATAACATGGCCTGTGGAGGGATACTTGTTAGAGCTAACCTTGCAGCAGAGCCCCTGAATCATTGGCTGCGAGCATTAACAGCTAATCGCCTGCCACATATTAGAGCAGTGACAGAAGCATGGTATGACCCACAAGGCAACCAGACTGAGGTACAGACCTTGCGGAAAATGACCCAAGCTTTTGAAAGAGAAAGGCAGGAAGTAGAAGAGCAGGGCCTAATTAAGTCGAGACAAAAGGATAAGGTGTGTGAGGCAAGGGGATGGAAACAGGAAGGAGCTTACCCCCCTAAGGAGGATAAGCGATGCTTTAATTGTGGAGGAAAGGTACATTTTATTAGAGACTGCAGAAGGCCAAGGAAAGATAGAAATGAAGAACCGATTACAAAGCCCGCTGCGCCTACAGAGTAGACAAAGGCAACCGTAACCGATCAGGCGGTGCTGGCCTTAGTGGAAGCCCTGAAACAACTAGGGGTCGCGGGGAAGGTGGATGCTGCAAAAGGAAGCGATACACCACTAAGATCACAATGAAGGGGCCGCGCCCAGCCCGAGTTCCTGTGTCCCCTCAGGTGAAGGGGCCGCGCCCAGCCCGAGTTCCTGTGTCCCCTCAGGTGCGACAATTGGGGACAACCATGTGTGAAAGTAGAAGTAGAACATACAAACGGGATGTGTCTGGTGGATACCGGAGCCTCAAGCAGCGTGATTCACTCGGAATGTCCTGATAGTTCCCCATGGTCGTCAGGAACAACATATGTGTTAGCCGGTTTCACGGGCAACCAAAAGGCAGGGGCGGTATCAAGACCGTTAAAATTTAAGGTAGGGGGACTAGAATCAAAGTGGGAGTGTGTTTTTATGAATTGGGATAAGGAAGGGCATGGGGTGCTAGGCTCTGATTGGAGGTTAGCCCACAATGTGATAGTGGACCGGCATAATGATTGTTTGTGGGGCGTAGCAGAGGAGGATAAATCAGGAGAGGTGTGGGTAATCCCAAAGGGAAATAAAGGGGACGGTTGGAGCTGCATGATGCAACCGCAAGTGAGGTATGACTGGGAGAGTAGGTTGTGGAGGCAATTTAAGAAAAGGAAAAAGGGAAAAATTAAAGTTTTACCGACACAAAGCTATTAGTTTCTGTCCAAAACAAGTAAAACACAAGGGCCTAGAAATTCAGTTGTTTGCGCCAGCCGCTAGCGCCTTAGGAGGAGATGTGGGGCGCTAGGCGGCTAGCGGCCGGGCGCAGCGCGATCTGCGCCTCTCCCCAACTTCAGTAAAGATTTAGCGGCGGCGCAAAGCCTTTGCGCGCGCTCAGCTGCGCGCGCAGATCCTGACGTCATTTCATCGTGCAACGCCCTTTGTGCGCCCCGAACCGGAAATTCAGTGGCGCCGCCCTTCTTTGTGCCTGGCGCCCCCAGCGACTGGTAGAGGGGAACAGTTCCCAGTCGCTGCGGGGCGCGGGGGGCGCTATTTAAAGGGGACTCCTCCTGCAATATAAGTGGCAGCCATTTTGTGCCAATCCCTCTGTGTGAGAGACGGATATTTGGAGAGAGGCAAAGGCAGAGAGCTTTCTGCTTTGACTCAGCGCTTGCACAGGTACTTGTGGCTTCAGGCCAGAGCTTTGCACTTGGATTTCACTTTCAGTGCCATAGCCTTGAGTCGCCTCATATAATGGGGGCTGCAATGGGTGGAAACGTTGGCTTTCTGCATTGCATTCAAAGGGATCAGAGACGCCGTGAGAGAGTGCCAGTCATGGCCAGACGGAGATTGGCCAACAGGCGTCGGCACAGGAGGCCTTACCCACCCAGGGTATACCGCGAGCAGTTCTCATATCTGAACATGTCTGAGGAGCAGTGTGTTCGGAGGATGCGATTCAGAAGGGAGGTGGTCACTCAGATCTGCCACCTGCTTCGCAGAGATCTGCAGCCACAGCTGAGGAGCAGGACGTCTCTGTCAGTGGCAGTGAAGGTGACGGTGGCTCTCAACTTCGATGCCACTGGCTCCTTCCAAACCACTACTGGGGACATTGCCAACATCTCCCAGTTCGCGGTACATTGCTGCATCCGCCAGGTGAACAATGCCCTTTTCAGAAGGAGATGTCAGTACATCTCCTTCCCCATGACCCTGGACAAGCAGCAAGAGCGTGCAATCGGCTTTGGAAGAATAGCGGGCTTCCCCATGGTTGAGGGCGTAGAACTGATGAACCAGCAATGGTCAGGCCTTGCTTCAGGGCTGCAGTGTGCAGGGCATGGCAGCCAAACAAGTCGACCCTTCCCCTTTAAGAGCTGACCGGCGCCAGCGTGTCTGCCTTCATTGAGCAACTCGCCGCACCTGCGCTGCGCCCGTCCTCGGTGTTAGCGCCCCGGATCGCCGGCTTAGCGCCTAATGATAGTCGTGCATTGCCTGCTTTAGCGCAGCAGCAACCTCTTGGGGCGATGCCACTGAATATCAGCGAAGGTGGCGCGAAGTTGCGCCGGGCGCAAACTTTAGCGGCCGCCCGGCTGTAGCGCCCCAAACGTGGCTATACTGAATTTCTAGGCCAAGGTGTTGTGTCTCCTTGTGTTCTTTTACTATAAATAATAGACACTTTTAGCTCATTTTAGTTACTGCTTTTACTAGCTGTATTTCTGCTTTGTTTCTGTGCTGCCGCATGGTGCGGAGTGATACAAGATGTCCGACGCTGCACTGTGCACTGCCCGTGCACAGTGTGCCACATAGCAATATAACTACACCATACCAAAGTAGTTCCATACCAAAGTAGTTCCATTTAACGGTGTGATACTATAACAATGTAACATCCCTCTTTCTCAAAAAACTAAAACATGAAATTTAACAATTTAAATTAACAAATATTATATCTAAACTATTATTATCAACTATAAAGAATCGTGAGCTTTTATTTTATTCGCGATATCGCTCAGGTGGTTGGATGTTGTCCCTCCATCTTGTGGATTTGGTGGTGACCATTCCTCTCTGCGGTGTTTTGGTGTGTTCCGCTCTCGTCGTTGTTGTTGCTGTTGCCTTTGGAGTTGGAGTGTGCATGCTCATCGTTGTTTGATTTGTAGCGCTTGTTTCTGGTGTTGTACTGCTTGTGGTAGCTGGAGTTGTCAATGTTGCTGATGTTGTCTGCTGCTTATCCAGTTCAGGTGAAGGTCTGATGTGGAGTCTGTTCCGTCTGTATTGGTTACCAGGTTCAGTCTCTACGAAGTAGGATCTTGGAGTATCAGCTTTTCCAATGACCTTGGCTGGATTCCAGGTTTTCAACACCGGGTCTTGCACATGCACTGATTGTCCATTCAGCAATTCTGGTAGCGTCTTTGCATGTTTATCGTAATATTTGCTTCCTACGATTTGTGCTTCTGCCAGCTTTTGTCTGAAGTCCTCCTGGTCCTGGGGAGGATGTATTTTTGCTGGTAGTGTAGTCTTAAACTTCCTCCCATTCAGCAATTCCGCAGGTGATTTCATGTCTGCTTTCAGTGGTGTTGATCTGAGTGATAGGAGAGCAAGGTCTTGGTCTTCCCTCATCTCACTACTTTTGATGAGAGTTCTCTTGACAGTCTGGATCTGTCTTTCGATGAACCCATGTCCCCTTGGGAAATGTGGGGATGAGGTTACTATTTTGAATCCATACATTTCTGCCAGAGCTCTGAATTCACTCGATGTGAACTGGGTTCCACTGTCACAGATTACCTTTTCTGGGATTCCTTGTTCAACAAACAAGCTCTTTACAATCCTGGTGGTAGTTGTGGCTCTCAAGTCTTTCATCCTTCTCACAAAAGGAAACTTGGAATAGTAATCTGCCACTATGAGATACCATTCTTGATTGCACATGAAAAGATCTGCCCTAACAGTGTGCCATGGTCTTGACGGTATTTCACTAGGTATCATCTCCTCTTTCTGTTGTGCATTTCTGTATTTCTGGCATATACCACATGCAGAGACCATCTGTTCAATATTTTTGTACATGCCTATCCAGTATACAGCTGATCTGGCTCTCAGCTTGCATTTCTCCATTCCCATGTGGCCTTCATGTATGAGATGGAGAAGTTGTACCTGCATCGTCTTTGGCACGATGATCCTCGATCCAGCAAGGAGAATACCGTCTTCTACTGCAATATCGTCTTTAATCGTCTAGCATTGACGAATTGTCATCTGTACCGGCTGGATTCTCTCCGGCCACCCCTGTATTACTTGTTGTGTGAGTAGTTGCAACTCTTCATCTTTGCTAGTCTCATCTCTGATTTGACTGAGCTTTGTAGGGGTAACATTCACTAGGTGGTGGATTTTTACCGTTAGGCCCTCCACCTCATGTTTCTTATATGGTGACAATCAAGACAACGCATCTGCTAGCACCATTTCCTTTCCTGGCTTATATTTAAGCGTGAAGTCATAGCTTTGGATCCTTAGAAGTAGTCTTTGCAGTCGCTTTGCACAGATTCTTCTTATAGATCTGTTCTAGTGGACGATGGTCACTCTCTATTGTAAATCACCTGCCATATAGGTATGTATGGAATTTCTCGCATCCGTACACTACTGCTAATAGTTCTCTTTCTATGTTGGCGTATCTCGTCTCGGCTGACGTCAAGGCCTTTGATGCGAAAGCTATCGGCTTTCCTTCCTGCACCAGAGCTGCCCCTAGTCCTCTGGTAGAAGCGTCTTCTTGCAGAGTGACTGGTTTTCTTCTGTCATAATATGACAGACTTGTTTCTTTGCACAACAGTTCTTTAAGTTGTTTGAAATTCCTTTCGTGTGATTCAGACCACTGGTATTCGGCGTCTTCTTTCAATAGCTCTCTGAGATTTGTTGTATGTTCCGACATGTGGTGTCGGTGTCCGATACGGTGTCCGATACGGTGGCATAGTGGTTAGCACTGTTGCCTCACAGCACCAGGGACCCGGGTTCAAATCCCACAGTCCAAAGATGTGCAGGTTAGGTTGATTTGGCTATGATAAATTGACCCTTAGTGTTAGGGGATTAAATACGTGGGGTTACGGGGATAGGGTGGGATATATGTCGGTGCAGGCTCGATGGGCCGAAATGGCCTCTATCTGCACTGTTGATTCTGTGATGTGTGGGATGAAAGAACTCATGTATTGGACCAAGCCGAGGTAACTCCTCAGCTCTTTCTTGTCTTTGGGTGGTTTCATTTCAGCAATCGCCGCAATCTTCTCTGGATTTGGCTTGACTCCCTCTGGTGTATAAATCATACCGAAGAATTGGCATTCCTTGACTTTAACTATGCACTTATCTGCATTTAACTTGATGCCAGCCTTCCTGGTACTCTCCATGGCCTCATGCAGGTGCATGTCATGGTCTCTTTCATCTGCTCCATAGATCTGAATGTCATCAGCTATTCCTATAGCTCCTTCACAGCCTCTGTATGTCTCGTCTATTTTCTGTTGAAAGATATCTTGACTGACCTTTAGCCCGAATGGTAGCCACAGGAATTTGTAACGCCCAAATGGTGTGTTGAATGTTGTCAGTGTTGTTGATTCCTCATCCAGCTTCACGTTCCAATATCCATTTCTGGCATCTAGTTTTGAGAAAACCTTGGCTCCTGCCAGTGATGGCGTAATCTCCGCTAGCATTGGGGTGGGATAGTGGTCCCTCTTTATCACCTGGTTTAGATCTTTGGGGTCCAAACATATTCTGAGACGCCCGTTTGGCTTTTCTCGTACCACAATTGAGTTTACCCAGTCTGTGGGTTCAGTGACCTTTACGATCACTCCCTTTTCTTCCATCTCCTTTAGCTCTCTTTCAAGCTTTGTCTTCAGCTCGATGGGTACTTTTCGTGGAGCATGGATAACGGGCTTTACCTCTGGATCGATGGTGATGTGGGATTGGAAATCTCCGAAACCTCCCACTGTATCATCAAAACATTCCGGATACATGTCTATCAGGTCTTTTTTTACTCTTGATTTGTGGGCGGTTCTCCAGTGGGGTGTTGCTGTCTATCTTCAGTAACGTTTCCGTCAGCTCATGATGCACTGAGATCAATCTCAGCTTCTCGCAGCTGTTTAATCCCAGGATCGCTGGCCCCTCAGTGTCGGTGACATAGAACATGCAGTTGATGTTCTTTCTTTTATGTGTCCCTTTGATAAAGGTTATTCCAAGTTGTTTAATCTCACTCCCCCCGTATGCTGTCAGGGTGACATTACTTGCCTTTAAACAACCATTTTTCGGGTAGCCATCTTCTCTCAGGTTTTCGGGAAAAATCTGCTGGTACAGTCTCAATGGGAGAATGTTGCTCTGAGCCCCTGTGTCCAGCTTCAACTTTAAGTTGATGGTTGTGGGCCGACCTTTGACCTTTTTTTTTATTTGGATGATGGTGTGAAATTCTCTCCTCGGAGTATTTTCCGCTCTGGACATCTCGTGAAGCTGTATCTTTATGGTTTCGATGTTTAGTGCATTGTCGTGATCATCATCATCATCCTGCTCATCCATGGCATGGATATTGTGTTTCTTTCTCTGGTTCTGCTGTCCACCTTTGTTTTTGATGTATGTTCCTTCTTTCTTCGTTCTACACCTCTTTTCCCAGTGGTTTAGTTTGCCACATGCATTGCAGCTTGTTCCATATGCTGGACATTTCCTCTTGTCTGTGTAATCGTGCGGTCTTCCACAATTTCTGCACATGTTTCCCCCATTGTCATGTGCATGTCTTTGTGTGTTGTACTTTTCTCTCACTGCATCCACTCTGTTGTCCATCTCAGAAGCCGTCCGCATGTCAGCCGTTTGAGAAATCAGCGTTTTCATTTGTTGCTTCATGGCTTCATGAGCTCTCGCAGTATCTATAGCCTCTGTTATTCCGAGCTTTTCTTTTCCTATCAGGGCTTTTTGTACCTCTACATGCGCTGACCCCCATATTAGCTGGTCCACAAGCCTTTCCTCCATTTCCTTAATTTTACACTTGCTGGCTTCATTTCTCAGCCTTGTCAGGAAATTGTCAGCTGTTTCACCGGGTTCCTGTCTTAGACTCTGGAATTTGTATCTGTGTATACGGTGATTGGATTTAGGCTCTAGATGGTTGCTGAATTTATCAAAAATTGTCGCAGGGTTTCTGTGCTGCCGCATGGTGCGGAGTGATACAAGATGTCCGACGCTGCACTGTGCACTGCCCGTGCACAGTGTGCCACATAGCAATATAACTACACCATACCAAAGTAGTTCCATACCAAAGTAGTTCCATTTAACGGTGTGATGCTATAACAATGTAACACAAGGTTTGCTGAGCGAAAGGGTCAGAAAGGAATGCTGGAATCTGTCTTTGAAAGAAAGTGTTTGGTGTGTTTGTTTCAGCTCCACCTACTTTTCTGTACTGAGAGCTCAATGGTGTCACTAAGCAAATGGGGACTTGTGAATGTGGAACTGAGGCACAGACTATGCAACATCTCCTGCAATGTCCATCATTAGAGGAACCCTGCACTGTTGCAGATCTTGCCGAATTCAACAACAAGGCGCAAAAATGTGTCCAGTTCTGGCTGGGCTATGTATAGACTGTCTGTGGACACGATAAGAAGAAGTAGTCTTGTCTTGAATGATGGACAAGTGTGCTGTTTTAAGTTTGTTAATTGTTTTACAAAAGATAAGCTTCATCCTTGAAGTTAAATGTGCCTGGAATAAAATGAATAGAACGTTTACAAAGCATGTGTGAATGTTTCTTTGTTAGTGTGGCTTCTTCCTTTGTTTTTCAAGTGATGCTGCTAAGTTTTAAAATATTGGTTTGAATTGAATTGGAGTTATTGAGGTTAATTAACCTATTAAAACCAGACTTTTATTGTGGCCACAGTGAAATTCTGGTTGCTGTAAATTTGTGTGGAAGCTACTAGTTCCGGATATTTGGCAAAAACACATCAACAATTTTTGGAAATTTTTGACTAATTGCAAGTATAGGTGACCAGGAAAAAAAAGAGGAAATGCTATTGTGTGGAGTTGCTTCACAGAATGTTTAGGACATCTCATTTTAAAGCTACAAGACTTTGCAAGCTGTGAGGTTGTGTGACCAAACCTGACAGTGAGTGATGTCTGTGTTTGTCTTCTTTTGAAATGCAAAAGAAAGTTAACTCTTTTCACAAGCAGCTGTGAACTCTGTTTTTAACTCCACAAACAGGTGTGGGTTTTGTAAACATTTTGGGCATTGTTAAATTTTTAAGTTTTAAATTTGAGTGGATTGATGAATTAACCAATTTGGCTCTTAGGAAAGCCGCAATGGGTTGTCATTTTTTTCTTTTAAGCAGGGGGCCAGATGAGTGTTGATGGTGCAAGATTACCAGCTCCAGGATGGGGAAACTCCTGTACACATTGAGCGCTTTGATGCTCGTAGTGGATGGGATTGAACTATATCAGGAATCACAGCAGCTCGGAAGCAGCAGCAATGAAACCATAACCTCACTGGATATAGGGTTTTCTGTTGTAAATGGGATGAATGTAGCAATTAAAAATCAAACTATAACATATTATAATTGGACAGTGAGGGTAACAGAGCAGAGGGTGCATGAGGGGCAAAGGATTTGTTTAAAATGCTCAAATTAAAAATCATTATGATAATATTCAATGTCCTGATCAGTCCAAAGAAGCCATTCAATTAAAGGTGAGGGAGAAACCAGTGGCACCCGATGAAGGGAGTGAAGAGTGCCCCACCCCATTCCCTGCTCCGATTAACGGATTGGTGTTGGTTCCCAGTGAGTTGTCAATGTTACATGATGTTGTATTAGATAGATGTAAGGGAGGTTATTGTCAATATGTCTGGTATCTAACAGTACTATGTGTATTAAACCTAAAAGGATGGTAAAAATCGGGAACAGGACTATTCTGCCTTTAATGGATCAGAATCCAATGCATGTTAAGGCATTAACCGAGATAGACAATTTGGGGAAATACGTGTCCATTTTTGGATATGGGTTACCTTGGACGAATGAAAATCTCACTGAGTTTGTGAAACGGATTGGAGAAGTGGGAAGGACATTCTCAGTATTAAAAGGGCGGAATGATGCTAATGCCAGAATAAGAACCTCGTTAATGAACGAGGCGACTTCTTGGTGGGATTCGCGATTTAATCGTATAGATCTAGCTCCATGGGTAAGACTGTGCTCACAAGCTTTGTTATGGTTACAACTAATGTGTGTGATCGTGCTTATGTGGGAGTGGGGAATGCGGGCAAGACGTAACCAAAGAAAGAACAAGGGAAGACAATTGGGGCATATGAGGGGACTGTTCCCGAATTAGCTTTAATAATGTGAAATGGGGTATAGATATCGTATTATAGGGGATAAAAAGGGGACTATGTCCGATTGGAATACATACTGCTCCAACTCTGGTGAAATGTCTGCACGTGAATAAACATGAGAGACATTTGAGGGAGGACTGTAAGATTCTGAAAAGTGTAATAAGACTGCTGCTACCGTGTGGAGCTCAAAATTGCGAACGAATTGTAAGATGATAATGGACAGATTTAAAATGTAAGAAATCAGCAGGTGTTCTTTGTGAAGACACAAAATGGTGGTCAGTATGTGTTCTTTGGTTGAGAGGCCACCTGGACAAGAAGGGGAGAACATACATCTCACAGGAACAGGAATGTGTCATGCAGATGGAACTCCAATTAGGAAAGGTTTGGAGTGGACAGACCTATTCAAGGGAGGCAGAGAGTAATTTACGATCAACGAGGCCTTATAACCCAGTGGCAGGAGTTTTCAGAGATAAGAAGGAGAACAGAGAAGACAAAGCAAGAGGAAGATTGAAGTGAGAAAGCTGGCCAGTTCATGTTTTGACTCACAGTTTCCTTTGACCGATCACCCAGAAATGGAGGAGTATGTATGAGAATTGGACATGGGCTGAGATAAAGTTAAAGAGAGTACTTTTAGGTACATTTGAATCATTAAAGGGGAATTTTTATATACTTTGAATTGATAAGTTGCAGGCATATTTATTGCCGGGAGCTCTTTGAATTTATTGCCAAAGGTGCTTTTATGTACATTTGAATTTTGAACTATAGTCTGATTAAAAGACCAATTTTATTGATCACATCCTTGTCTGTCATTGTTAAGCTAATTCGTAATTCTCGAGGTCCGAACAGTAGTAAGAGAAAGTGCTACATGCAGCACCAACAACACACACAAAGCTCGACACCATCCAGGACAAAGCAGCCCACTTGTTTGGCACTCCATCCACCACCTTAAACATTCACTCCCTCCACCACCACCGTACCGTGGCTGTAGTGTGTATCATCTACAAGAAGCACTGCAGCAACTCACCAAGGCTTCTTCGGCAGCACCTCCCAAACCCGCAACCTCTTCCACCTCGAAGGACAAGGGCAGCAGGCACATGGGAACACCACCATTTCCAAGTACCCTTCCAAGTCACACACCATCCTGACTTGGAAGTATATCGCCGTTCCTTCATCGTCGCTGGGTCAAAATCCTGGAACTCCCTCCTTAACAGCCCTGTGGGAGTACCTTCACCACATGGACTGCAGTGGTTCAAGAAGGTGGCTCACCACCATCTTCTCAAGGGTAATTGGGGATGGGCAATAAAAGCTGGCCTTGCCAGCGACATCCACATCCCATGAACATTTTTTTTAAAATAACTAAGACCGTCTATTTCCACCTCCGTAACATCGCTTGTCTCAGCCCTTGCCTCAGCTCATCCACTGCTGAAACCCTCATCCATGCCTTTGTTGTCTCTAGACTTTACTATTCCAACGCATTCCTGGCTAGCCTCCCACATTCTACCCTATGTAAACTTGAGGTGATCCAAAACTCGGCTGCCCGTGTCCTAACTCGCACCGAGTCCCGATCACCCATCACCCCTGTGCTCGCTGGCCTACATTGGCTCCCAGCTACGCAACGTCACAATTTCAAAATTCTCATTCTTATTTTCAAATCTCTCCATGGCCTCATCCCTCCCCATCTCTGTAATTTCCTTCAGCCCCAAAACCCCCCGAGATATCTACGCTCCTCTAATTCTGCCCTCTTGAGCATCCCCTGCTCCCTCACCACAATCCGACTCTTGTGCCTTTCTCCATTCAGAGAACCAAGAACTGCCACCTGGCCAGGCACTGGTGGAAAAGCAACAAGTGGAAGAGCAACAAGACACTGATGATGAAGAAACACCATTGTAATGTATGTACCTTTAAAGGGGAGAACTACTTTTTACAGCTCCTTTATCCTGTAGTACCGGCAGTGACCACACCTGTATATAAACCCTGAGTAGTGATCTGTACAGTCAGTTGCAGTTTGAACCCTCATTCAGTAAACACCTGTTGACCGTTCTCTGCAGTCCTTTTCTTATTATTACACGGACGTAACAACCGTCACTCGATTTCACACTGAGAGCCACAAGCTCAGAAACTGACACTAGACGTAATTTAGAGGATAGCACAGAGGCGGGATCTGCACGTGGTGAGACACTGGGTATGAGTGGCCTGCAGGCAGGGCAGGCAGCAATTGTTGCACAGGTGCCAGCTCACCAGAGGGCAAGGTCGCACACAAATTCTGCTGCAGATGACTCAGATGACCACTTTGAAGGGGTGAGCTATTACAGAAAGCTGATGGTTATGCACAATGAAATGCTGGGTGCATTGGCAAGCCTGCCAGAAAGCTGATGTGCAATGTCAAGGGGCATGGAGGAGTCAGGCACCAACTTTGCACCTGGGTTTGTGCAGAGCTTGGATTCCATCCTTTCCAACGTGGAAGTGGTGGCCAACTCCATTAACGCACTGTGGACCCAACCATGATACAGCGTCTGATAGCTGATGTCTCAACTTCCAACTTCCATTGCAGCACAAGCAGAAGCCACCCAATGTCTGGGTGCTGCAGTAGAAGCTCCGACTGCTGGCATGCAAACTGAGCTTTCTGCCATGCAAGCTCAGAATGCTGCCACCATGGCTGTGGACACCAGTGTTCAAAGGGACTTGCAGGTGTCACAGCAATCCAGCAATCTGTCCTCCAACAGATTACTAGGGTTGCTGAGGCGCTGCAGGAGTGACAGTGGCTCCATGGAGCACAAACCTGCTATCCTCTCTCAGGATGACAGCATTCATCCTCCCATCACTGCCACTCCACCGGCAGCTTGCTGTTGCCTGTCAGCCAGCCAGCCCAGACTGCTGCCGCCCATGCCGAGATGGTGCAGTCCAATGCTGGGCCGTCTAGGCCCAGAGATACTCAAGGCCGTCCTCCAAAGTAATCTGCAGTCTCCCCCACTGAAAGTCAACAGCCTTAAACCAGCCATGCTGCAACCACTGGGGTAGCACTGCATAGGAACACTAAGACAGGCAAAGGCACACAGAGGACAGGCACTAAGGCAATACGCAAATGGGTGATTAGTTTGGCATGCTTTGATTTATAAATTTGGTTTGGAATATTTATTTTGTGTTGGCTTTTATTTTTGTATTGTGGCCAAGTGGACACTGTGATTTTTGAAAATTTATTCCTGGGATGTGGGCGTCACTAGCAAGGCCAGCATTTATTGCCCATCCCTAATTGTCCTTGAGAAGGTGGTGGTGAGCTGCCTTCTTGAACCGTCGCAGTCCGTGTGGTGAAGGTACTCCCACAGTGCTGTTAGGTAGGGAGTTCCAGGATTTTGACCCAGCAATGATGAAGGAATGGTGATATATTTCCAAGTCAGGATGGTGTGTAACTTGGAGGGGAACTTGCAGGTTATGATGTTTCCATGCGCCTGCTGCCCTTGTCCTTCTAGGTGGTAGAGCTCACGGGTTTGGGAGGTGCTGCCGAAGAAGCCTTGGCGAGTTGTTGCAATGCATCTTGTAGATGGTACATACTGTAGCCACGGTGCGCCAGTGGTGGAGGGAGTGGTCCAGTTAATTTTCTGGTCATGCTGACCCCCAGAGTGTTAATGGTGAGAGATTCGGCGATGGTAATGCCATTGAATGTCAAGAGGCGGCGGTTAGACTCTCGCTTGTTGGAGATAGTCATTGCCTGGCACTTGTGTGGCGCAAATGTTATCTGCCACTTATCAGCCTAAGCCTGAATGTTGTCCAGGTCTTGCTGCATGCGGGCATGGACTGCTTTATTATCTGAGGAGTTGCGAATGGAATTGAAACTGTGCAATCATCAGCGAACATCCCCACTTCTGACCTTATGATGGAGTGAAGGTCATTGACAAAGCAGCTGAAGATGGTTGAGCCTGGGACACTGCCCTGACGAACTCGTGCAGTGGTGTCCTGGGGCTGAGATGATTGACATTCAACAACCATCTTCCTTTGTGCTAGGTATGACTCCAGCCAGTGGAGAGTATTCCCCCTCATTCCCATTGACTTCAATTTTACTAGGGCTCCGTGCAAAATTAAGGCACATGGGATTGGGGGCAAGGTATTGACTTGGACAGAGAACTGGTTGGCGGACAGAAAGCAAAGAGTTGGAATAAACGGGTCATTTTCCGAGTGGCAGGCAGTGACTAGTGGGGTACCGCAAGGATCGGTCCAAGGACCCCAGCTGTTCACAATATATATTAATGATCTGGACGAGGGAATTGGATGTAATATCTCCAAATTTGCAGACGACACAAAGCTGGGCGGGAGGGTAAGCTGCAAGGAGGATGTCGGGAAACTCCAGTACGATTTGGACAGGTTGGGTGATTGGGCAGAAACATGGCAAATGCACTATAATGTGGATAAATGTGAGGTTATCCACTTTGGTGGCAAAAACAGGAAGGCAGATTATTATTTGAATGGCAATAGATTGGGAGAAGGGGAAGTGCAAAGAGACCTGGGTGTCCTTGTGCACCAGTCACTGAAGGTAAGCATGCAGGTGCAGCAGGCGGTTAAGAAGGCAAATGGTATGTTGGCCTTTGTAGCAAGAGGGTTCGAGTATAGGAACAAGGATGTCTTGCTACAGTTGTACAGGGCCTTGGTGAGACTGCACCTTGAGTATTGTGTGCAGTTTTGGTCACCTTACCTGAGGAAGGACGTTCTTGCCATGGAGGGAGTGCAGCGAAGATTCACCAGGCTGATACCTGGGATGGCAGGAATGACGTATGAGGAGAGATTGTGTCGATTGGGCTTATACTCACTGGAGTTTAGAAGATTGAGAGGGGATCTCATCGAAACCTATAAAATTCTGTCAGGTCTGGACAGACTAGGTGCAGGAAGGATGTTTCTGATGGCCGGGGAGTCCAGAACTAGGGGTCATAGTCTAAGGATAAGGGGTAAGCCATTTAGGACTGAAATGAGGAGGAATTTCTTCACCCAGAGAGTGGTGAACCTGTGGAATTCTCTGCCACAGAGGGCGGTGGAGGCTAGTTCATTAAATATATTCAAGAAAGAGTTGGATATATTTCTTGAGACTAAAGGGATCAAGGGATATGGGGAAAAGGCAGGGACAGGGTACTGAATTTGGATGATCAGCCATGATCACATTGAATGGCGGAGCAGGCTCGAAGGGCCAAATGGCCTACTCCTGCTCCTATCTTCTATGTTTCTATGCCACACTTGGTCAAATGCTGCCTTGATGTCAAGGGCAGTCACTCTCACCTCACCTCTGGAATTCAGCTCTTTTGTCCATGTTTGGACCAAGGCTGTAATGAGATTTTTTTATTTTTTATTATTCATTGATGGGATGTGGGCGTCGCTGGCTGGGCCTGCATTTAGTGTCCATCCCTAATTGCCCTTGAGAAGATGGTGGTGAGCCGCCTTCTTGTACCGCTGCAGTCCATATGGTGTAGATACACCCACAATGCTGTTAGGAAGGGAGTTCCAGGATTTTGGCCCAGCGACAGTGAAGGAACGGCGATACAGGTCCAAGTCAGGATGGTGTGCGGCTTGGAGGGGAACTTGTAGGTGGTGATGTTCCCATGCGTCTGCTGCCCTTGTCCTTCTAAGTGGTAGAGGTCGCGGGTTTGGAAGGTGCTGTTGAAGGAGCTTTGGCGAGTTGCTGCAGTGCATCTTGTAGATGGTACACACTGCAGCCACAGTGCGCCGGTGGTGGAGGGAGTGAATGTTGAAGGTGGTGGATGGAGTGCCAATCAAGTGGGTTGCTTTATCCTGAATGGTGTCGAGCTTCTTGAGTGTTGTTGGAGCTGCACTCATCCAGGCAAGTGGAGAGTATTCCATCACACTCCTGACTTGTGCCTTGTAGATGGTGGAAAGGCTTTGGGGAGTCAGGAGGTGAGACACTCGCTGCAGAATTCCCTGCCTCTGGCCTGTTCTTGTAGCCACAGTATTTATATGGCTGGTCCAGTTCAGTTTCTGATCAATGGTAACCCCCAGGATGTTGATAGTGGGGGATTCAGCGATGGTAATGCCATTGAATGTCAAGGGGAGATGGTTAGAGTCTCGCTTGTTGGAGATGGTCATTGCCTGGCACTTGTGTGGTGCAAATGTTACTTGCCACTTGTCAGCCCAAGTCTGAATGTTGTCCAGGTCTTGCTGCATATGGACACGGACTGCGTCAGTATCTGACGAGTCTCGAATGGTGCTGAACAGTGTGCAATCATCAGCGAACATCCCCACTTCTGACCTTATGATGGAGGGAAGGTCATTGATGAAACAGCTGAAGATGGTTGGGCCTAGGACACTGCCCTGAGGAACTCCTGCAGTGATGTCATGTGATTGAGATGAATGACCTCCAACAACCACAGCCAACTTCCTTTGTGCTAGGAGTCCACATCAAGGAAGACCTCTCCTGGTCCCTCAATACCTCCTCTCTGGTGAAGAAGGCCCAGCAGCGCCTATATTTCCTAAGGAGGCTGAAGGGATGTAACCTGTCACCCCTGATCCTCTCTAACTTTTACCGCTGCACAATAGAGAGCATCCTGACGAACTGTATCACAGTATGGTATGGCAGCTGTAGCTACTATGACCGGAAAGCCCTGCAGTGGGTAGTCAAAACTGCCCAACGCATTACCGGCACCCGGCTACCGACCATAGAGCACATATACCAGAAACGCTGTTTACGGAGGTCACGGTCCATCATCAAAGACCCTACCCACCCCAGCCACAGTCTGTTCGCCCTCCTGCCATCTGGGAGACGCTCCAGATGCATTCGCACCCGTACGACCAGATTTAGGAACAGCTTCTTTCCCAGGGCTGTCATCCTACTGAACTCCACAAATAAACTCTAAAGCCTGCACATCTGCCAATGCACTTTATTATGGTTATGTTTATGTTAATGTATTACAAGCCAAATGTATGTTGAATGTTTAAATGTCTTAATCTAAATGTACAGTCTCGGGATCTGCAAGCCTACATTTCGTTGTACTGCACTTGTGCACTAACAATGACAATAAAAGTTGATTTGATTTGATTGATGATATGGAGCCAAGTGGTCCTGGCGGAACCCAAACTGAGCATCAGTGAGCAGGTTATTGGTGAGTAAGTGCCGCTTGATTGCACTGTCAACTACTCCTTCCATCACTTTGCTAATGATTGAGAGTAGACTGATGGGGCAGTAATTGGCTGGGTTAGATTTGTCCTGCTTTTTGTGGACAGGACATACCTGGGCAGTTTTCCACATTTTCAGATAGATGCCAGTGTTGTAGCTGTACTGGAACAGTTTGGCTAGAGGAGCGGCTAGTTTTGGAGCACAAGTCTTCAGCACGACAGCCGGATGTTGTCAGGGCCCATAGCGTTCGCTCTATCCAGTGAGCTCAGCTGTTTCTTGATATCACATGACGTGATTCGAATTGGCTGAAGACTGGCTTCTGTGATGGTGGGGACCTCAGGAGGAGGCCGAGATGGATCATTCACTTGGCACTGTAAGATTTGCAAAATTTCTGCATCTCCCCGAAGGTCATTATTAATAAAAGGGACCCTGCATGGACATTTTAAATTAAAAAGGGTACCTAAGATGGCGTCCGTGCCTCATGGCAGTAAGCCTGTGGGACTCCAAAATGGATTCTGCAGCGCAGACAGCTTGGGAGATATAGAAACTAAGGCTGCAGGTTTTCTGTGAAGAGAAACTTTGTGTTTTGGAACGAGACAGGACTTTGAATTATTTATTAGACCGAATTGGTGACAGATCTAAATTCAGTGAGGCCTATAGTTAAAGCCATCAAACAGTTTGCATACATAATCAGAAACAAATTAAACCCAGCCATCAAGGCTGGACAAGCCCATCAAAGAACTTTCAGGATAATACAAGTCAATTATCGGGCAGGTAGATGCGATTACCGGCCATCTAAAAACCGTCAGTATAGATTGCTACCATTGTTTAAACTAGCCCGCCAAGTTTAAGACAAAGAACTAACCTGATTTGGCGCAAAAATAAGGATTTTCGAAAGGAGTATAATTGAAGGCCCCGGGTAGCAATCTCGCTCTCTTGCTCTTGCCCTTGACTCTGCTCTCGTGGCTCCGGCCTCTTGGGCTGCCGCTCGTACTCGTGTCCTGGCCTCATGGCGGGTTCTCTCCCTGGAGCAGATTTTCAGTAGCCAGAAACACCATACCAACTGCTAGCAAGGGGAGCGAGGCCCAAGTCCACAGCCATCCAGGATGCCCAGGCCGCAGAAAGGGGCGAGACGAAGCTGAGCAGGTAGCCCAGGACTCGTATAGTAGTCCAACAAGACGAGACGAGTGGAGACGAAGAAGACGATAATAACTCGATAAGGGCAGAGCAAGGCAGCGCAAAAACGTATCGATAATTAAACCAAGCGCCTAGTTATAAGCTGACGCTTGGGGAAGAGAGTCCTTAAGGACGGTGAAGACAAGTATCTTGTTGAACACTGCAAATAAAGGCAGGTGTCCACGCCATGATGAATATGCTGGCGTTCAATGCCTGGCTAGTAAAATCCAAGAAGTAAAAACTGCTAATCGCCTCATCGACGTAACGTTACCGCCGACGATCGCCCGAGGGAGAAAAAAAGGAGAACCCATCGAGGCAAGACGATGACGATAGCAGAGGGGAGAAGGTGTGTCGCAGTAGCCGACCCAGCACCGCATCCCTGAGGACCACGTGGCAACGAGGTACCTAGAAGGACCAGAACCCAGACTTCAAAACTCGCACTCGTTAACAGTTGGCTTTTATCTTTGGATTGATGAGCATGAATTCTGGCCCCTCATAGCTTAATCTAGTTAGGTATAGGGGGTGGGATAAGGATAAGGGGATTGTTAAGATAGTTGTTTTTCCTCGATGTGCCGTGTGTTCCCCATTCCCTGTATAAGTGTATTTGCCTGTAATGTTATATTAGTAACTTCTTTCAAGACTGTATCAATTTTTCCTGTTCAATAAAATCTTGGTTTTGCTTACATCCAAACCACCTGTCTACTCGAGTTTTCTGTATCGCTGCCTGTACCTAAGTCCGGTGTCTAGAACCCAGGGGTGTGGGAGCGATTCGAACCACTCACAAACAGTCAGGGGCATAACTGACTGGGTGCAGGCGCCACACCCACCACCCCCTACAGAAATGGCAACCGCGGCAGGACACCGGCATCAGGGTTGCGATATGGTAGACAATGGTTCGGATGAGCGAACCGTTATGGAGGAAAGGATTTCTGATTATCTGTTTAGCAAGGTGAATATCACTAAGAAGTGGATCACCACTCTGTTAAAGGCTGGGCGTCCGGTAGATGCAGCAGCTAAGTGGACAGAGGGAAAGGAACACAAGAAGTCCTTAGAGAAGGCAGTTTGACTGATATGCTTTAAAAAGCAGATCCAGCTGCTGGACGGGCTCGTTGCCGCACAGGCAATCGAGTTAAGGGAGTCAACCCTGGAGATCCAGGATAAGGCTCTCGCAGGGGAAAAGTTGTTAGTAGCTTTGCAGGCTTTGAACCAAGAAAGGGTGCATCTAGTGAGAGAACACAAGGCCCAGCTGGAATACCTATGGTGCCAAGTCACCGAGGCCAAGGGAAATGAGTCAAGGTTGCGGGAGAAAAACGCCCGCATGGCAAGGCAGGTTAGGGAACAGGAAGAGAAAGTGCAGGAGGTAAAAGCCGCTTACAAGCTAGCGAATGAACAGGGGTTTGAGGAGGCAGACCACGGCCCCTGTAAAGAGAGGATAGAAAATCTGAGCCGGGCCCTCCGGAAGGCAAAAGGCATGGTATGACTCATAAGTCCAAAGGCAGCTCAGGCAGATTTTATGGGGAACGAGGGGAGAACAGTTCCAATGTCACCGGTAGTGCCTAGGGACGACCCGGTTGAGAGAGAGGAGACCTCACGACCACCACCCATAGCGCCAAGTTTCAGCGAGGTTTGGCAACAAGGGGGGGTGGAACCCAGAGTGCAGGCGGAGGTGGAGAGCAACCCCTGACCGAAAAGTCGGAACCGGAACCGATGTGCCCAGCACAGCATCGGAGGATCGGCCCACCCGCCAATGGCGAAGATGAGGGACCCCTCCAAAACCAGTTCGTATTACCCTTTAACACCCAACAGCTTAGGGTTATGGTCAACCATATCACGAAGCTTTCCGCCAAGGGAGACCCCTCGATCCACTTCAGGGAAATAGAGCAGACCGCCAGCATCAACGGCTGCGATGACGCTGAGAAGGCCAAGATGCCGCAATTCTCCCTGGAGAGTAATCTCCTCCAATCCCTCTCTGAAGAGTGTAAGAGGGGACAGAGTACGAGGAACTTAGAGACGCGGTTCTGGAGGCCATGGGAATGGATGAGGGAAGTCCTTTCTCCCGCGTGGAGAAGACGGTACACCTCTCAGGGGAGACCCCGCAGGCTTTTGCGGACCGGTTGTGGCCGGTGTACCGGAAACCTGCCCGGGGACGCGGGACCGGGGATTCCTGAACGGGGATTCTCTGACGCATTGGCTCCGTTGTCTAGTGGCGAACAGCTAGACACAGATCCGGGCCAAGGCAGAAGCCTGGTTCGACCCCAAAGATCCCCAGACCACAGAGATCACGGTAATTAGGCAGCTCACTCTGGCCTATAAAAACGGTAGGGGAGCCGATGCACACCCACCCAAGGGTAAGCTGCATGAGGTAAAACCTGGACCGGGTAGGAAAGAGTGGCACCAGGAAGGGAGTAACCCCCCCCAGCACAAAGACCAATTGTTACGGGTGTGGGAAGGATGGCCACTGGCAGAAGGAGTGTAAGAACCTTTGGAAGGATAACAAGGGAAAGCATCCCACAGCCCCAGCCCAAAAGATGGGGGTAGGGACCCCTTCCGCAGAGGTCGAGTCGCTTTTGGACGCCATGAGGTCCTTACTGACTGGCCAGGGGAGAGTAGCAGCCACCACCGGTGCTCTCACCCCGTCAGCCCCATCCAACCCACAGCCGTGACTAGAGCCGGCGCAGCCTGTGTATCTGTGTTCGCTCCGATATGATGAGTGGAGGAGACCCATGTTGGAGATGGAGGTGGAAAAGGTAGCAGGGACCTATCTGTTGGACACGGGGGCATCGCGCACCGTGATCTACTCAGCTAACCCCACCACCTCACCTCTCTCCAGCGGGGTCCCATACAGTCTATCGGGGTTCACGGGTAAGGAACAGGCTGGCTCGGTCTCTATCCCGCTCACCATTCGGATAGGACCGCTCCGCTCCAAGTGGACGTGTGTCCTGATGAATTGGGAAGTGGAGGGTGGAAGAGGGGTCCTGGGGGCCGACTTTATCGTAGGTCACGGGATCCTGGTGGATTTGAGGAATCACTGCCTCTGGGGGGCAGGAAAAACAAAGAACGGTGAGATCGTAGTTATCCCGGGTAAGGAAGGGAAGGGGACCCTCTGCACCATGAAGCCCAAAGAGGATTATAACCTCGGGCTCATGGTCAGCAACACCCCACCAGGGTTCCAGGCATTTGTGCAGGACCACCTGGCCACATTTGCCACGCACAAACACGACTGCGGGAGGCTCACAGGGCTTGAGGTCAGAGTAGATGGGGACCCCATGGCCCGACCACAGAAACAGTATAACTTCCCCAGGGAAGCAAAGCCGCACATGGAAGCAGCCATGTCCTCGTTAGTACAGCAGGGAGTTCTGAGGCCAATAGCCACCCATGTAAACTCTCCGTTGTGGCCGCCAGACAATTCCTGGAGGGCCACGGTGGACTATCGGGTGCTCAATAGTAACATCCCAGCCTGTGCACCTACAGTGGCAGCAGTTGCCGACCTGATAGGGAGTATTCCATCATCCGCGACCACTTTCACGGTGCTGGATATTTCCAATGGGTTTTGATCCATCCCTGTAAGGAGGGAGGATCAGTACAAGTTTGCCTTTACGTTTAAAGGGCAACAGTACAGGTGGAACTGCTTGCCTCAGGGCTTCCATAATAGCCCCAGCATCTTCCATCAGTGCATGGCAGACAGTTTGAAGGATTTTAGTCAGCCCGGACAGTTGGTACAATATACCGTGGTTGACACGGCCCTCGACCGTGTCCGTTCTATTTCCCGCACTTCTGCTCTCACCCCTGCCCCTCCCTCCCAGAACCACGATAGGGTTCCCCTTGTCCTCACCTTTCACCCCACCAGCCTCCACATTCATCGGATCATCCTCCGCCATTTCCGCCACCTCCAACGTGATCCCACCACCAAACACATCTTCCCCTCACCTCCCCTTTCAGCATTCCGAAGGGACCACTCCCTCCGCGACACCCTGGTCCACTCCTCAATCACTCCCAACAGCCCTGCTCCTTCACCTGGCACCTTCCCGTGCAAGCGCAGAAGATGCAACACATGCCCTTTTACCTCCTCCCTTCCCACTGTCCAGGGCCCCAAACACCCCTTCCAGGTGAAACAGCGATTTACTTGTATTTCTTGCATTTTAATATACTGTGGCCTAGAAATTCGGTGGGGTTAGCGCACAATTAGAGGCGTTAGAGGGCCTTGCACCGGAATTATAGCCGCGATCGAAATTGCGTTGGGCCCTACCATCGGCGTTAGCCGGTAGCGCTGCGCCGGCACCGATGACGTCATCGGTGTGCGCAGCGTCCCGGTTGCCGTGGTAACGTGGCCGGACGCCCAAATTCAGTTGCGGCCGCCTCGCCCGTGGCAGCCGCAACCAACGATTGTTCAACGGGATGTTGCAGCACGTAGCGCCGGTGCATTAAGGTGGAGCGGCGGCCGGCCGCTTTCCCGGCGGCCGCCTGCCCGCACCTCCCTCCCCGGCCTCCTCCACCACCCCCCCGCGGCACTGATGTGTGTGGCCCACGAGCCCGGCACTTCTCCGAGGTGCCGGGCTCATTTGTCGGGCGAATCGACCGGTCAGCGGTCGGCTGCAGGCAGCTCCTCCTTAACAGAAGGAGGAGGCCTGCAGTACCCCAGCCTGCCTCACCGCATCGGGTGCCGCAGCGGGGGATTAGCGCCGTAAACCTGCATTCAGCGCCCATAGCGAGGCGCTGAAACCCTCCATTAGCGCCCGCAGCCGTCTGAGCGCGGGGCAGCTGAATTTTTGGCGGGCACAGCGGCAATTATCGCGGGCGCAAAATTTCGGGCGCAAAAGCCCTGGCGGAGGCAAACCTAATTTCTAGGCCTGTATTCGCTGCTCACGATGCGGTCTCCTCTACATTGGGGAGACCAAACGCAGATTGGGCGACCGCTTTGCGGAACACCTCCGTTCAGTCCGTACGGGTGACCCTGAGCTTCTGGTCGCTGTATTGATTTCTTTGTGGGTTCAATGACGAGACATTTATGAAAGAGAATGACTTTTTATCTAAAGTATGTTCAACTCAGTTAACAGCATTTACAGGAGACATCATGTTAGAAATCCATCTAAAGCGAAACTGAAACTAAACTCCTCTGCTTGTCTCTCACATGACCTCTGCTGGTCAGGCATAAGTAATCAATACATGCAAACGTGCTGGTAAGGCATCATAATCAAACAGGCAAATCCCTTCACTATTTCCTGATATCATTACATCTCCTTTTCTTAAAACAAAAGTATTTTACTTTTAACTAACAACATGTTTTCTTTGTATTAATCTGCATTTAACTGTAACACTTAATGAACTTACATTATCATTATCATGATCAAGGTTTTTTAACCTTGCTTTGTGTGTTCACATGAAATATGTCAATACACTAGAACTTGAAGAAAGAATAAGATAACATTACTTCCTTCTATAACAATAGTCCTTAAATTTGCTCAATGAGTCTCTCAGGAGGCGTCACGTGTCTTGAGGATTTTCTGACTGATTGTCCTTGAATCTGAGTTGTTGCCTCAGATGATTGGTTCTCAGCTGTGTGATAAGGTTGTTCAACAGTATCAGTCTTTTGACCTGCTGTGTGATCAGGTTGTTCAACAGTATCAGTCTTTTGACTTGCTGTGGCTGGTCCCATGAGAAGATCTCGACGATTTCTTCTCAGAACAGCACCCTCATCTGTCTGAATGGTGTATGATCTTGGTTGAACTTCACTCAGGACAGTTCCCTTCTAAGTCCATATGTTTGTTTTGTCTTTGAACCTTACTTGGTCACCAGTGTGGAGTTCAGGTAGGTTTTGTGTTCCTCTGTCATAGTAGTACTTTTGCTTTTCTTTCTGTTGCTCTTTGAACTTCCTCACTTTCTCCCGCTCTTTTGTTTTCAGGAGTTTCTCCGGGATGGGTAGGTTTGACCTTAGCCGACCTCCCATAAGGAGTTGGGCTGGTGACTTACCACACTCGAGCGGCGTTGTGCGGTATACAAGCATGCTCTGGTAGAAGTCAGTTCCACTGTCTTTTGCCTTGTACATCAGTCTTTTCACTGTCTGGACCGATTTTTCCACTAGTCCATTGGACTGTGGATAGTGAGGACTTGACGTTGTGTGGACAAAGTCCCACTCTTTGGCAAAGTGTCGGAAACTTGCATTGTAAAACTGGGGTCCGTTGTCTGTGAAGACCTCGCTTGCCACGCCATGTCTGGAGAATATGGCTTTCATACATGTTATCACAGCATCTGCAGTGGTGGTGTACAGTCTACAAACCTCTGGATACAGGGAGTAATAGTCTGTTACTACAAGATAGTCCTTCCCTTGACATACGAATAGGTCAGCGCCTACCTTCTGGTAAGGTCTGTCTGGTGCTGGGTGTGGCTTTAGTGGTTCTACCGGATTGCTTGCTCGATATTTCAGGCATATTGTGCAGTTTGACACCTCATTTGTCACATCTTGGTTGATTCGTGGCCAATACATCACCTCTCGTGCTCTTTTCTTACACTTTTCGATTCCCAGATGTCCTCCATGGATCCTTTTTAGCATCTCTTTTCTCAGACTCTTTGGGATAACTATTTTACTTCCTTTGTAGATGATGTCTTCGACCACTGATAGTTCCGCCCTGCAGTTCCAGTACTCTGCCATGTCAGGTGAGCAGTCTTGCTTCATGTTGGGCCATCCATCCAAGATGCTTTTCCTCAGTCGTCTCATTGTTTCATCTTTGTTTGTCTCAGTCTTTATGAGCTCCATTTTTGCATCTGCTATGGGCGGTGCACTTGTGATCATGTCCACGTAGGCGTTCACTATTTCATCCATTTTGGTGTTTGCGGGCTCACTTGGGTCAACAGCTCTGGACAACGTGTCTGCTGTATACATCAGCTTACCCGGTGTTTACGCAACATTCAGTGTATAGCGTTGCAGCCTGATCATCATTCTTTGTATTCTAAGCGGACAGCTATTTAGTGGCTTTTGGAACAATGCAATCAAGGGCTTATGGTCAGTCTCTACACTGATTGCTTGTCCTGCCACAAACTGGTGAAATCTTTCACAGGCGTATGTGATGCTGAGCAGCTCCTTTTCTATTTGAGCATATCGCGTCTCCGCGTCTGTCATTGAGCGCGATGCATATGCAATAGGTTGCCAGTAGTCATATTTTTGAAGAAGAACGGCACCGAGCCCACTCTGTGATGCATCTGATGATATCTTGATGGGTCTCGCTGGGTCATAAAACCTCAGAACTGGTTCCTCTGTGAGCAGTTTCTTTAGATCGCTCCATGACTTCTCATGCTCATGATTCCATTCCCATTCTATGTTCTTTTCAGTTAGTCTTCTCAGTGGCGCCATCTTTTCTGAGAGGTTGGATGTGAATTTACCCATGTAGTTGATCATTCCATTAAACCTCTGCACGTCCTTTTTGCATTGTGGCTTTGGCATATTCTCAATGGCGGACACCTTTCTGGGATCTGGTCTGATGCCCTCACTGCTAAGGATATCTCCCACGAATGTCAGTTCTGTTACCCCGAGCTGGCATTTCTCTCTATTCAGCTTCAGGTTTGTTTTCCTTGTTGCTTCCAGCACTTTTTTCAGTCTCTCGTCATGCTCAGTTCTCGTGGTTCCCCATACTATGATGTCATCCATTGATGTATCAACTCCCTCCAGGTGCTCATAGATCATATGGATAGTTTTGTAATACACTTCAGAAGCTGAGGCAATGCCAAATGGTAACCTTAGGAATCTGTATCTGCCAAATGGACTGTTGAACGTGCACAGTCTTGAACTTGCTTCGTCCAATTTCATCTGCCAAAATCCTGATGATGCATCTAACTTGCTGAAATACTTTGCATTTGCAAACTGTGCCATGATTTCCTCACGTGTAGGAAGCTTGAAGTGCTCTCTCTTTATTGCTCTGTTTAGATCTCTTGGATCCAGGCAAATTCTGAGCTTTCCATTCTTTTTGTCCACTACGACGAGGGAACTCACCCACTCAGTTGGCTCATCTATCTTCTGAATCACATTCAGGCTTTCCATCCTGTCCAACTCTGCCTTCAGTTGCTTTTGAAGAGCAAACGGAACTTTTCTGCATGGATGTATGACCGTTGGCATACTTTTATCTACTCTGATCGTGTGTTCTCCTGGAATGCAGCCTAGACCCTTAAATAGGTCGTTGTACTCTTTCATGAGTTCATCATAGACTGTCTCTCCTTCGCTTTCCACAATGAGGATTCTCTTTACCAGGTTCAGTCTCTCACAGGCTTTTAAACCTAGTATGGCCTGCACATCCTTTGGCACCACGATTAATGCTAGCGTGTGCTCTCTGTCCTTGTGTGTCACTTTGACAATGCATCTTCCTTTCACTGGTATATCAGTACCTGAGTATCCTGTCACTTTCACTTTTATTCCATGTATCTTTGGTCTGGGTCTAATTTTCTTAAAATCAGTCTCTGATATCACATTAACTTGTGCTCCAGTATCCAATTTAAATGGAATGTGTATGTCATTCACTTTTAGTGTCAACATCCAGTCTCTTTTTTCTTCTTTGTTTTCAGACACAACATCTACATAGAACTCCTCTATCTCGCTTTCATCTACTGTATGGACCTTGCTTTGTTGCGCTTGGTTCTTGCAGCAACGGGCATAATGGTTGTTTTTGTTGCATCTATTGCATGTTTTACCATATGCTGGACACTTTCTTGGTGGATGCTGTGTACCGCATCGACTACATGACTTTCGCTTGTCCCTTTCATTTTCGTTTGCTGGCCACGCCTCTTTTTTCACATTGGCGCTCTTTTTGTTAAACGGTTTGTGTCCGTTCATTCTCACTGCATCCACGTTGCAGCTATTGTCACTGAACAGCTCCTTTGCCTGCAACTTCACAGTCTCTGTAGCCCTACACAGTGCTATGGCTTTTCCCAGGTCTAGATCTTGCTCTCTTAGCAGTCTTTCCCTTAGACCATTATCTGGAATACCACACACCAGTCTGTCTTTTATCAGCGAGTCTGTCAGTCCCCCAAATTCACATGATTTGCTCCTGTTTCTCAGTTCAGTCACATGCTGATCAATAGGCTCTCCCGTTTTCTGTACACATGTGAAAAATCTGTGCCTCTCAAACGTCACGTTACGTTTAGGTATGCAGTAGGCCTCAAACTGTTCCATTATTTTATCTAGCTTCATATTGTCTCCATCAGCAGCGAATGTGAAGTTATTATACACCTCCAGCGCTTCATCACCCACGACATGTATGAACACTGACGATTTCTTATCACTTTTCTCGTCAGCTCCAATTGCCGCTAAATACAACTCTACACGTTGTTAGAATCTCCTCCAATTTTCAGCCACATTACCTGTCAACTGAAGCTTCGCCGGTGGGAGTAAACCTTCCATTTTTCACTTCGTTAGCTATTCTCTAATGGTAAGTAACGATGTTCTCTTTTGGCTTGCTAATATGTGGAGAGCTGATTTAACTTCAGATTTTTCCTCTTCATCTCTTTCAATCACTTCTGACACCATGTATTTATTTCTTTGTGGGTTCAATGACGAGACATTTATGAAAGAGAATGACTTTTTATCTAAAGTATGTTCAACTCAGTTAACAGCATTTACAGGAGACATCATGTTAGAAATCCATCTAAAGCGAAACTGAAACAAAACTCCTCTGCTTATCTCTCACATGGCCTCTGCTGGTCAGGCATAAGTAATCAATACATGCAAACGTGCTGGTAAGGCATCATAATCAAACAGGCAAATCCCATCACTATTTGCTGATATCATTACAGTCGCCTGTCACTTTAATTCACCGCTTCACTCCCACTCTGATCTCTCTGTCCTCGGGCTATTGCATTGTTCCAATGAAGCTCAACGTAAGCTCGAGGAACAGCACCTCATCTTTCGATTGGGCACTTTGCAGCCTGCCGGACTCAACATTGAGTTCAACAATTTCAGATAATTATCCCTGCCCCCATTTTTCATGCAGTATGATTTTTGCCATTCCCATTTGCAACATTTTATCTTTCCTGCCTCTTACAAAAGTACAGGATGTTCTTTCTATTTCTCCCCCCCCCCCCCGTCTCTGCACCTGCTTAATATGTTACATCTCCAGCTTTTTCCAGTTCTGATGAAGGGTCCCAGACCTGAAACGTTAACTCTGTTTCTCTCTCCACAGATGCTGCCTGGCCTGCTGAGTATTTCCAGCATTTTCTGTTGTTATTTCAGATTTCCAGCATCTGCAGTATTTTGCAATTATATGTGGATGACCTGCTCCTGTTCACTGATTCGAAAGAGGAGCATGGCCCACTATTGGCCAAACTACTGGAGCTGTTAGGACAGAAGGGTTTCAAAGTGAATCCCAAGAAGGCGCAGATTGGCCAGCAGGAGGTGAAATTCCTCGGTCTGACCGTGCGCGCCAGAGAAAGGGCCGGAGGTAAGACCGTACCGGTGAGAAAGGAGAAAAGACAGCCCCTAGAAGGTCCGTCCGGGGCAGCGGGCGAGCCTTCAGCACAGGTTTTAAAACAGGCCGCTGGTTATATCAACCAGTGCAAGCTGTTTCAGCCTGAAAAGGGAAAACAGCCAGTTGGGGTAAGGTCTGAGGATAAAGATCCTCAGCCTGCAGCACGAGCAAGTTCACAAACTACACAAGCAGGTGCTGTGGCTTGCTTGAAGGGAGGGGCCATCCAGCCCATCGATTGGGACACGCCCCCACTCTTCTGGGATCCAGACGAGGGGGAGGGACTTGAGGGCGAAAACACCGCCCGTAACCCAGGTATAGACAGGGAGGGACCTGAGGTCAAAAACCCCGCCCCGGACCCAGCCATGGGACCCGGGGGCGGAGACTCTCAGCTCGCGGCAGCAGGCTGCGAAAAGTTACCTGCCCCCAGCACAGATTCAGGAGGGGTCAAGCCCGGGGGAGCAGCGGCTCGGGTAAAAGGCCCAGCGGCCAAGACAGCCCCACCCGCCAAAGCCCCCAGAAGGTCCCCGCGGATGCCCCAGCCGAGAAAGCCATGGTCCCCAGCCCTCCAGTTCCCAAGGGCCGCCCCTCGAGCCAGGGAGAGGTCCAAGGACAGAGGTCCTCAGCCAGCAGCCTCGGGCTGCGAGGGACCAACAGTGGAGGACGGTGCGGTCACGCCGGGGGTAGCAGCGAGTCGCAGTCCGACCAGGGATTAGCCCGGCCGCCCGGAGACGGGCGGCGGATGTATATAGTTATAGTTTTAAGTTTAAGTTTTAAGTAGGTGTAATTATTTAGCTTAAGTCTAGGTGTTTAGCTTAGGTTAAATAAGGTGATGGGTAGTTTGAGTAAGAAATCTGCCGAGAGTGTGTATATTGGGGTCGAGGTCGCGGGACCCGACTGTGCCTCACCAAGCCAGAGAATTTCTTGGGGACCTGGCTGCATGTCTTTACATCTCTTTGCAGGAAGACTTTTCGGGATGGAATGGATCGTGATCCTATTCGCCCTGATCGGGATGAGTGCGGAGAGGAGGGGCGACGTCCAGGACTCCCACATCTATGGGTATTCGGGAGACACGGCGCCCCTGGCGATCGACGCGAGCGGTGAACGGGATGCGGAGGAGACCGCTGTCTACTTCCACGAGGGAAGGTGGCCAGGGTGGTTGGGGTCCAATTCGTCTCAGTACTCCAGCCAAACCAGATTCACGTACGGGGAAGCCTCCCTCCTGTGCCCCCGGGTACGAGTCATTAATACGAGGGTCAGCGTCACCGTTGGAAAGCGAATATGTTTGACGTGTAAAGGACACATTCCACTGGATAGATGGTGGTGGCTCAGGAAGTTGAGCAAGGACATGAGGAACCCCGAAGTCGAGTGGGAACGGTTGGGAAACAACATCCATCGGACAATTACCGGGACTCATGGAGGACTAAGCGTGTGTTGGGACAAATGGTGGGAACCGGACCAATGGATTTATATCTGTATGTGGGGGTCAGAGACGGTCTGCCCCGCGGGCATATCCATTGTTTTCCACCAGCAGTGGCAAGACGCCGGGGAGGGGATAAGGTGGGATACCAGCCTGAAGGTGTGTGCGATCCCATACACCCAGATCCCGGTCAATGCCACTGAGCTGGTAACCCGCCCCTGTAAGCCCCCGTCCACGGCGCAGGTGGCGAGGTTATCCAGGGAAGGTTGCCCCACCACCACCAAGGGACCAGGGAATGGGTTGGTATTAATACCCACCGACCAGGTGCTGTACCAGGGGGTACACTACGCGGTAGCCTCCGTGATTTTAAATCTCACGGAGGTACATTTACCGGAGTGGTGCCCCAAAGAAACAGAGCAGTTATACCAGGCCCTATTAAAGGACATGTTCAAGAAGTTTTACGAGTTTGATTTTGCCCATGTGGACAAGACCGAACTCTACACCACACACCGAGAATTTTTGGGTAACACAGGGAGACAAAGAAGGGGTGTATGGAATGAAGTTTTTACTGCGTTTAATACTGGGTCCTCTGTCATCAACAACTTGGATGACATAGAGCTGCAGACCCAGATAAACGGTTTAAAAACGCAATTAAAAAGGATATTCAGGAGTACGTAGCGCACTTTGACTACGAAATTCCGCCTCTCCTTGAACCTTTTCAATAATATAGAGGTCCCTTCGTGGATCAGACTGGCTTCCCACATTCAGTGTAAGGGAAAAGGTCGGTGGTCAGAATTCTGAAACCAGAGCTTTTGGAAAGAACATTATGTAAAGGTAGAGGAAGATACGCCGGTTTAAGTCTTTTTCCCTGTATTTCGATTAAAGAATTGTTGTTTCTTTGTGTTTGTTTTTTTAATTAAAGGTTTTCTTTTGTTGTCTGTGTTGCGACACGGTTTAATAAAGATATGTGTACCAAGTGGTTCAGGGGTGTTAGACCCCCTCCATGCTTGGATGTGTGTGTAAAGTCTGTAATTTTACTCTCTGTATGCTGATGTACACTACATTTTCGTGGAATCGGAAGTGCATGTGTCGTGGGTATATTAGATAGATAATTACAGGGGAAGGTTGACTATGGAGGATCAGAAAATTTTGCTCACTTTAAAAGTATGATACTTCAAGCAAGTTTTAGTATCACAGGATGGACTGTAAAATTTGCAAAATGTCTGCATCTCCCCAAAGGTCATTATTAATAAAAGGGACCCTGCATGGACATTTTAAATTAAAAAGGGTACCCAAGATGGCGTCCGTGCCTCGTGGCAGAAAGCCTGTGGGACTCCAAAATGGATTCTGCAGCGCAGACAGCTTGGGAGAAATAGAAACTAAGGCTGCAGGTTTTCTGTGACGAGAAACTTTGTGTTTTGGAATGAGACAGGACTTTGAATTATGTATTAGACTGAATTGGAGACAGATCTAAATTCAGTGAGGCCTATAGTTAAAGCCATCAAACAGTCTGCATACATAATCGGAAACAGATTAAACCCAGCCATCGAGGGTGGACAAGCCCACAAAGAGCTTTCAGGACAATACAAGTCAATTATCGGGCCGGTAGATGCGATTACCGGCCATCTAAAAACCGTCAGTATAGATTGCTACCATTGTTTAAACTAGCCCGCCAAGTTTAAGACAAAGAACTAACCTGATTTGGCGCAAAGATAAGGATTTTCGAAAGGAGTATAATTGAAGACCCCGGGTAGCAATCTCGCTCTCTTGCTCTTGCCCTTGACTCTGCTCTTGTGGCTCCGGCCTCTTGGGCTGCCGCTCGTACTCGTGCCCTGGCCTCGTTGCGGGTTCTCTCCCCGGAGCAGATCTTCAGTAGCCAGAAACACCATACCAACTGCTAGCAAGGGGAGCAAGGCCCAAGTCCACAGCCATCCAGGACGCCCAGGCCGCAGAAAGGGGCGAGATGAAGTTGAGCAGGTAGCCCAGCACTCGTATAGTAGTCCGACGAGACGAGACGAGTGGAGACGAAGAAGACAATAATAACTCGATAAGGGCAGAGCAGAACAGCGAAAAACGTATCGATAATTAAACCAAGCGCCTAGTTATAAGCTGACGCTTGGGAAGAGAGTCCTTAAGGACGGTGAAGACAAGTATCTTGTTGAACACTGCAAATAAAGGCGGGTGTCCACGCCATGATGAATATGCTGGCGTTCAATGCCTGGCTAGTAAAATCTAAGCAGTAAAAACTGCTAATCGCCTCATCGACGTAACGTTATCGCCGACAATCACCCGAGGGAAAAGCAGAGGAGAACCCATCGAGACGAGATGACAATGGTAGCGGAGGGGAGAAGGTGTGTCGCAGTAGCCGGCCCAGCACCGCACCCCTGAGGACCACGTGGCGACAAGGTACCTAGAAGGACCAGAACCCAGACTTCAAAACTCGCACTCGTTAACAGTTGACTTTTATCTTTGGATTGGTGAGCATGAATTCTGGCCCCTCATAGCTTAATCTAGTTAGGTATAGGGGGTGGGATAAGGATAAGGGGATTGTTAAGATAGTTGTTTTCCCTCGATGTGCCGTGTGTTCCCCATTCCCTGTATAAGTGTATTTGCCTGTAATGTTATAGTGGTAACTTCTTTTAAGTCTGTATTAATTTTCCTGTTCAATAAAATCTTGGTTTTTGCTTGCATCCAAACCACCTGTCTACTCGAGCTTTCTGTATCGCTGCCTGTACCTAAGTCCATTGTCTAGAACCCAGGGGTGTGGGAGCGATTCGAACCGCTCACAAACAGTCAGGGGCATAACTGACTGGGCGCACCGCCACACCCGCCACCCCCTACAGCACTTCTGGCAGAAGATGGTTGCAAATGCTTCAGCCTTGTCTTTTGCACTTAGGTGCTGTGCTCTGCCATCATTGAGGATGGGGAGCCTCCTCCTCCCGTTAGTTGTTTAATGGTCCACCACCATTTATGACTGGATGTGGCAGGACTGCAGAGCTTTAATCTGATCCATTAATTGTGGTATCGCTTAGCTCTGTCTCTGTTTAGCATGCCTGTAGTACTGTATTGCAGCTTCCCCAGGTTGGCACCTCATTTTTAGGTGCACCTGGTGCTGCTCCTGGCATGCTCTTCTGCACTCCTCATTGAACCAGGGTTGGTCCCCTGGCTTGATGGTAACGGTAGAATGAGGGATATGCCGGGCCATAAGGTTACAGTTTGTAGTGGAATACAATTCTGCTGCTGCTGATGGCCCACAGCACCTCATGGATTCCCAGTTTTGAGCAGCTAGATCTGTTCTGAATCTATCTCATTAGTGCCACACAAATCAATGGAGGGTGCCGTCATGTGAAGATGGGACTTCTACCAATACTGTCATGGACAGATGCATCTGCGATAGGTAGAGCAGTGAGGACAAGGTCAAGTAGGTTTTTCCCCTCGTGCTGGTTTTCTCACCACCTGCTGCAGGCCCAGTCTGGCAGCTATGTCTTTCAGGATTCAGCAAGCTCAGTCAATAGTGGTGCGACTGAGCCACTCTTGATGATGGACATTGAAGTCCCCACGCAGACTATATTCTGCGCCCTTGCTAACCTCAGTGCTTCTTCCCAGATGTTAGTGAGGAGGATTTTACAGGGTTGACTGGGCTGAGTGTGCCATTGTCATGTCCGCAGCTGGTGCCTAGGTTGATGCCAGGTGGTCTGTCCGGTTTTATTCTTATTATTGGTTTTCGTCACAGGTTGTTACAACTGAGTGACTTCCTAGGCCATTTCAGAGGGCAGTTAAGAGTCAACCACATTGCTGTGGGTCTGGAGCCACATATAGGCTAGACCAGGTAAGAACGGCAGAATTCCTTTCCTAAAGGACATGAGTAAACCAGATGGGTTTTTACCACAATCCAATAATTTCATGGTCACCATTATTGATACTAGCTTTTTATTCCAGGTTTATTTAATTAACTGAATTTAAATTCCGCAGCTGCCATAGTGGGATTTGAACTCACATCTCGGGAACATTAGTCCAGGCCCCTGGATTACTAATAGTAACATAACCACTATGCTACCATTCCCGTTGTGATGGTCTGTGACAGAGGGAAGGTAAGGTGTGGGACTGTTGGTGAATGGGGAATTTGAGTTGCTTTTACTGGTATCGCAGTTGGATGAGTTGTTCACGGACAGACTGGCCAGAAAGAGGCTGTCTAGGTTGCCTCCCCCTTCCTCGTCCTCCTCCTGCTCCTCAGCTGCTCGCCATACAGCTGGTAGCAAGGGTTGTGCCCTCATGATGGCGAGGTTGTGCAACATGCAGCAGACCACCAGAAATCTTGACACCCGCTCTGGCAAGTACTGCAGGGCTCCTCCAGAGTGGTCTAGGTAACCACATGCCAATGGTCTGCTCGATCACATTTTGTGTGGCAGCATTGCTTTCACTGTATGCATGCTGCCCACGTGTGCGTCGGTTGAGTCCTGAGGCATATTATCAGCAGGTAGGCCTTGTCGCCCAATATCCGCCCTTTGGCTTGACATGGTGGCTCAAATGCAGATGGCACAAAGAACCATCACAGAATGAAGGCATCATGACCGCTGCCAGGATACCGGGCATTGAGCTGCATGATTCGCTACCTACGGTTACACACCAGCAGGATGTTGAGGGAGTGGACTCCCTTTCGGATGTGGTATATCTCAGAGTTGGCCTGCGGCGCCCGCAAAGCAACGTGTGGAATCAATGGCACCCTGCACCATCGGGAAGCCTGCAATCCTCGTGAAGCTGCGTGCTCACTCCACCTGCTGCTCTCTGGCAAAAGAGAATGAAATGTAATCAGCTCTCTTTGAGTACAGAGCCTCAGTGACATCTCTTACATAACAGCAGACGGCAAACTACGAGATATTGCAAATATCTCCAGCTTCAGCCCGGAAGGAGCCCAACGCATAAAAGTTCATAGCCACGGTCACCTTCACAGCCACTGGCAATGCGGTCCGCGCCCTGCTCTGAGGTTGCAGTTGTGGCTGTAGCAGGTGGTAGATTTCAGTGAGGACGTCCTTACTGGAGCACAGACATCTCGCACACTGTTCCCCATTGAAGTTCAGGTAGGAGAATTGCTCCATGAGCACCCTGGGCAGATATGGCCTCCTATTAAGAGTCTTTTTCTCCCTCCTCCCTTGTCTAGCAGCTTGCCCTGCTCTGCATCATTCTTCCAGTCATGCTGTATTCCAAGGGGAATGCCTACTACTGTACCCATGTCTGGGAGCAAGTGGTTTCTGCAGAAGCCTTGAATTAAAGACAAAGTCCTTCAGCCACATCATTCCCTGTAGACTTTAGCAACTTTGAAGATCTCTAGAAAGCTCCGAACACTTGTACAATCGTAGCAATAGCCAGTATAAATCAATCAGCAACAAACCTGAAAGTAGTTGATGACCCCTTTAAATAGAGCCCGTGAGGGGTTCCTTCCTGCTGCTGAACACTCATTCAGCTGCTTAACAAAGAGGGTTAGCTGGAGCGGTGAGCTCCAAAATGGCAGTGCTAGCATCAAATCAGCGTTACATGCTGATTAACATCATGATCTGCCTACTCTGCATAGTTCCGTTGGATGCTCACTGCTGGTGAGCTAACGGCCTCACCAACAAAGGCTTTTGCTCACAGCACTTGTCCTGAGAGTTTGCTTTCAGTACTTTGCAGGTGATTTCTACAACTTTGAAGGTGATTTCTACTAATTTGGAGGTGACTTTCACTGCATTGGAGGTCACTCTCACTACTTTGGAGGTTTGTGCATCTGATCGCCACTTTAATTCTGTCATATATCAAATGTGCGTGGGTGCCGCTTATGCAATTTCAACTTGGACCTCAGAGGAGGACCACGATGAGCACCAGCATCAACAGCACCAGCAGCAGTGCACACTGCTGCCCGTGATGGACTCATCATGGCAACATTTGTACCTATCTAACAGCCACATGCTGAACATACTTGTGCCCCCACCCCAGCACGAAAGAGTCCTGCAATCAACAAAGCATCCCTTTCACAGACATCCATTGCTCAGATTTAAGTCTTGTCTTACCATTCATCAGAACTGAGAAGGGAGTTGGCAGGCTGCAGGCAAAAATGGTCAAGACTGGAAAGTGGTGCAAAGAAATCATTTTATATGTGCATCAAAACTGACAGTAACTTATTATTGTGACATGTCCAAAACACCCATGTGAATACCCTTGTGCAACTAATAATCTTTCATCTTCCTTTTCTTGTAACTCCTACGAGGTGCAACCTTTGTGGCTTCAGCAGAGGTAGAGGCAGGCTGCTCGCTTCCCTGCTCTGACTGCTCAGATGCTCTTGCCCAACGTCCTCTGGGTTTTGGAGTCTGTGAGTGCCCCGCCAAAGACTGCTCCTCCTACACCTGTGCAGGGGCGGACTTGGCCATCAGGACAGGAGGCAGCATGTGGGGCACTGACGGGGGGATGGAGGGGGCAGTACGGCAACGGGTGAGAAGTGGAAGCACTTTGAGCAGGTTCCCCACTTCTATGTTCCCTTTTACCATCATCCCTCTTATGGCACACCCGCACTTCCCTGCTAGCAATGAGCTGGAGCGCACTTTGCTGCACATCAGTGGGGCGATGAATGGCCAAGGCTAGATTTTAATCTATCCTAGTTAAGGTGGCATTCAGAGTGTGCAAGCTGTTGGTGAAGGGAAGCATGCACTCGTTTGATTACCATGTTTGATGCTCCATGCAGGTGGCCAGCCATTCCATGGATGAACACATCATAGCTAAGGCCTCCAACTTCATGCCAGTCATGCTTGAGATGGACTCCTCCATTCTCTCTGCAAGCGAGCACATCGCGGCTGGAAATCCTCCAGAGCATCACACATTTTTTGCTGCTCCTCCAGAATCAACCACTTTGTCGACGGCCCCGAGGTTCAGCATCTGCATCCAGCTGAGCAGAGCTTGGAGCATCCAACGCCTTCCGATGAGGACTCTCCCCTGCTGTTCCTGTCTCCACCATCTGCCCTTGCTCACATGTGATCTGTGAGACACCAGGTGACAACACAACTATCTGTCTTGATGGCCCCACCGACGTGTGTACGATGGTGGGGGAGCTTGGAGTGGCGGGAGGAAGCATTCCTGCTCCTCCTGGCCCAAATACCTTCTTTCCGAGGCTGTCCTCACCTCACTGCAGCTGCCGGGTTTCCCGAGGCCAACCACGGTAAAACATGCAAAGCAGGTTAAATCCAAGACTTCCACCCTCATTAACATATTTAAAATACCAACCCGCCTCCTGGAAGCAGGTTGGCTGCACACTCCTTGTCCCGCCTCTGCTAATAATCTCTTGTGTGGAACCTTATCAAATGCCTTCTGGAAGTCCATACAGACAACATCCATAGACACTCCTCTATCCACCATGCTAGTGACCTCCTCAAAAAATGTACCTAGATTAGTCAGACATTACCTACCCTTCACAAATCCATGCTGACTTTCTTTGATTAACTGATACCTCTCCAAGTGCTCTGTCACTCTGGCCGTGATTTTGCCTACCGAGGCAGCCGGGATCATGGCAGGGTGCGACCCCGCTGCTGGCTCCGACCCCGCTGCTGGCTCCATCCCGCTTTGTGAAAAGATTTTACGCTGATTGGGCTCGTTAAGCCCGCCCAGCGCATTTTCCAGTCAATTGAAGGAAGCGGGTCTGATGTTGTCATTTGATGACGTGTCATCAGCTGGTTTCCTTAAAGGGACTATGCGCAAATTGATTTTGACAGTTCTGCTGTCAGTGTTCTACAGCATTGAGGTACTGCAAACACTGACAAGCACTGCACAGAAGTGCATGGCTGCACCCAGGCTCTCCCATTTCACAGCACGAAGGGAGGTCCTCTTCCCTTCCCATGGGCGGAAGAGATCTCCCCAGGAGTTCAACACAGCCTGGTTGCACACTGCACAGGGGGACACAAGCAGGGATGTTGTCAGGAGGACCAGGCTGCAGCGGCGCAAACCTTTCAATGATCCCAGTAGATCGCGAAACGTTACTGCAAAGCCACACTCAACCTCATCCTGCTGTGCCACTCATCACATCCCCATCATTCTGCCTTTCCTACCCTACTCCTGCACATCCTTACTCACACCAATTTACCATGCAACTCCACCCATACCTCTCTATCTACATTATCACTTCCCCATCTCACTAGCGACCCCTCACACTCACCCTCATCCTAGTCCAATCATACCAACTAACAAGACACAAGGGTAGCCACTTGGATGTTTTAGCTAATGTTCATGAGAAGTTTCTGTTAGTGTGCTGTCAAACATTGAAATCTTTATTTTCAACACTTTGCGTTCTTGGGCAGATTTGTGTGCACCTTTGGAAGTGGCTTAGTGAGTAGCAGTGAATGGTGAGGCATAACAGTACCCTCCACAATGGTGATGAGTGTGAAAGGAATGGCTTGAGCATTGTAGGGATGCTTTATGGTATTGGTGTGGGGTGGTGCCAACTTGACACATCATGTGGCAGCAAGGGTGTACAGCGTCAAGGGAAGTAAATCTGGCAATGGTGAGACCATCCCTGGCATCCCAGGCAGCAATGTGGTCGGGTGCTGATGCCCTGTGCAGCACCAACTGATTGCGGAGAAGATTGGTGTTGTTGTTGGTGCTGCTGGTGTGCCTGGTGCTGCTGGTGTTGGGGCTGATCGTGGTGGGATTCTGAGGACCAAGGTGAGATTTTTTCAAGGGCACCGATGCTGATAGAATAGATGGCCAGTGAGGTTGAAATGACAGAACTGATCTGTCAATGATGAGAGAGGTTGCTCCAATGAGGTGACACTGGATAGAGAGTTTGCTCCAAACACTTGCAACCTGCATTAAGTTCAATCTGTCTTCCAAATGCAGTAAGCAACAGCTTCTGATCTTGGAAAGTGAACATCTATGAAATGGGAACTTTTATAGACCATTTGCAGCTGTCAAGTGAAGAAATCATCCCATGCTGACACAACACCCGACCTCCTTACCTGACATGATCCCCGAGCAGCGGGGAAGCCGTTGGCGAACTCTAAAAATCTAAAGGTGAGCTTAAAATACAATTTAATTGCCTCTTAACAATCTATCTAATGTTCTAAATTGCCTCCCTCGCCACTTGGTGTCGGGTCTGTTCAGCGATGATAGACCCGACATATGGGAGACTAGCATGGAGCCGGGTTATAAATTCCCCACCCAGCCCACCATGAAATGCACCCGCTGACCCCCCGAAAAATTCCCCCCTCTGTCTCTGATAATAGACAGTTGTAATATATGGGTTAAATTCCCACTGGAAGGAACTGGACCCTGTTAAGTTATATTGAAGTCCAAACAACTGCTCTATTTTTAAAGTACCTGTATCTGTAACCTGGATAAAATATTTTTGCTTGAAAGGCAGAAATATAGTAGACTCCAAACTGCTGGAACTAGAACCAACTAAAATATCAAAAATCAAAGTTTTGAGTGGGAGGTGATGCTCCAAGACCCTTCTGGGAAATATATCTTGTGCAGTCATACTTGTATTCCTCCTTCAGGCTTTTGTGTACTTCGATGTAAGCCTTGGCTCAGTGGTAGCTCTCTTGCCTCTGCATCAGAAGGCTGTAAATTCCAATCCCTAGTCCAGAGACTTGAGCTCCTAATCTAAGATGACACTCCAGTGCAGTACTGAAGGAGTGGTGCATTGTCAGAGATGTTGGGGGAGAAATTCGGTGGAGCCGCAAACGGGGCACCCAGCTCGCCTGGGCGCCAGAATTACCGCTGCGATCGGAGCAGTTGCAACCGCTGGAAATTCATCTTGAACGCCCCAAGAGGGACGCGGGGCGCTGCTCGAGGCGCCCCGTGTCCCTCTTAGGGCGCTGAAACTAAATATCGCAGCGCAAAGTGCCGCAGCACCACACACCGCAGCACAGCGCGCTGCGGTACTGCAGGCCTTCCTCCGCTTAAGGGGGAGGGGCCTGCACCAGCGCGATGAGCGATCGCGAGTGCCGGGAAAAGAGCCCGGCACCGAGGAGAAGTGCCGGGCTCTCGGGACACAGCCGGCACTGCCCGGGGGGGATCAGGAGGCCGGGGACGGAGGTGCTGGCAGGTGGCCACCGGAAAAAATGGCCGCCCCGCGCCGCCACCTTAATTTGCGCCACTGCCACCACAGGTAGGCCCCATGAACCGGGCGCGATTTGCGAACGGCGCTACAGAGGCGGGCGCTACCAAATATCGCGATCGGGGCGGTAGCGTGGCGCTGCGCACACCGATGACGTCATCGGTGGCGGCGCAGCAAAACAGGCTAACGCCGCCATTAGCGCCCTGCTAAATATTGTGGGAGGCGTGGCCAGTGGCGCTAAAGCCACTGAGTGCCCTCTTTAGGCGCTAACTGGTGGCGCAGCCCACCGAATTTCTAGGCCGTTGAGATGTCAAACCAAGGTTCCGTCTGCCCCCTTAGGTGGATGGAAAAGATTCCATGACACTATTCGAAGAAGAACGGGGTGAGTTCTCCTGGTGTCTTGGCCTACATTTAACCCTCAACCAACACCACCAAAACAGACTATATGGTCATTTTTCTCATTGCTGTTTGTGGGACCTTGCTGTGTGCAAATTGGCTGCCGCATTTCCTCTACATTACAACAGTATCTACACTTCATTAGCTGTGAAACACTTTGGGACATCTTAAAATCGCTATATAAATGTAAGAAGGAAAGCAATGTTGAGTACATCTACAACCTACAGGCTCAAAATCCTTAGCTCCTTTGTGCTAGTGTAAATGCAACGGAGCTGGGTCTGGTGACCTCTGCTCTTGACCTTGCCAGAGTATTCATGGCCAGGTGTATGTTAACATATGTTTGGCTGCAGCCATTTGAGTATTGACACACCTTGGGCACCCACTGTGGGTAAGGTAACAAAAGCAGCACTGGCAAGCCACTCATTAAAAAGCTGGTGCCATTGGCTAAGACAAATCTTGACTTTCAGCTCAATTGGCTCTCTTTATGTATAACTCAAATGCCGTTATTTTATGGGAGTTCAGGGCAGGATCCACACCTGGACCCCTGGGTAGGCCCCACTTCTGTTGCTGAGCCAACCCATATGACAGGGTCATTCCAGTATCCAGGTTGCTGGGCAGTAGGGAGGTCAAAGCCAAGGAAAATTCCCAGCATGGGAACTCCCTTGGCTTTGCCCCCTCTGAAGTCAGAGGCCATGTTTCGGATGGACAGAAGTTCTACCCGCCCCAAGCCTCTGCGCAAATTGGTAGACTGCTGTCTTCTGGGCAGAGACCCAACGTTTCTTGGTCTTGCCTGAACTTTGGAATTCACTGTGTCTCTTGCACCCCACTTCTCCAGGGATCTGCCTTTGGAGTCAAAGATTTTAGGCCCCTAAATTACAAGCCCATGTCCCATTCCACTTCCAATGCTTCTTTTCACATAATAATTATGGCCATTGTTTTGGGGCAGCGCCAGCTCTGGTAAAGGTATTGGGTCAGCTTTTGCTAGTTTTATTCTGGTGGGGTAATAGCCATTCAAATACTGAATTTACAGAACAAATAGTTCAACTGTTGACCTACAACTCAAAGCCCATTGTGCTCAGCAACAAGACAAGGATCTAAGTATATCCTTATCTTGTTCCATTACTAACAATGCCAAATATTTACTTGTTTAATTAAGAGGAATGTGAAAAGGATAAAGACAGTACAACTTCCAAAAATCATTATTCTGCAAAAAGCAAAAGAAACACATCAGTATTCACAAGTCTCCTCATGAAACATCAATAGACTATTTTCTTGTTCAAAATAGCATGGTTCCTCTGCTCAGTTTGAGCAACCGCCCGCTCTCCAAAAGAAAAATGTAAATTCCTGACAGTTATTTCAAAAGTAGAAGCCGTTTCATGTGCACTTAGCAGATTTGATAGAACAGCAAGAGAGATGACTTCAATAATATATATTTCAAAATTTAGAATAATTGCTACTTCAATTTGAGAGAAATAGCAGTAACCTTTTCCAAAAAACTTGAGATTTAATCACTACATTTATTTTTCTTAGCACCAAAACTTGGTATTGAATGAACATGAGTGTCATTAATTCTGCTTTCATACAATAATTTTGGTAGCAGATTCCATTCTCATTGGGCACAAACTCTATGCCAGAAGTTCAGTATAGTAACAAGCAGATACATATTAATGCTAAAATTTGCATTCAGTAGTGAGATCACATGGTAGAACTGGTTCTAGAACTGGTAGAAATACATATTAACTACAATACGTAAGTAGCCTGTAAAAAGGCCGCCTAAAAAGTTAAGTAAAAGCAAATTTCAGTGGCTTAATGCACCACCATTTACACTTTATTGATTGGAAAGATCTGACTGCCCAATCAGCTCTTTGGATTCAATAAAATCTCAATTGGTAAGCAGCCTTCATGAAGGTGTTTAAGTACAAAAAGTTGTTGAGGCTAGGTCAATTGAAAATGTCAAAACTGAGAATAAAGATTTTTGTTAGACATGGGTATTAACGGATATGGAAACAAGGTGGGTAAATGGTGTTAAGATACAGATCAGCCATGATCTAATTTAATGGTGGAACAAGTTCGAGGGGCTGAATGGGCTACTCCTGTTCCTAAGTCCCATATGCACTGAAGTACTTCTACTTTACAGTAATATAAATGGGAAGAATGTATAAGCTTCCTGCTTGTACTGTTGCTGAAAGCTGAGGCAGCTCTGTGTTCCTTGATCCAGTACAAAAGGGGAATAAGAGACTATTCACTTGAGGAAACAGGGCAGTCATGTGGCAGTAGGGCTACTGCTTATGTGGAGGATACACACTAACTGGCTGGGCTGTTTCCGTGTTGTAATTCTCTTTGTTTCATAGGTGAATTTTATGCTGTATAACTCTCATGTTCAGAAATAACTATTGAAATAAAATTCATATTTACATGTTGTATAGCACTATAAAGACAGAGGGACAAGACAATTCATTTAAATTGATTATATTCCCAATTGAAAATGGCAAATGCTAAAATTAAAATATTTTATGGCTGCCAGGTATTAAGATTGCTTTTTCCACTCATGAGGCTGACAACTCACTTGGGATTTTGTCACTCATAATTTATTCAATCAGCTTCATTTGTGGAAATACATCAGTCACCGTGAAGCAGTCTTACATATTAGACACAAGATAATGGGATAGAAATTCAGTAGGGGGTGCTCAGGCATTAGCTCCGCACGGAAAATTCGCCAGCCCCGTAGCGCCAGCGATAACAGTTAGCACCTCGGTCCCTTTCGCCATGCAGATCGTGACATCAGCGCGTGTGCAACGCTCGCTGAGTGCCCGATCTGCAAAATTCAATAGCGCCCCCTGCCTTACCACCTCACACCAACACCGCCAGGGTGCAGAGGCGTGAATCAGCCGGCTGGTGGCGCGCTACTTAAAGGGATGCGCCCCAGCTCTCAAGGAACTTCAGTTCCAAAGGTCATTTATGAGTGGCAGAGAGTGCAGGATGTATCTGCAGCCAAATAAAGGTTGCCTAGTCCCCGGAGTGTTGCGGCTCGTCAAAGCACTTTGTATTTCATCTGAAAGCATATTGCCGCTCTGCACTCCCCGAATCATTGGGAGCTGGTGTGCAGACTCCAGTGACCCTCCTCTTTAATGGCTGGAAGGCGCCTGCACCAATGTTCACTCCCGATTACACAACACCTCATATTCTGTTATGGCTTGGAGTCTAACACCACTCACCTATGCCATTAATTAACGCCTGATTTATCGCTCCCCTGCATTCTTTGAGCACCGAGACTAAATTTAGCAGGCACCGAGATTGATTAGTGCCTGGCGTTAAATTTCCAAATTCTCAAAAGTTAGCACCCCTTCCTGGGCGCTACTGAATTTCTCCCCAAATGATTTTTCCTGTAAGCTAGTGTTAAAAATAACACGGCAGTATAAGCTGGTCTGTCAGGAACAATTTTTGTGTCAGTTTCAATTCTCAGTGGGCACAGACCCTATGCCAAAAGTCCCGTATAGTATAAAACAAGCAAAGCGTATTGGTGTTAAAATTGGTGCGATCACTTGGAAGAAGTGGCTCTAGAATTGGTGGTGATGTGCATTCACTGCAATGTATAAGCAGCCTGTGCAAAACCTGCCTAAAGATACGAGCAAACTTCAGTGGCTTATATATTTTTTCATTAAAAAGGCAAGGGGAAGGCCAAGGATCTTAGTGCAGATCGTCATTAAGAGTAAAAGAGTAGGTAAATCAGGAAGCAATAATTAGATGATGGCAAGCTTGAGTTCTAAAAGTCTAAAGATTGCAGCAGGAAGGAAAGACTGAAGACAAGAATTCCCAAGTTTTATAATTTTGTGGAAAAAATTAATTAGAAGACGACTGCACATTGAGTCTTTTGCAGGAAAGAATGAGAGCATGTGGAATTGTGCAAATATACGGTGGGTGTAACACGAGAACAAAGTTCAGAGGAGCAATAACCATTGTATAATCAATAAAGTTCAGAGAGACAAGAAAGGTTGTGGCAGACACTTGAGGTTGGAGCCTACAGGTGAAATGTAAGTTGCCTACTCTATGGCAAGCTTTATCTTGTAACTAGTACCATGCAACAGGTGTTAGAAGAGACTTTCTAAATATTCTAATCTTGGACAGGTTTCTTCATTGTTATAATCATCATCATCATCGACAAAACCATTAACAGGCAACATTTTTATAGTATCCCATATATAGAATACCTCTGATCACTTCAAACTGGAGTGTTTTGGTCCAGAGGGAAAAAGGTTATGGGACTAGGGACAGGGTCACTGGCAAGGCTTGGAAGCTAAGCTAGAACCAGGCCTGGTTAATACCTGGAGGGGTGACCATCAGGGAAGACCAGGTGCAGAAGGTCACGGGAGGAGGGGCGGTTGGTGAGAAGGTCACGGAAGGAGGAGCGGCTGGTGAGCAGGCCCGGGCGTTGGGCTGAAGATTGTCGGACAGGAGGAATGGTGGAAATGGAATGGCGGCACGCACCGACGCAGCGGCTTTGCTTCTCCCAGTCATGGGAGCTTGCAAGATCACATTTTGTTGTTCATGTACTTGTGCAATGACAATAAAGTTGAATTATTATTATTAAAAAATGCAACCTTGGCAACTGATCATATATGGGTTCAGGTTTGAGGAAAACAGCAAGACTTGATTTTAAAGAGAGTTAATATTTGTTAAGTGAAAATGTCTTTGATCATTTGTGTCAAAAATGTCACTACACGATACTTATACCGTTGTTTTGGTGCAATTTTTCAGGAAATGCTGGGTCATATACATAGAAACTAGAATTGATAACACCAACCTGTTCTTACTTGAAAGAAGTGCAAATCCATGCTCCACTGCAGATAATTCTTCACACCAACATTTATGCATGCACACATATATAATTATTCATGATATATCTGCATCATAGATGTGATACAAAGATTTGCGAGTGGAACAATTACTCCTGTACCAGTGTGTAATTAACTTGGAGAGTGAAAATGCTTCAAAGTGCAGCTTGAAGAACTTTTACAAGAGTGCATTTTCTGTACAGTGCCATAATTGCTGCACTAAAAATGTAATGGTTTAAATGTGATGTTTTTCCTTTGCTATTTTCAAATGTGAAAAGAGGTGATTAATTATTTATGCCTTCCAACCATAATTATCTACAGGTATATTTCTGTTTTTAAAGAAATGAAGCCACATCATCTGCTCAAAATGGCAAGCCATTTATAATTAATATTATTTTCAAATCAACAGTTTCAATATTTAATTACTTAATTTCATGAAAGATTAGTCTCCATTTAATTCATTGACTATGCACTTCAAATGCTGCATTTTCCTGTAATCTTTACTTTCTTGTCTCACATTGCCTATTCCACATATGGCAACCAAGAGTCCTTGCCCACATAACATTTTATCTGAGATTTCACAAAAGTTACTGGAGTAACAAATTTAAGATTTTGAACTTTTTATTATTTTGCAACAGTTTATATCACTGGTAAGGCAAATATTTCAGTGCTGTTCTCTTGATGTATTTATGTGTTTGTTAATTATCTTACTTAAAAATAAATCTATGGGCACCAGCTTCGCCAGGGCGCCGGAAGCACCACCCCGAAGGAGTCGCGGCCGCCCGCCGCAAATTCAGTTTCAGCGCCCCAGACGGAAGCGCGGCGCGACTAGAGGCGCCCCGCATCCCTCTTGGAGCGCTGCAACTGAAAATCTCAGCGCAACGTGCCGCAGCACCACACGCTGCGGCACGGTGCGCTGCGGTACTGCAGGCGTTCCTCCCCTTCTTAAAGGGGAGGGGCCTGCTGCAGCGCGCTCAAAGAGCGCGAGTGCCGGCAAAAGAGCCCGGCACCGAGGAGAAGTGCCGGGCTCTTGGGACACAGCCGGCATTACCCGGGGGGGGGGGCGCAGTAGGCCGGAGATGGCGGCGCGGAGAGGTGCTGGCAGGCGGCCAGCAAAGAAAATGGCTGTCCCGCACCTCAGCGCCTCTACCGCCGCAGGTAGGCCCCCCTGAACCGGTCGCAAATTGCAACCGGCGTTAAAGCAGGGGGCGCTACTAAATTTCGCGTTCGGGGCGGTAGCAGGGCGCTGCGCACACCGATGACCTCATCAGTAGCGGCGCAGCGCTAACGGCTAGCGCCACCATTAGCGTCCCGCTAAATTTAGTGGGAGGCGTGGCCAGTGGCGTAAAACCCACTAAGTCCCCTCTTAGGGCGCTAACGGGTGGCGCAGCCCACTGAATTTCTAGGCCTATGAATTTTAGCCTGAACTTTACTGTCAGACACTGTTATACCACCTTCTGGAGTGGGCGGACTGAGGTAATTTTGCAGTTTAACTGGGGTCTGGCAGTACCAGTGTCAGGTTGGTTATCGCAGAGGTTTAGTCGCAGAGTTCCAGAGAGTCGGGTCAAGGTGACTGAAAGCTCTGTCATCAATTGGGTGATATGACAGAGAAGGTCATAGACTTAGGTAGCAGTGGGGTAATTAAAAAACAGAACGTGTCAGGAAGGGACAGAAGGTATGGAGTAAAAAGTAAAGTACTAAAAAGGGAAAAAACAGGAACTAAGTGTTACAAAACATATTTGAAAGTTCTTTATCTGAATGCACGTAGCATTCGTAACAAAATGAATGAGTTAACGGCACAAATAACGACATATGGGTATGATCTTGTGGCCATTACAGAAACATGGCTGCAGGGTGACCATGACTGGGAATTAAACATACCAGGTTATTTAACAATCAGGAAGGACAGGCAGGAAGGGAGAGGAGGTGGGGTGGCTATGTTAATAAAGGAAGGAATCACTATAATACAGAGAAATGATATTGGGTCAAAGGAGCAGGATAGTGAAACAGTTTGCGTGGAGATAAGGAATAATAAGGGGAAAAAAACACCAGTGGGTGTAGTCTATAGGCCTCCGAACAGTTGCAACTCTGTTGGACGGAGTATTAATCAGGAAATAGTTGAGGCTTGTAATAAGGGAACAGCTATAATTATGGGGGATTTTAATTATCATATTAACTGGACAAATCAAATTGGGCAGAGCAGCCTTGAGGATGAGTTCATTGAGTGTATTAGGGATGGGTTTCTTGAGCAGTATGTAACTGAACCGACCAGGGGGCAAGCAACCTTAGATTTGGTCCTGTGTAATGAGACAGGATTAATTAAAAATGTCCTAGTAAAGGATCCCCTTGGAATGAGTGACCATAACATGGTTGAATTCCATATTCAATTAGAGGGTGAAAAGGTTGGATCTCAAACAAGCATGCTGAGCTTGAATAAAGGAGACTATGAAGGTATGAGAGCGGAATTGATTAGAGTGGACTGGGAAAATAGATTAAAGGGTAAGATGGTACATGATCAGTGGTGTACATTTAAGGAGTTATTTTACAACTTCTAAAAAATATATATTCCACTGAGGAAAAAAGGGTGTAAAAGAAAAGATAGCCATCCGTGGCTAAGTAAAGTAATTAAGGATAGTATCCGACTAAAAACAAGGGCATATAAGGTAGCCAAATCTAGTGGGAGGATGGAAGATTGGGAAGTCTTTAAAAGACAGCAAAAAATAACTAAAAGATTGATTAAGAAAGGGAAGATAGATTATGAAAGTAAATTAGCAAAAAATATAAAAACAGACAGCAAAAGTTTCTATAGTTATAAAAAAAGAAATAGGGTGGCTAAAGTAAATGTTGGTCCCTTAGAGGATGAGACCGGGAAATTAATGGTGGGAAACATGGAGATGGGAAAAACGCTGAACAATTATTTTGTATCAGTCTTTACAGTAGAGGACACTAAGAATATCCCAACACTGGACAAACAGGGGGCTCTAGGGGGGGAGGAACTAAATACGATTAAAATCACTAAGGAAGTGGTACTTGGTAAAATAATGGGACTCAAGGCGGATAAATCCCCTGGACCTGATGGCTTGCATCCTAGGGTCTTGAGGGAAGTGGTGGTAGGGATTGTGGATGCATTGGTAATAATTTTCCAAAACTCCCTGGACTCAGCAAAGCTCCCGGCAGATTGGAAAACTGCTAATGTAACACCCTTATTTAAAAAGGGTAGTAGGCAGAAGGCTGGAAACTATAGACCTGTTAGCCTAACATCTGTGGTTGGTAAAATGTTAGAGTCCATTATTAAGGAGACAGTAACGGGACATTTGGATAAACATAATTTAATAGGACAAACTCAGCATGGTTTCATGAAGGGGAAGTCATGTTTGACAAATTTGCTTGAGTTTTTTGAGGAGGTAACATACAGGGTGGATAAAGGGGAACCAGTGGACATAGTGTATTTAGACTTCCAAAAGGCATTTGACAAGGTGCCACACAAAAGATTATTGCTCAAGATAAAAAATCACGGGATTGGGGGTAATATTCTGGCGTTGGTGGAGGATTGGCTCTCTAACAGAAAGCAGAGAGTTGGGATACAAAGATGGGATGGAAAGTAGTGAGTGAGGAGGACATAAAAAACCTGCAAAGAGACATAAACAGGCTAAGTAAGTGGGCAGAGATTTGGCAGATGGAATACAATATTGGAAAGTGTGAGGTTATGCACTTTGGCAGGAAAAATCATAGAGCAAGTTATTATCTTAATGGCAAAAAACTGGAAAGTACTGTAGTACAAAGGGATCTGGGGGTCCTGGTGCACGAAACTCAAAAAGTTAGTATGCAGGTGCAGCAAGTGATCAAGAAGGCCAATGGAATGTTGGCTTTTATTGCTAGGGGGATGGAATATAAAAACAGGGAGGTATTGCTGCAGTTGTACAAGGTATTGGTGAGACCGCACCTGGAATACTGCATACAGTTTTGGTGTCCATACTTAAGAAAAGACATACTTGCTCTCGAGTCAGTGCAAAGAAGGTTCACTCGGTTAATCCCGGGGATGAGGGGGTGGTCATATGAGGAGAGGTTGAGTAGATTGGGACTCTACTCATTGGAGTTCAGAAGAATGAGAGGCGATCTTATTGAAACATATAAGATTGTGAAGAGGCTTGATCGGGTGGATGCGGTGAGGATGTTCCCAATGATAGGTGAAACTAGAACTAGGGGGCATAATCTTAGAATAAGGGGCTGCTCTTTCAAAACTGAGATGAGGAGAAACTTCTTCACTCAGAGGGTGGTAGGTTTGTGGAATTTGCTGCCCCAGAAAGCTGTGGAAGCTATATCATTGAATAAATTTAAAACAGAAATAGATAGTTTGCTAGAAGTAAAGGGAATTAAGGGTTATGGGGAGCGGGCAGGAAATTGGACATGAGTCTAGGTTCAGAATGGTCATGGCCCTGTGGGTAGTGGAGTGGGCCCAGGGGCCATGTAGCCTGGTTCTGCTCCTACTGTGTTCTAATTCTGTGTTAGATTTCAGGAGATGGTTTTATTCCTGTTCCTGGCTGGGGTGGAGATCGCCTTTACAGAAGGTAAGTACTGTAGAAAATATAGGGACAGAGTGATCTCCTGGAAGAATTTCGATCGCCTAGATGGGTCGGAGAGGAATTTCCCAGATTTTTTTCTCCCAAATTGGCCATTGGGTCTTTTATCTGGTTTTTCGCCTCTCCCGGGAGATCACATGGGTTCGGGTGGATGGAGAGGTTTGAAGATTTGAGGTTAGGATCAGATCAGCCATGATCTTATTGAATGGTGGAGCAGGCTCGAGGGGCCGATTGGCCTACTCCTGCTACTATTTCTTATGTTCTTATCTTATGTTCTTGTGAAAGGGCGGGGGAAATGAACAGAAGGCCAGATTTGGAGAACTGAAAGATGTGGGAGGGGTGGTAAAGTCAGGAAATATTGCAGCATTAAGTTAGGGTGAGGCAATTGAGGGATCTGAAAAAGTGGGACAATGATTTTAAATTTTGATGTTTTGGGGACTAGAAAGCTAACATAAGTCAGCAAGGATGGGAGTGAAGGGACAGCAGGACAGGATACAGCTGAATTTTTAATAAGTTGGAGAATATGTAGGATGGATGAGAGACCAGCAAGAAGGACATTGGATTAGTCGAGTCTGGAGGTGACAAAGGTGTGGATAAGGGTTTCAGCAGCAGTGGAGTTGAGATAGGGGTGGATGCAGATGAAACTGCCGAGATGGAAGCAAGCAGTCTTGGTGGTGGATGTAATGTAAAGCTTGAACAGGCATACAAGACATCTGTTGGGAACTTTTAGACTAAAAGAGGACAGGCTAGGATTCTAATGTGCAAAAATCAATGTTTGGGAAAAATTTGCCATGCACACAATTCATTAAATGCATTATATACCAGACACCTATGTTATTTGTTGTTAATACAAAGTTTATTATACTGGTTACCCAAAACACATTTTTTATAAAAGCACTACTGTAGCAATGTACATTCTCTTGCCCACTACAGTTCATTAAAATGACAATTACTGCACATAAAATTAATTAGTAAATTATATTTGTAATGCACTCTTTAAGCAAACAGCTTTGTAGAGACAAATACTGCTCATATTATCTGTTACCTTTTCGGGATTAGTGGACTCTTTTTCAAGACAGTAAAAAGCAATAATGGGGGAAATTTTAACCCCCAAAGAATGTGTGGCTTGGGGTCGGGTGGGTATTGTGTCGGTACCTTTCTACCGAGACACAATTTAGGACTCAGAACTCAGAGATTCAAACATGAAGTGCTTTATTGGAAGGAAAGGAAGTTCTGGAAAGTTCCGAACAAAGAGAGCTAAACTTAACTAAGAGAACACCCAACCATTTATCTCCTGTTACAGCGCCAGCACAGGTGGGAGGAGAACACACAATACATAACATTTCCTCCCCTCTTAAATGGAAGGTCCACATTATTCCTCAACAGGTAAGTTACTTTCAATGCACTCAACGAACCTAGAGTAGAGGTAGACTGCCTCAAACCCCGACTTTACCCTGGGGTTTATTCTGCCCCAGTCTTGTGGGTAAGTCACTAAGCCTACAGATCCAAGCGTCTTGGAGGCCGCCGCTCTCTGACAGGATACCGGCGGTCATCGCTGGCTTCCACAGCAGTTGGCATTGACACAGGCCTAGATGGAGAAGGTGCCTGTGTCAGTCAAAAGTCAGGAGTTTGCACAGGTGGAACAGTCTCTTTGACTTCCTGTGTTGGAGAAGAGCACTGTGGCAAAGGATGCTGGTTTGCGGTATCATCCGGAAACAGTTCAGGCCAACCAGCCGTTGGAGCCTCTGTGGCTGTCTCTGCTCCTAGCAACAGTTGATCTGTGTGTCTTCTCCAGACGATGTCCTCAGCAGTCTCAACCATGTAAGACACAGGGCCCGTCTGCACGATCACCGTAGCAGGAACCCATTTCGGTCCAGTGTTGTAGTTTCGAGCTAGGACGTGCTCTCCCGGATGAAACCGTCTCTCCTTGGCTCTTTTCTCTCTCTTTTCAACTTGAGCTTGTTGTTGACGATGGACAACCTGCTCTGCCCTTGGAGGTTTGAATAAGTCAAAACTTGTCCGCAACTGTCTCTTCATCATGAGCGAAGCGGGGGAAGTTTTGGTTGTGGCATGCGGCTCATTCCTGTAGGACAACAGGAAGCTGTTCAGACGTTGGTGGATTGAGCCCTGACCTTGCGATGCCTTCAAGGCGTGCTTCAAAGTTTGCACAAACCTTTCTGCCTGGCCGTTAGTAGAGGGATGATAGGGCGCAGACCTGATGTGTTGGACACCATTCACATGCAGGAAGGTTGCAAACTTCTGTGATACAAATTGTGGACCGTTGTCACTTACGAGTTGTGCCGGTGAGCCATAACGGCTGAACATCTCACCAAGTTTCTCAATTGTTTTCTCTGCCGTGGTAGACCTCATCACAGCGACCTCTGGCCAATTGCTACGAGCATCCACAACCACCATAAACATCTTCCCTTCGAAAGGACCGGCGAAGTCCACATGTACTCGCTGCCACACTTCTGCAGGCCAATCCCAGGGGTGTAGGGTTGCCAGCTGTGGAACATTCCGGACCCTTTGACATGGGGAACATGTTTTGGCTTTCTCCTCAATATTCCCATCGAGACCTGGCCACCAGAAGTAGCTTCTTGCCATTTCCTGCATCCGAACCATCCCACTGTGGCCTGTATGAAGTTGTTGCAGTATAGGTTCCCTCAGAGGTGGCGGAATAATGACATGGCGTCCCCAAAGAGGCCAACCTGCCTGGACGGAGAGCTCATTTCTTTTTGAAACGTAAGGTTTCAAACTAGGAGAATCTCCTATAGCTCTCCCTCGAATGACATCGTCCATTACCTCAGACAGGACTGGATCGTTGCGGGTGTACCTTCGCACCTGAACTGCAGTGACAGGTGCTCCCTCCACTTGTCTAAAGTAGAAGATGTCTATCTGACGAGGGTCTGGGGGAGTAACAGGCAAGGGTAGCCTCGAGAGACCGTCTGTGTTGCCGTGCATGTCTGATTTGCGATATTTGATGTTGTACGTGTGTCCTGACAACAGTAAAGCCCACCTTTGCATCCTGCTTGCAGCGAGAGACGGAATTCCGGTGTGGGGCCCGAAGATTGAAGTCAATGGACGGTGGTCCGTCAGGAGTGTGAACCTTCTCCCAAACAGGTACTGATGAAATTTTCGAATTCCAATAAAGATTCGCAAGGCCTCGCGCTCGATCTGCGCATAGTTACTCTCGGCCTTGTTCAAGGTGCGTGATGCGAAGGCGATAGGTTTCTCTTCACCCAAAGGCATGATGTGGGATATGACTGCTCCCACACCATATGGTGATGCATCACATGCGAGCTGCACGGGTAGCTTTCGGTCGAAGTGTGTCAGGGCCTCCGATTTCAGCAATGCTTTCTTTGCTTGGGCGAAAGCTTTGTTGCACAGTTCAGTCCATTTCTATGTTTTGCCTTGACATAGCAACTGATGTAACGGCTTCAGCAATGTTGCTAAGTCTGGAATAAACTTCCCATAGTAGTTAAGTAGCCCCAGAAATGAACGTAACTGGCTCACATTCTGGGGTGCTGGGGCCTCCACGATCGCCTTGACCTTTGACGGCGCCTTATGCAGGCCAGTAGCGTCAATCACATGCCCCAGGTACTCAACTGAAGACTGAAAGAATTCACATTTGTCTTTACGAACTCTGAGTCCGTACTCTTTCAGTCGTTGTAGTGTCGCATCCAAGTTCAGAAGATGATCCTCCTCATTTGTCCCAGTGACAAGAATGTCATCCAGGTAGCACTGGACTCCTGGCAGTCCACTCAAAATCTGATCCATTGCCCTTTGGAATAGAGCAGGGGCCGACGTAATTCCAAACGGAAGGCGGCAGTACCTGTATAGCCCCTTGTGTGTCACAATTGTCAGCAGCTCCTTTGACTTATCATCGACATGCATTTGTAGATAAGCCTGGCATAAGTCTATTTTGCTGAACTTTTGCCCTCCGGCCAGGCCCGTAAAAAGATCATCAATGAGGGGAAGAGGGTACTGTTCTGCCTTCAGCACCGGGTTAATAGTCACTTTAAAATCCCCGCAGATTCGAACAGATCCATCCTTTTTCAGGACAGGAACAATGGGTGTGGCCCATTCGCTCACGCTCACAGGCTCCAGGACTCCATTCTCCACTAAGGCCTCCAAGTTAGCCTCAACTTTTGGCCTAATTGCATAGGGTACAGGTCGGGCTTTGTGAAACTTCGGCTTGCTGTCAGGTTTAATGTCCAGTCTCACGCTGATCTTTTTCATGCTCCCAAGTTCCCCCTTGAAGAGTTCTGCATGTTTGTTTAACACTGCAGTCAGACCTGACTCCCCTTTTGACATCATGCGGACTGCAGGCCAGTCCAGCGTGATTTTCTCTAGCCACGCATGTCCCAGTAGCGATGGGTAATTTTCCTTTACCACATATAGTGGCAGTTTTGCAGTCTGTCCGTTCAATTTAACTGTCACCTCAATGGCGCCTCTCATGGCCACAGGTTCGCCGGTATACGTCTTTAGCACAATGTTTGTTGGCTGAAGGGTAAGATGCTTTAGCATTTTGCTGTAGACAGTGTCTGAAACAAGGGACACAGCCGCGCCTGTGTCCACCTCCACCCGCACTGATTGTCCCTCCACCAGTGGTGACACCCAGTAGCCATTTGAATCACCTGCAACCATCAGTATGTGCACTTCTTCCTCCTCAGAGGTGTCGCTCCCCTCTGTTTTGCTTGTTCCATCATACTGCACTGAATGAACACTCTTTTTCCTCTCTTGTCCAAATACAGACATTTTGCTTCCATGCTTCCCAGCTCTGACTGTTCTATTTTTACCTCTACAGGCGTGTTCAATGTGACCCTTTTTGCCACAATTTCGGCATTCCAGCTCTGTACACCAGCAGTCATTAGCGTGATGGCCCGTTTTCCCACAACGGTAACATGTGCCGTTCCGTGCACCTTTAGGCTCAGACGACACCTTGTGAACTCTCCCTGTTGAACTCAACTGGTGAGCCTCCTTTTCCGCCATCTCCATGGAGACACTAACTTTAATGGCCTTTTCAAGAGTAAGGTTGTCCTCAGTAAGAAGGCGCTTCTGTGTGGCTGCATTTTGCAGACCACACACGAGTCTGCCTCTAATGGTGTCCTTCAGCACCTCCTTGAACTCGCAGTGTTCTGACCACCTTTTTAAAGCAGCAATAAACATCGTCACTGATTCCCCCTCCTCTTGATTCCGTTTGTGAAATCTAAATCTCTCCGCAATAACCAGAGGCTTTGGTGAAAAATGTGCTCCAAGAATTTCCACTAGTTGCTTATATGTTTTAGTTCCTGGCTTATCTGGCTGCACGAGGCTGCGAAGTAAATTGAATGTCTTCGGCCCGATTACACTCAAAAAGGTAGGCACGACCTTTTCATTTGCCACCGCATTCGCCAATACAAAATAGTCAAAACGTTCCGTATATGCGCTCATTGCTCCACATTTTCATCAAAATCACCAATGTTTCCTAATATAGTAGCCATCTCACGTTTCAAATTAAAATTTCTGTTTACTCACTGCCGTAACATTAATGTGATGCTGCAATCTCTGTTCCGAGTGTTTTGTAGTCGAAAACAAGAAAGTTCCCACAACACAGATTCATCCGATCCTCGTCGCCACTTGTTGTGTCAGTACCTTTCTACCTAGACACAATTTAGGACTCAGAACTCAGAGATTCAAACATGAAGTGCTTTATTGGAAGGAAAGGAAATTCTGGAAAGTTCCGAACAAAGAGAGCTAAACTTAACCGAGAGAACACCCAACCATTTATCTCCTGTGACAGCGCCACCACAGGTGGGAGAACACACAATACATAACAGTTGGAAGATAAAGTGTTCAAACCCCCAACCCGCCCACTTTCGGTTTTAACGGAGGTGGGACCGGGGCCGACAGCCAACCCACTCCCAGGAGGCGGGTTGCACATTTGAATATATTATAATAAGGCTGCCGTGCCTCAGATTTAGCCACCACTTTAAATTTAACTGTAGCTGATCGGGTTTTGCAGGCCTTGTGAAACCCGCCAGCTAAAGTAAGGTGAAGACTGTTGGATCCAGGAGGCAAGTGCCTTTACACTTACCTCCTGGATCCAGCATCCCTGCCTAACCCACCCCCTGCGATTGGAGACCTCCCCCAGGCTCTGATCATCCTCACGAGGCCTCCCCACATCACCTCCCCATGCTGCGCTGGCACCCCAATGATCACCTGGCCCCCTGATCTGCCGCTCCCAGCCCCCCAAAGATCATTCAGCACCCCGATGCATACCTGCAACCCCCCCCCCCCCCCCAGCGACACTTCTCCGGCCCGCCAATGCTTACCTGCCACCCTCCCCCGGATCAGCTGCACCGGCCCCCGATTGGTCCAGATCCTGCTCCGCACCCCCCCCCACCCCCCGGTCCTCGATCGGTCCCGAACTCCCCCATTCCGCCTCCTGCCCTTCCCGTGCTCCTCTGCCCTCCACCTCTGACCACCCCACACGATCCCTTTCTTCCTCCTCTCTGTGGCCTAGTGCCACAGGCCTACCCGCCCGCAGCCAGTCAGCCTCTCAATCTGTGGCTGCCAGTGGGAAACAGAGGTTGCCAATGCAAATCAGGCTCTGCCGTTAAATTCGGCAGAGCCTGTGGGAAACCCGTTCTCCCAGGTTTCCCGACCGTTTCCGAGCCCCCCCGCTCCCAACCTGCCTCCCGATTAAAATTCAGGCGTATGCATCTAATTTAGAAAGCAATATTGGGCAGTAATATAACTTTGAATATTAGACAACATAAGGAGATCAAACTCCAGATCACATCAAACTTGTTCATGTTTATGGAACTATTAAAAGATCTCATGGCACTATTTGAAGAAGAGCAGGGGAGTTCTCTAGGTGTCCTGGCCAATGTTTATCCCTCAATCAACATCACTAAAATAGATTATCAGGTCTTTCACTTACCACTGTTTGTGGGACCTTACTGTATGCAAATTGGCTGCCACATTTCCTACATTAGAACAGTTACTACACCTAAAGCAGTTTATTGGCTGTAAAGCGCTTTGGGATATATAAATGCAAGACCTTTCCTTTTCTTTTTCTCAAACAAATAAGAAGTTCTGGGGGAGAAATTGATTCTCATTGTGCCATTTTCCAGGTGGAAAACGAGGGCAAAAAGGACCCGATCTGCACCTGCATTACGAGCGCCACCATATTGGTGAAGACCATGGCTGCGAAATTCGGCTCTGTAACACCCAGTTTTTTGGTGCTACAGGTGCCGGTTTGTGTCCAAAATGGCATCCGAGCAGTGCACGCACACTTCTGGAGGGCATTAGAGTCGGCACTGGGAGCGTGCACCATTAGTATGCACAGTAGGCAGAACATGATGTCAATCAGCGTGCTATGCTGATTTGACGCCAGCACTGCCATTTTTGATCTTAACGCTGGAGCTAATGCCCTCTCTTAACCTCGCACAGCTGAACATGCATTCAGTAGCAGGAAGGACCCCTCACCAGCACTATATAAAGGGATCACCACCTACTTACAGGTTAGTTGCTGATTGATTTCTACTAGTTGTTGCTGAGTTTGCAGAAATATTTATGCTTTCTAGAGTTCTTTAAAGTTGTAAAAAATCTACAGGGAGTGGTATGGCACGTGATCAAGGACTTGGTACTGACTTGCAAGGCTTCTGCTCAGACCAGTTGCTCCCAGATATGGGTGCAGAAGTTTGTAACCCCCTTGGCATTCAGAAAGACAGGGAGAATGAGCACAGGAGGCAGAGAGCAGGACAAGCTGCTCGAAGAAGGAGGAGGAGGAGGAGAAAGTGGAGAAGGGCTCTCAGCAGGAGGCCATATTCACCCAGGGTCTTCAGGGAGCAGTTCTCCTACCTCAATCTCAGCAAGCAACAGTGTGTGCACCGTCTCCACATCACTGAAATCTGCCACCTGTTACAGGCAGAACTGCAGCCTCAGAGTAGGGTGAGGACCACTTGCCAGTGGCTGTCAAGGTGATCGTGGCCATGAACTTTTATGTGTCGGGCTCCTCCGACCAGGGCTGGGAACTGAATATTCCAAGGTATATGATAATTCAGAAGGATAGAAAGGAAAGGGAGGTGGGGTGGCATTGTTGGTAAAAGTTGGGATCAGTGCACTAGTGAGAAGTGATATTGGCTCAGAAGATCAAGATGTAGAATCGGTTTGGGTGAAGATAAAAAATAAGGGGGAAAAATCTCTGGTGGGCATAGTCTACAGGTCCCCGAACAGTAGCAATGCTGTTGGACAGAGTATAAATCAACAAATAATGGAGGCCTGTAAAAAAGGTATGGTAATAATCATGGGTGATTTTAATCTCCATATTGATTGGACAAATCAAATTGGCCATGGTAACCTGGAGGAGGAGTTCATAGAGTGCATCCGGGATGTTTTCCTAGAACAGTATGTAATGGAACCAACCAGGGAGCAGGCTATCTTGGATCTGGTACTACGTAATGAGACAGAATTAATAAATGATCTCATAGTAAAGGATCCTCTAGGAAAGAGTGACCATAGCATGGTTGAATTTCAAATTCAGTTGGAGGGTGAGAAAGTTGTATCCCAAAGCAGTGTCCTGATCTTAAACAAAGGCAATTATAATGACATGAGGGCAGAACTGGTTAAAGTGGACAGGAAAAGCAAATTAAAGGGTAAGAAACTTGAAATGCAGTGGCAGACATTTAAGGAGCTATTTCATAACTCTCAACAAAAATATATTCCACTGAGAAAGAAAGATTTTAAGAGAAGGGAGCGCCATCCGTGGTTAACTAAGGAAGTAAAGGATGGTATCAAATTGAAAATGAAAGCGTACAATGTTGCCAAGATTGGTGGGAGACGAGAGGATTGGGAAATTTGTTTAAACTAGCAAAGGATAGCTAAAAAAATAATGAAGAGAGAGAAGATGAATCATGAGAGTAAGCTGGCAAGACCCACGGCGAAGAATCACTGAAAAGACTACACGATAACATCAACAAGTTCCATCCCACCATCAAACTCACCATGGAGTACTCCTCAGGATCGGTCTCATTCCTAGACACACGAATCTCCATCAAAGACGGACACCTCAGCACTTCACTCTACCGCAAGCCCACGGACAATCTCACGATGCTTCACTTCTCCAGCTTCCACCCTAACCACGTTAAAGAAGCCATCCCCTATGGACAAGCCCTGCGAATACACAGGATCTGCTCAGACGAGGAGGAACGCGATGGACACCTACAGACACTGAAAGACGCCCTTGTAAGAACGGGATATGACGCTCGACTCGTCGATCGACAGTTCCGACGGGCCACAGCGAAAAATCGCATAGACCTCCTCAGAAGACAAACACGGGGCACAACCAACAGAGTACCCTTCGTCATCCAGTACTTCCCCGGAGCGGAGAAACTACGCCATGTTCTTCGCAGCCTTCAACATGTCATCGATGATGACGAACACCTCGCTAAGGCCATCCCCACGCCTCCACTACTCGCTTTCAAACAGCCGCCTAACCTCAAACAGACCATCGTTCGCAGCAAATTACCCAGCTTTCAGGAGAACAGCGACCACGACACCACACAACCCTGCCACAGCAACCTCTGCAAGACATGCCAGATCATCAACACAGATACCATCATCACACGTGAGGACACCACCCACCAGGTACATGGTACATACTCATGTGACTCGGCCAACGTTGTCTACCTCATACGTTGCAGGAAAGGATGCCCCGGAGCATGGTACATCGGCGAGACCATGCAGACACTGCGACAACGGATGAACGGACACCGCGCAACAATCACCAGGCAGGAGTGTTCCCTCCCAGTCGGGGAACACTTCAGCAGTCAAGGACATTCAGCCTCCGATCTTCGGGTAAGCATTCTCCAAGGCGGCCTTCGAGACACACGACAACGCAAAATCGTCGAGCAGAAACTGATAGCCAAGTTCCGCACCCATGAGGACGGCCTCAACCGAGATCTTGGGTTCATGTCACGCTACATGTAACCCCACCTGACGCAGGGTCATCCAGACTCGAGTCGACATTGGCTTCTTCTCTCTACACAGATGCGGCCGGACCTGCTGTGATTTCCAGCCAAAAAAAAAAAAAAAAATGTTTTTTGTCTGTTTTTTTGTTTTTCATACAGACCCCAGCATCTGCAATATTTGACCCCTTGTGACCCCACCTCATTGTTCTTTGATGTAATGTTTCCCTGACTGACCTGTTTGGACACCATTCACACCTTTGACTGCTGTGATTATCTCTCTGCCGAGGTGTGATAAATGGCAGTTGGAAAGGTTACCTGTAAACATCTGACATGATTCTCTGACTATATAAGCTGTGTCTTTATGCATTTCTCCACTTCACCTGAAGAAGGAGCAGCGCTCCGAAAGCTTGTGATTTCAAATAAAGCTGTTGGACTATAACCTGGTGTTGTGTGACTTCTTACAAGAAACATTAAAACAGATAGTAAGAGCTTCTACTGGTATATAAAAAAGAGGGTAGCTAAAGTAAATATTTGTCCCTTAGAGGATGAGACTGGGGAATTAATAATGGCAGAGACTCTGAACAAATATTTTGCAGCTGTCTTCACAGTAGAAGACACTAACAACATCCCAATAATGGATAATCAAGGGGCCACAGGGAGTGGGGAACTAAAGACAATTATTATCACTAAGGAAATAGTACTCGGTAAAATAATGGGATTAAAATACAAGTCCCCTGGACCAGATGGCCTGCATCCCAGGGTCTTAAAAGAAGTGGCTGCAGAGATAGTGGATGCATTGGTTGCAATATACCAAAATTCCCTGGACTCTGGAGAGGTCCCAGCGGATTGGAAAACTGCTAATGTAACACCCCTATTTAAGAAAGGAGGGAGACAGAAAGCAGGAAACTATAGGCCAACTAGCCTAACATCTGTCATTGGGAAAATGCTGGAGTCCTTCATTAAGGAAGCAGTAGCAGGGCATTTAGAAAAACATACTGCAGTCAAACAGAGTCAGCATGGTTTTAGGAAAGGGAAATCATGTTTAACTAATTTGCTGAAGTTCTTTGAGGATGTAACAAGCAGGGTGGACAAGGGTGAGCCAGTGGATGGGGTGTATTTGGATTTCCAGAAGGCATTTGATAAGGTGCCACATAAAAGGTTACTGCATAAGATAAGAGCTCATGGAGTTGGGGGTAATATATTAGCATGGATAGAGAATTGGCTAAATAACAGAAAGCAGAGAGTCGGGATAAATGGGTAATTTTCTGGTTGGCAAACGGTAACTAGTGGGGTGCCACAAGGATCGGTGCTGGGGCCCCAACTATTTACAATCTACATTAATGACTTGGATGAAGGGATTGAGTGTAATGTAGCCAAGTTTGTGGATGATACAAAGATGGGTGGGAAAGCAAGTTGTGCAGAGGACTCAAAGAATCTGCAAAGGGATATAGACAGGCTAGGTGAGTGGGCAAACATTTGGCAGATGGAGTATAATGTGGGAAAGTGCGAGGTTATCCACTTTGGCAGGAAAAATAAAAAAGCAAACTATTATTTAAATGGAGAGAGATTACAAAATGCCATAGTTCAGAGGGACCTGGGGGTCCTTGTGCATGAAACGCAAAAAGTTAGCATGCAGGTACAGCAAGTAATCAAAAAGGCAAATGGAATGTTGGCCTTTATTTCAAGGGGGTTGGAGTATAAAAGCAGGGAAGTCCTGCTACAACTGTACAAGGTGTTGGTCAGACCACACTTTGAGTACTGCGTACAGTTTTGGTCTCCTTATTTAAGGAAGGATATACTTGCATTGGAGGCAGTTCAGAGACGATTCACTAGGTTAATTCCAGAGATGAGGGGTTTGACTTATGAGGGAAGGTTGAGCAGGCTGGGCCTATACTCATTGGAATTTAGAAGAATGAGAGGTGATCTTATCGAAACATATAAGATACTGAGGGGGCTCGACAGGGTAGATGCAGAGAGGATGGCCCCGGTTTTCCCAAGGGTGCGGGGAATTGTCGGGTTCCCCGAATGTCGGGTTCCGACCTGAATCTAAATGGGTCAGCCAGCTGCACGCAATTTTCCCTCAATTGGCCAATTTATTTCCAGCGTGTGGGCACCCTTGCTAATTGTCCATTTCCAGTCAGAAAGCCCCACAGTATGATGTCATCATTCGTGGTGCTTTTAAAGTGTCCAGCAAGCTTTTCAACCTCTGCAGGCTTCCCAACCAGTCTTGCAGAATGGCAGAGGAGCCTGCACCAGCTGCTGCCAGCGGCAGAGGCCGAGCTACCGCCAAATTTGATGAGGCGTCACTCCAGACATTGGTGGATGGGGTAAGGGCCCACAGAGAGGTCCTCTTCCCTAGCTCAGGGAGGAAGAGGCCTCCCAAGGAGATCAGGGCTGCATGGATGGAGGTGGCTGCAGAGGTCAACTCTCAGGAAGTCACCTGACGGACCTGGATACAGTGCAGGAAGCGCTTCTATGACCTTCACCGTACAGGAAAAGTAAGTATGAAGTTTCCATCACCCTCAACCTGATCCCCATTGCCTTTCCCCAACAGCACTCAACTTCAGCAATCTCTTCCTCCACATCCCACTTCACAGTCACATCCATGCACCCTTACCCATTCCCTCTCTCTCTATGCTCACCTTCACATAACTATTCCACCATGCAGCCCTCACACTGCCTCTCACTCTGATGCTTGGAACACAACTGACAACACACAGGGAGGGCCCTTGGTCTTGCAGCGTCACACCATCTTTGTCTCCTTCTAAGTATCTATGCTATGCAATCTCTACACTCACTCCTGCACTCTCACTCAAACGCCACTTGTCTCCCTCATTGCAGGAAAAGAGAGCTCACAATAGGAGAGAGCGTGCGAGGACTGGAGGAGGACCACCCTCAATCGCCCACCTGAGCCCCTGGGAGGAAGCAGTGATGGAGATTGCTGGGGCTGACGTGCCTGTGGAAGCTGGGGCAGGAGAGACAGGAGCAAGCCCGCAAGCTGGTGACAGAATAGTTTCCCATCTCTCTCATTGACATAGCATGAGTCGCTGATATGATTCTGAAGCTACATCATTTGGACTTATGAGCATATGCCAAATCCGATGTGCAAGTAGCCTTGGCATCACATCCCTAACTCTTTCCTTTACTCCCCCACAGGACCATCCGGAGCCCCCGTCCCCACTGCCGAGGAGGAAGAGGCTTTGCAGCCAGACTCCTCAGATGAAGCTCCAGCCTCTGAGGGCGCAGCATCAGCAGAAGTAAGCGCACCCAGCACCAGCGCAGACACTCACACCTCGGGGGGGCCTTCGGGACATAGAGTAGTTTTGTCACCTGGTGTTTCACAGCTCACAAGTGAGCATCAGCAGATTGTGGAGACAGGGACAGCAGTGGAGAGTCCTCGTCGGAGGGCGCAGGCCTCTGCCAGCTCAGCTGCATGTCGACCCTATGCCTCTGGGTCCATCCGCAAGAGAGGAGGTGATGGATCTCCATGCACAGATGCAGGAGTCTCTGGCAGGTTTTGTCTCCAGGGTTGCTGCGAATATGGAGCGAATGGAGGAGTCCATGGCGAGCATGAGCAGAGCCTTATTGGAGTCATTGGCGCATGAAAGCATCACCACGGAAAGGATGGCTACCTCCGTGGTAAGGCTGGCTACTGCCAAGGAGAGGAGGGCTGCAGCCGAGGAGAGGAGGGCTGCGGCCAAGGAGAGGAGGGCTGCGGCCGAGGAGAGGAGGGCTGCAGCCGAGGAGAGGAGGGCTACGGCCGAGGAGAGGAGGGCTATGGCCATGGAGGAGCTTAGTCACCAGGGTATTGAAAACATGGTGAGTGCTCAGAATAGAATGACATCTCTTGAGGAGCGATGGGCATCTATTAAGCACCGAAACCAGACCTTCATGGAAGTCCCTCTGAGCATGACTTCCAGTGCAGAGACGGGTCCGCATGGCACCCCTGATGTGCAGTGCAGCAAGGTGCTCTCCAGCCACTTGCAGGCACTGAGCGGGAGCTGACCCATGAGAGGGAGGTTGGCACACCTCAAGGAAGTGGGGGCTCCTCTCCACGCACTCTCACTTCCATGCCACTTCAGAGTCCTCGGTCAGAGCCCCACCGGAGTCCACACCCAAGTGAGATAGGAGTCTCAACCCCTGCACAGCCGCAGGAGCAGCAGACTGCTGGCGAGCCCTCACAGGCTCGCCACCCCGGAGGACGTCCGCCAAAGGTGTCGAGACAGGAGCAGCAGCAAAGTGAGCAAGGGGCCTCCACATCTGCTGAAGCCACAGGGGTACCACTACGTAGGAGCACGCGTAAGAGAAAAATAAAGCACCACTAATCACAAGGGTAGTCACTTGGGTGAGAAGTCTTGTATATAGTTTTAATGCCATCACTTTGTTGTACATAAAAAATCTGGTGGCAACTGCTGGAGTTGTGGTGTCTGTCATTTGGCAAATGGGGATTTCACATTGAGGCCTTAGGATTACTTGCAGATGTCAGCAAGCTGGTCCAATAGGTAGAAATGCGCAGGGATGGGCCACTGTCCATGGTCAGTTAAGAAGCAGCGAGGCTACAGTGTTTAAGGTACCAGGCTACGCAAATCTGCCCAGGATGAGTGCATTCCTTGCCTTCCGCCCAGCAATGTTCTCGCGCACTGGTGCTGCTGGTTGACGGGCCTCTGCAGGATGCTCATTTCCGTCCTCCTCCTCAGCATCATCCTCATCCGAGGCGGCTCTGTGAGGAGCCTCTTGGTCCTGCGGAATCGGCAAGCCACGACGCTGTGCCATGTTGTGAAGCACATAGCATACCACAAGGATTTTGGAGACCCTGGCTGATGAGTACTGTAGGGCTCCACCTGATCTATCGAGGCATCTGAAGCGCATCTTTAGCAATCCGATGGCTTGCTCGATAATGCATCTGGTGGAAATGTGGCTGGAGTTGTAGCGCTCCTCAGCTTCGTTGGCTGGTCTCCTCACCAGCGTCATTAGCTAACTCTGCAGGGGATATCCCTTGTCTCCAAGTAACCATCCCTGAAGTTTGTTTGGCGGACTGAATAGCGGAGGCACAGTAGACTGGCGCAGTATGAGGGAGTCATGGCAGCTGCCAGGGTACTTGGCACAAACTTGCAAAATTTCCTTCTTGTGGTCACACACCAGCTGAACGTTAAGGGAGTGGAAGCCCTTGCGGTTGACAAAAACTCCTGGATTGCGATGGGGTGCCCTAAGGGCCACATGTGTACAGTCAATGACACCCTGCACCCTTGGAAAGTCTGCCAGCTGAGCTAATCCACGTGCTCACGCCCTCACACTTGAAATGGATGTGATTGTGTGCGAGGGCAAAGAGGCCATCGGTGACCTGTTTGATGCAAGTGTGTGCGGCCGCCTGGGAGATGCCGCTGATGTCTGCTGCTGATCCCTGGAAGGAGCCTGAGGCATAAAAGTTGAGTGCGGTGGTGACTTTGATGACCACTGGTAAGAAGTGTCGACCTGGTGCTCTGGGCTCCAGGTCTTGCTGTAGCATTGCGCAGATGTCAGTCACTACCTCTCGCGAAAGTCGGAGCCGCCTTTGGCACTGCTGCTCAGTCATGTTGAGGTAGATCACCCTGTGTCTGTAGACCCTGTTTGGGGGGTATCTCCTGCGCTGATGGCCTGCTATGCGCTGGCCCCTTCTGGCCTGTGCTCCCTCAGGTGGCTGAGCCGTAGCCTGTCGCTCCTGCTGGTGCTGCTGTTGCTGGTGCTGCAGTTGTTGCTGGATCTGCTGCTGTTGCTGGATCTGCTGCAGCCTCCTCTGCTGTTGGAGATCCTCTAATGCCAAGAAGGGAAGGAACAAAAGGCCTCCCATGCTTCTGGCAGATGCCTCTGCTGAGGAAGCGCTGAGTTAGGGTGGTGAGAGGGGCTTCCCAGGAGCTCACACTGGACAAGTATGTAAGGCTCCAACCTTCCACAGCTATGCCTAAGCCTTCCCACAAGTTCCCCCAAGCCTTGAGCAACAAGGTCCTGCAGCCTACAAATGCTGGCTGATTAAATCTCTACATTCCTGATTGACCTGCAGCTGAAAGCAAGCAAGCCGACATTGTTCATGCCAGGTTTCATCAGCGGTGTTCCCACTAGGCATGGTTTACGTGGGGAAAGGCTGAAAATTCCAAGGGCCCCTGAAAATACGATTAAACATGCCAATTATTGATCATTAGGCTCCAGCCGACCAGTCCCGCCTGCTGCGGGCGGGACTGATTCAGGTCGTGCTGAAACACCGGGGCGAAAGTCGGGCGGGGAATCGGGTCGGCGGGGGCGGGGGGACGGTCGCGACCCCCTATTTCTGCGAATTTCAGCCCCTGCCTGCCTGAAACCCCGCCCGACGGCTCCAGGAAAATCGGGGCCGATGTTTCCCCTCATGGGGAAATCTAGAACTCGGGGGCACAGTCTCAGAATAAAGGGTCGCCCTTTTAGAACTGAGATGAGGAGGAACTTTTTCATTCAGAGGGTTGTAAATTTGTATATTTCTCTGCCCCAGAGAGCTGTGGAGGCTGGGTCATTAAATACATTTAAAGTGGAGATAGACACATTTTTGCAAGATAAGGGAGTGAAGGGTTATAGGGAGTGGGCTCGGAAGTGGCTTTGAACCCTAGATCAGCCATGATCTTATTGAATGGCGGTGCAGGCTCAAGGGGCCAAGTGGCCTATTCCTGCTCCTATTTCTTATGTTCTTATGTTCCAGGTTGGAGCGGGGAATATACAGTAGTTGCAATATCTCCCAGTTCGCCGTCCACTGCAGTGTAAAGGAGATCACTGAGGCACTGTATGCAAAGAGCTTCAAATACATTTCATTTACTCTTGCTAGAGAGAAGCAGGCAGAGCGAGCACGCAGTTTTACGAAGATTGCAGGCTTCCCCATGGTGCAGGGTGCCACTGGCTGCACACGTCGCTTTCCGGTTGCCACATATGAATTCGGAGATGTACCGCAACCGGAAGAGATTCCACTCCCTCAATATCCAGCTGGTATGCGTCCATACTCAGCGCATCAAGCAGGTCAATGCTCGGTATTCTGGCAGCAGTCATGATGCCTTCATTCTGCTGCAGTCCGCTGTGCCATCTGCATTTGTGCCACCACGACAAACCAGAGGGTTGCTACTGTGCGACAAGGGCTAGCCGTTGACCGCCTGGCTCATGACACCGCTGTGCACCCCAAGCACACATGGTCAGCATGTATACAGCAAAAGCCATCCTGCTACACAGAATGTGATTGAGCAGACCATTGGTGTGCTTAAACAACGCTTTTGCTGCCTGGATCGCTCTGGTGGAGCCCTACAGTACTTGCCAGAGTGCGTCTCAAGATTCATCATGGTCTCCTGCATGCTCCACAACCTCGCCATCATGAGGGCAGAGCCCTTGTCACCAGGCATATGATGACCAGCTGAGGAAGAGGAGGAGGAGGAGGAAGAGGAGGAGGAGGGGGAAGAGGAGAAGGAGGAAGGGACGAGGCAACCCAGACAGCCCCTTGCTGCCCAGGCTGTTCATGATCGACTCATCTGACTGCAGAACCAGTGAACCATTCACCAATAATCCCACACCTTAAATTCCCTCTCTTACTGACAATCGCAGTGTCCTCTCGGTCACAATGCTACAATAAAAGCCATGACAAAACAAGCATTCCAAATCAAATTTATAAATCAAACCATTCCAATATTTCATTCAAAATTCAACCAATCACCCTTGTGCATTCCCTTAGTGCCAGTCTTCAATGTGTCTTTGCCTGTCCTGCTGCTCCTACACAGTGCTACCCCAGTGGCTGCAGCATGGCTGGTGAAAGGTTGCTGACTTTCAGTGAGGGAGACTGCAGATGGCCTTGCAGGATGACCTCGAGCAGCTCTGGGCCTAATAGGCCCGGCTTCAGACTGCACCCAGCATGGACGGCAGCAATCTGGGCTGGCTGGTTGACAGGCAACAGCAAGGCCACTGGTGGAGTGGCAGGGGTGGGAGCAGGCATGCTGTCATCCTGAGAGAGGTCAGCAGGTTTGTGCTCCATGGAGCTACTGCCACTCCCCTTTTTCAGCAAATATGGTCTCCTGCTGAGAGGCCTTCTCCCCTTCCTCCTCCTCCCTCTTTTAGCAACTTGTCATCCTCTGTGTAGCCTCTCTTCATTCTCCCAGACATGCTCAATTCCATGAGGAAGGCTTTCCCGGCCACTCATGTCTGGAAGCAACTTGTTTCAACACCAGCTTTTAAATCAATAAAAAAGGTACTTCAGCACCAGCCAGACCACTCCATGTAGACTATTGAAAATTTAGGCAAGTGTAGGAAAGCTCAAAAAACCTTACAATTGCACCAACAGCCAGAAGAAATAATCCAGCAACTAACCTGTAAGTAATTAATGATCCCGTTAATTAGCGTAGTGGGGGTGGTCCTTCATGCCATTTAATGTTCTGTTCAGCTATGCCAGTTTAAGATAGGGCATAGGCTGGAGCACGGCATTCAAAAATGACAGCGCGGGCATCAAATCAGTATTGCACACTGATTGACGTCATTATCCACCTGTTCTGCATGGTCGTAAGGTACATGTGCGCAAAACCTTTACCAAGTTGGCATCCGGTGCACTTCTCATAGAAACATAGAAGATAGGAGCAGGAGTAGGCCATTCGGCCCCTCAAGCCTGCTCCGCCATTCAATGAGATCTTGGCTTAACATCCAAATTCAGTACCCTGTCCTTGCCTTCTCTCCATATCCTTTGATCCCTTTAGCCTTAAGAAATATATCTAACTCCTTCTTGAATATATTTAATGAATTGGCCTCTACTGCCTTCTGTGGTAGAGAATTCCACAGGTTCACCACTCTCTGGGTGAAGAAATTCCTCCTCATCTCTGTCCTAAATGGCTTACCCTTTATCCTTAGACTGTAACCCCTGGTTCTGGACTCCCCGGCCATCGGGAACATCCTTCCTGCATCTAGTCTGTCTAGTCATGTTAGAATTTTATAAGTTTCAATGAGATCCCCTCTCATTCTTCTAAACTCCAGCGAGTATAAGCCCACTTGACCCAATCTCTCCTCATACGTCATTCCTGCCATCCCAGGTATCAGCCTGGTGAATCTTCGCTGCACTCCATCCATGGCAAGAACATCCTTCCTCAGATAAGGCGACCAAAACTGCACACAATACTCAAGGTGTGGTCTCACCAAGGTCCTGTACAACTGCAGCAAGACATCCTTGTTCCTGTACTCGAACCCTCTCGCTACGAAGGCCAACATACCATTTGCCTTCTTAACCGCCTGCTGCACCTGCAAGCTTACCTTCAGCGACTGGTGCACAAGGACACCCAGGTCTCATTGCACTTCCCCTTCTCCCAATTTATTGCCAATCAGATAATAATCTGCCTTCCTGCTTTTGACACCAAAGTGGATAAACTCGCATTTATCCACATTATATTGCATCTGCCATGCTTCTGCCCAATCACCCAACCTGTCCAAATCATACTGGAGTTTCTCGGCATCCTCCTCACAGCACACACGCCCACCCAGCTTTGTGTCGTCTGCAAACTTGGAGATATTACATCTAGTTCCCTCGTCTAGATCATTAATATATATTCTCATTAGAAGTGTGCGCATGCATCTCAGATGCCATTTTCGAGCGTTAGGAGGCCATGTAGTGCCTAAAAAACGGGTGCTACAGAGCCCAATTTCTTCCCCATAGAATCGTACAGCACAGAATGAGGCCATTCAGCCGGTCTTGCCTGTGCTGGCTCTGTCCAATTTAGTCCCACATCCCAGTTTTACTCCATAACCCTGCAAATTAGTCCTCTTCAAGTACATATCCAATTGCCCTTTGATACATGTCCAATGGCCAGGAAAGTATGAAAACGTAGCACATTCTCTTATATTTAGCTTGCCTTACAATACAGCATTAAATACACTTTTAAAAAAACTTTTAAAATATGTCCATATCTTCAGAATCTAAATTCATCATTTGCAAATTAACTGTTTTAAACTAACAGGAAGGTAATGATATGTAGTATACTATGTATGATTCTGCTGCTAAGGTGGCTTGCCTAAGCTTTTTCGTGCCACAAAGTCTAATTATGTAAACAGGCATAACTTGAGTTCAAATAGAGACTGATTGCTGTGGAATGTTTGTAGATTGGTAGCTGTTAGAAAATCCATCCCCCAACTTCCCTCCAGGTCAGAAGAAACCAACACAAAATAACAGGCTTTCTTTCTCTTTTTTTAAAAAAATGCAAGCTTTTCACTGGTAGGTTTCCTATCTATTCAGCAGTGATTTGTTTCTGTTTTATGAATATATGAGCCAATCGTGCAAGTGTGATATGCACTTTCAAGTGTCACACTGTGAGGTTTGACCAACACTAAAGTAATAAATAACTTTGATTTATATAGAGCCTTTCACAACCTCAGTACATCCTAAAATGCTTCACAGCCAATGAAGTCTTTATGAAGTGTAATCTCTGTTGTAATGTAGGCAATGTGGTGGCTAATTTGTTCTCAGCTCAGTCCCACAAACAACAATGAGACTAATGACCAGATAATTTGTTTTAGGTGTTATTTCAGGAATAACTGTTGGTCAGAGGATGAGTAGAATTCCCCTGCTCTTTGAATAGTGCCATGGGATATCTTATGTCCACCTGAGAAGGGAAATGGTGCCTTGGTTTAACGTTTCATCCAAAAGATGGCACTTCCAACAGTGCAGCACTTCCTCAGTACTGCAGTGAAGTGTCAGCTTAGATTTTGTGCTCTGGAGTACGGCTTGAACCCACACTCTCTGACTCAGAGGTGAGAGTGCTGCTACTAAGACAAGGTTGACACCTACTGGATGTAAGACATAATAGGGCTGGATTCTGCACCCACTGCTGAATTAGTGGTTGGGATGACTAATGCCAACCCACGTGACTCTGCCACTAACCTGCTGCAATTTCCTCCCGGGGATCTCATTATGTATGCAGAGCAAAATGGCTGCGAACTGTCAAAAGTGACAGCCTTCATCTAGGACGCCCAGGCCGCAGAAAGGGATGAGACGAAGTTGAGCAGGTAGCCCAGGACTCATATAGTAGTCCGACGAGACGAGACGAGTGGAGACGAAGAAGACGATAATAACTCGATAAGGGCAGAGCAGGGCAGCGAAGAAAACATATTGATAAGTAAACCAAGCGCCTAGTTATAAGCTGGCGCTTGGGAAGACAAGTATCTCGTTGAGCACTGCGAAAACGCAGGTGGCCACACCACGACGAATAAACTGGCGTTCTTAAGCTTGGGTAGGAAAATCTAGGCAGTTAAGACTGCCAACTGCCCTGCAGGCACAACAGTGCCGCCGCCGACCGTCCGAGGGAGAAGAAGAGGAGAACCCATCGCGACGAGACGACAACGGCAGCAGAGGGGAGAAGGTGTGTCACAGTAGCAGACCCAGCACCGCACCCCTGAAGACCACGTGGCGATGGGGTACCTAGAAGGACCAGAAACCAGACTTCAAAACTCGCACTCGTTAACAGTTGGCTTTTATCTTTGGATTGGTGAGCATGAATTCTGGCCCCTCATAGCTTAATCTAGTTAGATATAAGGGGTGGGATAAGGATAAGGGGATTGTTAAGATAGTTTGTTCTCCCTCGATGTGCCATGTGTTCCCCATTCCCTGTATAAGTATAGTTATTTTGTATTTGCCTGTAATTTTATACTAGTAACTTTTCATAAGATTGTGTTAATTTCTGTTTCAATAAAATCTTGGTTTTCTCACATCCAAACCACTTGTCTACTCGAGTCTTTTCTGTATCGCCGCCTGTACCTAAGTCCGGTGTCTAGAACCCAGGGGCGTGGGAGCGATTCGAACCGCTCACAAACAGTCAGAGGCATAACTGACTGGGCGCATGCGCCACCCCACACCACCCCCCTACAAGGTGAATCAGCAAATGTACTCATATTTCCTGACCTGGTTAGGTCATTAAACCGCTTCCTGCACTGCATCGAAGACCAGGGTATAACGCCTCTCCTGCTCACCTCTTCAGCCACAACTTCTCGGTGGTAGCAGCAGATTTCTTCTTCCCATTGATGGGGAAAAGTATGTCCCTTCTTTTCCTGACCGCACCCAGCAATAATTCAAGGGAAGCATCATTGAATCTGGGTGCTGCCTTTGTTGTTTGTGAATCCATCCTAAACACCTCTTGGCCCCTCCAAATTCCATTTCTGCATTGGCCCTTTTCAATTGTGTAGTTCAGATCACGTCATGCAAGTGTGCATCACGCCCACTGCACAGCTTGGAGACCCGAAACCTGGAAGGAAAATTTTAATGATACAACAAAGTCGAAATCGGAGAATCCAACCTGCTAAATTAACGTCCATGTTTCGCGCACGCAATCCGATGGTAGTATATTGGTTATATTATTGGACTAATCCAAGGAATGTGAGTTCAAATCCCATCATGGTAGTTTGAGAATTTGAATGTAGTTAAAAAATAAATCTTGAAATAAAAAGTTAGTATTGGTAAAAACATTATGAATGGGGCTCTAATGGCAACAACATTGCTTTCTGTTCTTTATGGCTAAAGATCTCCAGTACCAGCAGCAATGTTGAGGCTAGCAGGAAGCTGGACATAGAAAAAGCCTAAAAAAAAAGCAAAAAAAAATTAAAGTTTTCATCAACAAAGTGTCCTTCAACAGTGCTCCTGCCTGTCTGTCACTGCCTAGCAAGCAGCAATGCCTCTTTTATGCAGGCATTCATTTTTTGAGGCAAGCCATAGGTAGTAGGACATCAAATTATTATTTAAATACCATTTAGAAGCAGTGGACATTGCAGGCTGCCCATATCCCAGGCGGAGGAAAATTGGAGCAACAGTTTTTATGAGAGGAGATGTGGCACTAGGACACCTAGCCCACTTTTCCTCCATGGTCTGTCCAAATCTGCTACAAAATGAGTCGTAAAGGAAAAACCCAGACTGAGTTAAATAAACCTCAGTTAACTTTCGTACTTCTGGTGGAGGTCGGCTTCAATCTGAGGCAAGCAGGTGACACAATTCCACTCCAATTCTTCCATGACCTCTCCCCTCCCTATCTCTGCAAACTCCTCCGGACCTACAACTCTCAGGTCTCTGTGCTCTTCTAATTCTAGCCTCTTGTCCATTCCCAATTTTCAGCACTCTGGAATTCCCTCGCTAATGCTCTCCGCCTCTCTAACGTCCTTTAAGAAGCTCCTTAAAACTTACCTCTTTGACCAAGTTTTTGGCCACCTGTCATTAGTATATCCTTATGTGGCTTGGCGTCAAATTTTGTTGGATAACACTCCTGTGAAGCCCATTGGGACCTTTTACTACGTTAAAGATGCTATATAAGTGCAAGTAATTGTTGTTGTTGGTAAGTAGGGTATAGTAGAAACACATAATAGTCTGTCGTTTCTCGAGTCTCATAAATTTGAACTAACATCGATTTTGTCTCAGTTTTGCTGCAGAATACCCTGGTTGCAGGAATGTACAAATTATATACTTGCAACTTCAAAGCTATCTTTCAGGGCCTTCAAGGGTTTAAATAGTACCTGATTCACAGAAAGCTTTCATAAACTTTAATGTCTCTGATTCCATTTACTTGTACATTCAATTTACGTTGCACAGCCTGCAGCACCAAAACATGCTATGAGTTGTTCAAAATTCATTTCCATTGCTAAACTAAGCTAAAGGCTTACAGTGTTGCAATGCAGAACAGATTGGACCTCAGATAGAATCTCTGATAGTTTATCTCAGCTTAATGGACCCCATCCACATGAAATTGCCTGCTCTTGTCTAATATTTTGAAGAATATTACATGCTGAAGTGACTCAACCACAGGTACAGCAGCGTGCTCTACTCACGTGCTTCATTTGTCTCCTTAACATATGACAATAATAAAGTAATACTAAAGGGAAGCTCACAGAAATTACATGTAACCATTCCTAAACTCAAAAGTTAAAGTTAAATTTACCTGTATATTGTCATGACATTGGACATCAGGGGCTGGATTATTCTCCGTGAACCCGCCCAAATGGAGCACGATAGCAGCAGTGAAGGATCAAAACTTGATAGTGAGGCTTACTGCTGCCTCACCACCTTGACTTAGATTTATCCCCCACCCCTCCTGCACCTGCTGGGACCACCACTGGCCACCCACCATTCCTCTCCTCCCACAGCATACAAATGATGCTGGGGTCGGTGGGGGGTGGAGGGAGGTTGGAGTGGCCCCAGGTCACCAGTGGATTTGCCTGGTGCTGCTCTAGTTGCTGTTTATGGGGATTTCTGCTCTAGTGCTCAACAGCCTTAGTCTTCCGGCCTTCACTTCTGTCAAGTAGACCTCCACAGCTGCATCTGGCAATCTGGTGGCTGCAATGTTTTACACGCTGCAGTTATAAATTTCCCTCCCTCTCAGCAAATGGCTGCGAACTGTCAAAAGTGACAGCCTTCAGCTTTCATTGCCGGTGACAGTCCTAACTGAGTCTGTGTAGAAGGACTCAGGTTAGAAGTCAGACTGTCAGTGTTTGACAGCTTCAAACAGCTGTGAAACACTGATATTTCATCTGTCAAGATCTCTTGACAGATGAAATTTCAGTCTGTGACGTCACCTGTTGCCAGGTGGCCCTTAATTGGCCTGCTGAGCCCGCTGGGTGGGCTCAACAAGGTCAATCAAGGGAAAATCGTGTGGATTGGGCGGATGTCGATGTAGGCGGGACTAAAACCTGAAAGTTGTAGTCCTGTCTCCTTCCCAACAGCTTAATGAAAATCGATCCCAGAGTGTCCACAGCGCCTGGTCTGCACTCAAGGTCTCCATAATCAGCACCTGTGAAGAGACGCTTGGTCACTCAAACAGGAAACACCAAGACTGGTTTGACAAGAACAACCAGGAGATCCAGGAGCTAATAAGCCGCAAGTGCAAGGCATTCCTGATCTGGAATCAGCAACAGAACTCGAGAGCAAGAAAGCAGCTCTACAGATGCCTGAAGGCCGAGGTCCAACAAAAAACTCGCGACCTAAAGAACAGATGGTGGGTGGAGAAAGCACAGGAGATCCAGCAGCTAGCCAACAACCACGACCAGCGTGGATTCTTTAGCGCAGTCAAGACCACCTATGGCCCAAGCACCCAAGGTCCTACCCCACTGCGGGCCAAGAATGGAGAGGTACTCATCAAGGACTGGGAGGCAGTCAGTGCCCGCTGGAAGGAGCACTTCGAAGAGCTCCTTAACTGAGATTCTGTCTTCGACACGAGTCTCCTCAACTATATCCTGCAGCATGGTACCCTCCACCACCTCAGCACAACTCCCGCCCGACAGGAGGTTGAAAGGGCCATCCGACAACTGAAGAACAATAAGGCCTCAGGAGCAGATGGAATCCCCGCCGAGGCGCTAAAACATGGCGGAGAAGCACGATTGGCGCGGATACATGAACTCATTTCTCTTATTTGGAAGGAGGAGAGCATGCCAGGGGATCTCAGAGATGCCGTAATCGCGGCCATCTTCAAGAAAGGTGACAAGTCCGATTGCGGTAATTACAGAGGAGTCTCCCTACTGTCTCCCACAGGGAAAGCCATTGCAAGAATCCTCCTCAATCGCCTTCTCCTAGTGGCTGAAGAGCTCCTCCCAGAGTCACAATGCGGATTCTGCCCATTAAGGGGCACAATGGACATGATCTTCACGTGTCAGCTACAAGAGAAATGCAGGGAACAGCACCAACCTTCTTTGACCTCACAAAGGCCTTCGACACCATCAACCTTGAGGGATTATGGAGTGTCCTCCTCAAATTCGGCTGCCCTCAAAAGTTGGTCACCATCCTCCACCTGCTTTACGATGACATGCAAGCCATGATCCTAACCAACGGATCCACCACAGACCCAATTCACATACGGACCGGGGTCAAGCAAGGCGGTGTCATCGCAATAACGCTCTTCTCGATCTTCCTGGCTGCAATGCTCCATCTCACCCTCAGTAAACTCCCTGCTGGAGTGGAGCTAATCTGCAGAACAAATGGGAAACTGTTCAACCTCCATCGTCTCCAGTCCACATCCAAGGTCATCCCATCCTCTGTCATCAAATTACAGTATGCAGATGATGCTTGCATCTGCGCACACTCTGAGGTCGAACTCCAAACCACCGTCAACACCTTCACCGAAGCATACGAAAGCATGGGGAAGTCATGTTTGACAAATTTGCTGGAGTTCTTTGAGGAAGTAACATACAGGGTGGATAAAGGGGAACCAGTGGACGTAGTGTATTTAGACTTCCAAAAGGCATTTGACAAGGTGCCACACAAAAGATTATTGCTTAAGATAAAAAATCACAGGATTGAGGGTATTATTCTGGCATGGATAGAGGATTGGCTATCTAACAGAAGGCAGAGAGTTGGAATAAATGGTTCATTCTCAGAATGGCAATCAGTAACTAGTGGTGTTCCGCAGGGTTCGGTGCTGGGTCCCCAACTCTTTACAATCTATATTAACGATTTGGAGGAGGGGACCGAGTGTAACACATCAAAGTTTGCAGATGATACTAAGATGGGAGGGAAAGTAGTGAGTGAGGAGGACATAAAAAACCTGCAAGGGGACATAGACAGGCTAAGTAAGTGGGCAGAGATTTGGCAGATGGAATACAATACTGGAAAGAGTGAGGTTATGCACTTTGGCAGGAAAAATCGTAGAGCAAGTTATTATCTTAATGGCAAGAAACTGGAAAGTACTGAAGTACAAAGGGATCTGGGAGTCCTGGTGCACGAAACTCAAAAGGTTAGTATGCAGGTGCAGCAAGTGATTAAGAAGGCCAATGGAATGTTGGCTTTCATTGCTAGGGGGATAGAATATAAAAATAGGGAGGTATTGCTTCAGTTGTACAAGGTATTGGTGAGACCGCACCTGGAATACTGCATACAGTTTTGGTGTCCATACTTAAGAAAAGACATACTTGCTCTCGAGTCAGTACAAAGAAGGTTCACTCGGTTAATCCCGGGGATGAGGGGATGGACATATGAGGAGAGGTTGAGTAGATTGGGACTCTACTCATTGGAGTTCAGAAGAATGAGAGGCGATCTTATTGAGACATATAAGATTGTGAAGGGGTTGGATCGGGTGGATGCGGGGAGGATGTTCCCGATGATGGGTGAAACTAGAACTAGGGGGCATAGTCTTAGAATAAGGGGCTGCTCTTTCAAAACTGAGAGGAGGAGGAACTACTTCACTCAGAGGGTGGTAGGTCCATGGAATATGCTGCCCCAAAAAGCTGTAGAAGCTACATCATTACATAAATTTAAAACAGAAATAGACAGTTTCCTAGAAGTAAAGGGAATTAAGGGTTACGGGGAGCGGGCAGGAATTTGGACATGAGTCTAGGTTCGGATCGGTCATGGCCCTGTGGGAAGTGGAGCGGGCCCAGGGGCCGTGTAGCCTGATCCTGCTCCTATTTCGTGTGTCTAATTCTGTTAGATTCAGGAGATGGTTCTGTGATAGTAGATTGGCGGTTAGGATCAGATCAGCCATGATCTTATTAAATGGCGGAGCAGGCTCGAGGGGCCGATTGGCCTACTCCTGGTCCTATTTCTTATGTTCTTACACTAAACATCCGTAAGACAAATGTCCTCTACCAACCTGCCCTCATTACAAAGTACTGCTCCCTGATTATCAAAATCCTTGATGAGGCCTTGGACAACTGTGATCACTTTCCATACCTCAGGAGCCTACTGTCAACAAGGGCAGACATCGATGGTGAAGTTCAACATCGCCTTCAGTGTGCCAGTGCAGCCTTCAGTCACCTGAGGAAGAGAGTCTTTTAAGACCAGGACCTCAAACCCAGCACCAAGCTCATAAGTCGACAGAGCAGTAGTGATACCCGTCCTCCTGTATATTTCAGAGACATGGACCATATACAGCAGGCACCTCAAAGCACTGGAGAGGTAGCACCAACGCTGCTTCCGCAAGATCCTGCAAATCCATTGGCAGGATAGGTGCACCAACGTCCGTGTTCTCGCTCAGGCCAACATCCCCAGCATCGAAGCTTTGACCATGCTCGATCAGCTCCGACGGATGGGCCACATCGTCCGCATGCCTGATACAAGACTCCCAAAACGAGCGCTCTACTCGGAGCTCCGACATGGCAAGAGAGCCACAAGTGGGCAGTGGAAGTGCTTCAAGGACACCCTCAAAGCCTCCTTGAAAAAGTGCAACATCCCCACTGACACCTGGGAATCCCTGGCCCAAGACCATACAAAGTGGAGGAGAAGCATCCGGGAAGGCGCCGAACACTTCGAGTCTCTTCGCCGGGAGCAAGCGGAAGCCAAGCGCAAACAGCGGAAGGAGCGCACATCAACCCAAGCACCCCACCCACCCGGCCCTTCAACCACTATCTGCCCCACCTGTAACAGAGACTGCAGGTCCCGCATTGGACTCATCAGTCACCTGACAACTCATTTTTAGTGTGGAAGCAAGTCATCCTCGGTTCCGAGGGACTGCCTAAGAAGACTCCATCACATTACTCCTCACACCAACTTAAGTTTCAGCACAGTAATGTATGTACCTTTAAGGGGAGAGCTACTTTTTACAGCTCCTGTATACTGTAGTACCAGCAGTGACCACACCTGTATATAAACCCTGAGTTATGATCTGTATAATTAGTTCTAGAGTAACCCTCATTCAGTAAACACCTGTTGATCGTTCCCTGCAGTCTTTTGTCTGATTATTGAAGGACACAACATTAAGATACACGGATCTAACATTGGCGACGACGCAGATTCGAACCTACCTGCAACTCTGCATCACCTCCCAGGGATTCGCTCCTGGAGAGCAGTGGAAGGAGGTCGAGTCCAGAAGCACGGGCGTAGACCACGGGCAACCGCCCAGTCATCCAGCGGAGATTTGAGCATCGCAGGGGAGGCTGTCGAGAGCCAAGTTTGGCTTTCCAGTCACGGTGGTCCAGTGAAACGGGCTGGCAACAGGTACTGCGCAGACCCTTCCCGGACAGCGGCGGCTAGAGCCGACCGAGCGGCACAGAAAAAGGCCGAGCAACGTCAATGGGGGAGAGAGAGAGGGCAGAGCGCACAGGGCGCAGCCGGTGTCAACGGGGAGAGAGACGAGAGAAAGCAGAGCGCAGCCGGTGTTCAAGGGCCGAGCAGCGTCAATGGGAGAGAGAGGCGAGAGAGAGCAGAGTGCAGCCGGTGTTCAAGGGCCGAGCAGCGTCAACGGGGCAGAGAGGTACGCAGGAAAACGCGAGGCGCTGCCATTGCCACGAGGACCGCAGAGAGCGGCATCGGCAGCAGCGCAGGAGCAGCGCACGAAACCCACAGGGCGTCACCATTTGCCACGAGGACCGCCGAGAGCGGCGTTGGCAGCAGCGCGGGAGACGCCATTTTAAGCTGCAGCGGGGAAGAAAGGAAAGCGCGGGAGATGCCATTTTAAGCCAGTCTAACCACACCCAAAAATGCCGAAGAGTGGCCGTATCACAGCATTCGACAATGAAGTCGAATATTGGACGACATATGTCGAACGCATAGAAGTATACTGCAAGGCGAATGAAGTGCCAGATGACAAGAAAGCGCTGGTATTGTTGAATTCAATGGGTGCAAAAACGTATGGCTTACTATGAAACCTAGTAACCCCAGAGCAGCCAGTAGAAAAGGATTTTGAAAACATAGTGTCAATCCTACAGGACCACTTAAACCCCACACCGCTGCTGATAGCAGGAAGATTTAAGTTTCACAAAAGGAACCAGCATAAAGATGAAAGTAATGCTGAGTATTTAACGGAACTGCGCAAGCTATCGAAACACTGCCAGTTTGGAACGGGACTAGCAGATACTTTAAGGGACAAGTTTGTGTGTGGGCTTCAAAGTGAAGGAACCCAGAAACGGCTTCTATCAGAAAAGGATCTTATGCTGGACAAGGCTTTCAGCATTGCAGTATCACACGAAGCAGCCGCACGGGGTGCTGCAGAGATACAACGGAGACCGCAAGAATATGGCACAAATGAAATGTCATACGGAACAGTGAAGTGCTATCGCTGCGGCAGAACACACGACCATAATGATTGCTGGTTCAAGGACAAAGTGTGCAGACAGTGTGGAAAAGTAGGACACATAGCAAGAGTCTGCAGGTCGGGAAAGAAAAGCAGCAGCAAGAAATCTCCACAGGAGAAGTACAAGAAAGTAAATAAGGTGACGGAGAGTAGTTCAGACGAACAGAAAAGTGATACAGACTCTGGAAGCAAGGAGCTGGGTTGTCTGAAACTACATAATATGATCAAAACGGAGGATCACCAAACTATCTGGGTCACGCTCAAGATAGCAGGAGTCCAAGTGAAAATGGAATTGGACACAGGATCAGCCCTAACAGTCATAAACCGAAGGGACTACAAGCGGCTATTCTCACATATACCCTTGAGAGATACAAAGATTGTCTTGAAGACGTACACGGGGCAAAAAGTCTACCCCAAAGGAAAAATAAGGGTGAACATTATATATAACGGCAAAGAAACACCAAAAATGGACCTATATATATTGCCAGATGGAGGACCACCACTACTAGGACGTGAATGGATCCGGAAGATACAGCTAGACTGGCATTCCATACAAGCACTGACTGTAGATGCCAAAAAGGATGACGACGTCACACCTGGACGACTGTCAAAAATGCTAACTGACGCACAAGAAGTGTTCCAGCAGGGACTCGGAACACTAAAAGGCATAACAGCGACAATCAAAATAGAGGAAAATGCAAGCCCAAAGTTTTTTTTTTAAGGCCAGACCGGTACCTTATGCGATCCGCCCAGCCGTCGAAGCAGAGCTGGAAGGTTTGGAACGTTCAGGAGTACTGTCCAAAGTGGACTGGAGCAAGTGGGCAACACCCATCGTTCCTGTAATGAAGAGGTCGTTGAGTAATACACCTGGGGAACCAAAGAAGGTTCGCCTCTGTGGGGACTTTAAGGTGACAGTGAACCCAGTCCTTCACACTGTACAATATCCGCTTCCGCAGATTGAAGATATCTTTGCCTCGCTATCTGGAGGGAAACGCTTCACGAAGATTGATCTGGCCCAGGCGTACCTGCAAATGGAGGTAGAAGAAGCCGCTAAACAGTACCTGACGATCAACACTCATAAAGGTCTCTACCAATACAACCGGCTGGTGTTCGGGGTAACATCAGCTCCGGCTATTTGGCAAAGGGCAATGGAGCAAGTCCTGCAAGGTATTCCAGGGACCCAGTGTTATTTGGACGACATCCTGGTCACGGGCGAAAATGACAGCGATCACCTCGCCAACCTGGAGCAGGTGCTCACTAGATTGAAGGAATATGGGCTACGAGCTAATCGCCACAAATGCAAGTTTTTCCAGAAGCAGATCTCGTATTGTGGCCATGTTATTGATAAAGAGGGGTTACATAAGTCCCCTGAAAAGATTGAGGCAGTAGTCAAGGCTCCAGCACCGGAAAATGTGTCACAACTGAGGTCGTTCCTCGGGCTGGAGAACTACTACCATAAGTTCTTGCCGAATTTGTCTACCGTACTACACCCACTGAACACCCTACTGCAAACGGGGGTACCATAGAAGTGGAGTGGCGAATGTAAACAAGCTTTCCAGAAGAGCAAAGCATTGATCACATCAAAAGAGGTGTTGGCTCATTTCAACCCAGCACTACCAATTCGGTTGGCATGTGATGCATCACCCTATGGCATTGGAGCGGTGCTGTCGCACAAATTCCCAGACGGCTCGGAGAGGCCAGTAGCCTTTGCGTCTCGGTCACTAACCTCAGCCGAGCGTAACTACGCCCAGATTGACAGGGAGGCCCTCAGCCTAGTGTGGGGAGTGAAAAAGTTCAATCACTATCTGCACGGGCAGAAGTTCACCTTGCTGACTGACCACCAACCACTTGTCTCCATCTTTAATCCAAAGAAGGGCGTTCCGGTGATGACTGCGCAACGGCTACAAAGATGGTCCCTTTTTCTAGGGGCGCACCAATATGAAATCGAGTATAAGGGCACAAAACAGCATGGAAACGCTGATGGGCTATCACGCCTGCCACTGCCTACTGTGGAGGAAGCACCAGCAGTGGATCCTGTAGAAATATTTCATTCGACTATAATTGAATGCTTGCCAGTAACTAACGCTGGTATAGAGAAGGAGACCCGAAATGACCCGACGCTGTCTCGGGTATATGATTTGACGGTGAAGGGATGGCCAGCACATGGTGACTCACTGTTGCTAGCATTCTCATCCAGAAGAGAACAGCTGTCAGTATGCCAGGGGACCTTGATGTGTGGATCCCGAGTGGTAATTCCACCCAAGTTAAGGGAGAGAGTGCTCAATGAGCTTCACGAAGGTCATCTGGGAGGGGTGAAAATGAAAAGCCTTGTTAGGGCTTATGTGTGGTGGCCGGGAATCGATCAGCAAATCGAGAACCTGACAAAGAGCTGCTCAGGATGCCAGAAGGTCCAAAATGCACCACCACATGCCCCTCTACACCCATGGGAGTGGCCCTCATCTCCATGGCAACGGGTGCATATTGATTTTGCTGGTCCATTCATGGATTCAATGTTTTTAATAGCCATGGATGTGCACTCGAAATGGCCTGAGGTGATCAAAATATCCTCCACCACCACGGAGAAAACTATTGCAGTCCTACGGACCATTTTTGCCAGGAACGGCTTGCCAGAGCAGATTTGCCCTGATAACGGACCACAGTTTGTGTCCGAAGAGTTTCGAAGATTTATGAAAAGGAATGGGGTAAGGCATTACACATCCACCCTGTATCATCCAGCCACAAATGGATTGGCTGAGAGGTTCGTACAAACCTTTAAAAAAGCAGTAAGGGCCATGTGCGATGACGACATTCTACTGCAGCATAAGGTGGACAATTTCCTGTTAGCCTACAGAAATGCGACACATGCAGTCACCAACCAGGCCCCGGCCATGATGTTCTTTAACCGAAGGTTGAGATCTCGTCTGGATTTGCTCAGACCAAATGTACGAAGAGATGTTGAGAGTAAGCAATTCCAGCACATCAATGAGAAGCCGACAAGGAGCTTCAATGTAGGGCAACCAGTCTTGGCCCGCGACTACCGAACAGAGAAATGGCAACCAGGAACGATATGCACACGGCAGGGGCCACTAATGTACACAGTGGATGTTGGGGAGAACATTGTGAGACGCCATGCTGACCAGATCCTAGAGTCACAGGAACGAGTCAACCCCATGTCTCGGCCATACGTACCTGGTGAGGAACCCGACGTACAGGTCGCATCTACCTCAGAAACAGTAGCATCGGAAGCTGATGAACCAACCGACGACAGGGGGCCAGAATCGCCTCCGCACCAAGAGCAAGACACTCGGGAAAGGCGCTATCCAGAAAGGATCAGGAAGCCGCCCCAAAGACTGAATTTATAAATAGACTATTTTCAGCTAATGTTGCATGTTAAAGTGTTAATTGTAATTAGTTTGGTATTTAATTGTTAAATGAGTGTTATGGTACTGTTAATCTAAAAGGGGAGGAATTGTAATGTATGTACCTTTTAAGGGGAGAACTACTTCTTACAGCTCCTGTATCCTGTAGTACCGGCAGTGACCACACCTGTATATAAACCCTGAGTAGTGACCTGTAGAGTTAGTTCTAGAGTAACCCTCATTCAGTAAACACCTGTTGATCGTTCCCTGCAGTCTTTTGTCTGATTATTGAAGGACACAACATTAAGATACACGGATCTAACAAGCACCACCCATCCTTCACTTTCTATGCACTTCCTCAGATTCCCATGTATCCATCCACTGCTGCCACTCATCCCAATCCTATGCAATGTGATGCATCTGTCTGATAGTCACCCTCATCGAGTGCACTGCATCTATTGGGTGAATACCTGACCTTCACTCACACACAGATCTGGTTTTTCACCCGTTGTAGGAGACGAGCACAAGACGCAAAGGAGAGTGGCCACAAATTGTACCACCTACAGGTGCAGAGAAGGATTCCATGGAGATAAGTGGTAGATCTGCACACAACTCAATCGAAGATGGAGAGACAGGGAACTCACTGGTGATAGAATTAAAAATATCTCTGACATACATGCTGATTTTATTTCATTAATGACTGAACTATGAGAAGACTGACTATGGAGATTGCCAAGATTGTTACTTTGCCACGACAAATTCGTATCCGTTTTATCTTCCAGGGCCTTCACGCGTAGAGCAAGAGTCACTGAAGATACATGAGGATTATTCCTCAGAGGACCTCATTCCTTCTGAGGGTGCACCATCACAGAACGTACAGCCATGCACCAGCACAAATACTCACATTTCTTTGGGTCCAGTTATAGAGAATTAGCTGGTTTGGTGGCAGGGACAGTTGTGGAGAGTCCACATCGGGGGGCACAATCCTCTCCAAGCTATACTCATCTGGACACAAATGCTGAACCCCGGGGGCCATCATTGAGAAGGAGAATTATAGAGGTGCAGTAGCAAATTTGCGAGGTACTCAAACATGCCACGCACACTCTGCACCATAGCGAAGAAGATGGAGGAGTCCAGCTCCAACAGGCATGCATTGGTGGCGTAGGTAATTGTGAGATTGTCTGCCATGGAAAGAGTGGCCGCCTCTATGGCGCTTCAAGCACGGCTCTCAAATGAGTCCGTGCAGGCCATGACCACAGCCGTGCAGATTTTGGATGACAACATGTCTTCCGCCTTAAACAGGATGACAGATACCTTATACGCATCCTTGATCTTCACCAAGCTGACCTGAAGCAGAGTGGTAGGAGTGATGTGGCATTGCCCAAGATGGCAAAAAGAGACATGGAAGTGGGAACACCACTCAAAGTGCTCTCACTTCTCACCTGTTGCCCCATCCCTCAGCCAGTACCCGACATGCTACGTCATCTCCCAATGGCTGGGTCTGCCTTTGCACAGGTTCAGGTGGAGCAGTCTTTGGTGGGACCCTCAGGGGCTCCAAAACCCAGAGGTCATAGGCCAAAAGCATTTCAGCTGTCAGGGCAGGGATCTGAGCAGCCTGCCTCTACCTCTGCTGAAGCCACACGGGATGCACCACGTAGAAGCGGTAGGAAGCGTAAGTTCAAGAAATTCTAATTCACCAAGGGTATGCACATGGGTGTTTGACAAAATGTTAAGTTTCCTTTTCTTATAACGACACATAAAATTTATTGATCAGCACCACTTTCATGTCTTGTCCATTATTGCCTCCCAAGTGTCAACTCGGCCCCATTTCACTTGTTCCATGATGAATGTCAATACATTACGGAGCCCATTGGGCGAATGTGCAATGGGTGTATGCATGCTTGAAGGACTGTTTTGTGCAAAGTGTGGGGGGGGCGGCGGCTGGTGGTGGTTGATGATGGTGGTGGCTTTAATTTGTTATTTGTTCCAGTCAGAGTAATGAACTGAACCTTCGAGCTATGAGGGCATTCCTGGCATCCCGGGCAGCAATGTATGCGGCTGGCGTGGTGATGGGTGCCCCATCTTCATATTGTTCCTCCTCCCTCTCCTCTTCAATATTCTCCTGATCAGAAGATGTCTGATAGCATCTTGGTCATCCTCCACCTCTAATCCGCTCTGCTACGCAATGTTGTGCAGGATGCAGCACCCTCCGGACACCTCCAGACTTATCTAGGCACCTGAAGTGCATCTTCACCATGCTATTGGCTTGCTTGATGACACACCTGTTGGTCATGTGGCTCTCACTGTAGCGCTCTTGTGCCTCATTGGTGGGGTTCCTCACCAATGTTCATTTTTTTTCATGAACGGTCCCTTTAAATTTGCTGCGCAGTATTTCTTCCAGCAGCAAGAGCTTGTGAGCAGCCTGCGCGGGATCCCCCGATTGATGCACAGCCATACACCTTAGGGGGAACATTGTTCCTCACAGGTGTCATGAGCCACGGTTGAAAGGGGTATCCCTTGTCTCCTACGAGCCAGCCCTTAAGACTGGTTCCTGGAATGAAAAGGTCTGAAATGTTAGACTGCCGCAGTATGAAAGCATCATGACAGCTCCCAGGGAATCTGGCGCAGACCTGCATGAACCTCTTCTTGTGGTTGCACTCCAGCTGCGCATTGATGGAATAAAATTCCTTGCGGTTGATAAAAACTCCTGGTTAATGAGGTGGTCCTCAGATTGCCATGTGCGTGCAATCGATGTACCAGAGCTAGCCAGAGAGGCGAATGAGTGCCCGTTCATTCTGGTTATTGCCGTCGCAGTGGAAGTTGACATACATCAACGCCCTGGCAAGCAACTCATCCATGATATGCCGTATACATTTATGGGCATTCAACTGAGATCCTCGAGATGTCTCCACTGCACACTGAAAGGAGCCAGAGGCAACGAAGTTGAGGGTGATGGTGGTGTGGCCACCAGGTCCAGCAGGGAGCAGCCCTTTGTAAAGGAGGCTGCAGATGTTTGCAACCACCTGCTGTGTCAACCTGAGCCTCTGGAAGCACTAATCTTCAGAAAGGTCAAGGAAGCTGAGCCTCTGTCAGTAGACCCGCTCATGTGGCCTTGTGACCTCGGCCCCTCTGTTGGTCTCTCTGCTATTCTGCACCTCTCTCCTGTGCACCTCTCCCCTGTGCGCCTCTCCCCTATGCACCTGCTGATCCCAGCACAGCACGCCGTCGCTGCCGTGGATGGTGATTGTCTTCCTCATCCGATGTACTGTCGAAAACATGCAAGGCACCTCCCATCCTGCTGGTGTCCATTTGAAAGCCTCCAAATTATCAAAAACCTCTATGCCAACAACAACTCTCCATGAAACGTTTGCCAGAGGGAACTGACAAAGCAACTGTAAGAACTGAGCCTTTATGTAGATCGGGTAATCTGAACTTTAAATGGTGATTGCACTCCATGAACTGCACTTCAATCTCGTCTCTTTTCCACTGGCGAGTTTCCTGAGCCCCAGGAAACACATGCTGGAGGCGTTAAATTAAAATGTCCGTTTAATTCAATTGTAAAACCCCTCATTACCATGTGCTAATGATGTTAATAGCTGTGATAATTACTGAACCGCCTGTTTTAATGATCACGCCAACTCTGACGAGCAGGTTCCTTGCACACAGTCTCTGTTGAACCAGGAAATGGCTGCAGTGGAGCCGGGTTGGATTCGCACTTTAATTTTCTTCATTTTTACTTCCCACCTGACCACAACCCACCTGTTCTTGGGGGTTAAAACTGCACCCCACCCATGGTCTCATTTGGCAACTACATCAATTCACTTATTTGATGATGTGTAGCTCTTCTCCATAGTTAGCAAAGCTCCTATTTGGAAAACGTTCTGCTTTGCTGAAGTTACAGAGCGGGTTGATGAGGGTAGTGCGGTTGATGTTATGTATATGGACTTTCAAAAGCATTTGATAAACTACACATAATAGGGTTGTTAGCAAAATTGAAGCCCATGAGATTACAGGGACAGTGGCAGCGTGGATCCAAATTTGGCTAAGGGCGGAAAGCAGAGAGTAGTGGTGAACGGTTGTTTTTCAGACTGGAGGGAAGTGTGCAGTGGTATCCTCTAGTGGTCAATATTAGGGCCACTGCTGTTTCAATGACCTGGACTTGGGTATACAGAGCATAATGTCAAAGTTTGCAGATGACACGAAATTCAGACATGTAGTAAACAGTGAGGAAGATAGTAGCAGACTTCAGGAGGACATATGCAAACTGGAAATGTTAAAGAGGAATTTACCCTTTCTAAAAATTATTCCTTGAATCGCAATGCACCCCATCCAAGTGCTGCAAACTTTTCAATGATCACATTAGATCTGGAAAGGTGAGTACAAAGCTACACTCAACTTCATCCTGCTGTGCCTCTCATATCCCCATCACTCTGCTTTCCCAACCCTACTCCTGCACATCCTTACTCACACCAATATACCTTGCGCGTCCACCCATCCCTCTCTCTCTATCTACATTATCACATCTTACGAGCCACCCCTCACACTCAGCCTCATCCTAATGCAATCATACCAACTAACAACACGCAAGGAGCCCACTTGACACTGCCACCCCAATCCATCATAATCTCCCTCTCCCTCTAAAGATGTAACCCATCCATTCCTTATACTCAGTCCATCACTCTCACTCAATCTTCTCTTCTTTCCCTCTTTCCAGGAGAGAGCGCACAATCAGAGGGTTTGGGGAGAGAACTGGAGGTGGGTCTCCATCATTTGCGACCCTTACAACAGCAGAGGAGGCTGTGTTGGAAGTCTTGGGAGTGGCCAAGCAGCTGGAGGTGGGAGACGGAGAGAGGGGGACATCTCAGCAACCTGGTGACAGAATTACATATCATACAGCTGCATGGCATACATTAGTCACTCATATGGGGACTGATGTCATCAGTCATTATATAGTCATCATGTGCATAATGGTGTGTGTATCCATTCTTCATGTAGCATATCTAACTCATCTCTTTATTCTCCCACATGTCCACCAAGAGCTCCCCCACAACTGTCCAGGAGGAAGAACAAGACGACTCCTCAGAGGAGCCTCCAGCCTCTGAGGGCACAATGTCACCAGACATGAGCGCACCCAGCACCAGCGCAGAGATGCACACCTCGGTGGGTCCAACGCGAGATAAAGTAGTTTTGGCACCGGGTCCGTCACAAGTCAGAAGTGAGCAAGAGCAGATGGTGGAGAAGGGAACAGTAGTGGAAACTTCTCGCCGGAGGGCGCAGGACACTCCAAGCTCTGCTCAGCTGCATGCAGACGCTGAACCTCGGGGGCCATCCAGAAAGAGGGCGATCCTGGAGGTGCAGGAAGAAGTGCAGGAGGCACTGACAGGTTCTGCGAGCGCAAAGTCTGCAAATGTTCAAAGAATGGAGGAGTCTATCTCCAACATGAGCACCGCCATGTCGCAGGCGATGGTGACTGTAGGCTTTTCCATGGATAGGATGGCCACCTGCATAGAACAGCTAATGCACCAATCACAGGAGCACATGGTCTCGATGGCTATCTATGGTCATAGATGGCAGAGGCTCATAGACCTCCTGTCTAGATGGGATGTCAGCTTAGACGTGGATTCTCATGGCCCCAGTAATGTGCAGCAAGGTGCTCTCCAGCTCCTTGGTAGCAGGGAAGTGCGGGTGGCCCATGAAAGGGATGACGGTGAGAGGGGAGAGGGAAGTGTGGGCTCCTCTCAAAGCACTTACACTTCTCCCCCATTGCCACCCCCTCAGTCAGAGCCCCAGATGGCTCCTTGGATCGCGATGGCCGAATCTGCCCCAGCAAAGTCGCAGGAGGAGCAGACTTTGGCGGGGCCATCACAGGCTCCAAAACCCAGAGGACATCCACAAAGAGTGTCTAAGTAGTCACAGCAGGCTGCCTCTACCTCTGCTGAAGCCACAGGGGTAGCAGCTCGTAGAAGCACGTGGAAGAGAAAGATGACACAGAAGCAGATTTACAAGGATAGCCACTTGGGTGTTTTAGTCAATGTTAATCGCAAGTTTCCATTAATGCATTGTCAACCATTAAAATCTTTATTTTCACCACTTTCCCAGCTTGGACACATTTGTGTGCACCTTTGTAAGTGGCTTAGTGAGTTGCAGTGAGACATAATGGAACCTCCAGCAATGGTGGTCAGTATGAAAGGAATGACTTGGTTATTGTAGGGATCCTTTATGTGGCAGCCATATGGGTGTACAGTGTAAAGTTAAGTAAATCTGGCCATGATGAGGCCATTCCTGGCCTCCCAGGCAGCAATGTGCTCGGGTGCTGATGCCCTCTGTCTTGTGCAGCATCAGTTGGTTGCAGAGAAGGTTGATGGTGTTGGTACTGCTGGTGTGCCCGGTGCTGCTGGTGTTGAGGCTCATCGTGTTCAGATTCTGAGGACCAAGGTGAAACAGTATAAACGGCACCCAATCTGATAGAATAGATGGCAGGTCAAGTAGAGTTGACAGAAGCAAGCTGTCAATGGTGAGTGAGGTTCTTCCAGTGAGGTGACACTAGATGGAGCCTTTGCTGGAAACACTTACAGCCTGCAGAAAGGTAAATTTGTGCTGGCAATGTAGTCTGCAACAGCTTCTGCCTGATGAAAGTGATTAGCTGTGAGGTCAGAGTTTTTATACTACATTTGATGCTGTCAAGTAATCAGCTGGATCAATGGCCACTCAACTCCTGCCTCAGGTTGACAGATGGGGTTCCCGAGCTGCGTGAATCCCGTGGCCATGCAGGGAAATTTGAACGGTAGGGGAAATAAAGTTTCTTAAGTGTCTGACAACAAGCTGATAATGATTTCAATTAGGTTGCCCACCTCTGCTGGTCGGGTCATTGCCGCACCAGCAAACACGCCCAAGGCAAAGGTACGTGGGGGTGGGATGACGGCAGATTCCCGATCCGCTCCGACTTTTTTCAAACTTCCCACCTGACCCACCTCTGATCGCGCCCGCACGGATCCCAGAAAATTCCAGCCTCTGTTTTTATATTCTTCCCACCGAAGTGAATAACTTCACATCTCCCCACATTATACTCCATCTGCCAACTTATTGCCCACTCACTTAACCTGTCTATATCCTTTTGCAGGCTATTTGTGTCCTCCTCACAGCTTACTTTCCCATCTAGCTTTGTATCATCAGCAAACTTGGATACATTACACTTGGTCCCTTAATCTAAGTCATTAATATAGATTGTAAATAGCTGAGGCCCAAGCACTGATTTTTGTGGCACCCCACTAGTTACAGCCTCAAAAAACTCTAATAAATTTGCCAAACACGACTTCCCTTTCATAAAACCATGTTGACTCTGCCTAATCAGATTATAATTTTCTAAGTATCCTGTTACCACTTCCTTAATAATGGATTCCAGCATTTTCCCGATGACTGATGTCAGGCTAACTGGCCTGTAGTTCTCGGTTTTCTCTCTCCCTCCTTTCTTGAATAGCTGGTTTACATTTGCTACCTTCCAATCCACTTTAAACTTTCCTGAATCTAGGGAATTTTGGAAGATCACAACCAATGAATCCACTATCTCTGCAGCCACATCTTTTAGAACCCTAGGATGTAGGCCATCAGGTCCAGGGGATTTGTTGGCTTTTAGTCCGATTAGTTCCTCAAGTACTTTTTCTCTACTGATATTAATTACTTTAAATTCCTCACATTCATTAGCACCTTGGTTCCCCAATATTTTTCGTATACTTTTTGTGTCTTCTACTGTGAAGACAGATACAAAATATTTGTCTGAAGTCTCTGCTATTTCCTTATTCCCCATTATAATTTCTCCCGTCTCAGCAACTAAGGGAGCAATGCTTACTTTTGCTACTCTCTTCTTTTTTACATACTTATAGAAGCTCTTCCAATCTGTTTTTATATTTCTTGCTAGTTTATTCTCATATACTATTTTATCCCTTTTTGTCAATTTTTTGGTCATCCTTTGCTGGTTCCTAAAGTTCTCCCAATCCTCAGGCTTACTACTATTCCTCGCAACATTATAAGCCTCTTCTTTAAATATAATACTGTGGCAAAGCCACCAACGGACTCCTGTATAAATGTATAACTGCCTTTAACAGAGTGCTACAGCACCTATGTTTGTTCACTGTATGTAAATAGCCGTTCTGGATAAGCCACAGAATCAGCGCGATGACGTCATCACGTTGGTCACGTGACGCCCCGAACGGCGGGAAACGTGATGACATCATGACGTCAGAGAGTGGGAGGTTCCCAACTCAGACCTCGTGAAACCAGCACCAGAAAAGACCTGTTGATTATTTCTCCTGCATGCAATTGTTTGTTCTCTAGTTTCTGTTAAACTTCGTTTTATTATCGGACTGACTCGACCTCAGTGCTTCAGTTAGGGATCTAACGATTCCTACATTGGTGACCCTGAGACTTCGCGGACGATTTTCGCGGAGGACGCGCAGAACAAAACGATGGATGTTAATGCAGCGACTTTGAAGCTCCCTCAATTTTGGGAACAACAGGCGGCCTCCTGGTTCGTCCAAGCAGAGGCTCAGTTCCAGCTTCGGAACATCGTGCTGGGTCAGACCCGTTATCTTTACGTGGTCTCCGCACTGGACAGCTCGACGGCTGCACGAATCATCAGTCTGCTGGAGACCCCACCCGTGGATAACAAGTATGATACGCTTAAGGCGCGACTTATGCAGGTTTTCGGCCTCACAAAAGCGGAGCGCGCGCGACGTTTACTCACACTGCCCGGGTTAGGCGACACTAAGCCGTCTGAGTTGATGAGCCAGATGCTCACGCTCCTTGGGTCTGAGCCGCAGTGTTTTCTGTTTCGGGAACTGGTCCTGAGCCAGCTCCCCGAGCAGGTGCAAGCAGCCCTCGCCAGGTCGGAGGCTACGGACTGTGTAGCGCTCGTGGCCGAAGCCGACACCATTTATGCGGTGATACAGCAGTACTGTGCCACCTCGAAGCGTCCCGCCCCGAAGAATCCCACCTCGGCGCCTCCACCGACCGGCCTCTGCTACTACCACGCCCGTTTCGGTCCAAAAGCCAGATGTCGCCGACACCCATGCAGTTTCGCGCCAACTGCACCGAGGAAGCAGCAGCACCGATTGCGTGAACGGAAGAACGACCCCGAGGTCGGTTTCGCGTCTACGATGGCAGTTGGCGATTCCGGGAAATTATTGTATATCACCGACTCCATTTCGGGCCGGCGGTTTTTGTGCGACACGGGCGCTCAGTGCAGCATATTCCCGCTTCGCTCCTCGACGTCAGGTCAGGGAGGCGCGGTACTCCACTCCAGGCCACCAACGGCAGCGCTATTCGTACGTTCAGGAAGCGGCGGATCCAGGTGTGTTTCGGCGGGCAGCTTTTCCACTGGGAGTTTATAACCACCAAAATCACACAGGCAATCCTCGGCGCTGATTTCTTCTGTACCAATGGCCTATTGGTTGATTTACGTAATCGCCGTCTGATTCACACTGCCACGTTGGCCTCCATCCCCTGTTTTCGTGGCTCAGGCACGCCCCACGCGGGTTCCTGCACTGTGCCGGCGCCCGACGACTTCACCCGCCTGCTTGGGGAATTTCCGGATCTCACTTGACCCACCTTCTCGGCGGCGATCACTAAACATGGTGTAGAACACCACATTGCGACGACCGGCCCCCCGGTTTATGCCCGGGCTCGACGGCTGGAGCCCAGTAAACTCGAGGCCACGAAGGCGGAGTTCAGCACCATGGAGCGACTGGGAATCGTTCGCCGCTCGGATAGTCCCTGGTCGTCACCGCTTCTTTTCGTCCCTAAGCCCGACGGTGGTTGGCGGCCCTGCGGCGATTATCGGCGCCTCAATGAGGTCACGACTCCCGACCGGTACCCAATACCGTACATCCAAGATTTCTCCGCTCATTTGGCAGGCAATTCGTTTTTTTCCAAAATCGACCTCGTCCGGGGGTACCATCAAATGCCCGTCCACCCCCAGGACGTCCAGAAGACGGCGGTCATTACCCCTTTTGGACTGTTTGAATTCCTCCGAATGCCGTTCGGACTCAAAAATGCAGCGCAGGCGTTCCAGCGCCTTATGGATTCAGTGCTGCGGGATCTTAAGTTTCTCTTTGTGTATCTCGATGACATCCTGGTCACCAGTGTTTCGAAAGAGGAACATCTACAACACCTGCGCCTCCTTTTTGACGCCTCCATCAGCATGGCCTTATAATCAACCCGAACAAATGTCAATTCGGACTGCGGCAGATAGACTTTTTGGGCCACCGCATCACTGCGGCAGGGGCACTGCCGCTTCGGTCGAAGGTGGCGGCCATCGCTGCTTTCCCGCGCCCGCAATCCGTTAAAGCGTTCCAGGAGTTCCTTGGTATGGTAAATTTTTACCATAGGTTTGTCCCCCGGGCCGTGCAGCTGATGCGGCCGCTCTACGAGGCACTCAGAGGGAAGCCTGGGAAGGAACCTGTGGTTTGGACGCCGGAGATGGATCGCGCTTTTGTGGACACGAAGGATGTTCTCGCGAACGCAACGATGTTGGCGCACCCACTGCCTGGTGCCACCATCGCGCTCACGACGGATGCTTCAGACTACGCTGTAGGCGCCGTGCAGGAGCAATGGGTCGATGGGACGTGGCAACCGCTGGCATTTTTTAGTCGCCAATTGCGTCGTAACGAGCGTAGCTACAGCACGTTCGACAGGGAGCTGTTGGCGTTGTTTCTGGCTATATGCCATTTTCATTTTCTATTGGAAGGACGCCAATTCACCGCGTTTGTGGATCACAAGCCCCTGACGTTTGCCGTGGCCAAGATGGCTGAGCCGTGGTCAGCTCGACAGCAACGACAGCTCACCTTTATTTCCGAGTTCACCACCGACATCCAGCACGTGGCCGGCAAGGACGTGGTCGCCGATTGCCTCTCGCGTGCGACTGTCCAGGCCGTCCAGCTGGGACTCGATTATTCACTCATGGCTGCTGACCAAGCGGCTGATCCGGAAACGCAGGCCTTCTGCACTGGCTCGTCCTGCCTGCAGCCAGCGGATGTGCTTTTCCACTCGGCTGGCACCTCCTTGCTCTGCGACGTCTCCTTGGGAGACCCCCGCCCGATCGTTCCGCTGTCCTGGTGTAGGAACGTTTTCGATGCCATTCATGGGCTTGCGCACCCGAGCGTACGGGCTTCACAAAAATTGCTGGCGTCCAAGTTCGTTTGGAGGGGAATGCGAAAAGATGTCCGTGACTGGGCCAACACCTGCGTCGTGTGCCAGAGGGCTAAGGTGCAGCGCCACGTCAAAGCTCCCGTCGCCGTATTCGAGGTACTGGAGAGGCGTTTTGATCACGTCCATGTCGACCTCATGGGCCCACTACCGCCGTCGCAAGGTTTCACACATCTTCTGACCATAGTCGACTGTACCACCAGGTGGCCGGAGGCCATTCCTTTGACGTCCACCACCTCCGCGGATGTCGCCCGGGCTTTTCTTTCATCCTGGGTTGCACGTTTCGGCGTTCCGTCTGATATTTCGTCGGATCGCGGGCCGCAATTCTCGTCTGCTTTGTGGAACGCCGTAGCCTTGGGTTTGGGCACCAAGCTCCATCGGACCACGGCTTACCATCCGCAGGCCAATGGATTATGCAAACGTTTTCATCGGTCCTTGAAGGCGTCGCTGAGAGCCACCCTCCAGGGGACCGCGTGGATGGACAAACTGCCGTGGGTGATGCTCGGGTTACGCACAGCGCCTAAAGAGGACCTGCAGGCATCCACCGCCGAACTGGTTTATGGCCAGCCGCTCCGGGTGCCCGGCGAGTTTCTTCCATCACCAACGCGTCCTTGGTTGGCGGCCGAACAACTGGAGGCTCAGCGGGCCGCAGCGCAATCTTTCCGGCCCATTCCGACGTCGCATCACGGGTTGCCCGCGTCCCATGTTCCGCCGGAGCTTATGCGGGCTAAATTCGTTTTTATCCGGCATAACGCCCACCGTAGTCCTCTCACGCCTCCATATACAGGCCCTTTCCAGGTACTGCAGGCGGGCACCAAGAGTTTTTTAGTGGACATCGGGCGAAGCCTGAACACATTTCCAAACTCCAGCCCTTCCCAAGAGGATCCTTTACTAATTACCCTTGTCTCATTACACAAACAACACTCGAGAAGCTCGACACCATCCAGGACAAAGCAGCCCGCTTGATTAGCACCCCATCCACCACCTTACACATTCACTCCCTCCACCACCGGCGCACTGTGGCTGCAGTGTGTACCATCTACAAGATGCACTGCAGCAACTCGCCAAGGCTTCTTCAACAGCACCTCCCAAACCCGCAACCTCTTCCACCTAGAAGGACAAGGGCAGCAGGCACATGGGAACACCACCACCTCCAAGTTCCCCTCCAAGTCACACACCATCCTCACTTAGAAGGATATCGCCGATCCTTCATAGTCACTGGGTCAAAATCCTGGAACTCCCTAACAGCACTATGGGAGTACCTTCACCACACGGACTGCAGCAGTTCAAGAAGGCGGCTCACCACCACCTTCTCAAGGGCAATTAGGGATGGGCAATAAGTGCTGGCCTTGCCAGTGATGCCCATATCCCATAAACAAATTTAAAAAAACCTAAAATAGCCTGTTCCCTGGTTGGTTCCACGATGTATTGTTCTTGGAAACTGTCTCGAGTGCATTTCATGAACTTGTCCTCCAGATTACCATTGTCAATTTGATTTGCCCAGTCTATATGAAGATTAAAGCCCCCCACAATTATTGTATTACCTTTGTTGCAAGCTGCTATTTATTTGTTGTTTAATACTCTGTCCAACAGTATAGCTACTGTTAGGGGGCCTATAAACTATACCTACCAGTGTTATCTGCCTCTTGTTATTTCTTATCTCCACCTATACTAATTCTACTTCCTGATCTTCCGAGCCAAGATCCTTTCTCACAACTGTCCTTATGTCATCCTTCATTATCAGGGCTACCCCCTTTTCCATTCTGCCTGTCTTTTCGAAACGTCAAGTACTCTAGAATATTTAGTTTCCAATCTTGGTCTCCTTACAACCACATCTCTGTAATGGCTATTGGATCAAACCCATTTATCTCTATTTGTGCCATTAATTCATCTATCTTGTTACAAATGCTTCATGTATTCAGATAATCCAAGTTTGCCAATGATACACTACTTACAATGCCACCAATCTTTGTAAGACGGCAGCATAAAATTACAAAGAGACATCGACAGAGTGAGTGGACGAAACTGTGGCAGATGGATTTCAACGCAGTTAAGTGTGAGTTCATCCATTTTGGACCAAAAAAGGATAGATCCAAGTATTATTTAAATAGTGAAAAGCTAGGAACAGTGGCGGGCCAAAGAGATTATAGGATCCATCGACACAGATCACTAAACTGTTGTAATCAGGTAAAAAAAAGTCAAAAAGGCTAATGGAATGTTAGCCTTTACAAATAGAGGGCTAGAATATAAAGGGGAGGTAGTTTTGCTACAGCTATACAAAGCCCTGGCTAGACTACATCTGGAGTGTTGTGTACAGTTCTGGGCACTGCACCTTAGAAAGGATATATTGCCTTGGAATGAATGCAGCGCAGATTCACCAGATTGTTACCAGGGCTCCAAGGGTTAGATTGTCAGGAGAGATTACATAAACTAAGCTTGTATTCCCTTGAATATAGGCGGTTAAGGGGTGACTTGATTGAGGTGCTAGCTCAATTAATAATTTTAAATCCGAGATCGATACATTTTTGCTAGACAAGGGTATAAAAGGAATACAAAGCCAAGGTGGGTGGATGGAATTAAGATACAGATCGCCATGATTTCACTGAATGGCAGGACAGGCTCAAGAGGCTGAATGGCCAACTCCTGTTGATATGTCAAATTGTTAAAAAATAGGAAATCCAATCCCAACCCACCGTGAACACACCTACTTGAGGTTTAACTGCAGTAATTTTGGGGTTGATCGAGTAACCTGCTCTGGAGAGGCGGGTCAGTAATCATACTATTTAAATGAGGATCCATGCCTCAGATTATGTCAGCGATTTAGAACCAACGCCTCCAACACGGGTTTCCCGAGGGCAGCTGAAGGGAAAGGAGAACTGCCAGATCCACCAGGAAGTGCTTTTCCAGCACTGCTTGTGGGCCAGGAGGACCTGGAATGCTTCCCCCCGGCACCACAAGCAAACCTTCTACCAGGATCTCTCCCCCCACCACAATCGCCCAAGCCCTGCGATCGACCAAGCCCCCACCAGCCATGTCTCCTCCCTGTGATATCTCGATGTTTCCTCGCTGCCACACTCAAAGCCCCACCCCACACGACCCTTGATCTTCTTGATTGCCGGGGTCTGTCCCCAGCGGCTGCCAACTACAGCAGGCTTTCCCACCCGGCAGCCGGCCAGCCTCTCAATCTGGCCAGCTGCCAGGTGGACTCCCTCCTCACCGCTCCATCATTATTGAGGCCCAGAAGTCCCACCTCACCACACGTTTGACAGCGTTGCTGCCTGTGCGGAAAATCAGTGTTGGTGAAGCATATTTTAAGCCTATTACATTTATTCTTTTCTGTTTTCCTTTAGAGCAAGAATAAGAAAAATAATTTAGATTCACAAAAGTTAACAGAGGGACAATGTAAGAATGAAGCGATGTTTATTTTTTGCGGCAGAGTGGAAGGCAGAACCTGCCTACCTTAAACTGTCCAAGTTATTTCCTGAGACAGGGCATCGATTCAAAAATACCATCTGTGCCAACTGAAAGGAATAAAATGCTGATGAACTGCTACAGCGACGAGACATGTCAAACAAATTCACGATTGCTTTGCATTCTGTTTTTGAAGCTTTTCATAATAGATATTAAACAACTTAGTTTTGTGTGGATTGTGATTACATACATCTGTAAATGTGCTTATTTCTCATGGCTTACTGTATTTATAGTATTGTAGGAATGTCTAGTTCCTATCCAAAAGACTGAGGTCCACTCAGGCGATCAAATAAACGAGGTTTAATGAAAACTAACAGAGTTTAACGGATAACTACAGGAGATCATCGAATATAGGTCTAGTCAGTTCGGAGGCTCCACGAGGATTGCTTGGGCGGTCCCATGGCTGACGTCATGACGTCATCACGTTTTTCCCGCCGGTGGGGGATCACGTGAAGAACGGCGTGACATCATCGCGTTTACCCGCACTATTAAAGTGATCGCGCTCTGTACATGTAAACAGTGAAAACAAAGATACAGACTCAGGCTGTAGCCAACATATTATTAAAGGGAATTATATACAATTGATTGGAGTCCCTTAGTGGCTCCGCCACATGCGCCCCCCCAGAATTGTCTTTAATAGCAAAAGTAAAATGGTGAGGAGGCCTGACAAGCCTGTCAGATCGACTTCTGTAGCCTTGAGGTGGAAGCTGATGGACAGCGGGCGAGCTGGCGGGCGGTTGCGTTTGATCTGGCACGGCGACTGTGGGCGGTCGGCCACGTTTCGGCGGTTGTGCGATCTCGACTGGGCGGTCAAGGTCCAAGTGAGCTGGCTTCAACCGGTCAACCGAAATGTGGTCCGGTTTACCTCCGACATTGACCGAAAAAGATTTGTCTCCCGGCTCTATCACACGGAAAGGACCAGTGTAAGGGGGTTTGAGCGGGTCCCGATGAGTGTCGTGGCGGGGATAAACACATAGTCGGCATTCTTCAGCTCAGCTGGGACGTGGGTGCTCCGCAAGCCGTGATGCGATGTAGGCACTGGGGCGAAACTTCTGGCTGCCTCCTGGTGGCTGATGAGCTGCTGGGACACGGACCATGGCTCTGTTGGGAGTCGGAAGGAAATCCCCTGGTACGCGTAGCGGCTGGCCATATACGAGCTCCGCCGAGGACGATTGAAGATCTTCTTTAGGTGCCGTACGAAGACCCAAAAGGACCCATGGAAGCCTGTCCACCCAGCCCGCGCCTTGAAGGCTGGCTCGCAGTGCGGCTTTGAGCGACCTGTGGAATCGTTCGCACAGGCCGTTCGCCTGTGGATGGTAGGCAATGGTGCGATGTAGCTTGACGCCGAGCCCCTGAGCCACAGCGTTCCAGAGCTCCAAAGAAAACTGCGGCCCACGATCGGACGAGATGTCCGCCGGTACCCCGAAGCGGGCGACCCAAGAGGAGATGAATGCCCTGGCGACGTCTGCGGAAGTGGTGGATGACAGAGGAACCGCGTCCGGCCATCGAGTGGTGCGGTCCACCATTGTAAGAAGATGAGTAAACCCGTGCGAAGGCGGAAGTGGCCCCACCAGGTCCACATACACATGATCAAACCTACGTTCCGGAATGGCGAAAGTGGCCAATGGAGCCTTGGCGTGACGCTGCACCTTGGCCTTTTGGCAGACCACGCAGGTGTTGGCCCAGTCGCGAACATCCATGTGCATGCCCCGCCACGCGAATTTGGACGACATCAACCATTGCGAGGCCTTCATGCCAGGGTGCGACAACCTGTGTATGGAGTCAAAAACTTTTCGGCGCCAGGCGACCGGAATAGGGCGAGGATCTCCTACGGAGACATCGCAGAGTAGCGTAGTGCCCGCGGCATGGAATTTGTCGTCGGCCACTTGGAGGCTAGAGGGGTTGGTTCTGTAAGATTGGACCTCCGGATCCGATGCTTGATCCGCAGCCATGAGGGCATAGTCGATGCCAAGCTGGACTGCATGAACGGTCGTGCGGGAGAGGCAATCCGCCACCAGGTTGTCTTTACTGGACACATGCTGAATGTCAGTGGTGAATTCTGAGATAAACGTCAACTGACGTTGCCGAGCTGACCACGGTTTGGTGGTCTTGGCCATAGCGAACGTTAGTGGCTTATGGTCCACAAAAGCCGTGAACGGACGTCCCTCTAGCAAGAACCGGAAATGGCGGATGGCCAGAAAAAGGGCCACCAACTCCCGGTCGAACGTGCTGTACTTTTGTTTGTTTCGCCGTAGTTGATGGCTGAAAAACGCCAGCGGTTGCCACATCCCATGCACCCACTGTTCCTGCACTGCGTCGATGGCGTAGTCTGATGCGTCTGTGGTAAGGGCGATGGTGGCACCTGGCAGCGGGTGTGCCAGCATGGTTGCGTTGGCTAAAGCGCCTTTTGTGTCGACGAACGCCCGGTCCATGTCAACCGTCCAGCTAATCGGATCCTTGCCGGACTTGCCCTTGAGGGCCTCGTACAGGGGTTGCATGAGCAGAGCTGCATTAGGGACGAACCGGTGATAAAAATTTACCATCCCGAGGAACTCCTGCAGGGCCTTGACGGTCTGCGGGCGCGGGAACGAAGTAACTGCCTCCACCTTCGTTTGCAGGGGAATTGCGCCGTCCGATGTGATGCGATGGCCTAAAAAATCAATCTGCTGCAGGCCGAACTGGCACTTGGCCGGGTTGATGATCAAGCCGTGTTGACTGAGGCGTCTAAAGAGGGTGCATAAATGGCAGATGTGCTCCTCTTTATTAGGGCTGGCAATGAGGATGTCGTCAAGGTAGACGAATAGAAACTTGAGGTCCCGAAGCACGGAGTCCATCAAGCGCTGGAAAGCCTGTGCAGCGTTCTTCAATCCAAACGGCATCCGCAGAAATTCAAACAGGCCGAATGGGGTGATGACTGCAGTTTTCGGGACGTCTTGCGGGTGTACGGGGACCTGGTGGTAGCCATGGACAAGGTTGACTTTTGAAAAAATGGTATTTCCCGCCAAATGTGCAGAGAAATCCTGAATATGAGGGATCGGGTACCAATCAGGAGTAGTGGCTCCAGGCGTCGGTGGTCGCCGCAAGGCCGCCATCCGTTGCCAGGTTTCGGAACAATGTGGAGAGGCGAAGACCAGGGACTATTCGACCGGCGAATAATCCCTAGCTGCTCCATCGTGTCGAACTCCGCTTTCGCAGCCGCGAGCTTGCCAGGTTCGAGGCGCCGGGCCCGTGCGTAGACCGGGGAGCCAGTATTGGTGATGTGATGTTCGACACCATGTTTCGTGGCCGTGGAAGAGAAAGAGGGTCTGGTCAGGTCTGGGAAATCTCCGAGGAGGCGAGTGAAGTTGTCCGGAGGTGGGGACGCGCAGGAGACAGTGCGGGCCACGGTGTTACCGCGGTGGCATGGGATGGAGTGAAAAGTGGCCGCATTGATCAACCGGCGGTGCCGTACATCTACCAGGAGGCCGTTGGCACACAAAAAATCCGCCCCGAGGATGGCTTGAGAGACTTTGGCCGTGATGAAATCCCAGTAAAACCGCTGGCCGCCGAAGCACACCTGGACCCGCCGGCTTCCAAAGGTCCGAATGGCCCCGCCATTAGCCGCCTGGAGGGAGGGGCCGTGCCCCCCGGCTTGTAGATCAAGATTTGACGCGGGTAGGATGCTACACTGTGCCCCGGTGTCGCAGAGGAAACGTCGACCAGATAGGGAGTCATCGATGAAGAGGAGTTTTCCCGAATTACCGATTGCCATCGCAGCCGCAGGGCGCTCATTATAACCGGTCCTCTTTCGACAGGGTGGCTGCTGTTTTTTTGAGCGAAAAGCTGCAGGGAGGGCGGCAGCATCTTGCTTTCACGCCAAAACGGGCGTGGTAGAAGCACAACCCCGCAGGTTGAGGGGCTGGAGCGCCGTCTGTGGGGGATGGGCGCCTCGTGGCAGCTCAGTACTGCTGTGTCACCGCGAAGATCTTGTCCGCATCGGCAGCCAGCTCTGCGCAGTCGGTGACTTCTGACCTGGCTAGGGCAGCCTGAACTTGCTCCGGTAGCAGGCTGAGGAATAGCTCCCTGAAGAGGAAGCATTCCGGTTCGGAGCCCAGGAGCGTGAGCATTTGGCTCATGAGCTCGGACGGCTTGGAGTCCCCGAGGCCGGGCATATTGAGCAGCCGGCGGGCGCGCTCCGACTTCGTGAGCCCGAAGGCCTGTAACAACCGCGCCTTTATCGTATCATACATGCGATCTTCTGGTGGATTACCAAGCAGGCTGACGATCCGCGAGGTGGTGGCGCTGTCGAGGGTGGAGACCACGTGATAGTAACGGGTCTGATCCGCAACGATGTTCCTGATTGCGAACTGGGCTTCAGCCTGGATGAACCACGCGGCTGGCTGTTGCTCCCAGAACTGTGGTAGCTTCAAAGCAAAGGCGTTCGATTCCATGTTCAGTAACTTCTGCGAAAACCGTTCGCAAAAGTCAGGGTCACCAATGTAGGAATGTCTAGTTCCTATCCAAAAGACTGAGGTCCACTCAGGCGATCAAATAAATGAGGTTTAATGAAAACTAACAGAGTTTAACGGAGGCTCCATGAGGACTGCTTGGGCGGTCCCGTGGCTGACGTCATGACGTCATCACGTTTTTCCCGCCGGTGGGGGATCACGTGATGAACGGCGTGGCGTCATCGCGTTTACCCACGCTATTAAAGTGATCGCACTCTGTACATGTAAACAGTGAAAACAAAGATACAGACTCAGGCTGTAGCCAACATATTATTAAGGGGAATTATATACAATTGATTGGAGTCCCTTAGTGGCTCCGCCACAGTATACAGTTATAAAGACGAGATTATCCTAAATCCACCATGGAACAGTCTGCTTATGGTACTGAATTATGTTAATTTAGGATGTAATTCTGGGATGCCATCCAACAGGCCAAGCATCACGTTTTAGGATATTTTGACCATTTTCCACAAAAAAGATTTAGATGCAAGCTATTTTTTAAATGTACTTCCAAGTTAAAGCTTGATTAAAAGAGCTGGTTTCTCTCGACAGCCCCCATCCTTGGGATGCAAATCAGAAACCAAAAAAAAATCTGACTAGATGGCCTCAGACAGTGGCAGCTCATTAACTCCAGCAAACATTACATCTTAAGGATTCAATTGCATCATCATTTTTAAACTGCTCATTGAGCTAATTTCAAAGCTGGCCCATATTCAGGCAGGCTTGACTGGCAGCTCTACTGGCTAGCCTTCTGTCCTGAAATGCATCAGGAATAAAGTGATCTAATTTCCTGTCCAGAGGTGCTTTTGAATCAGCATGGCTGTAACAGTAATCCGTTCTTTTGGAAACGGGAAAGCTGTGAAGGCTTTCACTGAGGCAAAGAGGTTAAAAAAGTTGGGAGATATTTAGAAGAACTCTTTGTTTAAGTTAAGTAAGACACCATGGGGCAAATGACTGCACGGGGGGGCACAGAATGTGTAGAAATGCAGTGGTCGTAGGAGATTTGATAGTCAAAGGGGATAGACAGTCCTTTCTGATACCGCCGTTGTGAGTCTTGCATAGTGTGTTGCCTCCCTGGTGCCAAGGCAAAGGATATCAGTGAGAGGATGCAGAACATTTTGCGAGGGGTCGTAGTCTATGTTGGAACCAATGACGTAGGTAGGAAAAGGGTTGAGTCCTTTCGACAGAGTTTCAAGAGCTAGAGAGGAAGTTAAAGAGCAGGACCTCAAAAGTAGTAATCTCTGGATTACTCTCAGTGCCACATGCTAGTGAGTATAGGAGCAGTAAGATAAGACAGGTGCCGGAATGGTGCAGGAGGGCTTCAGATTCCAGGGGCATTGGGTCTAGTTCTGGGGCAGGAGAGACCTGTACAAAATGAATGAGTTGCACCCCAACAGGGTTGAGTCCAATGTCCTCGCAGGGAGTTTAACTAGTGCAGTGGAGGAGGGTTTAAACTGGCAGGTGGAGGGACACCAGGATGAAGCATTAGAGAGGAGATACAAGGTGCACTGAGGACTGGGAGAGACAAAACTTTAGAATAAAAAGTAGTTCGGAAATAGGAAGGATCAGACAGGGGGGACTGCATATGTGTAAATGCCCAAAGCGTGGTAAATAAAGTTGGTGAGCTGCACGCACAAGTAACCGTTACGATATAGTGGCAATTTTGGAGACCTGGCTCAAACAAGGGGAGGAATGAGCACTTAATAATCCTGGCTACAATATATTCAGGAAAGATAGGGAAGGAAAAAGAGGGGGTGACAGAATTGATCAAAGATACCATTACAGCACGAGAAAGGAATGATGTACTTGAGGATTAAAGACATAGGGGGAAAAATTCAGTATCGTCCCGTTTGGGGTGCAATTATCAGCTGAGCGCAAAGATTAGCGCATGGCGCTAATTATCGCCTCCGACTGCAAACTTGGCTTTTATCGCCACTGAGGTGATTGGAGCGCTAAATCAGCCGCTTCACACCTGTCTTAAGGTGCAAAGTCCGAGGAGCGAGGTGCTACCTCAGAGCGCTAGCGAAGCTCATGTGATGTCAGTCAGCAATGGAACATAGACACAATGGCGCCGGCCAGTTCTTAAAGGGGAGGGTCGATCTTGCTCTCCATCCACACCCTGCTCATTGGAGCCTTGAATCTCCAGCTGGAGAGACCTGTACATCAAATCTGCTGGAAAGAACAATGGAGAGACCCAGGGAAAGAGCTCAAAGTGCAGCCCCCACAGTTTCTTCTAAATCGATACAAGGAAGGGCAAATCAAAGTGAACCTGCAAAGTGCTGCTCAGTACCCAAAATTCCTTCACACAGCGTTGAATCTCTCCAGAAGTCTCTCTCTCTCTCAGAATGCGTGGTGCAAAAGTGACACCAACAAAAAAAGGCAGGAAGCAGTCGCCTTTAAATAGCACTCCCCCAGTCCCTTCCTGACTGCAAAACGCTCCCCTCAACCTGTCGTTGCTAGTGGCAGGCGGTAAGGCAGGGAGCGCCACTCAATATCCAGTCCGGGGTGCTACCGGGGCGTTGCACACTCGACTGATGTCACGATCTGCCGGCGCAGGAGATCGTGGCGGTAGTGTTTAGCGCCACCGCAAAATGTCTAGTTAATTTCGTGAGCGGCGCAAACATCGCCGCGCACGGGTGCTAGTTACTTTGCGACCCATTAGCGCCCTCTTAAGGCGCTAACAGTAGGCGCAAACCAACTGAATTTTTCTCCCATAATCTATTTGGTTAGAATTAAGGAATACAGGAGCTATTACGTTGCTGTGTATATACTGCAGCCAACAAATAGTGGGAAGGAGATAGAGAAGCAAATCTGCAGGCAAATTACAGAAAGATGCAAGAACTTTATAGTGATAATGAGGGACTTCAATTATCCTAATATAGACTGGAAAATAACAGTGTAAAGGGCAAAGTGTGGGAGAAATTCCTGAAGTGTGCACAAGAAAACTTTCTTGTTTAGTGTGTTTCCACGCCAATGAGGAAGGAAGCAGTGTTGGCTCTAGTTCTGGGAATGAAGTGGGGCAAATAGGGCATGTTCCAATGCGAGAGCATTTGGGAAACAGTGATCACAATATCATTTTGGTTTAGAGTAGCTATGGAAAATGACACTTAAACATGAAAATATTCAACTGGAGGATGGCTACTTTCAGTGAGTTGAAAAGGGATCTGGCCCAGGTGCAATCCGAGATTGGCAGGTAAAATAGTAAATGCGCAATGGGAGGACGTCAAAGAGGAGATAGTTTGGGTACAGACTAGAGACATTACCCCGAAGTAGAAAGGAAGGGCATCCAAATCTAGAGTTCCTTGCATGACTAAAGATATGGAGCTAAAAATTCAATAGCTCCCGAAAATGGGCGCTGAGATCATGATGCGCAATTAAACCATTTAATTGCACCCGTTCAAAGTAATGCAGGCAGAACGAAAACTTAGTGCTATCAGCTAATTTAAATGATAGTGCCGTGCCGTGCAGTCCAGTGCTAAACACGCTGCTGAGTGGTTGCACTTTCAGCAGGGGCCAAAGTTCGTGCGAGGCTAGCACCAATTAAAGCTAGTATGCACTTCTTAAGCCAGCCTGCACTTCTTAAAGGGGAGGTACAGTTTGACAAGACCAGGCGCTGGAAGTCATTCCAGAAGGCAGTTTCAACTGCGAAACATTCAGTAATGGCATAACAGGTTAGAGAGAGGACTCCAAGGTTATCAGGCGCAGCACTGGAGACATTAATACAGAAGCTGGAGGGAGGCCCTGTTTCCACAGGGGGCCAGGAGGCCCTCCAGACAGACAGGACCTGGATTCAGTACTGGAAAAAGTTCAATGACATCACATGAGTGGTCAAGGTCAGTGGATGCATCTTCAAATGCCATATCCCACAAACTGCACCACTAGCTCAATTCACCACACCCCCATTACTCACCTATCCACAATCTCTAGCAATCACGACTCATACCTCACAATGATATGCTCCATCTCAACCTCACTGCTGCAAGCTTCACACCCACATCTCACAGCTTGCACATATTACCAGCTATTCAACCATGATAGCCACATCAGCCACACACTTTCCTCTTTCTTGCAGGTCAAGGTGGGATAGGCACAACTCCATATCCTGACACCACTCAAGGAGACGGTGCTCGGCATAATTGTAGTGGCTGTGACTGAGGCCGTGGACAGCGGTGGTGCTGAAACCATTGAACATGACGGTATACTTATACATAATCCTCCTTCTCATATCCCAGTTCCCCCTCATCCCACAATCTCTTCTAACATACAAGCTACAGATGGTGTAAGCATGCCACCTCCCCTAACCACAACCCAACCCTTGTAACTTTCTCATTTCAGATACCCAAGAAATCCAGCCTGGCCTGGCAGTAGTGGAAGAGGAAGAGGAGAGTGATGATGAAGAAGAAACACCATCACTCGATCTGACACGCACAGCCACCAGCTCAGATACTGGCACTGCGCAGACTTTAGAGGGTAGCTTAGAGGCGAGATCTGTATGTGATGAGTCACCAGGCACGAGTGGACTGCAGCCAAGGCAGGGGGAAAGGGTAACGAAGATGCCAGCTCTTCAGAGGGTGAGGTCGCACAGGAGTTCTGCTGCACAGGATTTAGATGATTACTTCGATGGGGGGCCTACAGAATAAAGCTGATGGGTATGCACAACAAAATGCTTGGTGCATTGCCAGGCCTTCCAGAAAGCCTGAATGCAATGTCAACGAACATGGAGGAGTCTAGATTCAACTTTACACAGGTCTTTGCACAGAGCTTGGAGCCCATCCTTTCCAGCGTGGAAGGGGTGGGCAGATCCATTACCACACTTGTGGACCCAACCATCATGCAGCATCTGATGGCCGATGTCTCAGGCTTTCCTTGCAGCACAAGCAGAAGCCACCCAAGGTCTGAGTGCTGCAATGGAAGCTCAGGCTGAAGTCATGCAAGCTCAGACTGCTGCCATCATAGCTGCGGTTAGCAGTGTTGAAAGGGGCTTGCAGGATGTCACAGCAGTCCAGCAATCTGTCCTCCAGCAGATTACATGGATTGCTGAGGTGCCACCCCGGGGGTGTAGCAGTGGCTCCGTGGAGGACGAACCTGCTGTCCTCTCTCAGGATAGCAGCATTCGTCTTCCCGCTAGTGCCCTTGCTGTTGCCTGCCAGAGGTCTGGAGGATTGCAAAACCCTGATCAAAAAAGGGGCGAGGGATAAATCTGGCAATCACAGGCCAATCAGCCTAATGTCAAGGTGGGGAAACTTTCAGAGACAATGGGGGAGAAATTCATTTTAGCCAGTTGATGATCACTGAAAATGGCCACAACGGTAACAGAGCAAAATTTGTCTGGGAGGATGGAGATTATTGGTGCAGCACTTACTTGCCGGGCAACGCTGTCCTGGTGGCGTTACTGGAGGATTCGAGGTGAAGTTTGTGTGCAGGAGCGGTGTTGCAGCTTACCACAGCCTCTGGAAGTGAGGTTGTGGAGTTTGCAAGGAATTAGGAATTGTGGCAATGAAGACGTCTGAGAATTAAAGGGGCCATGTACACTGAAGAAATACAAATTAAAATGAAGTGATTGTTGTAGTTTTCAGCCCTTTCTGCCTTTCAAAAAAATATTTAATATTAAAAAGTCCCATATGTGAATATTCAGCTCTTAAAGCTGAATTTCCTTCCTAACCTCAAAAAATGGGACAAATGCCTCAGCACTAACCCAAATGGCTCAGCAAGGGAAGGGGCACCGAGGGACTCGCACACTGCACTCCAGCTTTGTGCAGAGGGTCAAGACTGCAATACAGGCCCTCTACCCACGGGGCCAGGAGGCCCTCCAGAATGAACGATGTGGGAGTACATCGCCGAGGCCATCATAGCCATCAGTGTTGCCCCCACCACCTGGCTCCAGTGCCCAAAGAAGCTACATGACCTCAGACCACTGGTCAGGGTCAGTGAAGATTTCTTCAAAAGCCATCTCCTACCAGCTGCTCCACTAGCCTCACACACTGCTCAATTCACAATCCCCACCCCCAATCACTCACTTACCAACAATCTGCACAAGTCATGAGGCACATCTCCCATTCCTAGCCTCACCTCGCCTCCTTGGAGGAGACGGTGCAGGCCATTCTTGGCAGGAGCATGGCTTAGTCCTTGGCCAGTGGAAGGGCTGAAAGGATACAAGATGCTGGTATCCTCATACATTATCCTCCTTCTGGCATGTACCTCATGCTTTCCCACCCTCCCATCACCACAACTCCACCCTTATGCCTTCCTCATTTCACACACCCAACAAATGCAGCCTGCCCAGCGAGTGGGTGACCAGGAAGAGGGAGAGGAGAGTGAAGAAGAAGAACAAGAACAGAAAAAATCAATTGATTTGACACTGCCAGCCACCAGCTCCTCAAGGTCAACCAGCAAGGACATTTGCAGTATCCCACACTGAAAGTCAGCAGCCTTCCACTAGCCATGCTGCAACTGGGGTAGCACTGCGTGACATCAATAGGCTAGGCAAAGGCACACACAAGACACTCACTAAGAGAATTCATACGGGTGATGAGTTGATTTCTTGATGTCACATTGGATGGATAGATATGTATAGGTGGATTGGAAAGTTTGCTTTGTGGTGGCTTTTATTTCAGCGTTGTGGCAAAGAGGACGTTGTGATGGTCAGTAACAGATGGAAGGTAAGGTGTGGGACTAATGTTGAAAGGGGAATTGGGGTTGCGGATACTGGGACCGCAGGCGGATGATTCCATCCTGGATATGAGGGCCATGAAGGGGCTGTCTCGGATGCATCCTTCCATCTGATTCCTTCTCTTCGGCTTCCTCCTCTTCTGTGCCTTCCTTTTCCCTCTGCAAGCGGATTCTGTAAATCTGAAATGACAGCATAAAATGCTGGAAATTCTCAATTGGTCCGGCAGCATCTCGACCTGAGATGTGATCTCAGTTTTTCTCTCCACGGATGTTGCATGACCTGCTGAGTATTTACAGCCTGTCCTGTCTTCTCAAAGGCCTTCATTTACCATCCAAGCCCTTGCAAGCATCCAGTAGCACTTCCTACACACTTAAAAAACTTTTCACATCTATTGCAGCAAGGCACCACTTCAATAAAATCCAAAAAAAGTCCAAAACCTTAAATCGAAACTTACCTGAATGATGTGTGTGTCCCTTTAAGAGGTGCAGGCATCGCCACTGTCAGCCTGCTTGCAAGCCAGGTTAACCTGGCGTGCTTAGGACCCAGCGCTGAATTCAGTGCTAGGGTCGAAGTTCATGCTTGTGACATAAAGTTGGCGTTGCACGCCAATTGACGTCACAACGCCACAATTTTGTCCAGCAGGGCACTGCCAGTTACCAGCAATGCAAATGTAAGGACGAAAATGGCGGCCGCCGTGGGAACCGCCAGCAGTTGGCGAAAGAGCGGCGGTTGCCATTTTAGCATCATTTAATGGCGCTACAGAGTGGCACTAAGGCCATGAATTTCTAGCCCAATAATCCATGTTAAATTAATTGGCACTTGGAAAAATATGGGTTAATAAATGAAAGCCTGCATGGATTTGTTAAAGGAAGTTTGTCTTTGACTGACCTGATTGGCTTCTTTGATGAACTTGTGGTGTATGTAACTTGTTCCACCTTAAGAGAACTTAAACCTGTTCCACCTTAAGAGATGTACTACTTTCTCTGGCTGCTGTATACGGTAATACCGGTGGTGACCACACCGGTATATAAGTGCTGTGTAGTAATTTGCTGGGTAGTTCAGCCCTGACCTTCGACTAGTAAAGACCTGTTAAAGTTATTCTTGTGGTCTGTGTGCAGTGATTCATATTAACCATAACTGGAACACACAGACTTAACAGAACTAATGGAGAGGATTGATGAGGGTACTGCGGTTGATGTATATATAAACTTTCAAAAGTCGTTTGATACAGTACCACGCAAAATTAAAGCCCATGGGCTTAAAGGGGCAGTGGCAGCATGGACAGAAAGCAGAGAGTTTTTCAGACTGGAGGGAAGTGTGCAGTGGTGTCCCTCAGGGATCGGTGTCGGGACCACTTTTTGACATATATATATTAATAACCTGGACTTGGGTATACAAGGCATAATTTCAAAGTTTACAGATAACACAGAACTCTGAAGTGCAGTAGACAGTGAGGAGGACATCTTCAGGAGGACATAGACAGAATGGCGAAATGGCCAGACACATGGCAGATGAAATTTAACGTAAAGAAGTGTGAAATGATACATTTTGGTAGGAAGAATGAGGAGAAGCAATATAAACTAAATGGTAGAATTTTAAATGGGGTGCAGGAGCAGAGAGACCTGGGGGTGTACGTACACAAGTCTTTCAAAGTGGCAGGACAAGTTGAGAGGCTGTTAGAAGGCATACGGGATCCATGGCTTTATAAATAAAGACATAGGGCTAAAAATTCGAGTACGCTGGAAACTTGCTGGTAACAGAGCTGGCCAAGGCTAAAGGCTGTCTGCCAAGGGAGCGCAGGCAGCACTGGTATTTTGGTGCTGCCTGTTAATTAACATCACCGGAGCACTGATTTTGTGATGTAACGCGCTCTTTCCAGTGCTAAGCTCAGCAGGAGGCCAAAGGTCGCATCTGTCTCCTGCTTGCAATGAAGGGAAACGGGGAAGAAAGGAGCAAACCTGTAGACCATGTACGGAACAGTTGCCGTACCTGCTACAAAAATATTACCTGCCACCCAATGTTTGTTGATTTTTTTTAGTAGTTCATGAAATGAATGCATCTGCGTTCTCTTTAACACTAATCTTTTCCCAGTGGTTACTCTTGAAAGTGTTTAAATGTGTAGTAATCATGCCAACTTTTAGTGGGTCTTGCATACTCACCACAAAATAATTACTTGATAAATCATTGGTTATGGAATGTTGAATAAATTAATTATAATTCCTTAATATCTTAAGCAGTTGAGTCCAGATTTGCTAGTGGGTGATGTTCTGGTGACTTTATTGTAAAGATAAAAGAGATCTTATCAGAGATGATCTTCAAACGTTGCGATGGAGCTCTAGGCAATCTGATGCTCTTTAGGAATTCATTTTTTTAAATTGCTGTGAACCTGCCGAGCGATTTGCAGTTTTGGCCAGGTATTCAGTTCTGAACTAAAAGCTTGTTCCACAAGGCTTCAGCCATTGATTTACTGACTCACAAACACTGTAGGCATTCTGGAAAGCCACCAGAAAATGCAACCACCCCCAGCCCCCCTCCACACTGATGGGCAAAAACTGAAAGTATAAAAGAAGAACCTTGGCAAAGGAGACATTTGAAGTTCCGGCATCCATCTGAGGTGTTTTCCACTTGTCGGCCTCCATTCTTGTATACAATCTGTCAAGTCCTGTCAGACTCTCCCGGCCATTAACGCTGCTGAAGCACTTTTAGCGGCTGCACACACGGGCGTGTAGGAGCGGCGAAATCCAAAATGGACGAGCGGGCGTCAACTCGCCGTTGCACGCTGATTGACGTCACGCTCCAACTCATTACAATAATTTTGGTAACGGAGGTGCTGCCGACCTGTCGAAAATGGTGGTGGACACCATTTTCTTCCCCGAATCTGGCGGTAATGGGTGATGCCAAACCCCTGAACTTTTGGCCCATAGAGCACAAAAGCAAGGATGTTATGCTAAATCTTTATAAAACACTGGCTAGGCCCCAGCTGGAGTACTGTGGTCAATTCTGGGCACCACACTTTAGGAACAATGTCAAGGCCTTAGAGAAGGTGCATAGGAGATTTGCTAGAATGGTACTAGGGATTAAAGACTTCAGTTATATGGAGAGACTAGAGAAATTGGGTATGTTCTCCTTAGAGCAGAGAAGGTTAGGGGGCAATATGATAGGTGTATTCAAAATTTTGAAGGGTTTTGATAGAGTAAATAAGAAGAAACTATTTCCAGTGGCAGAATGGTCAGTAACCAAAGGATACAGCTTTAAGGTAATTGGCAACAGAACCAGTCGCGATCTGAGGTAAAAATGATTTATACAGCGAGTTTTTATGATTTGGAATGCACTGCCTGAAAGGGTGGTGGAAGCAGATTCAATAGTAACATTCAAAAGAGAATTGGATAAATACTTGAAAAGGAAATATTTGCTGGGCTAAGGGGAAAGAGCAGGGTAATGGGACTAATTGAATAGCTCTTTCAACGAGCTGGCACAGTCACTATGGGCCAAATGGCTTCCTTCTGTGCTGTGGCATTCTATGATTCTATAATCTAAATTCTGACTTTAAATTATTATTTAAAATTAAGTGACAAAAATGTTATTGAATTTAAAGGCCCAATTTTCCTGATAATGAGAAAAATAGGGTTGGGGACTGGAAAATCTGGTCAGGGATCAGCTCTTAATTGCTGCAGCATCCCCACCATATGTGGTGGTGGGGACAGAAAAGTAACTTGATTGATCACAAAGGAGATCTGGCTGCAGACAGTGCACCAAATGAGGGAGGCCCTATCTTAATTTGGGCTGAAAACCACCCTGCAGTAAAAGCACATGAGGGATGTTGTCAAACAAGCCCTTGTAGTCACCTAGGTCACTAGCTGCAAATGAGGAATTAGCTTTGTGGTAACAGTTGGAAGGCAATGGTAAATGTGCACCTCACTCTTTTAAAAATTTCTTTTGGGGCTCATCAAGGATGGTACAAACTTAAGATGAGAGCTCCACACCTTTAAGGAGGTACTATTTCAAGCATTATACACATTCTTCCATTATGCCAAAACTGCACATAATACTTCTCCTGCTTATCCAGCTAAAGCCTCCTTACCACATGGAAAATTAAGGTACTGCCCATTGGAATCTCATACTTGCTTAATATAGATGTGAATTGCAAACTGTCTGATGTGACGCGTGTTCCTAGGGAAGCTTGGAGCCAACCACTCCATTACTTGATGACAACTCTATCATCTTAGACCTCAGGAAGACTATTATCTACCGCTAGGTGCCTGACTAATTGTGGATGTGCAAGAACTCCAGTGCGCACATGCGCCAAAGAAATTTGTGAGCTATTCTGGGGTAAGTTCAGACCCGCATGTATAATCTCCAGTGTGCACACGTGCAGAAGAAAATTGTAAGACATTCTGGGGTGATTTTGAGAGACTGGCTAGGTAGTAGTGGAAGTACTGATTTTTGTAAACACTAACATATCACTAAAGCTGAGGGTTGACACACATGCAGAATGTTCTTTACCTCAAATAGTGGAGTATTAAAAAAGCTGCAGTCAGATTCTTTAATTTCTCTCATCAGTCTCAAGATCCATACAATTTAAGCTGTCCTATTCCTCTGTTTTGTATCCTAAAATGAGCTGAAATCTTGCAATCTCCCACTCTAACTTATTCTTTCCCAGGTTCTCAAACCTGTGGATGTCCTTGGCCCAGAATTTCCTCGGAGCTGCTCCTGTTTCTGCCGCACTTCTGGCTAAGTAACAGTGATGGAATGGGAAATTGTACCCAAGAAAATTCCCATCTCCTATAGTCTTGTCCTTCAGTACAATTTTCAGGTTTTCCAGACCGAAGCTTCACATCACCTAATCATTAGTTAGCGGGTGTTCTCTTTTACTCTATTCAGTGTCCTTGGCTTCTCACTAAAACTATAATATAGCACAGTACTCATATACTTCCACCATTGTTGAGATAAGATTGAATGCTATAAGGTTTTGATTCTTTTTCAAACTAATTAATATTGCAGTAACTGCTTTCTCCCTCTATGCAAGAAATCAATAAGTGCAACAGGAAAATATCTGATTAATAGATATTTATATGGAACACCATAAATGTGTAGGACAACCATAAAATGAAGAGCTGATAAAAGTAATTGACCACGATGTTAATGAGGAAAATTGAAAGTTGCTAAATAAAACAAAACATTGAAATTTGAAACTCTATTATGGTACAGGGCACTTTTATTACCGAAATACAACACAAAAAAAAGTTATGCGTGACACTTCACAAAACATTAGGTGGGGGGACTGCTCCACCCACCTGCACAATGACGTCAGTTGGAGGCCCGATCGATTTTGGTAGTTGGGTCTCATTTACATTGACTAGGTTAGCTACTAGCACAATTTGCACTGCTTGTAGGCAGTTCGACATTTGGTAGGGTGGGAAACCTAGTTGGCCTGCTGCCACTTAAAGCCAGCCTGCAACTCTTAATGGGGAGGTATAGTTTTTAAAGGTTGTCAGTGGACAACGGGTTATTAAGGCAACACAATGCTGTCCAGAACAGCTTGATTCTCTGATGCAGCCATGATGGTCCTCGTGGAACAAGTGAGGAATAGGAAGGTTCTCTTTCCTTCAAATGAGCAACAGGTGAACTGTCAGTTTAGCTGGTAGCAATGGAGAGTTGGTTAGGAAGGTCAATACCAGCAGCATAGTTCCTAGGTCTTGACCGCACTGCAGGAAAAACGTTAATGACTTTACCAGGATTGCCAAGGTAAACTGCTCTCCAAATCTCTCTTACTCTCTAGACAGCTCTGCAACACCAAACTGTAGTTCTACTGCTCCAGTTCCTTCTCTCTCCAGCTTCTCAAGCCTTCAATCACAACTGGACACTTCACTACACTTCCCCCTGTACAAGAGATAGCCCTTGTCTGCAAGCAGCTGGCCTCTCACTTGCTGTGCAGGGGCAAAGAGTGGAGAGATGGAGGATTTGCATAACATAGATGAGTCATGGCAACGGATAGAAAAGTGGGTACAGACCTACATGATGCACTGTTAGTGATCACACACCACTTATGCATTAATGGAGTGGAAGCCATTACGATTCAGGATGATGTGGGTGCAGTCAATTACACCCTGGACTTGGGGGAATCCTGCAATGTGTGTGAACCCTAGAGCTCCATCCTCCTGGTTTCAGTTGTCCATGAGGAAAGTGATAAAAGTGTTTGCTCTAGTAATCGTGGCATGAGTCACATGCTTAAAGCAAGCATGAGCTGGTTGCTCCTTCTCCTCTTCCTCTAGCTAGAGTGGAATTGCCAAAAAATCCCCATGTAGAAAAAGGGTACTGTCAGAAGCCGCTTAAGATTTCAGAAGGTCCTACAGCCACGACACACACTGAAATTTTCTAAGTAGCCAAAACCATCATAAATTACTAGCAAAATGTCTCCAAAACCTTTGCAGCATTTGAAATTTCAGCAGATGAGTATCCCTTTAAATAGCACGGTAATAGCTACCTCCCAACTTGTACAACCCATGGTT